>NC_134360.1:148307994-149596302 GCF_048569485.1 Anomaloglossus baeobatrachus
CAGTATGTTCCTCATTGTCTATTACAACAGGTGTTTCAATTTGTGAATAAGGATCAACATTATGCTCATGAACTTGGTCATCACGGCCTGAATTAGGCTCACAAACGTTATGGGCATCACTGCAGACCATTTCCTGGTCTGTACTCACTATAGCTTGGGAGCAGACCTCTGATTCCCAGGCTATAGTGTGACTGAACAGCTCTGCAGACTCAGCAATCTCTATTCCACCATACTGTGCAGGGCGGATGGAGACTTGAGAGCTGGGAGAAAGCAAGTGTGATTGGGATGACAACTCAGAGGACTTGTGTTTTTTGGATGCGGTAGTTGAGGTGGAGGAGAGGGCACTTGTTGGACCACTTGAGATCCATTCACGCATTTTCTTTTTTTGGCCAACATATACCTTAGTTCCAGTTGTTCGTGTTCGTAAAAAAGGGAGCACATCCAATTGTCCACGGAAAGTAATAGACATCTTACTTTTGCTGAAAGATGGCCTATCTTCAGCAGATGTTAATGGAGCTTTGCCACCTTCCCCACGGACACAAACTTTTTTTTCTTTTCCAACACACCTGTTCCCCTTTCCACCAGCATCTGTCCTTTTGCCACTCCTTTTGTTAGAATGTCCACTTAAAATGTGGTATTAAAAATTGAGAGGTGGTGTAGATTGCAGAGGTGGTCTACGTTTATTGACAGCAGAATAAACAACAATAACTATCCCGGACAATGAAACTATGGCCCTTAAAATGGCAGCACAGTTTGCTAGTATAATAGCTTAGTAAAAATGAGTTTGAGTGTGCAATGCAGAGGTGCTGCAAATAGATTTGAACCAGTGGGACACTAATGAAGTCCAACAGCCACTTTTAGGATGCCACTAAGTTTCCTCAGTGTTTGCTAGTATAATGGCTTAGTAACAATGAGCTTCAGTGTGGAATGCAGAGGTGCTGCAACTAGATTTGCACTAGTGGGACACTAATGGAAGTCCAACAGCCACTTTTAGGATGCCACTAAGTTTCCTCAGTGTTTGCTAGTATAATGGCTTAGTAATAGTGATGAGCGAGTACTAAAAAGCTCGGGTGCTCGAGGCTCGGGCCAAGCATCCCAAGATACTCGTGTACTCGGCCCGAGCACCGAGCCCAATGTTATCCTATGGGAGACCCGAGTATTTTTGTGAAATGACCCCCGGCAGCATGTAGAAACCCTAAAAATGGCACAAAAGTCTCAGAAGAGTGCTCAAATGACATGGCAACAGCATGGGGAAGACCCCTTGAAGCATTTATCACTCAAAAGTCACAGCTGTGAACAATTTTGTCCGCGTTTTACGCCATTTTTACGGACTCACCAGAAAACCTTCAAAAATGACACCAAAATGAATTTTCATGGCGGAAATGTTAAGGGCACATACCCAATAGTGAGATAGAGCTAATGTATGTTACTTTTTGAGATTAATACATGAAAGATTTTACGTAAAACATTGTGTGGCACTCCGATGTCCCTGAGAAGAGACGTACATAAAGGCCTCTGAGTCTAATGTGCCCATTTTGAGGAAGTGAGTCTTTGTAGTATTTTCCTTTGCCAGGGCAGTCCAAAATTTTGAGGTTCACCAATGCCCCTGCATACAGACGTGCATGAGGGCCTCAAAACATTAAGTGTCCATTGTCAGGAAGTGGGTGTATTATAGTATAGCCCTTAGGCAGGGCAGCCAAAAATTGGGGGGCTCCACGTTGTCCCTGGATAGAGACGTGCATGAGGGCCTCAAAACATTAAGTGTCCATTGTCAGGAAGTGGGTGTATTATAGTATAGCCCTTAGGCAGGGCAGCCAAAAATTGGGAGGCTCCACGTTGTCCCTGGATAGAGACGTGGATGAGGGCCTCAAAACATTAAGTGTCCATTGTCAGGAAGTGGGTCTATTGTAGTATAGCCCTAAGGCAGGGCAGCCAAAAATTGGGAGGCTCCACGTTGTCCCTGGATAGAGACGTGCATGATGGCCTGTAAACCTGAAGTGCCCATTGTAAGGAAGTGGGTCTATTGTAGTATAGCCCTTAGGCAGGGCAACCAAAAATTGGGAGGCTCCACGTTGTCCCTGCATACAGACGTGCATGAGGGCCTGTAAACCTGAAGTGCCCATTGTAAGGAAGTGGGTCTATTGTAGTATAGCCCTTTGGCAGGGCAGCCAAAAATTGGGAGGCTCCACGTTGTCCCTGGATAGAGACGTGCATGAGGGCCTGTAAACCTGAAGTGCCTATTGTAAGGAAGTGGGTCTATTGTAGTATAGCCCTTTGGCAGGGCAGCCAAAAATTGGGAGGCTCCACGTTGTCCCTGGATAGAGACCTGTTAGGTTCTTAGTGCCTCCGTGCTTGCATTTAAAAACCGTGTGTGCCTGTTGGTGGCAGCTTTCCGCTGCACTTGTGTGCGTTTTGCAAAAACTTGGATATAACGCACAAGTCTAGTGAATACACATCAGCACAGCATTGCAAAATGCGCAAGGGCGTTGTCAACGAACAAGGAAGTGGACGTGATGGTGGTGCAGGCAGAGACCGAGGTCGTGTGCAAGCTCTAATTTCGCCACAACAAAGGGCCACATCTACTCGCTCGCACGTCCTGTCCCAAATTCTTGGGGACCGCAGCAGTATGTAATACTACTGTATGTACTGAGGATTTCGATTGCGTTAGGGCAATGACAACCAGAGACGAGTTCTTGGTGCAAAAGACGTTTTACAATATGTAACCGCAAAATGTGCACAGAACAGAAAATACAAAATAATAAGTAACCGCAATATGTAAACAGAACAAAGATATACACAGTAATATGTAACTGCAAAATGTAAACAGAACAAAGATACACAGTAATATGTAACTGCAAAATGCACACAGAACAGTATATACACAGTGGAACATAAACACAGTAAATACCTGCTGATTTCAGAGCAAAAGGGAATTCCCGGGGCTGCACACCGGACTCCCCCAGGGAGACCACCAAGAGCGAACCCCTATACAGGGGCTGTCCGGCAATCACCCCAGAAGGCCTAAATGCACAGCAGCCGGGACACAAAGGGCAGCAGATAAAGTCCAGAAAATGTCCGTACGTGATGAGAGTCCTAGGGTGGATATGAATGGAAGGGACCAGGCAGAAATGCCGTCCAGAGACAGCAGACAGAGTCCGAGCACAGTTGGATGAGAGGTGAAGTCCAGAGCTGGTGTCAGGTGTTTCCACTGAATCCAAACAGCAATCAGGAGATGAGAGCAGCAGGGCAGGAGTACACAGGAAGCAATATACTCAGGCACTGGACTAAGCTTTAGGGGCGGCTTTTAAACAGATGGACAGGAAGTAGGGCAACAGAACAGAAAACTCCATGTTAACAAAGGGCAAGCTCTTTCAAAAGAAAACTGGAAAACCCGGAACTCTGACAGTACTCCCCCCCCAAGAAACGGCCTCAGGACGGATCAGGGCCCGGCTTGTCTGGGTACCGCCGATGAAACTGAGCAACCTTCCGGGGCGCTCGAATGTTACCCACAGGTTCCCAGGAATCGTCCTCGGGGGAGTACCCCTGCCAACGTACCAGATACTGGAGCCGATGCCGATGGAGCCGGGAGTCAATAATGTCCTCAACCACGAACTGCTCCTCGCCGTCAACCATCACAGGCGGAGGAGGAGGCACGATACGACCATGAAACGTATTAGGGGAAACGGGTTTGAGTAGAGAAACATGAAAGACCGGGTGTACCTTTAAATGGTGCGGCAACCGCAGCCGACAGGCCACAGAGCTCACGATTCCGGTGATCTTAAACGGACCGATGAATTTCTGCCCCAGCTTCTGCGAAGGAACACCCAATCTCAGGTTTTTGGTGGATAACCACACCGAGTCCCCTACCTTATACATGGGTGCCTGTTTCCGGTGAGTGTCTGCCGACTTCTTGTAATGCTCCTGAGCCGAAGCCATAGTGTCCTTTAAAACTTCCAGATTCTGTCGTAGCTCCGTCAATCTGTCCTCCACCGCTGGCACCGAAACCGCCACCGGTGACCTAGGCAAAACATTCGGATGGTAACCCAAGTTAGCGAAAAAAGGCGTTACCTTAGTGGAGCTGCTCTGAGTGTTGTTATACGAGAACTCCGCCAAAGGAAGCAGCTTCAACCAATCGTCCTGCAGATGGCTGACATAACATCGTAGGTACTGCTCCAGGGTTTGATTAGTCCGTTCGGTTTGCCCATTTGTCTGAGGATGGTATGCAGAAGACAAACAGACATTAATCTGGAGTGCCGAACAAAACCCCTTCCAGAACTTAGACGTGAACTGCACGCCCCGGTCAGAGATGATCTCATCTGGTACCCCATGTAATCGGAATATATTCTGGATAACCAAATCCACTGTCTCTGCGGCTGAGGGAAGACCGATACACGGAATAAAGTGAGCGGCTTTTGTCAACCGATCCACCACCACTAAAATGGTATTGTGACCGCCTGAGACTGGCAACTCTACAATAAAATCCATTGAGATGGATCCCCAAGGGCGAGATGGAATGGGTAACGGTTGAAGGAGTCCCGTAGGGGCCACACGAGGGACCTTGCACCGGGCACAAACCACACATGAGTGGACATAGTCTTTCACATCCTTTAAACAGGTTGGCCACCAGAAAAAACGACTCAGAAATTCCTGCGTCTTCTGTACCCCCCTATGACCTGCCAACACGGAGTCATGGACCAACTTGAGAACCCGAAGTCTTACAGCCTCCGGGACATAAATACGTCGCTCTCTCAACCACACACCATTCCGAAGGACAAGAGTCACATCATTCGGGGGGGCAGCAAGAAATACGTCACCATCATAGGCCAGCTTGATGTCCTTCCACAAGTCCTGGTCCTGGATTACTCCAACGAAATTGGCATCTGATAACACGGTCTGAGACGGGGTTCCAGGCACGGAGTCCATGGCGTGGATTCGGGACAAGGCATCGGCTTTCCCATTACGTGAACCTGGACGGTATGTAACGATAAAATTGAACTGGTTAAGGAATAAGCTCCAACGGGTTTGCCGTGGAGACAGGCACCTGGCAGACTTAAGAAATTCCAGGTTACGATGATCTGTGAGTACTATCACTTGCTGCGCAGCTCCCTGTAAGTGGTGTCTCCATTCCTTAAAAGCTGCAATAATCGCCAACAATTCCTTGTCCGCAATGTCATAGTTCTTTTCTGCAGGGGACAACCGGCGAGAAAAGAAAGCACACGGATGCAAGAGATTCTTGTCCCCAGTCCTTTGGGAAAGGATAGCCCCTAATGCATAATCAGAAGCGTCGACTTCCACAATAAAGGGGAGTGCGGGATTTGGGTGTATTAGTATTGGTGCTGAGGTAAAACAAACCTTGAGACGATTGAAAGCTTCCTGGGCCTGGGCAGACCACACAAACTTCTGTTCTTTCTTGGTTAACAGAGTGATAGGACGGACGATCTCTGAAAAGTTACGAATAAAGCGTCTGTAATAGTTAGCAAAACCGACAAAGCGTTGTACCTCCTTGATGTTCCCCGGTTCCGGCCAGTCTAGAATTGCTTGTATCTTGCCAGACTCCATGTTCAGTCCCTGAGGAGAGATGACATATCCTAAAAATTGTATTTGTGAGCAATGGAATTCGCACTTCTCCAGTTTAATATACAGGTGGTTATCCCTCAGTCGGGTAAGTACTGTCTTGATGTGCTCCTGGTGTTCCTGTAGGGAATCAGAAAAGATCAAGATATCATCCAGGTAAATCACCATGAACTGGTCCATTATATCCCTAAAAATATCGTTGACTAGGTGTTGGAAAGCCGCAGGAGCGTTACAAAGTCCAAAAGGCATCACTAGATACTCATAATGTCCATACCGACATCTGAACGCTGTTTTCCACTCGTCCCCGGGACGTATGCGGAGTAGATTATATGCCCCACGGAGATCCAATTTAGTAAATATTTTGGCCTGTTGTACTCTCTCCAATAGTTCGGGAATCAACGGTAACGGATACCGGTTCCGAATGGTTATCTTATTTAGTTCGCGGTAGTCGATACAAGGTCTCAGAGTCCCCTCTTTCTTTTTCACAAAAAAGATGGGTGCCCCTGCTGGTGAGGTAGAAGGTCGAATAAATCCCTTGGCTAGGCTTTCATCGATGTAATCTTTTAGTGCTTGTAACTCAGGTGCCGCCAACGGATAAACATGACCAAACGGGATCTCTGCCCCTGGGAGTAAGTCTATGGGACAATCATACGGTCTATGCGGGGGAAGCCGATCTGCTTTTCTTTTGTCGCATATATCAGCAAAGTCATTATAAACCGGGGGTAGAACAGCTACCTGTACAGTGCCCTCCGCACTCGGTGTTACTGGAACCGGTACAGTTGGACTAATGGTCGGACCACTCTGGAGTGGGAAGGATATTTCTTTAGTCTCCCAATCGATGACTGGATTTGTAGACCGCAGCCAAGGAATTCCTAAAATTATCGGAAAATGGGGAGAAGAAATCAACATGAAAACAAGGGTCTCCTGCTGACCTGGTTTCATCACACATTCTAAGGGTACTGTCTCCCGATCAACTGGTCCAGAAACTAATGGAGAACCGTCTACCGTCTCCATGGTAATCGGTGAGGATCTTTGTTGAGTCTGGATACCGTGTTTCCTGGCAAAAGAAGAGTCCATGAAATTTCCCCCTGCCCCAGAGTCTATCATAGCAGATGTAGGAATTAACTGTCCCTCCCACCGTATCTGAATGGGAAGCGAGCAATGGGTGTATTTCCCTTCTGAGTCCTTAGGTGAAGTTGACATCAAAGTCAAGGGAAATACCGCATCCAGGTGTCCACTTGCCTCAGATATATCGGACTCTGCGTCCGTGTTGTCACACTCTGCCATTGCTGCCAATACCTTATTTGGGCGATTTGGACGTTTTGGGCAGTCAATCAGAAAATGGTCCGATTGACCACAATAGAAACACAAACGCTCACGGAGCCGGTGTTCACGACGTTCGTTGGTCTCTCGCTTTTGTAGAGAGTCCACTTGCATAGGAACATCCTCGGCCTCCCGTGGCGTCTTGTGAGCGGGTTCTCTAGAAGGAAACGCAAAGTTGGTTACCCGGTTTACCGCTGCCCATTTTTCCTGTCGGCGTTCCGTCAAGCGGGTATCGATACGCACACAGTGTTGGAGAAACAGTTCAAAATCCTGTGGAGATTCAGCACGAGCTAACTCGTCCTTGATGGTACCGGACAAACCCTTTCTGAAAACGGACAACAGTGCATTGTTTCCCCAGTCGGTGTCTACCACTAACCTTTTGAACTCAGTGGCGTATTCGACTACAGACCGCTTTCCCTGACGTAAGGAAAGCAGAGCCGATTCAGCGGTAGCACGGCGATTAGGATCATCAAACATTTGCGCCATTGCTGTTAAAAAGTCATCCAGGTTATTTAAACGGATATCACGATTCTCTATCATAGGATTAGCCCAAGCCAGTGCTCGTGAGGTTAACAACATGATTATACATAACACTTTTGACCGGTCAGAACGGTAATAATCAGCATGTACATCAAAAAACAGTATACACTGGTTAACAAACCCACGAAACTGACTACGATCACCACTGAAACGAAACGGGGGTAACCTAGGCATACCGGCAGCTGATACGGATGTAGCGGGGGTGGCTTCCTGAGCCTCAACTCTGACTTGCAAATCCTGAATAGCCGGACCCAGTACCTGGTGATCATGGCCCAGCTGTACCTCCACATCTCTAAGCTTAGTTTGCACCGCCTCCATCTCCTGCTGCAAGGAGTTAATCATGGAGAAAAGCTGATCTATTCGTGTCTCAGTCATTGCCCCAGCGAAATCCTTTTTATGGCCTGAGTATAATGCAATACTACTGTATGTACTGAGGATTTCGATTGCGTTAGGGCAATGACAACCAGAGACGAGTTCTTGGTGCAAAAGACGTTTTACAATATGTAACCGCAAAATGTGCACAGAACAGAAAATACAAAATAATAAGTAACCGCAATATGTAAACAGAACAAAGATATACACAGTAATATGTAACTGCAAAATGTAAACAGAACAAAGATACACAGTAATATGTAACTGCAAAATGCACACAGAACAGTATATACACAGTGGAACATAAACACAGTAAATACCTGCTGATTTCAGAGCAAAAGGGAATTCCCGGGGCTGCACACCGGACTCCCCCAGGGAGACCACCAAGAGCGAACCCCTATACAGGGGCTGTCCGGCAATCACCCCAGAAGGCCTAAATGCACAGCAGCCGGGACACAAAGGGCAGCAGATAAAGTCCAGAAAATGTCCGTACGTGATGAGAGTCCTAGGGTGGATATGAATGGAAGGGACCAGGCAGAAATGCCGTCCAGAGACAGCAGACAGAGTCCGAGCACAGTTGGATGAGAGGTGAAGTCCAGAGCTGGTGTCAGGTGTTTCCACTGAATCCAAACAGCAATCAGGAGATGAGAGCAGCAGGGCAGGAGTACACAGGAAGCAATATACTCAGGCACTGGACTAAGCTTTAGGGGCGGCTTTTAAACAGATGGACAGGAAGTAGGGCAACAGAACAGAAAACTCCATGTTAACAAAGGGCAAGCTCTTTCAAAAGAAAACTGGAAAACCCGGAACTCTGACACAGTACACCGCTCTTGAACCAAGACCAGTGTCAACAGGTTGTTAGTTGGATAGCGGATAATGCTTCCAGTCAGATTGGCACCACCACAAACACTCTGTCTTCCACACGGTCAAGTGTCAGTAGCCGTGATACTGCACCGCACATTTCAGAACCTGATCCTCCTTCCTACCACCAGGCCGAGTACACGTCCACGGACATTACTGATCCCACACTTGGACACTCGGAAGAGCTGTTCGTTCACGTTTCCATTCACACATTCTGGCCTCTCGCCAGCTCCTGTTGAAGTGGGCCATGACGAGATTGTATGTACAGATGCCCAAATATTTGAGCATCCACGTTCTCACGAAGTTGGCAACGTGTCTCAACAAGGGGTGGACGATGATGAGACACAATTGTCAGGAAGTCAAGAGGAGGAGCAGGGTGCGGAAGAGGAAGACGACGTGGTGGATGATCCAGTAACTGACCCAACCTGGCAGGAGGATATGCAGAGCGAGGACAGCAGTGCACAGGGGGAGGGAGGCGTAGCATCCCAACAGGCAGTAAGAAGCACAATTATATAACGCACAAGTCTAGTGAATACACATCAGCACAGCATTGCAAAATGCGCAAGGGCGTTGGCAAGGAACAAGGAAGTGGACGTGATGGTGGTGCAGGCAGAGGCCGAGGTCGTGGGCAAGCTCTAATTTCGCCACAACAAAGGGCCACATCTAGTCGCTCGCACGTCCTGTCCCAAATTCTTGGGGACCGCAGCAGTACACCGCTCTTGAACCAAGACCAGTGTCAACAGGTTGTTAGTTGGATAGCGGATAATGCTTCCAGTCAGATTGGCACCACCACAAACACTCTGTCTTCCACACGGTCAAGTGTCAGTAGCCGTGATACTGCACCGCACATTTCAGAACCTGATCCTCCTTCCTACCACAAGGCTGAGTACACGTCCTCGGACATTAATGATCCCACACTTGGACACTCAGAAGAGCTGTTCACGTTTCAATTCGCACATTCTGGCCTCTTGCCAGCTCATGTTGAAGTGGGTCATGAGGAGATCGTATGTACAGATGCCCAAATATTTGAGCAGCCACGTTCTCACGAAGTTGGCAACGTGTCTCAACAAGGGGTGGACGATGATGAGACACAATTGTCAGGAAGTCAGGAGGAGGAGCAGGGTGCGGAAGAGGAAGATGATGTGGTGGATGATCCAGTAACTGACCCAACCTGGCAGGAGGATATGCAGAGCGAGGACAGCAGTGCACAGGGGGAGGGAGGCGTAGCATCCCAACAGGCAGTAAGAAGCAGGGTGGTGGCTCCAGGCAGACGTCAGGCAACTGTTCCCCGGAACAACACGACACAAGGTGCCTGTACAAATGTTAGGTCTTCCCGAGTCTGGCAGTTTTTTAAGTTGGCTCCAGATGATTCTAAAAAGGCCATTTGCAACACCTGCCGTGCCAGCATCAGCAGGGGTACCAAAACTAGCAGCCTGACCACCACCAGCATGATCAGGCACATGTCAGCCAAGCACCCGACTTTGTGGGATGTACAACAGAGTCGAGGAGCAGTGCTTGCTGATGTCACTGCTACGTCTTCGCTTGTTGTGCATGCGAGCCAATCCCCTGTCCATGCTGCCCGCGAACAAGCCTCCTCCGGCCCTGCACCTGCAGTTGCCCACGCAGAAATAACACCATCATCAAGCACGTCCTTGTCCCAGCGCAGCGTTCAGTTATCCATTCAGCAAACCTTTGAACGCAGGCGCAAATACACTGCCAACGCCCCACATGCCACACTTCTAAATGCTAACATTTCGCGACTGCTTGCGCTGGAAATGTTGCCTTTTAGGCTGGTTGAGACAGAAGCATTCCGCGACCTGATGGTGGCAGCTGTCCCACGTTACTCGGTCCCCAGCCGCCACTATTTCTCCCGGTGTGCCGTCCCCGCAGTGCATAACCACGTGTCACAAAACATCACACGTGCCCTGAACAACGCTGTTTCAGCCAAAGTCCACCTAACCACAGACACGTGGACAAGTGCATGTGGGCAAGGCCGCTACATCTCGTTGACGTCACACTGGGTTAATATTGTGGAAGCTGGGACCCAGTCTGAGCGAGGGACGGAACACGTCCTTCACACACCAAGTTTTGCAGGCCCTACCTCAGTCAGGGTTTCACCCACACTCTACAGCTCCGGAATGTCATGTTCCTCAGCCTCCTCCTCCTCCTGCGCATCCTCATCCACTTTACCCTCCACACCAGTCCCAAGCTGGAAGTGTCGCGGGCGGAGGAGGGGACGCTGTGCTCTCCCACTGCTCGGGTCCGGCTGCCGCTGCTCTATGGCTGCTGCTGCTCGGTGGCTCGAGCGATGGCCGGATCCCGGGGACTCGAGCGGCGCTCATCGCCCGTGAGTGAAAAGGGGTCGTTTGGATTTTGGGGATATTGTCCGTGACGCCACCCACGGTTGTGGTGATTGTGTGGACACCACCGCTGCTCTGGACGGGGATCCCGGGAGCCTGTGACAGGGAGCAGCTTTGTTGTTATTTCTCCCCTCCGTGGGTAGGGGGGTTGGTTGTCCCAGGGCCCGGTGATGGGGTAGAGATGGATGACAGGCGGGTTGCGGGGCCTGATGAGGTGCAGGGTCGCAGGGGCAGCACTGTGCCGCACGGCATGGAGGTACTCACTCAGCCCAATGATGATGACACAGTTCACAGTAAAACAAGTGGCTGGATGGACGGGTCCCTCAGACGGCTGCGGTTGTTCCTCCCTGCAGGTTAGTGATGACTGTCTCTCCCTGCACCTAAGTTCAGTGTTGGTAGTGATGGTTTCCCACCGGTAACCCGCTCCCCGACCTTGATATGGGCTGGAGGAGCCCCTTTTGCCCACAGGCACTGGCCCTGGGAGACGGTTGCCCTTGGCGGTGGCGGTGTCTCCCCTTCACGGTTGGACGGTTGCCTTCTATCGTGACTTGGCTGTTTGGAAACCCTGAGGTCCCCTTCACTAACGGATTTGGCAAATTCACGGCGACACCAAGCCTTGCCGGGATCCGAAAGGCCCCTGCCAATGGTGCTGGCTTCTCTTTGTATACCGGTCCGGTACGGCCGGGTCACCACCCGTCCACGGTCCTTACGGCAGACTCCAATCGGCCTCCACTGCAGACGGTCACCACATCCTGCCAACCTTGCTGTCCTGTCCGGGCCACACACCCGGACCAACTTCAGGCTCTTTGCTGTCACTTTTCTCCTCTCTACTACTTTCCTCCTTCCACTTCCTTAGCTTAACTCTCACTGCCTGTGTTTTCCCTCCTCCTTGGTGGGTGGAGACCAACCGCCTGGCTCCACCCCCTGGTGTGGACAACAGCCCCTGGGGAAGGCAACAAGGATTTTGTGTTTTGACTATGATATGCCTGCAGGGAGTGTGGGGTGTGTAAGTGTTGTGCTCTGTGGCCCCTGGCTTGTCCAGGGCGACACAGAAGCACTGAAGCACTGCCTCGGCGAAGCGGCAACAGGCTGTGCTGAAGCTAATCTGCATAGGTGACAAACCCCA
This sequence comes from Anomaloglossus baeobatrachus, assembly GCF_048569485.1. NCBI lineage: Eukaryota > Metazoa > Chordata > Amphibia > Anura > Aromobatidae > Anomaloglossus > Anomaloglossus baeobatrachus. Next base: position 148,320,151 of record NC_134360.1, read on the forward strand.
CAATGCAGAACAGGTGTGGACAGCTCTGAAACAGCAGGCAGATCACTGGCTCACACCTCTGAACCTAAAGCCAGGAAAGGTTGTGTGTGACAATGGCCGGAACCTGGTGGCGGCTTTGAGGCGAGGCCAGCTGACACATGTTCCATGCGTGGCCCATATGCTCAACCCTCGTGGTTCAGTGGTTTCTAAAGTCATACCCAGAGCTGTCTGATCTGCTGGTAAACGTTCGCCGCCTGTCTGCACATTTTCGAAAGTCACCTACTGCTTCAGCCGGCCTTGCCGGCTTTCAGCGCCATTTGCATCTTCCGGCTCACAGACTGGTGTGTGATGTCCCCACACGTTGGAATTCAACTCTGCACATGTTGGTCAGGATATGTGAGCAGAAGAGGGCAGTTGTTGAGTACCTGCATCACCTAAGCCGTCGGGAAATGGGTCAAACTCCACACATAACACCTGAGGAGTGGAGATGGATGTCCGACCTATGTACCATCCGCCAAAACTTTGAGGACTCCACCAAGATGGTGAGCGGCGATGACGACATTATTAGCGTCACCATACCGCTTCTCTGCCTTCTAAAATGGTCTCTGGTCAAAAAACAACCATGATGCATTGCAGGCGGAGCGCGATGAGTTTGAGCAAGAAACAGTAGTGGGTGTGGGTGATAACACACAGCCCAGCCTCGTCTCATCACAACGTGCAGTGGAGGACTATGACGAGGAGGAGGATGAAGACATGGAGCAACTCTCTGGCCAAATTGAGGATATGACATGCAGTCATATCCTCGGTTCAGCGTGGCTGGCCAGAGGACAGGGTAGATGATGAGGAGGAGGAGGAGGAGGAGGAGGACAGCATGTTTAGTCATCGTGTTGGTCAGGATACTGAAGTGATGGCTGTTAAGAGTCTGGCACACATGGCTGACTTTATGGTAAGCTGCCTGTCTCGTGACCCTCGCGTTAAGAACATCTTGGCCGACAATCATTACTGGTTGGTAACACTGTTAGACCCACGCTAAAAGGAGAACTTTATGTCTCTTATTCCCGAGGCGGAGAGGTCAGGAAAAATGCAGCAGTTCCAGAAGGCCATAGTCACGGAAGTAGGCAAAGCATTCCCCTCACAAAACGCTAGTGGCATAGGTCAGGAATCAGTGGACAACCAAGGCGTACAGCCGAGAGGGGCACAAGTCCAATCCGCCAGAGGTAGGGGAACAGTCTTTAAGATGTGGGACAGTTTTCTCAGCCCCTCACATACCACAGCCCCTGAGGTGCGGGGTAGTGCCACAAGAAATCCTAAGTTTGCCCAGATGCTCAAGGAGTACCTTGCAGATCAAACAACTGTACTCCGACATTCCTCTGTGCCTTACAATTAATGGGTACCCAAGCTGGACACGTGGCATGAATTGGCTCTCTACGCCTTGGAAGTCCTGGCCTGCCCTGCCACTAGCGTTTTGTCAGAGCGTGTTTTTAGTGCCGCAGGTGGAATCATTACAGATAAATGCACCTGCCTGTCAACTGTAAATGCTGACAGGCTGACTCTGATCAAGATGAACAAGGGTTGGATTGGGCCAGACTTCACCACACCACCAGCAAATGACAGCGGAATTTAAAGTTTGTAACGGGATTTTGCCATGTACCTCCACTCACCCATGGTAACACACTTCTGGACTTTGGCTAATCGCTGGACTGCTCCTCCTTCTCCTCATGCGCCATCATGATGACCGTTACAATAGTTAGGCCGTTGTTTCAGGTATACCCCCAGTGGTAAATTTTTTCGCCCATTCTTTCAGAATGGGCATTACAACGACAGGAGACCCGCTCCTTTGCAATGGGAACAATGTTTTGAGGCCCTCATGCACATCTCTATCCAGGGACAATATGGAGCCTGACGCTGCCACCGACAGGCACACACGTGCGGTTTTTAAATGCAAGCACGGACGCAATAAGAACCTAACAGGTTTTTAGGAGCGACAATTACTGAGAAGTCTGACACTATCAGCCACTGCTGACTGACGTGTATTATACACTACACTTGTGCGTTATATAATAGTTTGTGAAAAACGCACACAAGTGCACCTGTACGCTGCCACCGACAGGCACACATGTGCGGTTTTTAAATGCAAGCACGGACGCAATAAGAACCTAACAGGTTTTTAGGAGCGACAATTACTGAGAAGTCTGACACTATCAGCCACTGCTGACTGACGTGTATTATACACTACACTTGTGCGTTATATAATAGTTTGTGAAAAACGCACACAAGTGCACCTGTACGCTGCCACCGACAGGCACACACGTGCGGTTTTTAAATGCAAGCACGGACGCACTAAGAACCTAACAGGTTTTTAGGAGCGACAATTACTGAGAAGTCTGACACTATCAGACACTGCTGACTGACGTGTATTATTCACTAGACTTGTGCGTTATATAATAGTTTGTGCAAAACGTGCACCTGTACGCTGCCACCGACAGGCACACACGTGCGGTTTTTAAATGCAAGCACGGACGCACTAAGAACCTAACAGGTTTTTAGGAGCGACAATTACTGAGAAGTCTGACACTATCTGGACTGTTTTAGACTGTGTACACTAGCCCCAGATATGATGAAGGCTGGTATACGGTCACCACTAGGAATGGCTATATACCCTGCCTGCCTGCCTGCCTGCCTGCCTGTATACTGCTACAATAGTCCTGACAAGGACTCTTCTGGTCACTAGCCTGTATTCCGACCTGGCTATACCCTGCCTGTATATAGCAACAATAGTCCTGAGAAGGACTCTGCTACTGTACTCCGACCTGGCTATACCCTGCCTGCCTGTATACAACTAGAATAGTCCTGAGAAGGACTTCTGGTCACACTGTTTGCAGCCCTGCTCCGGAACTAACTATAAAGGGCCGCAAACCTTTCCCTGAAGCAGCGACCCTCTCCCTGCACTGACTGTCTGGATGGCTGTGAGCAGAGCACAGCGCGCCCGCCGGTATAAAGGCTCGGTCACGCTGTGCGGGCCGGCCAATCACTGCAATTCCACAACTAACAGGGCTGTGGCATTGCAGTGGTCTGCCAGCCAATCCCTGCATGAGGGCTGGCTCTCAAAAGAGCGCCAACATGCAGGGATGAAGAACACGAGTACAGCACGAGTATCGCGAGATTACTCGGTCCCCGCCGAGTAGCCCGAGTACAGTGATACTCGTGCGAGTACCGAGTAGTAACAAGCATGCTCGCTCATCACTACTTAGTAACAATGAGCTTGAGTGTGCAATGCAGAGATGCTGCAAATAGATTTGCACTAGTGGGACACTAATGAAAGTCCAACAGCCACTTTTAGGATGCCACTAAAGCTGGTGTCACACACAGCGACAACGACAACGACGTCGCTGCTACGTCACCATTTTCTGTGACGTTGCAGTGACGTCCCATCGCTGTCGCTGTGTGTGACATCCAGCAACGACCTGGCCCCTGCTGTGAGGTCGCCGGTCGTTGCTGAATGTCCAGCTTCATTTTTGGTCGTCACTCTCCCGCTGTGACACACACATCGCTGTGTGTGACAGCGAGAGAGCGACGAAATGAAGCGAGCAGGAGCCGGCACTGGCAGCTGCGGTAAGCTGTAACCAGCGTAAACATCGGGTAACCAAGGGAAGACCTTTCCCTGGTTACCCGATGTTTACGCTGGTTACCAGCCTCCGCCGCTCTTGCTGCCAGTGCCGGCTCCTGCACTGTGACATGTGGCTGCAGTATGCATCGGGTAATTAACCCGATGTATACTGTAGCAAGGAGAGCAAGGAGCCAGCGCTAAGCAGTGCGCGCGGCTCCCTGCTCTCTGAACTGTGACATGTAGCTGCAGCACACATCGGGTTAATTAACCCGATGTGTGCTGCAGGAGAGCAAGGAGCCAGCGCTAAGCGCGGTTCCTTGCTCTCTGAACATGTAGCACAGCGACGTTATGATCGCTGCTTCTGCTGTGTTTGACAGCTAAGCAGCGATCATAACAGCGACTTACAAGGTCGCTGTTACGTCACCGAAAATGGTGACGTAACAGCGACGTCGTTGTCGCTGTCGTTTAGTGTGAACCCAGCTTAAGTTTCCTCAGTGTTTGCTAGTATAATGGCTTAGTAACAATGAGCTTGAGTGTGCAATGCAGAGGTGCTGCAAATAGATTTGAACCAGTGGGACACTAATGAAGTCCAACAGCCACTTTTAGGATGCCACTAAGTTTCCTCAGTGTTTGCTAATATAGTGGCTTAGTAACAATGAGCTTGAGTGTGCAATGCAGAGGTGCTGCAAATAGATTTGCACTAGTGGGACACTAATGGAAGTCCAACAGCCACTTTTAGGTTGCCACTAAAGCTGGTGTCACACACAGCGACAACGACAACGACGTCGCTGCTACGTCACCATTTTCTGTGACGTTGCAGCGACGTCCCGTCGCTGTCGCTGTGTGTGACATCCAGCAACGACCTGGCCCCTGCTGTGAGGTCGCCGGTCGTTGCTGAATGTCCAGCTTCATTTTTTGGTCGTCACTCTCCCGCTGTGACACACACATCGCTGTGTGTGACAGCGAGAGAGCGACGAAATGAAGCGATCAGGAGCCGGCACTGGCAGCTGCGGTAAGCTGTAACCAGCGTAAACATCGGGTAACCAAGGGAAGACCTTTCCCTAGTTACCCGATGTTTACGCTGGTTACCAGCCTCCGCCGCTCTTGCTGCCAGTGCCGGCTCCTGCACTGTGACATGTGGCTGCAGTATGCATCGGGTAATTAACCCGATGTATACTGTAGCAAGGAGAGCAAGGAGCCAGCGCTAAGCAGTGCGCGCGGCTCCCTGCTCTCTGAACTGTGACATGTAGCTGCAGCACACATCGGGTTAATTAACCCGATGTGTGCTGCAGGAGAGCAAGGAGCCAGCGCTAAGCGCGGCTCCCTGCTCTCTGCATATGTAGCACAGCGACGTTATGATCGCTGCTTCTGCTGTGTTTGACAGCTAAGCAGCGATCATAACAGCGACTTACAAGGTCGCTGTTACGTCACCGAAAATGGTGACGTAACAGCGACGTCGTTGTCGCTGTCGCTTAGTGTGAACCCAGCTTTAGTTTCCTCAGTGTTTGCTAGTATAATGGCTTAGTAACAATGAGCTTGATTGTGCAATGCAGAGGTGCTGCAAATAGATTTGCACTAGTGGGACACTAATGGAAGTCCAACAGCTACTTTTAGGATGCCACTAAGTTTCCTCAGTGTTTGCTAGTATAATGGCTTAGTAACAATGAGCTTGAATGTGCAAAGGGCATGAGGGTACAGTGGCAGGGTTGTGGGTCAGTGTAGAGGAAAGGAAGCTTCACTTTCTATCTCTCCTAATGGTGAAATGCAGCAAGGAAGTCCCTGGGCTTAGCTACACAGACGCTCTTATCTGTAGCTGTTAAAACCTCTTTCCTTGGACCTGACTGACACCTATGGCTCTGAGCCTGCTGTTATTAACCCTTACAAACCCTGAAAGAAACTTCTATCCCTATTCTGTATAGCGCTGTGTGTAGAGCATACACAGCAGAATCAGAGACAGGAGCTGCACCTGCGGTGACTGACACCGAGACGCAGAAGGCAGATAATGGCGTCCAGACGGGCAGATGCCCGTATTTATAATGCAGGGATATGTGACATGGACATCCTATCACACATGCCGTTGCTTCTCTGGCTAAAAGTCCACTTAGCTGTGTGTGTGTCTGGGATTGGCTGACATGCTGGCCCGCCCCACTACACGCGCGCTTAGGGAGGGAAGGAAGAACAGTAAAAAAAATGGCGATCGCCTTTATCCCAGCAGCAGTGATCTGAACGCGATGTTCCCGCAGACTATACACTGAAATTTCATTATAGTGTGAGTAGGAGAAAAAACTGTGGAAAAAGAAGCGCAATAGGGTCTTACCCCAATATATATAGGGTGAGACAATGAGCAATACTACTCACCAAGAGAGGTTGTGAAAGTCACAACTCCTATAATAAGCAGTAAAGTATAGAAGCACGGTCTGATAGAGCGCTATGGAGGCCACAGTATTAGATTAATTTTTTTTTTAGAATTTATTGTTTTCTATCAGCCACAACGCGTTTCGATATACACAATATCTTCATCAGGTGGATATATCCAGGAGGTATCCACCTGATGAAGATATTGTGTATATCGAAACGCGTTGTGGCTGATAGAAAACAATAAATTCTAAAAAAAAAAAAAATAATCTAATACTGTGGCCTCCATAGCGCTCTATCAGACCGTGCTTCTATACTTTACTGCTGATCTTCACCCCTGTGGGTTCACGGCAAGAGCTGCTTGATACGGAGGTCAGATTACCAGAGATGCCCAGTGATCTGTCATGTGACCAGCTCTTCAGGAATTTGCTTCCCTGGATGGACATCGTGGGCTAACAGGTTAGAAGATTACTGACTCCACACTCCTGCCTTATACCGTGGTTGTGCGAGGGCTGCACAACCACATCAGGTGAGCAGACTCCTTTTCTCCTCCTCACCGCTATCTCCCAGAACCTTCACATGCGCTCCCTTGTTTAATTTTAATTTAAATTTTAATTTTTATCCATACAACTCCTATAATAGCATGTAACTCCAAGTCCCGGCAGCGGTCCCCATAAGGCTGATGACAGATAGTAGTAGAGAAGGGTTTCACGGCCGCGCCAAAGACTACTGGATCATATCAGCTTAAGATTAATGTTTCTTTATTTCATGCACAGGTCAGGTCAACGCGTTTCAGGAGGCACAGCTCCCTTCCTCAGGACAACCAGCAAAGAACATCAAATCTCATTTGATGTAGATCATCATTTGATGTTCTTTGCTGGTTGTCCTGAGGAAGGGAGCTGTGCCTCCTGAAACGCGTTGACCTGACCTGTGCATGAAATAAAGAAACATTAATCTTAAGCTGATATGATCCAGTAGTCTTTGGCGCGGCCGTGAAACCCTTCTCTACTACTATCTGTCATTATAGTGTGAGTCACAGAGTGACTTACAGTATTACAGCAGAAAGCCAGCTAGTAATTAGCTTGGCTTTTTGCTGCTAGAACCGTTCTCGAATGTAACTAGAACTATCGAGCTTTAGCAAAAAGCTCGAGTTCTAGTTCGATCTAGAACAGCTCCCAAAATCACTCGAACCGCGCACTGGAGAACCACGAACCTCGCTCAACTTAAGTGTTTATGTCTAGAAAGCTTTCAACTACAAAAAAACTAAAAGATGGATTAAAATTTGGACTATACTTCTTTACCTTGGTTTAAGTCTATAATATTTTTGCTGTTATTCTTCCTTACATACTCAAAAAACTGAAATAATGTGAAAGAATTCTGATTACTTATTATTATAATTCATTGGACTATGATGAAAAAAATATTTAATAATCTGGCAGTGCCTCAGTTTATAATTTAGTAATTCTATTCTATAACTTTTTCCACCATTACTCTTTAGGTTTCACACCATCATCAAACAGCAATTTCTTGCCCGTTAGGAGAACCAAACACTAAAGACATCCAAATTATTAATCCTTTTCACCAAGAAACTGTTCATCTTTAATTTAAAATATAAACTAATCTCCTGTGAAAACTTTATAATTATATAAGGACGTAATTTTTGTCAGAATTTTCTTGGTCTATTTTATCATATCTTGCCTCCTATCTTGTTGTGAGAAAAGGTCCAATACTAAATACCGAGCACCCCCATAAATGCTAGCAAGCAGGCCCGGGCTGACCATAGGGCAATTCTGGCAAATGCCAGATGGGCCGGTCCCTGTAGTGGGCTGGTGCCTGTAGTGGACCGGTTTATCTGCTGTCACTGCTGCGCTCCTCAGCAGTGTGTGCATGCCGGGCACCCTAGCTGCAGCGGGACCAGGAGGCAGCGCTGTGTAGTGCCGGCCCTGTTGTGTGCTGCTGTGGTCGCCCGGCATGCACACACTGCTGAGGAGCGCGGCAGTGCCGGTGACCGCAGCTTCCTCCTTCCTATGCAAATGTATTTGGAACTTTCAGACATAAATACATTTGAACAGCATGCCGGGACTGGGCCCCACCCCTAACGTGCAGCAACGTGATGAGATCAGCACCTTGCTGATGTCATCACAGTGCTGCGGGCGCCACACAGGAAACATCAGGAAGCGGTAAGTGCTCCATGGAGGAGCCAAAGATGGGGATGAGTGGGGTGGGGCTGAGGACACATAACGGGGAACATTTGTGAAGGAACACAGCTTTGTGACAGGCAGAGGGGGAGTACTGTATTCCAAAGGAGGGGGGGAGGCAGGAGTGTGTAGTGATGGGGCAGTGTAATTTGTGTGTGTAGGGGGTGATGGGGGGGTGCATTGTATTGTGTCTGGGGGAGGGGTAATGGAGGGTGCATTGTATTGTGTGTGGGGAGGGGGTAATGGGGAGTGCATTGTATTGTGTGTAGGGAGGGGGTAATGGAGGGGTGCATTGTATTGTGTGAGGGAGGAGGGGTAATGGGGGTGCATTGTATTGTGTGTGTGTGTGTGTGTAGTGGGTGATGGAGGGTGTAATGGAGCATGCATTGTATTGTGTGGGTAATGGGGATGCATTTTACTGTGTGTGTGTGTGTGTGTGTGTGGAGAGGTAATGGGGGTGCATTGTATTGTGTGTGTGTGGGTAATGGGGGTGCATTGCACTGTGTGTGTGTGGGGAGGGATACTGGGGGTGCATTGTAGTGTGTGTGTGTGTGGGGAGGGGTAATAGGGGTGCATTGTATTGTATGTGCGTGTGTGTGTGTGTGTGGGGAGGGGTAATGGGGGTGCATTGTATTGTGTGTGTGTGTATGTGTGTGTGGGGAGGGGTAATGTGGGTGCATTGCATTGTATGTGCGTGTGTGTGTGTGTGTGGGGAGGGTTAATGGGGGTGCATTGTATTATGTGGGGAGGGGCGCAGAGTCATTAATCGAGGACTAATTAGTGTCATATCAGTGATATTAGTCCTGGACATGTCCGCACAGGTACAATCCCCTGTAGTGACTGCAGCGCTTGTAGAGTGATTAGGACACAGTTATGTAGCGGAACAATCCACAAATCAGGGAAGCAGAGAGCAGAAAATACATCAAGGTCTGCTACACACTGAAAAAATGTGTCACATAGTGCCATACAGTACTGATATAGTGCCATACAGTACTCACATAATGCCATACAGTCTCACATAATGCCATACAGTCTCACATAATTCCATACAGTCTCACATAGTGCCATACAGTACTCACATAATGCCATACAGTCTCACATAATGCCATACACTGTCACATAATGCCATACAGTGCTCACATAGTGCCATACAGTACTCATATACAAGTGCAGAAATATATTACACATTCAACATGGGAAAAGTGGGCCTGTGTACCCCCAAATGCCAGGGCTGAATTTTAGTCCCAGTCCGGCCCTGCAAGCAAGCACTTTCATTTCAAATGTTATTATATTATTTAGCAAGGATTTAGATGATTTAAAACTTTTTGCAAATGGTCTGATAAATTTTTGAATATGACCCCAAAAAAAGTCCTAAACATGAAGTAAAATTGGTGAAATCCCACGTTTAAATCAGCCATAAACAGTCTACAAAAAAAATATATATATTAATTTGATTTCATAGATATTTGGAAAAGCCTTAATTAAATAAATGTATAAGCAGATGTTTTGAAATGTGAACTCACCAAATTTCACAAAAAAATAGATTTGGAGCAAATATCAATATTTTAAAACTTGTAATTGCTTGGTAAATACTCATAGGAAGAAGAGAGATTATGAGAGGGAGAACCCTGCTGACAATAAAAGCTTTCAAAGTGCATAGGAAAAAAGAAGGACGGTTGTCTGGGCGCTGCACAGATCTGACACATAGACGCGTGTACCTCTGTCCACTGTCACAACCTCAGATACTGGACTAAGGCTCAGCGCGCATGATCAGAAGTCTCGGCACTGCCAGTCATGCACACTAGACCTTTCTGAAGGATGTGTACACCTGGCATCATTGTGTGCATGACCAAAAGGCCCGGGACTTCTGATCATGCACTTTGAGCCTAAACCCGGTGTTGGAGGTGGTCACAATGGACAAGTAAGTGCATCCATGTCGATGGCGCTGGGCATTGAATAGCATGTTAGCACGCCCCTGTGGGCTTGCTAACATGCTAAGAGGGCGGACTAGTTGGTGGAAATAACATCCCTGCGACTAGTCCCTGCGCTCATTAGTATAGCATAAAGGATCTTTAGAAATACTTTTTCTATAGATCTCTTTATCTATCTTAGTGTATACAGGGAGGGTTAGGCAGGGATTAGCAATATACACCCAGAACTGCTTGTGGTTCTGGGTGCATATTGCACCTGACAGGTTCCCCTTAACAAAAGAACAGTTGAAAAGTGTATCTACATCGAACATTTAGTTTATGTCCATGGATGTAAATGTAATAATTTCTTGTTGACACTTATAAAAATAGCTAACCAGAAACATGATATTCATACTGTTAGAGATGACAAAAGAGCTGCCTTATCATTAACACCTGGAATCAAACTAATGTTTCAGACTTGTACAATAAAGTGGACTATCAAAACAATTTCTACAAGCATTAAAGCACCACTCCAGGATTTTTCTTTTCAGTGCTAAGGTAGAGCTTTTATTCTAACATCCCTGCCACTACTCACATACTTAACCTCTGTGTCTTCATCTTTTACTTACCCTGCTCCTGTCCAATGGCGACATCTTTTGACACCAACTTCTGATTGGCCAGAAATCAAAAGTTACATTATGAGCTCTCATTGCAAGTCTATTTGAGCCAGATTACAGCAAGAATGAGGCTCTCATAGACCTACATTGAAGAGTGAAGTCTAGGCTGCTCTATGAAACACTTAAGCAGTCAGCACAAACTGCAGAAGACCAATTAGATAGAAGATAAAAATGGTGGCAGGTACAAGAGCATGGTCAGGGAACTTCTTTTTAATAAGAAGTACTTGGCAAAGTTGTTAATTTTTACAAGCATTCTGCAGATTTAACCACTTAAAAACATGAGAAAACTACTTTAGTGCTCTTAAAATGATTACCACCTTAATGACCTAGGACATATATATATATATATATATATATATATTATGTGAGGTAGCGACCACCAATGTGGTAAATGGTCGCTATGTGTCGCAATGGAGAAGGTCCCTGCGATATTAAAGTGAAGTTGCTATGGGACTTGTAGTTCCACAAAGCCTTGGTTCTGCATATAAGGGTCAGGTTCTCTTTAACAATGCGAGGATGCTGTGCAGGTCTGGAAACACAAACCTCCACCTGTGGGTGTGTCCAGTCTGATTTAGGAGACTGTCAGTGTGTGTATGAGCAGCCCTGCACGAGGAACAGCCTCCGGCAGGTAAAGAGGCTGCTATTCTCAGAGAGGTTGGAGCCTCTGGAAGGAACCTGCCCAAGGAAGCGTAGGTTGCCTTCAACCTTCTGGAACTGAGTGTGTGGAGGCTGAGGGAGCTCCACTCTGACACTCGTGTCCAAACCTGTGTGGGCGGTCCACTACAGAGACTGACCAGAAATCCGTGTCTCCTGGGGAGACAGCCATACCTTCACTATGGACATTTAAATGGACTTGAAGCCCACGGTATGTGAAGGTGTTTTGTTTACCTTTTCCTTTAAGCCAGGAGAGGCTTCATTGTGTTTTGGAAGGGCAGTTTATGTTACTAATAAACTGCTGCATTTTTGAGAGAGACTGTGTTGCCTGTGTATGCCTAAGCTACCCTGCATCGCTGCAAGCGAGTAAAACCCCCAGGTTGCGGTAAGCAACGTTCACATATGGTGGAGAATGCGGGCAGCAATCCAGGCAGCACGTCTAGCAACTGCAGAGGTGTTGTTCCTGTGGATCAGCCAGGTCCACGAAGGTTTTTTTTTCTCTGCTGTCTACATACTGCAAGGAAGTGTTGCCTGTGGATCGGCGGGTCCATGAAAACATTTTTCGAAGCGGTTTGCAGTGGATCGGCGGGTCCACGAAAGTTGACGGCGCACTCAAGCGGCTTGCGGTGGATCGGCGGGTCCACGAAGGTCCGTGGGAGCTGAGTGACCATGACTGGAGCAGCTTGTGTGGATAAGATACTGTTAAAGTACCTGGTGCAGGTCGGTGAGCAACTGCAGGAGACTGGCCGCCAGGAGGTAGAGCAGAATGAGCTGCAGCAGCGACAGGAGTCGCTGGCAGAGCGTCTGGACTTGGTGGCGCTGGACAAGTGGGTACAGTCCCTTGTGGGGCCAGTGCACACACAGGGTGCCCAGAAGGATACTTGGGGCACCGAGGTACTGTGTGGTTTGGGACATGCGTTTTCCATGGAAAGGCCATGGAATGTACCCTCTGGGGACTGGGTTGCCCAAAAGGGGGTGGAATCCCATGAAGTGGTGGTTGCCCAAAAGGGGGTGGAGCATCCCATAAACAAGGGCACAGTGGCGCAGATGGACAGTAGTCAAGCACAAAGGTGTTCATGCTGCAAGTGTCCTGTCTGCAGTATAGACCACCCATCTGACGAGAAGCCACGTCTGTGTACCGTGGAAGTGGATGGGGAATCTGTAACTGGACTTGTAGACTCAAGGAGTTTGGTGACCCTGGTGAGGGCCACCTCTGATGTCTACCTGATTCCTGGAAAGAAGTTCCACGCCAACTGCACCCACAATAATGATAAAGAATACCCAATGTCCAGCGTGGTCATTAAGACGGACAGGGACATTGGTTCTCATGATGTTGGTGTAGTTTCAGACTTACTGCACCCAATTATTATAGGTTGGGACTCTAAATTATTTGTAGACTTGTGGAAGCAGGGGGAAGTGTCCGGGTGCTTTTGTAAGATCCGTAACAGTCCAAAGGAAGCTCCACCACAGCGGGAGGTTAAAAAGAGTCCTTGTGGGGTGGCTGTGTGTGGTAAGGTGAAGATAGCACCCCCTAAAGGTGACTGTCCTAAGTTAGTGGGGAGCAAAGAAAAAGGTGGACATGCCCAACTTAGTGACATGATGGGTAAGAAAATAAATGACAATTTGACCGTTAGTGACAGGGGAGCTCCAGAAAAGGGAGCCAACACCTGGTTAGGTGGGAACATGTTAGTCCAGAACACAAGGGCGAGTGACGATGACTCAAGTAAAGACACTGACTCTACTAAAGTGACAAACGAGTACAGTGACGTACTGATGAGCGAACAGGGGAAAACCTCCTCCCGTCGCCGGAGGCGCAACAGGCGTAGAGAGGCGGAGCGAGCTACATCCTCCGAAAATATGGTCCAGGTAGAGACAGTGTCATGTATTTCTGCCAAAAGGGTGGATTCCCTTCCAGAATCTGAGTGTGCAGAGAAGGTTGAGAAAGGCACGTTGCCAATAGCAACCGCTAATGTAGAGTTGGACAGCAAAATCATGCAAAAGAAAGATGAGTCTGAGCTGGAATTGACACATTGTAACGGCAGAAATCAGCAGGGTGAAAGTGCAGAAAAGGAGCCGACCAAAACAGTAGTGGTGATGTCCCCTATGATTTCCTGGTGTGAAGCTGATGGTCTGTTGAGTGAAAACACTATAGGAGAAGAAATCCTGGAGGCTGTTGGTGGAGGAAAAATCCACAAAGGTCATGGTGAGCAGACCAGTGATCCACCCAGTGCTGGGGTGAATAATAGTGCAAACGGCACAAAAGCTGTTGTAGACCCCAGAGAATTTGAGGTTGAAGGTATGAAGTGCAAAAAAGGCTCTGAAGTTGCAGAGAATCAAGAGGAAATTGAGGAAGATTCTGCAGAGTCCCAAGAGATGGCTGAAGCTGCAGAAATTGAGAGAACCCTTAAAGTAGGGAAATCTAGCCCAGAAGTCCCATCAGCAGCTGAGAGCTTAACTGAACTTACTGGTAAGACCAAGATGGAGGCCATAAAGATGGACTTGGTACAGAAGATTGAGCATCTTGAGGCCAAAGATGAGGAAAAATTCAAAGGCTCTGAGGCTATGGAAAAACCTGAGGAGAATGCAACTCCAAAGGTGGAGCCTGTGATAAGAAAAGAGGATGGATATGGAAGACCCAAGGAACGGTCCGATGGCCTTACAGGTAAAGAAATTCAGCCAGTCTTTACGTGCATGGTAGAAGTCCCTGCAGACTTGAGAAAAGCCTGTGCCAGTGAGGCGGTACATGAAAAATTCAAGACGGCCGTAGGAGCCTATAAAGTGTACTTTGCCCCAGAGTCTTGTCGGTTGGTGGTGTGCTCTGTAAGTGATGTCACAAAGAAGCGGGTGGCTATCCTGAGTGGCATGCACCTACAGTGTCTTCGCACGAAGTGGCTCATCTCTACAAAGACGGAAGAAGACACCACACGATTGGAGCATATGAAGCGGCTCACCTCAGCGTTTCAGGAAGTGGTGGTTGTGAAGAAACCATTAATTGGGCTTGCAATAAGAGCGCTGAGAAGTAACATTCAGCAAGCCAGGAAGGTTCCAGGTATTACAGCTATTGAAGTGGAAAAAACCAGTGGAACATTCCGAATCTATGGGAAAACTGCAGGAGCAGTCAAGACAGCTCGAAGGCTGCTGGAGTTTGTGGAGGAGGTCACACAAGTGCCCAGAGAACTGGTTAAGAAGCTGATTGGAAGAAATGGAAGAGTCATGCAGGAGATGGTTGATAAGTCCGGTGTGACGAGAGTAAGAATTAATATTCATAATGAAGCCAAGATACTCTGTGAAGTCGGTATGGTTCCATGTGTCATTGTGGGAACAAAGGAGTGTGTCGGAAATGTACGAGTCCTCCTAGAGTACCGCCTGGGTTACCTGGAAGAACTAAGGCAGTTGAACCTAAAAAGGCAGAATATTGCAGAACAACTCCATCAAGTTGGTATGAGGTTGAGACCGCTTTCAGGCTGGGGCCAGGAAAAGGGTTGCCCACCTGATAAAGGTGTTGCTTCAGTTGGCACAGAAAGTAGGTCCTATAATGAAAGGAACCAAGGTCATGGAAGACCTAACTACACTTTGGGCTATAGCATAGACTCTGAATGGTCCAAGCCCTCTACTCTAAACTCCAAAGGAATGGATGAAGGGAGTGATGTATCTACAGCGAAGGATGGTCTTGAGAAAACACGCCAACAGAGCGATGACGACCGAAGACGCAATGGAAGAACAAGCCATAGTAAATCTGCAAAAAGAGAATGCAGACGGTCTAGATATAGCAGATCATCTATCAGCTCAGTGCTGAAGTGCCCAGACAGTAGCCCTTCTAGTGGATTAGATAGCTCAGAGTCGGACCAGACAGTAGTTTCGACTGGAAGAGAGTTTCGCTACTACACTAGCCGTTGGAGACAGTCATGGAGAGAGAGGTCTGACCGGGGGGCGTATCTGAGAAGGGGGTTGACTGAGACGAGTCGGGTGACAATGACCGACTTTGTCAGGAGCTGAAGCTCAAGTTTGTCAAAAAGGGCCCTCTCAACTGGTAGGACAAGGTGACACTGATGCCCTGTCTCGGGGCCCCTTTGGGTGTCAAGTGTTCAACCCTACGAGTTTGAACAGAGGGGGGGGATATGTGAGGTAGCGACCACCAATGTGGTAAATGGTCGCTATGTGTCGCAATGGAGAAGGTCCCTGCGATATTAAAGTGAAGTTGCTATGGGACTTGTAGTTCCACAAAGCCTTGGTTCTGCATATAAGGGTTAGGTTCTCTTTAACAATGCGAGGATGCTGTGCAGGTCTGGAAACACAAACCTCCACCTGTGGGTGTGTCCAGTCTGATTTAGGAGACTGTCAGTGTGTGTATGAGCAGCCCTGCACGAGGAACAGCCTCCGGCAGGTAAAGAGGCTGCTATTCTCAGAGAGGTTGGAGCCTCTGGAAGGAACCTGCCCAAGGAAGCGTAGGTTGCCTTCAACCTTCTGGAACTGAGTGTGTGGAGGCTGAGGGAGCTCCACTCTGACACTCGTGTCCAAACCTGTGTGGGCGGTCCACTACAGAGACTGACCAGAAATCCGTGTCTCCTGGGGAGACAGCCATACCTTCACTATGGACATTTAAATGGACTTGAAGCCCACGGTATGTGAAGGTGTTTTGTTTACCTTTTCCTTTAAGCCAGGAGAGGCTTCATTGTGTTTTGGAAGGGCAGTTTATGTTACTAATAAACTGCTGCATTTTTGAGAGAGACTGTGTTGCCTGTGTATGCCTAAGCTACCCTGCATCGCTGCAAGTGAGTAAAACCCCCGGGTTGCGGTAAGCAACGTTCACAATATATATATATATATATATATATATATATATACACGTCCTTAGTATACCTCTCTACCTTTGATGTGGGCTCCTGCGGTGAGCCCACATTTTTCTACACACATAGCAGCAGATCTGATCAGCTGACATGTGTAGCTAACAGGCAAAGATGGCTCTCCGAACCATCCACATCTGTTGACCCCTTAGATTGCGTTACCAAACTTTGAAAGCGCGATCTAACATGCTCCATCAGTGATCGCATTGTTCCCTGCTGCCATCCATGCCCCTCTGATGCCGATCATGGAGTGTCAATAGTTGTCATGTCAGGGTGGGGTTAGCTGATGACTCCTGTCACAGTCTTGACTAACTTACTGTGAATGCTGGCAGAGCACCTGCACTCACTGGAGGTCAGCATTTCTGCTGATCAGAGCAATGCTGAAGCATCACTTTGATCAGCAGAAGCGGCGAGACTGTAGAGTCATAAAGTTCCCTGAGGGGATTTAGTAAAATTAATAAAATATGTAAATAAAATAAAAAATTTGAAGAAAACATAAAAAATGGAAGTTCAAATAACCTCCCTTTTGCCCCATTGAAAATAAAACAATAATAATAATACAAAAATACACATATTTGGTAGTGTCACTTTCAGAAGTGCCCAATCTATCAAATCATATAATCAATTAATCTGATCAGTAAAGGGCGTAGTGAGAAATAAAAGCCAGAATTACGTTTCTTTTGTCGCCGCAACATTGCATTTAAAATCCAATAGCAGGTGATCAAACATTCTATCTACCCAGAAATGGTATAACTAAAAATGTCAGCTCAAGATGCAAAAGATAAGCATCACTGAGCCCCAGATTCTGAAAAATTAGACAGCTATAGGTCTCGAAATATGGCATCAAAATTATCATGTTTTTTTTTATTAAATTCTGAATTATTTTTCATCATTTAGATAAAAGTAAAATTTTACATATTCAGAATCTGCGAACTTGTACTGACATGCGGAATCATATTGCCAGGTAAATTTTACCATAGAGTAAACAAAAAACACAAAAAACAATTCTGCAATTGCACTTTTTTTGCAATATCGCCACACTTGGATTTTTTTCCCTCATTTTCCAGTACAATATGGGGCAGAATGAATGGTGTAATTCAAAGTACAACTTCTCCCACAAAAAGCAAGCTCTCATATGGCAATATTGATGAAAAAAAATGTTATGGCTCTTTGACGGAGGGGAAGAAAAAACTAAAACAAAAAACTCAAAATCACTGGGGGTGAAGGGGTTAAAATTAGTGTCTTCCTTTTTTTAAGGACTGGATTGAAAAAGTAATCCAAACTTGCGCACTAAAATAAATTAATAAGACAATAGATAAGTTTCTTATTATCAGGTAACAATGGATGAACTCAGTGAAATTTAGTGATCAATCTTTTTCTTCTTCTTCAAAATAAGCCACTGCTAGATGAGTGTTTTGCAGAATATACTTCATAGATCACAGGAGCTCTTGGCCAAGTCAAGCATTCCTGTGTATGTAGGCGTCAGGATAGATGTTGACCAAATAATCATTCGACTGCCAGTTATCTAAAGTGTATAGGAGCATTTACTCTACAATTGTTATCATAATACAGTAGCAGATAGTGTTAATCTTTCTCGCCAATTTGTCTTTATGATGTAATTTTTTATGTTTAAAAAGTGGTTGATTTACTATGTACATTTTTAAAATTTGTAATAACAAAAGTATTTAAACATATTATAAATAATAATAATAATAATAATAATAATAATAATAATAATAATAATAATAATAATAATAATTATAATAATAATGTTAAAAATGAACATTACCTGCAAATTTGACATGAAATTTATTCTCTGGTTTCAATATCTGAACATACAGGGGACAATTTGGAGCAAAGTCTTTGACAGCCCAGGCCCTCAATATTGTTTGATGGTCCTAAATAACAAACACAAATTGAGTTATTGATTTATAGACTGTCCATTATAGTAATTAGCAAGGGTTTCTGTTACAAAACAGTATTAACAATGACTAACACAGGATACACAACTAACTGGGGAATGAGTGAGATACAACAAAGTGATCAATTTTACACACAAGTATGTTCTAAAGTATATCCTTATAAAATTGAAATTGTCTTAGCCTATAAAAGATATCAAACCAGTAAATTTAATAAGCCCACCATTGCATAGTCGAATTCTTCAGTCACATGATCTTGTCTCAGGTTAAAAGTATCAATTGATTTTAGAGACCCTGGGTGAATATAATCCTCCATATATATGGTCGGCCAAAACCAGTTGATTGTGATAGCTTCATAATATCATAGCGTTTAAGGCCTCTTTCACACATTCGTGAAAAACCACACACGTTTTTCACGGACGTGTCAGAGGTGCGTTTTTTCCTCCGTGAGCCGTGTTTATGGCCTACGTGTGTTCTCCATGGGTTATCCGTGATAACACATGGAGAACGGGAACTTTCTACTCACCTGTCCCTGGCTTCGCTGTCCGTGGTCCTGATCTTCGGTCTCCGGTCCTGCCCACTGAGTATGCAATGAGCATAATGAGCGGCGGTCGGAAGCAAGTGACAGCAGCGTCAGAGCCGGTGGGACTGGAGAAGGGGAGTAATGCTTTGTTTTTTTTTCTTGCAGACACATGTGATTTCTCCGGTGCGTGTCACATGGAACACATTCATGTGGTCCGTTTGCATTATGTGTGACCCGTTTGCGTTCCGTGTGACACCCGTGAAAAGAGAAAACAGACATGTTGCCATCAGGAACACACGGACACACGTATGTATGGCACGGACACACATTCCGTGCGTAAATACACACGTGTATCCAAGTCCCTTAAAAAAACTAAGGTCTACGTGTGTACGTGTCTCCGGTACGTGAGGAAACTGACCAAACACGTACCGGAGGCACGAACGTATGAAAGAGGCCTAAGGTTGACAGTAGACTTAAGTCCATCGAATTGAACCCATGATCTAACCAAAAATGTTGAGCCAGGTGAAGTCAAAAAGCTCCATGCAACAGACAATAATCGCCATATTAGAGGAAATCATTTCTTTCCAACACCACATACGGCAATCAGACTAGATAGGTTGTGATGATTCTGATGTGCCTAAGAAACTTTATTTCAATATTATGCTTTAAACTTATGGGAGGGAGGAGAGGGTGTGAGCATAGAACAGTGATAGCGAACCTATAGCACGCGTGCAAGCTGCGGCGCGCAGAGCCCTTTCTGCTGGCACGCACACTGTCGCCTCGTCTTGCCACTTTGCACTGCTGGCGCGGTCGCACCGGCAGTTTAAAGTTGTGCTGGAGCAGAGGAGACATTTTTCCTCACTCTGACACTCCTCCTCCTAGGCCACAGGTCTATTGCCTAGGAAACGGAGGAGCATAAGTGAGTGGCGCCGCCATAATGACGTCTTCTGGCCGCGTGGGAACTGAGGACCCAGCGGCGTGCAGCGGTGGAACGAGTGCTGGAAGGTGAGTTGTGTTTTTTTTGTTTTTTTTTAAACTTGTGTGCGTCTGTGCCAAGGTGGGGGGGGGCAATGCCAGCATAGTAAAAACATGCATGCCAGGATGGGGGAAACATGCATGCCAGGATGGGAAAAACATGCATGCCAAGATGGGGAAATCATGAATGCTAGGATGTGGGAAACATGCATGCCAGGATGGGGGAAACATGCATGCCAGGATGAAGGAAACATACATGCCAGGATGGGGGAAACATGCCAGGATGGGGTACATTTACCAGGAACGGGTACATTTACAAGGATGGGGGAACATGTTGGGATGGGGAACATTTACCAGGATGGGGGAACATGTCAGGATGTGGAATATTTACCAGGATGGGGGAATATGTTGGGATGGGGAACATTTACCAGTAAGGGGAACATGCCAGGAAGGGGGACATTTACCTAGATGGGGGTACATTTACCTGGATGGGGGTACATTTACCTGGATGGGGAACATTTACCAGGATTGGGGAACATTTACCAGGATGGGGGAACATTTACCAGGATGGGGGAACATTTACCAGGAATGGTGTACATTCACCAAGATGAGATACATGCCGGGATGAGGGAACATTTACCAGGAATGGTGTACATTTACCAGGATGACATACATGCCGGGATGGGGGAACATTTACCAGGATGAGGAATATTTACCAGGATAGGGAATATGCTGGGATGGGGTACATTTACCTTGATGGGGCCATGATAGGGACAAATATACCAGAATGTAGGAAATATATATCAGGAATGGGGACATGTTTACCAGGAAGTGCCCCAGGAAGGGGGACATAACTACACAATGAAAGGGGAGGGGAGCAACTCGTATGTCTTTATGGGATTTCAAGATGTTCAGACTTTGAAATGTAGATGTGGATTATAGCGTGAAATCTGATTGCATTCCAAGCTAAAATCTCTGTCTAACAAGCTGCAATTTTTTCCAGAAAGATCAATCTAACTGCAGTGTCTGGAAAGGGCAGTGGCAGTGGCTCAGCTTTAATGTGTGTAAGCACACATGAGCGTGATGCCCCCTGCTGAAGAGAAGACTGCAAGGGTAAGGTTAAGATCAATTATTTACATAATAGGATTGGTTTTAGGTCTACAGTTTGGGCACTCGGCCTGTGAAAGTTTCGTCATGACTGGCCTAGAACTACTCTACCCCAATGATGATATTAAAGGGGTTATTATGTAACCATTTTTTTAAAAAAACACCTGAAGTCTAATAATCTGTGCAAAATTACCCATCCGTGCCTTTAGATCTTCACTTGATAAGCATGTGAAAAAAGTGGGTAAGTGAGTTTGTGTGCTGCAATCACAGAATTGAGCCCAGTAAGGAAAAATAAATTCTTTAACGGCACAACGCATTTAATGGATGGACTGTCCCCTTTCTTAGCTGCCTACATTATGCACTTGAGGAAGGGGGCTATCTGTACTTGAAATGCGTAGTGCCATTAAAGATTTTATTTTTCCTTACTGTGCTCAACTCATGATTGATTCATGATTGATCAACACTTGATTCAGGTCTCGGCCTGGTAGTTGTAGAGCGGGTGCAGCAGCTGATCCTGAGTGTGCCTTGGTGTTAACAAGAATCCATTGAGCTAGTGTGAGCCAGCGGACCCCTGTGAGATCCATAATAACTACTCTTTTAATCACTGGTGAGTGCAGCTCATTCCCTGTCACTTTGAAACGATGACCTGAGAAGGTGGTGAAGCGCTGTCTGACTGCAGAGGTTCTTTGGAGATCTCACACCTCATGCTGTTTCCAGGATTGTGGCTGACCAGCAAAACTATCATGGATGAGTTTACTCCATATTGACCTGTTACTGATAATTTGCTAATTCACACAAGGGGCACCTTTTTCATTTTATCTTTTAGATCCTCATTGGATATTTATTTATATATTTTTCTGGCTCTAGCTCTTCTGCTCAGTGTGATGTGGCCAGTTCTTCAGTGCTAACAGCAGACTACATTTCCCATAACTCCTTGCTTCACCTCAATGCTCCATGCTCTCCCTATTCACAGATAACATAAGCTACTCCAAACTGTTCTGTGAGCTTATCAGGGTGGAAGAGCTGATGAGATGATGGTGATTATTATTATTATTATTATTATTATTATTATTATTATCTTGTCTGTCCCCATCAACCTTTTAAAAAAATTCTAATTTTCCAATTCTGCCTGTGTTTCAGATATATTTCTCCTATGTGTCCTGTACAGGCTCCAAAACCTGTCTTTGTTAACCTAGCAATCAATCATGTTGCAGCTTTCATTTTACCAGAGATACTTAAAAAATGAAATCTGAGTTCTCATTGGTTGCGATGGGCAGTGAAGACAGTTTCTCTTTCAGACAGTATACATAAAGGCCCAGTTGTATTTATACTGTATTTATAGCTATCAAATGTCATATCAAATATGGACAAAAGTAATAAGGCTTTCAATGAAAAACCTTTTGGTGGTTTAGTGACTGGAACTGCTGCACTTGCTCAGCTGTGTCCATCCCATAGTGCGACAAAGAAAGACAAGAGAATCATTGTTCCTCCTCTGACAGCAGTGGGCACTCAGTGTTCGTGTCCCCTCTGTACAGATAGGAATGAGCTGAGCCAAATGAACACCTTCCAATTGACTCAGAATTACTGGCAGTCATTAAATTGAACCTGCCATTATTCGGTCACTTCCATGAGTTACCCTCTCTGTCATTGGGACACTTTCCCTAAGGGTGGCTTTACACGCTGTGACATCGCTAGCCGATGCTAGCGATGGCGAGCGTGATAGCACCCGCCCCTATCGTTATGCCGATATGCGGTGATCGCTGCCGTAGCGAACATTATCACTACAACAGCGTCACACGTACTTACCTGCTCGGCGACGTCGCTATGCCCGGCGATCCGCCTCCTTTCTAAGGGGGCGGTTCGCTTTGCATC
Organism: Anomaloglossus baeobatrachus; assembly: GCF_048569485.1. NCBI lineage: Eukaryota > Metazoa > Chordata > Amphibia > Anura > Aromobatidae > Anomaloglossus > Anomaloglossus baeobatrachus. The sequence goes on from NC_134360.1 coordinate 148,342,771, forward strand.
ACAGCGACGTCACTAAGCGGCCGCCCAATCAAAGCGGAGGGGCAGAGATGAGCGGGACGAACATCCTGCCCACCTTCCTCCTTCCTCATTGCTGGCGTGTGGCAGGTAAGGAGAGGTTCCTTGTTCCTGCGGCGTCTAACGTAGCGATGTGTGCTGCCGCAGGGACGAGGATCAACTTCGCCCCAGCGACAGCAGCGATAATTGGGAATGGACCCCCATGTCAACGAGGAGCGATTTTGGACGTTTTTGCAACAATCCAAAATCACTCCTAGGAGTCACATACAACGAGATCACTACAGCGGCCGGATGTGCGTCACAAAATCCGTGACCCCAACGAGATCGCTAAAGCAATCTCGTAGCGTGTAAAAGCCCGCTTAAGCCAAAACTCTATGATTGTAAACTACAATGTAAATAGCTGCTTGCTAATAACAGATATAGTTTGTTAAAGCAAGCCATGGAGGAAAAATGGGCCTGATGTCCGAAATGTCATAGCAGACGTGAACAATAAGAATTGAAAATGAAATGTTTTCAGCTAATAGAAGTGTCACCAGGATAAATTCTGCGTCCTGATCTTTTCACTGTATGTGCAAGTAGTTGGGGGAATAAGCGACGTCTTCTGGTATGATTTTATTTTCCCAGAGCACCTAAGGACTACATCACACATTTGAGGAAAGATATATGAACTCAAGAAGGTAGGGATATAGCTCTTGGACAAAAAAAGCACTATCTAATGCAGTGGTCCTCAATACTAGTCCTTCAGGCCACTAACAGCTCACGTTTTCAGGATCTTCTTATTACTGGTGTTGAGCGAGTAGTTAACTATTCATACTCACTAAGCTGTTAGCGAGTACTGTCCGCTACTCGCATACTCATTATGAGTAGAGGGTGCAATTTAAGTCAATGGGAAATACTCGCTAAGTAGCGAGTAACCTGAAAGCCGTACTATTCGCTACTCGCACGATAAGTATGGCTTTTGGGTTACTCGCTACTCAGCGAGTATTTCCCATTGACTTACATTGCGCCCAGTACTCATAACAAATATGAGAGTAGCAGACAGTACTCGCTAACAGTACGAACAGTTAACTACTTGCTCAACACTACTTATTACTGCATAAGTGATAATTAATGACTACTCGCATAAATAGTACGGTGTTCTCAATATCCTTTTCTTGATAAGAATTATGTTCCTCGCCTCATAAATTTTGATTCACCTCCCCACATGTTTGGTGCCTGTTTTTCAGCCACTAAACATGATGGGTTTCCTTGCCAATTACAGTAATGTCGTAACCAACTTTACTACTGACATTACTGTGAATGGCAGGCGCAGTAAAAAACTAAAATTCTGTGCCTTTAAAAAAGCAGGAGAATTATACTTGCTGAGTTTCCCCATGGCTGTAACACTACTTCTGTGTCCTCTTATTAATCCTTTTGAATATGCACTGCTTCCCCTGCCCACCGTTTGTAATAGTGTCTGTGAATGATTGCAGTCCTGCTTCCCCCACCCGCCCACTCTCTGAGCTGATATCTTTGATTGCAGTCACACTAGCTGTCTAGGTCCCGGAAGTGGCATGTAAAAATAATTAATTGGAAAAAATGGTGCAAGGTCCCCTGCATTTTGATAGCCAGTGCAGATAAAGCAGACAAATACAGGCTGCAGACCTCAACTGTGTGAGCTATCTTGGCTGTGAATCAAAATATTAGGGCTCCCTTGAATCTATATTTTAATTTTTTAAAAAAAGAATTAAGAAAACATTGTGCAGTCCGTCCAATTTTAATACCAATTTTGATACCCAGCCAAGACAAAGTGGACAGCTGCGGCTGGGAGGTCTACGGTTATTGGGCCCTCCCCAGCGTAAAAATAGCATCCGACAGTGAGATCGCAATTTGGGTAATATAAGCGGTTAACAACAATTTGTCAAAAATACAGCTGTCATCAAGCCTGAGGTTAGTAATGGGGAAGGGTTTATGAGATCTCCCCATCACTAACCCTGTAAGTCAACAGAAATTAATGCAAAACACAGAAAAAAATCTTTAATTAAAAAAAAAAAAACATCAACAACCCCATCCTTTTTCTCCAATTTACTAACTCTAAAACACCTCTGCAGGTCGGACACAATTCACACCAAGACATCTACATGCACAGTCCCATTAAAAAAAATGACCAAGCACTGCCGCATCAGGAACACACTGACAGACCTGCAGCTGAGAGTGATGACATCAGTCAGTTCACCTGACGTCAGTGCTGATGTACTGTGGGAACCCACCTCAGGTGAACTCATTGAACTTAGTGACCTCAACTCAGGTGAACCCATTGAAGTTAATGCTGGAATACTGGATTAGGTGATGTGCGCACTTTGAGTATTTGTTTGCAGACATTTCTGCACCCAATACACTGTGTGCAGAATTATTAGGTAAATGAGAATTTTGATCACATGATACTTTTTATACATGTTTTCCTACTCCAAGCTGTATAGGCTTGAGAGACAACTACCAATTAAGTAAATCAGGTGATGTCCATATCTGTAATGAGGAGGGGTGTGGTGTAATGACTAGGGTTAAGCGAATGTATTCGCCACTATTCGGTATCCGACGGATAACAGGTTATTCGCACCATTTGGTATACGATGGATAAAACAACATCCACTCCGATACTTTCATTTTCATTTCTGATTTCCAGGCGCCTGTTTTCCAGCCAATGAACACATCTTATATTTCTTGTCCTCACAGTAACGCCGCAGCCATCTTTGTTGTGGTGTTACTGTGATTGGCTTTTGTGAACACGCAGTGATAGGGAGTTGGCGGTGTACATAGACTGTATTGTGTGCGGGATAGCATTCGTAGATCAAACTAATAAATAGTCCTTGTAAGGGCTGAACACAGTGTCCAGTAGCTTCTAGCAGCTCCATAAATTGCTTTTTTGACAAACAGAATGAAGGTCTTTTGGTCTCTCTCTCTCTCTCTGTCTGTCGGTCTCTTCCTCTCCCCCTCTCGCTCATATTCACCGATCACTGACCGATCACCGGCATGGCGCTGCACAGCTGCCACACTGCTTCGGCAGCTTCTCCAGCTTTTGAAAATGCCAGCTGTTCATTATTCCATCTCATATTCCCTGCTTCCCCAGCCCACACAAAACATGATTTTCATGCAGGACAATGCTCCATCACATGCATCCAACTACTCCACAGTGTGGCTGGCCAGTAAAGGTCTAAAAGATGAAAAATAATGACATGGCCCCCTTGTTCACCTGATATGAACCCTATAGAGAACCAGTGGCCACTCATAAAATGTGAGATCTACAAGGAGGGATAATAGTTTACCTCTCGGAACAGTGACTGGGAGGCTGTGGTGGCTGCGGTATGCAATGTTGATTGTAAACAGATCAAGCAACTGACAGAATCTATGGATGGTAGGCCGTTGAGTGTCATCATAAAGAAAGGTGGCTATATTGGTCACTATTTTTTTGGGTTTTGTTTTTGCATGGCATGTCAGAAATGATTATTTCTAAATTTTGTGCAGTTATATTGGTTTACCTGGTGAAAATAAACAAGTGAGATGGGAATATATTTGTTTTTTATTTAGTTGCCTAATAATTCTGCACAGTAATAGTTACCTGCAAAAACAGATATCCTCTTAAGATAGCCAAATCTAAAATTTAGGTTGCACAGTACTCACAGTAAGTGAACAAGCAAATCACTTGTCCCATTTAGGGCAGACATAAATAAATAAAAATATATAAATCTTTATTTTTATATAGCACTAACATATTCCACAGCGCTTTACATACATCAGGAACACTATCCCCTTTGGGGCTCACAATCTAAATTCCCTATCTGTATGTCTTTGGAGTGTGGGAGGAAACCCACGCAAACACGGGGAGAATATACAATCTCCTTGCAAATATTGTCCTTGGTGTAATTCAAACCCAGGACCCCAGCGCTGCAAGGCTGTAGTGCTAACCATTGAGCTACAGTGCATAGTGGTTAGATTTGTCACCACAAAAAAACACAACTTATTTCTCCATCTAAACCCCTGCTGCTCAGCATTAGAGAGGACCTTATCACACTGCACAGGCTGTGTAAACCGATCCGCAAGCAATACATAAGAACGCATCGTTTTATGCTCGTGTTAACGCCTATCAATCTGAATGGCTAAAGTCATAGAGGCATGGAGACCAGAAGGAATCGGAAATCCCACCATAACATCCTTCTCTGCATCCGCGAGACCCTTACGAAAAAGTGCTGCAAGAGCATCATCATTCCATTTGGTAAGGACTGCCCACTTTCTAAATTTCTGACAAAAAATTTCAGCGGAATCCTGACCTTGGATCAAAGCCAGCAAGACTTTCTCTGCTTGATCAATAACATTGGGTTCATTATTTAACAATCCCAGGGCCTGAAAAAAAAAATCCACAGTAGCAAGAATCGGATCATCAGGGGCCAATGAAAAAGCCCAGTCCTGAAGGTCACCGCGCAACAAAGAGATGACAATCCTAACCTGCTGCACGGGACTCCCAGAGGAATTAGGTTTTAAGGCAAAAAAACATTTTACAATTTTTTTAAAGTTGAAAAAATTAGATCTATCCCCCTAGAACAATTAAGGAATGGGAATTTTAGGTTCTGAAACAGGATCTTGTCTAAGATAAGCTGAAATTGCCTGGACCTTAGAGGAGAGATGCTCAACACGCTCAACCAAGTACTTTGTATCCATGTCAACAAAAAATCTTCCTCGGTACCCAAAGAGTAAAAATCTGTAGAGAAGAAGCGCAATAGGGTTTTACCCCAATAACACATGGGGTAGAGACAGGGAGCAGTAATACTCACCAAGTGAAGTTGTGAAAGTCACAACTACTATGCAGGCATGGAAAGTTTTGATCAAGGCAGCAGCAACCCACACGGCAGATAACAGAGAACAATAGAGGAAAATAGGGTTTATTTGAGCCGCGCCAATGATCACTTCTCAGGTATTCAGATTAATGGATCTTTATTTTGCACAGGTCTCCTGGAGATTTGATGTGTTCTTATGCCTGATGGTCCTGAGGAAGGGAGCTGAGACCTGTGCAAAATAAAGATCCATTAATCTGAATACCTGAGAAGTGATCATTGGCGCGGCTCAAATAAACCCTATTTTCCTCTATTGTTCTTTGTTCGGTACCCAAAGAAAAAGAGGAAAAATAAATGGAGATAAAAAAATTATTTTCCCTTCTTTTGAGTAACTTTTTTCTCTTGTAGACCGGTTATATTATTATGATCCGGTAACCGTGGAAGATTACAAAAAATTCCCATTGATGAAAAAACACCAAGAAACAGGAGTAGTTGGAACCTGGGATGACCACAATCCCCTGACTATCAGACTACACTAGAAGTAGCCGTGGAGCGTTCCTAAAAACTTAGATGCCACGTCACAGCCTGTGAAACTAGCTACACCTCACAGAATGAAATGAGGAAATCTACCTTGCCTCAGAGTAGTCCTCAAAGGAGTAGGTAGCCCACCACATACAAAGATTACGGTGATATATGAAAACACAATACTCAGAAAAAATAGAGGAGGCCCAACTAACTTGATACAAAGAAAAGGAAAGGAACTGATTGTGGTCAGTACAAAATCCCTGTAGAAAAATACCAAAGTCCTGATAGTTAAAAAGGCCCTGGAGGTCATACGACCTCAACCCCACTGTATCAGGTACTCCTGTAATTAATGTGAGAACAAAATACCAAAAAAGAACACAAAAATACACAAGAGCAAATAATCAAATCAGACAGGGATAAAATCCCTTTTCCTGCAGGAGAGCTCACAACACAATAGAAACAAAACTTCACCTTCAAAAACACAGACACAAAGCAAAACAAGGAAAAACAACACCCTAAGGTGTAAACCAGGAAGCAAGGTAAAAACTGAAAACTTAGCTGCAGAAGTCTTGCTCAGGGATACAGGGAAGGACAAAGCTCCAGGCCAGGAACAGAGACCAAGGAACACACAATTATAACCGGCGTCTGCCGGGCAAAAAGTGGTCTCCTATATAGACCAGACTTGTCTGCATTAGGGCTTCCCCAATTCCCAATTAACACTGACACCTATCTAAGACACAGGCTCAGATTCAGCTCAACTACCATTCCTGGCCACCAGAGGGAGCTTCAGAACAGCACCCACACAGACGACATTGACAATACTTTGCAGTCCTGACATGTTTTTGGTGCAATTTCCTGCCAGGAAATGCAATGAACTCAGTGAAGTCACCTGAGGTGAACTCATTGAACTCAGTAGTGGATAACCTGATGAGGCTTAGTGTGCACTTTGAGTATTTTATTGCAGACATCTCTGTACCAAATCTGCATTTCCTAGCAGATAACTGCACCAAAAAAATGTCAAACATATCATGATTTTGGTGCACTTTTCACAAAGGAGATGCATTGAACCTCATCTGATTTCATTGAGTTTAACTGAGGTGAGGTCACAAAGTTCATCTGAGGCCTGTTCCCCTAAGGTAACAGTTGAAGTACCATGGGAACCTCATCTGTGACCTCAGGTGAACTGATTGCCAGATTACCGGATTAGGAGATGTATGCATATTGAGTATTTGGTTGCAGACATTTCTAGACCAAATCTTCATCTCCTAGCAAAAAAATGTACTATAACCACATGTTTTCTTAATGTGGTTTTGGTGAGGATTTTTGCCAGGAGATGCACATTAGCTGCAAAAATGTCTGCGACAAATATTCGATGCACATCTAATATTTTGGTAATTTGGCATTGACTTCAGTAAGTTAAACTGAGGTGAGGTCATTGAGTTCAATGAGTTCACGTGAGGTTGGTTCACCTGAAGTCACAGCTGGAGTACTGTGGGAACGAGCAGTTGGGACCTTAAGTGAGCTGAGTGACATCACTGCTCTCACAGCTGCAGCTCCATCATTGTGCCCCTGATTAAGCAGTGCTTAGTCCTTTTATCTAAAGGGACTGTGCACTGCTACCTTAGATGTAGCAGAGCCAGGATCACAGTGGGATATGGTGGTGGAATTTACATCGGACCTGCAGGGGTGTTTTGGGGGTTAACAAATTGGAGAAAGAGGGTGAGGTTTTTGTTTTTTTAATACAGGATTTTTTTCTCTGTTTTGTGTGCATTTCTTCTGACTTACAGGTTTAGTAATGGGGAAGTTCTGGGGGCTAATAAATTGGAAAAAGGGAGGGTTTTTTTTTGAAAAAAATATAAATTATTTTTCTCTATGTTTTGTGTTTATTTTTACTTACAAAATTAGTAATAGGGGTGTCTCATAGACCTCAGAACATTACTAATCTAAGGCTTTGGTGCAGCTGGGATTTTTTGACAAATCACAGTTGTCATTAACCCCTTATATAACCCTGTTTCCCACCACTCCCGGGAAATTGAGATAAGTTAGTTAAAGCCCTGGAATTTGTAACTTCATAGATGTGCCAATTCTAGGGCAGCTGTAGGGTGCTATTTTTTTACTGGGAGGGCCCAGTAACTTTGGGCCTCTCCAGCTTTAGAATACCAGCCTCCAGCTGTCTGCTTTTTCTTGGCTGGTATCAAAATTGGGGGAAACCTCAAAACTTTTTTTATTTTTTTTTTATAAATAAATAAAAACACATGGGTCCCTCGTATTTTGATACACAGCCAAAATAATGCACACAGCTGGGGGCTGCACCCTCCAGCTTTCTGCTTTGTTTGCGCTGGTATCAAACTATGGAGGACACTGTGCCATTTTTTCTTTATTTGCTATTTTTTATTCCACTTCAGAGACCCACACAGCTAGTGTGACTGTTATCCCAGAGATTGTAACAAAAAGTGGGAAAGGGAAGCAGGACTGCAGCCAAAGACACTGATAAAGAGGGTGGGCAGGGCACGCACTGCATATTCATGAACTTTAATGACAGGATGCAGAAGCAGTGTGACAGGGGTGAAACTAAGTAGAATTATCTTGCTGTTATCCCAGTAATACTCTGACAAAATTATTCCCAGAAACCAACTGTGGGTCAGAAATGCATCCAGGCTTCTTTCTCATGCTGTTCCGATTCAGTTTCAGCACTTTTGCATCCATTGCAACATTTTTTCAGCCCTCCCAGACCTACTACCAAGTTTCCTATTGTCTTGCATTAGGTTTGTTTTTCCGTTTCAATACACGAATAATAAAAATTATGACACAAGGAATGCATACTCGAATATATGTTTATTTACCCATCTCTAGTGATAATTTTGTCACCTGTCCAATAAAAAGGAACTCCTTAAAGCATGATGTATTGGTGGGCTTGAGGACGGGAGTTGAGAAACATTAATTCAAAGTGTATGGGCACCATAAAGAGTTGGTTATTTGTTTACATTTTTTTTCCATAAGGCAATTGTACACATGAGAATTAGAAACATTGTACTAAACTGTATATTATCAGAGAAATTTGCTCATCTCTCCTACTGGTTTGACATTTGACTCTCAAATCATGGGTAAAATTTGTTTTCAGTGAAAACACATTTTCTAATTAATGAGATGGGAGATAGGAGTTGCTGCTTTTAAATTTCCATAGAGATTTTTCCATGCATTCTACGGAATGTTCTCTATAGGATTTAATGAGAAAATCTACATTTGTTGTAGACAGATTTTGCCTTTTGATGTGAGAATTTTCAGACTGATGTATCAACCTAGGAGGCAAAAGAAGCAGATTTCTCCAATAAGATATATTACAAAGTTTATTATTTTCAAGTGTATTATTGATTTACGGAAAAACAATCGAAATGCCAGTTACTCTTTAAGCCAACTAACTTGGGCATAATAAACTTACCAGCCTCCTCTCTTTTCTCTGATCTGATCTCCAGTAGCGGGTAATAATGTTTGACAATAAAATCATATGAACAATAAATGTACTGTGAATAATCAATAGTACTTACAGCTGCTGTCCTATCTACTTCACATCTGCTGCTCAGTATGAAACATGCCTCTGCATCATCCATTCTGAAAGAAATAAAAGCATTACATTACATTATATAAATAGGATTTTTTTAAACATACAGTATATAATTTATTTATATTAATTTACAAGATAACTATTTTATAGTGTGGTCCCACAATAAAAATTTATCAGATACTGACCACGATTGGGTTCAATACAGTGGATATAAAAAGTCTACAGACCCCTGTTAAACTGACAGGTTTTTGTCATGTAACAAAAATGAAAAAAAATCTTATTTGCATTTTACAACAAAGCCTAATACTACATACTGTTGGTTCATAAGCATTTACTTCCATAGAATTCCGGAGACTGCGCATGTTCATTAGCTTCTTCCATAAATGTTGAATTTTGTGCTCATTTTCATTTTTTTGATAAACATATGCCTTGGTTTAGGAGTATATAGGCTACTTACCCTTTCAGAAGTGAATATTCTGTTTATTTCTTGTATTGGACATTTCGGTGGTTCACGCATGTGCCGTTGGATACTTGAATATTTTTAGGATGAGCGTGTATTCGGCAATTCAATGAGCCCATGCGCATAAGAAATTTGAGGCTGATGACGTATCTTTTATGATGAGCATACATTCGGCAATCTCCGGCAGATTTCGGGATTAACGGCGCATGCACATAATGAATTTTAGGCTGATGACGTATCATTAACAACGGCCTTAAAGGGACAGCCCCCAACATGGAAACACATCATTTCGGAGCGTGACCACGTCCGCAATTTACACACCATGTTATAGGTATGTACTAGGTGATAACTTGAAAACGTTCTTTCATTATTATGAGCCTGAATTAGATACTGGCATGGCCTTAGGATATGTTAGTAAGTAGAATCCTTTCTGTCTATATACAGTATCTGTTATAGCAGTAGTTCGACAGGTTTGGTATAAAGATTTTCCTGTACACATGTTTATATAGGTGCTATACTTATATAATATGTTGTACCTTCTGCAGTCATCTGAATAAGAAGTTTTCCATAACATCTATCTTGTTTTATTGTTCCCCCAGTTTTGTGATCTACATTTATAGGCACTTCTGATATATTGATTTGAGTCCCCCGACCACAGCGGTCGCCCAAAGGACACCGCTCCACCTGCAGGGACGCTGCAGGGACTTCTCCTTTAGATCTTCTGGCGACAGGTCTGTCAGGTTGGTTACATCTGAGTCGTGACGCCACTCTCGGTTTGCGGTCAGGGTTATGGGTGACCGCCACTGCCGTTTTAACAAGCGTCTGGGGTTGATGGAATCTGCAGCCGGATAGTGTGGCCTCTCGAGAGTGAGGCTGGCCCCAGGGGCTTGCTTGTATGTGTGTAGAACAACAGGTCGCAGAATAACTCAGTCTCAATCCCGAAGTGTCTTGCAAATGGTTTTTACTCACTTTCAAATGCTTCAAGTGGTACCTGGGCAATGCTGAGATAAACCAAGAGAGAACCAGGTATCCTTCAGGCTAGTATAAGGGTAACTGTTAGCTTGCCTTCTTAGCATTTCTCGTTTCGGACAACCCCTGACTTGAAGTACCGTGCGGTTCATCCAGGGAAGTCGCAACTGCCTTTTCTCCCTCTTTTGGCCCGTTTGCTGGCAGTGTGGACCAAGGATGATGGCTCCAGGCTCAATCCTCCTTATGGGCCTCCTCATTGCTGCTGATGCTTGGAATCTGTTTTGGTAGGTGTGGGACTTGTGGTCCTCCCCACCGGAAGGTTTAACAGACTACTAAATGGATGTCTGGCACTAGGGACCTGTTTCCCGTGCGTGCCTAGCCACCAGAGTCTCCGTACACGACAAGCTGACTTCCTCAGCGTCTTTCTGTCTAACTTCTGGTGACCATTCTCCCCCGCCAACAGATACTACACGTGCAGGGTCTGACTAGGGTGTCCGCTATCCTGCGTCTCCACTTCAGACTGGCTACCTCCAGCTCCTTTTCCTGACTGCTGCTGCAACCTAGCTTCCAGCCTCTCTGCCACACCCCTTGATTGGATGTGGGTCTGCCCAGGGGTCCCCTCAAAGGTGTGTGAGACCTGGTCACTATGTGTCTGTGCGTACACACCCTATTCCAGCCTTTTGGATTACCTGTTTGCACTCACCCAGCATGGGTGCAGTACTCAGTGGCGCCTGACCAGGTCAGGGCACACAGATTGACTGCCATATTTCTTATTTACTTTGAGAAACCTTTGCATGGATTCATCTTGAATTATGGCAATTTTTTATATTATCTGGATAATGATTTCCATTTGTTTGAGGCCTCTTTCACACGTACGTGCCTCCGGTACGTGTTTGGTCAGTTTCCGCATGTAGCCGAGAAACCTACACACGTAGACCTAGGTATTCCAATGGATTTGGATACACGTATGTATTTATGCACAGAACGTGTGTCCGTTCCATACATACGTGTGTCCATGTGTTTCTCACGGCAACATGTCCGTTTTCTCTCCTGCATCACGGGTGTCACACATAACACAAACGGACCACACGGATGTGTTCCTTGTGACACGCACCAGAGAAAAGACATGTGTCTGCGAGAAAAAAAACCAATACTTTACTCACCTTCTCCAGCCCTTCCGTCTCTGCCGCTGCTGTCACTTGCTGCCGACCGCCGCTCATTATGCTAATTGAATATTCCCTTCACTGCAGCCGGAAGCAGCAGCAGCAGGAAGTTGGCAGGACCGGAGACCGAAGTTCAGCACCACGGACAGCACTGACAGGGACAGGTCAGTAGAAAGTTCCCGTTCTCCGTGTGTTATCACGGATAACACACGGAGAACACACATAGGCAATAAACACGTCTCACGGAGGGCAAAACGCACCTCTGACACATCCATGAAAAACGTGCGTGGTTTTTCACGAATGTGTGAAAGAGGCCTGAGAGATATTATCTCATTTTCTTATTATTTTGTTGTTTCTGTGCAATTGTGCTGAAACGTTGGTTTGGTATATTTGAATGTAAAGACCCCAATAAACATTGATTTGAATTTTAAAATTTTCTTATTTTGACAATATTTTTGTGCAAAACAGAAATCTCTGTATATTATGTACTTTACCGCTAATCAGAGTTGCTGGAGAAGGAGTTCTGGATCATGAAATATGTCAGAGCTTTTTCAGAACATTTTTTTTTAATAAATTGGTGAATGAGGGAAAGTGTGGGGGGAGTCTTTATTCAATTAAACATTTTTTCCTTTATGTGTTTTTTTTAACTTTACACTTACAGGGCTAGTAAAAGGAGTGTCTGATAGACCCCTTTCCAATCACTAACCCTTGTCTTGATGCCAGCTGACAGTACAGAGCTTACATCAATCCCATTCACTTATTACCCCAATTGCCACCACACCAGGGCAATCAGGGGTAGATGGGGTGAAGCACCATAATTGGCACATCTAATATGGTGCATCAGTTTTAGTACGGCTATGTGCTGCTATTTTTAGGCTGGGAAGAGCCAAATAACAATGGGCCTTTGCATCCTGATAATACTGGCCCGCAGCTGTTTACTTTACCTTTGCTGGTTATCAAAAATGGAGGGACTCTATGCTGTTTTTTGGTATTATTTATTTATCTATTAATTAGGTTAAACAAGGCTAAACAATGTTTATCCTTGTTTAACTTAATAAATAAATAAAATGGTATGGAGTCCCTCCAATTTTTGACCACCACCCAAGATAAAGTATGCAGCTGCAGGCTGGTATTATCAGACTTGGAAGACCCATGGTTATTTGTCCTTTCTCAGCCTAAATTTTGCAGCCCACAGCTGCCACAGTGTTTAGCCTGGTTTAAGCTAATAAATAAATAAGTAAAATATGGTGTATAATCCGAACTGTTTTTAATCACCAACCAAAGTAAAGAAGACTGCTGCGGGCTGGAATTATCAGTTATTGGGTCTCTTCCAGCTTATAAATAGCAGCCAACAGCCGCACGACAATTGGCGCATCACTTTAGATGCACCAATTCTAGCGCTTCACCCCAGCTGTTCCCGATTGCCTTGATGAGGTGGTAATATGGGTCATGGATTTTGGGGTTCATGTCAGCTGTTAATCAATGGTCAGCTGACATTAAGCCCAGGGGTTAGTAATGGAGGGGTCTCTATCAGACAGCTCCATTATTAACTCAGTAATAAATAAATACAGAAAAAAAAGTTATTTAAACAAAGACTCCTCCACACTATTCCTCATTCACCAATTTACTTAAAAAGAAAAAAAATAAAGATCGAACTTAATATTTTGCAGCCTAATAATACCAGTCCATAGCTGTTTGCTTTACCTTGGCTGGTTATCAAAAAATAGGGGGGAACCCACTTTTTTTAAAAAAAAAGAAATATATATATATATATTTGTGTATTTAATAAAATAAATTAAACCAGCCAAACAAAATGCTTTATTGTCACAAGAAAGGCACTAAAGGATGCTAGTTTAAAACCCTGCCTATATGCATGCTCTTATCTAAGCAGACCATCATACATCAACTCTCCCTGAACTGCACTTTGCCAAGTATCATACCCCTGGGTCTCTGATAAGACCCAATGAAGCAATGCCGCTGGTCAATCACAGTAAAGTACGTAGCCAAAATCGCTACGGCTTTATCATGGTCGGCAAGCAATCTCCGCATGTCTAGTGGTTGAAAAACAGCAGCAACACATGTGTGGCCTGGACTTGAGCATAGCGTTCGTGCACCCTGATACTCGGCCAAGTACATAGCATCCTCGAGCACCCTGATGCTCGATCGAGTAACAAGCACTATCACTAACTAAAGGTGGCTTTACACGCTACGACATCGCTAAAGCGATATCGTTTGGGGGTCACGGATTTTGTGACGCACATCCGGCTGCGTTAGCGATGTCGTTGTGTGTGACACCTATTAGCGATTTTGAATTGCTGTAAAAACGTTCAAAATCGCTAATCGGTGACATCCCCCCTATTCTCAATTATCGTTGTTGCTGCAGTAACGATGTTGTTCCTCGTTCCTGCAGCAGCACACATAGCTACATGTGACACCGAAGGCACGAGGAACCTCTCCTTACCTGCGTCCCGCCAGCAATGAGGAAGGAAGGAGGTGGGCGGGATATTCGTCCCGCTCATCTCCGCCCCTCCGCTTTGATTGGGCGGCCGCTTAATGACATCACTGTGATGCCGAATGAACCGCCCCCTTAGAAAGAAGGTGGATCGCCGGTCACAGCGACATCACTATGCAGGTAAGTATGTGTGACGAGTCCGCGCGATGTTGTGCGCCACAGGCAGCGATAGGCCCGTGACGCACAAATGATGGGGGCGGGTACGCACGCTAGCGAGATCGTAGCTTGTAAAGCGGCCTTAAGACCAATGTTAGTCAATGTTGCACGTCAGATTTGCTAGTTCTTCCTCAGCTCTAAGCAGAATGAGTAAAAAAATTATAGCATGCTGCGATTGGTAGTGTGTCTTGGATTACGCCACTCACGTGCAAGTCTATGGATACTTGGGAAAAATTGGACTGAACTCGGATGTCATCCAAGTTCAGTCCGATATATCCAGAGACAGATAATGGAGAACATGGAGATTAGTCTCTCCTTCTTCTTCTCATCTGTGCTTTGATTCTCACATGTGAGAGATTTGGATCACAGTAGAATGACACTCGACTCACACTCACAGCAGAGTTTGAGCCGAGTTTCATTAGCATATACTGTAGCATCCTATGCTCTAGCATCAGATGCTATACACTAGTGTTACCCCAGCCTAAGAATGTTTTTAATTAGCCCTGGATCCTACCTGTCATTTCAGATTTGTAAGCATTTAGCCCAAGAGAGGCATTTCTTGAACTGGTTTATGCAGTTTTAAAAGTGATCATTTTATCTTCATATACCGAGAAGTTGGCTAAAGTTTTATTTGTAACTATACCATACATGTCTTGTACATGTATAGGTTGAGTAGTTTATTTGATGTGTTACATAGTTACATGCCGTATTTTTCATTTTATAAGACACACCAGATTATAAGACGCACCCCAAATTTGGAGGGAAAAAAAGGTAAAAAAAAAATGAGGTCCGTTTATAATCTGGTGATGTCTTACCAAGGAGGGGAGCCTGCAGAGGAGCGGGGGTCACAGGAGGCAGAGGCGGTACTAGAGTACTGCAAGTAGTATAGAGGGGGGTCCAGATACTCACTGCGGGTGCTGGTCTGTGCGGGGGCCGGTGTCGCTCTGCTCTGTGCGGGGCCGGAGATGCCGCTCTGCTCCGTGCGGGGCCGGTGTCGCTTTGCTCTGTGCGGGGCCGGCGATGCCGCTCTGCTCTGTGCGGGGCCAGTGTTGCTCTGCTCTGTGCATGCCCAGCGATGCCGCTCTGCTCTGTGCGAGGCCGGTGTCGCTTTGCTCTGTGCGGGGCCGGCGATGCCGCTCTGCTCTGTGCGGGGCCAGTGTTGCTCTGCTCTGTGCATGCCCGGCGATGCCGCTCTGCTCTGTGCGGGGCCAGTGTTGCTCTGCTCTGTGCATGCCCGGCGACGCCGCTCTGCTCTGTGCGGGGCTGGTGTTGCTCTGCTCTGTGCGGGACCGGCGATGCCGCTCTGCTCTGTGTGGGGCCGGTGTCGCTCTGCCCTGTGCGAGGCCGGTGTCGCCGCTCTGCTCTGTGCAGGTCCGGTGACGCCGCTCTGCTCTGTGCAGGGCTGGTGTTGCTCTGCTCTGTGCGAGGCCGGTGACGCCACTCTGCTCTGTGCAGGGTTGGTGATGGAGCAGTCGAGCACTGAGCAGAACGGAGCAGCCGTGCACAGAGCAGCCGAGCAGGACGGAGCAGCTGTGCACAGAGCAGTACGGAGCGGCTCCAAATAGAACAGAGCGGCGCAGCCTGATCCAGAACAGAACAGCGTCACACAGACCAGCAGCGCCATCAGCACAGTGCACTGCTCGGAGCATCTCCCTGCCTCCTTTGACCCCTCTGCACAACCCCCAGGTAAGCTACATTCGGATTTTAAGACACACCCCTCATTTTCCTCCAAAAGTTTTGGGAGGAAAAGTGCGTCTTATAATCCGAAAAATACGGTATTTACTTAGGTTGAAAAAAGACCTAGGTCCATCTAGTTCAACCTTCCTCCACCAATTCTACATTTGGTCACTAAGTCATTTATAACCAACAATGTTGTGTGTAGAGATGAGCGAACCGGTCCCGGATCGGCTCGAGGTCGGCTCGCCGAACGGAGGTCCCGTTCGAGTTCGGCTCGTCGAACGTTCGACGAACCGAACTCGAACTGCATAGGAAACAATGGCAGGCAATCACAAACACATAAAAACACCTAGAAAACACCCTCAAAGGTGTCCAAAAGGTGACAAACAACTCACAACACAACACAAACACATGGGAAAGTGACAAGGACATATACTCATGCGAAAACAAAAGAGCAGGACAAGGAAAAAGAGGAGACACAGATATAGATATGGCACGCCCTTCTAAAATCATGTAAAACACCGCAAGGTGACTCCAAGCGTAGTCTCCCTTTTTTTCCAAAAATTGTGGCCCACACACCCCCACCCATTCAGTGGCAGCACTTGTGCCCTAGTTGTGCACTTCACAGCTAGATTTGCATCAAGCACATTCAAAAATACGGCCTAATTAACTGTCCCCAGGATGACACCAGGGTAGGTAGCAAAGTCTTTCCTGATCCCAGCTCTGTTCATCTTGACTTCTTTTAAAAACACAGCAAGCAAGGGTTACTCCAAGCGGAGTCTCCCTTTTTTTCCAAAAATTGTGCCCCACACACACCCACCCATTCAGTGGCAGCACTTGTGCCCTAGTTGTGCACTTCACAGCTAGATTTGCATCAAGCACATTCAAAAATACGGCCTAATTAACCGTCCCCAGGATGACACCAGGGTAGGTAGCAAAGTCTTTCCTGATCCCAGCTCTGTTCATCTTGGCTTCTTTTAAAAACACACCAAGCAAGGGTTACTCCAAGCGGAGTCTCCCTTTTTTTCCAAAAATTGTGCCCCACACACACCCACCCATTCAGTGGCAGCACTTGTGCCCCAGTTGTACAATTCACAGCTAGATTTGCATCAAGCACATTCAAAAATACGCTATTCTTAACCGTCCCCAGGATGACACCAGGGTAGGTAGCAAAGTCTTTCCTGATCCCAGCTCTGTTCATCTTGGCTTCTTTTAAAAACACAGCAAGCAAGGGTTACTCCAAGCGGAGTCTCCCTTTTTTTCCAAAAATTGTGCCCCACACACACCCACCCATTCAGTGGCAGCACTTGTGCCCCAGATGTACAATTCACAGCTAGATTTGCATCAAGCACATTCGAAAATACGCTATTCTTAACCGTCCCCAGGATGACACCAGGGTAGGTAGCAAAGTCTTTCCTGATCCCAGCTCTGTTCATCTTGGCTTCTTTTAAAAACACAGCAAGCAAGGGTTACTCCAAGCGGAGTCTCCCTTTTTTTCCAAAAATTGTGCCCCACACACACCCACCCATTCAGTGGCAGCACTTGTGCCCTAGTTGTGCACTTCACAGCTAGATTTGCATCAAGCACATTCAAAAATACGGCCTAATTAACCGTCCCCAGGATGACACCAGGGTAGGTAGCAAAGTCTTTCCTGATCCCAGCTCTGTTCATCTTGGCTTCTTTTAAAAACACAGCAAGCAAGGTTTACTCCAAGCGGAGTCTCCCTTTTTTTCCAAAAATTGTGCCCCACACACACCCACCCATTCAGTGGCAGCACTTGTGCCCTAGTTGTGCACTTCACAGCTAGATTTGCATCAAGCACATTAAAAAATACGGCCTAATTAACCGTCCCCAGGATGACACCAGGGTAGGTAGCAAAGTCTTTCCTGATCCCAGCTCTGTTCATCTTGGCTTCTTTTAAAAACACACCAAGCAAGGGTTACTCCAAGCGGAGTCTCCCTTTTTTTCCAAAAATTGTGCCCCACACACACCCACCCATTTAGTGGCAGCACTTGTGCCCCAGTTGTACAATTCACAGCTAGATTTGCATCAAGCACTTTCAAAAATACGCTATTCTTAACCGTCCCCAGGATGACACCAGGGTAGGTAGCAAAGTCTTTCCTGATCCCAGCTCTGTTCATCTTGGCTTCTTTTAAAAACACAGCAAGCAAGGGTTACTCCAAGCGGAGTCTCCATTTTTTTCCAAAAATTGTGCCCCACACACACCCACCCATTCAGTGGCAGCACTTGTGCCCCAGTTGTACAATTCACAGCTAGATTTGTATCAAGCACATTCAAAAATACGCTATTCTTAACCGTCCCCAGGATGACACCAGGGTAGGTAGCAAAGTCTTTCCTGATCCCAGCTCTGTTCATCTCGGCTTCTTTTAAAAACACAGCAAGCAAGGGTTACTCCAAGCGGAGTCTCCCTTTTTTTTGCAAAAATTGTGCCCCACACACACCCACCCATTCAGTGGCAGCACTTGTGCCCTAGTTGTGCACTTCACAGTTAGATTTGCATCAAGCACATTCAAAAATATGGCCTAATTAACCGTCCCCAGGATGACACCAGGGTAGGTAGCAAAGTCTTTCCTGATCCCAGCTCTGTTCATCTTGGCTTCTTTTAAAAACACACCAAGCAAGGGTTACTCCAAGCGGAGTCTCCCTTTTTTCCAAAAATTAGGCCACACAGACACCCCATCAGTGGCAGCACTTGTGCCCTAGTTGCAAACATGATGTTTTGATTTGCATCAAGCACATTCCAAATCCACAAGCATTTACTCTCCCCAGGATGACACAGGGGTAGTAAATTCCTTCTGGATCCATGACTTGTTTATTTTGATGAACGTCAGTCTGTCCACATTGTCAGTGGACAGACGCGTGCGCTTATCTGTCAGCATACACCCAGCAGCACTGAAGACACGTTCAGAGACAACGCTGGCAGCTGGACACGACAAAATCTCCAAGGCGTAACTGGAGAGCTCTGGCCATTTTTCTAGATTTGAAGCCCAAAAGGAGCAAGGCTCCATTTGCAAAGTCATGGCATCGATGTTCATTTGGAGATACTCCTGTATCATCCTCTCCAGCCGTTGACTATGTGTCAGACTTGTTGTCTCTGGTGGCCTTGCAAAAGAGGGTCTAAAAAAATTATGAAAAGATTCCATAAAATTGCTGTTACCAGCACCAGATACGGTCCTACTGGTACGGGTAGACTGTTGAAGATGACGAGACCGTCCCATGTTTGTCAAGTTACAACTGGGAGATTCACTCCCTGCACCTGCACGGTTGTTTGGTGGAAAAGCCGAGCTAAGATCGAGTAACAGCTTCTGCTGATACTCCTGCATACGTGCGCCCCTTTCTATGGCTGGAATTATGTCACAAAATTTGGACTTGTACCGGGGATCTAATAGTGTGGCAATCCAGTAGTCATCATCACTTCTAATTTTGACAATACGAGGGTCATGTTGGAGGTAGTGCAACAAAAAGGCACTCATGTGTCTTGCGCAGCCATGCGGACCAAGTCCACGCTGTGTTTGTGGCATAGAGGTGCTAACCGTTCTTTCTTCCTCTGACATCTCCCCCCAACCTCTTTCAACTGAAATTTGACCAAGGTCTCCCTCATCCGCTGAGTCTTCCATGTCCATGGACAGTTCGTCCTCCATTTCTTCATGATCTCCTGCACCTTCCTCAACATTTCGCCTGCTACTATGCGCCCTTGTTGATCCCTGTCCCCCATGGTCCCATGCCTGCTGCGTTGGTGATGATGAACGTCTGGACCTTGGTGATGTTGTTGTCCCTTGCGCATATGAATCCTCCTGTAGTTCCTCCCCTTCCTGTTGTCCCACCCCCTGACTCCGAATAGTGTTTAGCGTGTGCTCCAGCATGTAAATGACTGGAATCGTCATGCTGATAATGGCATTGTCAGCGCTAAACATATTCGTCGCCATGTCGAAACTGTGCAGAAGGGTGCATAGGTCCTTGATCTGAGACCACTCCATCAGGGTGATCTGCCCCACCTCTGCATCTCATTGGCCCAGGCTATACGTCATGACGTATTGCACCAGGGCTCGGCGGTGCTGCCACAGTCGCTGTAACATGTGGAGAGTTGAATTCCAGCGTGTCGCCACATCGCATTTCAGGCGATGAACCGGCAGGCCGAAAGACTTCTGGAGCGATGCAAGTCGCTCAGCTGCGGCGCTTGAACGCCGGAAGTGAGCAGACAGTTTTCGTGCCCTGTTCAGAAGGCCATCTAGGCCGGGATAGTGTGTTAAAAATTGCTGGACGACAAGGTTCAACACGTGAGCCATACAAGGTACATGTGTCACCTTGCCCAGGCGAAGGGCCGCATCCAGGTTTGCAGCATTGTCGCACACGGCCTTACCAGGCTGCAGGTTGAGTGGAGACAACCATTTATTAAACTCGGACCGCAGAGCTGACCACAACTCCTCAGCTTTGTGACACTTATTCCCAAGACATGTCAAGCTAAAGACCGCCTGATGCCGTTGCGCTCTGCTGCCAGCATAGTAATGAGGGGTGCGTGATTCCTTCTGCGCAGTGAGAACGCTGGTGGCCTGACCAGGCAGGCTTGGGGCGGAGGTGGAGGACCCAGATGAGGTGGAGGAGGCAGAAGCAGTGGCGGAACTTGGACAGACAAAGGATTGACACACAAGTCGTGGGGACGGCAAGACTTGTGCAGCAGACCCTTCACCATCTATCACCATAGTTACCCAGTGCCCAGTCAGCGACATGTAACATCCCTGTCCATGCTTACTGGTCCAAGTATCGGTGGTGAAATGCACCCGTTCACACACAGAGTTTCTCAAGGAAGCGGTGATGTTGTGTGCAACATGCTGGTGTAGCGCGGGCACACCTTTCTTAGAGAAGTAGTGGCGACTAGGCATCTGGTACTGGGGCACAGCGACAGACATAAGGTCTCTAAAATCCTGTGTGTCCACCAGGCGGAAAGGCAGCATTTTGGTAGCCAAGAGCTTACAGAGGGATAGAGTCAACCTCTTAGCTTTGTCATGGGTCGCAGGAAGTGGCCTTTTATTTGACCACATCTGAGGGACAGAGATCTGGCTGCTGTGTGTAGACGGTGTTGAGTAGGGTGTCCCTGGAAAAATGCAGGTTTGTGAGGAAAGTGCAGGCGGAGACATGATGTTGCCTTCATCCAACGTTGGTGCTATCGATGTCTGAGAGAGCTGTACACACTCACTTGTTTCCCCTTCCAAACCAACTGACGACCTACCAAGCAAACTGCCTGTTGCGGTTACAGTGGTGGAAGTTGTGCATGGAAAAACAGGTGTGACAGCTGTCCCCACAGTCCTAGAAGATGAAGAGCGCGCGGATGCACTGGAAGGGGCAGGCCATGGATGGTTCGCTCCGCTAGGCCGCATTGCAGCACAGTGAGCTTCCCACCGGGACCTATGATATTTATTCATGTGACGATTCATGGAAGAAGTTGTCAAACTGCTGAGGTTTTGACCTCTACTAAGAGAACCATGACAAAGTTTACAGATCACATAATTTGGGCGATCTTTTTCTATGTCAAAAAAGGACCAGGCTAGGCAAGGCTTAGAGGCCATGCGACCTGTTGATCCACCCCGAATAATGCTCATAGGCAGAGTGGTGGCTGAGGATGCAGTTGTAGACGTGCTACCAGTGCTCCGACTCTGTCCAGGAAGGCGCAAGGTAACTTCGTCGTCGGTTGCATCCTCCTCCACCGCCTCTGTTGACCTCCTCGAGTGTCTGACTGGGGGTTGACAGTAGGTGGGATCTAGAACTTCATCATCAATTGTTGTGTTTGCACTCCCCTCCCCCTCAGACCGAGCCTCTTCTTGCCCTGACCGAATATTTAAGTTGTTATCCCAATCGGGTATCTGCGTCTCATCTTCATCAGTATGTTCCTCATTGTCTATAACCACAGGTGTTACAGTTTGTGACAAAGGGTCAACATTATGCTCAGAAACTTGGTCCTCACGGCCTGAATCAGAGTCACAAAGGTTCTGGGCATCACTGCAAACCATTTCCTGTTCTGTACTCACTGTAGCTTGGGAGCAGACCTCTGATTCCCAGACTATAGTGTGACTGAACAGCTCTGCAAACTCAGCCATCTCAGTTCCACCATACTGTGCAGGGCTGATGGAGACTTCAGAGCTGGGAGAAAGCAAGTTTGATTGGGATGACAACTCAGAGGACTGGTGTTTTTTGGATGCGGTACTTGAAGTGGCTGAGAGGGCACTTGTTGGACCACTTGAGATCCATTCAAGCATTTTCCTTTTTTGGCCATCATCTACCTTTGTTCCTGTTGTTTGTGTACGTAAAAAAAAGGGAGCACATCGGATTGTCCACGGTAAGTAGTAGACATCTTACTTTTGCTGGTAGATGGTCTATCTTCAGCAGATGATAATGGAGCTTTGCCACCTTCCCCACGGACAAAACCTTTTTTTCCTTTTCCACCACGCCTCTTCCCCTTTCCACCAGCATCTGTCATTTTGCCACTCATGTTAATTGCGACAAGATTGTGCACTTAAAATGTGGTAGTAAAAATTGAGAGGTGGTGAAGATTGCAGCGGTGGTCTAGCTTTATTAACAGCAGAATAATAAAGAATAAATATCCCTGACAATGCAACTACGGCCCTTAAACTGGCAGCATCAATTGCTAGTATAATGGCTTAGTTATAAAGAGTTGGAGTGTGCAATTCAGGCAGAGGTGCTGCAAATGTCTTTGCACTAGTGTGCCTAGACAACAGTCCAATAGCCACGTTTAGGATGCCACTAGGTACACTGAGTGTTTGCTAGTATAATGGCTTAGTTATAATGAGTTGGAGTGTGCAATGCAGGCAGACGTGCTGCAAATGTCTTTGCACTAGTGGGACTATAGCAAAGTCCAATAGTCACGTTTAAGATTCCACTAGGTACACTGAGTGTTTGCTAGTATAATGGCTTAGTTATAATGAGTTGGAGTGTGCAATGCAGGTAGAGGTGCTGCAAATGTCTATGCACTAGTGTGACTAGACAAAAGTCCAATAGCCACGTTTAGGATGCCACTAGGTACACTGAGTGTTTGCTAGTATAATGGCTTAGTTATAATGAGTTGGAGTGTGCAATGCAGGCAGACGTGCTGCAAATGTCTTTGCACTAGTGGGACTATAGCAAAGTCCAATAGCCACGTTTAGGATGCCACTAGGTACACTGAGTGTTTGCTAGTATAATGGCTTAGTTATAATGAGTTGGAGTGTGCAATGCAGGTAGAGGTGCTGCAAATGTCTTTGCACTAGTGTGACTAGACAAAAGTCCAATAGCCACGTTTAGCATGCCACTAGGTACACTGAGTGTTTGCTAGTATAATGGCTTAGTTATAATGAGTTGGAGTGTGCAATGCAGGCAGACGTGCTGCAAATGTCTTTGCACTAGTGGGACTATAGCAAAGTCCAATAGCCACGTTAAGATGCCACTAGGTACACTGAGTGTTTACTAGTATAATGGCTTAGTTATAATGAGTTGGAGTGTGCAATGAAGGTAGAGGTGCTGCAAATGTCTTTGCACTAGTGGGACTATAGCAAAGTCCAATAGCCACGTTTAGGATGCCACTAGGTACACTGAGTGTTTGCTAGTATAATGGCTTAGTTATAATGAGTTGGAGTGTGCAATGCAGGCAGACGTGCTGCAAATGTCTTTGCACTAGTGGGACTATAGCAAAGTCCAATAGCCACGTTAAGATGCCACTAGGTACACTGAGTGTTTACTAGTATAATGGCTTAGTTATAATGAGTTGGAGTGTGCAATGCAGGTAGAGGTGCTGCAAATGTCTTTGCACTAGTGTGACTAGACAAAAGTCCAATAGCCACGTTTAGGATGCCACTAGGTACACTGAATGTTTGCTAGTCTAATGGCTTAGTTATAATGAGTTGGAGTGTGCAATGCAGGTAGAGGTGCTGCAAATGTCTTTGCACTAGTGTGACTAGACAAAAATCCAATAGCCACGTTTAGGATGAAACTAGGTACACTGAGTGTTTGCTAGTATAATGGCTTAGTTATAATGAGTTGGAGTGTGCAATGCAGGCAGACGTGCTGCAAATGTCTTTGCACTAGTGTGACTAGACAACAGTCCAATAGCCACGTTAAGGATGCCACTAGGTACACTGAGTGTTTGCTAGTATAATGGCTTAGTTATAATGAGTTGGAGTGTGCAATGCAGGCAGAGGTGCTGCAAACGTCTTTGCACTAGTGTGACTAGACAAAAGTCCAATAGCCACGTTTAGGATGCCACTAGGTACACTGAGTGTTTGCTAGTCTAATGGCTTAATTATAATGAGTTGCAGTGTGCAATGCAGGTAGAGGTGCTGCAAATGTCTTTGCACTAGTGTGACTAGACAAAAGTCCAATAGCCACGTTTAGGATGCCACTAGGTACACTGAGTGTTTGCTAGTATAATGGCTTAGTTATAATGAGTTGGAGTGTGCAATGCAGGCAGACGTGCTGCAAATGTCTTTGCACTAGTGGGACTATACCAAAGTCCAATAGCCACGTTTAGGATGCCACTAGGTACACTGAGTGTTTGCTAGTATAATGGCTTAGTTATAATGAGTTGGAGTGTGCAATGCAGGCAGACGTACTGCAAATGTCTTTGCACTAGTGGGACTATAGCAAAGTCCAATAGCCACGTTTAGGATGCCACTAGGTACACTGAGTGTTTGCTAGTATAATGGCTTAGTTATAATGAGTTGGAGTGTGCAATGCAGGCAGACGTGCTGCAAATGTCTTTGCACTAGTGTGACTAGACAAAAGTCCAATAGCCACGTTTAGGATGCCACTAGGTACACTGATTGTTTGCTAATATAATGGCTTAGTTATAATGAGTTGGAGTGTGCAATGCAGGTAGAGGTGCTGCAAATGTCTTTGCACTAGTGGGGCTATAGCAAAGTCCAATAGCCACGTTTAGGATGCCACTAGGTACACTGAGTGTTTGCTAGTATAATGGCTTAGTTATAATGAGTTGGAGTGTGCAATGCAGGTAGAGGTGCTGCAAATGTCTTTGCACTAGTGGGACTATAGCAAAGTCCAATAGCCACGTTTAGGATGCCACTAAGTACACTGAGTGTTTGCTAGTATAATGGCTTAGTTATAATGAGTTGGAGTGTGCAATGCAGGTAGAGGTGCTGCAAATGTCTTTGCACTAGTGTGACTAGACAAAAGTCCAATAGCCACGTTTAGGATGCCACTAGGTACACTGAGTGTTTGCTAGTATAATGGCTTAGTTATAATGAGTTGGAGTGTGCAATGCAGGTAGAGGTGCTGCAAATGTCTTTGCACTAGTGTGACTAGACAAAAGTCCAATAGCCACGTTTAGGATGCCACTAGGTACACTGAGTGTTTGCTAGTATAATGGCTTAGTTATAATGAGTTGGAGTGTGCAATGCAGGCAGACGTGCTGCAAATGTCTTTGCACTAGTGGGACTATAGCAAAGTCCAATAGCCACGTTTAGGATGCCACTAGGTACACTGAGTGTTTGCTAGTATAATGGCTTAGTTATAATGAGTTGGAGTGTGCAATGCAGGCAGAGGTGCTGCAAATGTCTTTGCACTAGTGGGACTATAGCAAAGTCCAATAGCCACGTTTAGGATGCCACTAGGTACACAGAGTGTTTGCTAGTATAATGGCTTAGTTATAATGAGTTGGAGTGTGCAATGCAGGCAGAGGTGCTGCAAATGTCTTTGCACTAGTGTGACTAGACAAAAGTCCAATAGCCACGTTTAGGATGCCACTAGGTACACTGAGTGTTTGCTAGTATAATGGCTTAGTTATAATGAGTTGGAGTGTGCAATGCAGGCAGAGGTGCTGCAAATGTCTTTGCACTAGTGTGACTAGACAACAGTCCAATAGCCATGTTTAGGATGCCACTAGGTACACTGAGTGTTTGCTAGTCTAATGGCTTAGTTATAATGAGTTGGAGTGTGCAATGCAGGTAGAGGTGCTGCAAATGTCTTTGCACTAGTGTGAATAGACAACAGTCCAATAGCCACGTTTAGGATGCCACTAGGTACACTGAGTGTTTGCTAGTATAATGGCTTAGTTATAATGAGTTGGAGTGTGCAATGCAGGCAGACGTGCTGCAAATGTCTTTGCACTAGTGGGACTATAGCAAAGTCCAATAGCCACGTTTAGGATGCCACTAGGTACAATGAGTGTTTGCTAGTATAATGGCTTAGTTATAATGAGTTGGAGTGTGCAATGCAGGCAGACGTGCTGCAAATGTCTTTGCACTAGTGGGACTATAGCAAAGTCCAATAGCCACATTTAGGATGCCACTAGGTACACTGAGTGTTTGCTAGTATAATGGCTTAGTTATAATGAGTTGGAGTGTGCAATGCAGGCAGACGTGCTGCAAATGTCTTTGCACTAGTGTGACTAGACAAAAGTCCAATAGCCACGTTTAGGATGCCACTAGGTACACTGAGTGTTTGCTAATATAATGGCTTAGTTATAATGAGTTGGAGTGTGCAATGCAGGTAGAGGTGCTGCAAATGTCTTTGCACTAGTGGGACTATAGCAAAGTCCAATAGCCACGTTTAGGATGCCACTAGGTACACTGAGTGTTTGCTAGTATAATGGCTTAGTTATAATGAGTTGGAGTGTGCAATGCAGGTAGAGGTGCTGCAAATGTCTTTGCACTAGTGTGACTTGACAAAAGTCCAATAACCACGTTTAGGATGCCACTAGGTACACTGAGTGTTTGGTAGTATAATGGCTTAGTTATAATGAGTTGAAGTGTGCAATGCAGGTAGACGTGCTGCAAATGTCTTTGCACTAGTGGGACTATAGCAAAGTCCAATAGCCACGTTTAGGATGCCACTAGGTACACTGAGTGTTTGCTAGTATAATGGCTTAGTTATAATGAGTTGGAGTGTGCAATGCAGGCAGAGGTGCTGCAAATGTCTTTGCACTAGTGGGACTATAGCAAAGTCCAATAGCCACGTTTAGGATGCCACTAGGTACACTGAGTGTTTGCTAGTATAATGGCTTAGTTATAATGAGTTGGAGTGTGCAATGCAGGCAGAGGTGCTGCAAATGTCTTTGCACTAGTGGGACTATAGCAAAGTCCAATAGCCACGTTTAGGATGCCACTAGGTACACTGAGTGTTTGCTAGTATAATGGCTTAGTTATAATGAGTTGGAGTGTGCAATGCAGGCATACGTGCTGCAAATGTCTTTGCACTAGTGGGACTATAGCAAAGTCCAATAGCCACGTTTAGGATGCCACTAGGTACACTGAGTGTTTGCTAGTATAATTGGCTTAGTTATAATGAGTTGGAGTGTGCAATGCAGGCAGAGGTGCTGCAAATGTCTTTGCACTAGTGTGACTAGACAAAAGTCCAATAGCCACGTTTAGGATGCCACTAGGTACACTGAGTGTTTGCTAGTATAATGGCTTAGTTATAATGAGTTGGAGTGTGCAATGCAGGCAGAGGTGCTGCAAATGTCTTTGCACTAGTGTGACTAGACAACAGTCCAATAGCCACGTTTAGGATGCCACTAGGTACACTGAGTGTTTGCTAGTCTAATGGCTTAGTTATAATGAGTTGGAGTGTGCAATGCAGGTAGAGGTGCTGCAAATGTCTTTGCACTAGTGTGACTAGACAACAGTCCAATAGCCACGTTTAGGATGCCACTAGGTACACTGAGTGTTTGCTAGTATAATGGCTTAGTTATAATGAGTTGGAGTGTGCAATGCAGGCAGACGTGCTGCAAATGTCTTTGCACTAGTGGGACTATGGCAAAGTCCAATAGCCACGTTTAGGATGCCACTAGGTACACTGAGTGTTTGCTAATATAATGGCTTAGTTATAATGAGTTGGAGTGTGCAATGCAGGTAGAGGTGCTGCAAATGTCTTTGCACTAGTGGGACTATAGCAAAGTCCAATAGCCACGTTTTGGATGCCACTAGGTACACTGAGTGTTCTCTAGTATAATGGCTTAGTTATAATGAGTTGGAGTGTGCAATGCAGGTAGAGGTGCTGCAAATGTCTTTGCACTAGTGTGACTAGACAAAAGTCCAATAGCCACGTTTAGGATGCCACTAGGTACACTGAGTGTTTACTAGTATAATGGCTTAGTTATAATGAGTTGGAGTGTGCAATGCAGGCAGACGTACTGCAAATGTCTTTGCACTAGTGGGACTATAGCAAAGTCCAATAGCCACGTTTAGGATGCCACTAGGTACACTGAGTGTTTGCTAGTATAATGGCTTAGTTATAATGAGTTGGAGTGTGCAATGCAGGCAGACGTGCTGCAAATGTCTTTGCACTAGTGTGACTAGACAAAAGTCCAATAGCCACGTTTAGGATGCCACTAGGTACACTGATTGTTTGCTAATATAATGGCTTAGTTATAATGAGTTGGAGTGTGCAATGCAGGTAGAGGTGCTGCAAATGTCTTTGCACTAGTGGGACTATAGCAAAGTCCAATAGCCACGTTTAGGATGCCACTAGGTACACTGAGTGTTTGCTAGTATAATGGCTTAGCTATAATGAGTTGGAGTGTGCAATGCAGGTAGAGGTGCTGCAAATGTCTTTGCACTAGTGGGACTATAGCAAAGTCCAATAGCCACGTTTAGGATGCCACTAAGTACACTGAGTGTTTGCTAGTATAATGGCTTAGTTATAATGAGTTGGAGTGTGCAATGCAGGTAGAGGTGCTGCAAATGTCTTTGCACTAGTGTGACTAGACAAAAGTCCAATAGCCACGTTTAGGATGCCACTAGGTACACTGAGTGTTTGCTAGTATAATGGCTTAGTTATAATGAGTTGGAGTGTGCAATGCAGGTAGAGGTGCTGCAAATGTCTTTGCACTAGTGTGACTAGACAAAAGTCCAATAGCCACGTTTAGGATGCCACTAGGTACACTGAGTGTTTGCTAGTCTAATGGCTTAGTTATAATGAGTTGGAGTGTGCAATGCAGGCAGACGTGCTGCAAATGTCTTTGCACTAGTGGGACTATAGCAAAGTCCAATAGCCACGTTTAGGATGCCACTAGGTACACTGAGTGTTTGCTAGTATAATGGCTTAGTTATAATGAGTTGGAGTGTGCAATGCAGGCAGAGGTGCTGCAAATGTCTTTGCACTAGTGTGACTAGACAACAGTCCAATAGCCATGTTTAGGATGCCACTAGGTACACTGAGTGTTTGCTAGTCTAATGGCTTGGTTATAATGAGTTGGAGTGTGCAATGCAGGTAGAGGTGCTGCAAATGTCTTTGCACTAGTGTGACTAGACAACAGTCCAATAGCCACGTTTAGGATGCCACTAGGTACACTGAGTGTTTGCTAGTATAATGGCTTAGTTATAATGAGTTGGAGTGTGCAATGCAGGCAGACGTGCTGCAAATGTCTTTGCACTAGTGGGACTATAGCAAAGTCCAATAGCCACGTTTAGGATGCCACTAGGTACACTGAGTGTTTGCTAGTCTAATGGCTTAATTATAATGAGTTGCAGTGTGCAATGCAGGTAGAGGTGCTGCAAATGTCTTTGCACTAGTGTGACTAGACAAAAGTCCAATAGCCACGTTTAGGATGCCACTAGGTACACTGAGTGTTTGCTAGTATAATGGCTTAGTTATAATGAGTTGGAGTGTGCAATGCAGGCAGACGTGCTGCAAATGTCTTTGCACTAGTGGGACTATACCAAAGTCCAATAGCCACGTTTAGGATGCCACTAGGTACACTGAGTGTTTGCTAGTATAATGGCTTAGTTATAATGAGTTGGAGTGTGCAATGCAGGCAGAGGTGCTGCAAATGTCTTTGCACTAGTGGGACTATAGCAAAGTCCAATAGCCACGTTTAGGATGCCACTAGGTACACTGAGTGTTTGCTAGTATAATGGCTTAGTTATAATGAGTTGGAGTGTGCAATGCAGGCATACGTGCTGCAAATGTCTTTGCACTAGTGGGACTATAGCAAAGTCCAATAGCCACGTTTAGGATGCCACTAGGTACACTGAGTGTTTGCTAGTATAATTGGCTTAGTTATAATGAGTTGGAGTGTGCAATGCAGGCAGAGGTGCTGCAAATGTCTTTGCACTAGTGTGACTAGACAAAAGTCCAATAGCCACGTTTAGGATGCCACTAGGTACACTGAGTGTTTGCTAGTATAATGGCTTAGTTATAATGAGTTGGAGTGTGCAATGCAGGCAGAGGTGCTGCAAATGTCTTTGCACTAGTGTGACTAGACAACAGTCCAATAGCCACGTTTAGGATGCCACTAGGTACACTGAGTGTTTGCTAGTCTAATGGCTTAGTTATAATGAGTTGGAGTGTGCAATGCAGGTAGAGGTGCTGCAAATGTCTTTGCACTAGTGTGACTAGACAACAGTCCAATAGCCACGTTTAGGATGCCACTAGGTACACTGAGTGTTTGCTAGTATAATGGCTTAGTTATAATGAGTTGGAGTGTGCAATGCAGGCAGACGTGCTGCAAATGTCTTTGCACTAGTGGGACTATGGCAAAGTCCAATAGCCACGTTTAGGATGCCACTAGGTACACTGAGTGTTTGCTAATATAATGGCTTAGTTATAATGAGTTGGAGTGTGCAATGCAGGTAGAGGTGCTGCAAATGTCTTTGCACTAGTGGGACTATAGCAAAGTCCAATAGCCACGTTTTGGATGCCACTAGGTACACTGAGTGTTCTCTAGTATAATGGCTTAGTTATAATGAGTTGGAGTGTGCAATGCAGGTAGAGGTGCTGCAAATGTCTTTGCACTAGTGTGACTAGACAAAAGTCCAATAGCCACGTTT
This sequence comes from Anomaloglossus baeobatrachus, assembly GCF_048569485.1. Lineage (NCBI taxonomy): Eukaryota > Metazoa > Chordata > Amphibia > Anura > Aromobatidae > Anomaloglossus > Anomaloglossus baeobatrachus. The sequence goes on from NC_134360.1 coordinate 148,373,407, forward strand.
AGGATGCCACTAGGTACACTGAGTGTTTACTAGTATAATGGCTTAGTTATAATGAGTTGGAGTGTGCAATGCAGGCAGACGTACTGCAAATGTCTTTGCACTAGTGGGACTATAGCAAAGTCCAATAGCCACGTTTAGGATGCCACTAGGTACACTGAGTGTTTGCTAGTATAATGGCTTAGTTATAATGAGTTGGAGTGTGCAATGCAGGCAGACGTGCTGCAAATGTCTTTGCACTAGTGTGACTAGACAAAAGTCCAATAGCCACGTTTAGGATGCCACTAGGTACACTGATTGTTTGCTAATATAATGGCTTAGTTATAATGAGTTGGAGTGTGCAATGCAGGTAGAGGTGCTGCAAATGTCTTTGCACTAGTGGGACTATAGCAAAGTCCAATAGCCACGTTTAGGATGCCACTAGGTACACTGAGTGTTTGCTAGTATAATGGCTTAGCTATAATGAGTTGGAGTGTGCAATGCAGGTAGAGGTGCTGCAAATGTCTTTGCACTAGTGGGACTATAGCAAAGTCCAATAGCCACGTTTAGGATGCCACTAAGTACACTGAGTGTTTGCTAGTATAATGGCTTAGTTATAATGAGTTGGAGTGTGCAATGCAGGTAGAGGTGCTGCAAATGTCTTTGCACTAGTGTGACTAGACAAAAGTCCAATAGCCACGTTTAGGATGCCACTAGGTACACTGAGTGTTTGCTAGTATAATGGCTTAGTTATAATGAGTTGGAGTGTGCAATGCAGGTAGAGGTGCTGCAAATGTCTTTGCACTAGTGTGACTAGACAAAAGTCCAATAGCCACGTTTAGGATGCCACTAGGTACACTGAGTGTTTGCTAGTCTAATGGCTTAGTTATAATGAGTTGGAGTGTGCAATGCAGGCAGACGTGCTGCAAATGTCTTTGCACTAGTGGGACTATAGCAAAGTCCAATAGCCACGTTTAGGATGCCACTAGGTACACTGAGTGTTTGCTAGTATAATGGCTTAGTTATAATGAGTTGGAGTGTGCAATGCAGGCAGAGGTGCTGCAAATGTCTTTGCACTAGTGTGACTAGACAACAGTCCAATAGCCATGTTTAGGATGCCACTAGGTACACTGAGTGTTTGCTAGTCTAATGGCTTGGTTATAATGAGTTGGAGTGTGCAATGCAGGTAGAGGTGCTGCAAATGTCTTTGCACTAGTGTGACTAGACAACAGTCCAATAGCCACGTTTAGGATGCCACTAGGTACACTGAGTGTTTGCTAGTATAATGGCTTAGTTATAATGAGTTGGAGTGTGCAATGCAGGCAGACGTGCTGCAAATGTCTTTGCACTAGTGGGACTATAGCAAAGTCCAATAGCCACGTTTAGGATGCCACTAGGTACAATGAGTGTTTGCTAGTATAATGGCTTAGTTATAATGAGTTGGAGTGTGCAATGCAGGCAGACGTGCTGCAAATGTCTTTGCACTAGTGGGACTATAGCAAAGTCCAATAGCCACATTTAGGATGCCACTAGGTACACTGAGTGTTTGCTAGTATAATGGCTTAGTTATAATGAGTTGGAGTGTGCAATGCAGGCAGACGTGCTGCAAATGTCTTTGCACTAGTGTGACTAGACAAAAGTCCAATAGCCACGTTTAGGATGCCACTAGGTACACTGAGTGTTTGCTAATATAATGGCTTAGTTATAATGAGTTGGAGTGTGCAATGCAGGTAGAGGTGCTGCAAATGTCTTTGCACTAGTGGGACTATAGCAAAGTCCAATAGCCACGTTTAGGATGCCACTAGGTACACTGAGTGTTTGCTAGTATAATGGCTTAGTTATAATGAGTTGGAGTGTGCAATGCAGGTAGAGGTGCTGCAAATGTGTTTGCACTAGTGTGACTAGACAAAAGTCCAATAACCACGTTTAGGATGCCACTAGGTACACTGAGTGTTTGGTAGTATAATGGCTTAGTTATAATGAGTTGAAGTGTGCAATGCAGGTAGACGTGCTGCAAATGTCTTTGCACTAGTGGGACTATAGCAAAGTCCAATAGCCACGTTTAGGATGCCACTAGGTACACTGAGTGTTTGCTAGTATAATGGCTTAGTTATAATGAGTTGGAGTGTGCAATGCAGGCAGAGGTGCTGCAAATGTCTTTGCACTAGTGGGACTATAGCAAAGTCCAATAGCCACGTTTAGGATGCCACTAGGTACACTGAGTGTTTGCTAGTATAATGGCTTAGTTATAATGAGTTGGAGTGTGCAATGCAGGCAGAGGTGCTGCAAATGTCTTTGCACTAGTGGGACTATAGCAAAGTCCAATAGCCACGTTTAGGATGCCACTAGGTACACTGAGTGTTTGCTAGTATAATGGCTTAGTTATAATGAGTTGGAGTGTGCAATGCAGGCAGACGTGCTGCAAATGTCTTTGCACTAGTGGGACTATAGCAAAGTCCAATAGCCACGTTTAGGATGCCACTAGGTACACTGAGTGTTTGCTAGTATAATTGGCTTAGTTATAATGAGTTGGAGTGTGCAATGCAGGCAGAGGTGCTGCAAATGTCTTTGCACTAGTGTGACTAGACAAAAGTCCAATAGCCACGTTTAGGATGCCACTAGGTACACTGAGTGTTTGATAGTATAATGGCTTAGTTATAATGAGTTGGAGTGTGCAATGCAGGCAGAGGTGCTGCAAATGTCTTTGCACTAGTGTGACTAGACAACAGTCCAATAGCCACGTTTAGGATGCCACTAGGTACACTGAGTGTTTGCTAGTCTAATGGCTTAGTTATAATGAGTTGGAGTGTGCAATGCAGGTAGAGGTGCTGCAAATGTCTTTGCACTAGTGTGACTAGACAACAGTCCAATAGCCACGTTTAGGATGCCACTAGGTACACTGAGTGTTTGCTAGTATAATGGCTTAGTTATAATGAGTTGGAGTGTGCAATGCAGGCAGACGTGCTGCAAATGTCTTTGCACTAGTGGGACTATGGCAAAGTCCAATAGCCACGTTTAGGATGCCACTAGGTACACTGAGTGTTTGCTAATATAATGGCTTAGTTATAATGAGTTGGAGTGTGCAATGCAGGTAGAGGTGCTGCAAATGTCTTTGCACTAGTGGGACTATAGCAAAGTCCAATAGCCACGTTTTGGATGCCACTAGGTACACTGAGTGTTCTCTAGTATAATGGCTTAGTTATAATGAGTTGGAGTGTGCAATGCAGGTAGAGGTGCTGCAAATGTCTTTGCACTAGTGTGACTAGACAAAAGTCCAATAGCCACGTTTAGGATGCCACTAGGTACACTGAGTGTTTGCTAGTATAATGGCTTAGTTATAATGAGTTGGAGTGTGCAATGCAGGCAGACGTACTGCAAATGTCTTTGCACTAGTGGGACTATAGCAAAGTCCAATAGCCACGTTTAGGATGCCACTAGGTACACTGAGTGTTTGCTAGTATAATGGCTTAGTTATAATGGGTTGAAGTGTGCAATGCAGGCAGACGTGCTGCAAATGTCTTTGCACTAGTGTGACTAGACAAAAGTCCAATAGCCACGTTTAGGATGCCACTAGGTACACTGAGTGTTTGCTAATATAATGGCTTAGTTATAATGAGTTGGAGTGTGCAATGCAGGTAGAGGTGCTGCAAATGTCTTTGCACTAGTGGGACTATAGCAAAGTCCAATAGCCACGTTTAGGATGCCACTAGGTACACTGAGTGTTTGCTAGTATAATGGCTTAGTTATAATGAGTTGGAGTGTGCAATGCAGGTAGAGGTGCTGCAAATGTCTTTGCACTAGTGGGACTATAGCAAAGTCCAATAGCCATGTTTAGGATGCCACTAAGTACACTGAGTGTTTGCTAGTATAATGGCTTAGTTATAATGAGTTGGAGTGTGCAATGCAGGTAGAGGTGCTGCAAATGTCTTTGCACTAGTGTGACTAGACAAAAGTCCAATAGCCACGTTTAGGATGCCACTAGGTACACTGAGTGTTTGCTAGTATAATGGCTTAGTTATAATGAGTTGGAGTGTGCAATGCAGGTAGAGGTGCTGCAAATGTCTTTGCACTAGTGTGACTAGACAAAAGTCCAATAGCCACGTTCAGGATGCCACTAGGTACACTGACTGTTTGCTAGTATAATGGCTTAGTTATAATGAGTTGGAGTGTGCAATGCAGGAAGACGTGCTGCAAATGTCTTTGCACTAGTGGGACTATAGCAAAGTCCAATAGCCACGTTTAGGATGCCACTAGGTACACTGAGTGTTTGCTAGTATAATGGCTTAGTTATAATGAGTTGGAGTGTGCAATGCAGGCAGAGGTGCTGCAAATGTCTTTGCACTAGTGGGACTATAGCAAAGTCCAATAGCCACGTTTAGGATGCCACTAGGTACACAGAGTGTTTGCTAGTATAATGGCTTAGTTATAATGAGTTGGAGTGTGCAATGCAGGCAGAGGTGCTGCAAATGTCTTTGCACTAGTGTGACTAGACAAAAGTCCAATAGCCACGTTTAGGATGCCACTAGGTACACTGAGTGTTTGCTAGTATAATGGCTTAGTTATAATGAGTTGGAGTGTGCAATGCAGGCAGAGGTGCTGCAAATGTCTTTGCACTAGTGTGACTAGACAACAGTCCAATAGCCATGTTTAGGATGCCACTAGGTACACTGAGTGTTTGCAAGTCTAATGGCTTAGTTATAATGAGTTGGAGTGTGCAATGCAGGTAGAGGTGCTGCAAATGTCTTTGCACTAGTGTGACTAGACAACAGTCCAATAGCCACGTTTAGGATGCCACTAGGTACACTGAGTGTTTGCTAGTATAATGGCTTAGTTATAATGAGTTGGAGTGTGCAATTCAGGCAGACGTGCTGCAAATGTCTTTGCACTAGTGGGACTATAGCAAAGTCCAATAGCCACGTTTAGGATGCCACTAGGTACAATGAGTGTTTGCTAGTATAATGGCTTAGTTATAATGAGTTGGAGTGTGCAATGCAGGCAGACGTGCTGCAAATGTCTTTGCACTAGTGGGACTATAGCAAAGTCCATTAGCCACGTTTAGGATGCCACTAGGTACACTGAGTGTTTGCTAGTATAATGGCTTAGTTATAATGAGTTGGAGTGTGCAATGCAGGCAGAGGTGCTGCAAATGTCTTTGCACTAGTGGGACTATAGCAAAGTCCAATAGCCACGTTTAGGATGCCACTAGGTACACTGAGTGTTTGCTAGTATAATGGCTTAGTTATAATGTGTTGGAGTGTGCAATGCAGGCAGACGTGCTGCAAATGTCTTTGCACTAGTGGGACTATAGCAAAGTCCAATAGCCACGTTTAGGATGCCACTAGGTACACTGAGTGTTTGCTAGTATAATTGGCTTAGTTATAATGAGTTGGAGTGTGCAATGCAGGCAGAGGTGCTGCAAATGTCTTTGCACTAGTGTGTCTAGACAAAAGTCCAATAGCCACGTTTAGGATGCCACTAGGTACACTGAGTGTTTGCTAGTATAATGGCTTAGTTATAATGAGTTGGAGTGTGCAATGCAGGCAGAGGTGCTGCAAATGTCTTTGCACTAGTGTGACTAGACAACAGTCCAATAGCCACGTTTAGGATGCCACTAGGTACACTGAGTGTTTGCTAGTCTAATGGCTTAGTTATAATGAGATGGAGTGTGCAATGCAGGTAGAGGTGCTGCAAATGTCTTTGCACTAGTTTGACTAGACAACAGTCCAATAGCCACGTTTAGGATGCCACTAGGTACACTGAGTGTTTGCTAGTATAATGGCTTAGTTATAATGAGTTGGAGTGTGCAATGCAGGCAGACGTGCTGCAAATGTCTTTGCACTAGTGGGACTATGGCAAAGTCCAATAGCCACGTTTAGGATGCCACTAGGTACACTGAGTGTTTGCTAGTATAATGGCTTAGTTATAATGAGTTGGAGTGTGCAATGCAGGCAGACGTGCTGCAAATGTCTTTGCACTAGTGGGACTATAGCAAAGTCCAATAGCCACGTTTAGGATGCCACTAGGTACACTGAGTGTTTGCTAGTATAATGGCTTAGTTATAATGAGTTGGAGTGTGCAATGCAGGCAGACGTGCTGCAAATGTCTTTGCACCAGTGTGACTAGACAAAAGTCCAATAGCCACGTTTAGGATGCCACTAAGTACACTGAGTGTTTGCTAATATAATGGCTTAGTTATAATGAGTTGGAGTGTGCAATGCAGGTAGAGGTGCTGCAAATGTCTTTGCACTAGTGGGACTATAGCAAAGTCCAATAGCCACGTTTTGGATGCCACTAGGTACACTGAGTGTTCTCTAGTATAATGGCTTAGTTATAATGAGTTGGAGTGTGCAATGCAGGTAGAGGTGCTGCAAATGTCTTTGCACTAGTGTGACTAGACAAAAGTCCAATAGCCACGTTTAGGATGCCACTAGGTACACTGAGTGTTTGCTAGTATAATGGCTTAGTTATAATGAGTTGGAGTGTGCAATGCAGGCAGACGTGCTGCAAATGTCTTTGCACTAGTGGGACTATAGCAAAGTCCAATAGCCACGTTTAGGATGCCACTAGGTACACTGAGTGTTTGCTAGTATAATGGCTTAGTTATAATGAGTTGGAGTGTGCAATGCAGGCAGAGGTGCTGCAAATGTCTTTGCACTAGTGGGACTATAGCAAAGTCCAATAGCCACGTTTAGGATGCCACTAGGTACACTGAGTGTTTTCTAGTATAATAGCTTAGTTATAATGTGTTGGAGTGTGCAATGCAGGCAGACGTGCTGCAAATGTCTTTGCACTAGTGGGACTATAGAAAAGTCCAATAGCCACGTTTAGGATGCCACTAGGTACACTGAGTGTTTGCTAGTATAATGGCTTAGTTATAATGAGTTGGAGTGTGCAATGCAGGCAGAGGTGCTGCAAATGTCTTTGCACTAGTGTGACTAGACAACAGTCCAATAGCCACGTTTAGGATGCCACTAGGTACACTGAGTGTTTGCTAGTATAATGGCTTAGTTATAATGAGTTGAAGTATGCAATGCAGGCAGAGGTGCTGCAAATGTCTTTGCACTAGTGTGACTAGACAAAAGTCCAATAGCCACGTTTAGGATGCCACTAGGTACACTGAGTGTTTGCTAGTATAATGGCTTAATTATAATGAGTTGGAGTGTGCAATGCAGGCAGACATGCTGCAAATATCTTTGCACTAGTGTGACTAGACAACAGTCCAATAGCCACGTTTAGGATGCCACTAGGTACACTGAGTGTTTGCTAGTATAATGGCTTAGTTATAATGTGTTGGAGTGTGCAATGCAGGCAGAGGTGCTGCAAATGTCTTTGCACTAGTGGGACTAGACAACAGTCCAATAGCCACGTTTAGGATGCCACTAGGTACACTGAGTGTTTGCTAGTCTAATGGCTTAGTTATAATGAGTTGGAGTGTGCAATGCAGGTAGAGGTGCTGCAAATGTCTTTGCACTAGTGTGACTAGACAGCAGTCCAATAGCCACGTTTAGGATGCCACTAGGTACACTGAGTGTTTGCTAGTATAATGGCTTAGTTATAATGAGTTGGAGTGTGCAATGCAGGCAGACGTGCTGCAAATGTCTTTGCACTAGTGGGACTATAGCAAAGTCCAATAGCCACGTTTAGGATGCCACTAGGTACACTGAGTGTTTGCTAGTATAATGGCTTAGTTATAATGAGTTGGAGTGTGCAATGCAGGCAGACGTGCTGCAAATGTCTTTGCACTAGTGGGACTATAGCAAAGTCCAATAGCCACGTTTAGGATGCCACTAGGTACACTGAGTGTTTGCTAGTATAATGGCTTAGTTATAATGAGTTGGAGTGTGCAATGCAGGCAGACGTGCTGCAAATGTCTTTGCACCAGTGTGACTAGACAAAAGTCCAATAGCCACGTTTAGGATGCCACTAGGTACACTGAGTGTTTGCTAATATAATGGCTTAGTTATAATGAGTTGGAGTGTGCAATGCAGGTAGAGGTGCTGCAAATGTCTTTGCACTAGTGGGACTATAGCAAAGTCCAATAGCCACGTTTTGGATGCCACTAGGTACACTGAGTGTTCTCTAGTATAATGGCTTAGTTATAATGAGTTGGAGTGTGCAATGCAGGTAGAGGTGCTGCAAATGTCTTTGCACTAGTGTGACTAGACAAAAGTCCAATAGCCACATTTAGGATGCCACTAGGTACACTGAGTGTTTGCTAATATAATGGCTTAGTTATAATGAGTTGGAGTGTGCAATGCAGGTAGAGGTGCTGCAAATGTCTTTGCACTAGTGGGACTATAGCAAAGTCCAATAGCCACGTTTTGGATGCCACTAGGTACACTGAGTGTTCTCTAGTATAATGGCTTAGTTATAATGAGTTGGAGTGTGCAATGCAGGTAGAGGTGCTGCAAATGTCTTTGCACTAGTGTGACTAGACAAAAGTCCAATAGCCACGTTTAGGATGCCACTAGGTACACTGAGTGTTTGCTAGTATAATGGCTTAGTTATAATGAGTTGGAGTGTGCAATGCAGGCAGACGTGCTGCAAATGTCTTTGCACTAGTGGGACTATAGCAAAGTCCAATAGCCACGTTTAGGATGCCACTAGGTACACTGAGTGTTTGCTAGTATAATGGCTTAGTTATAATGAGTTGGAGTGTGCAATGCAGGCAGAGGTGCTGCAAATGTCTTTGCACTAGTGGGACTATAGCAAAGTCCAATAGCCACGTTTAGGATGCCACTAGGTACACTGAGTGTTTTCTAGTATAATGGCTTAGTTATAATGTGTTGGAGTGTGCAATGCAGGCAGACGTGCTGCAAATGTCTTTGCACTAGTGGGACTATAGCAAAGTCCAATAGCCACGTTTAGGATGCCACTAGGTACACTGAGTGTTTGCTAGTATAATGGCTTAGTTATAATGAGTTGGAGTGTGCAATGCAGGCAGAGGTGCTGCAAATGTCTTTGCACTAGTGTGACTAGACAACAGTCCAATAGCCACGTTTAGGATGCCACTAGGTACACTGAGTGTTTGCTAGTATAATGGCTTAGTTATAATAAGTTGGAGTGTGCAATGCAGGCAGAGGTGCTGCAAATGTCTTTGCACTAGTGTGACTAGACAAAAGTCCAATAGCCACGTTTAGGATGCCACTAGGTACACTGAGTGTTTGCTAGTATAATGGCTTAATTATAATGAGTTGGAGTGTGCAATGCAGGCAGACATGCTGCAAATATCTTTGCACTAGTGTGACTAGACAACAGTCCAATAGCCACGTTTAGGATGCCACTAGGTACACTGAGTGTTTGCTAGTATAATGGCTTAGTTATAATGAGTTGGAGTGTGCAATGCAGGTAGAGGTGCTGCAAATGTCTTTGCACTAGTGTGACTAGACAACAGTCCAATAGCCACGTTTAGGATGCCACTAGGTACACTGAGTGTTTGCTAGTATAATGGCTTAGTTATAATGAGTTGGAGTGTGCAGAGGACAGGAGGGTACAGTGCCAGGATTGTGGGGCTCTGGGTAGAGGAAAGGAAGCCTGCCTTTCTATTCCCTCCTAATAGGGAAATGCAGGGAGGAAATCCCTGACCTTTGCTACACAGACGCTGTCGCTGTTTTCAGGACCTGTCACCTATGGCTCTGACCCTGCCGGTAAGCCCTTAAAAGGACTGATGGAAAGTGCTATCCCTATGCTGTCCAGCGCTGTGTATGGAGCGCATACAGCTGTATCAGCGATAGGACTCAGGACGGAGCTGCGCCAGTGATGTCTGACACCAAGGACGCAGAAGAGATAATGGCGTCCTGGAGGAAAATGTCCGGTTTTATAATGCAGGGACATGTGACATGGACATCCTATCACACATGCCGTTGCTTCTCTGGCTAAAAGTCCACTTAGCTGTGTGTGTGTCTGGGATTGGCTGACATGCTGGCCAGCCCCACAAGAAGCGCGCTTAGGGAAGGAAGACAAGGAAAAAAAAAAAATGGCGATCGCCATTATCCAAACAGGAGTGATCTGAAGGCGCTGTTCACGCACACTATACACTGAAATGTCATAATAGTGTGAGTCACAGAGTGACTTACACTATTACAGCGGAAAGTCAGCTAGGAATTAGCTGTTTTTTTGCTGCTAGAACCGTTCTTGAACGTTTCTAGAACTATTGAGCTTTTGCAAAAAGCTCGAGTTCTAGTTCGATCTAGAACAGGCCCCAAAATCACTCGAGCCTAGAACTGGAGAACCTCGAACCGCGAACCGCGCTCAACTCTAGTTGTGTGCACTGAGGAAATCATCCAGCCCTTTTTTAAAGCTGTGCATTGTATTCAATATGTGTATTTTGTATAGTATGTGTATATAGTGTTTGATGTGCATTTTGTGTGGTATGTTAATGTATTATTTGATGTGCATTGTGTATAATATGTATGTGCATTTTATTTTTTTTTATATAACAAAATAATTCTCAATAAGAAAATATATAAAATTCCCATCCTAATCTTTTTTATTCTTTGTATTAGAAATATAACCATTAATTATATTGTCGTTAAGACATACCTATTTAATAAGTGCAAACAGGTTATAAATGTGTCAATTTTACTTTTGAATACCACAATATTGAGTATTACTAATTATACAAGAATCCTATCATGGGTCCTCAATAGTCCCTTCAGTCATAACTTTTGTGCCCTCTCAGTTTTTGTTTCTACATGTATCTTAGAACATAGAGAGAAATTCGAGGAAGATTGTATGTCCTGGGACCCACAATGCTCATTCATAAATATAAAATGTATGTGTTTTTTCTGCAAGTGTATACAGTATGTAAAATCTTGGCTTCAGTTGAAGTGACGACTGATCATACGTTGTAGTATGAAAAGCGGACTTGATGAGCTCTCACTTATTTCAGCTTTTATCTTGTGAATTTTCAAGCAACCTTATATATTACAACTTCCATTTTAACTTCTAATAATCTTACATTCTCATTGAAAACAAATCCAACTATCTTCACTTGTGAAAGAATTATTAAATGCAAAATAACATGTTAGTCCTGGAAAAATAATAAAAATGAGAAAAGGGAAAAAATTCTTACTTCGCTCTTAATAGATCTTGATCTTTAAGCACAGAACCCTGCAAGTAGATGACTCTTTGAGACCACATTGGGATCTGGAGAACACGTCTGACTTGAACATCCATCTCCGTGGGACACAAGATCACCACATAATAATCCTGTTTTCAATAAAGATGAGAATTATGCATATACACAGTTTACACCAAAATGTAATGTGATTTAGTTGACTTGCAAAACAAAATTGACCTTTGCCATGTTGCAATTTCCATAGGAATTTATAGCCAGAACATTGAAGTTTGACTTGCACAAGATGATGTTCCCAATAGAGACAGACATCATCAATTAAGACTAATATAACCAAGTACTGAATATAAAAAGTAAGAGACTCCAGCAGCAAGTGGTGTGGTTCAAGTTGGGTAAATATTTATTAAACTAAGTGGTCCCTATTGTGGCTGGACAGGGACTGAATGCTAAAAGAGAAAACACACCTTCTTATTTAACATCTAATTATTGTTTTATTGAATGTTAAGTAATTAAGAAATAAGTGATACAAGCTAGATCTCATAGATAGAGATAAGTATTTCAGATACAAAGTTGCTTTTTACTCAGATTTTTCCAGATAATTCAGAGTTTAATGTTGCTTATTATGCTCCGTGAGCTCCCTAGACCCTATAGTCTTAGACATGTAATATGTAAACCTTAAAAAAAAAATACTTATACTCACCGTTCAACTCTTCAGCTTCCTAGAGTTGAGCTAACCTCAAGCGCGAGGCTCGGGGTTCGGGCTCGGAAAATTAGGTGAAAATCTCCCTGGTGAGTATCATGCTGTGCTGGTGTCTGCGTGATGCGCAGCATGGTGCGCACTGTGGGAAGTGTGTGATTGGCTCAAATTTGACTTACATTCTGCATTCTAAGATGTAATATTCACAGAGAAATTAAAAAAAATAAAACAGCACCACCCACCTCAGAAAGTGTTTTGCTGTGGGCTTAAAGCAAAACATTTCTGGAGGTGAGTGGGCAGTGCTTTTTTGTTTTAAATTTCTATGTGAACATTACAACTTAGAATGCAGAATATAAGTCAAAGTTGAGCCGATCACACACTTCCCGTAGCGTGCAAAATGCTGTGCATCCCTCAGACACCAGCAGAACGTGATACTCACCAGGGAGATTTTCACATAATTTTTCCGAGCCCGAACCCCGAGCCTCGAGCCTGAGGCTCACTCATCTCTCCTCTCCTTACAGTCACCTGTCCAGTCTGCTCTTTGTTGCATCATTAGATTGCCACTGCTCTCGTTTAGTTCTAAGGAGCTCTCGCCATGGGCCTGGAAGGGGGATGGTGAGGAGCAGAGTGATTGGAGAGGTGAGCAGTAATGGGTGTATTTAGATTTTTTTTATATTTTGATGACCTTTTGCAATTCAAAAAAATTGTAACTGATGGCCACAATTTGCTGAAACCATTTAGAAAAAAAGTACAAAAAAAAATCTGCATTTTGGCAACTGCAGATTTTTGTGCAGTTCAAGTAGAGTTCAATTCCACTCAAATTTTGCTTATCTCTAGTTATAGACAAATTATGTATGGGAATTACAAAATGGCATGTGGAAATATCTCAGGCTCCACATCGGTCAAACATTTTGTACTAGCAATGAAGCAATATTAGAGAAAAGGGACCAACTAGTAATCAAGGAAATTTAAAAGTTAATGCTGAATTAGTGCTTATAATGGGTTAAAATTACCTGAAGCCTCGGGTGTGCATAGAATTCATTCAAGAAATCCATTAAGAGATCAATCTTCAAAGAGCTGACACATAACACTACATGCTTTTCAGTTTGCGCTCGATGTCGACTGTAATTTCCTCCTGACTTTTGCCTTTCCATCCACAGATAGGCCAGCTGCTCAAACTAAGAGGTATAAATGGGCATGGGTTGATAAAGATCCTGTGTGTACAGAACACTTCTCTTACTGAAAATGGGATTGTTGTCACATTACTTTCCAAATCTAAAATACAAATCTTTGAAAAATACATTTAAAAATGCAATTGTTATTCCAAAGGATATTACACTTGTAGTTGGTCATCTTATGGAAAAAGTTGTATTTTTCTTTGCCTATGAGACTGTAGCTTAAAAACTGAAGACAACGTATTAGGCCAGCAGGAAGCCTTGTGGAATGCATAAATCTCAATGAGTTGTGCCACCCTTTCAAAGCTGCCCTTATTATCCGTATTACCTTTAGGCCATACTTTCACACAGAGCATTGGTTGCCTTTTTTTGTAATGAAAATCTGCTGCATTTAACAGTTCAAGCAAATACTATACAATAAGTGCAAACACCAGTCCATATGTTATAAAAGTAAAGAAATCTACTTTCTTCATAAAGAATTACAGTACAGACAAGAATAAAATAGAATAGTCAAAAAAACAGATACAAATTGAATATGCATACACCAACATGGGAAAGATTTTTACAAAATGTTAAAATGTCTATAGATTCAAAAGCCTAGAAGCCAGAAAAAAATGTAGTTTTGTAGTTTACAGACCCTCTTGGAATTAGCATGCTGTACAACTTTTTTCCATTTACTTTCATTATTGCATTTTATTTGATAAACAAACATGTAACCACTTAAACTTTATAAAATGAAAGAGATTCTCTGAGAATTAGAGAAAATGGTGTATATGTCAAGCTGCAGCACATCTTATGTGGGTGTCACACGAGACGACCCATCGTGCGATATGTCCTCGGGGTCACGGTTTTCGTGACGCACATCCGGCATCGTTTGCAACGTCGTTTCGTGTGACACCTACGAGCGTCTCAGAACGATCGTAAATCGGTTACAAATTGTGTATCGTTTACACGTCGTTTATTTTTAAAAAATCGTTTATTCCTCTCTGCGCCAGTTGTTCATCGTACCCGGGGTAGCACACATCGCTCCGTGTGACACCCTGGGAATGATGAACTGCAGCTTACCTGCAGCCGCCGGCAATGTTAAAGGAAGAAGGTTGGCGGGATTTTTACGTCCCGCTCATCTCCGCCCCTCCACTTCTATTGGCCGGTGGCTGTGTGATGTCGCTGTGACGCCGAACGTCCCACCCCCCTTCAGGAAGTGAATGTTCACTGCCCACTGCGACGTCGCCCGAAGGGTAAGTACGTGTGACTGTGTTTTAACGACTTTGTGCGCCACGGGCAACTAATTGCCCGTGACGCACAAACGATGGGTCGGGCACGATAGATCGTGTCGTGTGACGCCCGCATTATCATGTGTCAAGAAGGGCTGCAAATTGAAGATATATAGCTCCTGTGTCTTATCTGGCAAGAGCTGTATCACACACACCTCAGTCTGCTGGAAGCAGGGCTGTGATATGTGAAGAAATATATGTGTTCCTCTCTGAACCCAATGAGATTTATCTCCAACTTCATCCTCAATGTTTATCTGTCTTCCAGTTGGGTGCAGTCAACCTCCGTGCACTGCTATAAAGCTGTCAGACTGACTGAGGAGGAAGATGAAGCTAGAGATCTCCTCATTAAACACATTATAACTTAAAACTTCTTATTTTAAGTATCTCAGCTGTGCTCCAGCCACTGACTGAGATATCAGCAGCCCGTCCTGATATGACTAAGACAGGCTCCAGTCTGATTCATATCAGTGACACCATGTTATTTCATTTTTGGAAAACTCCTTTAATTGCTAAAATATTAAATTAAAAAACAAACAATTTAAACTGAAATTGAATAGTTTTACCTGGATTGGAAGGACAACCAATGCAACACAGATCATTATGACAACCAAAAGTTTGGATTGCCAGATCTGTGGGGTAACGTCACCAAAACCCACAGTGGAGAAAGTAACAATGCAGAAGTAGAGGGAATCAAATAGCGTTAGATTATTTCCTGCTCGCTCCAAATGTTGAATTCCACAAATACTACAAAAGAAAAAAGATATAAACATTCAGCTTAGAGTAGCAATACAACTGAAACTATTTTTTTTATTTTATTTTTTCAAAATAAACCAATTTAAGATCCAATTAAAATAAAAAATAACATATTTACCTTCCACAATGGTATGACTCCTGCTATGCTGGTGCTTCTATTTCGAGCTGGTGATGTGATGTTGTTGTTTCACATGTCTGCTGTAAACAGTCAGTGGCCACTCTTTGGTTGCAGCTCACCAGTATTCCATTAGGAAGAACGTTCCCCTCTGATGGAATAGTGAAGGCTGCAGCCAAACATGCAGACACATTTTGGCTACCGGAGACACGACACTCAAGAATATCAAGTCACCTGTTGAAACTAGTGTCACTTACATAAGAGGAACAGTGCCGCTGTTGAAGGATATTGAAGGTGAGTATGCACTGATTTATTTTCACTGGTTTCCTGAAATGATTAAAAATTCCCAGAAAAAAACCCAGAAAACCCAATATAAGGGTATACAAAAAAAATATTCAGCAACAGAAGATTAACCTGTTTAAAATGTAATACATTTTTATTAGAAAACTTTGTTATAAAACAAACAAAATAAAACAGCTAATGCTTCAAAACTATATATAGGCTATCAATTTATTTATCAGTTTTTAGCCATTTTTAGACCTTAGGTGCCTTATAATAAAATTAATAGGGCTCATCTCACAATGAGTGGGGGCGCCATTAAACAGTTTTAAAATGCCAACCTCAATGGCTTAGCCAGGAGATACTAAAAATTAGGGTTTTACATGCATACTGTACTTGCCCTTTTCCTTTAAGAATCAATTTTATATGTATAGATTTGTGGTGATATTTGGGTGTTTTTAATGAGTCAATCTAATAAGTATTTATTAATTTTTACAGACGTAATTGTCCTGAAATTATTTCATTGGAATTATTCTGCAGTGAACAGCCCATATAAATTTATACAAAAAACAGTGTGAAAAATACTTAACCCACCGTCCCAATAGTGATCGATGGATAGCTGCATTGTATACATTTATATGTTTATACACTGAGGGAGGGCTCTATGTATTCCCTGACCACTCTTATTAACCACAGGACAAACTAGGGGATATTTTTCAAGCGATATAAGGTAGAATTCTGGTGGAGTTTTCACCAAAGACTGACTTTCACTTTTATTTTACACACTTTCTGCACCTTGTTTGGCAACGGGACATGTCCTTACTAAAAAGAGATGCGGCTGAGCAGAAAAGTGGTAAACAGCACCATGCACCCAAAAAAAATGCAATCAAATTGAAGCTAAAATCCTGGTATGAGGTCAGCCAACTGGTGGTGTAAACTTAGATTAGGCAGTTTAAAAATATGGCAAATTTATTAAAAGAAGAACAACATAAAAAAAAACAGCAAAGAATGTTTAACCCCTTAAGGATGAAGCCAATTTTGTACTTAACGCCCAGGCCAAATTTTAGAATTCTAACCAGTGTCACTTTGATAGGTTATAACTGTGGAATGCTTCAATGGATTCCAGTGATTCTGAGAATATTTTTTCATGACATTAGCACCAAAGTTCTCACCTTCAAGAGGCAACACCAAAAAGTGGACCCCACAGTTTGTTGTCCAATTTCTTATGAGCGCAGTAGAACTCTACATGTGGCTAAAAACCTCTGCTTAGACAAATGGGAGGGCTCAGAATGGAAGGAGCACCATTTGAATTTTGGAAAAGTTGAAATAAATTTCGGGCACCATGTCGCATTTGCAAAACCCTAAGGTACCTATACAGCAGAAACCCCCCACAAGTGACCCCATTTTGGAAACTAGACCTCTCAAGGATTTTATTCATGGGTATAGTGAACATTTTCAACCCACAGGTACTTCACAAAAATGTTGCTGTAGTGACAGATTTCTCACTTTTAGGCTATGTGCCCATGACCCGGCTACACTGTGTCTATGATGCAGTGCCAGTCCTCCTGTGGATATGTAAAGGGGGCTTTACACGGTAGTGATATCGCTAGCAATTTCTAGCGATAGCGAGCGTGTAAGTACCCGCCCCCGTCACGCATGCGATTGTTTGTGATCGCTGCCGTAGCGAACATTATCGCTACGCAGCGTCACACATACTTACCTGGTCGTCGTCGTCGCTGTGACTGCCGAACAATCCCTCCTTCAAGGGGGAGGGACGTTCGGCATCACAGCGACGTCACCGCAACGTCACTAAGCGGCCGGCCAATGAAAGCGGAGGGGCGGAGCTGAGCGTGATGTAAACATCCCGCCCACCTCTTCCTTCTGCATTGCGGCCGGCGGCAGGTAAGGAGACGTTCCTCGCTCATGCGGTGTCACACATAGCGATGTGTGCTGCCGCATGAGCGATGAACCACAACGCTAAACAACCCTTACCGATTTTTGAGTTTGGGACGACCTCTCCATGGTGAATGATTTTCACCATTTTTGAGGTCGCCTAAGGTCGCTGGTAAGTATTACGCGCTGCGATATTGTTAATGACGCCGGATGTGCGTCACTAACAATGTGACCCCGACGATAAAACATTAACGATATCATAGCGTGTAAAGCCCCCTTAAGTGTTGTACACAGGAGAACTTAACAGCCCGTGCCCACAATTCGGGTTCGGGCCGCAGTGGACTTTGCCTGTGTTCTCACTGCGGAGAAAACTCTCATTTCTGTAGCAGAAATTTAACATGCTGCAGCTCAGGAAGCCACGCCGCAAGTCAGTTTATGCTGCAGAGAAAAAAGCACAGTGGGCAGGAGATTTCTAAAATTCCTCCCAATACACTTGTACTGCACAGCACAGCATTTTGGATGCAGCAAAAACACTCTGCATTCATAATGCTGCAAACCCTGATTGTGTATTCACAGCCTAAAAACCTAGGATGGATGGATGGATAGACAGACAGACAGAGGTAAAACACATATATAATGTCCCACGCCCCTACATAGTCTAACTTGGCACCCTTTAGTGCCTTTCATGTGGCACTAAAGAGTGTTTAGCCTTATATTTAGCAAAAAAAAAATACAATGTGTGCAGAATTATTAGGCAAGTTGTATTTTATAGGATTTTTTTTATTACTGATCAACAAGTACCGTATGTTCTCAATCAACTAAAAAGACTCATAAATATCAAAGCTTAATATTTTTGGAAGTTGGAGTAGGGATTTTTTAAAAATTTGGCTATCTTAGGAGGATATCTGTTTGTGCAGGTAACTCTTACTGTGCAGATTTATTAGGCAACTGAATAAAACTCAAATATATTCACATCTCACTCGATTATTTTCACCAGGTAAACCAATATAACTGCAGAAAATGTAGAAATAAACATTTCTTACATGCAAAAAAAACCCCAAAAATTAGTGACCAATATAGCTACCTTTCTTTATGATGACACTCAACAGCCTACCATCCATAGATTCTGTCAGTTGCTTGATCTGTTTACGATCAACATTGCGTGCAGCAGCCACCACAGCCTCCCAGACACTGTTCCCAGAGGTGTACTGTTTTCCCTCCCTGTAGATCTCACATATTATGAGGGACCACAGGTTCTCTATGGGGTTCAGATCAGGTGAACAAGGGGGCCATGTCATTATTTTTTCATCTTTTAGACTTTTACTGGCCAGCCACGCTGTGGAGTAGTTGGATGCATGTGATGGAGCATTGTCCTGCATGAAAATCATGTTTTTCTTGAACGATACCGACTTCTTCCTGTACCACTGCTTGAAGAAGTTGTCTTCCAGAAACTGGCAATAGGTCTGGGAGTTGAGATTCACTCCATCCTCAACCTGAAAAGGTCCCACAAGTTCATCTTTGATGATACTAGCCCATACCAGTATCCCACCTCCACCTTGCTGGCATCTGAGTCAGAGTGGAGCTCTCTACCCCTTACTGATCCAGCCTCTGGCCCATCTATCTGGCCCATCAAGAGTCACTCTCATTTCATTAGTCCATAAAACCTTTGAAAAATCAGTCTTAAGATATTTCTTTGTCCAGTCTTGATGTTTTATCTTGTTCAAAGGTGGTCGTTTATAAGCCTTCCTTACCTTAGCCATGTCCCTGAGTATGGCATGCCTTGTGCTTTTTGATACTCCAGTAACGTTGCAGCTCTGAAATATGGCCAAACTGGTGGCAAATGGCATTTGGCAGCTTTACGCTTGATTTTCCTCAATTCATGAGCACTTATTTTGCGCCTTTTTTGCCCAACACGCTTCTTGCGACCCTGTTGGCTATTTGCCATGAAACGCTTGTTTGTTCGGTGATTACGCTTCAAAAGTTTGGCAATTTCAAGACTGCTGTATCCCTCTGCAAGACATCTCACAATTTTAGACTTTTCAGAGCCCGTCAAATCTATCGTCTGACCCATTTTGCCAAAGGAAAGGAAGTTGCCTAATAATTAAGCACACCTTATATATGGTGTTGATGTCATTACACCACACCCCTTCTTATTACAGAGATGCACAACACTTGACTTACTTAATTGGTAGTTGGCTCTTAAGCCTATACAGCTTGGAGTAGGACAACATGAATAAAAATTATCATGTGATCAAAATACTAATTTGCCTAATAATTTTGCACATAGTGTAATAATTAGGAAAAAATACGTTGAGTCCCCCTATTTTTGATAAACAGGTAGGGTGAAGCAGATGGCTGAAGCTTAAAGACCACAGCTGGCAGCTTTACCTTGGCTGGTAAACCAAAACAGAGGGCACCCAACACTGTTTGTTTAAATTATTTAAAAATAAATAATTTTCTTAAAAAACCATGGGGTCCCACCCAAATTGGATTACCAGCCAAGGTAAAGCAGACAGCTAGACAGCTGGGGTTTGGTATTCTAAGGTTGGGAAAGTCTATGGTTACTTGGCCTTTTCCAGCCTAAAAATAACAGGCCGCAGCCGTTCCTGAAGTGGTGCATCCGTTAGATGCACTAATCCTGTTGCTTCTCCCTAACTAATCCCATTACCCTGATGCAGTGGCAAATGGGGTAATACATGAGGTTGATACCAGCTGTGTAATGTAACCTGGCATCAAGCCCTGGGGTTATTGATGTCACGGTGTCTATCAGATACTCGACATCACTAGCCCAGTCTGTAATAAAAAAGAAACAACAAGAAAAATGTATTTCAAAAAACACTCCTTAGCACATTCTCTCTTTCACCAATTTATCGAAAAGAAAAAAAAAATCTGGTCCGCTGTAATCCATTTTGGAAGTCCCGCAACGACTCTGGACCTTACAGAATAAGTAAGGCATGCTTCAGGAAGTGCAGGCACTCTATGTGAGCAGTGTGGCTGCAGTAACCTGACAATTCAGCACTCACACTCCCAGGGTCCAACCGAGAGCAGTGTGAGCTGCAGTAAACTCAGTGTCACTGCATGCAGGGAGGCGGCTGAAAGCCACTCTCTGCGCTTGCAGCTGCCATCTTTCAGATGAGGTGGAGGAATCATGGGGGACCAGAGTATCAGCAGGTACCAGAAGACCACAGGAGGACTGGGGCATCACAGGGGGTGACTTGGCTGAACCTGGGGAGCACTTCTCTGTCGCATGTGACATCTGAGGAGGAGAATGAATGCAGTGTGTGCGCCACTGGTGAGTGCCACCCTTTTACACAGTTGGGATGGGGGTGGAGGACGTGGGGACACTTTAGCCACAGTGGGAGACTGGAAAGGGCTGAGGGAGGAGATTATCTCCCATCTGACATGTTTGATCATGCCAGGTGGGAGATTAATCATTTTTTCCCGGCATCGCCATTTACTGTAAGGAGATCATCTTTATACGGTGTATACCGATGATCATGTGACCAGGGACCGGAAAAATGGCTGGAATCATGTCTCCGGGGTGTCAGATAACCCTGTTAGCTGAAACCCAAGAGATTTTCCAAAGCTGGGGGCGCTATACACTTTTTTCTTACTGCCATTTTAAAATGGTGATATGAAATAAGTACCCTTTCCTGCCACTGTTTTAATCCATATGGCGGTCTTAATGGGGTTAAGCTAATGTACCGCCCCAGCGACAGCCGACGGGCTGCTCGGACCTGGATCCGCAGTGGCTCGAGGGGTCTCTGGATCCAAGGCGGGGTCATGCGAGTACCTCGGAAATAAAAAGGGGGAAGTTGTTTTGGGTAGTGAATGGGATAATGTTCGTGACGCCACCCATGGTGTGTGGTAACGTGAGGAATCACGGCGGCCGTTTGGGAGAGGAAGCCCGGGGACGATAGTGTGTGGTAGCTTGAGATGTTAACCCCTCCATGGGCAGAGGGAATGGTGTCCCGGAATCCGGTGATGGATGGAATGGGGAACCCGTCGGGTGAAAAGGGCCAGGTAAACCAAACTCTTGAGCATCCTGGTCTCTCTGGGCGAGTACGCTGGTTCCATGCCCCTTTGGTGTTGCAGGTTGGTCTGAAGCTTTGTCCCTTGGCACTGTGTGTCCTACGTGTGGATCCCTCTCGCATGAGGCGATTCAGGTCCCGCTCACCTACATGGCTAGCAGGGTGAGCTTGCTCTCAGGGTTCATGCTTGGGATTTTTTGGATGGTTGTGGGAAGTCCTATCTCCCTCATTGTGCTCGTATCCCGATTCTGGAGCGGGTGGGGAATGGTCCCTGAAGATTCCGTTCCTGTCAGGTAAATTACTGGGCTGCGTGAAGCTTCTTCCCAGCCTAGGGTCCGCGTACCTCATCGTGCCCTGGTCTCTGCCCGGTTGTAGCACAAGGCAGCCGGCCTGCTCTCTGTAGCAGCACCGTGCCCCCTGCCACTACCCCCTGCGACCGGGGTTCCAGCTCCTTCTGGCCAAGCCAATGTCTGGCACCTGAGACGGGTACAGGAGCCCAGCTCCACAGCGGGACCTGTCTTGTCACCTCTGCTCACTGCTCAACTACTACTCTACAACTGACATCTCTGCCCTCCCTCTTCCATCTCCCCATCTGGGGGGCCCTATTTCCCTCAGGCTTCCCAATGGGTGGTTGGTGGGTGTGGTGCAAAGTGTTCCTCAGGATTTTGGTACACCTGTTTGTAGCAACACCAAATTGAAAGGACCCGTAACCAAGGAGGAGCGGGTACCATGCAGAAGGGCAGATTGCACAGCACCCTGTGACGACCTGATAGGCCAGGTCGCCACACTAAGTTTGCATGGTCTAAGAATTTGACATTATTTTATATATCTCCCCCAATGTGTTGCTATGCCCTTTGGTCAAAAATGTCATAATTGTGCTTTTTATAGGGATCCAATAGCTCCTTTGGTGGCTGAATCATGTTGTTTGGAGATTCAGATGACAGTTCCCGATGGACTCATGTGTAGTGGCACAGAGGTTTTATAAAACTGTCCTAAGACTGCATTTTCACAAAAGTTTGTTTCTTTTAAGCTTATGAAGCTATTTAGCCAGGAGAAAATAAAATGTGGGCGTATGAGTACATCCTTGTTGTGACTCACTAATTATTCTTCTATCTGCAAATGTTGCAGAAAATTGTGAATCTGTAACTTTATTTTCCTACATTAAATTACTAAAAGTAATTACTGGCAGTGTAAAGATGTTATTCAGTAGCTTTCTCAACATGTCCTTGTATGAACTTTGAATATTAGCTCTATTTGAGAATGAAGTTATAAGGGTACAAACTATGGCCAAAATTCATCAAGACTGATGTAAATGACACTGATCTTGATGAGGGGCATGCATAACACAGAGGGTCCTGATTCGTTAAGACGTAATTGACTCTTAGTGATTGAGGCGCATCTTAAAAATGGTATGCATCTTCTTGTGCCTCACAACACACCTTATTCCAGTCAGAGACTGGAGTAAGGTTTCTAGCATAAAGCACACCACAACTCTGCAAGAATTAGATGTGCTATGGTGGCATGCCCATATTCCTTCCTTGTCCTAACTGTACTTCACCTATTCTAGCGTAACTGGTCAAAACTGGCATGAAGACATCAAAAGCCACAACATTTTTGTGGCTTTTCAAAGGGTTTTACACAAGACTTCTGGCAAAATCGGTGTGGTGACTTAATACCTACAGTTAGGTCCAGAAATATTTGGACAGTGACACAATTTTCGCGAGTTGGGCTCTGCATGCCACCACATTGGATTTGAAATGAAACCTCTACAACAGAATTCAAGTGCAGATTGTAACGTTTAATTTGAAGGTTTGAACAAAAATATCTGATAGAAATTGTAGGAATTGTACACATTTCTTTACAAACACTCCACATTTTAGGAGGTAAAAAGTAATTGGACAAATAAACCAAACCTAAACAAAATATTTTTATTTTCAATATTTTGTTGCGAATCCTTTGGAGGCAATCACTGCCTTAAGTCTGGAACCCATGGACAACACCAAACGCTGGGTTTCCTCCTTCTTAATGCTTTGCCAGGCCTTTACAGCCGCAGCCTTCAGGTCTTGCTTGATTGTGGGTCTTTCCGTCTTAAGTCTGGATTTGAGCAAGTGAAATGCATGCTCAATTGGGTTAAGATCTGGTGATTGACTTGGCCATTGCAGAATGTTCCACTTTTTTGCACTCATGAACTCCTGGGTAGCTTTGGCTGTATGCTTGGGGTCATTGTCCATCTGTACTATGAAGCGCCGTCCGATCAACTTTGTGGCATTTGGCTGAATCTGGGCTGAAAGTATATCCCGGTACACTTCAGAATTCATCCGACTACTCTTGTCTGCTGTTATGTCATCAATAAACACAAGTGACCCAGTGCCATTGAAAGCCATGCATGCCCATGCCATCACGTTGCCTCCACCATGTTTTACAGAGGATGTGGTGTGCCTTGGATCATGTGCCGTTCCCTTTCTTCTCCAAACTTTTTTCTTCCCATCATTCTGGTACAGGTTGATCTTTGTCTCATCTGTCCATAGAATACTTTTCCAGAACTGAGCTGGCTTCATGAGGTGTTTTTCAGCAAATTTAACTCTGGCCTGTCTATTTTTGGAATTGATGAATGGTTTGCATCTAGATGTGAACCCTTTGTATTTACTTTCATGGAGTCTTCTCTTTACAGTTGACTTAGAGACAGATACACCTACTTCACTGAGAGTGTTCTGGACTTCAGTTGATGTTGTGAACGGGTTCTTCTTCACCAAAGAAAGTATGCGGCGATCATCCACCACTGTTGTCATCCGTGGACGCCCAGGCCTTTTTGAGTTCCCAAGCTCACCAGTCAATTCCTTTTTTCTCAGAATGTACCCGACTGTTGATTTTGCTACTCCAAGCATGTCTGCTATCTCTCTGATGGATTTTTTCTTTTTTTTCAGCCTCAGGATGTTCTGCTTCACCTCAATTGAGAGTTCCTTAGACCGCATGTTGTCTGGTCATAGCAACAGCTTCCAAATGCAAAACCACACACCTGTAATCAACCCCAGACCTTTTAACTACTTCATTGATTACAGGTTAACGAGGGAGATGCCTTCAGAGTTAATTGCAGCCCTTAGAGTCCCTTGTCCAATTACTTTTGGTCCCTTGAAAAAGAGGAGGCTATGCATTACAGAGCTATGATTCCTAAACCCTTTCTCCGATTTGGATGTGAAAACTCTCATATTGCGGCTGGGAGTGGGCACCTTCAGCCCATATTATATATATAATTGTATTTCTGAACATGTTTTTGTAAACAGCTAAAATAAAAAAACTTGTGTCACTGTCCAAATATTTCTGGCCCTGACTGTATATGATGAAGAGTCATGCAGAACCTCTTGGGTTGTATGACATCTTAAAGGCTTGAATATGCCAATCCAAGGAAAATGCATTTGTTTTAAAGCCTTAAGGGGGCTTTACACGCTACGATATCGTTAATGTTTTGTCGTCGGGGTCAAGTTGTTAGTGACGCACATCCGGCGTCATTAACGATATCGCAGCGTGTGACACTGACCAGCGACCTTAAGCGACCTCAAAAATGGTGAAAATCGTTCACCATGGAGAGGTCGTCCCAATCTTAAAAATCGGTAAGGGTTGTTTATCCAGGTGGTTCATCGCTCATGCGGCAGCACACATCGCTATGTGTGACACCGCAGGAGCGAGGAACGTCTCCTTACCTGCCGCCGGCCACAATGAGGAAGGAAGGAGGTGGGCGGGATGTTACGTCCTGCTCATCTCTGCCCCTCCGCTTTGATTAGCCGGCCGCTTAGTGACGTTGCGGTGACTTCGCTGTGATGCCAAACGTCCCTCCCCCTTTAAGGAGGGATTGTTCGGCAGCCACAGCGCCGCCGCTGACCAGGTAAGTATGTGTGATGCTGCCGTAGCTATAATGTTCGCTACGGCAGCGATCACAAACAATCACATGCGCGATGGGGGCGGGTACTTACATGCTCGCTATCGCTACAAATTGCTAGCGATATCACTACCGTGTAAAGCCCCCTTTAATGTCATTTTAATGTTTTCCATAAGTCAATATGAGAAACTTTTTAAGACAACTTCTCAGAGAATTCTGTTTCTTTCTCCCCAGTACTGTTCATTAATTTTCAAAAATTTCAGTTCATGGGTAAAACCTATATTCAGTGAACACATATTTTTACATTGCTAAGATAGGAGATGACAGCTGAAGCTCACAAAGTTTTGTTGAGAGGGGAGAAGCTCCAGCTCCTCCCTCTTCCTCCAGCTCCTCCCTCCTTCCTTCTTGATAGAGCTTTATGAGCACAAACTTTCATCTCCTATGTCAGTAATTGAGGCAGACAACAGGAGAAAAGCAGGTTTAAATACCGTGCCAAACCACAGAAGTCCAGATGAAGTTAGTAGATCTCTTTTCTTTATTTTCACAGGTCTACGCGTTTCAAGGACATATCCGTCCTCTTCCTCAGAACAAATGCAGAGAATACTATACGGCTATAGTATTCTCTGCATTTGTCCTGAGGAAGAGGACGGATATGTCCTTGAAACGCGTAGACCTGTGAAAATAAAGAAAAGAGATTTACTAACTCCATCTGGACTCCTGTTGTTTGGCGCGGTATTTAAACCTGCTTTTCTCCTGTTGTCTGAAATCACTCCGTTTTTGCGGGACTGCTGCCTTCCACGTTTACTTTCATGCTGTCCAAGGGGTTGTGACTGGCACAACCACATCAGGTGAGTGTTCCTGTTACACATTCACCTCCCATTGTTATACCAGGTAAGACCCTATTTGCGCCTTTCTTCCCACAGTTTTTCGCAGTAATTGAGGCAGAAAAGAGACTGTGGACAAAAACAAGCGCAATAGTGTCTTACTGTAAATGGTACACACTAATAAGGAAGGTTATGGAAAAACTCACTTATAGGGGTTGTGCCAATCACAACTCCTATAATAGCATAATCACATGGTGAAATAGCTGCAGCCCCGAAGAAATTAGCATAAACGGTTTATCAGGAAAGACGGGTATCATGCCGCGCTCATCATCACCAAATCAAGAAGGCAGATAATGTTAATCTATATCTTTAATTCACAAAGAAGATACAGAACGCATTTCAAGGTTCACAGCCCCCTTCCTCAGGTCATATGTCAAATTACAGGATCGTCATTTGTCATTTGTCATATGATATATGTCCTGAGGAAGGGGGCTGTGACCCTTGAAACTCGTTCTGTTTCTTCTTTGTGAATAAAAGACATGGGTTAATATTATCTGCCTTCTGGATTTGGTGCTGAGCGCGGCATGACACCCGTCTTCCTGATAAACTGTTTATGTCAGTAATTGAGAAATCAGTCTTCACTGAATACAAATTTTTCCTGTGAATTAATAATTTTGAAAATTAATAATTATCAGTCCAGGAAGAGAACAAGAAGATCTCTGATAAGATATATTACACAGTTTATTATTTATACATGTCATGTCCTACTAACTTATCAAATATAAATTAGAAATTACAGATAGTCTTCTACAATGGGTATTCTATGGAGAAAACTCAAAGCTTTTAGGAACTACTTAGGCTATGTTCACACTGTGTGTTTTTGCAGCGTTTTTTAGCTGCAGATTTACCTTGAATTTATGCAAATCCATGCTAATAAAGCGCTGCTTTTTACAGTCCTAGCAAAGTCTATGAGATTTCTGAAATCTCATACACACACACACAAACAAACATGTCAGGATTTTTTCCTGACGGTTTTGTGAAATACCTCTTTTGCTACGGATTTAACCCTTGTGACAGGTGGACTCGCAGATAACCTGCGAGTCCACCTGTCACTAGATACCCGGAATTGATCCAGGGTATCTGACCGGCACTTAAATGTGCTGGGGATAGAGGGATTGGCGCAGGCGCAATATATTTACCGAATCCCCAGCTCCCGCGGGTCCTCTAGTTCCCAGCTTATTCTATATACACTGCTCTCATCTGTGATTGGTTGAAGTCAGATGCACCCCCTTGATCTGACTGTAACCAATCACAGACCCGGTCTGGGGACTGCACGCTGTTTTGTTTTGTTTTTTTTTTAATTATTTATTTAAAAAATTAAGAAACAGCATGGGGTTCCTCTTATTTTGATACCCAGCCAAAATAAAGCCACAGCGGAGGGCTGCAGCCTGTAGCTGTAGGCTTTATCTGTGCTGGGTATCAAAATATGGGGGGACCCTACGTCATATTTTTTTATTTATTTATTTTTTTACTGTACAATAGACTGGCAGACTCCAGTGGTCAGGGAAGCAAGGTAAGCAGTGAATATGCATGAAGCTAATGAGCGGCACCGGAAGTAGGAGGGGCCGCGGGAGCAGGTATGGATGAGCCTAGAATGTATGGGCTCATTTCAGGTTAGTGGGCGTGACCAGCTGGGTTTGGGGGCGTGAACAGTTTGGTTAGTATGCTTGGAGATGTTTTCTCCCTTCCACTACAATCATGCTTCGCCCCCCTGCCCCACATGTGATAGGGGCCTGTTGAAGATGTCATACCTGGAAGGAGCCCATACACTCTAGCATGTATGTACCAGAGATGGGTAAGTATAGCGCGCTTGCTTTATTTTATTTTTTTTCTTTCCAGGTCAATCTCGGCCCGGCCCAGCACTCAGGTACTCTTGAACCCTTGCTGGTCTTCACATCACATAAAAAACGCTGTAATAACGCCATAAAAAATGCCACAAAAACTGCACCAAAACTACACCAAAACAGCAGATGACTCCCAGGAGACATTCTGTCACAAGATTAGGTTTTGGTAAGGAAAAAAACGCTGCAAAAATGTCCTGTGTGAAGATAGCCGTAGGACTAGAGGTTTTTGAAGTTACAGATAGTAGACGGAAGAGGGCACCACATGTTTGAATATACAGTATGTGATGTGGCAAATCCATTAGTTTGGTAGGAGTAAAGGGTGCTTTACACACTGTGACATCGCTACCGATCTTGTTAGCAATGTGACAAACGAGATCGCAGATAAGATTTGCCGAGATCGCACATAGGTCAGTTTCTGCGATCTCGGAAAATCGTATGTGCGATCTGGCATGTTACATCGCTAACGAGATCGCTAGCGAGGTCGCAGCGTGTAAAGCACCCTTAAGTCATTTGAAACTAAAATCTTAAATAATGGCCCTAAGCTTTTTTTTAACAAGCCGGTCTTTTATCTTTATCACCTTTATTTCTAAGTATTTGGCAAAATATAGTTAATATGGTTAGGAAGGTTATCAGTCTCACACAGGGTGTCACCAGAATGAGAGATGAGTGATCCTGATCGTCAAAAATTATTTTAAAATACAATCTTTGGCTGGATCGGGATTGGACATCTGAGCATTTACCGCAAAAGTCGATGATTTTGCCGAGAATCAGAAAATGATTGGATGGCAAAAATCATCCTCTCCCTGCCCATCACACCCATGTCTTGTATTGGCATAGCTGTGATTGTCCACTGTAAAAAAAAGGAAGAAAAAGGGTTAAAGCAGTACAAACATACCTCATCCCCATTGCTGCAACAACTATCACTAATGCATATTCACTGCTTTTCCCTTCCACTGGCATCTTTAATTGGCTGCTGTTGGACCATGCCCTCACCCTCTGACACAGCATCTGTGTACATGGTAAGTATATACTGCTTTAACCCTTTTTTTATTTTCTTTTTTTTTTACAGCCCCCCTACACCATTTTACAACACATCACTTTTGTTTCCCATTGAATTTAATAAGATCGGCTAGGATTGACAATCGAATCGGCTAGGAACGTCAATTTGATCACGATCTCAAGCAGGATCAGCAATCCCTATGTAGCGCCTCTGAGACTGGTCGTTACAGAGCATATCATTATATCCTTCCCAGGCAGGAAGAGGTTAACCTGGTACGTTTACACACACCTCACATCACCATACAGCAGGGATGCCCTCCCCAATGGGGACTGGGTTCAGGTTTGGGTCATTATGTGCACCTTCTTAACATTCTGGGTCCATTCTGGGTAACAGGATGCCAGGCAGCCTAGTAGTTTCCCAGATCCACTGGACGTGGAGAACCAGGGTCAGGGAGAAGCAGTCACAAGGAAAGAGTTAATAATTTCTCTCACATAGCTCATCCAAACAGTCAGGAAGTGACTCAGCCAGTTCCTAGCAGACCCAGGTCACCATAACAACGATCTGGATCTTTTCAAAGGTGGGAGGGCAGGAGTAGGAGTAAGTTACAGAGCAGACAGGAAGTCGAGTGGAATGCCAGTCAGAGACAGAGAAAGAGCAGACATGATGTACAGCAGCTCCCTGACAGGTCCCCTGCCAGGCACTCCTTGGGGAGGTAGAACAGAACCGTCTGGGATGTAACATCACAGCGACCTCTGCAGGAGTCTCCTGCAGAGGGAAGCCAGCCAGACCGGGGCTTGTAACACCTGGAGGGATGGGACCCGGTAACAGAAATCGTGGGCTTAAAGGAGTACAGTTGCCAGGGAGAGTATGGTGTGAGTGTTTAATTGTTTAATTGCTATTGCCGACACTGTTTAAAAAACTAAACAATGAGAATTTCAGTAACAAGATGAATTGAAATTGTAAAATATAAATTATTGTAAAGCTCTGATTTTTTTGCCATTATTTTATATATTGTTTCACACATGAGGTTATGGTAAATATTTTTTCACAATACCAACATGCTTAGCATTTTGCAAAAGTCAAATATTTTTAAGAAAAATGCTAACAAAATTAATTAATCTAATGTTAAATGCAATCAATGTTATAAATTTGACAGCATGGCAATAGTCAACATACTTATTTCCTATGAATGATCCTTTCACAGTTCAGAGAATTTTGCAGCCATTTTGTAAAAGTGCAAATTGGGTATGAAAAACATGATTTCCCTATGCAGTTAACTCTTAGGAAGTCTGAAACCTGCCCCATCTCACTGACCATGAAGGGACTGCCTTGACCTCTTAAAGAGGTATTGTCCCATTTATGTAGAGTTACAGCATAAAAACATGTTCCATTTTGTGGTCCCACATCTATATACAAAATGAGAATCATTAATCCTCAGCCACCTAGATAACACATTTGGGAAGGTAATAAATAAAGGGGTGGCAACAAGTGTGCATCTTCTCCCATTTACTCCTATGGGGATTAGCAAAGCAACCACCCAAGCTTGTTGACTGTTTTTAAAATGACAACTAAAGCATTATGGAAGATTGCAAAACATTTATATTGAAAAATCACCAGATTTCACAAAATAAATTGCATAATATTTCAATAGAACTCTTACACCTAATGGGATTGGTAAACAGTGTGGAAATCCAAGTCAGAATGTCTTTATAATGTTGGATATTAAAATGAACACTCTCTGAGTCCAGTTAAATTGTGAGAAAGTGCTTGAGTCCATGAGTATGCAATATCTACACAGACTTGCTGATAGCTTGAACAGATCCTTGCAACAAGAGAAGATAAGGGACACTGAGGAGATACAGCAGCAATAAAGAGGAATTGCAGAGCTAGGTAGGCAGAGATTGAGTTTAAATTTTAAAAATGGACTAAACAGATTCTAATATGGATATTGAGCGTAAATGCACCAGCCTTATCAGGTCTAATCAATTGGTTTAAAAAGAACTAGTCAATACGATTTTTTAAAGTAAACACATGGCTGTAAAATGGAAAAAATTGATGCCTTTGGTTAAGAAATCCACTTGGTTGTTCTTTAATCACCATTTGACATTTCCTGCCAAATTATTCTTGGGTGTTGTCACGCTGTATTACTGGTAGTTCATGCACTGTAACACAAACTCCATTAGATGGCAGCAGAGTGAAGAATGAGCAGAATAATCCTGCACTGAAGAAGACCAGTAATGGTACAGCGAAGTAACCACTAGATGGTAGAATAGTCAGAAAGCCGGGTCGATGCCAGAAATAAACAATGTACAAAGGGGAAATACAAAACACAAGTCAGAGGAGAGCGAAGGTTAGTAGCCAGTCAGAAGCAGAGATGTCAGAGGGGAGAAACTGAATCTGGTCAGGAACGAGCATAAGTCAAATACCGAGGAATCCAAACAAACAGGGAGATAAGGAACAGGGACGGGTTTGGGAAGATAAACAAACAGAGTAGGGTCAGGAAAATGCAGCAGGACAGCTATATGTGTCGAAGGCAAGCAATATATCTGGCACTGCACACAGGTTGCAGCACAGAGATATGGCAGGCCGGGAGCAGGAACAAGGCAGGAAAAAGTTAACCCTTGACATCATCAGACCAGGAAAAGAGAAACAAGGAAATCCCAGCCTGGATCATGACAGGTGTACAGGGGCCGGACTGTACATTGGGTCTTCTCCGCCCTGTCTATGATTCCCTGGCCCATCTGCCTGCCTTTGGTCTGTGAATGATTTCCCTCCTCTGTCTGAAATCTCAGCAATGACTGGTCATTCCCGGACCAGAGGGAGGTGGAGAGGCCACGGGATCACAGAAATAGAGTTCAAATAAATGTAATGAGTGATATTTTTTTCAGAATGTGTACATCTGTTTTGACAGCCAAAGAAAAAAAAAACACAAACTGAGGCTTTAAAGGGAACCTGTCACTGGATGTTTATAATACTCACCTAACAGTCAGTGCAGAGAAGACTGATCGGATAGGCGTCTCCATTCTCCGGGTCCCGCGCCTCCTCTTTCGGCCATTTTGTCCTCCTTCTTCTGAAGCTAATATGGAGGTCGCATTTTACATCATTTACACTATGAGTAGAAGGAAAAGATATCGGCACATCCAAAGTAAAATAATTTCTTTCTTTATTGTCTTGAAGTATTATAAAAGTCCATCCATATTTGGAAGACCCTGACGTGTTTCCGATGCAAAAGAGCGTCCTTAATCATAGGCTAACATTTTTAGTAAGCTCTAGACATTTATACGCAAACATCAACAATATAGTTAGAGACAATTAGTAACACATGATTAAAATCACACACTAAAAATAAAAAGTAGGATTGGACAAAAAGAAGGGGGAAGGGATTGTGAAACACCGTAGTATAGAGTATCTCATATAAAGCACCAGTAATAGTATTTTAGCAACGACATAGAGCAAGTCATAATTAATCTCATTATAATTGCAACGAACTGTGAGGCTAAACACATTGGAGAGAGGAAAAGAAAAAAAAAGGGATTTTTTTCCTTTCTATTCATTAGATATAATATAAATCATTTCTATAGTTCATACCTTCTAGAAATTTGGTTTTTAGTGTAAGAATCCAATAAGTTTCTCTCATAGCTAGATTTTGCATCCTGTTACCACCTCTAGTGGATGCATTGACTTTCTCAATAGCAAAAAAGAGAAGCTATCCAGCCTTCCCCATGTGCAGCTATAAAGTGTTTGGCAGCTCCTGAATATGAATCATTGCCATTAGTAATGTTTGCATAGTGTTCAACCACACGTTTATTTATTTTACGAGACATATATCCAACATAACGCAATTCACATGTTGCACATTCAATACAATAAATCGCATGGTCTGTATCACAATTGATGAAAGATTTTATCGTATGCGTCTTACCAGAAGGAAGTGAAATCACAGTTTTTCTATTTTGGGCAAAAGGACATACATTACATCTAGATCCCCCACACCGATAAAAACCTTTCACTTGCATCCAATGTTGTTGTTGGTTTACTGTGGAAAAAAGGCTGGGGCAAAGTATGTTTCCCTAATATCGACCTCGTCTTGCCACACACATGCAACCATTTTTTAATACCTTTCCCAGGATGTCATCCTGATTAACAACGCATCAGGATCTTCTAAATATGGATGGACTTTTTTAATACTACGTGACAATAAAGAAAGAAATCATTTTACGCTGGATGTGCCGATATCTTTTCCTTCTATTCAAGTTATAGTCCACCTGACGGACTTCATATCGTTGCACTCCATGGATGTGTGGTGACCTATTCCATTTGGCGTGTCAAGCTTTCCTCCATCTCGTCTTTTATCATCTACACTAGTCGACATTGAGATCCTGTGCAGCCACACTTTGATCTGCTCTGAGTATGGCAGTTCAAAGTATTGTAGTGTGCCCACTGAGTGTTGCCAGGTGACTGGATTGTTCTAAACTGGGTTGTCGCAATGAATTTGAGGGCTCAATGTTGGGCAGTGAGCAGTTCTGTAATCCACCAGCTGGAACCATGGTCCCTAGGCTGAAGTCCTGTAGAATCACTTCAGTGACAGGAACAGGTCCCTTTTTTTATCACACAGCTCCCATTCCAGGGCATTGCGCTACACAGGATTGGAGAAAAAAATAAACATTGCTGTACCCTCATTTTTCCCTAGTTCAATTAGGCTGCATAGTTGTCCTCTAAATAATGCATACTAGTACACCACAGGGGGCTTATGCAATCCGTAATCAGCAGGCATTCCACAAATTAGCATACAGAAAAGGTTCTGGACAGTCTCCCATTAAACTATTGTCCTTTGATTTACTGAGCAAATGACTAGTACAGTAAAGACCAAAAGTTTGGACACACCTCATCTCTAGAACAACTGTTAAGAGGAGACTCTGTGCAGCAGGCGGCCTTCATGGTAAAATAGCTGCTAGGAAACCACTGCTAAGGACAGGCAACAAGCAGAAGAGACTTGTTTGGGCTAAAGAACACAAGGCATGGACAAATTTGAGATCTTTGGATCCAACCACCGTGTCTTTGTAGAAAAGGTGAATGGATGGACTCTACATGGCTGGTTCCCCCCGTGAAGCATGAAGGATGAGGTGTGATGGTGTGGGGGTGCTTTGCTGGTGACACTGTTGGGGATTTATTCAAAATTGAAGGCATACAGAACCAGCATGGCTACCACAGCATCTTGCAGTGGTGTGCTATTCCATCCGGTTTGCGTTTACTTGAACCATCATTTATTTTTCAACAGGACAATGACCCCAAACACACCTCCAGGCTGTGTAAGGGCTATTTGACTAAGAAGGAGAGTGATGGGGTGCTGCACCAGATGACCTGGCCTCCACAGTCACCAGACCTAAACCCAATCGAGATGATTTGGGGTGAGCTGGACCGCAGAGTGAAGGCAAAAGGGCCAACAAGTGCTAAGCATCTCTGGGAACTCCTTCAAGACTGTTGGAAAACCATTTCCGGTGACTACCTCTTGAAGCTCATCAAGAGAATGCCAAGAGTCTGCAAAGCAGTAATCAAAGCAAAAGGTGGCTACTTTGAAGAACCTAGAATATAAGACATATTTTCAGTTGTTTCACACTTTCTTAAGTATTTCATTCCACATGTTTTAATTCATAGTGTTGATGCCTTCAATGTGAATCTACAATTTTCAGAGTCATGAAAATAAAGAAAACTCTTTGAATGAGAAGGTGTGTCCAAACTTTTGGTCTGTACTGTATATCTGGCATGATTAAGACCCTGTGCCCACGCTGCATATTTTGACGTGGATTTTGATGCAGATTTTCAGAAACCTGCAGCAAATTCTGCATGTCCATTGTAAAGCCTGCAAAGTCTATGAGAATTCAGAAGTTCATAAGAATAGTTCATTTCTGCACAAGTGGACAGATTTTTCTTATTGACGCTGAGTCGTAACAGTAAGTAGCTTTTATCTAATGTGTTTATTATATGTTTTATTATAAATGTAT
Organism: Anomaloglossus baeobatrachus; assembly: GCF_048569485.1. NCBI lineage: Eukaryota > Metazoa > Chordata > Amphibia > Anura > Aromobatidae > Anomaloglossus > Anomaloglossus baeobatrachus. Next base: position 148,408,281 of record NC_134360.1, read on the forward strand.
CCTTGACTCCAACACTTTTTAAGAATATTATTATTATTATTTATTATATTGCCATTTATTTCATGGCGCTTTACAAGTGAAAAGGGTATACATAAAAAAGTACAACAATCATGAATATTACAAAAACAGACTGTTACAGGAGGAGAGAGGACCCTTCCCGCGAGGACTCACAGTCTTCAGGTAATGGGTGAGGATACAGTAGGTGAGTACAGAGCTGGTTGCGCAGTGGTGTACTGGTCTGAGAGTTAGGCTTGTCAGAAGAGGTGGGTTTTCAAGTTCCTTTTGAACCTTTCCACGGTAGATGAGAGTCTGATATGCTGGGGTAGAGCATTCCAGAGTATGGGGAAGGCTCGAAGAAATCTTGTATGCGATTGTGGGAAGAGGAGATAAGAGAGGAGTAGAAAAGGAGATCTTGTGAGGACCTGAGGTGGCGCGCAGGTAGATACCAAGAGACTAGGTAACATGTATGGAAGAGCTGGGTTGTGGAAAGCTTTGTATGTCATGGTTAGTGTTTTGAACTAAAGTCTTTGGGCAATGGCAAGCCAGTGAAGAGATTGGCAGAGAGGAGAGGCTGGGGAATAGCGAGGGACAGATGGATTAGTCAAGTCACAAAGTTCAGGATAGATTGGAGGGGTGGAAGAGTTTTGGAAGGGTGGCCACAGAGCAGGAGGTTGCAGTAGTCGAGGAGTGAGATGATGAGGGCATGCACTAGTGTTTTTGCAGACTCTTGATTAAGGAATGCACGAATCCGGAAGATAAGATTTATTGTGCTAATCACTTATCTTAAGCTTGACACAGGGCCCAAAGTAAGATTTTCTTTCTTTTTGTTCTCCTTATATTTACAGCACTGGTATAGCACAGGTACAACTTTTTTGCCATCCATAATGGCAACCATCTGTAATATAGAGCTAAGCTCCTACTGCGGTTGCAGTAAGCAATGCTAAATGCTAGCTCTGATCCCGGCACTTCAACTCCTTAAATGTGACAATCAATATTAAATTTATCATCTAAAGAGTTGAGAAAGGGAGAAAACGCAATCATAGGGGATTTCCTCTGTTTGTGATCACATCGTGCTGCTGAGTTGTGATTAACAATATCCTCAGGGACTTCAATGTACAGAAGCCACATATCACTTTAATACATATTTGAAAAATATATAAACATCAAGTGAAAACAGACAATTTTAAATCCCAAGTCCAGTAATAGAAAAATACTTTACAGCAGAAAAATGAAGCAACGAAAAAGATAAATATATGTTGTTGCCAGGGGCGCACATAGAAATTATGGGGCCCCATAGCAAAAGTCTGAATGGGCCCCCCCCACCCAATAAAAAAAATACAATAAAATATTAACATAATAAACAGCATACACGTTACTGGGGGCGGCTTACACGTTACTGGGGGAACATAAAAGTTACTGAGGGCCGGCATAAAAGGACTGGCTCCGTCTGCAGTAACAGTCTAGGCAGTGTTTTGCGCCTGTTTTGTGACTATGTGCGATGTGCCTGTCTGAGCCTCTGCCAGGTGCAGACGCCGTGCTGAGCTACCCGTGAGCAGTAAAACCACCAATGTCTGCTGCTCGCCCATCTGCCTCCAAAGCTCCTCTCTCTGGCCGTAAACCTACGACAGCCAGGGGCACATGCAAGTTTAGCCAGAGAGAGGAGCAATAGAGCAGGAGGCGCTTCTAGGACTCCGCAGTGTACACGGCGCTGAGAGTCTGACACAGCCTGGCTGGGAATCAGGGGCTGGCTGGCAAATTTTGGCCTGGGGGCAATTACAAAGCAGTGGCACCTGATAAGTGGCCTATACTTGTTGGCTCTGATTCATTAAAGAGAGGTGGTCCAAAACTAAATTTTACTTTAATTCTAAATCTCTGTTATAATCTAATCCTTTTACTAATATATCTTAATGAAAAATTCCCTCACTACTCTGCTTTATTTTTTTTTTACTAATTCCTCTCTGATGACACTGTGTTTTAAAAACCCCAATGCCCCTGGGATACTCATACGTCATTAAGGGGTAGAGGTTGCGGTCAATCTGCAGCCTCCACCCTATCGCTGAAACAAAGCATCATCTGTGACCTCCATTTCAGGGGTTGGGCTAATTCCTGTTCTACTTTGCATACACTAACTGTCAATTCCAACAGATGCTCAGTAGAATTATGTCACTGCACTATTCTTCTCAGTGCACAATGACAGTGCACTCCCTCACCATCTCTGATCAGAAGTGCGGGGGTAGCGCTCGTCTGTGCTTGCTCGTCCTTTACTTACTATGTGCATTGACAGTGCAGTCTGCTGCCAGCTTGTCACTTCTAATTAGAGTCAGCAAGGGAGTGCGCTGTCATTGTGCACTGAGAAGAATGCTGCACAGTTACAAGATTCTACTGAGCATCCATTGGAATTGACAGTCGGCATATACTGAATAGAGCAGGGATGAGCCCAGCCCCTGAAATGGACGTTACTGATAACAATTCATTTCAGGGAGGGGGCAGAGGCTGCAACAGTGACCACAGCCTCTGCCCCTGATGATTTCACGTTTGAGCCTTCTAGTGTCGAGGGCAGGGGCCAGCTTCCCCATCGCAGGGGGCTGCTCGGGGAGATCGTGCTCGGATCCGGTACCTTCTCCTCGGTGGCTCGAGCGGGCCGAACCCGGGGCTTGAGCAGCGCTCCTCTCCCACGAGTGAAAAGGGAAATTGGATTGGTGATCGGGTGGGTGCGCGGCCAGGGCCGCTATGGGGATTGTTCATGACGCCACCCACGGGTCGTGGTGATGGTGGGCACCACCGCTGCTGGTGACAGGGTTCCCAGGAGGGATGGCGGGGAGCAGCTAGGTGTTGACGCTTCTGTGGGTAGAGGCTGTTGGTCCCAGGGCCCGGTAGGAGGGAGGGTTCCGTAGGATGGGTTTTGCAGGGTGCAGGGTTGCGGTGCAGCGCAGTGCGGTGCCGGATGGCACAGGTGTACTCACTCAGACACAGATGGACAGAGTCTTTGGTAAACCAAACGGCTGGATGGACGGGGCCCGCAGCCGGTTGCGGTGTTCTCCCTGGATGGATTGATGGTGGCCGTCGTTTCCCTGCACCTGTGTTTTGTATCTTGACTCCAATGCCTGGGCACCGGTAGTCCGCTCCCTGGTGTATACATGCCGGAGGAGCCTGTTTGCCCACAGACACTGGCCCTATGGATCTCTGGCCCTTGGCGGTGGCGCTTATCCGGAACGGTTGGGCTGTTGCCTTCAATCGGGACTTGGGTGGGAATAAACCCCTGAGGTCCAGACCGCAATCAGTAAATTTGACTAAAGGTTGGCTTTAAGCCTAGTCGGGGTCTGAGTACCCTGCCTGGTGCTTGGCTCCGATCGGCTCCCCGGTTCGGTACCGGCGGGCCACCACCCGACCCCGGTCCTACCGTTCTGCTGACCGTCACCAACTCCTGCAGACGGCCACCACCGTCTGCCGACCTTGCTGGAAGTGCCTGGGCTCCAACTCAGACACCAACAGTTTCCCTCCTCACTGTCTGCCGACCACAACTGGACTCTCTACTGTGTTTTCCCGCCTCCAGGTCTGTGAACTCCTCGGTGGGTGGGGCCAACCAACTGGCTCCGCCCCACCTGGTGTGGACATCAACCCTGGAGGGTGGCAACAAGGATTTAATGTGTGACTGGTGTGACCTGTCCAGGGAAGGGGGGGTGTATGATGTTGTGTAGTCACCTGTGAGCCCTGGGGTCCAGGGCGTCACATTCCCCCTTGGTTTAATGCAGACCGTCCGCGGGCTGCCCGTCCACCACCAGTTTTATTTTTCTGTAAAGATATAAAAACAACGGGAAACAAAACATGAAAACATTAAGCATTTTTTCATTTCTTCCCTTACGGGAGGCACATTCTTAAACCGTTATAAACGGAAACATCTTTATTAACAACAGGGAACGGGTCCATGTCCTTCCGCTTTCCCACCCAAGCAACCTAGACCTTGATGCTGCCCCTAAGAAATGGGCAGCACCCCTTTTCCCCAGTCCGGAAACAGGAACCTTGCCCAGGATACCCAAGCAGGAACGGGTACGGTGTTTCGCACCCGGCAGTCACACAGGGGCCCCACTTCCAAGGGGACCCCTGACCCGGAGGATGGTCACCGGTCCTGGTGGTGACCGACCCCAGCCTGCTCTGCTGCGGGTCCTTCCTCCAACCAGCCTCTCCGGAGACTGGCAGTGGCGGGAAGGGCAATTGGGGCAGAATATTTACAAACCCAATAGTTTTTGGGTGGCCTGCAAGTTCTCGGCCTTGTTCTTTGGGAGTGGGGACAACAGGGACAACATCAGTCCCAATGGGGACGGGCACTTCAACAGCCTTTAGCTGCCATAAACAACTGTAGGGTCCCAACGGGGACAGTACTTTAGCCTTAACTTTGCAAATCAGGTGAAAGCCTCAGGTGATTAGTGCTCATTCATCCAGCTATTTACACAATCAACATATTGCACCCCTAAATGGCAGTTTCCCTATACCTAAGCAGGGGCCTACCTAGGTTAGGGCCTGTAGACCTCCTGGGGCCGGTACTGTTGATGGGAGGCAGGGGGACAGAGGGGACAACCGGTCCCTCTTCCCGTGTATTGGGAGTGGCAGGTAGAGACCTACGGGGGCGTAGGACAGGTGAATGCCTGGGTGCCTGTTCGGGTGCCTCACTGGCAGGCGTCTCTGTCTTGGCCGGGTGGACTGCTGGGGCCTGGACTTCTTCAGGCGTGGTCGCTTCCGGGAGCAGTGGGGCTTCCTCGGGAGCGGGCTTCATCTGGGAACTCTCCTTCCACGGAAGCGGGATGGGAGTGGGCCGTGCATACGGTCACCCGCGGGCTGCTTCCACAGGCGGGTCCTTCAGGGCATCTGGGGCGGGCTCCACCGCCAGTGTTGGGGGCGGCGGGCCAAGCGGGGGAGTAGCCGGGGCCAACACGGGGAGCAGACGGGGTGACAGGAGAATCGGCGGCTGACCGGGTCCCTCAGCCGCAGCGGCCGGTCCCTCAAGGACATAGGGGCGTGGGTCGTTAGCCCTCTCCTCAAAAACCATCCCCATCTCGCACGCCCGCACGGCCGCGGCGATCTCCCCCATCTAGGCCGTCCATTGCTCCATTAGGTACCTCACCTGGACCTGCAGCACATGAGGGTCGTCCGGGCCTCCAACCACGCCGATGTTCCAGGCGCGGGCTCCGGGAATTTGGGCCTTCCGGACGGGGCAGACATGTTGCATGCACGGGTGCCAGGAACAAGACGGGTGCAGGGTCCTGGTGTCCCTGCTTCTTATCCCTGAGATCACATGAGGCCAGCTCCTCGCCTGCCCCTCTTGGTCTTTCTACAGCACTTCACCTTCTTGGGGGCGGGGCGTCACTTTTCACACCTTCACTTCTCGGGAAGATGACTCGAGCGGGAAATCTTCTCGCCCAAAATGGCGAATCTTCAGATTTTTCAGCGGGATGCCACTGACGGGGATCACAAGGCGCACGTCTACTGGTAAGTAGATTGGTTCAATCCTGTTCGTGATGCCAAGTTGTCGGGGGCGGGGGCCAGCTTCCCCGTCGCGGGGGCTGCTCTGGGAAATCGCGCTCAGATCCAGTGCCTTCTCCTCGGTGGCTCGAGCGAGCCGAACCCAGGGCTCAAGCAGTGCTCCTCGCTCACGAGTAAAAAGGGGAATTGGATTGGTGATCTGGTGGGTGCGTGGCCGGGGCCGCTATGGGGATTGTTCGTGATGCCACCCACGGGTCGTGGTGATGGTGGGCACCACTGCTGCTGGTGACAGGGTTCCTGGGAGCGATGGCGAGGAGCAGCTAGGTGTTGACCCCTCCATGGGTAGGGGCTGTTGGCCCCGGGGCCCAGTAGGAGGGAGGGTTCCATAGGATGGGTTTTGCAGGGTGCAGGGTTGCGGTGCAGCACAGTGCGGTGCCGGATGGCACAAGTGTACTCACTCAGACACAGATGGACAGAGTCTCTGGTAAACCAAATGGCTGGATGGACGGGGCCCGCAGCTGGCTGCAGTGTTCTCCCTGGATGGGTTGATGGTGGCCGTCATTTCCCTGCACCTGTGTTTTGTATCTTGACTCCAATGCCTGGGCACCGGTAGTCCGCTCCCCGGCGTATACATGCCGGAGGACCCCGTTTGCCCACAGACGCTGGCCCTATGGATCTCTGGCCCTTGGCGGTTGCTCTTATCCGGAACGGTTGGGCTGTTGCCTTCAATCGGGACTTGGGTGGGAATGAACCCCTGAGGTCCAGACCGTAATTAGTAAATTTGACTAAAGTTTGGCTTTAAGCCTAGTCGGGGTCTGAGTACCCTGCCTGGTGCTTGGCTCCGATCGGCTCCCCGGTTCGGTACCGGCGGGCCACCGCCCGACCCCGGTACTACGGTTCCGCTGACCGTCACCAACTCCTGCAGACGGCCACCACCATCTTCTGACCTTGCTGGAAGTGCCTGGGCTCCAACCCAGACACCAACAGTTTCACTCCTCACTCTCTGCCGACCACAACTGGACTCTCTACTGTGTTTTCCCGCCTCCAGGTCTGTGAACTCCTCGGTGGGCGGGGCCAGCCACCTGGCTCCGCCCCACCTGGTGTGGACATCAACCCTGGAGGGTGGCAACAAGGATTTAATGTGTGACTGGTGTGACCTGTCCAGGGAAGGGGGGGTGTATGATGTTGTGTAGTAACCAGGGCGTTACACTAGCATGGACTGGGATTTTCAAAAGAAGCGATATCAAGGAGGAAATATAAAAAATAAAGCATTTCGAGTAGGGATGGAGGAACAGGGAATTTTTAATTACTTACATTACAAAAATATTAAATTGTGAATTTAGATACATAGTGATTTAGGAGTAAAATTAAATTTCATTTCGGACTAGTCCACTGCACAATATAAAGTGCAATTTCCAACTTTAACATGTTTCAGGTCTAATCCTAAGGACAGGCCATTATTACATCTGGAGATCCATCTATCGGCCGACTATATAGCAGTATTACAGCGTTGTACCATTGATGTGAATAGAAGACCGCTGGAATACCTTCAAGAACCTCTTAAAAAAGTACAAACCAGCAGCAGCCAAAGTAACAGTGCCCGACTCTCGCTCAGCACCCCACTGCCCGACTCTCGCTCAGCACCCCACTGCCCGACTCTCGCTCAGCACCCCACTGCCCGACTCTCGCTCAGCACCCCACTGCCCGACTCTCGCTCAGCACCCCACTGTCCGACTCTCGCTCAACACCCCACTGCCTGATGGTCGCTCAGCACCGCAGGGCCTGTAAACAGTGGAATCAGCCGCAACCAAAAAACCAAAGAACTCCAAAGTAAACCGTACTAAAAAAAAAAAATAGTCCTACCAAAGTGCCTCATAGTAACTGCTAATACATTTACTGCCACCATAAAATTAATTAAATTCTACAAATCTATAAATATCTACCTTTCTTTTTAATAATGCATCAACAAAATAGTCATACAATTACCAAAAAACACACTATATAGTGTTACTGAAGAGCACCCACCATACCAAGACCAATAACACTACTATACAATGGTCATGGTGTGGCGGTATTATTTTGCAAATATTATCACAACATAGAGTTTGAATATACCCACCATCACAGCACAGGGATCACATACACAGTAATGTCACAGCACAGGGATCATATACACAGTGATGTCACAGTACAGGGGTAATACAAAGTGATGTCACAGTACAGAGGCAATACACAGTGATGTCACAGCACAGGGATCACATACACAGTGAGGTCACAGCACAGGGATTACATTCACAGTAATGTCACAGCACAGGGATCATATATCACAGTGATGTCACAGCACAGGGGTAATGCACAGTGATGTCACAGCACGAGGATCACATACACCATAATGTCACAGCACAGGAATCACATTCACAGTAATGTCACAGCACAGGGATCACATACACAGTGATGTCACAGCACAGGGATCATATTCACAGTGATGTCACAGTACAGGGATAATACACAGTGATGTCACAGCACAGGGATAATACATAGTGATGTCACAGCACAGGAATAATACATAGTGATGTCACAGGGCAGTTTCTGTAGTGTTACAGGCAGACATTTACACATTATAATACTCACCTGCTACTGTGAGAGATCATGTGGCAGCCTCTGACCTCTCTGCTGCACTTCCTTTCCTGGCTGTCTTCAGATCCTGTCATATGCTTTTTCTTTCTGATCTTTTCTTCTTGTTTGCTTAGCTCTCTGTTTCCTCTGTTTATTCTGCTCTGTGGTCTCTGCTTGTCACCAGGTTTCTGCTCCTTCACTGTTTTACTTTAAAAAATGTTTTTCTCCCGCGCTTTACTGAAGAAGTTCCGCCCCCTCTCCTGATTGGCTGTTCTCCTCCTGGCATCTCTCACAGCTTTGACTTGAAGAAGACTCTACCTGGCCACTCCCACCTCTTCAGGAGAGGCTGCAGTGTGTGCAGTGTGGGCGTGTTTGCACCACTGTGTTGCGGCCGCCTGCTGCTAATCAAACAATGCAGGGCCCCTAATCAGCTGCTTGATCACCGTCCCGGGGAAGCCTGCCCGTGCTGGGAAAGATGGAAAGTGAAAATGCACACACCGCAGGCAGCTGGCACGGGCCCCCTTACGTCAGGGGCCCCATAGCAGTGGCGTGGCCTGCCTCTATGGATGGTACGCCACTGGTTGTTGCTGTGTTAGAGGCGATCCATGCCATTAAAATATCTAATTAGTTGTTAAACTGTAAAAAAACAAAAAAAAACAAAACCCCACAAGAATTGCTGGTTATCACATCTCACAAAAACAGAAGTAAAATAAAAGGTGCCACAAAATCATATGCACCCGAAAAGCACAGCTAGTGTTAGGAATCGGCACCGCCGTCGCCACAAGCAGACCACTGCGGTTAAAGTTTTTGGCCGTGCCTCGGGTCATCCAGCTGGCTGTTTCCTCCTCCACGTCATAAGTGTGGAGAGGCGGCTAGTGCGCATGAACATGCTGATTTATCCCAGCCAGAGCCTAAGTCCAGTGTTTCGCCTAGTGAGCATGCTCAGACTGATTGTGCCATTTCTGAGGCTAACTCCTCAGTTCAGTTCAGGCTACTGAGCATGCTCCTACACTTAGTGCTAAAAGCCTCTTTGCACAGGTACTTGGACTTCGTGCCATGTCTAAGTCCTGTGTTGTGCCTACTGAGCATGCTGATTCCGGTGCTTAAGTCTGTGGTTCTGGCTACTGAGCATGCTCAGGCACTTGGTGCACTGGAGGCTAAGTCCAGTAAGGACTTCACTAGGCATGTCCATGAGGTGGCAGGCTCTGATAGGGCAGAGGGCATCAGGTGTCTTGATGATGTGGACACTCTGGACTGGCTCGCGGAGGCCCGCCCCTATGACACGACACCTCACCATTAGTCGTTAGATGATTACTAGTGAGGTGTTTGGGGCATGGCTGCCATGAGGTCATCAGTGATGTGGCGGTTCTAGATAGGCCGCTGGTAATGTCACTGATAACGTGGCACTCCGCTATTGGCTCCTGGAGGTGTCATTGTGGTCCACCCTGGGTTTGGGGTGGACCCTAGGTCATAAAAGGGGCTGCAGACAACAAGGCAGTGTGCAGTCCTCACATATGCTCAGACAGAGCACACCCCCATGTATAGAGCCCATTGCAGCATTAGCCTATAGATTGAAAGTAGTAGGTAGGGAGATGTGTCCGGTACCAGCCATGTCAAGACAACCGTGGCTTGGTACGATAGGGTCAGGCGCCGCGCTTCCCTCCTTCTGCCCAGTCTGTTAGTGCAGCCCACTGATGTTATCTGGGCTGCGGCTGCGGCGCCACTTGTCCGGTTGTGCCCCCTATGCACATGGACAGCGTACTTCAGGACCCCTGTGGTGTTAACAGGGTGTTCTTGGGCTGGGTATGTGGACCCTGTGATGCTAACAGGGTTCACAGTCTCCTGATCCGAGTGGCGTGCAACTCAGGTCAGGCTCCTATTAGTTCAGAGCCACCCAGCTTTGTATTTTCTGCCTAACCTTCGGGTTCCCAGCATCTCCTTTACCATCTGGAAGCACGGTGGACCCCGACTGGCGATTGGGATATATACCACCTTATCCTAATCTGACAGTCCCTCTGTAACAGCTAGTCTCACAAAAAAGAGCTAGAATTTGAATTTTGCAGTACTCTGTGTAGGGAAATATGGGTGAAAATATGGCTGCCAAAACAGATATCAGTTTATTTATTAATTTTATTTAAAAGTGATCTTAATTGTAGAAATACGGATAAAAACATGAAAACATACATTTGTTATTACTGCAATGTTATCAACCCATGGACTAAATAAAATGTGAATTATACTAGATTTTAAAGTGATAAAAAAGCACGAATTGCTGCTATTTTGTTCATTCCACCTCCTAAAAAGTAGACCAAATGTGTTAAACTGTATCCATTACCATTACATTTTAAAACCTACAGATATCAGTCTGGAAAAAAAAATCTGACAAGTAGTGCATTAAAATGACATTGAAATTCTTCAGAATCCTAGTTCAAAAGGTTAAAAACAACTATTATTTCCAATGCAAATCCATTGCCCTGACAATGTAAATAGGAGCATAGATTACATCTGTTTATATAAAGTTAAACTTTGGATTTTGTACAAGGCAGCACAGAGGATTAGCAGTCATTTACAAAAATCACATGTGTTTCCAGTAAAATGCTTCAGCTTTATTATCTCAGTATCTCTGTGCCAGAATTTCAACACCAGGCAGCAAATTGCAGAGATTAAGCTTCCAGATGATTGTGAAAGGAGAGCAAATACCAAAGTAACAAAAAATAGAAAGAAATGTCCACCTATGGTGAAAAATGTTTTCTTTAAATGCACATATTTTGGGGTAAAGTCATTTTTGTAATTTGGTTTCAGTAAAATTGTTGCATTGCTTGCCTTCTATTGCTGCTTTCAAAATAAATTCAAAAGGACATGCACCAGGTTTTTGCTATGTAATCTGAGAGTAGCATTATGTGGGAGAAGATAGCTTTATTTCAGTGATGTGTCACTTACTAGGCTGCGTGTTGCTATTTCAGTGACATCAGTGTTTTAGCAACGTTAAATTATCAGGTCAGAACAAGGTGTTTTGTGCCTTCCATTCAGCTGCTCTGTGCAACTGTGGCACCCCTGAGGCTCAGTCTCCACAGGGCATTGTATATGACTTAAGATGCAATGCTCATCCCGGGTAAGAAGAGGTTAACCACTGGTTTTCATGTGCACAATACACTTAGGTGGTTTCCCGCCAGACTAGACTGCAGGTGGGCACCATATTTCCCCAGCACTCAGTCATCAAAAAGGTGAGGGTTGCCTGGGAAGTGAGCGAACACACTTAGGCTATGTGCGCACGTAGCGTAATTACATGCAGTTACGCTGCGCTTTGTAGCCCAGCGTAACTGCATGCGTCCTGTGTCCCCTGCATAATCTATGGAGATTATGCAGGTGCCGTGCGCACATGGCGTCTTAGAGCGCAGCGATTCGGCTGCTGCCCGAAGCGCGCGTTCTAAGAAGTGACATGTCACTTCTTCCGTGCGCTTTGCCGGCAGCCCCTGCTCTGTCTATGGGAGGAGCTGCAGGCAGAGCGCATGGAATCAGCTTTTTTTTTTCTCTACGGACATTTTCTGCAGCGATTTGAAGCGCACGTGTGCTCTTAAGATTGCTGCAGAAATTTCTGCAGGGCTAGTACGCAACGTGCGCACATAGCCTTAGTTTCACTTAAGATCAGTCCAGGACACAGAAGAGAGAAGAGCTTCAGACAGAGAAGTGCAAGGCCTCTGGGGGGATACTTAACGGCTCCCCCCAGATTGGCTGAATGGGCACCGAGAGACTGAGAGAGAAGCATGAGACTACCAGGTGGAGCTGTGAGACAGAGGAGTTCATATGGTAGCCGGAGGGTGAGCCCCAACAGCCCCTTTGGGACCAGCGCCACACAGGGTTCAGAAGCCCTAGGGTAGAACATACTTCACAATGGACTACCAGACTCAGCCAGGCAAAGGGGATTTCACGTTCCATTGCCCATCACAGAGATCCCAGGGTATAGCAGCAGATAGAAACAGAAGCCACGGCCACGGTCGGGTCCATAACAAGTTTTGCACTGCCTGCGTATGGGACAGCAACTAAAGTCAAGGACATTGGGGTCCCCAAGTAGTGGGGTGGTGGTGGTGACCGGTGGTGGCCTCTGCTTCATCCGGGATCGGCTGGGGTCTATCACGTTGATGACCGGTAGTCTGAGGGCACAGCACACGAATTGTGAGTAAAACACCTGGAACTGCAGCCCCTGTGTGAGACTCTAATTTGCCACTCCCCGCGCTTCGGCACCAACGGCAATTCCCCCATCACCACTGTCCTCCCCGGGGCTCCCTCCACCTGTGGGGAGCTGAACTATCCTGACTGCGGTGTGAATATAACAAATGGCACTTCCTTGAAATGGAGAATATTGTGTAGATGGAAAGGGGTGCACTTAGTAGGTTCCAAAGCCAAGAAACTAAGTATAGACACAAGGCACTCCCAAAATTCTTGATGCTGTGATTTTATTTATCAGTGGATGTGCATAAATAACGTTTTCGGTCACAGAAGACCTTCATCAGTTACACATGGGGAGACTGGCTGGTGCTCGTGTCACAGCGCGGAATCCACCGCTGCATGGGGGCTGCCCCCATGCAGCGGTGGATTCCGCGCTGTGACACGAGCACCAGCCAGTCTCCCCATGTGCAACTGATGAAGGTCTTCTGTGACCGAAAACGTTATTTATGCACATCCACTGATAAATAAAATCACAGCATCAAGAATTTTGGGAGTGCCTTGTGTCTATACTTAGTATCCTGACTGCGGTAACATCAGCCCCGGAAGAGAGCATCATCTTGTTGCGGCGGCTTTTCTCTGGCCGAGCACCATGGGTGGCGCTGCAAAGCAAACCCCCGTCCCCCTTGCACAATCTTTTATATAGCTGATGGGTCCATGGAGCCCTGTCAGGCCATTCACAGTAACCCAACAAAACCACTGACCCCAGTGACGGGTAAGCTCTGTAGATCCAAAGTAGTCCAATAAATCAGACGTAGTCCAAAAAGGGGAGGCCGAAAGATATGAAAACAGAGAAAGACAAGAAATAATCACTCATTCACCAATTTATTGTAAAAAAAAATCTCAACAGTGTTGATGTAGTCATAGAAAATAAAAGAGCGGGCAGAACTTTGCAGGTACCTGGACCCGTGAAAGCGCCCCTAGAGGTGCGAAACGGTACTGTCGTCCTCGTGCTCCCCTCCATCCACTCCCTCATGTCTGTTACACCTGTCAGCATCGAAAAATAAAGCTGTCTGAAGCTACCTGCAGAGTGCTGCCCGCTCTTTTATTTTCTATAAATTGATGGCTTCGTCTGGGCAATAGCACCACGGTTGCGACAGCAGCTTCCATCATACCAGGAATTTTTTCAGGATTGTGCCCGATGTCACAAAGCAACAACCACACTGCTTAGTGGTGAAACGGGATCATCTCACTACCTCTTGAAAGGGTAAGCATTGCTGTGCACTTTTCCTTCTATGTTATTTCAAATTCATATACAGAGTGTTGATGTAGTCCATGGCATTTTTCCATTGTCCACTAATTGTGTAACACAACCTATGGAGCCTCATTCTGAAAATGACTCTTCATAGGTCACTCCCGGTCTGGCTGCACTGTGTAATACCAAGCGACTGTGCACAGAGCAGCCTGACCAGGAGTGAGCTATCAAGAGTAATTTTCAGAACGAGACTCCATAGGTTGTACGCTGCGAGGATTTTATTTTTAATAATAAATGAGTGAACAAGGGACAGTTTCTTGTTTTTATTCCGTTACCTTTCTTTTTATATCTTTCAGGTTACCATTTGTGGAATGCGTCAAATTTGCTGGAAATCTTTTTTTTTTTTTTTTTTTTATTTAATAAATTGGTAATCCAGGGCAAGAGTTGAGGACTGTTTTTTTAAAATAAAATATATCTATGTGTTTAATTGTCTTTACACTTAGTGGGCTATTATGGGGGTGTCTCATAGACTCCTCTCCATTAGAGATGAGTGAACCTCCGAAGTTTTCGTTTGGTGCGTATTGGGCTGAATTTACCTGTGATCGTCGAACAGTTCGATGAACATATCCAAACCCCATTGAATTCAATGGTAGGCAAAAACAAAGGCATAGAGAACACCTCATGCATGCCTCATGCAACAGCTCAAACTGCTTTTCTGCTCAGCCACACTCACGGGCACCAATATTAGCTTTATAGGTTATTATTGCTAGACACATTTAAGGAATGTAAGAAAGGAAGGTGAGTGAAAAGTAGTTCATGCCTGCCAGTCTGGGAGACCAAACTATGAGTCCTCATCCCCATTTCTCAAAATTATAGGCCGACACCAGTAAAGTAGCATCAATTGCCCCAGACTACAAATAATATAAGGGCACAGCAGACAGGCATGGGCCAGTCATGAGACAGGGTCTGGGCCAGCATTTACAGCTTTCAAATTAAGTTAACATTAAGAGGTGGATAAGTGACAGGTGTAGGCCTAGTGCTCTGAAACCCCTGCCACTATGGACAACACACAACTTGGAGATCTAACTTTGAAGTCTCGACATTAAAAAAATTAGGGGCAGAAACCACTGAAGTAGTCTTCTGTGGTCTAGACAAAAATTGCCATTGCATCATATAAACAGTGATTGCTACTTCTGTGCAGCAACAAATTGCCATCTCAGCAAATTAATAATGATTCTTACATTAGTGATAGGTGACTGCCAGGTGTTTGCCTAGGGTTGTGAAACAGCTGGTTAAAAGAGGGGAAGAATACATCAAATATGAGTGGGAAATACTGAGGTCATGGTGGAAGGGGAAATAGGCATGGTGTTTGAAGTGTACATGGGGTAGGGGCTAATGTTACTGAAAGCTCTACTATACAAATACTGGCTCATCCTATCCAAAAACAACTGTCAACTTCTGTTATTGTGCAGGCTGCTCGATTCCTTTTCTTTGGCAGCCACACAGAGGTAAGATTTGCAGACCAGGCACAGAAAAAAGATGTGCTACAAAGGATTGCAAACATAATTTAGCTCCTCGTCCTCCACCTCAACATCACATACAGTACAGTCCTCAGAGCTGGTACCCTAATTACCCTTGTTTTACCCCACAAAACAATTCTCCAATAAGTGCCTTGTTGGCGCAACAAATGGTGCTTCCACCGCTGTTAAATTTACAATTTGGCTTTTTTTTTAATGTATGAAGCACCTAATATTCCATCTATTCCTCCTACTTTTGCTTCCTCCTGAGTCACGACAAGCTAATTTTTTTGAATCGGAGACTCCCATTTGTGTCTCCTGGTTGTGTGTTGCTTGTAGTTTCAGGGGTTTCAGAGCACCAGGCCTATACCTGTCACTCATCCTCCTTTTACCGATCAATATTTAAGCTAGAAATGCTGGGCCAGGCCTTGTTCCAGGTCTTGTCTCATGCATTCATGCAAAGCCATTATACTATTTGTACTCTGGGGCAATTAATTCCATATTTCCTGGTGTCTGACCCTAATTTTTTGAAATTTGGAAACTCCAAAATAGGTCTCCTTTTGTGTGTTGCTTTTAGCGGCAGGGGACTCAGGCCAGGCCTACACTCATCCACGTTTTACTGATCAATGTTTAAGGTAGAACTGCTGACTCAGACCCTGTCCCAGGTCCTCCTCCATGCATGCACAATGACCACTATACTATTTGTATTCTGGGGAAATTGATGCCACTGTACCTGTGTCACCCTACAATTTATTTGAAATGTAGAGACTTCCAGCTGGGTCTCCTTGTGGTGTGTCTCCTGAAATTGGCAGGGCTCTCAGAGCACCATGCCTACACCTATCTCTCATGCATCACTAAATGATCAATTTTTACAATGTTTAAGATAGAATTGCATTGTAACATCTTCATCTTCCTCCTCCTCCACCTATACTAAAACGTCTATTTGGGGCAGGACCACAGATTTAGCTATCAGAATTAGATGCTGTAATTTAAATCACTGATAGGATCACAGAATTAGCAATCATGATTTGGATGCTGAAATGTTGATTTGGGGTAGGCCGCAGGACCACAGATTTAGCAATCAAAACTTAGATGCTGAATTTTAAATTGCTGGCAGGACAACAGAATTGGAGATCAGGATTTTGATGCTGAAATGTTGATTTGGGGCAGGCCGCAGGACCACAGATTTAGCTATAAGAATTTACAGTAGATGCTGAAATTTAAATTTCTGGCAGGACCACAGAATTAGCAATCAGGATTAGGTGCTGAATTGTTAATTGGTGCCAGTAGAAGAAAGTTCAAGAGGAAGAAAAAGATCACACATAATTCAGGTGCACATCAAAAAATTATGCAAAAGTTGACAATTTTATTAGGTCCATGGAACCATCACACAATTATAAAACCATTTAAAAGCCAGAAACAACAACAACCTCTAAGATTATAATCAATAACTCCGGGATAAAACAATATTCAATAAAAAGTTGGTACAAAGATCTCCATTAATAATAATATATATACTATTAATTATCCTCACCATATATTATGGATAATTTAAACAAACAATTGTAACAATTCAGTAATTGCTAATACATATATATGATGTACAGAATAACACACGAGCAAGTCATGGAGGTATCAACACTGCTATATGTGCTACCCTACAGAGCCAATAGCCGGGTTCTAGATCAATTAACCCCTTCACCCCCGGCCACTAAAACACCCTAATGACTGGGCCATTTTTTGCAATTCTGACCAGTGTCACTTTGACAGGTTATAACTCTGGAACGCTTCAACGGATCCTGGCGATTCTGAGACTGTTTTTTCGTGACATATTGTACAATATGTCAGTGGTAAATTTAGGCCAATATTTTTTGCGTTTATTTGTGAAAATTTAGGAAATTTGGCGAAAATTTTGAAAATTTCGCAATTTTCAAACTTTGAAAATTTATGCCCATAAATCTGAGAGATATGTCACACAAAATAGTTACTAAATAACATTTCCCACTTGTGTACTTTACATCAGCGCAATTTTCGAAACAAATTTTTTTTCCGTTAGGAAGTTAGAAGGGGTCAAAGGTCATCAGCAAATTCTCATTTTTCCAACAAAATTTTCAAAATAATTTTTTTTAGGGACCACATTACATTTGAGGTGACTTTGAGAGGCCTAGGTGACAGAAAATACCCAAAAGTGACCCCATTCTAAAAACTACACCCCTCACACTGCTCAAAACCACATCCAATAAGTTTATTAACCCTTTAGGTGCTTCACAGGAACCAAAGAAATGTGGAAGGAAAAAATGAAAATGTTACTTTTTAACACAAAAATGTTACTTTAGCCATAAAATTTTCATTTTTACAAGGGAGAAAAGAGAAAGCACACAATACAATTTATTGTGCATGTTCTCCTGAGTACGCTGATACCCCATATGTGGTAAAAATCAATTGTTTGGGCGCACGGCAGAGCTCGGAAGGGAAGGAGCGCCATTTGAATTTTTGAACGCAAAATTAGCTGCACTCATTAGCGGACGCCATGTCGGGTTTGAAGACCCCCTGAGGTGCCTAACCAATGGAGCTCCCCCACAAGTGACCCCATTTTGGAAACTAGAGCCCTCAAATAATTTTTCTAGATGTTTGCTGAGCACTTTGAACCCCTGGGGGCTTCACAGAAGTTTATAGCGTTGAGCCGTGAAAAGAAAAAAAAAAATTTTTTACCACAAAACGGTTGCTTCAACTAGGTAGCTTTTTTTTCACAAGGGTAACAGGTAAAAATGCACCATGAAATGTATTGTGCATTTTCTCCTGAGTACGCAGATACCTCATATGTGGTGGAAATCAAATGTTTGGACACACAGCAGTGCTCGGAAGGCAAGGAGCGCCATTTGAATTTTTGAGTGCAAAATTAGCTGCATCTGTTAGCGGACGCCATGTCGGGTTTGAAGACCCCCTGAGGTGCCTAAACAATGGAGCTCCCCCACAAGTGACCCCATTTTGGAAACTAGAGCCCTCAAATAATTGTTCTAGATGTTTGGTGAGCACTTTGAACACCTGGGGGCTTCACAGAAGTTTATAGCGTTGAGCCGTGAAAAGAAAAAACATTTTTTTTACAACAAAACGGTTGCTTCAACTAGGTAGCTTTTTTTTTCACAAGGGTAACAGGAAAAAATGCACCATAAAATGTATTGTGCATTTTCTCCTGAGTACGCAGATACCTCATATGTGGTGGAAATCAAATCTTTGGACACACGGCAGTGCTCGGAAGGCAAGGAGCGCCATTTGAATTTTTGAGTGCAAAATTAGCTGCACTCATTAGCGGACGCCATGTGGGGTATGAAGACCCCCTGAGGTGCCTAAACAATGGAGCTCCCCCACAAGTCACCCCATTTTGGAAACTAGAGCCCTCAAATAATTTTTCTAGATGTTTGGTGAGCACTTTGAACACCTGGGGGCTTCACAGAAGTTTATAGCGTTGAGCCGTGAAAAGAAAAAATTTTTTTTTTACCACAAAACGGTTGCTTAAACTAGGTAGCTTTTTTTTCACAAGGCTATCAGGAAAAAATGCACCATAAAATGTATTGTGCATTTTCTCCTGAGTACGCAGATACCTCATATGTGGTGGAAAGTAATTGTTTGGGCGCATGGCGGGGCTCAGAAGAGAAGGAGCGCCATTTGACAGCAAAATTGGTTGGAATCATTAGCGGACGCCATGTCACGTTTGGAGACCCCCTATGGTGCCTAAACAGTGGAGATCCCCCACAAGTGACACCATTTTGGAAACTAGAGCCCTCAAATAATTTTTCTAGATGTTTGGTGAGCACTTTGAACACCTGGGGGCTTCACAGAAGTTTATAGCGTTGAGCCGTGAAAAGAATTTTTTTTTTTTACCACAAAACGGTTGCTTCAACTAGGTAGCTTTTTTTTTCACAAGGCTATCAGGAAAAAATGCACCATAAAACGTATTGTGCAATTTCTCCTGAGTACGCAGATACCTCATATGTGGTGGAAAGTAATTGTTTGAGCGCATGGCGGGGCTCAGATAAGAAGGAGCGCCATTTGACTTTTCAAACGCACAGACGCAGTGCACTGATCGGCCGCTGCAGGACGCACGGTCGGATGCAATAAAAAAAAGCGTCGGGGATACGTAAAAAAAAAAGTCACGCCAAAAATTGACCATGGATGCAGATACGTTATGTGCATCCCTGATCAGCGCTTGGCGGGATGCACGGACGGATGCGATACAAAAAGCGTCGCAAATACGGAAAAAAGTCACGCCAAAAATTGAGCAGGGATGCCGATCCGTTATCTGCATTCCTAATCAGCGCTCGGCGGGACGCATGGACGGATGTGATACAAAAAGCGTCGTGAATACGGAAAAAAGTCACGCCAAAAACTGACCACGGATGCAGATCCGTTATCTGCATCCCTGATCAGCCCTCGGCGGGACGCACGGACGGATGTGATACAAAAAGCGTCGTGAATACGGAAAAAAGTCACGCCAAAAACTGACCACGGATGCAGATCCGTTATCTGCATCCCTGATCAGCGCTCGGCGGGACGCACGGACAGATGCGATACAAAAAGCGTCGGGGATACGGAAAAAAGTCACGCCAAAAATTGACCATGGATGCCGATCCGTTATGTGCATCCCTGATCAGCGCTTGGCGGGACGCACGGACAGATGCGATACAAAAAGCGTCGGGGATACGGAAAAAAAAGTCATGCCAAAAACTGAGCAGGGATGCCGATCCGTTATCTGCATCCCTGATCAGCGCTTGGCGGGACGCACGGACGGATGCGATACAAAAAGCGTCGGGGATACGGAAAAAAAAGTCACGCCAAAAATTGAGCAGGGATGCCGATCCGTTATCTGCATTCCTGATCAGCGCTTGGCGGGACGCACGGACGGATGAGGTGTAAAAATGGACAGGGGATACGGAAAAAAAAAAAAGTTATACTCACAGTACCCAGAGGACTAGCAGGAGGATCACTGACCAGAAGAGCTGCAGAGGAACAGATGGCAAAGAGATGGACAGCTTTACAGGAGCAGCAGGCAGATCAGCAGAATGCCCAGGAAGGACCCAGCGATGGACGCAGATGTGATCAGGCCGGTGAAGACAGGTAAGAGGACGTCGGGGGAGAGCAGAGGGGGAGAGGGGGGGATGAGAGCAGAGGGGGGGTTGAGAGCAGAGGGGGGGGAAAGCAGAGGGGGAGGGGGGAGAGCAGAGGGGGAGACCGGAGAGGGAGCTGCAGAAGCAGAATAGAGATAATGGGGGAGGCAGTCAGATAGCGGGGGGAGCAGATCGGGATGTCGGGGGGAGGTGGGGGTTTTGGGGGTTTTTGCAGATCGCGGGGGGGGCACAGCAGGGGCTATCACGGCAGCGCGCAGGGGCACCACGGGAGCGCGCACGGGCTGCAAAGTGAGCACAGTACTCACGTGCAGCAGCAGCGGTGACCTCAGCTACGGCGGCGGCAGCAGCAGTGGTGGCGTGGTACCACAAGTACCAGCCACTGCACGCTGCAGACATGTTGGGGGAGGGCTCGCAGGCCAGCACAGGCCTGGGGAGGGCGGCCACCGGCAGATCAGACCGCCCCACTGCACACTGATTGGAGCGATTGCGCGTCATAGCACGATCGCTCCAATCAGTGCTGCAGGGGCTGGGGGCGGCATGTTTGAGGTCCACCTATGATATGCTGCAGCAGCTGCGGCATCTCATAGCTGGATCTCACAGGATCGCACTAATTCGGGCATTATTTTTGCCGAAATTAGTGCGATCGATGTGGTTGGCGGTTCAGATTTGAACAGCCAATCACATCGATCGTCGATAGGGGGTGGCGATGCCGCCTCCCCTGGGGTCAAGCAAAGGTCCCCTGCTGTAAGAAACAGCAGGGGACATCATTTGAAAGCCGTTGCTATGGCCACGGCAATCAAATGAAGTTTAGGCAGTAAAATTACGTCCCTGGTCGTTAAGTCACGTTAAAATAGGACGTAATTTTACTGCCCGCGGTCGTGAAGGGGTTAAATAAAAAAAGATGGTATAAAGTACTCAAGATCTAATGAATGTTATCCAGACCAGCAGGCTGAATGACGTGTCAACCGTCATAGAGTTGCATGGCCCTGATATTTCAAGGAAGATTCGAAAAAATATATGTATCAAAATACCATATTTACCAACTGGGCCTGGTGTGGATGGGTAAAGAGGGTTCCATGCATGATAGATAAAAAATAAAATTACGTCATTCAGCCTGCTGGTCTGGATAATATTCATTAGATCTTGAGTACTTTATACCATCTTTTAGAACCCGGCTATTGGCTCTGTAGGGTTGCACATATAGCAGTGTTGATACCTCCATGAGATGCTCGTGTGTTATTCTGTACAACATATATATGTATTAGCAATTACTGAATTGTTACAATTGTTTATTTAAATTATCCATAATATATGATGAGGATAAAATATTGATATATATATATATATATATATATATATATATATATATATATATACATACATATATATTATTAATTGAGATCTTTGTACCAACTTTGTATTTAATATTGTATTATCCCGGAGTTATTGATTATAATCTTAGAGGTCGTTGTTGTTTCTGTCTTTTAAATGGTTTTATAATTGTGTGTTGGTTCCATGGACCTAATAAAATTGGTAATGTTTGCATAATTTTTTGATGTGCACCTGGATTTTGTGAGATCTTTTTCTTCCTCTTGAATATTGTAATTTCCACACATAAGGCAGCACTCATAACTAGTGATGAGCGAGTACTAAAAAGCTCGGGTGCTCGAAGCTCGGGCCGAGCCTCCCAAGATACTCGTGTACTCGGCCCGAGCAACGAGCCCAATGTTATCCTATGGGAGACCCGAGTATTTTTGTGAAATGACCCCCGGCAGCATGTAGAAACCCTAAAAATGGCACAAAAGTCTCCGAAGAGTGCTCAAATGACATGGCAACAGCATGGGGAAGACCCCTTGAAGCATTTATCACTCAAAAGTCACAGCTGTGAACAATTTAGTCCGCGTTTTACACCATTTTTACAGACTCACCAGAAAACCTTCCAAAATGACACCAAAATGAATTTTCATGGCGGAAATGTTAAGGGCACATACCCAATAGTGAGATAGAGCTAATGTATGTTACTTTTTGAGATTACTACATGAAAGATTTTACGTAAAACATTGTGTGGCACTCCGATGTCCCTGAGAAGAGACGTACATAAAGGCCTCTGAGTCTAATGTGCCCATTTTGAGGAAGTGAGTCTTTGTAGTATTTTCCTTTGCCAGGGCAGTCCAAAATTGTGAGGTTCACCAATGCCCCTGCATACAGACGTGCATGATGGCCTGTAAACCTGAAGTGCCCATTGGAAGGAAGTGGGTCTATTGTAGTATAGCCCTTAGGCAGGGCAGCCAAAAATTGGGAGGCTCCACGTTGTCCCTGGATAGAGACGTGCATGAGGGCCTGTAAACCTGAAGTGCCCATTGGAAGGAAGTGGGTCTATTGTAGTATAGCCCTTAGGCAGGGCAGACAAAAATTGGGAGGCTCCACGTTGTCCCTGGATAGAGACGTGCATGAGGGCCTGTAAACCTGAAGTGCCCATTGGAAGGAAGTGGGTCTATTGTAGTATAGCCCTTAGGCAGGGCAGCCAAAAATTGGGAGGCTCCACGTTGTCCCTGGATAGAGACGTGCATGAGGGCCTGTAAACCTGAAGTGCCCATTGGAAGGAAGTGGGTCTATTGTAGTATAGCCCTTAGGCAGGGCAGCCAAAAATTGGGAGGCTCCACGTTGTCCCTGGATAGAGACGTGCATGAGGGCCTGTAAACCTGAAGTGCCCATTGGAAGGAAGTGGGTCTATTGTAGTATAGCCCTTAGGCAGGGCAGCCAAAAATTGGGAGGCTCCACGTTGTCCCTGGATAGAGACGTGCATGAGGGCCTGTAAACCTGAAGTGCCCATTGGAAGGAAGTGGGTCTATTGTAGTATAGCCCTTAGGCAGGGCAGCCAAAAATTGGGAGGCTCCACGTTGTCCCTGGATAGAGACGTGCATGAGGGCCTGTAAACCTGAAGTGCCCATTGGAAGGAAGTGGGTCTATTGTAGTATAGCCCTTAGGCAGGGCAGCCAAAAATTGGGAGGCTCCACGTTGTCCCTGGATAGAGACGTGCATGAGGGCCTGTAAACCTGAAGTGCCCATTGGAAGGAAGTGGGTCTATTGTAGTATAGCCCTTAGGCAGGGCAGCCAAAAATTGGGAGGCTCCACGTTGTCCCTGGATAGAGACGTGCATGAGGGCCTGTAAACCTGAAGTGCCCATTGGAAGGAAGTGGGTCTATTGTAGTATAGCCCTTAGGCAGGGCAGCCAAAAATTGGGAGGCTCCACGTTGTCCCTGGATAGAGACGTGCATGAGGGCCTGTAAACCTGAAGTGCCCATTGGAAGGAAGTGGGTCTATTGTAGTATAGCCTTTAGGCAGGGCAGCCAAAAATTGGGAGGCTCCACGTTGTCCCTGGATAGAGACGTGCATGAGGGCCTCAAAACATTAAGTGTCCATTGTCAGGAAGTGGGTCTTTTGTAGTATAGCCCTTTGGCAGGGCAGCCAAAAATTGGGAGGCTCCACGTTGTCCCTGGATAGAGACGTGCATGAGGGCCTCAAAACATTGTTCCGATTGCAAAGGAGCGGGTCTCCTGTCGTTGTAATGTCCATTCTGCAAAGAATGGGCGAAAAAATTTACCACTGGGGGTATATCTGAAACAAAGGCCTAACTCTTGTAACGGTCATCATGGTGGCGCATGAGGAGAAGGAGGAGCAGTCCAGCGATTATCCAAAGTCCAGAAGTGTGTACCCATGGGTGACTGGAGGTACATGGCAAATTCCCGTTACAAACTTTAAATTCCGCTCTCATTTGCTGGTGGTGTGGTGAAGTCTGGCCCAATCCAACCCTTGTTCATCTTGATCAGAGTCAGCCTGTCAGCATTTTCAGTTGACAGGCGGGTGCGTTTATCTGTAATGATTCCACCTGCGGCACTAAAAACACGCTCTGACAAAACGCTAGCGGCAGGGCAGGCCAGGACTTCCAAGGCATAGAGAGCCAATTCATGCCACGTGTCCACCTTGGATACCCAATAATTGTAAGGCACAGAGGAATGTCGGAGTACAGTTGTTCGATCTGCAAGGTACTCCTTGAGCATCTGGGCAAACTTAGGATTTCTTGTGGCACTACCCCGCACCTCAGGGGCTGTGGTACGTGAGGGGCTGAGAAAACTGTCCCACATCTTAAAGACTGTTCCCCTACCTCTGGCGGATTGGACTTGTGCCTCTCTCGGCTGTACGCCTTGGTTGTCCACTGATTCCTGACCTATGCCGCTAGCGTTTTGTGAGGGGAATGCTTTGCCTACTTCCGTGACTATGGCCTTCCGGAACTGCTGCATTTTGGTTGACCTCTCCGCCTCGGGAATAAGAGACATAAAGTTCTCCTTGTAGCGTGGGTCTAACAGTGTTACCAACCAGTAATGATTGTCGGCCAAGATGTTCTTAACGCGAGGGTCACGAGACAGGCAGCTTACCATAAAGTCAGCCATGTGCGCCAGACTCTTAACAGCCAGGACTTCAGTAGCCTGACCAACACGTTGACTGAACATACTGTCCTCCTCCTCCTCCTCCTCCTCCTCCTCCTCCTCCTCATCTACCCTGTCCTCTGGCCAGCCACGCTGAACCGAGGATATGACTGGTGTGCATGTCATATCCTCAATTTGGCCGGAGATTTGCTCCATGTCTTCATCCTCCTCCTCGTCATAGTCCTCCACTGCACGTTGTGATGAGACGAGGCTGGGCTGTGTGTTATCACCCACACCCACTACTGTTTCTTGCTGCAACTCATCGCGCTCCGCCTGCAATGCATCATGTTTGGTTTTGAGCAGAGACCGTTTTAGAAGGCAGAGTAGCGGTATGGTGACGCTAATAATGGCGTCATCACCACTCACCATCTTGGTGGAGTCCTCAAAGTTTTGGAGGATGGTACATAGGTCGGACATCCATCTCCACTCCTCAGGTGTTATGTGTGGAGTTTGACCCATTTCCCGACGGTTTAGGTGATGCAGGTACTCAACAACTGCCCTCTTCTGCTCACATATCCTGACCAACATGTGCAGAGTTGAATTCCAACGCGTGGGGACATCACACACCAGTCTGTGAGCCGGAAGATGCAAACTGCGCTGAAAGCCGGCAAGGCCGGCTGAAGCAGTAGGTGACTTTCGAAAATGTGCAGACAGGCGGCAAACTTTTACCAGCAGATCAGACAGCTCTGGGTATGACTTTAGAAACCGCTGAACCACGAGGTTGAGCACATGGGCCACGCATGGAACATGTGTCAGCTGGCCTCGCCTCAAAGCCGCCACCAGGTTCCGGCCATTGTCACACACGACCTTTCCTGGCTTTAGGTTCAGAGGTGTGAGCCAGTGATCTGCCTGCTGTTTCAGAGCTGTCCACAGCTCTTCTGCATTGTGGGGTTTGTCACCTATGCAGATTAGCTTCAGCACAGCCTGTTGCCGCTTCGCCGAGGCAGTGCTGCAGTGCTTCCAGCTTGGGACTGGTGTGGAGGGTACAGTGGATGAGGATGCGCAGGAGGAGGAGGAGGCTGAAGAGCATGACATTCCGGAGCTGTAGAGTGTGGGTGAAACACTGACTGAGGTAGGGCCTGCAAACCTTGGTGTGGGAAGGACGTGTTCCGTCCCTCGCTCAGACTGGGTCCCAGCTTCCACAATATTAACCCAGTGTGCCGTCAACGAGATGTAGCGGCCTTGCCCACAAGCACTTGTCCACGTGTCTGTGGTTAGGTGGACTTTGGGTGAAACAGCGTTGTTCAGGGCACGTGTGATGTTTTGTGACATGTGGTTATGCAACGCGGGGACGGCACACCGGGAGAAATAGTGGCGGCTGGGGACCGAGTAACGTGGGACAGCTGCCGCCATCAGGTCGCGGAATGCTTCTGTCTCCACCAGCCTAAAAGGCAACATTTCCAGCGCAAGCAGTCGCGAAATGTTAGCATTTAGAACTGTGGCATGTGGGGTGTTGGCAGTGTATTTGCGCCTGCGTTCAAAGGTTTGCTGAATGGATAACTGAACGCTGCACTGGGACAAGGACGTGCTTGATGATGGTGTTATTTCTGCGTAGGCAACTGCAGGTGCAGGACCGGAGGAGGCTTGTTCGCAGGCAGCATGGACAGGGGATTGGCTCGCATGCACAACCAGCGAAGACGTAGCAGTGACATTAGCAAGCACTGCTCCTCGACTCTGTTGTACTTCCCACAAAATCGGGTGCTTGGCTGACATGTGCCTGATCATGCTGGTGGTGGTCAGGCTGCTAGTTTTGGTACCCCTGCTGATGCTGGCACGGCAGGTGTTGCAAATGGCCTTTTTAGAATCATCTGGATCGAACTTAAAAAACTGCCAGACTCGGGAAGACCTAACATTTGTACAGGCACCTTGTGTCGTGTTGTTGTTCCGGGGAACGGTTGCCTGACTTTTGCCTGGAGCCACCACCCTGCTTCTTACTGCCTGTTGGGATGCTACGCCTCCCTCCCCCTGTGCACTGCTGTCCTCGCTCTGCATATCCTCCTGCCAGGTTGGGTCAGTTACTGGATCATCCACCACGTCGTCTTCCTCTTCCGCACCCTGCTCCTCCTCCTGACTTCCTGACAATTGTGTCTCATCATCGTCCACCCCTTGTTGAGACACGTTGCCAACTTCGTGAGAACGTGGCTGCTCAAATATTTGGCCATCTGTACATACGATCTCCTCATGACCCACTTCAACATGAGCTGGCGAGAGGCCAGAATGTGCGAATGGAAACGTGAACAGCTCTTCCGAGTGTCCAAGTGTGGGATCATTAATGTCCGAGGACGTGTACTCAGCCTTGTGGTAGGAAGGAGGATCAGGTTCTGAAATGTGCGGTGCAGTATCACGGCTACTGACACTTGACCGTGTGGAAGACAGAGTGTTTGTGGTGGTGCCAATCTGACTGGAAGCATTATCCGCTATCCAACTAACAACCTGTTGACACTGGTCTTGGTTCAAGAGCGGTGTACTGCTGCGGTCCCCAAGAATTTGGGACAGGACGTGCGAGCGACTAGATGTGGCCCTTTGTTGTGGCAAAATTAGAGCTTGCCCACGACCTCGGCCTCTGCCTGCACCACCATCACGTCCACTTCCTTGTTCCTTGCCAACGCCCTTGCGCATTTTGCAATGCTGTGCTGACGTGTATTCACTAGACTTGGGCGTTATATCAAAGTTTGTGCAAATCGTGCACCTGTACGCTGCCACCGACAGGCACACACGTGCGGTTTTTAAATGCAAGCACGGACGCACTAAGAACCTAACACAGGTTTTAGGAGAAAAAATTAATGACGAGAACTCTGACACTATCAGCCACTGCTGACTGACGTGTATTATACACTACACTTGTGCGTTATATAATAGTTTGGTAAAAACGCACACAAGTGCACCTGTACGCTGCCACCGACAGGCACACACGTGCGGTTTTTAAATGCAAGCACGGACGCACTAAGAACCTAACACAGGTTTTAGGAGAAAAAATTTATGACGAGAACTCTGACACTATCAGCCACTGCTGACTGATGTGTATTATACACTACACTTGTGCGTTATATAATAGTTTGGTAAAAACGCACACAAGTGCACCTGTACGCTGCCACCGACAGGCACACATGTGCGGTTTTTAAATGCAAGCACGGACGCACTAAGAACCTAACACAGGTTTTAGGAGAAAAAAATTATGACGAGAACTCTGACACTATCAGCCACTGCTGACTGACGTGTATTATACACTACACTTGTGCGTTATATAATAGTTTGGTAAAAACGCACACAAGTGCACCTGTACGCTGCCACCGACAGGCACACACGTGCGGTTTTTAAATGCAAGCACGGTCGCACTAAGAACCTAACACAGGTTTTAGGAGAAAAAATTAATGACGAGAACTCTGACACTATCAGCCACTGCTGACTGACATGTATTATACACTACACTTGTGCGTTATATAATAGTTTGGTAAAAACGCACACAAGTGCACCTGTACGCTGCCACCGACAGGCACACATGTGCGGTTTTTAAATGCAAGCACGGACGCACTAAGAACCTAACACAGGTTTTAGGAGAAAAAATTTATGACGAGAACTCTGACACTATCAGCCACTGCTGACTGACGTGTATTATACACTACTCTTGTGCGTTATATAATAGTTTGGTAAAAACGCACACAAGTGCACCTGTACGCTGCCACCGACAGGCACAAACACGTGCGGTTTTTAAATGCAAGCACGGACGCACTAAGAACCTAACAGGTTTTTAGGAGCGACAATTGCTGAGAAGTCTGACACTATCAGGACTGTTTTAGACTGTGTACACCAGCCCCAGATATGATGAAGGCTGGTATACGGTCACCACTAGGAATGGCTATATACCCTGCCTGCCTGCCTGCCTGTATACTGCTACAATAGTCCTGACAAGGACTCTTTTGGTCACTAGCCTGTATTCCAACCTGGCTATACCCTGCCTGTATACAGCAACAATAGTCCTGAGAAGGACTCTGCTACTGTACTCCGATCTGGCTATACCCTGGCTGCCTGTATACAACTAGAATAGTCCTGAGAAGGACTTTTGGTCACACTGTTTGCAGCCCTGCTACGGAAATAGCTATAAAGGGCCGCAAACCTTTCCCTGAAGCAGCGACACTCTCCCTGCACTGACTGTCTGGACAGCTGTGAGCAGAGCACAGCGCGCCCGCCGGTATAAAGGCTCGGTCACGCTGTCCAGGCCGGCCAATCACTGCAATTCCACAACTAACAGGGCTGTGGCATTGCAGTCGTCTGCCAGCCAATCCCTGCATGAGGGCTGGCTCTCAAAAGAGCGCCAACATGCAGAAATGAAGACCACGAGTACAGCACGAGTATCGCGAGATTACTCGGTCCCCGCCGAGTAGACCGAGTACAGTGATACTCGTGCGAGTACCGAGTAGTAACAAGCATGCTCGCTCATCACTACTCATAACCTTTATTAGTGAGGCTGTGCACCCCTAAATTTCATATTCAGTAGAATAAAGTTATCATGAATTCTATTGTGGATTGTTTCTGTGCACCGATTTGGTGCCTAGAACATACTCCTCTGACCTCTCCTCATCCCTTCCCCTAATCAAACACATCCATCACTCATCATACAGCGCCACTAACCTATCCAAAGGTATAATAACGCAGAAGAAAAGCATTAGTGCAACTGTAAACAGATAGCAAACAAAGCCAAACATTGTCTATTTTTGAGAAAAGTGCTAAGGCTTCTGAATACAAATCCAAATGGGAAAAGCTGGTACTGAGTAGAGTTGAGCGCGGTTCGCGGTTCGAGGTTCTACAGTTCACGGCTCAAGTGATTTTGGGGGCTGTTCTAGATCAAACTAGAACTCGAGCTTTTTGCTAAAGCTCGATAGTTCTTGATACGTTCGAGAACGGTTCTAGCAGCAAAAAGACAAGCTAATTACTAGCTGGCTTTCCGCTGTAATAGTGTAAGTCATTCTGTGACTCACATTATTATCAAATTTCAGCGTATAGTGTGCGGGAACAGCGCAATTCAGATCACTGCTGTTTGGATAATCGCCATTTTTTTTTTTCCTTGTCTTCCTTCCCAAAGCGCGCGCGTGTAGTGGGACGGGCCAGCATGTCAGCCAATCCCATACACACACACAGCTAAGTGGACTTTTAGCCAGAGAAGCAACGGCATGTGTGATAGGATGTCCATGTCACATGTCCATGCATTATAAAAACGGACATTTTCCTCCAGCACGCCATTATCTGCCTTCTGCGTCTTGGTGTCAGTAACCGCTGGCGTAGCTCCTGTCTCCGATACTGCTGTGTATGCTCTATACACAGCGCTATACAGAATAGGGATAGAAGTTTCTATTAGTCCTTGTCAGGGCTAATACTGGCAGGGTCAGAGCCATAGTTGACAGTCAGGTCCCTGAAAACAGATTTTAACAGCTACACAAGATGACAGCGTCTGTGTAGCTAAGGTCAGGGATTTCCTTGCTGCATTTCCCCATTAAAAGGGATAGTGTTACGAACCGGCGCCGCCATAGCCGCAAGCAGCCTGCTGCGGTTCCTGTTGCGCCCAGGCGGTGGCTGCCGTTCTTGGCCGTGCCTCGGGTCGTCCAGTTGGCTGTTCCTTCCACCACGTCTAAGTGTGGAGAGGCGGCTAGTGCGCATGCGTGCGCCGATTTACCCCAGCCAGAGTTTAAGCCCGGTGTTTTGCCTAGTGAGAATGCTCAGCCTGTTTGTGTTATGTCTGAGATCAAGTCCTCAGTTCAGGCTACTGAGCATGCTCCCACAATTAACCCTAACAGCCTCTTTGCACAGGTACTTGGACTTCGTGCTGTGTCTAAGTTCTGGGATGTGCCTACTGAGCATGCTCAAACTGATAGTCTGCTTTCTAAGCCTGTGGCTCAGGCTACTGAGCATGCTCAGGCACTTGATGCATCAGAGGCTAGGTCCGGTAAGGACCTCACTGAGCATGTCCATGAGGTGGCAGGCCCTGATAGGGCAGAGGGTGTCAGGTGTCCTGATGACGTGGCAACTCCTGACTGGCTCGCAGAGGCCCGCCCCTATGATCTGGCACCTCAGTATTGGTCGTCAGACGATGACTGGTGAAGTGTTTGGGGCGTGGCTGCCATGAGGTCATCAATGACATGGCGGTTCCGGATAGGTCGCATGTGACGTCACTGATGACATGGCACTCTGCTATTGGACCTTGGTGGTTCCACCCTGGGTTTGGGGCGGACCCAGGTTATAAAAAGGGCTGGAGACAACATGGAGGTGCGCAGTCTTCACTTTTGCTCAGTCAGAGCACACCTCCATGTTAGAGCCTCAATGCGGCATAAGCCTATGTTGGGAAGCGGTAGGTAGGGTTAAGCGAACGGTGCCTGTCACGCCAAGATTCGTGGCTCGGCACATCAGGGTCAGGCGCCGTGCTTCCCTCCTGCCGTTCCAGTCTTGCTATAGCAGCCCAGTGGCGTTAACTGGGCTGCTGTGCTTCCTTTCCGATTGTGCTCCCTACGCACACGGACAACGCACCTGCTGTGCCACCTGTCCGATTGTGTCCCCTACGCACACAGACAATGCACCTGCTGCGCCACCTGTCCGATTGTGCCCCCTACGCACACGGACAACGCACCTGCTGCGCCACCTGTCCGGTTGTGCCCCCTACGCGCACGGACAGCGTACCCCAGGACCCCTGTGGAGTTAACAGGGTGTTCCTTATCCTCCTCGGCTTCCCGGTCAACGCTACTGGTGTACCCATCTGGCCTGACGTGTCCTACACACACGTGGCCAGTCGAGAGGTGGCCAGAAACGCTAATCGGAGGACCGCTCGGCCTGACGTGTCCTACACACGTGGCCGACAGGGCGCTTTCGTGGCGGTCTTCCGGTCAACGCTACCTGGTTACCACCCGGCCTAACATGTTTCCTGCACACGTGGTTGGTGTAGCGCTAGGTGCACCAAAATGCTAATCGGGTTGTCGTCCGGTCTGACGTGTCCCAACACACGTGACCGGTTCCCAGAGTTCCTGGGTTATCTCAGAGCCATCCAGCTCTATAGTCTCCGCCTAACCCTCAGGTGCCAGCAGCTCTTTTGTCATCTGGAGCACGGTGGGCCCCGACTGGCGATTAGGATATATACCCCCTGGTCCTAATCTGCCGGTCCCCCCGTAACAGTAAGACTGCGCCAGGGTCTGGCTGGCATGGCGGAGATGGAGCAGCTACGTCAGTTCATGCTGCAGCTTGATGCCAGAGTGAGGTCTCTGGAGAAGTCTGCTCTTGCTGCTAATATGGATGATGTGGTGGCTCAAGCGGCTGCAATGGTGTCAGTTACCAAGCCTACTCCAACCCTCCCTCACCTCTTGCTGCCCAACAAGTTTACGGGGAACAGCAAGGCATGTAGGGGATTCGTGAACCAGTGCTCAGTCCATCTAGAGCTGTTGGCTGCACGATTTCCTACAGAGAGGTCGAAGGTGGGGTTTATCATCTCTTTACTCTCTGATAGAGCACTGGAGTGGGCTACACCATTGTGGGAGAGGAATGACCCCGTAGTACAGGACTCTAAGGAGTTTTTGGAGTCCTTGCGACAAGTGTTCCTGGGGCCTCAGGTCACTCACGACTCGGCCCTACAGCTACTGACTTTGGAGCAGGGGCGTACCTCCTCAAGTCAATATGCTGTGAGTTTCTGGACACTTGCTGCAGAACTGGGGTGGTCAGAGAGGACTCTCATTTCACTGTTCTGGAGGGGATTAGCCTCGCACGTGAAGGACGTATTAGCGTCGCGTGAGGTACCAACTACCCTTGAGGGCCTCATGACTCTGGCTACCCGCATTGACCTGCGGATCTCCGAACGTCAGCTGGAGCGCAGGTCAGAGGGTCATTCAGACACTGTAGTGGTCTCTCCTACTGCACCTCCCTTAGAGGACATCTCTGTCCCTATGGACATCTCTATGGTTGGTGTTGCTAGGTCTTCGAGTCACAAGGGCATTTCCTGTTTCGCTTGTGGGCAGTATGGTCATTATGCCAACCGTTGCCCAAAGCGTCAGGATAAGCGACCACGATTGGTGACCATAGCTGGAGGTAGACTGGACTCTGCATCATCCATTAGGGTGACGTTTCCCGCGTCCATTTCCTTTAAGGGGTCAACATGGTCCACAAGGGCAAGTGTGGACACAGGTGCTGGGGATAGTTTCATCTCCTCCTCTTTTGCCCGGCGGCATGCCATCCCGCTGGTGCAAATGCCAAGGCCAGTGAGAGTCCGTGTGGTGGATGGGTCCTTGTTGCCCAAGGTAATTCACCAGCGGACAGTGCCCATTACCCTTGCCATGTCATCTGGGCATAGGGAGACCATTTCATTTCTGGTTCTCCCTAAGGGTGCAGATGATATTCTG
Source organism: Anomaloglossus baeobatrachus (assembly GCF_048569485.1). Lineage (NCBI taxonomy): Eukaryota > Metazoa > Chordata > Amphibia > Anura > Aromobatidae > Anomaloglossus > Anomaloglossus baeobatrachus. Next base: position 148,441,293 of record NC_134360.1, read on the forward strand.
CTGGGTATTCCTTGGTTGAAGCGGCATTCCCCACATATCGACTGGTCGTCTGGGGTGATTACGCGGTGGAGCGAGTCTTGTAGCTCCCACTGCATGTCTCCATCTTCCGCCCGTCGCTCAGTGGTATCTGTGGTGACTATAGACCATTCGAGTGGGAGGGCCGCTAGAGGGGGGGTACTGTTACGAACCGACGCCGCCATAGCCGCAAGCAGCCTGCTGCGGTTCCTGTTGCGCCCAGGCGGTGGCTGCCGTTCTTGGCCGTGCCTCGGGTCGTCCAGTTGGCTGTTCCTTCCACCACGTCTAAGTGTGGAGAGGCGGCTAGTGCGCATGCGTGCGCCGATTTACCCCAGCCAGAGTTTAAGCCCGGTGTTTTGCCTAGTGAGCATGCTCAGCCTGTTTGTGTTATGTCTGAGACTAAGTCCTCAGTTCAGGCTACTGAGCATGCTCCCACAATTAACCCTAACAGCCTCTTTGCACATGTACTTGGACTTCGTGCTGTGTCTAAGTTCTGGGATGTGCCTACTGAGCATGCTCAAACTGATAGTCTGCTTTCTAAGCCTGTGGCTCAGGCTACTGAGCATGCTCAGGCACTTAGTGCATCAGAGGCTAGGACCGGTAAGGACCTCACTGAGCATGTCCGTGAGGTGGCAGGCCCTGATAGGGCAGAGGGTGTCAGGTGTCCTGATGACGTGGCAACTCCGGACTGGCTCGCAGAGGCCCGCCCCTATGATCTGGCACCTCAGTATTGGTCGTCAGACGATGACTGGTGAAGTGTTTGGGGCGTGGCTGCCATGAGGTCATCAATGACGTGGCGGTTCCGGATAGGTCGCATGTGATGTCACTGATGACATGGCACTCTGCTATTGGACCTTGGTGGTTCCACCCTGGGTTTGGGGCGGACCCAGGTTATAAAAGGGGCTGGAGACAACATGGAGGTGCGCAGTCTTCACTTTTGCTCAGTCAGAGGACACCTCCATGTTAGAGCCTCATTGCGGCATAAGCCTATGTTGGGAAGCGGTAGGTAGGGTTAGGCGAACGGTGCCTGTCACGCCAAGATTCGTGGCTCGGCACATCAGGGTCAGGCGCCGTGCTTCATCCTGCCGTTCCAGTCTTGCTATAGCAGCCCAGTGGCGTTAACTGGGCTGCTGTGCTTCCTTTCCGATTGTGCTCCCTACGCACACGGACAACGCACCTGCTGTGCCACCTGTCCGATTGTGTCCCCTACGCACACGGACAACGCACCTGCTGCGCCACCTGTCCGATTGTGCCCCCTACGCACACGGACAACGCACCTGCTGCGCCACCTGTCCGGTTGTGCCCCTTACGCGCACGGACAGCGTACCCCAGGACCCCTGTGGAGTTAACAGGGTCTTCCTTATCCTCCTCGGCTTCCCGGTCAACGCTACTGGTGTACCCATCTGGCCTGACGTGTCCTACACACACGTGGCCAGTCAAGAGGTGGCCAGAAACGCTAATCGGAGGACCGCTCGGCCTGACGTGTCCTACACACGTGGCCGACAGGGCGCTTTCGTGGCGGTCTTCCGGTCACTGCTACCTGGTTACCACCCGGCCTGACGTGTTTCCTGCACACGTGGTTGGTGTAGCGCTAGGTGCACCAAAACGCTAATCGGGTTGTCGTCCGGTCTGACGTGTCCCAACACACGTGACCGGTTCCCAGAGTTCCTGGGTTATCTCAGAGCCATCCAGCTCTATAGTCTCCGCCTAACCCTCAAGTGCCAGCAGCTCCTTTGTCATATGGAGCACAGTGGGCCCCGACTGGCGATTAGGATATATACCCCCTGGTCCTAATCTGCCGGTCCCCCCGTAACAGATAGAAAGGGAGGCTTCCTTTCCTCTACCAAGACCCACAACCCTGCCACTGTACCCTCCTGCCCTTTGCACACTCAAACTCATTGTTACTTAGCCATTATACTAGCAAACACTGAGGAAACTTAGTGGCATCCTAAAAGTGGCTGTTGAACTTCCATTAGTGTCCCACTGGTGCAAATCTATGTGCAGCACCTCTGCATTGCACACTCAAACTCACTGTTACTAAGCCATTATACTAGCAAACACTGAGTAAACATAGTGGCATCCTAAAAGTGTCTGTTGGACTTTCATTAGTGTCCCACTGGTGCAAAGCTATTTGCAGCACCACTGCATTGCACATTCAAACTCATTGTTACTAAGCCATTATACTAGCAAACACTGAGGAAACCTTGTGGCATCCTAAAAGTGGCTGTTGGACTTCCATTAGTGTCCCACTGGTGCAAACCTATGTGCAGCACCTCTGCATTGCACATTCAAACTCATTGTGACTAAGCCATTATACTAGCAAACACTGAGGAAACTTTGTGGCATCCTAAAAGTGGCTGTTGGACTTCCATTAGTGTCCCACTGGTGCAAACCTATGTGCAGCACCTCTGCATTGCACACTCAAACTCATTGTTACTAAGCCATTATACCAGCAAACACTGAGTAAACTTAGTGGCATCCTAAAAGTGGCTGTTGGACTTCCATTAGTGTTACGGGGGGCTGTCTGATAATAAACCTAAAGGAATGTCAGACAGTCAGGGTCCACAGTGCAAAGACTCTGCTGCAGACTATGGCAGAGGATAAGGGGTATATAATGTACCACTGTAAAAATTAATAGCACAAGTGCAGAGTGCAATACCTCTGTTAAACTCACAGAGGAATATAATTAGAAAATAAAGCAATTCCTCCCTTCCTTGGAGGGCGTGTGGAATGGTCTCTGTTAAAGATCACAGAGACAAAAGCAGTGAGTGTGAAATGGCACCTACCTAGGTCCGTTCCTCTAGTGGTTCCAGGAGACGGACAGCAGCTTAAGCCGCACAAAGCTATTACCTGCGTTCGCTCCACTAGTGTGCGAGGACACGAACCACTAGATACGGCACCTGCCTAGGTCCGCTCTTCTAGTGGTGCAAAAGAGACGGACAGCAGCGTAAGCCGCACAAAGCTCCTACCTGTGTTCGCTCCACTAGTGTGCGAGGACACGAACCACTAGATACGGCACCTGCCTAGGTCCGCTCTTCTAGTGGTGCAAAAGAGACGGACAGCAGCGTAAGCCGCACAAAGCTCCTACCTGCGTTCGCTCCACTAGTGTGCGAGGACAAGAACCACTAGATATGGCACCTGCCTAGTCCGCTCTTCTAGTGGTACAAAAGAGACGGACAGCAGCATAAGCCGCACAAAGCTCCTACCTCTGTTCACTCCCCTGGTGTGCGAGGATACGAACAACTGCCAGACGCAGTATAAGGAACGTTACTCTAGCGGAGACGTCCACCTACGAGTAGAATCACAAGTCCCAGCCGGACCATGTGCCTCAGGCACCTGCCTATGTCCGCTCCACTAAGAAGTAAGGAAACGGAGTGCAGCCGAAGCTGTAAGGTATAAGAATGCTACCCTGCCGGTAGTGCTCACCTAACATAGACAGAGAGATGCCTAGAGGGAGGTGCACAGGGCGTCTACCCTCATGCATGAACCAAAAGGACTGAGCGCCGGGCGGCGTGCGTCAGGGTCTTATATAGACTCTGTGCCTCATCCAAGATGGAGGACACCAGAACCAATCCGCTGCCAGAATGACAGCAATGACGTCACGCTGGCCTATCACCGAGCAAAGCGTCAAAAGCACATGACCAGCGACCAATCGGCATAGAAGGTGTCAGAGACATGTGACCACATGACACAAGCACATGACCAGTGGCCGAACAGCTTAGAAGGTGTCAGAGACATGTGACCTCGTGTCAGCAATGATGTCACCCGCACATGTGCAATGGCTCCAAGATAGGACTTAGTCTCCAGCGCTTGCACATGTGCAGTAGCAAGAAATCTGGACATAGTCTCCAGAGCCACAGCAACCGCAACAGTACCTCCCCCTCAAGGGCCCCCTCCCTGCAACGCAGGTAATCGGCAACTAAGTCGGGAGGATGGACAGCCTCCTCAGGCTCCCAAGAGCGATGTTCCGGGCCATAGCCCTCCCAATCTATCAAGAAGAAGCTGCGCCCTCTAACCATCTTAGAACCAACTATGGCTCGTACCTCATAGCTAGAGCGAGAGGAATTAGAGGCAAGAGAGTGCACTTCACGAGCGTGAGGTAAAATAGCCGGCTTTAGCAGTGAAACATGGAATTTGTCATGGATCCTAAGATGGACGGGTAACTTCAATTGGTAGACTACAGGATTTACCTGTCGAAGAACCTCATAAGGACCCAGGAAGTGAGGAGCAAATTTGACAGAGCTCACATTAAGTTTCACGTGTTTTGCAGAGAGCCACACAAAATCCCCTGGAGAAAAGACAGGAGCCGGGCGACGAAACCGATCGGACACCGTCTTCATACGGTCCTTAGCTGCTTGGATCGACTCTTGACTCCGATCCCAAACCTCTCTGGCATTATTTTCCCAGTCGGCCACAAGAGGAGAAGGTGCAGCAGCGGGAAACGGTACCGGTACCCTGGGGTGTTGCCCATTATTGAGTACGAATGGTGTCTACCCAGTGGCCTCAGCCAGCGAATTGTTAAGGGCAAATTCTGCCCAGGGTAGGAGGGAGGACCAGTTATCGTGGTTCTCAGCAACAAAGTGTCGAAGGTATATAATCATGGATTGATTGTTACGCTCAACCAAACCATTGGTCTCCGGATGGTATGCCGAAGAGAGATTGAACTCAATTTGCAGAAGGCTACAAAGATCTCGCCAGAAACGGGGAGCAAATTGCGGGCTTCTATCACAAATGATATGATCTGGCATCCCGTGAAGCCTAAAGGCATGCTTGAGGAATAGTTTGGCAAGTACACTGGAAGACGGGATTCTCGATAACGGTACGAGATGAACCATCCGGGAAAAATGGTCCGTAATGACCCACACAAATCTATGTCCCTGTGAACACGGAAGATCACCCACAAAGTCCATGCCTACCACCTCCCATGGTCTGTCTGGCCCTGGTAAAGGATGCAAGAGCCCAGCCGGTCTCTGCCGTAATGGACGGTTGCGAGCACACGAGTAGCAGGAACCGACATATCTCTTGACGTGGCTGGCTAAGTGTGGCCACCAATACCACCTCTCCAGTAACTCTCGTGTCCGCCTAATACCAAAATGCCCACCCACATTTGAGGTGTGGGCCCACGACAGTATATCATTCTGTCGATCAGGCGGCACAAAGGTCTTGCCTGGTGGGATTTGGTCTAACGTCACAGGGGAGAGTGTATGAAAAACCCTGGAGGGAAGGATAAGACGAGGTTCGTCAATCTCTTCCTGGGTAGAAACCATAGAGCGAGACAGAGCGTTTGCCTTGTTATTCTTACTCCCAGACAGATAGTTTATGGAGAAGTGAAAGCGGGAGAAAAACAAGGACCAGCGGGCTTGGCGAGGATTCAGACGCTGAGCGGTTTGTAAGTACGTCAGATTCTTATGGTCTGTATAGACCTGGAAAGGATGTTTCGCTCCTTATAGCAAGTGACGCCACTCCTCCAAGGCTAATCTCAGGGCGAGCAGTTCCCTATCCCCAATGGTATAGTTTCTCTCTGCCGGTGAAAAAGTTTTAGCAAAGAAGAAACACGGCCTTTTTCTACCTGCACCGTTCTTTTGATACAAGACCGCACCAGCACCCACTGAAGAGGCATCAACCTCCAAGAGGAAGGGCTTATTCTCATCCGGTCTTTGAAGAGCGGGAGCAGTTGAAAAGTGCCTTTTTACTGCCTCAAAAGCCTGGGATGTCTCAGTAGACCAGACTTTTGGATTAGCACCTTTCTTAGTCAAGGCCACCAAAGGGGCCAACAAAGTAGAGAAATGGGGTATGAACTGCCTGTAATAATTTATAAATCCTAAGAAGCGTTGCACCGCCTTCAAAGAATGAGGTTCAGACCATTCCAGGACAGCAGAGAGCTTCGCAGGATCCATAGCCAGACCCTCTTGTGAGATAATGTAGCCCAAAAAAGGCAAGGATGACTGCTCGAATGCACATTTTTCGAGTTTAGCAAACAAAGAGTGCTCCCTTAAACGGGAAAGGACACGAACGACATCCTGACGATGAGTCTCCAGATCAGGAGAAAAAATCAGGATGTCGTCCAGATACACCACGACGGAGGATAACAGTAAATCCCTGAACACATCGTTTACGAAGTCCTGAAATACTGCGGGTGCATTACATAAACCAAAAGGCATGACGAGGTATTCATAGTGACCGTCTCGGGTGTTAAAAGCGGTCTTCTATTCGTCACCCTCTTGAATTCGTACCAAGTTACACGCACCCCGCAGATCCAACTTCGTAAAAACCTGAGCTCCCCTCAGTCTGTCAAAGAGCTCCGAAATTAAAGGTAACGGGTATTTGTTCTTTATTGTGATTGCATTGAGACCCCTGTAATCTATGCAGAGACGCAAATCACCCTCTTTCTTCCGAACAAAGAAAAACCCAGCTCCCGCGGGAGAGACAGACTTCCAAATGAACCCCTTCTCTAAACTCTCACTTATATAGGTCGACATGGCCTCCGACTCAGGTATCGACAGGGGGTAAACCCTGCCCTTAGGTTGAACCGAACCTGGGATAAGGTCTATGGCACAGTCATATGGCCTATGGGGTGGAAGAACCTCAGCACCCTGCTTGGAGAACACGTCAGCGAAATCCAAATAGGGTGTAGGTATGGGAGAGAGATCAGTTGATGCAACCGCAACGACCTTAGGTGGTAAGGGAAGACATCGGGACTGACATTTCGAACCTCAACTAATAATGCTGTCGGACTCCCAGTCAATGTGAAGCGCATGAGTCCGAAGCCATGGGAGACCCAGAAGGACGTCGTCTATACCCTCAGGCAAAACTAGAAAAGAAATCTCCTCTATGTGACCCTGAGGCAGGGAAAGGCGCAAGAGAACTGTCCTCAATGTAATGGAGTCAGACAACATAGTCCCATTAACAACACGGACAGGAATAGGCGCCTCTAACATGATAGAGGGAATATTGTGTCTCTTTACAAATCCTGAGGACACAAATGTCCCGTCAGCTCCGGAATCCACAAAAGCCATAATAGGCCATGTATTCTCAGAGAATGAGAGCTGACCTGGGATATTACACTTAGAGGGTGCAGAAGACGTCTCTAGTAACCTCCCTCTAATGGTTACTAGGCCTGGGAGTTTCCCTGACGACTAGAACACTTGTTGGCATAGTGCCCAGCCTGACGACATACGTAACATATAGGAGGACCAGACTTGCGTAGTCTGAAGGACGTATGACCTAACTCCATAGGAGTGGGAGATGTTTCAGATGCTGAGGAAGATGCTAGTGTTCCCTCAACAACTGGAATAGCCCGATGCTTAGGGCGTGAGGAAGAGACCTCGAGTCTACGTTCCCTATGGCGTACGTCGATCCTCATTGCTACTGTGATAAAGTCCTCCAGAGAAGCAGGGACCTCACGAGGAGCAAGGGCATCATTGACATAGCCTGACAACCCTCTCCAGAAGATAGGAATCAACACCTTCTCTGGCCAATCTAGTTCTGCCACCAGAGTTCTAAAAGCAATGGCATAAGAACTAGTGGATAACGAACCCTGAGATAGATCTAAGAGTCTCAGGGCCGCATCATGGGTAACCTGCGGACCCATGAATACCACTTTAAGAGCATCAAGAAAGTCTTGATGTCTCAGAGTAACCACATCAGAGCGCTCCCATAAGGGAGTCGCCCATTCTAAAGCCCGCTACACACGCTTCAATATATCTCACAATCCGTCGTTGGGGTCAAGTTGTAAGTGACGCACATCCGGCATCGTTTGTGAGGTATCTGCGTGTGACAGCTACGTGCGATCAGGATTGAACGCAAAACCGTTGATCGCAAACACATCGTATCTTTGTCTAGAATTGAGCGTTTTGTTGCACGAACCTAGTCAATTGTAACGTGTGACATCCCTCAAACGATTTTGATGTCTGATGCTATGTGCGCAGGTGTGCGCTCTGCACTGCAGCTTAAAAAAGGTCCGCTTTAGAGCTCAGCTGACAAGCTGCGTTCTGAAGCGCCTCACAATGTCTGTCATTCAGTAATCTCTGTCAGTCGGTCACTATCTCTGTCCCTTTCTCTCTGTCCATGCCAGTCTATCCCCCTCTCTCATATACTCACCGATCCCCGGCTCTGCACGGCGTTCACACTGCTCCGGCGGCTTTTACTGTTTTGAAAAAGCCGGCCGCCCATTAAACAATCTCGTATTCCCTGCTATCCCCGCCCACCGGCGCCTATGATTGGTTACAGTGAGACACGCCCCCATGCTGAGTGACAGGTGTTACACTGGACCCAATCACAGCAGCCGGTGGGCGTGTCTATACTGTGTAGTGAAATAAATAATTAAATAATTAAAAAAACGGCGTGCGGTCCCCCCCAATTTTAAAACCAGCCAGATAAAGCCATATGGCTGAAGGCTGGTATTCTCAGGAAGGGGAGCTCCACGTTATGGGGAGCCCCCCAGCCTAACAATATCAGCCAGCAGCCGCCCAGAATTGCCGCATACATTAGATGCGACAGTTCTGGGACTGTACCCGGCTCTTCCCGATTTGCCCTGGTGCGTTGGCAAGTCGGGGTAATAAGGAGTTATTGGCAGCTCATAGCTGACAATAAGTCCTAGATTAATCATGTCAGGCGTCTATGAGACACCTTCCATGATTAATCTGTAAATTACAGTATATAAACACACACACCCGAAAAAATCCTTTATTAGAAATAAAAAACACAAACATATACCCTGGTTAACCACTTTAATCAGCCCCAAAAAAGCCCTCCATGTCCGGCGGAATCCAGGATGCTCCAGCATCGCATCCAGCTCTGCTGCATGGAGGTGACCGGAGCTGCAGAAGACACCGCCGCTGCTCCAGTCAGCTTCACACAGCAACTGAAGACAGCCGTGCGATCAGCTGAGCTGTCACTGAGGTTATCCGCTGTCACAGGATACAGCGGTGGCCGCGGGTAACCTCAGTGACAGCTCAGCTGATCGCACTACTCACCTCAGTTGAAAAAAAGGGAACCAGCACGATCTGAAATTGGCATGCATCATATAAAAAGTGAAAATTCACAAATTTATTCCAACTGTACTATAATAAAAAAATGAGATTTTTAGCAAATAATTGATCAATTTTTTGAGCCACCCCTGCCAACGTCACGGCAAATCTCAATAGGGGGGTCCTACTCTACATTCTGTATTTCATGTGCCATGCGGCCTCCTAGATAAAGTTAAAAGCAGAACCATAATGGAGCACACATACCTGCAACCTGTATATAGCCGCTTCCATGTTGCAAAAAAGGCACTTGTGGATAGAGACCAGCCCAGGTCCCAGCATGTGGAGCAAGCCCTACACATACCAGGACTATATCAGAACTGATCCTCCCAGTGTCAAACAGCAACCATTGATAAAGGCGGACCAGATCCAAGAATGGTGCTTAATTAGCATTGCCTGTGGAAAGGGGTGAGGTAACTGAGTCTGAACAGCTACCAACAGGAGGAATATATTGCAAGCCAAAATCAGGCGTGCATGGTATGGTGTTGGTCAGGCACCAGATTTGTAGCATAACTACAGTCAAAACAGAGAAAAAAAGGGAACCAGCACGATCTGAAATTGGCATGCATCATATAAAAAGTGAAAATTCACAAATTTATTCCAACTGTACTATAATAAAAAAATGAGATTTTTAGCAAATAATTGATCAATTTTTTGAGCCACCCCTGCCAACGTCACGGCAAATCTCAATAGGGGGGTCCTACTCTACATTCTGTATTTCATGTGCCATGCGGCCTCCTAGATAAAGTTAAAAGCAGAACCATAATGGAGCACACATACCTGCAACCTGTATATAGCCGCTTCCATGTTGCAAAAAAGGCACTTGTGGATAGAGACCAGCCCAGGTCCCAGCATGTGGAGCAAGCCCTACACATACCAGGACTATATCAGAACTGATCCTCCCAGTGTCAAACAGCAACCATTGATAAAGGCGGACCAGATCCAAGAATGGTGCTTAATTAGCATTGCCTGTGGAAAGGGGTGAGGTAACTGAGTCTGAACAGCTACCAACAGGAGGAATATATTGCAAGCCAAAATCAGGCGTGCATGGTATGGTGTTGGTCAGGCACCAGATTTGTAGCATAACTACAGTCAAAACAGAGAAAAAAAGGGAACCAGCACGATCTGAAATTGGCATGCATCATATAAAAAGTGAAAATTCACAAATTTATTCCAACTGTACTATAATAAAAAAATGAGATTTTTAGCAAATAATTGATCAATTTTTTGAGCCACCCCTGCCAACGTCACGGCAAATCTCAATAGGGGGGTCCTACTCTACATTCTGTATTTCATGTGCCATGCGGCCTCCTAGATAAAGTTAAAAGCAGAACCATAATGGAGCACACATACCTGCAACCTGTATATAGCCGCTTCCATGTTGCAAAAAAGGCACTTGTGGATAGAGACCAGCCCAGGTCCCAGCATGTGGAGCAAGCCCTACACATACCAGGACTATATCAGAACTGATCCTCCCAGTGTCAAACAGCAACCATTGATAAAGGCGGACCAGATCCAAGAATGGTGCTTAATTAGCATTGCCTGTGGAAAGGGGTGAGGTAACTGAGTCTGAACAGCTACCAACAGGAGGAATATATTGCAAGCCAAAATCAGGCGTGCATGGTATGGTGTTGGTCAGGCACCAGATTTGTAGCATAACTACAGTCAAAACAGAGAAAAAAAGGGAACCAGCACGATCTGAAATTGGCATGCATCATATAAAAAGTGAAAATTCACAAATTTATTCCAACTGTACTATAATAAAAAAATGAGATTTTTAGCAAATAATTGATCAATTTTTTGAGCCACCCCTGCCAACGTCACGGCAAATCTCAATAGGGGGGTCCTACTCTACATTCTGTATTTCATGTGCCATGCGGCCTCCTAGATAAAGTTAAAAGCAGAACCATAATGGAGCACACATACCTGCAACCTGTATATAGCCGCTTCCATGTTGCAAAAAAGGCACTTGTGGATAGAGACCAGCCCAGGTCCCAGCATGTGGAGCAAGCCCTACACATACCAGGACTATATCAGAACTGATCCTCCCAGTGTCAAACATCAACCATTGATAAAGGCGGACCAGATCCAAGAATGGTGCTTAATTAGCATTGCCTGTGGAAAGGGGTGAGGTAACTGAGTCTGAACAGCTACCAACAGGAGGAATATATTGCAAGCCAAAATCAGGCGTGCATGGTATGGTGTTGGTCAGGCACCAGATTTGTAGCATAACTACAGTCAAAACAGAGAAAAAAAGGGAACCAGCACGATCTGAAATTGGCATGCATCATATAAAAAGTGAAAATTCACAAATTTATTCCAACTGTACTATAATAAAAAAATGAGATTTTTAGCAAATAATTGATCAATTTTTTGAGCCACCCCTGCCAACGTCACGGCAAATCTCAATAGGGGGGTCCTACTCTACATTCTGTATTTCATGTGCCATGCGGCCTCCTAGATAAAGTTAAAAGCAGAACCATAATGGAGCACACATACCTGCAACCTGTATATAGCCGCTTCCATGTTGCAAAAAAGGCACTTGTGGATAGAGACCAGCCCAGGTCCCAGCATGTGGAGCAAGCCCTACACATACCAGGACTATATCAGAACTGATCCTCCCAGTGTCAAACAGCAACCATTGATAAAGGCGGACCAGATCCAAGAATGGTGCTTAATTAGCATTGCCTGTGGAAAGGGGTGAGGTAACTGAGTCTGAACAGCTACCAACAGGAGGAATATATTGCAAGCCAAAATCAGGCGTGCATGGTATGGTGTTGGTCAGGCACCAGATTTGTAGCATAACTACAGTCAAAACAGAGAAAAAAAGGGAACCAGCACGATCTGAAATTGGCATGCATCATATAAAAAGTGAAAATTCACAAATTTATTCCAACTGTACTATAATAAAAAAATGAGATTTTTAGCAAATAATTGATCAATTTTTTGAGCCACCCCTGCCAACGTCACGGCAAATCTCAATAGGGGGGTCCTACTCTACATTCTGTATTTCATGTGCCATGCGGCCTCCTAGATAAAGTTAAAAGCAGAACCATAATGGAGCACACATACCTGCAACCTGTATATAGCCGCTTCCATGTTGCAAAAAAGGCACTTGTGGATAGAGACCAGCCCAGGTCCCAGCATGTGGAGCAAGCCCTACACATACCAAGACTATATCAGAACTGATCCTCCCAGTGTCAAACAGCAACCATTGATAAAGGCGGACCAGATCCAAGAATGGTGCTTAATTAGCATTGCCTGTGGAAAGGGGTGAGGTAACTGAGTCTGAACAGCTACCAACAGGAGGAATATATTGCAAGCCAAAATCAGGCGTGCATGGTATGGTGTTGGTCAGGCACCAGATTTGTAGCATAACTACAGTCAAAACAGAGAAAAAAAGGGAACCAGCACGATCTGAAATTGGCATGCATCATATAAAAAGTGGAAATTCACAAATTTATTCCAACTGTACTATAATAAAAAAATGAGATTTTTAGCAAATAATTGATCAATTTTTTGAGCCACCCCTGCCAACGTCACGGCAAATCTCAATAGGGGGGTCCTACTCTACATTCTGTATTTCATGTGCCATGCGGCCTCCTAGATAAAGTTAAAAGCAGAACCATAATGGAAATACAGAATGTAGAGTAGGACCCCCCTATTGAGATTTGCCGTGACGTTGGCAGGGGTGGCTCAAAAAATTGATCAATTATTTGCTAAAAATCTCATTTTTTTATTGTAGTACAGTTGGAATAAATCTGTGAATTTTCACTTTTTATATTTTGCATGCCAATTTCAGATCATGCTGGCTCCCCTCTCTCTCTGTTTGGTCGTAGTTATGCTACAAATTCTGGTGGCCGGTCACCACCATGCCATGCATGCCTGATTTTGGTTTGCTATGTATTCCTCCTGTTGGTAGCTGTTCAGATTCAGTTACCTCACCCCTTTCCACAGGCAATGCTAATTAAGCACCATCTTGGATCTGGTTCGCCTTTATCAATGGTTGCTGTTTGGCACTGGGAGGATCAGTTCTGATATAGTCCTGGTATGGTGCAGAGCTTGCTCCACATGCTGGGACCTGGGCTGGTCTCTATCCACAAGTGCCTTTTTTGCAACATAGAAGCGGTTATATACAGGTTACAGGTATGTGTGCTCTATTATGGTTCTGCTTTTAACTTTATCTAGGAGGCCGCATGGCACATGAAATACAGAATGTAGAGTAGGACCCCCCTATTGAGATTTGCCGTGACGTTGGCAGGGGTGGCTCAAAAAATTGATCAATTATTTGCTAAAAATCTCATTTTTTTATTGTAGTACAGTTGGAATAAATCTGTGAATTTTCACTTTTTATATTATGCATGCCAATTTCAGATCATGCTGGCTCCCCTCTACCTCAGTTGCTGCGTGCAGGTGAGAGGAGCGGCGGTGAGTAGCGCGATCAGCTGAGCTGTCAGTGAGATTACCCGCGGCCACCGCTGCATCCAGTGACAGCGGGTAACCTCAGTGACAGCTCAGCCGATCGCGAGGCTGTCTTCAGTTGCTGTGTGAAGCTGACAGGAGCGGTGGTGTCTTCTGCAGCTCCGGTCACCTCCATGCAGCTGCGCTGGAAGCGATGCTGGACCATCCTGGATTACGCCGGACATGGAGGGCTTTTTTGGGCTGATTAAAGTGGTTAACCAGGGTATATGTTTGTGTTTTTTATTTCTAATAAAGGATTTTTTCGGGTGTGTGTGTTTATTTACTGTAATTTACAGATTAATCATGGAAGGTGTCTCATAGACGCCTGACATGATTAATCTAGGACTTATTGTCAGCTATGGGCTGCCAATAACTCCTTATTACCCCGATTTGCCAACGCACCAGGGCAAATCGGGAAGAGTCGGGTACAGTCCCAGAACTGTCGCATATAATGTATGCGGCAATTCTGGGCGGCTGTTGGCTGATAATGTTAGGTTGGGGGGCTCCCCATAACGTGGAGCTCCCCATCCTGAGAATACCAACCTTCAGCCGTATGGCTTTATCTGGCTGGTATTAAAATTAGGGGAGACCGCACGCCATTTTTTTTAATTATTTAATTATTTCACTACACAGTATAGACACGCCCACCGGCTGCTGTGATTGGGTGCAGTGTGACACCTGTCACTCAGCGTGGGGGCGTGTCTCACTGTAACCAATCATAGGCGCCGGTGGGCGGGGAAAGCAGGGAATACGAGATTGTTTATTGGGCGGCCGGCTTTTTCAAAATAGTAAAAGCCGCCGGAGCAGTGTGAATGCCGTGCAGCGCAGGACATCGGGGATCGTGGATCGGTGAGTATGAGAGAGGGCTGCTCAATTCAGTTACTCAGGAGTTTAGCGGTCATCGGTGAGTCCTTCACTGGTGACCGCTAATCAGGGCGCGACACAGACAGAGCCGCAGCGTGACCATGAAGTCGGGTGAGGTTCACCCGAGTTCATTCTGACAGTGCGGCTCTTTCTGTGTCTGCTGTCATCTGCCATTCAGCTCTGCTACAAGGCTGTCTGTGTGCCCAATGCATACGTCACAGAACACATGATCTAAAGGATCGCACATAAAATTGATCAATTTAACATAGACTACTAACGCATGTGTGACAGCAAATGAACGACCTACGTGCAATCTTATAAGATCCCGTATGCAACCTGGGCGTGTCACATCGCAAATGCGATTGTACAACTAATTGCAATGGGTAAAGCAGGCTTAAGGCTTTGTCCTGAAGTAAGGAGATGATAAAGCCTACTCTGGACCTCTCCGTGGAGAGGCGAGAAGAGTTGACCTCTAGGTGTATCTGACACTGACTAATGAAACCTCGACATGATCTGGCATCGCCAGAATATCTGTTTGGCAGAGCAAGTCGAGGATCATGTGCAGATGTCACCATGGTCTGAGGTTTATCCTCTATACTGTTGAGCCACGACTCAAGTACTTGTATGTAACGGTGTAACTGCTGATATTCTGCCATAACTGCCAGACCCTTGGCTCAGTCCTAATGTTACGGGGGGCTGTCTGATAATAAACCTAAAGGAATGTCAGACAGTCAGGGTCCACCGTGCAAAGACTCTGCTGCAGATTATGGCAGAGGATAAGGGGTATATAAGTGTACCACTGTAAAAAATAATAGCACAAGTGCAGAGTGCAATACCTCTGTTAATCTCACAGAGGAATATAATTAGAAAATAAAGCAATTCCTCCCTTACTTGGAGGGCGTGTGGAATGGTCTCTGTTAAAGATCACAGAGACAAAAGCAGTGAGTGTGAAATGGCACCTACCTAGGTCCGTTCCTCTAGTGGTGCCAGGAGACGGACAGCAGCGTAAGCCGCACAAAGCTCCTACCTGCGTTCACTCCACTGGTTTCATTAGTCAGTGTCAGATACACCTAGAGGTCAACTCTTCTCGCTTCTCTACGGAGAGGTCCAGAGTAGGCTTTATCATCTCCTTACTTCAGGACAAAGCCTTAGAATGGGCGACTCCCTTATGGGAGCGCTCTGATGTGGTTACTCTGAGACATCAAGACTTTCTTGATGCTCTTAAAGCGGTATTCATGGGTCCGCAGGTTACCCATGATGCGTCCCTGAGACTCTTAGATCTCTCTCAGGGTTCGTTATCCACTAGTTCTTATGCCATTGCTTTTAGAACTCTGCTGGCAGAACTAGACTGGCCAGAGAAGGTGTTGATTCCTATCTTCTGGAGAGGTAGCAACGAGGATCGACGTACGCCATAGGGAACGTAGACTCGAGGTCTCTTCCTCACGCCCTAAGCATCGGGCTATTCCAGTTGTTGAGGGTCCACTACTATCTTCCTCAGCATCTGAAACATCTCCCACTCCTATGGAGTTAGGTCATACGTCCTCCAGACTACGCAAGTCTGGTCCTCCTATATGTTACGTATGTCATCAGGCTGGGCACTATGCCAACAAGTGTTCTAGTCGTCAGGGAAACTCCCAGGCCTAGTAACCATTAGAGGGGGGTTACTAGAGACGTCTTCTGCACCCTCTAAGTGTAGTATCCCCGATCAGCTCTCATTCTCTGAGAATACATGGCCTATTATGGCTTTTGTGGATTCCGGAGCTGACGGGACATTTGTGTCCTCAGGATTTGTAAAGGGACACAATATTCCCATTATCATGTTAGAGGTGCCTATTCCTGTCCGTGTTGTTAATGGGACTATGTTGTCTGACTCCATTACATTGAGGACAGTTCCCTTGCGCCTTTCCCTGCCTCAGGGTCACATAGAGGAGATTTCTTTTCTTGTTTTGCCTGAGGGTATAGACGACGTCCTTCTGGGTCTCCCATGGCTTCGGACTCATGCTCCTCACATTGACTGGGAGTCCGACAGCATTATTAGTTGGGGTTCGAAATGTCAGTTCCGATGTCTTCCCTTACCACCTAAGGTCGTTGCGGTTGCATCAACTGATCTCTCTCCCATACCTACACCCTATTTGGATTTCGCTGACGTGTTCTCCAAACAGGGTGCTGAGGTTCTATGACTGTGCCATAGACCTTATCCCAGGTTCGGTTCCACCTAAGGGCAGGGTTTACCCCCTGTCGATACCTGAGTCGGAGGCCATGTCGACCTATATAAGAGAGAGTTTAGAGAAGGGGTTCATTCGTAAGTCTGTCTCTCCCGCGGGAGCTGGGTTTTTCTTTGTTCGGAAGAAAGAGGGTGATTTGCGTCCCTGCATAGATTACAGGGGTCTCAACGCAATCACAATAAAGAACAAATACCCGTTACCTTTAATTTCGGAGCTCTTTGACAGACTGAGGGGAGCTCAGGTTTTTACGAAGTTGGATCTGCGGGGTGCGTGTAACTTGGTACGAATTCAAGAGGGTGACGAATAGAAGACCGCTTTTAACACCCGAGACGGTCACTATAAATACCTCGTCATGCCTTTTGGTTTATGTAATGCACCCGCAGTATTTCAGGACTTCGTAAACAATGTGTTCAGGGATTTACTGTTATCCTCCGTCGTGGTGTATCTTCTCCATCAACTATCTGTCTGGGAGTAGGAATAACAAGGCAGACACTCTGTCTCACTCTATGGTTTCTACCCAGGAAGAGATTGACGAACCTCGTCTTATCCTTCCCTCCAGGGTTTTTCATACACTCTCCCCTGTGACGTTAGAACAAATCCCACCGGGCAAGACCTTTGTGCCGCCTGATCGACAGAATGATATACTGTCGTGGGCCCACACCTCAAAGGTGGGTGGGCATTTTGGTATTAGGCGGACACGAGAGTTACTGGAGAGGTGGTATTGGTGGCCACACTTAGCCAGCCACGTCAAGAGATATGTCGGTTCCTGCTACTCGTGTGCTCGCAACCGTCCATTACGGCAGAGACCGGCTGGGCTCTTGCATCTTTTACCATTGCCAGATAGACCATGGGAGGTGGTAGGCATGGACTTTGTGGGTGATCTTCTGTGTTCACAGGGACATAGATTTGTGTGGGTCATTACGGACCATTTCTCCCAGATGGTTCATCTCGTACCGTTATCGAGAATCCCGTCTTACAGGGTACTTGCCAAACTATTCCTCAAGCATGTCTTTAGGCTTCACGGGAAGCCAGATCGTATCATTTGTGATAGAGGCCCGCAATTTGCTTCCCGTTTCTGGTGAGAACTTTGTAGCCTTCTGCAAATTGAGTTGAATCTCTCTTCGGCATACCATCCGGAGACCAATGGTTTGGTTGAGCGGACCAATCAATCCATGATTATATACCTTCGACACTTTGTTGCTGAGAACCACGATAACTGGTCCTCCCTCCTACCCTGGGCAGAATTTGCCCTTAACAATTCGCTGGCTGACGCCACTGGGCAGACACCATTCGTACTCAATAATGGGCAACACCCTAGGGTACCGGTACCGTTTCCCGCTGCTGCACCTTCTCCTCTTGTGGCCGACTGGGCAACTAATGCCAGAGAGGTTTGGGATCGGACTCAAGAGTCGATCCAAGCAGCTAAGGACCGTATGAAGACTGTGTCCGATCAGTTTCGTCACCCGGCTCCTGTCTTTTCTCCAGGGGATTTTGTATGGCTCTCTGCAAAACACGTGAAACTTAGAGTGAGCTCTATCAAATTTGCTCCTCGCTTCCTGGGTCCTTATGAGGTTCTTCGACAGGTAAATCCTGTAGTCTACCAATTGAAGTTACCCGTCCATCTTAGGATCCATGACAAATTACATGTTTCACTGCTAAAGCCGGCTATTTTACCTCACGCTCGTGAAGTGCACTCTCTTGCCTCTGATTCCTCTCGCTCTAGCTATGAGGTACGAGCCATAGTTGGTTCTAAGATGGTTAGAGGGCGCAGGTTCTTCTTGATAGATTGGAATTTGGGAGGGCTATGGCCCGGAACATCGCTCTTGGGAGCCTGAGGAGGCTCTCCATGCTCCCAACTAGTGTGCGAGGACACAAACCACTAGATATGGCACCTGCCTAGGTCCGCTCTTCTAGTGGTGCAAAAGAGATGGATAGCAGCATAAGCCGCACAAAGCTCCTACCTCTGTTCACTCCCTTAGTGTGCGAGGATACGAACAACTGCCAGACGCAGTATAAGGAACGTTATCCTAGTGGCAACGTCCACCTACGAGTAGAATCACAAGGCCCAGCCGGACCATGTGCCTCAGGCACCTGCCTATGTCCGCTCCACTAAGAGGTAAGGATATGGACTGCAGCCGAAGCTGTAAGGTATAAGAATGCTACCCTGCCGGTAGCGCTCACCTAACATAGACCGAGAGATGCCTTGAGGGACGTGCTCAGGGCGTCTACCCTCATGCATGAACCAAGAGGACTGAGCGCTGGGCGACGTTCGTCAGGGTCTTATATAGACTCTGTGACTCATCCAAGATGGAGGACACCAGAGCCAATCCGCTGCCAGAATGACAGCAATGACGTCACGCTGGCCTATCACCGAGCAAAGCCTCACAAGCACATGACCAACGACCAATCGGCATAGAAGGTGTCAGAGACATGTGACCACGTGTCACAAGCACATGACCAGTGGAAAATCAACTTAGAAGGTGTCAGAGACATGTGACCTCGTGTCAGCAATGATGTCATCCGCACATACGCAATGGCTCCAAGATAGGACTTAGTCTCCAGCGCTTGCACCTGTGCAGTAGCAAGAAATCCGGACATAGTCTCCAGAGCCACAGCAACTGTAACAATTAGTGTCCCACTGGTGCAAACCTATGTCCAGCACCTCTGCATTTCACACTCAAACTCATTGTTACTAAGCCATTATACTAGCAAACACTGAATAAACTTAGTGGCATCCTAAAAGTGGCTGTTGGACTTCCATTAGTGTCCCACTGGTGCAAACCTATGTGCAGCACCTCTGCATTGCACACTCAAACTCATTGTTACTAAGCCATTATACTAGCAAACACTGAGTAAACTTAGTGGCATCCTAAAAGTGGCTATTGGACTTCCATTAGTGTCCCACTGGTGCAAACCTATGTGCAGCACCTCTGCATTGCACACTCAAACTCATTGTTACTAAGCCATTATACTAGCAAACACTGAGTAAACTTAGTGGCATCCTAAAAGTGGCTGTTGGACTTCCATTAGTGTCCCACTGGTGCAAACCTATGTGCAGCACCTCTGCATTGCACACTCAAACTCATTGTTACTAAGCCATTATACTAGCAAACTATGCTGCCAGTTTAAGGGCCGTAGTTGCATTGTCAGGGATAGTTATTGTTGTTTATTCTGCTGTTAATAAAGATAGACCACCGCTGCAATCTACACCACCTCTCAATTTTTACTACCACATTTTAGGTGCACAATCTTGTCGCAATCAAATGAGTGGCAAAATGACAGATGCTGGTGGAAAGGGGAAGAGTCGTGTTGGAAAAGGAAAAAGAGGGTTTGTCCGTGGGGAAGGTGACAAAGCTCCATTAACGTCTGCTGAAGATATACCATCTTCCAGCAAAAGTAAGTTGTCTACTACTTACCATGGACAATCTGATGTGCTCCCTTTTTTACGGACACGAACAACTGGAACAAAGGTAGATGATGGCCAAAAAAAGAAAATGCTTGAATGGATCTCAAGTGGTCAAACAAGTGCCCTCTCCTCCACCTCAACTACCACATCCAAAAAACACCAGTCCTCTGAGTTGTCATCCCAATCACACTTGCTTTCTCCCAGCTCGGAAGTCTCCATCCGCCCTGCACAGTATGGTGGAACTGAGATGGCTGAGTCTGCAGAGCTGTTCAGTCACACTATAGCCTGGGAATCAGAGGTCTGCTCCCAAGCTACAGTGAGTACAGACCAGGAAATGGTCTGCAGTGATGCCCAGAACCTTTGTGACTCAGATTCAGGCCATGATGACCAAGTTTCTGAGCATAATGTTGACCCTTATTCACAAACTGAAACACCTGTTGTAATAGACAATGAGGAACATACTGATGACGATGAGACGCAGATACCAGATTGGGATGACAACTTAAATATTCGGTCAGGGCAAGAAGAGGCTCGGTCTGAGGGTGAGGGGAGTGCAAACACAACAATTGATGAGGAAGTTCTAGATCCCACTTACTGTCAACCCACAGTCAGGCCCTCGAGGAGGTCAACAGAGACGGTGGAGGAGGATGCAACTGACGACGAAGTTACCTTGCCCCTTCCTGGACAGTGTCGGAGTACTGGTAGCACGTCTACAACTGCATCCTCAGCCACCACTGTGCCTCTGAGCACTAGTCGGGGTGGATCAGCAGGTTGCATGCCCTCTAAGCCTTGCATAGCCTGGTCCTTTTTTGACATAGCAAAAGATCGCCCAAATTATATGATCTGTAAAATTTGTCGTGATTCTGTTAGTAGAGGGCAAAACCTCAGCAGTTTGACAACTTCTTCCATGAATCGTCACATGAATAAATGTCATATGTCCCAGTGGGAAGCTCACCGTGCTGCAATGCGGCCTAGCGGAGCGAACCATCCACCGCCTGCCCCTTCCAGTGCATCCGCGCGCTCTTCATCTTCTAGGACTGTAGGGACAGCTGTCACACCTGGTTTTCCACGCACAACTTCCACCACTGTAACTGTAACAGGCAGTTTGCTTGGTAGGTCGTCAGTTGGTTTGGAAGGGAAACAAGTGCGTGTGTACAGCTCTCTCAGACATCGATAGCACCAACGTTGGATGATGGCAACATCATGTCTCCGCCTGCACTTTCCTTACAAACCTACATTTTTCCAGGGACACCCTACTCAACACCGTCTACACACAGCAGCCAGATCTCTGTCCCTCAGATGTGGACAAATAAAAGACCATTTCCTGCGACCCATGAAAAAGCTAAGAGGTTGACTTTATCCCTCTGTAAGCTCTTGGCTACCGAAATGGTGCCTTTCTGCCTGGTGGACACACAGGATTTTAGAGACCTTATGTCTGTCGCTGTGCCCCAGTACCAGATGCCCAGCTGCCACTACTTCTCTAAGAAAGGTGTGCCCGCGCTACACCAGCATGTCGCACACAACATCACCGCTTTCTTGAGAAACTCTGTGTGTGAACGGGTGCATTTCACCACCGATAGTTGGACCAGTAAGCATGGACATGGACGTTACATGTCACTGACTGGGCACGGGGTAACTATGGTGATATATGGTGACGGGTCTGCTGCACAAGTCTTGCTGTCCCCACGACTTGTGTGTCAATCCTCTGTCTGTCCAAGTTCCGCCACTGCTTCTGCCTCCTCCACCTCATCTGTGTCCTCCACCTCCGCCCCAAGCCTGCCTGGTCAGGCCACCAGCGTTCTCACTGTGCAGAAGGAATCACGCACCCCTCATTACTATGCTGGCAGCAGAGCACAACGGCATCAGGCGGTCTTTAGCTTGACATGTCTTGGAAATAGGAGTCACACAGCGGCTGAGTTGTGGGCAGCTCTGGAGACTGAGGTTAATAAATGGTTGTCTCCACTCAACCTGCAGCCTGGTAAGGCCGTGTGCGACAATGCTGCAAACCTGGGTGCGGCCCTTCGCCTGGGCAAGGTGACACACGTGCCTTGTATGGCTCACGTGTTGAACCTTGTTGTCCAGCAATTTTTAACACACTATCCCGGCCTAGATGGCCTTCTGACCAGGGCAAGAAAACTGTCTGCTCACTTCCGCCGTTCAACCACCGCTGCTGAGCGACTTGCATCGCTCCAGAAGTCTTTCGGCCTGCCGGTTCATCGCCTGAAATGCGATGTGGCGACACGCTGGAATTCGACTCTCCACATGTTACAGCAACCGTGGCAGCATCGCCGAGCCCTGGTGCAATACGTCATGACGTATAGCCTGGGCCAACGAGATGCAGAGGTGGGGTAGATCACCCTGATGGAGTGGTCTCAGATCAAGGACCTATGCACCCTTCTGCACAGTTTCGACATGGCGACGAATATGTTTAGCGCTGACAATGCCATTATCAGCATGACAATTCCAGTCATTTACATGCTGGAGCACACGCTAAACACTATTCGGAGTCAGGGGGTGGAATAACAGAAACGGGAGGAACTACAGGATGATTCATATGCGCAAGACACAACAACATCGCCAAGGTCCAGACGTTCATCATCATCAACGCGGCAGGCATGGGACCATGGGGGACAGGGATCAACAAGGGCGCATGGTAGCAGGCGAAATGTTGAGGAAGGTGCAGGAGAACATGAAGAAATGAAGGACGAACTGTCCATGGACATGGAAGACTCAGCGGATGAGGGAGACCTTGGTCAAATTTCAGTTGAAAGAAGTTGGGGGGAGATGTCAGAGGAAGAAAGAACGTTTAGCACCTCTATGCCACAAACACAGCGTGGACTTGGTCCACATGGCTGCGCAAGACACATGAGTGTCTTCTTGCTGCACTACCTCCAACATGACCCTCGTATTGTCAAAATTAGAAGTGATGATGAATACTGGCTTGCCGCACTATTAGATCCCCGGTACAAGTCCAAATTTTGTGACATAATTCCAGCCATAGAAAGGGACGCACGTATGCAGGAGTATCAGCAGGAGCTGTTACTCGATCTTAGCTCGGCTTTTCCACCAAACAATCGTGCAGGTGCAGGGAGTGAATCTCCCAGTTGTAACTTGACAAACATGGGACGATCTCGTCATCTTCAACAGTCTACCCGTACCAGTAGCACCGTATCTGGTGCTGGTAACAGCAATTTTATTGAATCTTTTCATAAGTTGTTTAGACCCTCCTTTGCAAGGCCACCAGAGACAACAAGTCTGACACATAGTCAACGGCTGGAGAGGATGATACAGGAGTATCTCCAAATGAACATCGATGCCATTACTTTGCAAATGGAGCCTTGCTCATTTTGGGCTTTAAATTTCGAAAAATGGCCAGAGCTCTCCACTTACGCCTTGGAGATTTTGTCGTGTCCAACTGCCAGCGTTGTCTCTGAATGTGTCTTCAGTGCTGCTTTGTGTGTGCTGACAGATAAGCGCACGCGTCTGTCCAGTGACAATGTGGACAGACTAACGTTCTGTGTGTGTGTGGCCCAATTTTTGGAAAAAAGGAAAACTCCGCTTGGAGTAACCCTTGCTTACATTGTTTTTAAAAATGATCCAAGATGCACAGAGCTGGAATCAGGAAAGACTTTGCTACCTACCTCGGGGTCATCCTGGGAACGGTTAAGTATGGCGTATTTTTGAATTTGCTTGATGCAAATCTAGCTGTGATGTGTACAACTGGGGCACAAGTGCTGCCACTGAAGGGGTGGGTGTGTGTGGGGACAAATTTTTGGAAAAAAGGGAGACTCCGCTTGGAGTAACCCTTGCTTACATTGTTTTTAAAAATGATCCAAGATGAACAGAGCTGGGATCAGGAATGACTTTGCTACCTACCCCGGTGTCATCCTGGGGACGGTTAAGTATGGCGTATTTTTGAATGTGCTTGATGCAAATCTAGCTGTGAAGTGTACAACTGGGGCACAAGTGCTGCCACTGAAGGGGTGGGTGTGTGTGGGGCCCAATTTTTGGAAAAAAGGGAGACTCCGCTTTGAGTAACCCTTGCTTGCTGTGTTTTTTAAAAGGAGCCAAGATGAACATGTCATGGTTCAGCAAAGACTTTGCTACCTACCCCGGGGTCATCCTGGGAACGGTTAAGTATGGCGTATTTTTGAATGTGCTTGATGCAAATCTAGCTGTGAAGTGTACAACTTGGGCACAAGTGCTGCCACTGAAGGGGTGGGTGTGTGTGTGGCCCAATTTTTGGAAAAAAGGAAGACTCCGTTTGGAGTAACCCTTGCTTACATTGTTTTTAAAAATGATCCAAGATGCACAGAGCTGTGATCAGGAAAGACTTTGCTACCTACCCCGGTGTCATCCTGGGGACGGTTAAGTATGGTGTATTTTTGAATGTGCTTGATGCAAATCTAGCTGTGAAGTGTACAACTGGGGCACAAGTGCTGCCACTGAAGGGGTGGGTGTGTGTGGGTCCCAATTTTTGGAAAAAAGGGAGACTCCTCTTGGAGTAACCCTTGCTTACATTGTTTTTAAAAATGATCCAAGATGAACAGAGCTGGGATCAGGAATGATTTTGCTACCTACCCCGGTGTCATCCTGGGGACGGTTAAGTATGGCGTATTTTTGAATGTGCTTGATGCAAATCTAGCTGTGAAGTGTACAACTGGGGCACAAGTGCTGCCACTGAAGAGGTGGGTGTGTGTGGGGCCCAATTTTTGGAAAAAAGGGAGACTCCGCTTTGAGTAACCCTTGCTTGCTGTGTTTTTTAATAGGAGCCAAGATGAACATGTCATGGTTCAGCAAAGACTTTGCTACCTACCTCGGGGTCATCCTGGGAACGGTTAAGTATGGCGTATTTTTGAATGTGCTTGATGCAAATCTAGCTGTGAAGTGTACAACTGGGGCACAAGTGCTGCCACTGAAGGGGTGGGTGTGTGTGGCCCAATTTTTGGAAAAAAGGGAGACTCCACTTGGAGTAACCCTTGCTTACATTGTTTTTAAAAATGATCCAAGATGCACAGAGCTGTGATCAGGAAAGACTTTGCTACCTACCCCGGTGTCATCCTGGGGACGGTTAAGTATGGTGTATTTTTTAATGTGCTTGATGCAAATCTAGCTGTGAAGTGTACAAATGGGGCACAAGTGCTGCCACTGAAGGGGTGGGTGTGTGTGGGGCCCAATTTTTGGAAAAAAGGGAGACTCCGCTTGGAGTAACCCTTGCTTACATTGGCGTATTTTTGAATGTGCTTGATGCAAATCTAGCTGTGAAGTGTACAACTGGGGCACAAGTGCTGCCACTGAAGGGGTGGGTGTGTGTGTGGTCCAATTTTTGGAAAAAAGGGAGACTCCGCTTGGAGTAACCCTTTCTTACATTGTTTTTAAAAATGATCCAAGATGCACAGAGCTGGGATCAGGAAAGACTTTGCTACCTACCCCAGTGTCATCCTGGGGATGGTTAAGTATGGCGTATTGTTGAATGTGCTTGATGCAAATCTACCTGTGAAGTATACAACTGGGGCACAAGTGCTGCCACTGAAGGGGTGGGTGTGTGTGTGGCCCAATTTTTTGAAAATAGGGAGATTCCGCTTGGAGTCACCTTGCGGTGTTTTACATGATTTTAGAAGGGCGTGCCATGTTTATATCTGTGTCTCCTCCTCTTTTTCCTTGTCCAGCTCTTTTGTTTTCGCATGAGTATATGTCCTTGTCACTTTCCCATGTGTTTGTGTTGTTAGTTGTTTGCCACCTTTTGGACACCTTTGAGGGTGTTTTCTAGGTGTTTTTATGTGTTTGTGATTGCCTCCCATTGTTTCCTATGCGGTTCGAATGGTTCGCCGAACCGGTTCGCTGAACCAAACTCGAACGAGACCTCCGTTCGGCGAACCGAACTCGAGCCGAACCGCGACCAGTTCGCTCATCTCTAGTACTGAGTTTGAGATTTGTGAACCTTTTTCGAACAAGTTCACTCATCTCTACTCTCCATTACTAACCCTTACACTTGATGTCAGATCACCATACACAGCTGACATCAAACACAAAAATGATTATCCCAATTTCCACCGCACTAGGGCAATTGGGAAAAGTTGGGCAAAGCATCAGAATTGATGCAACTATTGTGATGCTCCAATTCTTGGGAGGCTTTGGGATGATAGTTTTATGCTCGTAAGGGGCAAATAGTCATAAACTTTCCAAAGCCTGATAATATCAGCTTGCAACGGTTTGCTTTACCTTGGCTAGTTATCAAAATAGGGGGATCAAAAGTCGTATTTTAAAATTATTTATTTATTTATTAGGTTAAGGAAGGCTAAAACCACCTTTTGGTGACTTTCTTGTAGCACTGAAGGGTGCTTTTAGTCGTATTAAACCTTATAAATTAATAAATGAAAAAAATGTCCTTCCTATTTTTGATAACCAGACAAGGTAAGGCAAACAGCTTATGTGCTGATATTCTCAGGTTATGAATATCTATGGTTATTTGGCCCTTTGCAGCCTAAAATATCAGCCCGAAGCGGCCTCAGAATTGGCGCATCACGTTAGATGACCCAATTCAGGCGCTTTGTCCAGTTCTTCCTGATTGCCCTGGCAAGGTGTCAATGAGAGTAATGTTTTTTGGGGGGTTGATAACATCTGTGTAATGTCAGCTGGCATCAAACCTAGGTGTTTTTATGGTAACGAATGTTACATCAAATGAAAGCCTTATTTGTCTAATATACCGTATGTTTTCAAACTTTTGTGTTTGCTGCTTATGGCAACAGTGCTCTACGCATGCGGGAAAACAAAATGGCGGAGTCTAATGCGATATTCATAGCAACTGAAAGCAGAAGAGTGATAAAATTCTTGTTTCTGCAAGGAAGGTACGCGAAGGATATTCATGGTGATATGTCACAGACATTGAGGGATCAACGCTCTTCATATTCCACAGATAAGAACTGGGTTGCTGAATTTAAAATGTGCCACTTCAGCACCAATGATGAAGAACGTCCTGGACGACCAAGAGAGATTTTTGTTCTGGAGAATCGTTGATGCTATGTAAAACCTCATACTGGAGAATCGACACATTTCAGCTAAAGCAACAGCAGACAATATGGGGATTAACTGTGAACATGTTTTTGCCATATCCATGGACATTTGGACATGAAGAAGATATTTGCAATGTGGGTCCCCAAATGTTTGACAACAGATCAGAGAAGCATGCGAGTGAAAACTTCCCGGTCCATTTGTCAGCATTTCCAAACTGATAAGAACTTCCTGGATCGACTGGTCACTATGGATGAGACCTGGATTTATTTGTATGACTCTGAAAAC
Organism: Anomaloglossus baeobatrachus; assembly: GCF_048569485.1. Lineage (NCBI taxonomy): Eukaryota > Metazoa > Chordata > Amphibia > Anura > Aromobatidae > Anomaloglossus > Anomaloglossus baeobatrachus. The sequence continues at coordinate 148,468,589 of NC_134360.1, forward strand.
AAGAAACAGTCAAAAGAGTGGAGGCACAGTGGTTCTCTTCATCCAAAGAAGTTCAGGGTGCAAAAATCAGCCACTAAGGTGATGGCGTCTGTGTTCTGGTGTAAGGAGAGCATGCTGCTAGTGGACTACCTTCAAAAGGGTTCAGAAAATTATCTGATCATGTCAATTCAGCATTTTTAGGCTACATGCGCACGCTGCGTTTTTTGCTGCGTTTTTGGCAGCAGTTTTGTTGTCAGAACTTTCTGACATTTGACTTCCCAGCAAAGTCTATGGGAAGTTAGATTTGCTATGCGCACATTGCAGTTTATTTGTCAGCGTTTTATTTGTCAAACGTTTGTGACAAAAAAAATGCAGCATGTTCATTTTTCCTGCGTTTTTGTCAACATTTGTCACAAAAGTGCAGCAAAAACCCATGTTGTGAAAAACGCACTGAAAACGCAGCAAAAACGCACCTACAATTACAAGCATTTTTTGTGACATTTCTAGGCTCTCTCTGACAAGGTGCAGTTTTGGCTGCATTTTGGCTGCAGTTTTGGCTGCAGTTTGTGAACACAAAAAGATGCAGCGTGCGCATGTAGCCTAACCCGCATTTTTCACCAGTGAAAGCAATAAGGAATGCATGAAAAAAGGGAATTAAAAAAAATGCCTCAAGGATGCAGTAAAAATGCATATTTTTACCATTCATCTACCAAGAGATGCAGAAATACTGCAGAAATTTCTGCCACCATATTCTCAAAGTGTGCATATACCCATACAGCCAAACTGGTGGAGCAGGCAGTTTTTCTCTCTAGTTAAATTAACTTTAGGAACAAGTCATTATCCAGGAAAAAATATTTCCTAACATTTTGTCGATTAAAGTCTTTTTTATCATCAGTTTTGTATGTTTTCTTGTCAGTCAGTTAAAGTAGCGTACTATTCTGACAACATTGTTTTCAACAGAGACCTAGGAGTCAGAGTTGTGTCCAGGCATCTTCCCTATGCTGTTCACATTCCATTTCAGTGGTGTTTCCATCCATTTAAGTGATTTCCAGCCCCTCTCAGACCTCCCAGGGGGTCTGCTGGAAAAATGCTTCTGTTTCCTCTTGACTTCCATTATGCTCGTTACTTGCGATGAGCATCCGAGTATTATGAATTGCTCAGCTCTAGCTGTAATCACTAGCTGTAAGATGTTGGTTGGATTCTGCTCTCATTCACCACCCTCTTACAAATGAACGAACAAAAAATGTAAATCATATTAACATTTGGTGTGACCTTTAACATAAATTCTTTGAAATTAAAAAAGCTGAAAAATTCGGCAGCAACTCCAAACCGACAATGCTTACTGTAATAGCAAAATCAACTATTTAGACAATAAACCCAAAACCTCCAAAATGAAAATAAAATATATTAATCATACAAACTATATAGAAAGTACTGAGTTCAGCCAAATTCGGCATTGGGGCGGAGCAAACAGGGCAGCTTCTCAGGGACCCTACTCCCTTGGGGACCTCCAGTGTCTACGGCAGGAGCTACAATTAATCAATGTAGCATCTGATGGGGAGACTGCTTAAGGGCCTTTGATGACAGCACGATTATGTGAAAATGTGACTGTGATGCCACTACAGGTCTTGTACTCTGCTGGACTTCAGGGCTTATGGTGACATCATCATATGATCGATCATGTAACCATGATTTCAGCAAAAGTCTTGTAGATATATAGAGTGTATGGGCTCCTGCTGGTATACATATATACAGTATATACCAAAGGTTTGGACACACCTTCTCATTCAAAGAGTTTTCTATATTTTCATGACTCTGAAAATTGTAGATTCACATTGAAGGCATTAAAACTATGAATTAACACATGTGGAATGAAATACTTAACAAAAAAGTGTGAAAAAAACTGAAAATATGTCTTATATTCTAGGTTCTTCAAAGTAGCCACCTTTTGCTTTGATTACTGCTTTGCACACTCTTGGCATTCTCTTGATGAGCTTCAAGAGGTAGTCACCGGAAATGGTTTTCACTTCACAGATGTGCCCTGTCAGGTTTAATAAGTGGGATTTCTTGCCTTATAAATGGGGTTGGGACCATCAGTTGTGTTGTGCAGAAGTCTGGTGGATACACAGCTGATAGTCCTACTGAATAGACTGTTAGAATTTGTATTATGGCAAGAAAAAAGCAGATAAGTAAAGAAAAACAAGTGGCCATCATTACTTTAAGAAATGAAGGTCAGACAGTTTGAAAAATTGGGAAAACTTTGAAACTGTCCCAAAGTGCAGTGGCAAAAGCCATCAAATGCTACAAAGAAACTGTCTCACATGAGGACCGCCCCAGGAAAGGAAGACCAAGAGTCACCTGTTCTGCGGAGGATAGGTTTATCCGAGTCACCAGCCTCAGAGATCGCAGGTTAACAGCAGCTCAGATTAGAGACCAGGTCAATGCCACACAGAGTTCTAGCAGCAAACACATCTCTAGAACAACTGTAAAGAGGAGACTTTATGCAGCAGGCCTTCATGGTAAAATAGCTGCTAGGAAACCACTGCTAAGGACAGGCAACAAGCAGAAGAGACTTATTTGGGCTAAAGAACACAAAGAATGGACATTAGACCAATAGAAATCTGTGCTTTGGTCTGATGAGTCCAAATTTGAGATCTTTGGATCCAACCACCATGTCTGTGCGACGCAGAAAAGATGAACAGATGAACTTTACATGACTGGTTTCCACCATGTAGCATGGAGGAGGAGCTGTGATGGTGTGGGGGTACTTTGCTGGTGACACTGTTGGGGATTTATTCAAAATTGAAGGCATACTGAACCAGCATGGCTACCACAGCATCTTGCAGCGGCATGCTATTCCATCCTGTTTGCATTTAGTTGGACTATCATTTATTTATCAAAAGTACAATGACCCCAAACACACCTCCAGGCTGTGTAAGGGCTATTTGACTAAGAAGGAGAGTGATGGGGTGCTACGCCAGATGACCTGGCTTCCACAGTCACCAGACCTGAACCCAATTGAGATGGTTTGGGGTGAGCTGGACCGTAGAGTGAAGGCAAAAGGGCCAACAAGTGCTAAGCATCTCTGGGAAAAGATGAACAGATGAACTTTACATGCCTGGTTTCCACAATGAAGCATGGAGGAGGAGCTGTGATGGTGTGGGGGTACTTTGCTGGTGACACTGTTGGGGATTTATTCAAAATTGAAGGCATACTGAACCAGCATGGCTACCACAGCATCTTGCAGCGGCATGCTATTCCATCCTGTTTGCATTTAGTTGGACTATCATTTATTTATCAAAAGTACAATGACCCCAAACACACCTCCAGGCTGTGTAAGGGCTATTTGACTAAGAAGGAGAGTGATGGGGTGCTACGCCAGATGACCTGGCTTCCACAGTCACCAGACCTGAACCCAATTGAGATGGTTTGGGGTGAGCTGGACCGTAGAGTGAAGGCAAAAGGGCCAACAAGTGCTAAGCATCTCTGGGAACTCCTTCAAAACTGTTGGAAGACCGTTTTTAGTGACTACCTCTTGAAGCTCATCAAGAGAATGCCAAGTGTGTACAAAGCAGTAATCAAAGCAAAAGGTGGCTACTTTGAAGAACCTAGAATATAAGACATATTTTCAGTTGTTTCAAACTTTTTTGTTAAGTATTTAATTCCACATGGGTTAATTCATAGTTTTGATGCCTTTAATGTGAATCTACAATTTTCACAGTCATGAAAATAAAGAAAACTCTTTGAATGAGAAGGTGTGTCCAAACAACTGCTTTTGTGTGTGTATCATATATACGGACAATATAGTTAGTCCTTAGTATCATTTACCTCTTCTACTATATAAATTCAATACTTGAGTAGGGGGAGATGCTGCCGGTATGGACTCATTGACACTGTGTATTATCCTAAAGCTTGGAACATAACCATTGATCCTTCCTACATACTGTGGCTTGAAATCTTCATTTTTTGTCTGTATAAAGTCTCTGGCAATAATGTGCTGATTTTATTGCACTTTGCACTTTTGTGTCTTGGTGGTGGCTATTCAATCAGGTAGTTAGGAACAGTGAGGGCGAGCCACCGTGGAATGGGGGCACCACAAATCTAGGGTGCTTAAAGCCCCATTGGTAGGTAGGACACAAATCAGGAACAGATATAACCCTTCCTTGTCCATATTATCAATACTTCATCTATACCACCCTCAGACCCCTCTATAAGCTTTCCTACACCTGGCCACTCAGTGTGCACCTCCACACTACATGCACTTCTGTATGTTTGATGTTTTGGTTGATTGAAAATCTTTTAATTGATTACTAATAAAGTTATTATTTTTATGGGTATAAAATTCTGGTCTGTATACTAAGGTACCCTAGCCTATACAATTCTGGTTTGTACTCACATTTCAGTAATTGCACACAAGTCCAGAGTAAACCAAGTTTCCAGTGACCGGCTGCCGTTGGAGGGTGTATTTGGGTCCCACACCCTGGTTAGTGAACAGGTGTCCCTTCCTCCTGCATGCTGTGGTTGTCTCTGCTTTTTGGACGACTTCGCATGGAACAGAGAAGTCCACTCCCAGTTTTGTATGTATTTGGGAGCTGTGGCCCGCAAAATCTGACCCTTGGGATCTCTGTGGGTTCTGACGGACACCCTATCCCCCGTGTTGGGCTTCCTTTTCACTCTCGGGGCTTCGGGAGAACAAGGCCAGAAACCTCATCCTCTGCTGGTTAATTAACAAGGGAGCTTGCAACCTTCCTCCTCCTAGGGTCCAGGCACCCCGACTGTGCACGGCCTCCGGACCGGATTCCTGCTGTCGGCGAGCTACAACCCTGCTCCAGTCCACTTTAGGTCTCCCGCAACCGGATCTCTATTGCCTGTGGCCCTGCTCACTGTCTGCCACCTAGCCGGGTAGTCCAAGGACCCCTACCCCTGACTACACTGCACAGTCTGCACTTGACTTCAGCTGTCAGAGCTTGACTACTGTTCTCCTTCACCTCCTCCACTCAACTGTTGTGTAACTAGACTCTTGTGTTCCCACCTCTGACACCTCAGGACCCCTAGGTGGGCGTTCTCATCTGCCTGATCCTGCCCACTGGTGTGTCCTTATTATCATGAGGGGGTGGCTAAGCTTTTATGGCTGTGTGTTGTGCCTGGGTGTGGGTTTCTGGTGGTGACAAGGAGGATGGACACTTTTGTGACTACCTGGTTTTGCCAGGGTGTCACATTTACAGTGTTAAGCACATGAAACCTATGTTACATATTTAAAAATAGCTTTAAATAGTGAACATTTTTGTACCTATCATCAAGTGTAACTATACACGCACTTTATGAAATCTGAGTAAGTACCAATTCAGTGCAAAATATCATCATGATATATTTTTTTTATTTGATGGAGATCTGATTTTTATATAACGTTTCAAATCCAAATCGCAAAATTAATTAACCATTTCATTTTAATTATGAATCAGCTTTTGCAGAATTATGAAATTTAGAAATATACACAACTACTCTATTTGCTTCCTTTTTTCTCAAATATCATGCTGAAAGTGCAGTTTTATCTGCCTAGCTTTTTGATAGCTGCTTTGAACTGCTGCTCTAGTAAGAATCAGTTCTCATAAACTAGTTACAAACACTCCCCTTTATCTGAACATAGGGCAGGGGACCAGAGACGCTCACACATAATGTTTTTTGAATACTGATTGTTGTTAGAGCAGCAGTTCAAATCAGCTCCTAAAAGTGCATGAACTCAGTAGATGATGAAACACTTTCAGAATGGTGTTTGAGACAGAGAAGAAACAAAACAAGTTTATTGACTATTTTAGTATTACAAACTTTGCAATGGCTACTCAATTATCATATAAAAAAAGTTTAGCTACTCTTTAAAATGATAAAATCCTGTCTATTAGAAGCCACTTGTTTATGTCGAACAATCCACCCCTTAGGGTGTCTAAAATAAGTAAAAATTTCACAGGTGAACTTCAAAATCAAAACAATCTGCTGTCACAAATCAACTGTAATAGACGCATCTTCAGGGTGTTGAGCACATTAATATTTTAGCTTCAATGAAACCAATCTTTCTTGTATTGACAATTTTGAGAAAGACGCTATTTCTGTAGAAGGAAAATAGAATTGTACATTTGGATAGACAGTAGCTCAGATCAACAGTGATAAATATTTAGTGCAAAGAAACATTTCACCTAAATGCTAATATTTTTGTACAACATTATGGTGATTTATAAAAAAGAGGAAACTGTACATGTTCAGAGCTAATCTGAAAGATGAGTGACCTATATGTTCTCTGGGTAGGTGTGATATTAGTCAAGGTGGTCAGCTGCATCATGCAGTACATTAGTAATGTGGCCATTATTGGTAAGTATGGCTGCTTTCTGTCTGTGATATTTTCTGGATTTATGTACTTTTGCTGTGAATTAGATGTACAATAACTAAGGATGAACGGTCCCCTTAAAACTCTGGTTTGCCAGGTTTGACCGGACTTTAGTTAAAAGTTTAGTTCAGTACCTAGACTCGACCCAAACTTGACCCTGGACCTAGAACCTCATATAAGTCTATGGGACCCAAACCTCTGTGCTGTAAATGGCTGTAAAATGTCCATAGTAAGGGCTAGGGGGCTGCAAAAAGAAGCATAATGGGGGCAATCACCCTAAAAACAAACATGGATTGGGAATAAATAAAAGAATTACGTGGCCTTCTCGCCTATTTCTCATAACCAGCAGAGGTAAAAGAGATAACTGCAGGCTGCAACCCTTAGCTGTCAGCATTTTCTTGGCTCGTTATAAAAAATATAGGGGGTTCTGGGCGGCACGGTGGCTCAGTGGTTAGCACTGGAGCCTTTCAGCGCTGGGTTCCTGGATTCAAATGCCACCAAGGAAAACATCTGCAAGGAGTTTGTATGTTCTTCCTGTGTTCATGTGGGTTTCCTCCGGGTTCTCCGGTTTCCTCCCACACTCCAAAGACATACAGTTAGGGACTCTAGATTGTGAGCCCCAATGGGGTCAGTATTGCCAAAGTATGTAAAGCGCTGTGGAATAAATAGCGCTATATAAATGAATAAATATTATTATTATTATATTATTATTCCAAGCCATTTTTTAAATTATTTACATACAAAAATTAAAAAACAATAAGGGCTTTGCTCTATTTTTGATAACCAGCCAAGGTAAAGCAAACAGCTGCAGCTGGTATTATCAGGCTGGGAAGACCCATGGTTATTTGGTCTATAAATTAGATGTATCATTTCTGGCCCTTTGTACTGCTCTTCCTTATTGGTGGTGTGGTAGCAATTTTGATAATACTTTTTGGGTTGATGACAGCTGTGAATTGATAGACGGCATGAAGCCCATGGGCTTTATAATTAATAGGCATCAAGCAAATACCCCCATTGCTAACCTGGTAAGTGTAGAGTTTAGAAACACACTCAGGAAAAAATTGTTTATTTGAAAAAACACTACCTCACACTCCGTCATTCATCAATGTGTTCATTTAAAAAATCCACCAAGATTCGATATAATCCAATTGTGGAAAAACACCCCCTCACATTCCCTCATTCCTCAATTTATTAACTAAAAAAAAATCCTCAAAGTTTCCATGTAATCCAATTATGTAATATCCCATAACACCCATTGATTCCTATAACATTTTGTTCTGGGAACATTCTCAGAACGAGGCTTCATACATCATGGCAAGTCAGTGACAAGCACAGAATTTCTCATGCTCATGAGAAATTCTGTACCTACCGCTGACCTACAATAACCTATGGATACTTGTTGTGAAAACATTCTCAGAATGACATTCCATAGTAATCAATAAGCTTCATGGGACATTACACCATTGGATTACATTGGGACTTTAAGGATATCTTTTTAATTAATAAATTGATGAACAAGGGACTTTAGGGGAGTCTTTCTTCAAAGAAAACTACTTTTTTTCCAGTGTGTGTGCTATTTAACTCTACTCTTGACGGTTAGTAATGGGGTGTCTGATAGATGCCTCTCCATTACTTACTCCTGGGCTTTATGCCAGCTGTCAATTCACCACTGACATCAACTCCAAAAGTACAACACCAATTGCCACATCACCTGGACAATCAGGAAGAGCCAGACACAGTGCCAGAATTTACACATCTAATTTATGCACCACTTCAGGTGGGGATGCGGGTTGCTATTTTTAGGCTGGGAAGGATCAAATAACCATAAGCCTTCTCAGCCTGATAATAACAGACCCCTAACTGTCTTCTTTCCTTGACTTGTTATGAAAAATAGGAGGTACACCATGCTGTTTTATTAAATTATTTAAATGTATCATTTTAATGAGGAAGATGCCTATACCCTACTGTGACCAATAAAGGAAAAACAAAACAGTGTGGGGTCCCCTCTTATTGGATAATCAGCCAAGGTAACACAGACAGTTGAGGGCTGCAGTGTTTTACCTGCATGGGTTATCAAAAATAGGTGGGAGCTCACGTCTTTTTTTTTTTTTGTTTATTGTTCACAGCAGCGTACAGGTATCTTCCACATGCAAAAAAGGATGCGGATTAGCTGCACTGCAAACTTTTAACAAACTTTATTAGCATACAAACAGCAGCCAAACTGCAAACTTAATTATAATCTTTTTTTAAAAGTCCGTGTTTGAGTTTTAGCCCAAGAAACTCGGTGTCTGATACGAAACCCAAACTTTCCCATTCGGGTTCACTCATCCCTTAAACAAAATGAATTATTTTAATGTTCTTCTGTTAATTAAAAAATGAAATTGTTTTTTCCCTGCCTTTATTAATAACTTCACTAAGGCAGATATATTACTGTGCAGTTTAATAAGTGTTCTGGTCACAATTACATACAATTACATAAGATACATGTTTTCAATAAAACCGGTAATTGACTTACCACGTAAAGATGAGACATAACAAAGTTGAGATTAAAATTAAAACTTGATTAAACATTGCAGACTGTGTTCTTTGTATTGCTCTGTGCAGATCATTCTGAAATATGACAGAAAACAGTAATCAGATCACAAGCAACAAGATATCAATCCGATTCTATTTAAAAATGTTTGTAATAAGATGTTACAAAAAAACATCCATTTTTAAATGGGAAAAAGCATTTAACTGACCGAGTAAGACACAGAAGTGGACATCTCAAAGATGTCTCGGGATGGAGCTCACACTGAAAGCCACAACAGCCAAGACGGCCACAGACACAACCGCCTCCAGACAATCACGGACCATGGATTTTGTCAAGGTCCGCAGCAGCTGATCCAGACATACAGGTGATCTCAATGAATAGTAGTGGATCTACATGCTGTTGCACTGAACGCCCGCTCCTATACCAGGTGGTGTGAAGCTAAGTAAATGATATACAAAAGTAAAAAACATAGATAAACCAGGCACTGCGTGCAAGGAACAAGTTCATCAACAAAGTTTTAATGGGCACTACGTGTTTCAGGGGCGGACCGTCCCCTTCCTCAGGTACATAAATTACACACATTCATGGCTGACTATTCATAGCCCAACCTTATAAGTAAAAACATGAGGCATTAATATACAAAACTATACAGTATATCAACTGCTATTTTCAGCAGGAAAATTTGGAAAACATATAGAACTGTATAATATTGAAGAAGATGCAATAAAATAATACAAGAAAATGAATACAATAAACCTTAATTTCAGATACTATCATGGGTATTAACATATGTGCATATATTATAAGGATAATATACCCATAATTAAAAAACATATTTCCTACCTTACCCTAATGATCATAGCTAATCAAGCCTCAATGGGCTCTGAATGAAAACAAAAATAAATTAAAAGATAAAAATCTAACATCATTTTAAATCTAGAATATCTTACTGGAGAAAAATATGTCACCTTGTCCTAAAAGATCAACCTAGTTAAGTGTATCATGATATAGTTAAAAATAAATGAAGGATATAATATCTAATACATCAAACCACTTGGGCAACTCTAGATTTTTAGTTTGCTCTCTGATGAGGTTTAAACCTTCAGGAGCCAGGGTGACTAATTAAAAGTCCAAAAGGACTCCCTAATTATCAGCCTCTGAAATCAATTGGGGGCATTCTGCGGAATTTATTCTACAATTATCAACTGTAAACTTGCCGGAATTTTACAATGCTCCAATACAAAGTGTTTTGAAGGACTGAATGAATGAAGGAAAGGAATGAAGAATTAATATTTTGTCTATGCTTGTTTATTCTGTTATGAATTGGTTGAATGGTGCAACCAACATATTGAAGGCTGCAGTCGCACACTGTTACGAACCGGCGCCGCCATAGCTGCAAGCAGCCTGCTGCGGTTCCTCTTGCGCCCAGGCGCCGGCTGCCGTTCTTGGCCGTGCCTCGGGTCGTCCAGTTGGCTGTTCCTTCCACCATGTCTAAGTGTGGAGAGGCGGCTAGTGCGCATGCGTGCGCCGATTTACCTCAGCCAGAGTTTAAGCCCGGTGTTTTGCCTAGTGAGCATGCTCAGCCTGATTGTGTTATGTCTGAGACTAAGTCCTCAGTTCAGGCTACTGAGCATGCTCCCACAATTAACCCTAACAGCCTCTTTGCACAGGTACTTGGACTTCATGCTGTGTCTAAGTTCTGGGATGTGCCTACTGAGCATGCTCAAACTGATAGTCTGCTTTCTGAGCCTGTTGCTCAGGCTACTGGGCATGCTCAGGCACTTAGTGCACCAGAGGCTAGGTCCGGTAAGGACCTCACTGAGCATGTCCGTGAGGTGGCACGTCCTGATAGGGCAGAGGGTGTCAGGTGTCCTGATGACGTGGCAACTCCGGACTGGCTCGCAGAGGCCCGCCCCTATGATCTGGCACCTCAGTATTGGTCGTCAGACGATGACTGGTGAAGTGTTTGGGGCGTGGCTGCCATGAGGTCATCAATGACGTGGCGGTTCCGGATAGGTCGCATGTGACGTCACTGATGACATGGCACTCTGCTATTGGACCTTGGTGGTTCCACCCTGGGTTTGGGGTGGACCCAGGTTATAAAAAGGGCTGGAGACAACATGGAGGTGTGCAGTCTTCACTTTTGCTCAGTCAGAGCACACCTCCATGTTAGAGCCTCATTGCGGCATAAGCCTTTGTTGGGAAGCGGTAGGTAGGGTTAGGCGAACGGTGCCTGTCACGCCAAGATTCGTGGCTCGGCACATCAGGGTAAGGCGCCGTGCTTCCCTCCTGCCATTCCAGTCTTGCTATAGCAGCCCAGTGGCGTTAACTGGGTTGCGGCTGCTGTGCTTCCTGTCCGATTGTGCCCCATACGCACACGGACAACGCACCTGCTGCGCGACCTGTCCGATTGTGCCCCCTACGCACATGGACAACGCACCTGCTGCGCCACCTATCCAATTGTGCCCCCTACGCACACGGACAACGCACCTGTTGTGCCACCTGTCCGATTGTGCCCCCTACGCACACGGACAACGCACTTGCTGCGCCACCTGTCCGGTTGTGCCCCCTACGCGCACGGACAGCGTACCCCAGGACCCCTGTGGAGTTAACAGGGTGTTCCTTATCCTCCTCGGCTTCCCGGTCAACGCTACTGGTGTACCCATCTGGCCTGACGTGTCCTACACACACGTGGCTAGTCGAGAGGTGGCCAGAAACGCTAATCGGTGGACCGCTCGGCCTGACGTGTCCTACACACGTGGCCGACAGGGCGCTTTCGTGGCGGTCTTGCGGTCAACGCTACCTGGTTACCACCCGGCCTGACGTGTTTCCTGCACACATGGTTGGTGTAGCGCTAGGTGCACCAAAACGCTAATCGGGTTGTCGTCCGGTCTGACGTGTCCCAAAACACGTGACCGGTTCCCAGCGTTCCTGGGTTATCTCAGAGCCATCCAGCTCTATAGTCTCTGCCTAACCCTCAGGTGCCAGCAGCTCCTTTGTTATCTGGAGCACGGTGGGCCCCGACTGGCGATTAGGATATATACCCCCTGGTCCTAATCTGCCGGTCCCCCCGTAACACACTCTAATAAATATACAACATAAGATGATTTGCAATTCAGAGGCTGGTCAATAGGGAATTCTTTGTGGGTAACATTGGAGCAACAATCCCTACAACCAGATGGAATCATTCAGCAGCACAACTATTTTTGCCCCCCCTACACCAAAATACCTACCAGGATCTCGTGACTGATAGTGCTTGCTGAAATATCCACATCCTTATTGACAATAATCCCTGTCCTGTTAGTATTTTTATTAATAATAAATTTGTTAACCTTCCTTGGTGCTTTATAATGCCTTAGTTTTCTATTCTATCTAAAATATTACTTGGATTTTCAGACAAACTGATGAGAAAAATAAGGACATTTTGTAAAATCAACCAATATTTTTCCTATAATGTCTTAAGTATATTTTGGCATCTATTATATGTGGTCACAAAACTAAAATTGTACTTTGCTGGTTTTGAACTTAGCTCAGTGCTCATCTTGGTGTAAACTCCTAGTTTTCCTATAGGCGTCCCTAAGGTTCCATCTTAGATAACCCTTGTCTTTAATTCTCTTGTGTAGAACACATGCTTCTTCAATGAAATCCTCATCTTATGTGTAGTTCTTACAAATTCACCAGTATTAGCCATAGGGAATATTATTAACCCCTTTACGACCGCCGATACGCCTTTTAACGGCGGTAAATAAGGGTACTTTTTCCGATCCGCCGCTTTTTAACGGCGGTCGGAAAAAAGGGTCTAGCGCCCCCCAGAGTCAGAAAATTTCTGGGGTCTCAGCTGCCGGGGGTAGCTGAGACCCTGGAGATCATGATTCGGGCCGGTTTTTCCGGTCCCCGCTCACCTGATGACCGGTATACACCGTATACCGATCATCAAGTTATAGTAAATGACCGCGCCGGTAAAAAATGATTTATCTCCCATCTGGCATGATCAAACATGCCAGATGGGAGATAAATCTTTTTCCCGGTTCCCTCCGGTCCCCCGGTGTCCCCAAAGTGCCCCCCCCGACCCCCAACCCCCTCCCGAAAATCCAAGATGGCCGCGCGCACCGGCGATCACAGCAGCGCGCCGGCCGCATTTCCACTGTTCATATGGTTTCTGTCGTATGTGCCATAACACATACGACAGAAACCTTCTCCCTAGGCCCTGCCGGGTCCCCCCCTACCCCCCCCTGGTGTTCCCCGGTGTCCCCCGGTGTCATACATACCTGAGCGCTGATCCCCGCGGCCCCCTCCTCCGGGTCCTTCTCAGCAGACTCCGGTCACATGAGCAGAGCGCAGCTGTCAGCTTCCTGTGTTCAGGACGCTGGCTGCTCGCACTCTGCAGCTGTGACCCGGGGAGGGTGGGTGCAGATTCTTTGCACCCACTCTCCTCAAATGGAGGGTCTGCCCTCCTAGAAAATGGGGGATACGTTCCCTGAACGTGCCCCCCATATTCTAGAAGGTCCAGAGGCGACGTGGGACATCCAAATGGATTATTGTGGATTTTTTTTTTTCTTTTCAATAAATTGGTCAATCAGGGAATGTTTGGGGGAGTGTTTTTTCAAATAAATTTTTTTTTGTTGTCAATTTTTTTTTATTACTGTCAATTAGTTATGTCGGGTATCTGATAGACGCCGTGACATAACTAATTGCTGGGCTTGATGCCAGGTGACATTACACACCTGGTATCAACCCCATTCATTACCCCGTTAGCCAACGCACCAGGGCGCGGGATGAGCTGGGGCGAAGCGCCAGAATTGGCGCATCTAATGGATGCGCCACTTCTGGGGCGGCTGCGGCCTGCTATTTTTAGGCTGGGAAGAGTCCAATAACCGTGGCTCTTCCCATCCTGAAAATACCAGACCCCAGCTGTCAGCTTCACCTTGGCTGGTGATCTAATTTGGGGGGACCCCACGTTTTGTTTTTTTTTTTTAATTATTTATTTATAAATAATTTAAAAAAAAAAAACAGCTTGGGGAGCCCTCCAAATTGATCACCAGACAAGATGAAGCTGTCAGCTGTGGTTTGCAGGCTACAGCTGTCTGCTTTACCCTAGCTGGCTATCAAAAATAGGGGGGACCCCACGTCATTTATTTTAATTCTTTTTTTTTTTTTTTGGGCTAAATACAAGGCTAGGCATCCTTTAGTGTCACATGAAAGGCACTAAAGGGTGCCAGCTTAGAATATGCAGGGGGGTGGGACGTTATATATGTTTGACATCTATCCATTCATCCATTGTAGCATTTTACGCTGTGTGCCCACAATCAGGGTTTGCAACATTTTGGACGCAGAGTGTTTTCCCTGCGTCCATAACGCTGCGTTGTGCATTAGAAGCACAGTGGCAGGATTTTTAGAAATCCCGTGCCCACTGTGTTTCTTTTCTCCGCAGCATAAATCGACCTGTGGCGCAGCTTCCCGAGCCTCAGGATGTCAATTTATGCTGCGGAGATGAGTGCTTTCTGCAGGTAGAATAGAACTAAAGTCCACAGCAGCCTGAACCCAAATCGTGGGCATGGGCAGCTGCGTTCTCCCGTGGACAACACTCACATTTCTGCAGGAGGCTGACACTGTGTACTAGACGCCGTGTCGCTGGATCATGGCCACATAGCCTAAAGGCCGCTTTACACACTGCGATATCGGTCCCGATATCGCTAGCGTGGGTACCCGCCCCCATCTGTTGTGCGACATGGGCAAATCGCTGCCCGTGCCGCACAACATCGCGCAGATGCGTCACACATACTTACCTGCCCGGCGACATCGCTGTGACCGGCGAACCGCCTCCTTGCTAAGGGGGCGGTCCGTGTGGCGTCACAGTGACGTCACTGAGCGGCCGCCCAATAGAAGCGGAGGGGCGGAGATGAGTGGCCGGAACATCCCGCCCACCTCCTTCCTTCCTCATAGCGGCCGGGAGGCAGGTAAGGAGAGGTTCCTCGTTCCTGCGGCGTCACACATAGCGATGTGTGCTGCCGCAGGAGCGACGAACTACATTGTTACTGCTGCTGTAACGATAATCGAGAATGGACCCCCATGTCACCGATGAGCGATTTTGCACGTTTTTGCAACGATGCAAAATCGCTCATCGGTGTCACACGCAGCAACATCGCTAATGCGGCCGGATGTGCGTCACCAATTCCGTGACCCTAACGACTCCGCATTAGCGATGTCGCAGCGTGTAAAGCCCCCTTAACAGTGAGAAATTTGTTGCTACAGCAACAGTTTTGTGAAGTACCTGTGGATTCAAAATGTTCACTATACTCCTGAATAAAATCCTTGAGGGGTCCAGTTTCCAAAATGAGGTCACTTGTGGGGGGTTTCTGATGTATAGGTGCCCAAGGGGCCCTGCTAATGTGACATGGTGCGCGCAATTTACTTCAACTTTTCCAAAATTCAAATGGTGCTCCTTCCATTCCAAGCCCTCCCATTTATCCAAACAAAGGTTTTTGGCCACATGTGGGGTATCCCTGCGCTCACAAGAAATTAGATAACAACCTGTGGGGTACACGTTTTGTTGTTGCCTCTTGAAAAAGTGAAAAATGTGTCGCTAAATCAACATTTTTGTGAAAAAAATGAAAATTTCAATATGGCAACCTAAGCTTATCAAATTCTGTGAAGTATTCGTGGATTCAAAATGCTCAATATACACCTAGATTAAAGCCTTGAGGGGTCTTATTTCCAGAATGGGGTGACTTGTGGGGGACCTCCACTGCTTAGGCACCTCAGGGGTTCTCCTAATGCAACATGGCGTCCGCTATTGATTCCAGCCAATTTTGCAGTCAAATTACACTCCTTCTCTTCTGAGCCCTGTAGTGTGCCCAAACAGTTGATTTCCACCACATACAAGATATCAACAAACTCAGGAGAAATTGCGCAATAAATTTCATGGTGATTTTTTTCCTGTTACCCTTGTGAAAAAAAAAGCTACCTGGTTGAAGTAACAATTTTGTGGTAAAATTTTATTTTTTTATTTTCATGGCTCAACGTTATAAACTTCTGTAAAGCACCTGGGGGTTCAGGGTACTCACCAAACATCAAGATAAATTCCTTGAGGGGCCTAGTTTCCAATATGGGGTCACTTGTGGTGTTTTTTTGCTGTTTACGTACCTTAGGGGTCCTCCAAATGCGACATGGTGCCCGCAATCTTTTTCAGCCAAATTTCCTTTCCAAAATTCAAATATTGCTCCTTCCGTTCCAAGCCCTCCCATTTCTCCAAACAAAGGTTTCAGACCACAAGTGAGGTATCACCGCGCTCATAAAAAAGTGGGTAACAAACATTGGGGTCAAATTTTTGGAATTACCTCTTGAAAAAGTGAAAAAATTGATGCTAAAGCAACATTTTTGAGAAAAAAATGAAAATTTTCAATGTGACAACGTAACGTTATCAAAATCTGTGAAGTACCTGTGGATCCAAAATGCTCACTATACCCCTAGATAGAAGCCTTAAGGGGTCTAGTTTCCAAAATGGTGTCACTTGTAAGGGGTTTCTGCTGTTTAGGTACTTTAGCGGACATGTAATTGCAACATGGTGCCCGCAATCTATTTCAGCCAAATTTGCTTTCCAAAATTCAAATATTGCTCCTTCTGTTCCGAGCCCTCCCATTTGTCCAAACAAAGGTTTCTGACCACATGTGGGGTATTGGCGCGTTCATAAGAAAGTGGGTAACAAGTTTTGGGGTTCATTTTGTTGTGTTATTTCTTCTAAAAGTGAATAAATTTGGGGTAGAGCAACATTTTAGGTAAAATTTTATTTTTTGCTTTTTTTCATTCCACTTTGCTTTAGTTCCTGTGAAGCACATGAAGGGTTAATAAACTTCTTGGATGTGGTTTTGAGTACTTTGAGGGGTGCTGTTTTGAGAATGGTGTCACTTTTAGGTATTTTCTGTCACTTAGGCCTCTCAAAGTCACTTCAAATGTGATGTGGTCCCTAAAAAAATGGTTTTGTGAATTTTGTTGAAAAAATGGGAAATTGCAGATGAACTTTGACCCCTTCTAACTTCCTAACCCCAAAACATTTTGTTTCAGAAATTGCGCTAATGTAAAGTAGACATGTGGGAAATGTTATTTATTAACTGTTTTGTGTGACATAACTCTCTGGGTTAAGGGCATAAAAATTAAAAGTTTGAAAATTGCAAAATTTTCATCAAATTTCCGATTTTTTCACAAATAAAAGCAAAAAATATCGTTCTAAATTTATAACTATCATGAAGTACAATATGTCACGAAAAAACAATGTCAGAATCATTGGGATCCGTTGAAGCGTTCCAGAGTTATGACCTCATAAAGTGACACTGGTCAGAATTGCAAAAAATGGCCTGGGCATTAAGTACAAAACTGGCTTCGTCCTAAAGGGGTTAAGCCACTTCCGAAGAAGGAAACTAGTATTTTTAAAATGTGTTGATGTTGAGATTCCACCCTCAGGATTCTTCATAATAATTAGTTGAAAAAGTTACACTTCAATTGCAGACCAAATTAAAGTGAAGGAATAATTAAGCTTCCTCTATTATACCTGTACAATTTAAAAATAAGCAGTCTATAAAACGATGATAAAAAAGAATATGACCCATCGGTAGGAAGGACCGGCCTATAAAGAGGGTCTCAAAACGCCCCATAAACAAGTTAGCATGACTTGGGGTGAATCTCATCCCCATGGCACAGCCTCTCAACTGCCAATAGGTCACATCTTGAAAGGAAAAAATATTGTGATATAAAATAAATGTTTCTTTGAATTATTAATTCCTTTTTGTGTTCAGAGACAAGAGGATCTTAGTTCAAATAATATTGCATTGCCTCTCCCCAAAGGTTGTGATCAATGATGAAATAAAGTGAACTGATGTCTATAGTAAAAAAAAATATACTCTCAAGTTCAAGTGAGATGTTTCAGTTGTGTAATTAAATGTGCTGAATCTCGTATGCATGAGTCCAGATTACCAACATATTTCTGCAAAAATAAATAAAAAAGACAGAGACTGTCTGTAATGGGACCAATTCCGGATATGTTAGGGCATCCAGGGGAGTGGGATGGATCCTTATATTTTTTGGGCAAAAAGTAGAAAAATGATAGCTAAAAGTATTTCATACCTAAATAATCTCTTTGCCTTTTATTACGTAAACCTGTATCACTGCTCTGTTTCAAAAGATCCTTATATTCCTCAAAAATATCCGATAAGGGATCTTGATTAAGCAGACAATAATATTGCGCTTCAATAAGACTACGATAACCCTCTGCAATATACCAGGATTTCTTCATCAGGACCTTTGCACCCCCTTTGTTGGTGCTGGGGTTGATGATCTGATCATTCTTTTCTAAATGTTTAAGGGCCACCCCAGAGGGTTATTTCAGTGTGGAGGGGGGTCCTAAATGTTTGTGTTGCCAAATGATTCCATTTTTGTTGTTGGAAATATTGCTCCAATGTTACCCACGATGTATTCCCTATTAATCAGCCTCTGAACTGCACATCGTCTTATGTTGTATATTTATAGAGAGGGACAGAAGACTTCAATATGTCGGTCGCACCATTCAACAAATTCATAACAGAAAAAACAAACAGAGACAAAATATTCCTAATGGCATAATAAATCATAGTGTTTCAAAACACTTTGCATTGGAGCATTGTAAAAATCTGGCGAGTTTCCAGCTGACAATTATAGAACAAATTTTGGAGTATGCTCCCAATCGATTTCAGATCGAGTCCTTTTGGATTTTTAAGATAGCCACCCTTGTTTCGGAAGGTCTAAACCTCAGCATAGAGCACAGTCGAAGTCTATAGTTGCCCCAATTAGTTGGTAGTATGGGATATTATATTCTTCAATTATTTTTAACTATATCATGTTACATTTTACTAGGTTGTCATTTTAGGTTAGGGTGACATGTTTTTGTTCAGCAATATTATATTCTAGATTTACTATGGTGTTAGATTTAAAAAAAATGTTTTTATACAGGACCCATTATGGCTTGATTAGCTATGATCATTAGGGTAATGTAAGAAATATGATTTTTAGTTATGGGTACATTAGCTTTATAATATATGTACCTATGTTAATACCCATGATAGTATCTAAGAGGAAGGTTTATTGTATCAATTTTATTGTTTTATTTTTATTGCATCTTCTTCTCTATTGATCAATTCTATATCTTTTCCAGTTTTTTTATGCTGAAAATAGCAGTTAATCTATTGTACAGTTTTGTATATTAATGTCACATGTTTTCAATTACATGATTGGGCTATATATAGCCAGTTGTGGATGTCTGTACTTCATGCAAGTAAGGGGACATTCACCCCCAAAATGCGTAGTGATTATTAAAATTTAGTTAATGAGCTTGTGTGACGCCCCTGGACTATCAGGTCGTCACAGAGTACTGCATAAGCTGCCCTTCCATGAAGTATTCCACCTCCCTCTTGGTTTTGGGTCCCTAGTTAAGTGGTGTTGCCTCCAACAGCAAATCAAATCTAGAGACTCCCTGCACCACACCCACCAGCCACACAAGTGGACGGCTTGAGAGGAATAGAGTCGCCTACCTGGGGGGTCAGGGAGGGGAGGTGAGGTGTCTAGTGAGTCTAGTGAGTCTGTGAATGGAGAAGGAGTTTGAAGTAGCCAACGAGAGGAAAGGATCTCAGAAGAAGTTGGGAGTGGTGACTCCCGAAGTAACTGCCTAGGTTGCAGACGGTAGTCTGGGCCTAGAGGAGTTGAACCCCTGATCGCAGGGGATTGTGGCGAGGTGCTCGGACCTGTCGAGAAGGACACCCGGCAGCCTAGCCCTGTCACCGGTCCAAAACTGAAGGCACGATGGGGTAAATGGACCCTACGTCGGGGAGTAGCTTCAGGCAACCCGACGATTCACCTGAGGAGAACTGAGCCTTTACGATCTGTTCCCACCCGCTCCAGAATTGGGGCATTAGCGCAACGAGGAGGATAGGACTTTCCAACCAAAACGGTGTAGAAAATACCAAGCGTGAGCCCTGAGAGCAAGCTCCCATACTTAGCCATAGTAGGAAGCGGTGTCCGGCTAGTTCCATGCTACCGGGCCATCAAGTTGAAATCTAAACTAAGTGCCAGGAGGCAGGTCATGGATCACCAGGCAGCACCACTTGGGGATGGGACCTGTACGAGCTCCCCTCTGCGGTAGCGGTACCCAGAGACTTGGTTTACCCGGTTGTCGGAGTCTGCTTATGAACTGAGTGAGTACGAGAGTTACCTCTGCATCCCCACGGCATCCCTCTCACCGAGTCCCGGGGCACTCCCCTACCCGTGGAGGGTTCCAACACCTTGCTGCCCCCGTTCCATCATCACCGGGTACTCCCAACAGCAGCTGTGGTACTCCCAATTACCAAACACCACGGGTGGCATCACAAACTATAACTCCCCTGTAAATACCCCCCTTTTCATTCGAGTGGCCGCATGACCCTCAGGTCCGGAGACCCTCGAGCCACAGTGAACCGGGATCCGAGCAGCTCGGCTGCTTCCGCGGGGGGCGGTACACTTGCTCTTGGAGCACATCACCTGGTTTATCCACTCTTATTCTTTTTTTTATCTCAAGGCTAATTTGAGATTTCGTGGACCTTGTGACTTAAGAATCCCTATAAGTGGAAAGGTAGATAAGACTACAATTGTGCCTTGTTTGGGGAATTGTAATTGGTCAGGATCGCTGGTGCGTCGCTACATGGTCGCTGGGGAGCTGTCAATCAGGCAGATCTCAGCAGCGACCAGTGACCAGCCCCCAGCCACCAGCGACGCGTGGAAGCGATTGGTAACTAAGGTAAATATCGGGTAACCAAGCAAAGCACCTCGCTTGGTTACCCAATATTTACCTTGGTTACCAGCGCACACCGCTTAGCGCTGGCTCCCTGCACTCCTAGCCAGAGTACAAATCGGGTTAATAAGCAAACCGCTTTGCTTATTTACCCAAAGTGTACTCCGGCTACGTGTGCAGGGAGCAGGGAGCCAGCACTGGCATCCTGAGAGCGGCGGACGCTAGTAACCAAGGTAAATATCGGGTAACCAAGCACAGCGCTTCACTTGGTTACCCGATATTTACCTTGGTTACAGCTTACCACAGGCTGCCAGAAGCCGGCTCCCTGCGCACATTCAGATTGTTGCTCTCTCGCTGTCAAACACAGCAATGTGTGCTTCACAGCGGGAGAGCGATATCCAAAAAATGAACCAGCACTGTGTGTAACGAGCAGCGATTTCACACCAGGGGCCAGATCGCTGCTCAGTGTCACACACAGTGAGATCACTAATGAAGTCACTGGTGAGTCACAAAAACCGTGACTCAGCAGCGATCTCGCTAGCGATCTCGCTATGTGAGAAGTACCCCTTAGTTGAAGATATCTAAAATATTGGGATCTTGGCATATCATATTAATTCCTCAGTTGATCAAAAGAGAACAGTATATCCTCCTCATGTAGATCGCCGAGTAAAATAATGTTTTGAGTGCTCCAGAATTGCAAGCATGGGTGGGACACCTGGGAGGGAAAGTAAAGGTCTTGCCATACAGACATGTCAGGCAAAATATGAGTGAATGTTTAGACTCTCCTTTCCTGTTTCTAGACTAAATACACGTTCTAGGCAATATTTGGGAATATCAGATTTATAAGCTCAAAATAAACTAATCAACAACTAGTGTTTGCCGCTACAGTCAATGATTCGCCGAGCTCAGCAACTGAGAGCCTGGCATCCATCTACTTATTGCCTTTAGTTAGCCTGCCAAATAATAAAGAGAAAAATCTGCTAAAGCTGTACCCACTAGCTTTTTAGGTCTTTGAATTTAAGTTTGAACCCCAGAATTACCCCATACAAATTTAGAAATTAGCAAATTAAATAATGTGAGGAAGAATTTGGGTACAGGTATCGCACTGTATTGCAAAGTATATCTGAAATTTACCAGCGTTATCATCTTGATCAAGTTTATGTGGTCCGGCACTGACAAAGGCAGTTTCCCCGAGAGATTAAACCTCTGTGTAGCATAGTCTAAGAGTGGAAGAATATTAGAGAAGCGATCCCATTTAGTGTCTTGATGTATGTTTATAGTGCGTAACCACCAGTAAAAGTGACAAGGAGTCTCTAAGTGAATAGTGGGTCCCTGTGAATACAACATGAAAGCTGATTTATTCCAATTAATAGAAAGACAAGAAAATCTACTAAATGTACTCATAGTTAAAAAAAACATGAGGTATTTTGTCTCCACCTAATTCATGAAAATTATTATGTAATCTGCATACCACCTGAGGGTATTCATCTGATTAGCTACAGATATGCTTTTAGTTTGTGATGTACAGCATATTCTCATGACCAATGCTTCATAGCCAGGGAAAATAAAGTGTGGGAGAAAGGACAGCACTGGTGAGTTCTCCTTTCAAGAGAGAAGTATGCAGATGGGAGGCCATTCAATACCACCCTAGTATATCTGTATATGTATCACTTTATAACATTTTGCTCCAAGTTCAAATTTTTGAAGACAAGCCAACAGAAATATCTATTCTACTGAGTCAAATGCTTTCATGGCAACTAGTTAGGCTAACGCTCAGATAACAGACTACAAAGAGCTGTATTGGACTACCGATTGTGCCATTCTGATGTTTATGAAAGTGCTTTTGCGCAGCATAAATCTCATTTTGTACAGTTATATGACATGTAGAATCACTTTATTGAATCTCATTGCTATAATCTTGGTGAAAATTTTATAGTCGACATTTACTAAAAAAATAGGACATTAATATTCACGAACTAAAGGATCCTTCACCTCATAACTCAACAATAATATTGGTTTCGGAAAAGGAAATAGACAAAGACTCTCCATGGGGTGCTTGTAAAAAAACCTCTAGTAAGTGGCTTACCAAAATCTTTTGATATCTGACAAATACTTTAAATGGGTGTACACCTGGGCCAGAAGCTATGTCACTCAAGGATGTGCTGATTTCTTCTAAAGTGATGTCAGCATATAAAAATTACAGCATATTGTAAGTTCTTGTTCTACTTTCTCTCAGCCTTGTAGAATTTTTCTTCATTTTTTTATTCCATGGCATAAACCTGAGCAGATGAGCCAATGGCAGACTGTACATTTTTAGATTGCAATATTTTTTTTCCCATTTATGCTTTGTATTAATTTTATTGCTTTATATCTCTGTTATTTGTCATTAAAAGTTATATTACCAGTATTATTTCACATAAATAGAAAAAAATGTCTCATTTTAACACTTACGATCATATTCTCTAAGGCATGTTTTGCCAGCCAACAATTCAGGAAAACAGGAACAAACAAATCTCTTAAAGGAGGCCAAAAGATCTGCAAAAAAAAAACAGAGACATTTTTAATTTATCAAAGACCATTAGAGACAAATGAAAGAGGTGTAACTGCAAGAATACAAATAACCAAAAAACACAGATATGCAAAGTTTGGGTTTATGAAATTAGTTTCAAATCCAGTCACTGATTATTATTTTTTATGCGCTGATTTAAAAAAAAAAAACAAAAAAAAAAACAGCACTTTTGTTTTAAAAAAAATCCCAAAAATATCCTGCAATCCCAAACAATAAAAAATTCCAAGACTATCTTTCACATTTTAAAATTCCATGGTTAAGACTCCATTAAAGGGGAAACAGATTACACGTTTCGGATCCAACAGATCCTTACTCATATGAGTAAAAATGTGCACTAAGCAGAGATGGCTAAACTAATTCCCAGCTTTAATGCTTCAATCCATTATTTTTCATTTTAGCATGTGTATAAAGAAGGTAAAAAACAACTCACCACATTGTATGGAAGTAAAGTCTACAACCTGAACGCATCCAGGTGATTACTTCCTTTGTTGGTTAAACAGCAATGATTCAGAAAAGAAACAGGAATTTACGGAACATCCTTTCGGCATTTAAAAATTAACCCCTTCAACCCAAAGACTGTTTTCACCTTTCTGAGCTGTGCAATTTTTTTCAACTTTGACCAGTGTCACTTTATTTGGTAATAACTCTGGAATGCTTCAACAGATCCCAATGATTCTAAGAACTTATACCATAAGAACTCTAAGAACTTGTAACATATTGTACTTTCTATTAGTGGTAAAAGTAAGACAATATCTTCTGCATTTATTTGTGAAAATATTGGATATTTTGCAAAAAAGTTTTAAAATTTAGCAACTTTCAAACTTTTAATTTGTATGCCCTTAACTACTGATGGGCAGAGTCACAGACATCAGGGATCGGCAGGTCTAACCCAGTTAAAAAAAATCCCTGTTTCAGCCTGGGATTAATCCTGGTTATCTGGCTGGATGCTGGTCCCTATATAAGTCAATGGGGACAATAATCCAGCAATTAAAAAAAGTGGTAGAAGGGATAGGGGTCATGGAGCAAGCGTTTCATACTTACCGCGGCTGTAACTGCTCCCACTGCTGCTCATTCCCTTCCTGGGTAACTCATTTACCTGCATATTCAGTGCTTTTCCCACCCACCAGCATCTGTGATTGGTAGCATTCAAACGCGCCCCCAACCTGAGTGGCAGAGTGTCTCACTGCTTCCAATCAGACACTGTGTGCGTCTATGTCGTACAGTTAAAATAAATTGGCATATGGTCCACCCATATTATGATACCTAGCACAGATAAAGCCCATGGCTACAGACTGCAGCCCCCAGCCGTGTGCTTATCTTGGGTGTGTATCAAAATAAGAGGGACCACATGTGGCTTTTTTAAATTTAAATAAATAACTAAAAAAGCCTGCATTTGGTCACTACCAATTTTGATACCCAGCCATGATAAAGCCCGACAGCTGGGGACAGGTATTCTCAGCCTGAGGAGACTCATGGGTATAGACTCCCCCAGCCTAAAAATACCAGCCTGCAGCCACCCAGATTGTTGCATCCATTAGATCCGACAAGCCAGGCACTGTACCCAGCTCTTCACAATTGCCTTGGTGTGGTGGCAATTGGAGTAATAAGGGGTTAATAGCAGCTCACAGCTGCCACTAAGCCCTAGATTAGTAATAGGAATCGTCTATGAAACCCTCCCATTATTAATCTATAAGGGAAAGTAAATAAACACAAACACCAAAAAACCCTTTTATTTGAAATAAAAGAAAAAGAGCACTTTCTTTTAAGACTTTATTAAACCCCAAAATACCCCTACAGGTCTGACGTAATCCACATAAGATCCCACAATGCTTCCAGCTCCGATACAGCTAACGTTTACAGCAAGCGACATAGAACAATGAACTCTCACTGTGAGCTGCAGGCAGAGACTAAGTCAGCAGCACGTTCGATGCTAGACTGTATGGGCTGCTTCCAGGGATGACGTCCCTTTTGTCACGTGATAGGGGCGTGTTCAAAATACTATCACGTGACAAAAGGGACGTCATCCCTGGAAGCAGCCCATACAGTCTAGCATCTACTCTGAGCACAGTGTGACCGCTGGTGAGGTTTGCGCGCTCACGAGATTTTGGGCGGGTACTTGCTGATAACAATCACAGCCCCACCCATAATCACTTTCCTGCGCACACGTCACCAGCGGTCACACTGCTCAGTCCCGTGAGACTGGCACTGGGCATGCGCGGGGTTGGCTGGAGCAGTGGGCGGTGCATCAGCTATGGAAAGGAGAGATGGGGGCGGCATACAGGACCAGGAGGCAGAATAACGGACGCCAGAAAGCCCGCCCTCGTGTCACATTTACAGTATCTGAATACTAAGAGGTACCACTTTATAAAGTCTTTATTTTGGTCTCACATGGGGCACAATAATAACAGGGACCTTTCTAGAATGCAGCCCAGGAGCTGCAGAGGGGGAATCTTTTAGGTTTTGGGCGAAATTTCTGCTGACAGGTTTCCTTTAACAGAGCACCTGAGGTACCAGAATGGCAGAAACCCAATAAGTGAACTCATCTTATAATATCATGTACCTCCTCACTGAATTCATCTAGGGGTGCAGTGAGCATATTAGCACCACAGTTGTGTCACAGAATTACATTTTTTACCATGAAAATTTTATCTTATGCCCAGATGTTACATTTTCAAACAGAGAAATGGGTAAAATGGCACCAACATTTGTCACACAGTTTCTGCTGACCAGAGCAATACCCAAATTTGGCTGTACAGTACTGCTTAGCCACACGGCAAAATTGAGGAAGGAAAGACCGTTATTTGTCTCTTGGTGTACAAATTTACATACAATAGTTTGCGGACTCCATATACAGAGCTCCTTAGTGCCAAAAGGGAAGAATCCTCCCTTAAGTGACTTTATTTTCTAAATACACCCATCTAGGAATTTATTTTTAGGTGTAGTAACGATTTTGACTCAATACGTGTTTTCCAGAAGCAGGCCGCAATGGATGTTGCTGAGTGAAAATTGGAAGTGCCCAGTACAGTACATTGTAGTGCTCAGTACGTTGTTGTGCCCAGTATGTTTTACCCAGCTTGTGCTTCTGGAGGTACGTACCTCATAATTTAAGTGGGCTTTCTTCACTATCGAAATGCCAAACATCTGGAGGCTATATGTAATTTTGGCGCATTTTGGGGCTCAGAAATGAGGGGCTATTTGGATTTGGGAGCACAGATTTGGCTAACTTTCTTTCTAGGAAATGTCATAGTGCTTTTCCAGTGTCTTTGTGCTACCAGTAGCCTGGAAAACACTGTAGAGATATGGCTCACTTGATGGCATTTGAGGTAGGCAGGACAACAAAATACACAATCTTAAGAAAGGCAATACAATGTTAGTTCAGCACACAAGTCCATGTATACAGGCTCCAGACAGGGCATCTTACCTCAAAACGCAGACAACTAATGATCATACCTGGACTTCCTTATGTCCACCATGCCCTGGGGTGGGGTTATGTGAGCAGCCAGTCCCATCCATCTCTCTAACTGCTTGTAAACCTGGCCTTTGTCAGCCCTATTAACCCTCTCACCACTAAACGTACTGGAGCTTGCTTCCAGGCTTACATCACAGAGGAAAATCACCTCTGTGATACAAATTTTCCCTTCATGACATGTCCGGCAGCCACCTTACATACCCCCACCCTCTGCCACAAGCCAGGCCTTGGCACCTTCCACCATCACACAATGAACTCTTGACAAAGCATCTGCATTGTTATGTAGTTTCCCTGGCCTATGCTCCACAAGGAAGCTAAAGTCATGGAGTGCTAGGAACCATCTGGTTACAAGGGCATTACTCCCTTTCTTTTCATGCATCCACCTCAAGGGTGTGGTCTGACACTAACTTAAATTTCCTGCCTATTAGATAGTATCTTAGAGTGTCCAACCCCTACACGATGACTTAACACTTCTTCTCCATGATGGAGCAATTCTTCTTGCAGGACGATAGTTTCCTGCTCAGGTACAATATTGGGTGTTCTTTGTCCTTCACTTTTTTGGAAAAGATGGCATCTAACACAACCTTTGACGCATCTGTCTGCACCACAGATTCCCTATTGAAGTCTGGTGTCACCAACACAGTTTGTGTACACAGGGATAGCTTCAGTTCTTCAAAGGCTGTCTGCACTTCAGGAGACCACTTGGCCATAGTCAAATTTTTGTGTCTAAGGAGGTTGGTCAAGTTTTTGACTACAATGGTGAAGTTTGGGTTAAAGCAACAGTAGCACCCCATGATGCCTAGGAATGCCCTTGGTTTTTTTGGGTGGAGTGGTTGTAGCCAGTTCTGTATGGCGTCCACCTTATTAACTGTGGTTTGATCTCGCCCCTGCTCATAACATAGTCTAAGTACCTGGCTCCTTCCATCCTGATGGCTCATTTATTTGGGTTGAAGAAATACCCCGCCTTCCTTATGGCATCAAATATCACTTGTGTCTAGCACAGAGGGCTTCACCAATCTTGGCTGAAGATCACAATGTCATCCAGGCAGGCTTCTGCATATTTTTTGTGGGGAGCTAGGATTCGGTTCATGGCTTTTTAGAGGTGGCTGGAGATTCTTACAACCCAAATGGCATCTAGACATGTTGAAAACACCCATCTCCATTGAATCGACTGTTTTTCCTTGGCCTCTTTGGAAAGGGGAATCCACCAATAATAATAGTAAGGTCCAGGTTGGAGATGTAGCAGGCTGGCCCTAGCCTCTCAATGAGCTCATCGACACAGGGCAATGAATATGAGTTACATTTGGAAACATTTTTCAACTTCCTATCGTCATTACAGAACTGCCATTCTCCATCTGCTGTTGGCACTGAGACAATGGGACTGAACCAGCCACTTGTAGATTCTTCAATCAATCCTAGGTACAACATCGGCTTCACTTCCTTTGAGAATACATCTTGAAATGCCTCAGAAATCCAATCAGGCTTAAAACTCACTTTAACATGAGGTTTCATGGGGATTTTATGTTCTTTGACCTGAGTACAACCTGGCAGTTCTGAGAACAAGTCTCTGTTCCGATGAAGACATTTTCGGCACTGCTGATTTTAAGCAGGTGACAGTGTGTCTGTCACCTTGACAACTTCCCTTTTGGCTTCAGATATAGCCACCAAACACTAGGCTTCTGCAGGTTTCCTAGCTTTCTATGCCTTGATTAGATTAACGCGGTACACCTGATGGGAC
This sequence comes from Anomaloglossus baeobatrachus, assembly GCF_048569485.1. NCBI lineage: Eukaryota > Metazoa > Chordata > Amphibia > Anura > Aromobatidae > Anomaloglossus > Anomaloglossus baeobatrachus. The sequence continues at coordinate 148,497,044 of NC_134360.1, forward strand.
CTCCTTCACCCTGGTAGGTAGATTTTATAATTAACTTTGTGCAACCTTTAAACCACTTCATAGGGGCCTTGCCTCTTTGCCACAAATTTGCTTTCCACCATGGGTATGAGCAACACAACACAATCTCCAAGGCTGAACTGTCTCACCCTTGCTGACCAATTATACACTCTTGACTGAGAGAATGGGCTCTCTCACAATGGGCATCACTTCAGCAATTCTTTCTTGCATCTGGACCACATACTCGATCATGCTTTTGTAGGGTGTAACCTCTACTTCCCAAGTCTTTTTTGCTATATCTAGAAGTCCATGGGGGACCACACCTGTGGCGCCAAACATGTAAGGTAGATGTCGTGAAGGAGTTAAAATTGCTTATATAAGTGTAAATGTGTTTCCAATAAGAGGTTTGTCTCTTGGCTGTAAGTTGTTATTTATGGAAAAACCACAGAAGAATACATGGCTTCCAATAGTTGGTTTCCATAAATGCAATGGCAGAAAATATAATGTTTGTCCTTTATCACTAAAGAGAAAATATCTTTCTGCCCCACATGGTGGGTGCCACATAGTAGATAAGTTTATCAAGTGTGTCACAATTACCACGTGGTATATTTATTATATTGTTTGTACTATAAGAAGGTAAAAAAAACCTGCCGAACATTTAAATTACATTAATAATAAAAAATTGTTTTGTATTGTTTGTGCACTAAAATATTCGGTATAAACTCACAAGTGCGATGTTACTGATTTAGTTTTTTATGCTATAGAAATTTCTAACTATCACATATATGGAGATAACTGGCAACACAAACAGTTTTTGAGGGAACTTTAACCCCTTAAGTTCGAAGCCAGTTTTGTACTTAATGCCCAGGCTATTTTTTGTAATTTTGACCAGTGTCCCTTTCTAAGGTTATAACTCTGGAACGCTTCAATGGATCCCGGTGATTCTGAGAATGTTTTTTCGTGACATATTGGGCTTCATGTTAGAGTTAAATTTAGGATGATATTTTTATTTTATTTGTGAAAAAATCTGAAATTTACAAAAAAATGTAACATTTTGCAATTTTCAAACTTTTAATTTTTATGCCCATAAGCCAGAGAGTTATGTCATGCAAAATAGTTAATAAATAACATTTCCCACTTGTCGACTTTACATCAGCACAATTTTTGAAACAAAATTTTTTGGGGTTAGGAAGTTAGAAGGCTTCAAAGTTCATCAGCAATTTCCCATTTTTTCAACAAAATTTACCAAACCATTTATTTAGGGACCACATCATATTTGAAGTGATTTTGAGAGGCCTAAGTGACAGAAAATACCCAAAAGTGACCCCACTCTAAAATATGCACCCCTCAAGGTATTTAAAGTCACATCAAAGAAGTTTATTAACCCTTCAGGTGCTTCACAGGAACTAAAATAATGTGGAATGAAAAAAAATAAAAATTAACATTTTACCTAAAAATGTTGCTTTAGCACTAATTTTCTTACTTTTTCAAGAGTTAACACCAAAAACTAGACCTCCCACTTTGTTACCCACTTACCTCTGAACGCGTCAATACCCTACATGTGGTCAGAAACCTTTGTTTGGCCAAATGGGAGGGCTTGGAATGAAAGGAGCAATATTTGAATTTTGGAAAGCAAATTTGACTGAAATAGATTGCGGGCACCATGTTGCATTTACAGATCCCCTAAGGTACCTAAACAGCAGAAACCCCCCTCAAGTGAACCCATTTTGGAAACTAGACCCCTTAAGGCTTCTATCTAGGGGTATAGTGAGCATTGTGGACTCACAGGTACTTCCCAGATTTTGTTAACGTTACATTGTCATATTGAAAATTGACATTTTTTTCTCAAAAATGTTGCTTTAGCATCAATTTTCTCCCTTTTTCAAGAGGTAATTCCAAAATTTTGACCCAAACAATTGTTACTCACTTTTTTATGAGCGCGGTGATACCTCACATGTGGTCTGAAACCTTTGTTTGGAGAAATGGGAGGGCTTGGAACGAAAAGAGTAATATTTGAATTTTGGAAAGGAAATTTGGCTGAAAAAGATTGCGAGCACCATGTCGCATTTAGAGGACCCCTAAGGTACATAAACAGCAAAAAAAACACCACAAGTGACCCCATATTGTAAACTAGGCCTCTCAAGGAATTTATCTAGATGTTTGGTGAGTACACTGAAACCCCAGGTGCTTCACAGACGTTTATAACGTTGAGCCATAAAAATAAAAAAATAAAATTTTACCACAAACTTGTTACTTCAACCAGATAGCTTTTTTTTCACAAGGGTAACAAGAAAAAAATCACCATGAAATTTATTGTGCAATTTCACCTGAGTTTGGTGATATTTTATATGTGGTGGAAATCAACTGTCTGGGCACACGGCAGGTGTTACGGTTGCTGTGGCTCTGGAGACTATGTCCGGATTTCTTGCTACTGCACATGTGCAAGCGATGGAGACTAAGTCCTATCTTGGAGCCATTGCACATGTGCGGGTGACATCATCGCTGACACAAGGTCACATGTCTCTGACACCTTCTAAGCTGATTGGCCACTGGTCATGTGCTTGTGACACGTGGTCACATGTCTCTGACACCTTCTATGCCGATTGGTCGCTGGTCATGTGCTTGTGACGCTTTGCTCGGTGATAGGCCAGCAAATTCATTGCTGTCATTCTGGCAGCGGATTGGCTCTGGTGTCCTCCATCTTGGATGAGGCACAGAGTCTATATAAGACCCTGATGCACGCCGCCCGGCGCTCAGTCCTCTTGGTTCATGCATGAGGGTAGACGCCCTGTGCACGTCCCTCTAGGCATCTCTCTGTCTATGTTAGGTGAGCGCTACCGGCAGGGTAGTGTTCTTATACCTTACAGCTTCGGCTGCAGTCCGTATCCTTACCTTTTAGTGGAGCGGACATAGGCAGGTGCCTGAGGCACATGGTCCGGCTGGGCCTTGTGATTCTACTCGTAGGTGGACGTTGCCGCTAGGGTAACGTTCCTTATACTGCGTCTGGCAGTTGTTCGTATCCTCGCACACTAGGGGAGTGAACGGAGGTAGGAGCTTTGTGCGGCTTATGCTGCTGTCCGTCTCTTTTGCACCACTAGAAGAGCGGACCTAGGCAGGTGCCATATCTACTGGTTCGTGTCCTCGCACACTAGTGGAGCGAACGTAGGTAGGAGCTTTGTGCGGCTTACACTGCTGTCCTTCTCCTGGCACCACTAGAGGAACGGACCTAGGTAGGTGCCATTTCACACTCACTGCTTTTGTCTCTGTGATCTTTAACAGAGACCATTCCACACGCCCTCCAAGTAAGGGAGGAATTGCTTTATTTTCTAATTATATTCCTCTGTGAGTTTACCAGAGGTATTGCACTCTGCCATAGTCTGCAGCAAAGTCTTTGCACGGTGGACCCTGACTGTCTGACATTCCTTTAGGTTTTATTATCAGACAGCCCCCCGTAACATTAGGACTGAGCCAAGGTTCTGGCAGTTATGGAAGAATATCAGCAGTTACACCGTTACATACAAGTACTTGAGTCGCGGCTCAGGAGTATAGAGGATAAACCTCAGACCATGGTGACATCTGCACATATCCTCGACTTGCTCTGCCAAACAGATATTCTGGCGATGCCAGATCATGTCGTGGTTTCATTAGTCAGTGTCAGATACACCTAGAGGTCAACTCTTCTCGCTTTTCTACGGAGAGGTCCAGAGTAGGCTTTATCATCTCCTTACTTCGGGACAAAGCCTTAGAATGGGAGACTCCCTTATGGGAGCGCTCTGATGTGGTTACTTTGAGACATCAAGACTTTCTTGATGCTCTTAAAGCAGTATTCATGGGTCCGCAGGTAACCCATGATGCGGCCCTGAGACTCTAAGATCTATCTCAGGGTTCGTTATCCACTAGTTCTTATGCCATTGCTTTTAGAACTCTGGTGGCAGAACTAGATTGGCCAGAGAAGGTGTTGATTCCTATCTTCTGGAGAGGGTTGGCAGGCTAGGTCAAGGATGCCCTTGCTACTCGTGAGGTTCCTGCTTCTCTGAAGGACTTGATCACAGTAGCAACAAGGATCGACGTATGCCATAGGGAACGTAGACTCGAGGTCTCTTCCTCATGCCCTAAGCATCGGGCTAATCCAGTTGTTGAGGGTCCACTACCATCTTGTTCAGCATCTGAAACATCTCCCACTCCTATGGAGTTAGGTCATACGTCCTCCAGACTACGCAAGTCTGGTCCTCCTATATGTTACGTATGTCGTCAGGCTGGGCACTATGCCAACAAGTGTTCTAGTCGTCAGGGAAACTCCCAGGCCTAGTAACCATTAGAGGGGGGTTACTAGAGACGTCTTCTGCACCCTCTAAGTGTAGTATCCCAGGTCAGCTCTCATTCTCTGAGAATACTTGGCCTATTATGGCTTTTGTGGATTCCGGAGCTGACGGGACTTTTGTGTCCTCAGGATTTGTAAAGAGACACAATATTCCCTCTATCATGTTAGAGGCACCTATTCCTGTCCGTGTTGTTAATGGGACTATGTTGTTTGACTCCATTACATTGAGGACAGTTCCCTTGCGCCTTTCCCTGCCTCAGGGTCACATAGAGGAGATTGCTTTTCTTGTTTTGCCTGAGGGTATAGACGACGTCCTTCTGGGTCTCCCATGGCTTCGGACTCATGCTCCTCACATTGACTGGGAGTCCGACAGCATTATTAGTTGGGGTTCGAAATGTCAGTCCCGATGTCTTCCCTTACCACCCAAGGTCGTTGCGGTTGCATCAACTGATCTCTCTCCCATACCTACACCCTATTTGGATTTCGCTGACGTGTTCTCCAAACAGGGTGCTGAGGTTCTTCCACCCCATAGGCCGTATGACTGTGCCATAGACCTTATCCCAGGTTCGGTTCCACCTAAGGGCAGGGTTTACCCCCTGTCGATACCTGAGTCGGAGGCCATGTTGACCTATATAAGAGAGAGTTTAGAGAAGGGGTTCATTTGTAAGTCTGTCTCTCCCGCGGGAGCTGGGTTTTTCTTTGTTCGGAAGAAAGAGGGTGATTTGCGTCCCTGCATAGATTACAGGGGCCTCAACGCAATCACAATAAAGAACAAATACCCGTTACCTTTAATTTCGGAGCTCTTTGACAGACTGAGGGGAGCTCAGGTTTTTACGAAGTTGGATAACTTGGTACGAATTCGAGAGGGTGACGAATGGAAGACCGCTTTTAACACCCGAGACGGTCACTATGAATACCTCGTCATGCCTTTTGGTTTATGTAATGCACTCGCAGTATTTCAGGACTTCGTAAACGATGTGTTCAGGGATTTACTGTTATCCTCTGTCGTGGTGTATCTGAACGACATCCTGATTTTTTCTCCTGATCTGGAGACTCATCGTCAGGATGTTGTTCGTGTCCTTTCCCGTTTAAGGGAGCACTCTTTGTTTGCTAAACTCGAAAAATGTGTATTCGAGCAGTCATCCTTGCCTTTTTTGGGCTACATTATCTCACAAGAGGGTCTGGCTATGGATCCTGCGAAGCTCTCTGCTGTCCTGGAATGGTCCGCACCTCATTCCTTGAAGGCGGTGCAACGCTTCTTAGGATTCTTAATTTATTACAGGCAGTTCATACCCCATTTCTCTACTTTGGTGGCCCCTTTGGTGGCCTTGACTAAGAAAGGTGCTAATCCAAAAGTCTGGTCTACTGAGACATCCCAGGCTTTTGAGGCAGTAAAAAGACACTTTTGAACTGCTCCCGTTCTTCAAAGACCGATGAGAATAAGCCCTTCCTCTTGGAGGTTGCTGCCTCTTCAGTGGGTGCTGGTGCGGTCTTGTATCAAAAGAACGGTGCAGGTAGAAAAATGCCGTGTTTCTTCTTTGCTAAAACCTTTTCACCGGCAGAGAGAAACTATACCATTGGGGATAGGGAACTGCTCGCCTTGAGATTAGCCTTGGAGGAGTGGCGTCACTTGCTGGAAGGAGCGAAACATCCTTTCCAGGTCTATACAGACCATAAGAATCTGACGTACTTACAAACAGCTCAGCGTCTGAATCCTCACCAAGCCCGCTGGTCCTTGTTTTTCTCCCGCTTTCACTTCTCCATCAACTATCTGTCTGGGAGTAAGAATAACAAGGCAGACGCTCTGTCTCGCTCTATGGTTTCTTCACAGGAAGAGATTGACGAACCTTGTCTTATCCTTCCCTCCAGGGTTTTTCATACGCTCTCCCCTGTGACATTAGACCAAATCCCACCGGGCAAGACCTTTGTGCCGCCTGATCGACAGAATGATATACTGTCGTGGGCCCACACCTCAAAGGTGGGTGGGCATTTTGGTATTAGGCGGACACGAGAGTTACTGGAGAGGTGGTATTGGTGGCCACACTTAGCCAGCCACGTCAAGAGATATGTCGGTTCCTGCTACTCGTGTGCTCGCAACCGTCCATTACGGCAGAGACCGGCTGGGCTCTTGCATCCTTTACCAGTGCCAGATAGACCATGGGAGGTGGTAGGCATGGACTTTGTGGGTGATCTTCCGTGTTCACAGGGACATAGATTTGTGTGGGTCATTACGGACCATTTCTCCCGGATGGTTCATCTCGTACCGTTATCGGGAATCCCGTCTTCCAGGGTACTAGCCAAAATATTCCTCAAGCATGTCTTTAGGGTTCTCGGGATGCCAGATCGTATCATTTGTGATAGAGGCCCGCAATTTGCTTCCCGTTTCTGGCGAGATCTTTGTAGCCTTCTGCAAATTGAGTTGAATCTCTCTTCGGCATACCATCCGGAGACCAATGGTTTGGTTGAGCGTACCAATCAATCCATGATTATATACCTTCGACACTTTGTTGCTGAGAACCACGATAACTGGTCCTCCCTCCTACCCTGGGCAGAATTTGCCCTTAACAATTCGCTGGCTGAGGCCACTGGGCAGACACCATTCGTACTCAATAATGGGCAACACCCTAGGGTACCGGTACTGTTTCCCGCTGCTGCACCTTCTCCTCTTGTGGCCGACTGGGCAACTAATGCCAGAGAGGTTTGGGATCGGACTCAAGAGTCGATCCAAGCAGCTAAGGACCGTATGAAGACGGTGTCCGATCGATCGATTTCGTCGCCCGGCTCCTGTCTTTTCTCCAGGGGATTTTGTGTGGCTCTCTGCAAAACACGTGAAACTTAGAGTGAGCTCTGTCAAATTTGCTCCTCGCTTCCTGGGTCCTTATGAGGTTCTTCGACAGGTAAATCCTGTAGTCTACCAATTGAAGTTACCCGTCCATCTTAGGATCCATGACAAACTCAATGTTTCACTGCTAAAGCCGGCTATTTTACCTCACGCTCGTAAATTGCACTCTCCTGCCTCGGATTCCTCTCGCTCTAGTTATGAGGTACGAGCCATAGTTGGTTCTAAGATGGTTAGAGGGCGCAGGTTCTTCTTGATAGATTGGGAGAGCTATGGCCCGGAACATCGCTCTTGGGGGCCTGAGGAGGCTGTCCATGCTCCCGACTTAGTTGCCGATTACCTGCGTCGCCGGGAGGGGGGCCCTTGAGGGGGAGGTACTGTTACGGTTGCTGTGGCTCTGGAGACTATGTCCGGATTTCTTGCTACTGCACATGTGCAAGCGCTGGAGACTAAGGGCGGCTTTGCACGTTGCGATATTGCACGTGCGATGTCGGTGGGGTCAAATCGAAAGTGACGCACATCCGGCGTCGCATTCGATATCGCAACGTGTAAAACCTTTTTGATACGATGAACGAGCGCAAAAGCGTCGTTATCGTATCATCGCTGCAGCCTCCGACATTTCCATAATGCCGGTGCAGCGACAGGTACGATGTTGTTCCTCGCTCCTGCGGCAGCACACATCGCTGTGTGTGAAGCCGCAGGAGCGAGGAACTTCAACTTACCTGCCGCCGGCTGCAATGAGAAGGACGGAGGTGGGCGGGATGCTTACATCCTGCTCATCTCCGCCCCTCCGCTTCAATTGGCTGCCTGCCGTGTGACGTCACTGTGACGCCGCACGACCCGCCCCCTAAGGAAGGAGGCGGGTCGCCGGCCAGAGGGACGTCGCACGGCAGGTATGTGCGTGTAAAGCTGCCGTAGCGATAATAATCGCTACAGCAGCTTTCACTAGATATCGAACGTGCGACGGGGGCGGGACTATCGCTGCAGCATCGGTAACACATTGTTACCGATGTTGCAACGTGCAAAGCCCGCCTAAGTCCTATCTTGGAGCCATTGCACATGTGAGGGTGACATCATCGCTGACACGAGGTTACATGTCTCTGACACCTTCTAAGCTGATTGGCCACTGGTCATGTGCTTGTGACATGTGGTCACATGTCTCTGACACCTTCTATGCCGATTGGTCGCTGGTCATGTGCTTGTGACGCTTTGCTCGGTGATAGGCCAGCATGACGTCATTGCTGTCATTCTGGCAGCGGATTGGCTCTGGTGTCCTCCATCTTGGATGAGGCACAGAGTCTATATAAGACCCTGATGCACGCCGCCCGGCGCTCAGTCCTCTTGGTTCATGCATGAGGGTAGACGCCCTGTGCACGTCCCTCTAGGCATCTCTCTGTCTATGTTAGGTGAGCGCTACCGGCAGGGTAGCGTTCTTATACCTTACAGCTTCGGCTGCAGTCCGTATCCTTACCTTTTAGTGGAGCAGAAATAGGCAGGTGCCTGAGGCACATGGTCCGGCTGGGCCTTGTGATTCTACTCGTAGGTGGACGTTGCCGCTAGGGTAACGTTCCTTATACTGCGTCTGGCAGTTGTTCGTATCCTCGCACACTAGGGGAGCGAACAGAGGTAGGAGCTTTGTGCGGCTTATGCTGCTGTCTGTCTCTTTTGCACCACTAGAAGAGCGGACCTAGGCAGGTGCCATATCTAGTGGTTCGTGTCCTCGCACACTAGTGGAGCGAACGCAGGTAGGAGCTTTGTGCGGCTTACGCTGCTGTCCGTCTCCTGGCACCACTAGAGGAACGGACCTAAGTAGGTGCCATTTCACACTCACTGCTTTTGTCTCTGTGATCTTTAACAGAGACCATTCCACACGCCCTCCAAGTAAGGGAGGAATTGCTTTATTTTCTAATTATATTCCTCTGTGAGTTTAACAGAGGTATTGAACTCTGCACTTGTGCTATTATTTTTTACAGTGGTACATTATATACCCCTTATCCTCTGCCATAGTCTGCAGCAGAGTCTTTGCACGGTGGACCCTGACTGTGTGACATTCCTTTAGGTTTTATTATCAGACAGCCCCCCGTAACAGCAGGGCTCGGAAGGGAAGGAGTGCCATTTGACTGCAAAATTGGCTGGAATCAATTGTGGACGCCATGTTGCATTAGGAGAGCCCCTGAGGTGCCTACACTGTGGAGGTCCCCCACAAGTGACCACAATCTGGAAAATAGACCCCTCAGGAATTTTTCTAGATGTTTGGTGAGTACCCTGAACCCCCAGGTGCTTCACAGAAGTTTTTAATGTTGAGCTGTGAAAATAAAAAAAATACATTTTTACCACAAAATTGTTACTTCAACCAGATAGGTTTTTTTTAACAAGAGTAAAAGGAAAAAAATCAGCAAAAAATTTATTGTGCAATTTCTCCTGAGTATGCTGATACCTTATGTGTGGTGGAAATCAACTGTTTGGGTGCACAGCAGGGCTCGGAGGGGAGAAAGTGCCATTTGACTGAACAATTGGCTGGAATAATTAGCGGACGCTATGTCGCATTTGGAAAGCCCCTAAGGTGCCTAAACAGTAGAGTTCCCCCCACAAGTGACCCCATTCTGGAAACAAGACACCTCAAGGCTTTTATCTAGGTGTATATTGAGCATTTTGAATCCACGAATGCTTCACAGAATTTGATAAGCTTAGGTTGCCATATTGAATATTTTCATTTTTTTCACAAAAATGTTGATTTAGCATCACATTTCTCACTTTTTCAAGAGGCAACAGCAAAACGTGGACCCCACAGGTTGTATCCAATTCCTTGTGAGCGCAGGGATACCCCACTTGTGGCCAAAAACCTCTGTTTGGATAAATTGGAGGGCTTGGAATGGAAGGAGCACCATTTGAATTTTGGAAAAGTTGAAATAAATTGCATGCACCATGTCACATTAGCAGGGCTTCTTGGGTACCTATACATCAGAACCCCCCCACAAGTGACCCCATTTTGGAAACCGGACCCCACAAGGATTTTATTCATGAGTATAGTAAGCATTTTGAATCCACAGGTACTTCACAAATATGTTGCTGTAGCAACAATATTCTAACTGTTAGGCTATGTGGCCGTGATCCAGCAACACGGCGTCTAGTACACAGTGTCAGCCTTCCTGCAGAGATGTGAGTGTTGTCCACGGGAGAACGCAGCTGCCCATGCCCACGATTTGGGTTCAGGCTGCTGTGGATTTTAGCTCTATTCTACGTGCAGAGAACACTCTCGTCTCCGCAGCATAAATTGACATGCTGAGGCTCAGAAAGCTGCACCACACATAAGTGTATGCTGCGGAGAAAAGAAGCACAGTGGGCATGGGGTTTCTAAAAATCCTTCCACTGTGCTTCTACTGCACAACGCAGCGTTATGGACACAGGGAAAACACTGCGCCCAAAACTCTGCAAACCCTGATCATGGGTGCACAGTCTAAAATGCTACAATGGATGAATGGATAGATGTCAAACATATATAACGTCCCACCCCCCCTGCATATTCTAAGCTGGCGCCCTTTAGTGCCTTTCATGTGGCACTAAAGGGTGCCGAGCCTTGCATTTAGCCCCAAAAAAAAAATAATTAAAATAAATGACGTGAGGTCCCCCATATTTTTGATAGCCAGCTAGGGTAAAGCAGACAGCTGTAGCCTGCAAACCACGGCTGACAGCTTCATCTTGTCTGGTGATCAATTTGGAGGGCTCCCCAAGCTGTTTTTTTTTTAATTATTTATAAATAAATATTTAAAAAAACAAACAAACGTGGGGTCCCCCAAAATTAGATTACCAGCCAAGGTGAAGCTGACAGCTGAGGTCTGGTATTCTCAGGGTGGGAAGAGCCATGGTTATTGGACTCTTCCCAGCCTAAAAATAGCAGGCCGCAGCCGCCCCAGAAGTGGCGCATCCCTTAGATGCACCAATCCTAGCGCTTCGCCCCAACTCATCCCGTTGCCCTGGTGCGGTGGCAAACGGGGTAATAAATGGGGTTGATACCAGATGTGTAATGTCACCTGGAATCAAGCCCAGCAATTAGTTATGTCATGGCATCTATCAGATACCTGACATAACTAATTGACAGTAATAAAAAAAAAAATTGATAACAAAAAAAAAATATTTGAAAAAACACTCCCCAAAATATTCCCTCTTTCACCAATTTATTGAAAACAAAAGAAAAAAAAGATTGCGTTCCTATAATCTATTTTGGTTGTCCCACGTCGACTCTGGACCTTCTAGAATATGGGGGCACATTCAGGGAACGTATCCCCCATTTTCTAGGAGTGCAGACCCTCCATTTGAGGAGAGTGGGTGCAAAGAATCTGCACCTACCCTCCCCGGGTCACAGCTGCAAAGTGCCGAGCAGCAGCAGCAGCCAGCGCAGCTCTCTGAACACAGGAAGCTGAGCTCAGCTGCTCTGCACATGTGACCGCACTGACCGGTGTCTGCTGTGAAGGAGGTGGGATCGCGGGGGATGAAGGCTGGAAAAGGTACTGGGGACACCGGGGAACACCGGGGGGGATAGTGGGTGACCTGGCAGGGCCTAGGGAGCAGGTTTCTGTCGCATGTGTTATGGCACATGCGACACAAACCAGAGAAAAAGGGTGATTGCGGGCTGCGCGCTGCTGTGCTCGCCGGTTCGCGCTACCATCTTTGATTTTTGGGAGGGGGTTGGGGATCGGGGGAGGCACTTTGGCGACACCGGGGGACCGGGAGGGGACTGGGGAAGAGATTTATCTCCCATCTGACATGTTTGATCATGCCAAATGGGAGATAAATAATTTTTTACCGACGCTGTCATTTACTGTAACCTGATGATCGGTATATGGTGTATATCGGTCATCACGTGAGCGGGGACCGTAAAAACGGGCCCGAATCTTGATCTCCAGGGTCTCATCCAACCCGGGTAGCTAAAACCCCGAAGATTTTCTGACGCTGGGGGGCGCTATTCACTTATTTCTGCCTGCCGTTTATAAACGGCAGATCAGAATAAGGACCTGATTCTGCCGCCGTTTATCTCCGTAAGGCTGTCGTAATGGGGTTTATGGATACTGATACTAAACACAAAGCAGACACAAGGTTTAAACTTTAAAAATGATCTTTCATTAATTTATTGTTTTTCAAGTATTTTTATGTGTACGTAATTATTGATGTATTGTATATATAAATTTTAAACGTATTATGGCAATTATTGGAACACTCTGTTTTTTTAAAATGTGATGACTGTGTATTTTTTAGTCCGGTACAGCATGATGTTGTTTGATTTTGCTTACGTTTGCGAATGTGATAGGGATTATTTAAAGCTATTCCCACTATAATGTTTTTTTTCTAGTATGACTAAGGGCGGATTGTCCACCAAATGTCTCAGTTTTATATGACATCTTAAAAAATCGTATTCACTTAAACCAAATCCATTGAATGTTCAAAGCAAATTCACAATACATTACTTTTCATGGCTCTGCTCTACAAAGAAAAGTCTTGATACTCTCCATTGCTCTTATTCCTGCAATTATAGTTTTGTCTTTCTTATTCACTCATTAAACACAAGGTTCAGATTATTTCTCCAGTGGAGACTTTTGGTTGCTCCAAAGTCTCAAACCTTCAAACATTTTTCAATGTTTTGTGCCTGGTATATTGCATCGTTAGAAGTAGTGATGAGCGAGCATGCTTGTCACTACTCGGTACTCGCACGAGTATCGCTGTACTCGGGCTGCTCGGCGGGGACCGAGTAATCTCGCGATACTCGTGCTGTACTCGTGGTCTTCATTTCTGCATGTTGGCGCTCTTTTGAGAGCCAGCCCTCATGCAGGGATTGGCTGGCAGACCACTGCAATGCCACAGCCCTGTTAGTTGTGGAATTGCAGTGATTGGCCGGCCTGCACAGCGTGACCGAGCCTTTATATCGGCCGGCGCGCTGTGCTCTGCTCACAGCTATCCAGACAGTGAGTGCAGGGAGAGTGTCGCTGATTCAGGGAAAGCTTTGCGGCCCTTTATAGCTTTTTCAGTTGCAGGGCTGCAAACAGTGTGACCAAAAGTCCTTCTCAGGACTATTCTAGTTGTATACAGGCAGGCAGGGTATAGCCAGGTCGGAGTACAGTAGCAGAGTCCTTCTCAGGACTATTGTTGCTATATACAGGCAGGGTATAGCCAGGTCTGAATACAGGCTAGTGACCAAAAGAGTCCTTGTCAGGACTATTGTACCAGTATACAGGCAGGCAGGCAGGGTAGTGGTGACCGTATACCAGCCTTCATCATATCTGGGGCTGGTGTACACAGTGTAAAACAGTCCAGATAGTGTCTGACTTGTCTGTAATTGTCGCTCCCCAAAAAAACCTGTTAGGTTCTTATTGCGTCCGTGCTTGGTTTTTAAAAGCGCACGTGTGTGCCTGTTGGTGGCAGCGTACAGGTGCACTTGTGTGCAATTTCCAGAAATTTTATATAACGCACAAGTAGTGAATATACACGTCAGCAGTGCACAGCATTGCAAAATGCGCAAGGGCATTGGCAAGGAACAAGGAAGTGGACGTGATGGTGGTGCAGGCAGAGGCCGATGTCGTGGGCAAGCTCTAATTTCGCCACAACAAAGGGCCACATCTAGTCGCTCGCACGTCCTGTCCCAAATTCTTGGGGACCGCAGCAGTACACCGCTCTTGAACCAAGACCAGTGTCAACAGGTTGTTAGTTGGATAGCGGATAATGCTTCCAGTCAGATTGGCACCACCACAAACACTCTGTCTTCCACACGGTCAAGTGTCAGTAGCCGTGATACTGCACCGCACATTTCTGAACCTGATCCTCCTTCCTACCACCAGGCTGAGTACACGTCCTCCTCGGACATTAATGATCCCACACTTGGACACTCGGAAGAGCTGTTCACGTTTCCATTCACACATTCTGGCCTCTCGCCAGCTCATATTGAAGTGGGTCATGAGGAGATCGTCTGTACAGATGGCCAAATATTTGAGCAGCCACGTTCTCACGAAGTTGGCAACGTGTCTCAACAAGTGGTGGACGATGATGAGACACAATTGTCAGCAAGTCAGGAGGAGGAGCAGGGTGCGGAAGAGGAAGACGACGTGGTGGATGATCCAGTAACTGACCCAACCTGGCAGGAGGATATGCAGAGCGAGGACAGCAGTGCACAGGGGGAGGGAGGCGTAGCATCACAACAGGCAGTAAGAAGCAGGGTGGTGGCCCCAGGCAGAAGTCAGGCAACCGTTCCCCGGAACAACACGACGACACAAGGTGCCTGTACAAATGTTAGGTCTTCCCGAGTCTGGCAGTTTTTTAAGTTGGATCCAGATGATTCAAAAAAGGCAATTTGCAACACCTGCCGTGCCAGCATCAGCAGGGGTACCAAAACTAGCAGCCTGACCACCACCAGCATGATCAGGCACATGTCAGCCAAGCACCCGACTTTGTGGGAAGTACAACAGAGTCGAGGAGCAGTGCTTGCTGATGTCACTGCTACGTCTTCGCTGGTTGTGCATGCGAGCCAATCCTCTGTCCATGCTGCCTGCGAACAAGCCTCCTCCACTCCTGCACCTGCAGTTGCCTACGCAGAAAGAACACCATCATCAAGCACGTCCTTGTCCCAGCGCAGCGTTCAGTTATCCATTCAGCAAACCTTTGAACGCAGGCGCAAATACACTGCCAACACCCCACATGCCACAGTTCTAAATGCTAACATTTCGCGACTGCTTGCGCTGGAAATGTTGCCTTTTAGGCTGGTGGAGACAGAAGCATTCCGTGACCTGATGGCGGCAGCTGTCCCACGTTACTCGGTCCCCAGCCGCCACTATTTCTCCCGGTGTGCCGTCCACGCGTTGCATAACCACGTGTCACAAAACATCACACGTGCCCTGAACAACGCTGTTTCACCCAAGGTCCACCTAACCACAGACACGTGGACAAGTGCTTGTGGGCAAGGCCGCTACATCTCGTTGACGGCACACTGGGTTAATATTGTGGAAGCTGGGACCCAGTCTGAGCGAGGGACGGAACACGTCCTTCCCACACCAAGGTTTGCAGGCCCTACCTCAGTCAGTGTTTCACCCACACTCTACAGCTCCGGAATGTCATGCTCTTCAGCCTCCTCCTCCTCCTGCGCATCCTCATCCACTGTGCCCTCCACACCAGTCACAAGCTGGAAGCACTGCAGCACTGCCTCGGCGAAGCGGCAACAGGCTGTGCTGAAGCTAATCTGCATAGGTGACAAACCCCACAATGCAGAAGAGCTGTGGACAGCTCTGAAACAGCAGGCAGATCACTGGCTCACACCTCTGAACCTAAAGCCAGGAAAGGTCGTGTGTGACAATGGCCGTAACCTGGTGGCGGCTTTGAGGCGAGGCCAGCTGACACATGTTCCATGCGTGGCCCATGTGCTCAACCTCGTGGTTCAGCGGTTTATAAAGTCATACCCAGAGCTGTCTAATCTGCTGGTAAAAGTTCGCCGCCTGTCTGCACATTTTCGAAAGTCACCTACTGCTTCAGCCGGCCTTGCCGGCTTTCAGCGCCGTTTGCATCTTCCGGCTCACAGACTGGTGTGTGATGTCCCTACGCGTTGGAATTCAACTCTGCACATGTTGGTCAGGATATGTGAGCAGAAGAGGGCAGTTGGTGAGTACCTGCATCACCTAAGCCGTCGGGAAATGGGTCAAACTCCACACATAACACCTGAGGAGTGGAGATGGATGTCAGACCTATGTACCATCCTCCAAAACTTTGAGGACTCCACCAAGATGGTGAGTGGTGATGACGCCATTATTAGCGTCACCATACCGCTACTCTGCCTTCTAAAACGGTCTCTGCTGAAAAACAAACATGATGCATTGCAGGCGGAGCGCGATGAGTTGCAGCAAGAAACAGTAGTGGGTGTGGGTGATAACACACAGCCCAGCCTCGTCTCATCACAACGTGCAGTGGAGGACTATGACGAGGAGGAGGATGAAGACATGGAGCAACTCTCCGGCCAAATTGAGGATATGACATGCACACCAGTCATATCCTCGGTTCAGCGTGGCTGGCCAGAGGACAGGGTAGATGAGGAGGAGGAGGAGGAGGAGGAGGAGGAGGAGGAGGACAGCATGTTCAGTCATCTTGTTGGTCAGGCTACTGAAGTCCTGGCTGTTAAGAGTCTGGCGCACATGGCTGACTTTATGGTAAGCTGCCTGTCTCGTGACCCTCGCGTTAAGAACATCTTGGCCGACAATCATTACTGGTTGGTAACACTGTTAGACCCACGCTACAAGGAGAACTTTTTGTCTCTTATTCCCGTGGAGGAGAGGTCAACCAAAATGCAGCAGTTCCGGAAGGCCATACTCACGGAAGTAGGCAAAGCATTCCCCTCACAAAACGCTAGCGGCATAGGTCAGGAATCAGTGGACAACCGAGGCGTACAGCCGAGAGAGGCACAAGTCCAATCCGCCAGAGGTAGGGGAACAGTCTTTAAGATGTGGGACAGTTTTCTCAGCCCCTCACGTACCACAGCCCCTGAGGTGCGGGGTAGTGCCACAAGAAATCCTAAGTTTGCCCAGATGCTGAAGGAGTACCTTGCAGATCGAACAACTGTACTCCGACATTCCTCTGTGCCTTACAATTATTGGGTATCCAAGCTGGACACGTGGCATGAATTGGCTCTCTACGCCTTGGAAGTCCTGGCCTGCCCTGCTGCTAGCGTTTTGTCAGAGCGTGTTTTTAGTGCCGCAGGTGGAATCATTACAGATAAACGCACCCGCCTGTCAACTGAAAATGCTGACAGGCTGACTCTGATCAAGATGAACAAGGGTTGGATTGGGCCAGACTTCACCACATCACCAGCAAATGAGAGCGGAATTTAAAGTTTGCCATGTACCTCCACTCACCCATGGGTACACACTTCTGGACTTTGGATAATCGCTGGACTGCTCCTCCTTCTCCTCATGCGCCACCATGATGATGACCGTTACAAATTGCAATACTTAGGCCTTTGTTTCAGGTATACCCCCAGTGGTAAATTTTTTCGCCCATTCTTTGCAGAATGGACATTACAACAACAGGAGACCCGCTCCTTTGCAATGGGAACAATGTTTTGAGGCCCTCATGCACGTCTCTACCCAGGGACAACATGGAGCCTCCCAATTTTTGGCTGCCCTGCCTAAGGGCTATACTATAATACACCCACTTCCTTAAAATGGACACTTAATGTTTTGAGGCCCTCATGCACGTCTCTACCCAGGGACAACGTGGAGCCTCCCAATTTTTGGCTGCCCTGCCTAAGGGCTATACTATAATACACCAAATTCCTTAAAATGGACACTTAATGTTTTGAGGCCCTCATGCACGTCTCTACCCAGGGACAACATGGAGCCTCCCAATTTTTGGCTGCCCTGCCTAAGGGCTATACTATAATACACCCACTTCCTTAAAATGGACACTTAATGTTTTGAGGCCCTCATGCACGTCTCTACCCAGGGACAACGTGGAGCCTCCCAATTTTTGGCTGCCCTGCCTAAGGGCTATACTATAATACACCCACTTCCTTAAAATGGACACTTAATGTTTTGAGGCCCTCATGCACGTCTCTACCCAGGGACAACATGGAGCCTCCCAATTTTTGGCTGCCCTGCCTAAGGGCTATACTATAATACACCCACTTCCTTAAAATGGACACTTAATGTTTTGAGGCCCTCATGCACGTCTCTACCCAGGGACAACGTGGAGACTCCCAATTTTTGGCTGCCCTGGCAAAGGGCTATACTGAAATAGACCCACTTCCTTACAATGGGCACTTCAGGTTTACAGGCCATCATGCACGTCTCTATCCAGGGACAATGTGGAGCCTCCCAATTTTTGGCTGCCCTGGCAAAGGGCTATACTGAAATAGACCCACTTCCTTACAATGGGCACTTCAGGTTTACAGGCCATCATGCACGTCTCTATCCAGGGACAATGTGGAGCCTCCCAATTTTTGGCTGCCCTGGCAAAGGGCTATACTGAAATAGACCCACTTCCTTACAATGGGCACTTCTGGTTTACAGGCCATCATGCACGTCTCTATCCAGGGACAATGTGGAGCCTCCCAATTTTTGGCTGCCCTGGCAAAGGGCTATACTGAAATAGACCCACTTCCTTACAATGGGCACTTCAGGTTTACAGGCCATCATGCACGTCTCTATCCAGGGACAATGTGGAGCCTCCCAATTTTTGGCTGCCCTGGCAAAGGGCTATACTGAAATAGACCCACTTCCTTACAATGGGCACTTCAGGTTTACAGGCCATCATGCACGTCTCTATCCAGGGACAATGTGGAGCCTCCCAATTTTTGGCTGCCCTGGCAAAGGGCTATACTGAAATAGACCCACTTCCTTACAATGGGCACTTCTGGTTTACAGGCCATCATGCACGTCTCTATCCAGGGACAATTTGGAGCCTCCCAATTTTTGGCTGCCCTGGCAAAGGGCTATACTGAAATAGACCCACTTCCTTACAATGGGCACTTCAGGTTTACAGGCCATCATGCACGTCTCTATCCAGGGACAATGTGGAGCCTCCCAATTTTTGGCTGCCCTGGCAAAGGGCTATACTGAAATAGACCTACTTCCTTACAATGGGCACTTCAGGTTTACAGGCCATCATGCACGTCTCTATCCAGGGACAATGTGGAGCCTCCCAATTTTTGGCTGCCCTGGCAAAGGGCTATACTGAAATAGACCCACTTCCTTACAATGGGCACTTCTGGTTTACAGGCCATCATGCACGTCTCTATCCAGGGACAATGTGGAGCCTCCCAATTTTTGGCTGCCCTGGCAAAGGGCTATACTGAAATAGACCCACTTCCTTACAATGGGCACTTCAGGTTTACAGGCCATCATGCACGTCTCTATCCAGGGACAATGTGGAGCCTCCCAATTTTTGGCTGCCCTGGCAAAGGGCTATACTGAAATAGACCCACTTCCTTACAATGGGCACTTCAGGTTTACAGGCCATCATGCACGTCTCTATCCAGGGACAATGTGGAGCCTCCCAATTTTTGGCTGCCCTGGCAAAGGGCTATACTGAAATAGATCCACTTCCTTACAATGGGCACTTCAGGTTTACAGGCCATCATGCACGTCTCTATCCAGGGACAATGTGGAGCCTCCCAATTTTTGGCTGCCCTGCCTAAGGGCTATACTACAATAGACCCACTTCCTTACAATGGGCACTTCAGGTTTACAGGCCCTCATGCACGTCTCTATCCAGGGACAATGTGGAGCCTCCCAATTTTTGGCTGCCCTGCCTAAGGGCTATACTATAATACACCCACTTCCTGACAATGGACACTTAATGTTTTGAGGCCCTCATGCACGTCTGTATGCAGGGGCATTGGTGAACCTCACAATTTTGGACTGCCCTGGCAAAGGAAAATACTACAAAGACTCACTTCCTCAAAATGGGCACATTAGACTCAAGAGGCCTTCATGTACGTCTCTTCTCAGGGACATCGGAGTGCCACACAATGTTTTCACGTAAAATCTTTCATGTATTAATCTCAAAAAGTAACATACACCAGCTCTATCTCACTATTGGGTATGTGCCCTTAACATTTCCGCCATGAAAAATCATTTTGGGGTCATTTTGGAAGGTTTTCTGGTGAGTCCGTAAAAATGGCGTAAAACGCGGACAAAATTGTTCACAGCTGTGACTTTTCAGTGATAAATGCTTCAAGGGGTCTTCCCCATGCTGTTGCCATGTCATTTGAGCACTCTTCTGAGACTTTTGTGCCATTTTTAGGGTTTCTCCATGCTGCCAGGGGGTCATTTCACAAAAATACTCGGGTCTCCCATAGGATAACATTGGGCTCGTTGCTCGGGCCGAGTACACGAGTATCTTGGGAGGCTCGGCCCGAGCTTCGAGCACCCGAGCTTTTTAGTACTCGCTCATCACTAGTTAGAAGTCTTTCACCCCCTAAAGTATTCAATTGTTACTAATTTAATAGACTGAAAATCATTTGCTAGTTATTTTAAAAGCATATCACTTTGTGGGTCATGGCTCTATTTTCAAACTTCCAAATCTTCTTTTCTCTTCACACAGTCAGAGACATAAACAATAAAATTCTGATTGCCTGCAGGCACCATTAGTGCGAGTTTAGGAGATTAGTGAAGAAAGATTTATTATTGAACTAAATAAATCCTCTTTCTGTTGACTTCCCCTCAATAATAGACTAAAGCTTGAAAAATCTTTACTCAGTTTTAGAAATGTTTGTAAATAGAAATGGAATGGAGACAATAAAATCATAAAAAAATAACTTAAGGAACAAAAGCAGCCAATCTTGTATACAAGCCTGACACCAACACAAAGAAAAAACACTGTAAATTAAGAGATTGCCAGCAGGTAAAGCTGAAGAACATAAGATGGTTGATGTACTCTCTTATATTACTTTGTTTACTTTAAAGGGAACTTGTCAAGTCCAATATGCACCCAGGACCATGAGCAATTCTGGGTGTATATTGCTAATCCCTGCCTAACCGTCCTGAATACACTAGCATAGATATAGAGATATTTAGAAAAAGTATTTCTAAAGATCTGTTACCGTATGTTAACAAGCGTGGGGACTAGTCCGGACTAGAAACTTCGGGGTCATGCGCACTGAGCCGAAATCCAGAGTCGACGCGATGGAAGCGGAGAGGTGAGTGAGATCATCCTCTGATGCGTATTCATTAGCATGTTAACACACAAACAGGGGCATACTAACATGCTAATGGAGCCGACTAGGCAGGGACTAGATCCCTCGCTCATAAGCATACATTAATAGATCTTTAGAAATACTTTTTCTAAATATCTGTTTATCTATGCTAGTGTATACAGGGAGGGTTAGGCAGGGATTAGCAATATGCACCCAGAACTGCTTGTGTTTCTGGGTGCATGTTGCACATGACAGGTTCCCTTTATAGACCAAAGCGGTCAACTAATAACAAAGATTGATGAATTTACATGTTTTTGTATCTGTTCAACATTTTCTTTTCACAGAAATGTCGATTGCGTTCAATAAAGAAGGGTTTATACAGTATTAATCTAGGGAGTGTAAAATATAGTTAGAAAGTTTCTACCTTATATTCTTCTAGTATTTTATTTCTTAAGCAATGTAAGTGATCTCTTATCTTACCCCCAACGTACCAAACTGACACTCTACAGTAAGAAAATATATTCTTTTGCTATTGCTATATTAAGCTCATTGAGCTATTTATCCCAATGATACATTTGACGGACATGTTTGACATTTCTTTACAATATTATGAAAGCCTAATGTTATCCTTGGGATTACATTACTGTTACTGTTTCTGCTTTTTTTCTTAGTATTACAAGATAGAAAGTAATCAGTTCATGACCTGCAGTTTTATACAGCACTTAAAAAAGACTTGATCATAGATGTGTTTATAATTGTTGGTACTTAATGCCTTAAATGGGACATGCAGAGAGAATAGTCAACAAAAAAGAAGACTTCAACTCACCACCAGTATATATAGACAAAAATAAAAATGGAAATTACATCACCAATATAAAACAAATAAGGTTTATTTATTAAATTATTAAAATCGCATCAAAGATAGCAATAAAAAGGAGACAAGAGACACAAAATATCCAAGCACAGGTCAAAGAACCAAACCAATGCAAATGCTAGTATAAGGTAACAGGGTGCCAAACAAAAGTAACACTTTAACAATTATACCAAACTAGCGAAAAAAGTATATGCAAAAAAGTAAGAATTGAAATAACATTAGTGATGAGTGAGCACTAAAATGCTCTAGTGCTCAGTACTCGAATTGAACACATCAGACTGCTTTGGTGCTCTTCTCAAGTAACGAGTATGATACAAGTCAATAAGAAATTCCAGCATTTTTCTGGAAGACCCTCCCAAGACATATGGGGGGGCATGAAAATGACTGAAATAGATGGAAATAGCACTCCAATGGAATGGTACAGTATGGGGAAGATAGATGGATGCAACTTTGACTCCCAGGTTATTGGTGGGAACAATATTGTCAGAGTATTACGCCACTTTCACAGAATGACAATAATTAATTGGATTTAATGAAGAATACATTTTTGGACTATTTTAAAAAGATTGTGACTCCAAGACATTAGTTGTCATCCAACTTACAACCTGCACTGTTCGGCCTTCAGGAGTGGTCTGCCGTGCCCCATTGTAAAGTGCGACAGAAGCTAGATCTCATGGATGAGCATGTTTGTTGCGCTCATGCAGCAGGCACAGTTTCACCTGGCCCATTACCTCAGCCTGTGACTGCGCCATCAGCAGCACATTCACTTTCCCGTTTCTTATTGCACAACTTGCACATATTAAATTATGTTTGCAGTTAACAATGGTATTAATGGTGAATAGATTCTAATACATGTACCTTGAAAAATGTATCTTGGTTTTAGGTTGCAGCAGCAATGACTGCTAGAAAACAAACTTTGCCTATATGACTCAAATGGTAAACTATCCCTTCTCCAGCAGCTAGCTCTACACTAATAAACTCTACACATAAAACCTATACACTAAGTGCAAGGGCTCTCAAATCTAGAAAGAAGCATTCCGATGCACCCTGGAGAAAACATACAGGAGGATCACAGTAAACATTGTTTTCCAATATTAAGGTGGGGAACTCCTAGACTGGTAAAGCTGACACACTTTCTGCAAGGGCTGACAACAATTAGAAGGAGAGACACCGATACATCCTGGAAAAGACATAGAGGAGAGCCTCAGAAAACTAATTTTTACCATTTTGGAAGAGTGGGAGTCATACGCAGGTAAAGACAATGCACTAAGTGCCAGACCCGAAAAACATTTACCCCTGGGGTCACATATGTGTATGTATGTAAGATATCATTTGATGTAGGCCTATAAAAATTATGTATTAGAACATCATACACATCCTGGAAAAATTAAGATTGAGCGTCGCATCATGACCATGTTGATATGGTGGAGGAGGAAAAGTAGGACACAAAAAAGAAGCAAACAAGGACTGTATACCCTTATTTGGATGGAAAGCATAGCATGGAAATACACAGCAATAATAGGAACATTACAATTGCCTTTTGATTCAGCGACTGTCATCCGGTGGGTTGAGAAGTCTGGGCTAATCAACACTTTGTGCATTTTGATAAGTGTCAGACTGTCAGCTTTTTCAGCTGACAGTCAGATGCGTCTATCAATTATTATGCCTTCTGCAGCACTAAAAGCTTGCTCAGATAAAACAGTAGTGGCAGAGCAGGCTAGCACCTCAAAGGAATAGAGGACAGATCATGCCACATATCCAGATTGGATATATAATAGTTATATGACACAAAAGAATCCCAGATGAAGGTTGAACAGTGTGATGATGCTACTTAACCATCTTGATAAACTTTTTTCTCCTTGTCAGAGTACCCTGCGCATCAGGACCTGAATGCTGAGAGAGTCTAATGAAACTTTCCCAGACCTTTGATAAGATTCCCCTATTTCTGTTGATCCTGCTGTGTGTCTACATCCTCTCTACTCCTTGGTTGTCCAAAGATCTCAGGCCTCTACCACCAGCCTTGTCAGATGGGAAATGCTTGAC
Organism: Anomaloglossus baeobatrachus; assembly: GCF_048569485.1. Lineage (NCBI taxonomy): Eukaryota > Metazoa > Chordata > Amphibia > Anura > Aromobatidae > Anomaloglossus > Anomaloglossus baeobatrachus. The sequence continues at coordinate 148,520,778 of NC_134360.1, forward strand.
AAATTGTTCAACTATAGCCATTTGGCATTACACCATTTTAATAGTCCCCTTAGCCACAGAAAGGAGAGATGGAAAGTTCTCAACGTAGCGTGGGTCAAGATGGGTGCACAACCAGCAATGGGTGTTGGCCCAAATGTGTATAATGCCAGGGTCAAGGGAAAGGCATGTACAAAGGTCCCAACAGGCAAGATTTATCTGTCTCCACCAGGAGAATAACTATCCATTTCCTTCTCCTACTCTTCAACCCATCCATTCTGAACAGATGAAAAACTGCTGTTGATAGTACCCTTTGTAGCAAAGATATTGCTAGTGGTAGATTTCAGACATCCATGGTGACTCATCGGTTTTCATGTGTAGATGATGACTTGAATACCGATGGGCATGTTGTAGCTGGTATTTAACTACTTCCCTTTGCTGCTTACAAAACCTTGATATTATATGTAATGCTGAGTTCCAGTTTGTGGGCTGGAGGTTGGAAACCAATCGGTGAACTGGCAATTGCAAGTACGGAAACTGTAGATGACTTGCAAAAAATGGGTGCACATGCAGCACTCCTTGACAAGTAGCTCAGGCAAATCTGGGTAGGATTCAAAAAACGCTGAGCCACTAAGTTGAGCACATGTGCTAGGCATTGTTCATGAGGCAGCTTTCCAAGCTTCAGTGCCACCACCAGGTTACAGCCAATATCACGAACGATCATGCCTGGTTGGAGGTTCAGTGGCGAGAACCAAAAATCTTTATGGTCTGTTAGACCTTTCAACAACTCATGGCCGTGTGCTGTTTGTCACCTAAATACAAGAATTTCAGCAGATCCTGTTGCTGCTTCACGGAGGCAGTGTTGCAGTGCTTCCAGATTGCAACTAATAGTTATAATTCGGAGATGGAGAATGAGGAGGAGGAGGCGGACAGGAACTGATGTAGGAGGTGGAGGAAATGCTGATGGAACTAGGGCCCGCAATTCTAGGTGTTGGAAGCACGTGTGCCCTCCCAAAGTCTGACTCATTTCTGGCCTCCACAAGCTTCACCCCATGTGCCATCAGGGATATGTAGCATCCCTGGCCACAAACACTTGTCCATGTGTCAGTGGTTAAGTGGATTTCCCTTTAACTTTGTTGGTTAGGGCAAGGGTGATGTTACGGGGCACATACTTATGTAAGACAGGGACAGCACACATGGGAAAAATAGTGGCGGCTGGGGCCCGAGTACCAAGGGATGGCCATTGCAATGATGTTACAGAAAGCCTCAGTATCAACAAACCTAAACGGCAACAATTCTAAGGCAAGCAGTCTCAAAGTGTGGCTGATTAGTGTTTTGGCCTGTGAGTGGTGGCTGAGTATTTCAGCTTTTGCTCAAATGCTTCTGGAAGGGACAGCTGAATGCTATGCTGGAACAAGGAAATGGATGTGGTTGCTGATGGTGGTTGAAAATGTGCAATGACAGATACAGGGCAACAGGAATCCTCGACTGCATCCTGGACAAGGGATTCCTCAGCATGCAACATGAGTAAAGAGGTGTCACCCACAAACACTGAGAAGATGTTTGGCCTGCCTAGTCAGGTGCTTTGATGACATTTGCCTGAGTATACTGATGGTAGTCAGGCTGGTAGTTGGTAGTGGTCTGGACCCTGCAGGTTCAAATGACCATTTTTTTGTCTTCTGCACTTTCTGTAAAAAGTGCCAGACTGGGGAACACCTTATCCTTGGCCTGGGATTTAGCCTAGTGTGTGTGCGCTAAGGAACAGTTTCCCACCTTCTTTCTCTGGCCACCCTACTGCCTCTTTCTGCCTTTTGCATTGCTGCAGTTTTCTCCCCTTCTGCTCTGCTGTGCTCATTCAGCATGCCAACTTGCCAGATTGGGTAAGTGACTTCCCACCACCTCTTTTTCCAGTTCCTCATTCTAGTTGTCCTCCTAACTTGTTATCTTAACATGACTTGTTGGCAACTGTGTCTCATCATCATTTACCTCTTGGCTCAATAATTTCTATTTCCCAAAGTCAACTTCTTCTGACCATGGTTGCTCAAATATTTGGGCATCACCTCACCCCATCTCCTCTTCATGTCTTCTTGAAACATGCATAGTGGGAGGACAGAAGAAAACATAACTGGAAAGATAAAGAGCTCCTTGGAGTGTCCAAGTGTGGGGTCACTTGTCTCCTGGTACTGACCATGGTGATAAGAAGGAGGAATAGGGTGAGGATTATGTAGTCCAGACTCTTGACTTTTGAGACTGGACCATGTGGAAGACAGGGTAGCGCTGGGAAACAGATTGGAAGCACTATCTGCCAATAAATGCACAACCTGCCCACACTGTTCTGGTTTCAACAGGTCTGGATGATGCATGTTTATGGTGTGGTCCCACAGCAGGCTGAGTTTGTCCTGGCCCATCGCCACGGCTTCTGCATACAATCCCATGAGTAGGAGATCCAATCCACTATTTCTTTCCGCATGTCTTGCCAATTCTAAATTATGTACACCACTAACAGCAGTATTATTAGGGAATAGAAGCTATTAAAATTGACTCTAAATGAACTTTTTTTGTTGTACATGGCAATACCAAGGACTGTAAGACAATAATCTTTGACTAGATGCCTCTAATAAGTTATATCCACTCTAACAGCTAAACCTACACTAATTGCAGCTAAGAATGGTATTATTATAGATGAAAATATATTTGAATTAGCCCTGAAAAGGATTGTCAGTTGCATGTGGCAGCACCAAGGACTATAGCTCAATGAATCCAGCCTAAATGCCTCTAATACACTATTCTTACTCTAGCAGCTAACCCTACTCTTAAACCCTACACTTATTGCAGCTTAGAGCAGTATTTTCATAGCATAGAATCTATTTGAATTAACTCTGAAAAGGACTGTTGGTTAAATATTGGAACAGCTGGTATTGTAATGCAATGAATCCTGCCTAAACAGTATCCCTACTTTATCAACTAACTCTACACTAATTGCAGCTAAGAGCTGTATTATTATTGAATATCATCTATTTTTATTACCCCTGAAAAGGACTTGTCACTTAATTTTGCAACATCAGGTACCTTAACACTATAACACACTGTACCTTCTTCAGCAGTAACTCTCCCTGCACTACTTTTGGGTACAGTGCGCCAAGCATGACATCACTGAGTCTTATATAGACCAGATGTTGCTATGCAGCCGGCTAATCATAATGATGCCAGTAGACAATGTGGCTTTGGCATTACTGTGATTGGCTGGCAATTCTGATATGTTTAGTAGATAAAAATCAGCCATAAAACATGCGGGGCAGTAATCGAACATGGCGTCCGTGTACCAGGATACTTGATCAAGTATTGACTGTCTCAAGCACCCGGATGCTCAATCGAGTACCAAGCAGTGCCGAATATGCTCACCCATCATTAAATAGCATCAAGTTATCTTAGCCATGTAAGAGGAAGGCCATAATCTAAATAACCATAAAGAATATGGTTGAAGTCCTTCCCTTAGTAGGAACATTTAGTACCTACTTTTTTATGCTTTACTTCTTTTGTCTTTTTTTCTTCTTGCCATTTTCTTGCATTTTGGTAAACTAATGGCTTTCACTAAAGACATACTTAAACTAGATGCTATATGGCTGCACTGTGTTATTTGATTATAATAAAAGGTTTATGAATAATTTTTACCTGTTGCTGGTCATCCAAATATTACTACTAAGGGAAACACTTTAACCATATATTTTATGGAACTAATGTCATGGGTTTCCTAGGAATCAGCAGCTCCTCCTCTCTCAACAGTCAGCAATCTAATGATTACTGTGTCTGGAAGAGGAAGTGTTGTTAGTGCTTTCTATATTATATACACAATAAGCATTTAACACTGTGCAAACAGTCATCAGTAAGACAGAAATAGTAATAAACCATCTCTGCCTTTCTTATGCAGACGTTTGCTGTGTCTGACAGTCAGCTCTCTGCTGTAGTAGCTGGAGTAGAATCATCTTGAACATCTTTATTATGGATGAGCTAATGTATTCGACACTATTCGGTATCCGATGGATAACAGGTTATTCGCACCATTCGGTATCCGACGGATTAAACAACATCCATTCTGATACTTTCATTTCTGACTTCCTGGCGCTTATTTTCCAGCCAATGAACACATCTGACGTTGCTTGCCCTCAGAGTAACGCCGCAGCCATCTTTGTTGTGGTGATGCTGTGATTGGCTTGGCCGCACAGTATCATAGGGGCTATATGCCTGGAAATGTACACGCCGCTGAGGATTGGGGAGTGTTGGTGGGGAGAGAGAGAGAGAAAATGTCACGCACCTTCTACAGGCTGTGTCCATACTGTTTCTGCCTTTTCCCTTCTATTGCAGCCTTTTCCTCAGTCACTGCAGCTCAACATTAGGTCCAACGTGAAATTATTCGAGTTTCACATAGACTTACATTGGGCATCGAATTTTCGCAAATAGTCGAATAGTGGCGACCTATTCGTCGGATATTCGGGAAGACGGATATTTAGGTATTCGATCATCCCTAATTATTACCACTGTCATATTTAGAATTTTCATAATGTATGTAGGTATCCAAAGAGAAAGAAACACTGACATTACTTTTATCTGATTTCAGGATATAAAACCCTAAAATTAAATGTGGTCAAAAATAATCTAAAATAAAATATAAGTTTTGACTAGTTCTATAAAGTTCTATATCAAAACAGTTTTGTTTATCTTAATATTGTCATAGACTACCAACTACCTTCTATGCTATGGCTAAGATCTGTGCTGGTCACAACAATAAGACATCGAAGGAGAGATGATATATGTCACTTGAGTTTTTCTGTCAAATTCCATACACATCTGATGTAAAAAAAAATTTGGCATCCTATTTTAGTCTCCTCATTGCTTAGTGGAAAATATTTCAATAGAGTTTGACAGAATCTGACAGCATTGCATGGATGCTGTACGGCTTTGTGCTAGAGGAGTATAGTTGCACAGTTTAAACTTTTCCCGACAGGATGATTTTGGATTTTGAACCCTTGTTTTTTTCTTCTTCATATTCCAATAGCCATAATTTTTATTTTTTCTATATGAGGGCTTGTTTTTTGGGGATGAGTTGTAATTTAGAATGACACTTTTTAATTAAAGGAAACCTGTCATGCAAATAATTGTTATTAACCTGCAGATATTGGGTTAATCTGCAATTTCCAGATTGACACCATATCTGCAGGTTAATAGAGTCTTTTTACATGGCAGATTCCATTTAACATTTAATGTATTGGGATAAAATTTTCAAGTGTAATCGAATTGCAAAAAATGCAATTCCTTCATTATTTTTAGGTTTTATTTTTTACACCATTCACTTTCTTTTTGACCTGGCAGAATGTTTCCTCAGGTCAGTAAAATTCCAACGATGCCAAACACAAACAGTTTTGTTTACTTAAACTGTGAAAAAAATGGGAAATTTGTAAAATTAAAAAAAATATATATTTTTGTCACTATTTTCCCAGACCCATAATATTTAATTTTTTCCAGATTATGCTAGAAAGTTCCATGTTTTCTATTAATTGAACATAAGACCACAAGCTTTCAAAGCGAGAAGATGGACTTCTCCAATGTGGTTAACCTCTTCACGACACATGACGTGCTGGGTACATCATGGATCATGTCAGGTTAATCCCCACCAGCTTCTGTGGGCAGCTGGCGGCGATACCTGCATATGTCAGCTGTATTGAACAGCTGACATGTGCAGCTATCAGGCACGAGTGGATTCGCTACCCACTCGTGCCTGTTAACCCCTTTACCAGTTTTCCTGAGGTTCTTTATCGTGACTGGCCGTTTATTTTGCTGTTACCATCACCTCTGGTAGTTATGTACTGCCTATTATTGTTTGTATACCAACGTATATGGGATTCTGAGGGTATATGACCGTTATGGGCACTGTCCAATATAGTATATATTATAACAATAACAATACCATTTTAAGATTTTGTAAATGTTTTATATATCCTGAATCCATAGTTTTTGCATATAAGGCCTGGTCCAGGTATATTTCATGTGCTTTTAATGGATGTTCACCTCATGTCGCAATAAACATTTTGTATGACTTTGCACTTTACAGTAAAAACTGTATTCTCTTCTTTTGCATTTATATAGATTGGATGGAGCAGCACATTGACTAAGTGAGTAGTGTTTATTTCATCAGAAAGTACTTGTGGGGCTGTGGATGTCATCATGCTGTTTATGGAGGGGCTATAAAGGTCATCATGTAGTGTGTTGGAGTTATCATACTGTGTGAGGTAATTATATAGTGTGTAGAGGGTCTGTGAAGGACCATCACACTTGGTGGGCTGTAAGTGACTGTGAAGGGCCATACTATATTTGCACTGTGAGGGCCATAATACTGACAAACGTGGCTGTTGGGCAGCATAATATATGTGAACTTGAAAAGGTTAGAAGAGAATCTGGGGCACTGCGCCACACACTTGTTCTCCTGCTGTGTAATCAATGTCCATAGCAAACAGGCAAACATTGGTGCTGCTCTGGGGTGCTAGAAGAGAATATATCCACATGAATTTATGAAGAAAATGGCACTCACCAGTTCTTGCTGTGCAGAGGATTCTTTATTCAAATGTGGAGGTTACATATGTGGGGCTGGCGGGGAGGGAATGGACCACCCGACACATCAGACGACGGCCGTTTCGCACATTCACTCAGTGCTTCAGCTGGTCTCAAGCTGAAACAGTGAGTGAAAGTGCAAAATGGCTGTCATCTGATGTGTCGGGTGGTTCATTCCCTCCCCGCCAGCCCCACATATGTAGCCTCCACATTTGAATAAAGAATCCTCTGCACAGCAAGAACTGGTGAGTGCCATTTTCTAATATATGTGAATCTGTGTGGGGCAGTGATACTGTTTGTGAGTAAAGGCTACGTACACATCACACTGAGTGCGGTACATATGTGGGTATCATGCTGTTTGTGGGGGTCACCATAGTGTTTGGGCATCTGTGAGGGCCTTTATGCTGTCTATGGGGAAGAGATATGGGAGGCATCATATTGAGTTGGGAGGAAATAAGTGAATCATTATGTATGGGGCCTTCATACTGCATGTGTGGGGGCATCATACTATATGGGAACTAATAAGACACTATACTATGTGGGTGGACTATGGGATAATGATACTGTGTAGAGATAAGCGAACCTCTAGAGGCTCGAATTTGGTTTGGTTCGTCGTACGGAGGCCGCGTTCGAGTTCGGTTTGGCGAACCGTTCGACGAACCTCTCGAACCCCATTGAAAACAATGGGAGGCAATCACAAACACCTAAAAACATCTGGAAAACACCCTCAAAGGTGTCCAAAAGGGGACAAACAACTCCCAGGACAACACAAACACATGGGAAAGTGACAAGGACAAATACACATGTGAAAACTAAACAGCTGGACAAGGAAAAAGAGGAGGAGACACAGAAATAGGCATGACATGCCCTTCTAAAATCATGTAAAACACAGCAAGGAGACTCCAAGCAGAGTCTCCCTTTTTTCCAAAAAGTGGGCCCCACAGACACCCCTTCAGTGGCAGCACTTGTGCCCCAGTTGCAAACTGGATAGGTTGATTTGCATCAAGCACATTCAAAAATATGCCAGCCTTAACTGTCCCCAGGATGACACCGGGGTAGGTAGCAAAGTCTTTGCTGATCCCAGATCTGTTCATCTTGGATCATTTTTAAAAACAACGCAAGGGGACTCCAAGTAGAGTCTCCCTTTTTTCCAAAAATTGGGCCCCACAGACACCACTTCAGTGGCAGCACTTGTGCCCCAGTTGCAAACTGGATAGGTTGATTTGCATCAAGCACATTCAAAAATATGCCAGCCTTAACTGTCCCCAGGATGACACCGGGGTTGGTAGCAAACTCTTTGCTGAACCATGACTTGTTCATCTTGGCTCATTTTTAAAAACAACGCAAGGGGACTCCAAGCAGTCTCCCTTTTTTCCAAAAATTGGGCCACACAGACACCACCCCTTCAGTGGCAGCACCCCTTCAGTCCCAGTTGCAAACTTGACAGGTACATTAACATCAAGCACATTCCAAATTCACAAGCCTTTACTCTCCCTAGGATGACACAGGGGTAGTAAAGTCCTTGCGGATCCATGACTTGTCCATCTTGATGAACGTTAGTCTGTCCACATTGTCAGTGGACAGACGCGTGTGCTTATCTGTCAGCACACACCCAGCAGCACTGAAGACACCTTCAGAGACAACACTGGCTGCGGGACACAACAAGATCTCCAAGGCGTAAGTGGCGAGCTCAGGCCATTTTTCAAGATTTGAAGCACAAAATGAGCAAGGCTCCAGTTGCAAAGTCATGGCATCGATGTTCATTCGGAGATACTCCTGTATCATCCTCTCCAGCCGTTGACTATGTGGAGTAAAGACAAAATCCCTTTCGGCGCTTCCGGAGGATAAATGGAATATCAGTGCAAGTTTGCAAAAACTTCAAGAACAAGGGTTTATTAAGGGTTCAATAAAAAATGGACAATTACAGCTAACAAAAGCCTTCATCAGGTGTAGTCTACATTGCTGGTATTAAGAAAATCTAATTTATAGACTGATCTTTCTATGTGTATGATGTAGGCAAGTATGAGGAACATGGGTGTGTACTTCCAATTAGACTATCACTCAACCTCAAGAGGTAAATGGTGGTTCTTGTGCTGAAATCCTTATATGGATCATGTGTAGGTGCAAGCAAATATTGCTGCTATGCATGAATGATACAATTTATGAATGAAAAAGAATAAAAATTCGAATTGTTAATAGGAAAATTTTGGTGTTTAAAATATGCGGTGATATAAAACACATAATAAATTATTCAGATTAAAAACAGGAGGAGAGGCCACTTGTTGTAGCACTTGAGATCCATTCAAGCATGTGTTTTTTTGTGCATCGTCTACCATTGTTCCAGTTGTTTTGTTCCGTAAAAAATGGAGCACATCGGATTGTCCACGGAAAGTAGTAGACATCTTACTTTTGCTGGAAGATGGCCTACATTCAGCAGATGTTAATGTACCTTTCCCACCTTCCCCACAGACACAAACTTTTTTCTTTTTCCAACACACCTGTTCCCCTTTCCACCAGCATCTGTCCTTTTGCCACTCATTTTGTTAGCGACAAGATTGGACACTTAAAATGTGGTAGCAAAAATTGAGAGGTGGTGTAGATTGCAGAGGTGGTCCAGCATTATTGACAGCTGAAGAACCAACACTGACTATCCATGACAATGCAACTATGGCCCTAAAACTAGCAGCACTGTTTGCTATAAAAATAGCGTAGCAAAATGGGCAGGAGGGTAGAAGGCAGACGTGGTGGAACTTGCTTGGCACCAGTGGGACACTAAGTTACTATAGCAGACACTTTGTGGATGCCACTAAGTTTCAGCACTGTTTGCTATCAAAAAAGCGTAGCAAAATGGGAAGAAGGGTAGAAGGCAGAAGTGGTGGAACTTGCTTGGCACCAGTGGGACACTAAGTTACTATAGCAAACACTTTGTGGATGCCACTAAGTTTCAGCACTGTTTGCTATAAAAATAGCATAGCAAAATGGGCAGGAGGGTAGAAGGCAGAGGTGGTGCGACTTGCTTGGCACAAGTGGGACATTAAGGTACTATAGCAGACACTTTGTGGATGCCACTAAGTTTCAGCACTGTTTGTTATAAAAATAGCGTAGCAAAATGGGCAGCAGGGTAGAAGGCAGACGTTGTGGAACTTGCTTGGCACCAGTGGGACACTAAGTTACTATAGCAAAAACTTTGTGGGTGCCACTAAGTTTCAGCACTGTTTGCTATAAAAATAGTGTAGCAAAATGGGCAGGAGGTTAGAAGGCAGAGGTGGTGGAACTTGCTTGGCACCAGTGGGACACTAAGTTACTATAACAGACACTTTGTGGATGCCACTAAGTTTCAGCACTATTTGCTATAAAAATAGTGTAGCAAAATGGGCAGGAGGGTAGAAGGCAGAGGTGGTGGAACTTGCTTGGCACCAGTGGGACATTAAGTTACTATAGCAGACACTTTGTGGATGCCACTAAGTTTCAGCACTGTTTGCTATAAAAATAGTGTAGTGAAATGGGCAGGTGGGTACAGTGGCCAGGTTCTGTGGGTCAGTGGACAGGAAAGGAACACTAAATTAGTATTCCAGACACTTTTAGGATGGCAGAAAAAGTGTCAGCTCTTTGGGAAAATAAAATAGCATTCCAAAAAAGGCAGGTGGGTACAGTGCCCGGGTTGTGTGGGTACCAGGACAGGAAAGGAAAACTAAGTTACTATTCCAGACACTTTTAGGATGGCAGCAAAAGTATCAGCTCTTTGGGCAAATAAAATTGCGTGGCAAAAGTGGGCAGGTGGGTACAGTGCCCGGGTTCTGTGGGTCAGTAGACAGGAAAGGAACACTAACTTAGTATTCCAGACACTTTTAGGATGGCAGCTAAAGTGTCAGCTCTTTGGGCAAATAAAATTGCGTGGCAAAAGTGGGCAGGTGGGTACAGTGCCCGGCTTCTGTGGGTACCAGGACAGGAAAGGAAGCCTCACTTTCTATCACTTCTAATGATGAAATGCAGCAAGGAATTCCTTGAGCTTAGGTACACAGACGCTGTTATCTGAAGCTGTATACAGCGTTTCCACGGACCTGCCTGTCAGCTATGTCTCTGAGCACCTGTAAATCAGCCCTGAAAAGGGCTGAAAAAAACTGCAGTCCCTAATCTGTAGAGCGCTGTGTGTATAGCGTACACAGCAGGAGCGGCGGCAGGAGCAGCGTGAACAGTGACTGTCACCCACACGCAGAAAGCAGATAATGGTGGCGTGAGGGAAAATGGCCGTATTTATAAGGCAAGGACATGTGACATTCACAGCCTATGACACATGCCCTTGCTTGTCTGGCAAAAAGTACACTTAGCTGTGTGTGTGTCTGTGATTGGCTGACATCCTGGCCCGCTCCACTGCATGCACGCTTAGGAAAGAAAAAATGGCGATCAGCATTATCTTAGCACTCAGCTGCAGCACAGATCTAAACCGCATCCCCCCCGCACACTATACGCTGCAATTTGATAATAGTGTGAATCACAGTGACTCACACTATTACAGTGAAAAGCCAGCTAGTAATTAGCTTGGCTTTTTGCTGATCGAACCGTTTTCGAACGTAACTCGAGCTATCGAGCTTTTAGCAAAAAGCTCGAGTTCGAGTTCGATCTCGAGCACCCCCCAAAATCACTCGAACATGAAATTGGCGAACCTCAAACATCGAACATCGCTCATCTCTAATACTGTGTTGGTGTTACAAACAGTGTGTAGGCCATATTACTTAGTGGAGCACTTTGAGGGCATTATGCTGTGAAGGGTTCATTGTAGGGCTTCATAATTTGTGGTTGGTCACTCTGGTGCTTATATTTTGTATAGAGAACTGTGTGGATATCATACCCTGTTGATAGCACAAAGGGAACAACATACTTTGTGGAGGGAACTGAATGAGCATCAAACTGCGGGTCATTATACTGTATTATGGTGCTGTGGGTCATAATACTGTACTGGAGGCTCGGTAGGGGCATCATACTGTGTTGTAGGCACTTTGGGAACAGCGAACTGTGTGTGCGGCACTATAGGGGCATCATACTGTATTGTGGTGCCATGAGGACATTATACTTTGATATGGGTACTATAAGGTCACTATACTCTGTGTAGGAGTACTGTGGCAACATCATATTGTGTTTAGTGCACTATGGATACATTAGACAGTGCATGTGGAGGGTTGTGGGGGGGGCATCCACTTTAGACGTAGCATACAGTTTATTAGATGCATTTTTTGGGGGGAGGGGACATCATATATTACGGGGATAATTAAAGGGGCATCATAGTGGGTGAGAACACTAAGGGGCTTCAATTAGGGCAAAATAACTGGGTAATTGCTATGATTTCACATGTATTGGGAAAAATAATTATTTGATACAGTACCGATTTTGCAAATTTTCCCAGCTACAAAGAATGGAGGGGTCTGCAATTTCTATCATAGATATACTGCAACTGTGACAGACAGAATCCTCCAAAGAATTCTGAAAATCACTTTGTATGTGTTTTAAATAATAAATATGCATTTTATTGCATGAAAGAAGTATTTGAACCAAAAGAAAAATAGAAATGGTACAGAAAACTTTGTTTCCAATTGAAAAGGTTAGTCGTTTCCTGTAGTTATTGACCAGGTTTGCACATACTGCAGCAGGGATTTTGTCTCACTCCTCCATACAGATCTTCTCTAGATCATTCAGGTTTTGTGGCTGTCGCTGGGCAACATTGAGTTTCAGCTCTTTCCAAAGACTTTCAATTGGGTTCAGGACTGGAGATTGGCTAGGCCAATCCAAGACCTTGAAATGCTTCTTATGGAGCCAGTTCTTTCTTGAACTGGCTGTGTTTCAGGTTAGTGTCAGGCTGGAAGACCCAGCCACAACCTATCTTTAACACTCTTATTGAGGTAAGGAGGTTGTTGTCAAAAACCTTGTGAAACATGACCCCATCCACCCTCACTTCAATACACTGCAGTCATTCTGTCTCCTTTGCAAAAAAGTATGATGTATGCACCTCAATGCTTCATGGTTGGGACTGTGTTCTTGGGGTTGTACCCATCCTTCTTCTTCCTCCAAACATGGCGAGTAAAGTTGATACCAATAAATTCTATTTTGGTCTCATTTTACCACACGACATTCTCCCATGTCTCCTGTTGATCAACCAGATGGTCATTGGTGAACTTCAAACAGGCCAGGACATGTGCTGGCATGAGCAGGGAGACTTTATGTTCCCTGCAGGATTTTAATCCATTATGGAGTAATGTGTTACCAAAGGTAATATTTGATACTTTGGTCCCAGCTCTCCTCAGGTCATTGACCAGGTCCTCCAGTTTAGTTTGAGGCTGATTCCTTACCTTTCTCAGAACCATACTCACTCCACGAGAAAATATCTCGCATGGAGCACCAAGTAGGATTGACAGTTATCTTGTGTTTCTTCCATTTTCTTATAATGGGCCAACAGTTGTTGCCTTCTCACCAAGCAACTTGCCTATTGTCCTGTACCCATACCAGTCTTGTGTAGGTCTACAATTTTGTACCTGTTGTCCTTAAACAGCTCTTTGGTCAAGGGCCAGGCCATGGGGGAGAGGTTGGAGTATAATTGATGGCATTTGTAGATAAGTGTTTTTTATACAGGAAACTAGTTCAAAAGGGGGCAGTTAATACAGGTAATGAGTAGAGTTGAGCGCGGTTCGTGGTTCGTGGTTCTCCAGTTCGTGGCTCGAGTGATTTTGGGGCATGTTCTAGATCGAACTAGAACTCGAGCTTTTTGCAAAAGCTCGATAGTTCTAGAAACGTTCGAGAACGGTTCTAGCAGCCAAAAAACAGATAAATCCTAGCTTGGTTTCTGCTGTAATAGTGTAAGTCACTCTGTGAATCAAACTATTATCACATTTCAGTGTATAGTGTGCGTGAACAGCGCCTTCAGATCACTGCTGTTTCTATAATGGCGATCGCCATTTTTTTTTTTTTTTTTCTTGTCTTCCTTCCCTAAGCGCGCGCGTCTTGTGGGGCGGGCCAGCATGTCAGACAATCACAGACACACACACACCTAAGTGGACTTTGAGCCAGAGAAGCAACGGCATGTGTGATAGGATCTGCATGTCACATGTCCCTGCATTATAAAACCGGACATTTTCTTCACGAACGCCATTATCTGCCTTCTGCGTCTTTGGTGTCAGACATCAGTGTCGCAGCTCCGTCCTCCTGAGTCCTATAGCCGATACAGCTGTATGCGCTGCATACACAGCGTTAGACAGCTTAGGGAGAGCACATTCTAGCAGTCCTTTTAAGGGCTCAAAGCGGCAGGGTCAGAGAGCCATAAGTGACAGGTCCTGCAAACAGCAACAGCGTCTGTGTAGCCCAGGTCAGGGATTTCCTCCCTGCATTTCACCATTAGGAGGGAATAGAAAGGCAGGCTTCCATTCCTCTACCCAGAGCACCACAATCCTGCCACTGTACCCTCTTGTCCTCTGCACACTCCAACTCATTCTAAGTAAGCCATTATACTAGCAAACATTCAGTGTACCTAGTGGCATCCTATACGTGGCTATTGGACTTTGCTATAGTCCCACTAGTGCAAAGACATTTGCAGAACATGTCTGCCTGCATTGCACACTACAACTTTTTTAAACTAAGCAATTTTACTAGCAAACACTCAGTGTACCTAGTGGCATCCTATACGTGGCTATTGGACTTTGCTATAGTCCCACTAGTGCCAAGACATTTGCAGAGCGCATCTGCCTGCGTTGCACACTCCAACGAATTATAACTAAGCCATTATACTAGCAAACACTCAGTGTACCTAGTGGCATCCTATACGTGGCTATTGGACTTTGCTATAGTCCTACTAGTGCCAAGACATTTGCAGAGCGCATCTGCCTGCGTTGCACACTCCAACTAATTATAACTAAGCCATTATACTTGCACACACTAAGTGTTTTTTAGTGGCATCCTATACGTGGCTATTGGACTTTGCTATAGTCCTACTAGTGCCAAGACATTTGCAGAGCACATCTGCCTGCGTTGCACACTCCAACTAATTATAACTAAGCCATTATACTAGCACACACTCAGTGAACCTAGTGGCATCCTATACGTGGCTATTGGACTTTGCTATAGTCCCAATAGTGCCAAGACATTTGCAGCACGTCTGCCTGCGTTGCACACTCCAACTAATTATAACTAAGCCATTATACTAGCACACACTCAGTGTACCTAGTGGCATCCTATACGTGGCTATTGGACTTTGCTATAGTCCCACTAGTGCCAAGACATTTGCAGCACGTCTGCCTGCGTTGCACACTCCAACTAATTATAACTAAGCCATTATACTAGCACACACTCAGTGTACCTAGTGGCATCCTATACGTGGCTATTGGACTTTGCTATAGTCCCACTAGTGCCAAGACATTTGCAGCACGTCTGCCTGCGTTGCACACTCCAACTAATTATAACTAAGCCATTATACTAGCACACACTCAGTGTACCTAGTGGCATCCTATACGTGGCTATTGGACTTTGCTATAGTCCTACTAGTGCCAAGACATTTGCAGAGCGCATCTGCCTGCGTTGCACACTCCAACTAATTATAACTAAGCCATTATACTAGCACACACTCAGTGAACCTAGTGGCATCCTATACGTGGCTATTGGACTTTGCTATAGTCCCACTAGTGCCAAGACATTTGCAGCACGTCTGCCTGCGTTGCACACTCCAACTAATTATAACTAAGCCATTATACTAGCACACACTCAGTGTACCTAGTGGCATCCTATACGTGGCTATTGGACTTTGCTATAGTCCCACTAGTGCCAAGACATTTGCAGCACGTCTGCCTGCGTTGCACACTCCAACTAATTATAACTAAGCCATTATACTAGCACACACTCAGTGTACCTAGTGGCATCCTATACGTGGCTATTGGACTTTGCTATAGTCCCACTAGTGCCAAAACATTTGCAGCACGTCTGCCTGCGTTGCACACTCCAACTAATTATAACTAAGCCATTATACTAGCACACACTCAGTGTACCTAGTGGCATCCTATACGTGGCTATTGGACTTTGCTATAGTCCCACTAGTGCCAAGACATTTGCAGCACGTCTGCCTGCGTTGCACACTCCAACTAATTATAACTAAGCCATTATACTAGCACACACTCAGTGTACCTAGTGGCATCCTATACGTGGCTATTGGACTTTGCTATAGTCCCACTAGTGCCAAGACATTTGCAGCACGTCTGCCTGCGTTGCACACTCCAACTAATTATAACTAAGCCATTATACTAGCACACACTCAGTGTACCTAGTGGCATCCTATACGTGGCTATTGGACTTTGCTATAGTCCCACTAGTGCCAAGACATTTGCAGCACGTCTGCCTGCGTTGCACACTCCAACTAATTATAACTAAGCCATTATACTAGCACACACTCAGTGTACCTAGTGGCATCCTATACGTGGCTATTGGACTTTGCTATAGTCCCACTAGTGCCAAGACATTTGCAGCACGTCTGCCTGCGTTGCACACTCCAACTAATTATAACTAAGCCATTATACTAGCACACACTCAGTGTACCTAGTGGCATCCTATACGTGGCTATTGGACTTTGCTATAGTCCCACTAGTGCCAAGACATTTGCAGCACGTCTGCCTGCGTTGCACACTCCAACTAATTATAACTAAGCCATTATACTAGCACACACTCAGTGTACCTAGTGGCATCCTATACGTGGCTATTGGACTTTGCTATAGTCCCACTAGTGCCAAGACATTTGCAGCACGTCTGCCTGCGTTGCACACTCCAACTAATTATAACTAAGCCATTATACTAGCACACACTCAGTGTACCTAGTGGCATCCTATACGTGGCTATTGGACTTTGCTATAGTCCCACTAGTGCAAAGACATTTGCAGAGCACGTCTGCCTGCATTGCACACTACAACTTTTTTAAACTAAGCAATTTTACTAGCAAACACTCAGTGTACCTAGTGGCATCCTATACGTGGCTATTGGACTTTGCTATAGTCCCACTTGTGCCAAGACATTTGCAGAGCGCATCTGCCTGCGTTGCACACTCCAACTAATTATAACTAAGCCATTATACTAGCACACACTCAGTGTACCTAGTGGCATCCTATACGTGGCTATTGGACTTTGCTATAGTCCTACTAGTGCCAAGACATTTGCAGAGCACGTCTGCCTGCGTTGCACACTCCAACTAATTATAACTAAGCCATTATACTAGCACACACTCAGTGTACCTAGTGGCATCCTATACGTGGCTATTGGACTTTGCTATAGTCCCACTAGTGCCAAGACATTTGCAGCACGTCTGCCTGCGTTGCACACTCCAACTAATTATAACTAAGCCATTATACTAGCACACACTCAGTGTACCTAGTGGCATCCTATACGTGGCTATTGGACTTTGCTATAGTCCCACTAGTGCCAAGACATTTGCAGCACGTCTGCCTGCGTTGCACACTCCAACTAATTATAACTAAGCCATTATACTAGCACACACTCAGTGTACCTAGTGGCATCCTATACGTGGCTATTGGACTTTGCTATAGTCCCACTAGTGCCAAGACATTTGCAGCACGTCTGCCTGCGTTGCACACTCCAACTAATTATAACTAAGCCATTATACTAGCACACACTCAGTGTACCTAGTGGCATCCTATACGTGGCTATTGGACTTTGCTATAGTCCCACTAGTGCCAAGACATTTGCAGCACGTCTGCCTGCGTTGCACACTCCAACTAATTATAACTAAGCCATTATACTAGCACACACTCAGTGTACCTAGTGGCATCCTATACGTGGCTATTGGACTTTGCTATAGTCCCACTAGTGCCAAGACATTTGCAGCACGTCTGCCTGCGTTGCACACTCCAACTAATTATAACTAAGCCATTATACTAGCACACACTCAGTGTACCTAGTGGCATCCTATACGTGGCTATTGGACTTTGCTATAGTCCCACTAGTGCCAAGACATTTGCAGCACGTCTGCCTGCGTTGCACACTCCAACTAATTATAACTAAGCCATTATACTAGCACACACTCAGTGTACCTAGTGGCATCCTATACGTGGCTATTGGACTTTGCTATAGTCCCACTAGTGCCAAGACATTTGCAGCACGTCTGCCTGCGTTGCACACTCCAACTAATTATAACTAAGCCATTATACTAGCACACACTCAGTGTACCTAGTGGCATCCTATACGTGGCTATTGGACTTTGCTATAGTCCCACTAGTGCCAAGACATTTGCAGCACGTCTGCCTGCGTTGCACACTCCAACTAATTATAACTAAGCCATTATACTAGCACACACTCAGTGTACCTAGTGGCATCCTATACGTGGCTATTGGACTTTGCTATAGTCCCACTAGTGCAAAGACATTTGCAGAGCACGTCTGCCTGCATTGCACACTACAACTTTTTTAAACTAAGCAATTTTACTAGCAAACACTCAGTGTACCTAGTGGCATCCTATACGTGGCTATTGGACTTTGCTATAGTCCCACTTGTGCCAAGACATTTGCAGAGCGCATCTGCCTGCGTTGCACACTCCAACTAATTATAACTAAGCCATTATACTAGCACACACTCAGTGTACCTAGTGGCATCCTATACGTGGCTATTGGACTTTGCTATAGTCCTACTAGTGCCAAGACATTTGCAGAGCGCATCTGCCTGCGTTGCACACTCCAACTAATTATAACTAAGCCATTATACTAGCACACACTCAGTGTACCTAGTGGCATCCTATACGTGGCTATTGGACTTTGCTATAGTCCCACTAGTGCCAAGACATTTGCAGCACGTCTGCCTGCGTTGCACACTCCAACTAATTATAACTAAGCCATTATACTAGCACACACTCAGTGTACCTAGTGGCATCCTATACGTGGCTATTGGACTTTGCTATAGTCCCACTAGTGCCAAGACATTTGCAGCACGTCTGCCTGCGTTGCACACTCCAACTAATTATAACTAAGCCATTATACTAGCACACACTCAGTGTACCTAGTGGCATCCTATACGTGGCTATTGGACTTTGCTATAGTCCCACTAGTGCAAAGACATTTGCAGAGCACGTCTGCCTGCATTGCACACTACAACTTTTTTAAACTAAGCAATTTTACTAGCAAACACTCAGTGTACCTAGTGGCATCCTATACGTGGCTATTGTACTTTGCTATAGTCCCACTTGTGCCAAGACATTTGCAGAGCGCATCTGCCTGCGTTGCACACTCCAACTAATTATAACTAAGCCATTATACTAGCACACACTCAGTGTACCTAGTGGCATCCTATACGTGGCTATTGGACTTTGCTATAGTCCTACTAGTGCCAAGACATTTGCAGAGCGCATCTGCCTGCGTTGCACACTCCAACTAATTATAACTAAGCCATTATACTAGCACACACTCAGTGTACCTAGTGGCATCCTATACGTGGCTATTGGACTTTGCTATAGTCCCACTAGTGCCAAGACATTTGCAGCACGTCTGTCTGCGTTGCACACTCCAACTAATTATAACTAAGCCATTATACTAGCACACACTCAGTGTACCTAGTGGCATCCTATACGTGGCTATTGGACTTTGCTATAGTCCCACTAGTGCCAAGACATTTGCAGCACGTCTGCCTGCGTTGCACACTCCAACTAATTATAACTAAGCCATTATACTAGCACACACTCAGTGTACCTAGTGGCATCCTATACGTGGCTATTGGACTTTGCTATAGTCCCACTAGTGCCAAGACATTTGCAGCACGTCTGCCTGCGTTGCACACTCCAACTAATTATAACTAAGCCATTATACTAGCACACACTCAGTGTACCTAGTGGCATCCTATACGTGGCTATTGGACTTTGCTATAGTCCCACTAGTGCAAAGACATTTGCAGAGCACGTCTGCCTGCATTGCACACTACAACTTTTTTAAACTAAGCAATTTTACTAGCAAACACTCAGTGTACCTAGTGGCATCCTATACGTGGCTATTGGACTTTGCTATAGTCCCACTTGTGCCAAGACATTTGCAGAGCGCATCTGCCTGCGTTGCACACTCCAACTAATTATAACTAAGCCATTATACTTGCACACACTAAGTGTTTTTTAGTGGCATCCTATACGTGGCTATTGGACTTTGCTATAGTCCTACTAGTGCCAAGACATTTGCAGAGCGCATCTGCCTGCGTTGCACACTCCAACTAATTATAACTAAGCCATTATACTAGCACACACTCAGTGAACCTAGTGGCATCCTATACGTGGCTATTGGACTTTGCTATAGTCCCACTAGTGCCAAGACATTTGCAGCACGTCTGCCTGCGTTGCACACTCCAACTAATTATAACTAAGCCATTATAAAAGCACACACTCAGTGTACCTAGTGGCATCCTATACGTGGCTATTGGACTTTGCTATAGTCCCACTAGTGCCAAGACATTTGCAGCACGTCTGCCTGCGTTGCACACTCCAACTAATTATAACTAAGCCATTATACTAGCACACACTCAGTGTACCTAGTGGCATCCTATACGTGGCTATTGGACTTTGCTATAGTCCCACTAGTGCCAAGACATTTGCAGCACGTCTGCCTGCGTTGCACACTCCAACTAATTATAACTAAGTTACATTGTCAGGGATATTTATTCTTTATTATTCTGCTGTTAATAAAGCTAGACCACCACTGCAATCTTCACCACCTCTCAATTTTTACTACCACATTTTCAGTCCACAATCTTGTCGCAATCAACATGAGTGGCAAAATGACAGATGCTGGTGGAAAGGGGAAGAGGCGTGGTGGAAAAGGAAAAAAAGGTTTTGTCAGTGGGGAAGGTGCCAAAGCTCCATTATCATCTGCTGAAGATAGACCATCTACTAGCAAAAGTAAGATGTCTACTACTTATTGTGGACAATCCGATGTGCTCCCTTTTTTACGGACACGAACAAGAGGAACAAAGGTAGATGATGGGCAAAAAAGGAAAATGCTTGAATGGATCTCAAGTGGTCCAACAAGTGCCCTCTCAGCCACTTCAAGTACCGCATCCAAAAAACACCATTCCTCTGAGTTGTCATCCCAATCACACTTGATTTCTCCCAGCTCTGAAGTCTCCATCAGCCCTGCACAGTATGGTGGAACTGAGATGGCTGAGTCTGCAGAGCTGTTCAGTCACACTATAGCCTGGGAATCAGAGGTCTGCTCCCAAGCTACAGTGAGTACAGAACAGGAAATGGTCTGCAGTGATGCCCAGAACCTTTGTGACTCAGATTCAGGCCGTGAGGACCAAGTTTCTGAGCATAATGTTGACCCTTTGTCACAAACTGTAACACCTGTGGTTATAGACAATGAGGAACATACTGATGAAGATGAGACGCAGATACCCGATTGGGATGACAACTTAAATATTCGGTCAGGGCAAGAAGAGGCTCGGTCAGAGGGGGAGGGGAGTGCAAACACAACAATTGATGATGACGTTCTAGATCCCACCTACTGTCAACCCCCAGTCAGGCACTCGAGGAGGTCAACAGAGGCGGTGGAGGAGGATGCAACCGACGACAAAGTTACCTTGCGCCTTCCTGGACAGAGTCGGAGCACTGGTAGCACGTCTACAACTGCATCCTCAGCCACCACTCTGCCTATGAGCATTATTCGGGGTGGATCAACAGGTCGCATGGCCTCTAAGCCTTGCCTAGCCTGGGCCTTTTTTCACATCGAAAAAGATCGCCCAACTCATGTGATATGTAACATTTGTCATGATTCTGTTAGTAGAGGTCAAAACCTCAGCAGTTTGACAACTTCTTCCATGAATCGTCACATGAATAAATATCATAAGTCCCGGTGGGAAGCTCACCGTGCTGCAATGCCGGCTAGCGGAGCGAACCATCCACCGCCCGCCCCTTCCAGTGCATCCGCGCGCTCTTCATCTTCTAGGACTGTGGGGACAGCTGTCACACCTGTTTTTCCACGCAAAACTTCCACCACTGTAACCGCAACAGGCAGTTTGCTTGTAAGGTCGTCAGTTGGTTTGGAAGGGGAAACAAGTGAGTGTGTACAGCTCTCTCAGACATCGATAGCACCAACGTTGGATGAAGGCAACATCATGTCTCCGCCTGCACTTTCCTCACAAACCTGCATTTTTCCAGGGACACCCTACTCAACACCGTCTACACACAGCAGCCAGATCTCTGTCCCTCAGATGTGGTCAAATAAAAGGCCACTTCCTCCGACCCATGACAAAGCTAAGAGGTTGACTCTATCCCTCTGTAAGCTGTTGGCTACCGAAATGCTGCCTTTCCGCCTAGTGGACACACAGGATTTTAGAGACCTTATGTCTGTCGCTGTGCCCCAGTACCAGATGCCTAGTCGCCACTACTTCTCTAAGAAAGGTGTGCCCGCGCTACACCAGCATGTCGCACACAACATCACCGCTTCCTTGAGAAACTCTGTGTGTGAACGGGTGCATTTCACCACCGATACTTGGACCAGTAAGCATGGACAGGGACGTTACATGTCGCTGACTGGGCACTGGGTAACTATGGTGATAGATGGTGAAGGGTCTGCTGCACAAGTCTTGCCGTCCCCACGACTTGTGTGTCAATCCTCTGTCTGTCCAAGTTCCGCCACAGCTTCTGCATCCTCCACCTCATCTGGGTCCTCCACCTCCGCCCCAAGCCTGCCTGGTCAGGCCACCAGCGTTCTCACTGCGCAGAAGGAATCACGCACGCCTCATTACTATGCTGGCAGCCGAGCGCAACGGCATCAGGCGGTCTTTAGCTTGACATGTCTTGGTAATAAGAGTCACACAGCTGAGGAGTTGTGGTCAGCTCTGCGGTCCGAGTTTAATAAATGGTTGTCTCCACTCAACCTGCAGCCTGGTAAGGCCGTGTGCGACAATGCTGCAAACCTGGGTGCGGCCCTTCGCCTGGGCAAGGTGACACACGTACCTTGTATGGCTCACGTGTTGAACCTTGTCGTGCAGCAATTTTTAACACACTATCCCGGCCTAGATGGCCTTCTGAACAGGGCACGAAAACTGTCTGCTCACTTCCGGCGTTCAAGCGCCGCAGCTGAGCGACTTGCATCGCTACAGAAGTCTTTCGGCCTGCCGGTTCATCGCCTGAAATGCGATGTGGCGACACGCTGGAATTCAACTCTCCACATGTTACAGCGACTGTGGCAGCACCGCAGAGCCCTGGTGCAATACGTCATGACGTATAGCCTGGGCCAACGAGATGCAGAGGTGGGGCAGATCACCCTGATGGAGTGGTCTCAGATCAAGGACCTATGCACCCTTCTGCACAGTTTCGACATGGCGACGAATATGTTTAGCTCTGACAATGCCATTATCAGCATGACGATTCCAGTCATTTACATGCTGGAGCACACGCTAAACACTATTCGGAGTCAGGGGGTGGGACAACATGAAGGGGAGGAACTACAGGAGGATTCATATGTGCAAGGGACAACAACATCACCAAGGTCCAGACGTTCATCATCACCAACGCAGCAGGCATGGGACCATGGGGAACAGGGATCGACAAGGGCGCATAGTAGCAGGCGAAATGTTGAGCAAGGTGCAGGAGAACATGAAGAAATGGAGGACGAACTGTCCATGGACATGGAAGACTCAGCGGATGAGGGAGACCTTGGTCAAATTTCAGTTGAAAGAGGTTGGGGGGAGATGTCAGAGGAAGAAAGAACGGGTAGCACCTCTATGCCACAAACACAGCGTGGACTTGGTCCGCATGGCTGCGCAAGACACATGAGTGCCTTTTTGTTGCACTACCTCCAACATGACAGTCGTATTGTCAAAATTAGAAGTGATGATGACTACTGGATTGCCACACTATTAGATCCCCGGTACAAGTCCAAATTTTGTGACATAATTCCAGCCATAGAAAGGGACGCACGTATGCAGGAGTATCAGCAGAAGCTGTTACTCGATCTTAGCTCGGCTTTTCCACCAAACAACCGTGCAGGTGCAGGGAGGGAATCTCCCAGTTGTAACTTGACAAACATGGGACGGTCTCGTCATCTTCACCAGTCTAC
Organism: Anomaloglossus baeobatrachus; assembly: GCF_048569485.1. Lineage (NCBI taxonomy): Eukaryota > Metazoa > Chordata > Amphibia > Anura > Aromobatidae > Anomaloglossus > Anomaloglossus baeobatrachus. The sequence continues at coordinate 148,544,420 of NC_134360.1, forward strand.
CCGTACCAGTAGGACCGTATCTGGTGCCGGTAACAGCAATTTTATGGAATCTTTTCATAATTTTTTTAGACCCTCTTTTGCAAGGCCACCAGAGACAACAAGTCTGACACATACTCAACGGCTGGAGAGGATGATACAGGAGTATCTCCAAATGAACATCGATGCCATGACTGTGCAACTGGAGCCTTGCTCCTTTTGGGCTTCAAACATAGAAAAATGGCCAGAGCTCTCCAGTTACGCCTTGGAGATTTTGTCGTGTCCAGCTGCCAGCGTTGTCTCTGAACGTGTATTCAGTGCTGCTGGGTGTGTGCTGACAGATAAGCGCACGCGTCTGTCCAGTGACAATGTGGACAGACTGACGTTCATCAAAATGAACAAGTCATGGATCCAGAAGGAATTTACTACCCCTGTGTCATCCTGGGGAGAGTAAATGCTTGTGGATTTGGAATGTGCTTGATGCAAATCAAAACATCCTGTTTGCAACTAGGGCCCAAGTGCTGCCACTGATGGGGTGGGTGTCTGTGTGGCCCAATTTTTGGAAAAAAGGGAGACTCCGCTTGGAGTAACCCTTGCTTACATTGTTTTTAAAAGAAGCCAAGATGAACAAGTCATGGGTCAGCAAAGACTTTGCTACCTACCCCGGTGTCATCCTGGGGACGGTTAATTATGGGGTATTTTTTAATGTGATTGATGCAAATGTAGCTGTGAAGTGTACAACTAGGGCCCAAGTGCTGCCACTGATGGGGTGGGTGTCTGTGTGGCCCAATTTTTGGAAAAAAAGGGAGACTCCGCTTGGAGTAACCCTTGCTTGATGTGTTTTTAAAAGAAGCCAAGATGAACAGAGCTGGGATCAGGAAAGACTTTGCTACCTACCCCGGTGTCATCCTGGGGACGGATAAGAATGGCGTATTTTTGAATGTGCTTGATGCAAATCAAAACATCCTGTTTGCAACTAGGGCCCAAGTGCTGCCACTGATGGGGTGGGTGTCTGTGTGGCCCAATTTTTGGAAAAAAAGGGAGATTCCGCTTGGAGTAACCCTTGCTTGATGTGTTTTTAAAAGAAGCCAAGATGAACAGAGCTGGGATCAGCAAAGACTTTGCTACCTACCCCGGTGTCATCCTGGGGACGGATAAGAATGGCGTATTTTTGAATGTGCTTGATGCAAATCAAAACATCCTGTTTGCAACTAGGGCCCAAGTGCTGCCACTGATGGGGTGGGTGTCTGTGTGGCCCAATTTTTGGAAAAAAAGGGAGACTCCGCTTGGAGTAACCCTTGCTTGATGTGTTTTTAAAAGAAGCCAAGATGAACAGAGCTGGGATCAGCAAAGACTTTGCTACCTACCCCGGTGTCATCCTGGGGACGGATAAGAATGGCGTATTTTTGAATGTGCTTGATGCAAATCAAAACATCCTGTTTGCAACTAGGGCCCAAGTGCTGCCACTGATGGGGTGGGTGTCTGTGTGGCCCAATTTTTGGAAAAAAAGGGAGACTCCGCTTGGAGTAACCCTTGCTTGATGTGTTTTTAAAAGAAGCCAAGATGAACAGAGCTGGGATCAGGAAAGACTTTGCTACCTACCCCGGTGTCATCCTGGGGACGGATAAGAATGGCGTATTTTTGAATGTGCTTGATGCAAATCAAAACATCCTGTTTGCAACTAGGGCCCAAGTGCTGCCACTGATGGGGTGGGTGTCTGTGTGGCCCAATTTTTGGAAAAAAAGGGAGACTCCGCTTGGAGTAACCCTTGCTTGATGTGTTTTTAAAAGAAGCCAAGATGAACAGAGCTGGGATCAGGAAAGACTTTGCTACCTACCCCGGTGTCATCCTGGGGACGGATAAGAATGGCGTATTTTTGAATGTGCTTGATGCAAATCAAAACATCCTGTTTGCAACTAGGGCCCAAGTGCTGCCACTGATGGGGTGGGTGTCTGTGTGGCCAAATTTTTGGAAAAAAAGGGAGACTCCGCTTGGAGAAACCCTTGCTTGATGTGTTTTTAAAAGAAGCCAAGATGAACAGAGCTGGGATCAGCAAAGACTTTGCTACCTACCCCGGTGTCATCCTGGGGACGGATAAGAATGGCGTATTTTTGAATGTGCTTGATGCAAATCAAAACATCCTGTTTGCAACTAGGGCCCAAGTGCTGCCACTGATGGGGTGGGTGTCTGTGTGGCCCAATTTTTGGAAAAAAAGGGAGACTCCGCTTGGAGTAACCCTTGCTTGATGTGTTTTTAAAAGAAGCCAAGATGAACAGAGCTGGGATCAGGAAAGACTTTGCTACCTACCCCGGTGTCATCCTGGGGACGGATAAGAATGGCGTATTTTTGAATGTGCTTGATGCAAATCAAAACATCCTGTTTGCAACTAGGGCCCAAGTGCTGCCACTGATGGGGTGGGTGTCTGTGTGGCCCAATTTTTGGAAAAAAAGGGAGACTCCGCTTGGAGTAACCCTTGCTTGATGTGTTTTTAAAAGAAGCCAAGATGAACAGAGCTGGGATCAGGAAAGACTTTGCTACCTACCCCGGTGTCATCCTGGGGACGGATAAGAATGGCGTATTTTTGAATGTGCTTGATGCAAATCAAAACATCCTGTTTGCAACTAGGGCCCAAGTGCTGCCACTGATGGGGTGGGTGTCTGTGTGGCCCAATTTTTGGAAAAAAAGGGAGACTCCGCTTGGAGTAACCCTTGCTTGATGTGTTTTTAAAAGAAGCCAAGATGAACAGAGCTGGGATCAGGAAAGACTTTGCTACCTACCCCGGTGTCATCCTGGGGACGGATAAGAATGGCGTATTTTTGAATGTGCTTGATGCAAATCAAAACATCCTGTTTGCAACTAGGGCCCAAGTGCTGCCACTGATGGGGTGGGTGTCTGTGTGGCCCAATTTTTGGAAAAAAAGGGAGACTCCGCTTGGAGTAACCCTTGCTTGATGTGTTTTTAAAAGAAGCCAAGATGAACAGAGCTGGGATCAGGAAAGACTTTGCTACCTACCCCGGTGTCATCCTGGGGACGGATAAGAATGGCGTATTTTTGAATGTGCTTGATGCAAATCAAAACATCCTGTTTGCAACTAGGGCCCAAGTGCTGCCACTGATGGGGTGGGTGTCTGTGTGGCCCAATTTTTGGAAAAAAAGGGAGACTCCGCTTGGAGTAACCCTTGCTTGATGTGTTTTTAAAAGAAGCCAAGATGAACAGAGCTGGGATCAGGAAAGACTTTGCTACCTACCCCGGTGTCATCCTGGGGACGGATAAGAATGGCGTATTTTTGAATGTGCTTGATGCAAATCAAAACATCCTGTTTGCAACTAGGGCCCAAGTGCTGCCACTGATGGGGTGGGTGTCTGTGTGGCCCAATTTTTGGAAAAAAAGGGAGACTCCGCTTGGAGTAACCCTTGCTTGATGTGTTTTTAAAAGAAGCCAAGATGAACAGAGCTGGGATCAGGAAAGACTTTGCTACCTACCCCGGTGTCATCCTGGGGACGGATAAGAATGGCGTATTTTTGAATGTGCTTGATGCAAATCAAAACATCCTGTTTGCAACTAGGGCCCAAGTGCTGCCACTGATGGGGTGGGTGTCTGTGTGGCCCAATTTTTGGAAAAAAAGGGAGACTCCGCTTGGAGTAACCCTTGCTTGATGTGTTTTTAAAAGAAGCCAAGATGAACAGAGCTGGGATCAGCAAAGACTTTGCTACCTACCCCGGTGTCATCCTGGGGACGGATAAGAATGGCGTATTTTTGAATGTGCTTGATGCAAATCAAAACATCCTGTTTGCAACTAGGGCCCAAGTGCTGCCACTGATGGGGTGGGTGTCTGTGTGGCCCAATTTTTGGAAAAAAAGGGAGACTCCGCTTGGAGTAACCCTTGCTTGATGTGTTTTTAAAAGAAGCCAAGATGAACAGAGCTGGGATCAGGAAAGACTTTGCTACCTACCCCGGTGTCATCCTGGGGACGGATAAGAATGGCGTATTTTTGAATGTGTTTGAAGCAAATCAAAATATCCTGTTTGCAACTAGGGCCAAGTGCTGCCACTGATGGGGTGGGTGTCTGTGTGGCCCAATTTTTGGAAAAAAAGGGAGACTCCGCTTGGAGTAACCCTTGCTTGATGTGTTTTTAAAAGAAGCCAAGATGAACAGAGCTGGGATCAGGAAAGACTTTGCTACCTACCCCGGTGTCATCCTGGGGACGGATAAGAATGGCGTATTTTTGAATGTGCTTGATGCAAATCAAAACATCCTGTTTGCAACTAGGGCCCAAGTGCTGCCACTGATGGGGTGGGTGTCTGTGTGGCCCAATTTTTGGAAAAAAAGGGAGACTCCGCTTGGAGTAACCCTTGCTTGATGTGTTTTTAAAAGAAGCCAAGATGAACAGAGCTGGGATCAGCAAAGACTTTGCTACCTACCCCGGTGTCATCCTGGGGACGGATAAGAATGGCGTATTTTTGAATGTGCTTGATGCAAATCAAAACATCCTGTTTGCAACTAGGGCCCAAGTGCTGCCACTGATGGGGTGGGTGTCTGTGTGGCCCAATTTTTGGAAAAAAAGGGAGACTCCGCTTGGAGTAACCCTTGCTTGATGTGTTTTTAAAAGAAGCCAAGATGAACAGAGCTGGGATCAGGAAAGACTTTGCTACCTACCCCGGTGTCATCCTGGGGACGGATAAGAATGGCGTATTTTTGAATGTGCTTGATGCAAATCAAAACATCCTGTTTGCAACTAGGGCCCAAGTGCTGCCACTGATGGGGTGGGTGTCTGTGTGGCCCAATTTTTGGAAAAAAAGGGAGACTCCGCTTGGAGTAACCCTTGCTTGATGTGTTTTTAAAAGAAGCCAAGATGAACAGAGCTGGGATCAGCAAAGACTTTGCTACCTACCCCGGTGTCATCCTGGGGACGGATAAGAATGGCGTATTTTTGAATGTGCTTGATGCAAATCAAAACATCCTGTTTGCAACTAGGGCCCAAGTGCTGCCACTGATGGGGTGGGTGTCTGTGTGGCCCAATTTTTGGAAAAAAAGGGAGACTCCGCTTGGAGTAACCCTTGCTTGATGTGTTTTTAAAAGAAGCCAAGATGAACAGAGCTGGGATCAGCAAAGACTTTGCTACCTACCCCGGTGTCATCCTGGGGACGGATAAGAATGGCGTATTTTTGAATGTGCTTGATGCAAATCAAAACATCCTGTTTGCAACTAGGGCCCAAGTGCTGCCACTGATGGGGTGGGTGTCTGTGTGGCCCAATTTTTGGAAAAAAGGGAGACTCCGCTTGGAGTAACCCTTGCTTACATTGTTTTTAAAAGAAGCCAAGATGAACAAGTCATGGGTCAGCAAAGACTTTGCTACCTACCCCGGTGTCATCCTGGGGATGGATAAGAATGGCGTATTTTTGAATGTGCTTGATGCAAATGTAGCTGTGAAGTGTACAACTGGGGCACAACTGCTGCCACTGAAGGGGTGGGTGTGTGTGTGGCCCAATTTTTGGAAAAAATGGAGACTCCGCTTGGAGTCACCTTGCGGTGTTTTACATGATTTTAGAAGGGCGTGCCATGCCTATATCTGTGTGTCCTCCTCTTTTTCCTTGTCCAGCTGTTTTGTTTTCGCATGAGTATATGTCCTTGTCACTTTCCAATGTGTTTGAGTTGTTTGTCACCTTTAGGACACCTTTGAGGGTGTTTTCTAGGTGTTTTTCTGTGTTTGTGATTGCCTGCCATTGTTTCCTATGCAGTTCGAGTTCGGTTCGTCGAACGTTCGACGAACCGAACTCGAACGGGAGGTCCGTTCGGCGAACCAACCTCGAGCCGAACCGCGACCGGTTCGCTCATCTCTAGTAATGAGTGCAGCGTAGGGAGGCTTCTTAAAGGAAAAATAACAGGTCTGTGAGAGCCAGAATTCTTGCTGGTTGTTAGGTGATAAAATACTTATTTTATACAATCAAATGCAAATTAATTATTTCAAAATCATGAGTGTGATTTTCTGAATTTTTTGGGGGGATTCTGTCTGTCACAATTGAAGTGTACCTGAAATAAAATTTACAGACCTCTCCGTTCTTTGTAAGTGGGAAAACTTGCAAAATTGGCAGTTTATTAAATACCTATTTTCCCCACTATATGTTGCTCTCCCTGTCTTTAAAAGTTGGGAGGTATGACTTTGCCTACTCATTTTAATACTTTTAAGGAGATTGAGGAAAGGGCCCGCATAAGATGTTTGCTTTGGGCCCCATAATTACTATGCATGCTCTTGGCTACTAGCATAAAATTAATGGAATCAGTTAGTAGCTTTTTACTAAGGTGCACTACCAAAGTAGAACTGAAAATCTAAAGCTTTTCTTTTTGCGTTTTTGAAATCTGACAGTAAAACAAGTCCAGTTTTGTTGCAGAGTTAATTTAAAGTCTTACATCACTTTCTAAAAACTGCCACTTTACAGTGTTGTCAATTTCCAATCTCAGTTCAATCTGTATGTTCTTTAAGCTGTCTCTAACACCTAGATTTTGGCCATAGATAAATAAAATTGGTTTGTAGCTATAGTAAATTAGAGTGAAAGTTTTCAACATAAAAGTAATTTTGTGTTGCCATGGGGTTACACAATCCTTGTAATTAAAGTACTAAGTTAAAAAAAATAGACTTTTGTAGATAGATAGCCAGAGGCAGTAGAATTGTTCCATGAAGTGTTTTTCTGGAGTCGTTGGATAAAAAAGAAAAATAGAACTTTTTATTAATCTTGACATGGATCCTATATTTTATGTCAGAGAGACATGGTACTTTAACAGGGAATGTAAAACAAATATGTATTTTCATTCTTAATATTTATAGCTTTATTTCATATATTCTCAATTTCTACTAAAATGTAAATATCCTTAATTACACTAAAGAATAAATGCTTACATTTATGTATTGGAGACATGGATAATATTAGGAAGCAGAGTCATGGCCGAAGGTGTCGGCATCAGTGAAAATAATCCATAAAATTAAGTTTCTCTCATATAAAATTATTGCAATTACACATATTTTGCATTACACATGTTTATGTCCTTTGTGTGTGTTGAAAGAACTAAAAAAAGGCAAATTGGACATAATATCACTCAAAACTCTAAATAAGCCTAAAAAATTGTTGGAACCTTTCCAAAATTCTGTGTAAACAACTTTGTTTCAAGCATATGATGCTGGTTATACATCACCTGTTGCAAGTACCAAGTGTGGTCACTATGAATATCCAACTGAAACCAGATAAGAAGGGGGAGAACTTAAATTTTTGCACTGTGTCTATGTGTGCCACACTAAGCACTGAGAAAAGAAAGAAATCTGTAGGAGGACCGGAGATGAAAAATTATTGAAAAATATTAACAGTCTCAAGTTTACAAGCCAATCTCCAGAGATCTTGATATTCCTTTGTCCATGGTGTGCAACATAATCAAGAGGTTTACAAATCATGGCACTGTAGCTAATTTTCCTGGACAAGGATGGCAGAGAAAATATTATGAATGGTCGCCACACAGGATAATCCAGATGATGGATTTGCAGCCCCAATCAAATTACAAAGAAATTCAAGCTGTCCTGCAGGTTGAGGGTGCATCAGTGTCAGGTCAAACTATCAATCGACATTTGAATGAAATTAAATGCTATAACAGGAGATCAAAGAGGACCCCTCTTCTAACACAGACATAAAAAATCTAGGTTGCAGTTTGCCAAAATATATGTGAGTAAGCCAAAATTCTTATGGGACAGCATGTTTTGGTCAAATGAGACCAAGATACAGCTTTTTATTTTAGCACATCATTCTACTGTTTACCGAAAATAGCAAAGAACACAGGACTTACAGTCAAACCTAGTGGAGGTTCAAAGATGCTTTTACATTGTTTTGCAGCCTCTGGCACTGAGTGCCTTGACTGTGTAAAATGCATTATGAAATCTGAGGATTACCAAATGATTTTGGTTGGAAATGTAGTGCCCAGTGTCAGAATACTGGGTTTATGTTCTAGGTCATGAGTCTTTCAGTAGGACAATGACTTCAAATATGCTTTAAGAAGCACCCAGAAATGAATGGAAACAATAAGCTGGAAAGTTATCAAGTTGGCAGCAATGAGTCTGAATCTAAATCCCATTGATCATCTGTGGAAAGATCTGATAATTGACGTTGGGAGAAGGCTCCTATCAAATGTGAGAGATATGGAGCATCTTATAAAAAAAGAGTGGTTCAAAATTCCAGTTGAGGGGTGTAAGAAGCGTGTTAAATGTAATAGGAAGTGATTGATTACAGTTACTTATTCCAAAGAGTGTACAAGCAAATATTAGGTTGAGGGTGCCCACTATTTTGTTCTGCCCATTTTTGGAGTTTTGTGTGAAATTATGTCCAGTTTGCCTTTTTTCATAGTTTTTTTGAGTTGTTCCAATACATACAAAGAAAATAAACTTGTATTACAAAACACTGAATTGCAATCTTATTCTGGAAGAAATACTTCATTTTCTGGAACAATGTCAAAGGTGCCAACCCGTTTGCACCATGACTGAATTTGATTTGAATTTGATGTTATAGCTGGGCAAACAGACAAGTTATTCTTCTTCTTAGCTTAATCAGCAACTTTTTTTCTATATAATTTGCTTCATTTACAAGAGTCCCCATTGATGAACCTAGCGCAGGGTATCTCTCTGCTAGAATAACCAGTAAGTAACTATTTTGTGAAAAGTAGCACTTATCTAGTAAGTATAGGTGAAATATTTTAGTTAAGTGTGTTTGAATCTAAAGCGGGCTTTACACGCTGCAACATCGCTAGCAATTGCCCATCAAATTCATGAAAGTTATTACAATCTAGTGGAGTAAGTTACTCTATAGATGTACTCCAGCTCTTGACTGGAATACATTCTTAGCGAAGCACACACCGGTTAACGGATTTGCATAAATCATTAAGTGGTATGCGGTTCTTAAAGAATTGGAAGCATTGTACTCCAGACTGCGAGCCTCTTCATTAAGACTGGTGTGCGCAATATCGGTTAAGAAATCAGACCCTATAAATACATTTTTATGCATACAGTGTCATATAAATGTCACATAACAAGCTTTTCTGTAGTTACCACATTGTATTATGAATAATTATTTCTACACAACTGAATTGAATAAAACTTTAATTAATTTCATAGAAAAAAATACCTAATACTAAACACTCATTTTCTTTGGTAAATCAATAGAAGAAAAATCCTGTGGTAATGGAGGGATGTATGAAAAGTCTGTGTCTTTATTGAAGTCCAAAGATACATAGAATAAAATCCTGTGGGCAAAATATAATCTTCCCACAACTGTAATGCTGCAAACCTACACATTTATTCATGTTCATTATACCATGAATAAGACTACACACAGTCGAAGTGCATTGTTTGCAGCATTACAGATGTGGAAAAATTGCAATTTACCCACAAGATTTAATTCTTTGTACTGTCTTGGACCACAATAAAGATAAAGACTTTCCATAGGTCCCTGGATTACCGCCTAATTTTTTTTTTATTGATTTTCCTTGGATATTTGCAGCTGCTCCTGCTGGATCTGTGCGGTGCCGTTGGGAATATTGTGTGGAGCATTGGTGTATTGGGGTAAGCAGACCTTTTTCTGTCTTTATCATTTCTTTGACTGATAGTTTTTAACTCGGTTTCCTTGAAACACTCACTTTCATTCAAAGAAAAGTACAGCCACTCACAGAATGAACAAAATGCTAATAAAAAAATCACCTTTCTCGACAACATATACTCTTGTGTGAACAGGACAGGTGCTACGTTGAACAATAAAATTCTATGTCCACTAAACAATCATTTTAACAAACATTCTGCATGTACAGAAGTGCAATCAGCCTGTTTAAGTAGTTTATTAAATTACCACCGATCAGCTTACGTGTAACCTGTCATTTAATACATACTGCCTAATCCAATCAGCTGTCAGATTCCCTTTAATGGCTAAATGCGACCTGTGTTAATGCAACCTAAGGTTTTGGTCACTTTTTCCCAATCTAAAGCCTTTAGTAGACTGTTCTCCAAAATAACAATGGTAATAGTTCAGTCTGAGATAAGCTATAGGTATGATTTACTAGCTCATTATTAACTTAATAAGTTATAGTAGTGCAAGAAAATATCATTACATTAAAGAGACCGGCCTCTCCGACATTCACTTCTGCCAGCGAGTAAAAATGGCCGGCATCCGGCACTTGTTGATCCACATAAGATTTTGTTACCACCACTGCACAATAAGTTGGGTGTAATGGAGAACTTTGTAAAGGCAACAGATAAAAAGGCAAAAGTATTCAAGTATCTCATTGATAAATCTCCAAGGTTGAGTGAAGTAAAGAAAGAAATGAGTCTTTATTGGATCTCGGATTCGGAAGCTGCTTCAAGATGAGGGGTTTCTTTGTTTGTTGCAGGTCAAGGGAAAGCCTGAAAGGGCAGCAGTTGCATCATGGTAACTATTTTTTGGGGAAACTCAAAGGCAGATAACTATGCAGACTTGGTGGAAAATCTGAAAACATATGAGTCTTGGCTATGACATTTCCTTAAAGATTAATTTCTTACATTCACATCTCGACGCTCTTTCATCAAACTGTGGAGCAGCGAGCGATGAGCATGGTCAGAGATTTCACTAAGGTGGGCTTTGCACACTACGACATCGCAGGTGCGATGTCGGTGGGGTCAAATTGAAAATGACGCACTTCCGGCATCGCATGCGACATCGTAGTGTGTAAAGGCTCGATGATATGATTAACGAGCGCAAAAGCGTCGTAATCGTATCATCGGTGCAGCGTCAGCGTAATCAATAATTATGCTGACGCGACAGTCCGATGTTGTTCCTTGCTCCTGTGGCAGCACACATCGCTGTGTGTGAAGCCGCAGGAGCGAGGAACATCTCCTACCGGCGTCACTGCGGCTTCCGTAGGATATGCGGAAGGAAGGAGGTGGGCGGGATGTTTACATCCTGCTCATCTCCGCCCCTCCGCTCCTATTGGCCGCCTGCCGTGTGACGTCGCAGTGACGCCGCACGACCCGCCCCCTTAACAAGGAGGCGGGTCGCCGGCCAGAGCGACGGTCTCAGGACAGGTGAGTCCATGTGAAGCAGTGTGGCTTCTGGTTCTACATCTACGTATACGGAACGTTTTCAACCATATAATACTCGTTATCAAAATGGGAGGAAGCGCAAACAAGTGGGACATGAAGACTCCTCCTCATATAAAACTTTGAAGGTAATTAATCTGTCTGATGTCATTCTCACACCTGCACAATTCTCCATTTTGCAAAGGGGTTTGTCCTTTTCTCCCTCTTCAGGGTTTGACCATTTTTCGGCGCACAAAGATATACATTTGTTCGCTCGAAAACTGGTTTTTAAGAAACTTTTTGATAGTGATAAAAGTAACTTCTTTTCCTCTGATGCAGAAAGGGAAGCACTTCAAGCATTAGAGGATTTGGCTGAGGAATCAGAGGGGACGAATCAAGGTAAATTCCCCCAACATCTGCTTCCCAAATCAAAAAAGTTCCCTCCCATATCACTATATCCGGAGATTGATCTTTTTGTGAAACTCGTTTCTCGGGATCTTAAAAACATCCCATTGACTATTAAATATGACAATCTTGATGGTAACGAGCGAAGGGCACTTAAGGAACTCTCGAATTTGAAGGATGTAATCATCAAACCCTCGGATAAAGGGGGCAATGTTGTCTTGTGGCCTCGTAATCAATATGAGAGGGAGATGTTTAGACAGTTGAGAAATACATCGTGCTATAAAAAATTGACTTACAACCCCCTTTCTAAATTCCAACAGGAATTGGACACATTGTTGAATGAAGCGATGGAGAATGGTGTACTATCTAGCAAGCAAAGGAATGGTTTGTGGATCTCGGAGCCAATGGTGGCAAGTATATATTTACTCCCCAAAATACATAAAGATCCAATTACACCTCCAGGGCGGCCCATTGTGTCGGGCATTAATAACTTTTGTGAGCCCCTATGTAATCTGATTGACCACTACCTGAAACCTCTGGTTGAGGTCCTTCCCTCTCACATTAAGGACACCAATGAGGCCCTCCGAAAAATGGATGGGATCCAGATGGAGGAGGACATGTGATTCGTCACTTGTGACGTTGAGTCACTGTATACATCCATCAGGCATGAAGATGGGTTGGAGGCATGTGAGTTCTTTCTCAATTCCAGTGGCCTTGCCGTTCCCTTGTGTGACTTTCTCTTGCAAGCGTTGAGGTTCATTTTGACTCATAACTTTTTCCTCTTCAAGGATGCGTTTTTCCTACAGCTCCAGGGCACAGCAATGGGGGCGGCTTGTGCGCCCTCATATGCAAATTTGTTCCTGGGGCTGTGGGAACGACAAATCTTTCAGACAGATGCAACAAGGTTCAGTGACAATGTTGCATATTGGGGCAGATATATTGACGACGTGCTCATGATCTGGCAGGGGTCGACAATTGACTTGGATATGTTTATGACGGAACTAAACAATAACAACAGGAATATCAAACTTACGTATCAATACAGTAAGAAGAGAATTGAGTTCTTGGATATTCTGATTGAAATTGATGAACATGGTTTCGTGCAAACTGACCTCTACAGAAAGAGCACCTCTGTTAATGCTGTTTTACACGCTACTTCTCAACATCCGAGACACCTTGTTGCCAATATTCCTAAGGGCCAGTTCTTACGAGCTAGACGTATTTGCTCGAGAGAGGATACGTTTGAGAAACAGGCTAAGGATTTATGTTCCCGTTTTAGGGAACGTGGTTACAACAAGGACACGATCTGTAAAGCCTATAGAAGCGCGTTCATTAAGAAGAGGAAGGATCTACTTCAACAGAAGACTAAGAAAGACTTCAATCTTTCCAAGGTACGTTGTATTTTGGATTACAACTCACGAAGTGATGAATTTAGGAAAGTGTTGGAAAAACATTGGTCCATCCTTCTTTTGGACAAGACAATTGCAAAACACATTGATCATCACCCATCAATTACGTACAGGAGATCCAAAAACCTTCGTGATAGCCTAGTACGGAGCCACTACCGTGAAATTTCACCAGGTACAAAATTCTTTGGTTCCAAGGGCACGAAGTGGGGGTGTACCTCATGTGGGAAATGTGTGGCATGTAAGAACATCTGTACAAGTGACACCTTTGAGGACTCAAGCCATCAAAGAGTATACAACATCACTCATACCATCTGCTGCACAACAAAAGCAGTAATATATCAGGCAACTTGCCCATGTAATCTTTTTTATGTGGGCATGACAACACGTGAGTTGAGACGCCGCATTCGGGAACATGTCCTTGACATAGAAAATGCCCAGCAGGAAGAAGATCTTAATAAACTGAAAACAATCCCACGACATTTTAAGCTGGTTCATAGGTGTGACAGCTCTGTATTTTTGGCTAAGGGCATCGATAGGGTGTTGATAGGAGAAAGAGGCGGGGATTGGAAACGGTTGGTGGCTCAAAGGGAAGCTATGTGGATTTACAGGCTTAACACTCTCACCCCCAATGGTCTCAATGACCATAATTCGTTTGTCCCATTTCTCCCTGTATAGAAGATCTTCTTTCCCTGCGGGGTGGTTTCCCCGTGTTTTGGGTCTGTTTCTCCCCCCTAAACGTATATGGGGTGGGGGATTATATTGCTCTGCTTTGCGGCTCTTCAAGCGGCTTTTTTTGGGTGTGGTTTTTTTATGCGGTCTTCTGTATTTTTATTTTTATTTTTATTTTTTATTGTGGTTTTAACTCTTTTAATCTTGTTTGGATGGAATCCAATTTTGGTACTTTCTAAAAATACTTTTTCTTTTCCCAGGGTCCCTGTACAACATTGTCTCCAGTCCATTTTTTTGCAGTCTCCTCCCCTTTTCCTCAATTGTCCCTTTGGGGGTCTTTCTCTTGGCACTCTATGCATGTTTGTCTGTGAATTTATACAAGTAAAATTGATGAAATTATTTATGTATTTATATATATATATATACCACATTTTCTTCTGTTGGTAGTGTTTTATATGTATTTTTCACTTCTTTATGCATAATTGTAGTATGAATATTTAATATAAAAAATTTTTTTACAGCTTTTTTATAACCTTTTTCACTGCGCACTTCTTTGGCATCACTTTCTTTTCGGTATATATTTTTTCACGGTTTTTTTCATACACTTTTTACTCTTATATACAACAATTTTTTATTATTTTTTTACACATGTATGCTATATGTGTATATATCATCTGTGCGCATATATACTTTTTCTCTGGTTGTCTGCTATCCGCCCGAGAATTTTCGGACTGCTACCAGCTTCCTCTTATCACTTTTTATATGGATGTCCGGTATGCATGTGGTTTAATGTGGTTTGATTGACAATGTATAATATGTTAACATCCTTTGATTATGCATTTTTTCTGTATATGTGTATTTTCGGCCATTTGCGGCTATATATTTATGTGCAGGACATGCAGTTTCTAGCTACATTGGGGATATACAATATATGATATTGGAGATTTTTCCTCTCCTTCCCCGTGTGGCGATATTATTTGTGACTACTGTTGTCCTAGATACCTCTGGGTCTCTACAAATCTCTTCCTGTGCACATTGCTATTTTCCTAAATGTTTTCTATTTATAAAACCTATTTCGGCGATGATGTACGTTATAACATGGAGATTCCGGATATGACGAATCGGACCCTGAAATGGCTGAGTGTTTGCAGAATTCACCTTGGTGATGATGCGCGTCACAATATCGGCCTCCGGATATGACGTGCCGGACTTTTGGATTGCAGTCACTAGGTTGTTTTCAGGATTACTATGACAACCGCATGACTTACGAGGGAGGATTTACCGGAAATGACGTTACGGACATTGTTTGTGTAATTGCTCACATGCTGTTTCTTCGGATTCAGCCGTGTATAAAGAGGCACCCTGGGATTCCTGATTTATCACTCCTGGACGAAGCACACGAGCTGCGAAACGCGCGTCAGTGTTGGTGGGGGTCGCTACACGGATACCACTTGTTTCATCGGGTAATATGATGTCATGATGCATGCTTTATAAGCTTTTACTATATAGCCTCTTTACCCTGTTCATATTACTTTCTATGTATGATACACCTGTATCTCTTTTTGGATATATTGCTCATTGACAAACATGCATAGATATCAAAACTAATATTGTGTTTACTAGTTGATGTGGTATATGGTGGTGCTGATTGTTACCACTAGTGTTGTACCCCCATGTGTCTATATTTCATCCGTCACCTGGGCGGTTCCATGTTTCTGATGTGTTTTTAATTCATTTTTGAATAAAGGTTACCCTTTTAATTATTATTATTTTTTGCTTGCCTAATTATTGGTGGTTATTCTGGTATACAAGCAAAGTTTTGCACTATTGTGGCATTGGTGTCACATGTAGCGATAATGTTCTCCACGGCAGCTATCACAAGGATATCGCTGCTGCGACGGGGGCGGGGACTATCGCGCTCGGCATCGCAGCATCGGCCTGCGATGTCGCAGCGTGCAAAGTACCCCTTACACATTGCGGCTATGGAGAAAGGATATCAAGGAAAATGAAATCCAAACTGAATAGCACGATACCACTAACCGTGGAACATTAGTTCCAGAAAAATACCTGGGTAGAATAAGCCAAATATAGTAACAGGTACATAGAAAAAAGAAAAAGTCCTAAAAAATAACTTTTAATAAATTAATCACTAAAAATGACCTAGATCCATTTTTTAAAAACAGCACATAAATGAACATAGGGCACCAAGTCTGGACCACAAAGCTCAAAAAGGGTCCAGAAAGGTGCTTGTGGTACAATAAAAGAGAGAAGACCACAATAGTCGGTACTTGACCCCACAGAGCTTTGTGGTCCAGACTTGGTGATCTATGTTCGTTTATTTGTTGTTTTTAAAAAATGGACTGAAGTCCTTTTTAGTGATACATTTATGAAAAGTTATTTTTTAGGACTTTTTCTTTTTTTCTATAAACCTGTTGCTATATTTGATTTGAAAATTGAATCCATCAATGCTTACAGATTACTGTTGGATGATTGTAAGAGATGATCCGATGCAGGAGGACAAGAGACAAGCAAAAAAAAAGTGTTGTCACTAAATGAAGAGCAAATGTTTTAGGGCAATTTCTGTAACTGTTTATAATTCACAATAGTGTTTAGACAAGCTTTACTTCTTTGAATTGTTGTCAAGTTTCCTCTAAATAAATATCAGAAAATTGGCATAACAAAATATTTTGCATCTTTATATTCACAAAATAATAATGTTTCAAATTGCTGAAAGTTTTATGCATTAATTAGATGTAGCAGTAAAAGAAATACTCTTTTGTATCATAAAAAAAAGAGGTAACTAAAATTTTCATTGTTGGATTTCAATACGGGAACTCCAAATCATTAAGAAATGGCTCATTTCATCACTGAACCTGACAACTTTTAAAAAGAGTGTAATTAGTGCACTTCAGTGATGTACTTGTTCATTATGCTGACAATTTCCATAGCACCAAAATCAGCAAAATGCAAAACAGACTTCTGAACAGGGCTACTCCTGTATGCATTGATCTTTCCAATAAGAAGAAAATTGCACTAATTATGTACTTGGCAGTGCACTCTGTATTAGGAGGATTTAGACAAACACATATGTGGAGAATAAGATGTATGAAAATACAAATTATATTTTGGCAACAAACTGTGCTCATGTCTCAAATGAAAAAAAACACCAGAATACTGCATGTACATAGCAGCAAAACTATTTTTTAAATGCCATAGTGCATTGTGCAAAGATGACAATAAAAGTGACAAATTACAGCTAGCAGGGAACAATGAATTTTCAGCTTTCCTGTGTTTTTTTTTTTTTTTTTCTCTTCTTTGAGTGCTTCCTACCTGTTTGTAATTCTTTCATGTGCCTCACCCCTGCTGGTCAGCTGATGTTCATCTGGGTCAATGAGACATGTATATAAGTACTGCACTAGGTCTATGACCGTGGTCTGTGTGCGTGCCTCTGGATAAGTGCCTCATAAGTGTCAGAAATATACCAGAAATGAACCAGACATGACCAGAAGGTAAACTTCATCTCTTTCTAACCAAGCTTCCCACTGACACAACTTACTTGTTAAATCATATACTTACCACACTACTCCCACCATGTTCACCTATGCTTTCACAGTCTTTGCCCCTCTCCTCCTCACTCTCCTTCGCTATCCCCACACCCCAGCACCCTCTAAGCAAATATTCATCTCCCCGTCCCTCCTGCCTTCTCATCTGTCCTCATCTGCTGACCTATTCCTGAACCTCAGATCGCTCCTAATATCGCGCAGACCATGCCGTCCACTCTCCTTCTCCCACCTGCTCTCCCTTTCTCTACTCCTTCTCACTGCTGGTGACATAGCCCCCAATCCTGGCCCCCCATGGATGGTACACCCCTCTTTATCACCCACCCACCACTCTCCACATAATAGTAACTACCGCAATCTATCCAACATAAAAACTATTCCCCTCTCACCGACTCCGCCGCCCCCTCTCTCAGGAGCGCTCGGGAATGCCCGTTCAGTGTGTAATAAACTGCACATCATTCATGATCTCTTTACCTCCAGCAATCTATCCTTTCTGGGCATCACCAAAACATGGCTGACACCATCCAACTCTGCCTCCCCAGCTGCACTATGCTACGGTGGCCTGCACTTCTCCCACACTCCTCGCCCTGGCAATAGACAAGGTGGAGGAGTGGGCCTCCTTCTTTCTAACAACTGCAGCTTTAATCCAATCCCACCTCTACCCTCCCTCGACCTGCCTTCCTTTGAAGTGCACTCTGTCCGAATCTATTCTCCCTCCAACCTCCAAGTGGCTGTCATATACAGACCCCCGGGCGCCACCACTGCCTTCCTCGACCACTTTTCTGCCTGGCTTCTACACTTTCTCTCTGCTGACATTCCCACTATCATCATGGGTGACTTCAACATCCCCACTGACACTCCCCAACAAGCTGCTTCCAAACTCCTCTCCCTTGCTTCGTCGTTTGGCTTAATTCAGTGGTCCACCTCTGCCACCCACAAAGATGGACACACACTAGACCTTATCTTCACCCGCCTCTGTCCCCTTTCTGACTTCACAACTTCCCCCCTCCCCCTATCTGACCACCATCTTCTGACCTTTTCAGCCCTGTCCTCCTCACCTACCCCCCCTGTCCAGCACCTAGCACATCCCCGCAGAAACCTTGCACACCTCAACATGCACACTCTCGCCGACTCTATCCTCCCACTGTCCTCCATATCGTCCCTCCACGACACAGACAGCGCCACCACTTTCTACAACACCACCCTCACATCAGCTATTGATTCAGTCGCTCCCCTTGTGCATGGCAGAGTGAGACGAATCAATAGACAGCCCTGGCACAACAGCCTCACTAAAAAACTTCGGCAAAGGTCTAGGGCTGCAGAGCGGCGGTGGAAGAAAACGCACTCCCAGGAAGACTTCACCACATTCAAAAATGCAATTCACACATTTCGCTCAGTCCTCACCTCCGCTAAACACGATTACTTCAGAAACCTCATATCCTCTCTAACACACAACCCCAAACAGTTATTCAACACTTTCAACTCCCTCCTTCGCCCACCACTGCCCCCTCCAACCTCCCTCATTTCTGCAGAAGACTTTGCCACCTATTTCCAAGAAAAAATCGACCTAATAAGGCAAGTCTTCTCTGCTCAGCCACCACAACCCCTTCATGTAGCTGACCACTGCCCCTCTCCCATAAACTTCCTCCCCACCATCACCGAAGGAGAGCTTGCACGTCTTCTCTCAAAAGCGCACCTCACCACCTGCGCACTTGACCCCATGCCATCCCACCTCCTTCCCAACCTCACCACCATCCTTACTCCAGCCTTAACCCACCTCTTCAACCTATCTTTAACGACTGGAACCTTCCCCTCTGCCTTTAAACATGCAACAGTCACACCTATCCTAAAGAAACCTTCCCTCGATCCAACCTCTACTACCAGCTATCGCCCCATATCACTACTCCCACTTGCCTCAAAACTCCTGGAACAGCATGTCCATGCTGAACTTTCCTCCCACCTCTCCTCTAACGCTCTCTTTGACAACCTACAGTCCGGCTTCCGTCCACATCACTCTACCGAAACTGCCCTGACTAAAATCACAAATGACTTGCTTACTGCCAAAGCGAACAAGCACTTCTCTATACTCCTACTCCTAGACCTGTCCTCAGCCTTCGATACCGTTGACCACTCCCTCCTATTACAGACCCTCTCTTCCCTTGGTGTCAGAGATCTTGCCCTCTCTTGGATCTCTTCATACCTCTCAAATCGCACTTTCAGTGTCTCCCACTCTCACACAACCTCTTCATCCCACCATCTCTCTGTTGGCGTCCCTCAAGGCTCTGTCCTAGGACCCCTACTTTTCTCTATCTACACATTTGGCCTGGGACAACTCATAAAGTCCCATGGCTTCCAATACCACCTATATGCCGACGACACCCAGATCTACCTCTCTGGCCCAGATGCCACATCTCTGCTGTCCAAAATCCCGAAATGTCTATCTGCTATATCCTCCTTCTTCTCCTCTCGCTTCCTAAAGCTCAATGTGGCCAAAACTGAACTAATCATCTTTCCTCCGTCTCACCTACACTCTCCACCTGATCTATCTATTACAATAAATAACACCACGCTCTCGCCAGTACCCAAAGTTCGCTGCCTCGGAGTGACCTTTGACTCTGCCTTGTCCTTCATACCACACATTCAATCCCTCACCACCTCCTGTCATCTTCAACTCAAAAATATTTCCAGAATCCGCCCTTTCCTCAATTTGCAATCTACTAAAATGCTAGTGCATGCCCTCATAATCTCCCGCCTCGACTACTGTAACATCCTCCTCTGTGGCCTCCCTGCCAACACGCTCGCCCCTCTCCAGTCCATCCTTAACTCTGCTGCCCGACTTATCCACCTCTCTCCTCAATACCACCCCGCTTCTCCCCTCTGCATGTCCCTCCACTGGCTTCCAATCTTCCACCGTATCCAATTCAAACTTCTAACACTGACCTACAAAGCTGTGCATAATCTTTCCCCTCCGTACATCTCCGAACTACTCTCCCACTACACTCCAACACGTCATCTCCGGTCCTCCCAAGATCTCCTCCTCTCCTCCTCTCTCATTCGCTCCTCACGCAACCGACTCCAAGACTTCTCCCGAGCATCCCCAGTCTCCTGGAACTCGCTGCCTCAACACGTCAGACTATCCCCTACCCTTGCAAACTTCAAACGGAACCTGAAAACGCACCTGTTCAGAAATGCCTACAATCTACAATGAACTCGCTGCCGCCCGACCACCGTGCGGAGCTGCCACCCGACCACCGTGTGGAGCCGCCGCCTGACCTACACCCCACCTATTGTCTCCTCCCCATAATCCTATAGAATGTAAGCCCGCAAGGGTAGGGCCCTCTTCCCTCTGTACTAGTCTGTCTACTGTAACTTGTATACGTATTTTGTATGTAACCCCCTTCTCATGTACAGCACCATGGAATTAATGGTGCTCTATAAATAAATAAAAATAATAAAATAAAAATAATAATAAACTATGCTTCAAGTTCTGTAAAGGTCCATAATTCTCTAACCTTGAAGTAAGTCCAGAACAGGGCATACTGTCCATACCAGCTGCTTATGGGACTAAAGAACTTAGGGACCTGGTGACAAGCAGCATCACATAACTCTTGGCCGTCGTCACAATGTTAACTATATCTGTATCCATAGAATTCAATTTCTGCATCTGAGATACAGCACAGCAGACATGTACAGTAGATGTCACTAGATTGTGCCTGCTGTACCGAGCATTAGTCTGCACACTGCAGAGACCTGAAAAGCACAGGGATGTGGCAAGATCTGTAGCATTTTCATTTTATTTTTTATTTTTTTTTTAAAGAAGCCTTCTTTTTTCTCCAAATCTGTGTATGTGTGTATGTGTTGTACTGTCAGGATGTTAATATACTTCGCTTCCGCAATCTTATCTGGTATCCTGTACCACTCTGCTTCTCTTTTCAGTGATGTCACTGCTCTGAAATGATTACTCTATGCTCTATGCTTGAACTAGAAGTCTCATTTACAGTGTAAGTTTATGGAGCCTAGTTCTGATGTTTTAAAGCTAACATTGTAAAAGTCAATTCCAGGTCACATAGATTTCAGTGTAAGCCAGAGTGGTGATGTCAATAAGAAGAGAGGTAGAAAGGCACTGGAAAGCAGAGAAGATGGCGGCAGGTGAGTATATACTGACACTAACAGTATACTACATATACATAGATTTAGTGAAAAAATAATTCAATGTGCAGCTCTTTAAATGTCAGTAGATGGGGTGGTTATCATATTGCTTGGAGGGGATCATACTGTGTGGGGCCGGTGTGGGGATCATATTGTTGGAGGCTGTGGGGCCATCAAACTGTTGGACTTGTGGGACCATTATACTGTCTAAGAAGCTAAGGGGGGTTCATACTGTTTGGGGGCTGTGGGATTTCAATCTATGTGACGTGCTGTGAGGGCTGAATATCATACTATGATCATACTGTGTGGGGAGCTGTTATAGCATCCTATTGTTTGGAGACTTTGGGGATATCATGTAAGGACTTTGCAGGATCATACTGTGTAGGGAGACTAGAGTGGCATCATACTGTGTGTCTTGCTGTGAGTGACATCATAATGTGTGTGGAGAGCTGAGAGGGACATCATAATGTATGTGGGGAGTTGAGAAGGACATCCTACTGTGAGGAGACTATGAAGACACCATACTGTGTGGTAGTGCTGTGAGGGACATCATAATGTGTGTGGAGAGCTAAGAGGGACATCATACTGTGAGTAGACTGTGATGACATCATACTCTGTGTGTGGAGACTAAAGGGGTATGTTAGGGACATCATGCTATGAGAGGTATTAAACTGTGTTGGAGGTTATGAAAGGTATTATACTGTGTTGGAGGTCCCATGTAGAGACCTTTTTTCTGTAGCAGCATTTTAACCCTAGAACGCGCAACCATAGAAATCTACACTTTCACATACCTGGGGCCTTTTAGGCCTGTGTGCAAATAACATGGAGTAACTAAAATAGAAATACTTTTCAAAGTTTATTTGAGATGTGAATATTTTAAAACTTTAAGTTAACAAGTAATCTTGCAGAAAAAAGAAAACAAGTAACCTAGCAGCAGTGCTTTTTTATTAAAAAAAATATTTGCTGGTACGCATCTCTTTATTAAAGAGATTGTCCACTACTTTAACATTAATGACCTTTCCTTAGGATAGGTCACCAATGTCTGACTGGTCAGGGTCTGGCACCTGGCAACCCTGCCAATTTCCTACTCTAGGTGTCAGTGGTGGCAGGTGGCCGTAAGTGCTCAGTTCTGGATCTGCTCCATCTTCTGATAGTGGCAGCAGTCTCCTATTAAAATCAATGAGGCGGATGTGCAGTACCTGTTCACGGATGTAGAGCGCTGCCACACCCCAGGACCTTGGGATACTCGTTTCCGGGTGGTGGATAATGGGGATCGCCGTCACAGGTAGCCGTGCCCGGTTCCGTTACCTGGGGGGGGGGCGCTCGTTAACAGGGTTATTTTATATGTCACTTGTGACGCCACTGGCGGGTTGTGGTAATAAGATGTCCCGCCGCTGCTGTGGTTTTAGGGACAGATGGTATAGCAGCAAGTGTGTTCGCACCCTCCGCCAGTAGGGGCTTAAGTCCCATGTAGGTGTGCTGCACCTTGTGGTGCACCAGTAATAAACACGACACAGTTCTTGCAGATTAACTGGTAATTTACTCACAGGATGTTGCAAGTACAGTTTGGTACGGCTGGTCAACCGACTTTCCTTTGTCCCGGTGCTGACGTGAGTTCAAGTTGAGCCCTCCGTGCACATGCAGAGCTGATGGTCCCCTTGCCTGAAGCTGTCGGTGACCTGCGGTGCTCCGCTCCTTTGTCTTTCCGGGCCCAGTATGACAGGCCTCGCGGTCCCTTGTGGGGTAAGCTACTTCTCTGTGCCCTCTCCCGGGTCCTCTATATGAGGCTGTGTCCCTGAGCTTATGGGTGGTGTAGTACCCTGGAAGTCACCACACACGGCTGGATCAGCAGACCGCTTGGAGCTGTTGTCTACTCTGGGGTCCAGTACCCCCTCGTGCGTAGTGCCTGGGATCTGTCTACCCTCAGGCTACTACCTCCTAGTCGCCTTTTGGGGGACTCCTCACAATCCTCACACCCCTCTCACTCTCTGGCTCCTTTCAACTGTCGTTTTTCCTCTCCCCCAACTCTGCCTAGCAACACCTGTTGCTTCCCACAAGCCACACCCCTTTCCCAGGCTAACAGCTAAGGGATTGGTTCTCACATATGACCACTGTTAACCCTCTACATGCTGCGCCCAGGTCTCAGGTAATGTGCCCCTACCTGTGTGTGAGGTGTGGGTTGTCAGCATAGGGTGTTCCAGAAAGCCTTAGGATCCTGCAGATCACTGCGGTAGCATATCCCTGGGTGCTGCACGGACACCATCAGAGGACGGAGAAGATCCAGAAATAAGCATTTCCGGTCACCTGCACCATAATCAGCTGATCAGTGGGGGTCCCATTGCACTTACATAAGAAGCAATGCACAAGTGGGACCAAGGCCAAATGATAAGACATAGTCAGTATCACAAAAAAACATTTACATTCAGGTACCTCATAGATGATGTTGTCTCTAGTCATTTCTTTCTATTCTTCATCTTGTCCTGACGCAATGATGACTTTTCACATTCACATCTCGTCTCTGCAGATTTCCATCTTCTCCGGTCTTCTGCAGCACATCCATTCCCGACACGATGCACCTAAAATAGCAGAATGATTATTATACTTCTACTTAAAAATATCTGCCCTACACTGTGCCCCGGAATAAATAATGGCCCCTCACAGTATTCTCTACACAAAATATTACTCACACTGTCCCTCTTATGGTACATGCCCTCCATATTCCCTCTCTTTCCAAACTGAGCCTACTGTTTACAGTGTCCTTTACACTGTGTCCCCTTATACTGCCCAGTCTTTATACTGTGCCCTCATCACACTCCCCCTCCTTGCTATAACCTCACACTGTCCTCCCATTCTGCCCCCTCTCCATACTACCCACCTCCACTACTTAATCTTTATTCTGTGCCCCTCAAATTCTTCTTATTCCTTACTGTCTCTTCATTACCTCCTGTCTGTCCATACAATTTTCCACCTCACTCCCCATCCTGCCCACTTGCTCCTCATACCATGTCACTCTTTATTCTGTGTCCTCAAAATTTCTTTCCAGTTCGCTCCACATCCTCTCTGTCCCCATGCATCACCCCTCATTCTCTCTGTCCCCATGCATCACCCCTCATCCTCTATGTCCCCATGCATGAAACCTCATCCTCTCTGTCCCCATGCATCACCCCTCATCCTCTCTGTCCCCATGCATCACCTCTCATCCTCTCTGTCCCCATGCATCACCATCTCATCCTCTCTGTCCCCATGCATGAAACCTCATCCTCTCTCTCCCCATGCATGAAACCTCATCCTCTCTCTAACCATACTGTATCCAAAGATACTTCCCCCTCCCCATTCTCTCTTCCCACCATACTCTGTCCACAGACAGTTCCCTCCCCCACCCATACTGTGTATATACATATTGCCCCCTCTCCACCCTCTGTCCCCCAAAGTGTGTCCCCAGATGGTTCCCATTCCCCCCCTTCTGTCCCCCCCATAGTGTGTCCACAGATAGTTCCCTCTCCCACCCTCTCTCCCCTATACTGTTTCATAAATACTCCCCTCTCACCCCATAATGTTCCTCCTCCATGTCTTCTTCAGCTCCACAGTGGAGCACTTATCAGCGTTTCTCTGCCGCCTTCACGTTGTGGCGCTGGCTTCCGGGTCAGCAGTCTGATCAGCTGACCTGATCACATGAAAGCCGTCGCACTGACCCGGAAGTCAGCGCCAGGGATCACTGCTTCAACTGTCCTCGCGTCTGACAGATACAAGGACAATTGAGCAGTGGGAGCCGCGCGCTGCACTTTCTATGAGTGCGGCTGTCAGCGTGACAGCCATGCTCAGAGAATAGCGGCTACCACCCCGGCAGACGTCCCCACCGCCGCATCAGGCAGCCCCACAGCGCCCCGCCAGCTCCTCCCTAGAGACGCGCTTCATATTTTCCGGTACTGGCGCATACCGCAGCAAAAAAAGCACTGCCTAGCAGGCCTGCGAGGCCCCAGGTATGCGTTCTAGGGTTAATATGTGTAGGACTGTGGGATTACAGTATTAAGGGATTTAACTGTGGGGGGATGAAATAGTGTGTGAAAGGGTATTTTGAGGGTATCATGCCATGTAAGGCATGTAGCAATTGGTGAGAACACTAAGGGGCTTCAGTATCAGCATAGATGCTGTGCATTCGCCACAATGCATGTCCCTGTTTTTAAAACCTAAGTGATATTACCCTGCCTACACTGACACTTTGTTGGGGTGGAGACACAGGGGGTCATCCAGGACTTTTGCTACTGTGCCCCCTGATTTCTATGTTTTCCACTGGCTGCAGAATGATACTGAATTAATTGACCCTTAGAGTGGAATTAATCTATGTCATGTGTTACATGATTCACAGCACACAGCTAAATGCCAATTTACAATAGGCAAATCTGAAAAAGGTCAATTATTGCTAAACCATTAAATATTGAATTCGCTTCAAATTTCCAACCTAGTGAAATCTGGCATCCACTGGCCAATGATGCTACACTATCACAGAAATAGAATACTTTGCATGATCATTTTGAAACTGTGACTAGAATGGTTGTCAAAATTATTTCTTGAATTTGAAAGGTGCACTCATGTTTATAATATCATGTTATTATTATTGTCTTTTCAGGGTAATATTTTTTCATTAGCCATGGTAAAGATTACATTTTTTTTTATCTAAGGTTGCGTATAATGATAACAAACATCATCTCTCATTTTCACAAAGCTCAGTGAGAAAGAAATCTGTGAAACATCTATGTAACAAAAATGCTCATTACACCCTTAGGCTATGTACGGACGTTGCGTACAGTCACTGCAGAAATTTCTGCAGTGATCTGAAGAGCACACGTGCGCTTGAAATCGCTGCAGAAAAGGTCCGTAGAGAAAAAAAAAAGAAGCCGATTCCATGCGCTCTGACTGCAGCTCCTCCCATAGACAGAGCAGGGGCTGCAGGCAAAGCGCATGGAAGAAGTGACATGTCACTTCTTAGAACGCGCGCTTCGGGCAGCAGC
The DNA here is from genome assembly GCF_048569485.1 of Anomaloglossus baeobatrachus. Classification (NCBI taxonomy): domain Eukaryota; kingdom Metazoa; phylum Chordata; class Amphibia; order Anura; family Aromobatidae; genus Anomaloglossus; species Anomaloglossus baeobatrachus. The sequence continues at coordinate 148,570,671 of NC_134360.1, forward strand.
CGAAGCGCTGCGCTCTAAGACGCCACATGCGCACGGCTCCTGCATAATCTTCATAGATTATGCAGGGGACGCAGGACGCATGCAGTTACGCTGCGCTACAAAGCGCACCATAACTGCATGTAATTACGCAACGTGCGCACAGAATTTCTTAATGGTTGGGGTCAGTTGTGGGGTGTTTCTGCAATTTTGACACCTTAAGGGAATAGCAAATTGTGCTCACAAACTATTATTGCCAAATTTGTGTTTCAAACGCTATTCTTCCATTCTGAGCCCCATTGTGTGCACAAATTGTAGTTTCTGACCACATATTGGATATTGCTGCAATCGAAAAAAAAAAGATGAATTGCTTGAGGAGTGTATTCTCTCAAATTGGGTCAGTTTGGGGGCTTTTCTGCTACAGTGGAACCATGAGGGCTCTACAAGTAGCACTGCTAACAATTCCAGACAAATCTGCATTCCAAAAGCCAAATAAGATTTCTTTCATTCCAAGTTTTTCCTTGTGTCCCACATATAAACTATTTCTACATTTAGGAGAAATTGGTTTACATCTTGGGGTGTCCATATTTTTTTTACCATTAATTGCGAAAAAGCAAAATTTGAGGCTAAAGCATCATTTTATTGAAAAAAAATTAAACATTTCATTGTTGCATCACAATGTTATAAATTTTTGAGAAAACCAAAAAAGTGTCTATATGAGGTGCTGCTGATAAGTCTTTGACTTTACCCAGAAAGAAACAAGATAGGATGATGAAACTTTACATTTATTCCACATACTCTCCACTGATGTCAACACACTTCTTACATCGGTGTTCCAGGTTCTGTAAGCCTAGCAAAAAGAAGGATTTCAGTTGTGCCTCAAACCAGGCATCCGTAGCATCCATGGCATCAGAAATGGTGTGAAATTTGGTACCCTTGAGACGTTTCTTCAGGTTTGGAAACAGATGATAATTGGAGGGAGCTAGATCTGGTGAATAAGGTGGGTGGTCTATCAGCTGGAAGCCCAGCTCAGTCAGTTTTACCATGGTCGCTTGTGTAGTGTGAGCAGAGGCGTTGTCTTGCAGGAACAAGAATCCTTTGGATAGCTTGCCACGCCTTTTGGGCTTCAGAACTGCCTTCAATTGGTCCAAAAGTTCAATGTAATACCTTGCATTGGTGGTGGAACCCTTTCGAAGGTAGTCCACTAGCAGCATGCCCTCCTTATCCCAGAACAAAGACACCCTCACCTTAATGGCTGATTTGTGAACCCTGAACTTCTTTGGATGAGGAAAACCACTGTGCCTTAACTCTTTTGACAGTTTCTTGTTTTCAGGGTCATAAAAATAAATCCAGGTCTCATCCATAGTGACCAGTCGATCCAGGAAGATATTATCACTCCAGAAACACTGACAGATGGATCGAGAAGTTTTCACTGGCCTGCTTCTCTGATCTGTTGTCAGACATTTGGGGACCCACTTTGCAGGTAGCGTCCTGATGTCCCACTATTCATGGATAATGACAAAAACACGTTCATGGGAAATCCCTATGATTTCTGCTATTGCCTTAGCTGAAATTTGTCGATTCTCCAGTATGAGGTTGTGCACAGCATTGACGATCTCCGAAACAACAACCAGTCTCAGCCATGTAGGACGTGCCTCATCATTGGTGCTGATGTGGCCCATTTTAATTTGGCAACCCAGTTCTTAATTGTGGAATATGAAGGGCACTGACTCCCCAATGTCTGCAACTTATCACCATGAATATCTTTTGCGGAATTTTGTTGCAGAAACAAGAATTTTAGCACTCCTCTGCTCTCAGTTGCTGTGAATATCGCCTTAGACTCCGCCATTTTGTTTTCCCGCATAGAACACTGTTGCCATAAGCAACAAACACAACATTTTTAAAACATATATTAGACACAAAAGGCTTTCATGCGATGTAACATTCATTACCATAGATACAAAAAGATCACAAAGTCAAAGACTTATCAGCAGCCTCTCGTATTCATAGAAAAAATCCTTGAGAGATGTAAATTCCAAAATTGGGTCACATGTTTGTAGTTACTGATGCTTCTTTGGCACTTTGTGGGCTCAGCAAATGTGATATGTCATCCACAATCTATTCAAGCCAAAAGTCAAGTAACATGGTTTCTCTTCTGAGCCATGTCGTATACCCGAACAGTAGTTTCTGACCACAATTGGAGTTTTTATGTGCTTAGAAGAAATTGCTTTTGACATTTTTTGATCCACATTATCTTAGTATCCTTGTGAAAGGGAAACAATTGGTGCTAAAACAACAGTTTCCTGGAAAAAAAATAACTTTTTAATTTTCATGTCCCAATGTTAAAAACTTTTTGAAGCACCTGTAAGTGCAAAAGGTCACTACTCCCTAAGATGAATTTGTTGAGAGGTGTAGTTTTCAAAATAAGGGGACTTGTTGGGGGCTTATGTTCTTTTGACACCTTAAAGGCTGCAAAACTTAAATAGCGCTCCTTCCCTTCTGTGCCATGCTGTGTGCCCAAACAGTAGATTCTGACCATATTTAGGATATTGACACATAAAGCACCAATCCAAATTTTTCTTTTTTCTTGCACCGCTGGAGTGGTGTTTTAAATCTAAGGGGCCCTTTGCACACTACGACATCGCAGGTGCGATGTCGATAGGGTCATGTCGAAAGTGACGCACTTCCGGCGTCGCTCTCAACATCGTAGTGTGTAAATCCTAGATGATATGATTAACGAGTGCAAAATCGTCATAATCGAATCATCGGTGTAGTGTCGGGAATTCCATAATTACGCTGCTGCAACGGTACAATGTTGTTCCTCGCTCCTGCAGCAGCACACATCGCTGTGAGTGAAGCCGTTGGAGCAAGGAACATCTCCTACCTGCGTCCTGGCTGGCTATGTGGAAGGAAGGAGGTTGGCAGGATGTTTACATCCCGCTTATCTCCGCCCCTTCGCTTCTATTGGCTGCCTTCTGTGTGACGTCGCTATGACGCCGCACGACCCACCCCCTTAGTAAGGAGGTGGTTCGCCGGCAAGAGCGATGTCGCAGGGCAGGTGAGTGCATGTGAAGCTGCCATAGCGATAATGTTCGCTACGGCAGCAATCACAAGATATCGCACCTGCGACGGGGGCGGGGACTATCGATGCAGCGTTGGTAACACATTGTTACCGATGTCACAGCGTGCAAAGCCCGCCTAAGTCCCTTGCCTCATGTATTATATTCACATTCTAGTGGCTTCACCTTCTGAACTGCAGCTCCAGTTGGTCTCGGGGATTTGTGACCTGCCGGCAGCTCCAATGTTTCATGCAGTGTGGCAGGGATCTCAACGCAATACATCTGTATGGAAGCCTCATTCTGACTTTGTTCTGTCTTTGTTATAGCTCTCATATATATGCATTGGGGAATGTGACTTAACATCTGACTTCCAGCTAGTCAAAAGTTAATGTCACAGCATGGCATCACGGGACCAGAGATGCATCGGAAAAAATTAAGCTAAAATAAAATTGCAAGGATGTAAATTTTCATTTTTTTCATTCTAATTTGAAGTAATTCCTGTGCAGCACCTGAAGAGTTAACACATTTCTTGAATGTGGTATTGAACAATTTCAGGGGTATAGTTTTTAAAGTGATATCAGTTGTGAGTTTTAGCCAAAATATCAAATAAGACAGAATGCAGTCAGATTCTGCAATTGAAGTGAAAGAAATAGAGCATCAGTATTTGTGTGGTGTACCTGCAGATGTGCCGGACAGGATTCCAGACCTAATAAAATGTTCTTAGCTATCCATCTGTCATGCTGTTAATATATCAGTGACAAGACAAACACTGGACACAAGAAAGCCTAAAGTGAATGAAATGTACAATCTATTACAATAGTAAATACTTACTGTAATAATGAATGGCACAGTGTTAATAATTTCCAATATGAAAGGTATGCGCAAAATCTGTTCCCAGATATTTCCCTTTTAATAAAATAAAAATAAATATATTAATGGACAAAATTACAAGTAAATTTTCACTAACAATAATACTCTATATATATATAATGTCAATTCCACATTAATGTTATAGAAAGATGGCTACAGACTTAAGATGACTCGTATGCAAGAACAGCACATGGACCCTTTTATTTCTCTGTAATATAAGTTATTGAATCAGCTGGAAGTGATCCCCTCTCTCTGTTAGCCTCCTTTATCTTTTGAGTAACAATGGTCTACTCACACCCAGCACATACAGTGGATGAAATAAATTTTGAATACATCAAAAATGTAAAGTACATTTTAAATAAATATTTTTCTAAAGGTTCTATTAACCAGATGTCAGTAATAACCCATTTGATCCACACAGGCAAAGAAATCAAACCATAGATCCATAAATTAAATTATGTGTATTAAAGAAAAATTACACAGGGAAAAAGTATTGAACACACTTACTGAAATATATTTAATATTGTGTACAAAAGCTTTTGTTGGTGATGACAGCTTCAAGATGTGTCCTGTGTGGAGAAACTAGTTGTACGCATTGCTCAGGTGTGATTTTGTCCCATTCTTCAAAACACACACTCTTCAAATTCTGAAGGTCCTGTGGGCTCCTTCTATGAACTTTGAGCTTTAGTTCCATCCACACGTTTTCTCTTGTATTAAGGTCAGGTGATTGACTCAACTATTCTAGCAGATTTATTTTCTTTCTCTGAAATTAATTCAGAGTTTCCTTGGCTATGTATTTGGAATCATTGTCTTGCTGAAAATGTCCACCCTTGTTTCATCTTCATCATCCTGGTAAATGGTAGCAGATTTTTATTAAAAGTGTCTCGGTAAATTTGTCCATTCGTCCTTTTTTCAATCACATTAAGTTTGCTAGTGATGTATGCTAAAAAACAGCCCTGTCATGGCCGTTTCCCTGTTGTTGGAGACTAGTTCCAGGTTTTGAACTGCAGCCTCTCATGTCTGCCTGGCTCTTTATAATTAAATGTGTTTTGTTTCTTTTAGTACTGAAATGATTAATGTCAGTTTTGCTTTTCCAGCAGTTCCTATCTGAGAGTGTTTCAGCTGCAATTACTTTGTAGTCATGCCATTCAGGTTTAAATAGTGGTGTTACCCAGCAATCCTTGCTGAAGATACAAATCCATTTGTATACTGGCCCCCTTGGTGGAAGGAGCTGAGTTGGAGCATTTCTGAAACCAGACTTTATCATTTTGTGTTGCTGTTTATCCCCTGTTTGTCTACCCTTCCCCCTTGTCTTATTAGTGCAGCGGTGGGTTTAGTGAACCTCACCTGCCTCTCACCAGTCAGGGCATCTATAGAGTATTCCCAGGGTCTCAAGGTGCTGCTCGGCAACAGTTGCAGAGACTGTATAGGGACAGCTACAGGTGAGGATAGGAGGTGTCCCATGTACCCTCTCACTAGCCCTATCCACCATTGTTATTATGTCCCCGGTGTTCCCCCTTGTTTATGGTGCTGTTTTGGTGATTTTTTCATTGTGTGTCAGACTCTTTTTTGGTCTGAATGCACTGACCACGCTTATTGCGTGACAAGCACCACACCATGGTGTTCCCACCTCTAAACTTGACTTTTAAAGATGTTTTTTTTTAGTTGATATGTAAGGCCATGGAGATTGAGTGCATTACTTATTGTTTTCTTTGAAACAATTGTACCTGCTGATTCCAGGTCTTTCTGTCGTTCTCCACAGGTGGTTCTTCGGTCTTGGACAAGTCTTCTGATATTTAATTTAACTATCCTGTCTGAAATCTTGGGGAGAGCACTTGCTCTTGGCCGGTTTAAAGTGACATGATGTTCATTCCACTTCTGGATTATGGCCCCAACAGTAATCACTGGAACCTTCGGCAGTTTAGAAATTCTTCTGTAACTAATGCCATTAGTATGTATCCCAACAAAAATGTTGGGACGGTCTTAAGACAACTCACTGGTTTTACTCATCATGAGATGTTTCTTATTTGATTCATTAGTAATGAGACATTTTGTAAGCCATCAATTGAACCAGCTGATATTTTTCACTAAGTTGCAGGATTGCTTTCTAATTACTGATAGATTTCAGCTGGTGTCATAACTTTCTATGTTTTTTACACCTCTCATTCTTATATGTCATTTCTCATTATTATACATAACTTAATTTGTAGACATCTATGGTTTGATGTCTTTGCCTGTGGTGATTGGATGGGCTGTTACAGACATCTAGTGATCATTTTATATCGATAGGAATATTTTTGTTGTGAACAATTCCCTTGATTAGAGAGTGACATAGATAGAAATGAAAGAAGCCTACCCAAAAAAGTAAATAAATAAAATTAGGCCCATCTTAGCAGCTACTTACAGTCTTAACATTTATAATAATCTTTATCAGGGGGAATTTTTGGTTCTCCATTTTCCTGACATTTTTTTTAAATTGCAGCTCAAGTAAAGACCATATACAGGAAAGTCAGCAGCAGAATATTGTAATTATGAGAGTTATGGGATATATGTGGTGCTGATGCGTAAAGAAAGTCATGAGGAGTTAAGGATGTTATTGGTTATAGTTAACAGGAGGCATAACGCTTGATGGTCATCATGAGCTGCAGCACAGATATATTTACAGAACATAGCAATGGGATATGTTTCTTTTTTTTAGTAATCAATGTTTGACAGAATAACTATATAGCTGTCCTGTGAATTTATCTCACATATTTTATTCCTGCACATAAGGTCTGTAGAACTTCCAATATTGGTAATACTTTCCATAAAACGTTCTTCCAGGTCAGGTGCTCCACCTCTGGATACCTTTTACAAGAACTAGGCTTTTGGATAATGGAGACTTAATACACTGTACATTGTATTTGGCCATCTCTCTCTGTCCCATCCTTGGGTCTCTTTCTGCTTCCGGCCAAATATGATTACTTCTTCTTTAGTCTGTTACTTTAGACCATGTCTATGAAAATCTGTGAAACTATGACTTTAGGAAGTTGTAGCTGAACACTCGTATCATATTAGCAATGCATAATCTGCATATTGTTTTAATTATTTAAGGTCTCCCAAACATGGCCTGTTATAATTTCATGCCTTATCCACTCACTCAGTCTGACCTAAATGCATTGGTCAGATGTCACTTTACATGAACAGTAAACATATGGTAAAAACATGGCAGTAAAATAGTTGAAAACATGAACATTACATATCTATATCTACAGGATTACTGCACCAATTACAAATAAAAAAGAGACAAGACTTGTAAAGGAAACCAGTCTCTTTCCCAATAATTTATGCCACTTGTATGTAATAAAGAATATGTACAATTCAAAATCTAACAAACAATCCGTATAGAATGACAACGATGAAAATTATGTAAACAATACATATTCCTGCATTTTTCTATTAATTTAACCTTGTGAGCTGATTCTATATTTACAAAGTACTGTATAAAATATACTTGTTATAGTGAGTAATGTAGAGAATGCATTTCACATGATTTTAGTGTTTTTTTTTTCTTTTTTGTTGTGAATGTATCAGTTCAGGCAAAATTGCGTCTTTTACCCAATATGATTTTTCTGCAGTACCGTATTTTTCGCTTTATAAGACACACCTGATTATAAGACGCACCCCCAAATTTGGTGAAGGAAAAGTGATTTTCTTTTTTAATGTTAAATGGGGTCCGTCTTATAATGCCAGCGTCCGTCTAACAAATCATATAGGGTATATGTCCCTCATAGCCCCCATCCTAAAATTAGCCCCCTTAATCTGGATATGGCCCCCTTATATTGAATATAAGCCCTTGTGCTGGCACACATCCCCCAGTGATGCCACATGTCCTCCATTGATGGCACACATCCCCTATTGCTGGCACACGTCCCCTACAGCTGGCACAGGTCTCCGATAGATGGCACACATCTCTTAAAGCTGGCACAGGTCTCTTATGGATGGCATATGTCCCCCTGTGCTGTCCATGGCCCCCTATGGATGGCACACGTCCCCCTGTGCTGCCCATGGCCCCTTATGGATGGCACACGTCCCCCTTTGTTTGATATGGCCCCCATGCTGCTGCCCATAGTAAAATAAAAAACTCTTTACTTATCTTCTCCAGCGCTGCCCTCCCTCGTGTCTCCCTCTGTGCTGCTGAGCTTCTGCACTTCCTGGTTCTCGATGCTGGTCATGTGCTCGGCACAGCAGAGTGACATCATCTCTGTGTCTGATCACAGCAGCAGCAGGGACACCGGGGAGACGCTGGAGGAGGTAGGTAAAGAGTTTTTTATTTTACTATGGGCAGCAGCATGGGGGCCATATGTAACATGGGGGGGCATGTGCCATCAAAGGGGGGGTTCAGGCACATAAAATATGCGCTGCTCCCCCAGCCCATCACCGCGGTGCGGTTTCAGCACCATGGGGATGGACAGCAGCAGTGCATATTATATGAGCGGGAGCAGGAGATCTCCCGCTGCCTCCTGCAGCCTTCACCAGCCTCCACCAGCCTGCCTCAGCCTCCAGCACCGCTCCAGAGCTGCCCCCACCTCCTCTGGGCCCTGCAGTATATAACCCGTATATTCGGATTATAAGACGCACCCCCTACTTTCCCCAAAAATTTGTGGGAACAAAAGTGCACCTTATAAAGCGAAAAATACGGTAATTCATATCACATTAAACAATAGCGACCTGCTATAATTAATTTGGGGTTTATTTATTTATTTTTTATGAAGTTTTCCATTTGAAAAAACATTTTTGGGATTGAAAATTTGAAGCAAATTTTGTAATACTTGCTTTGCTTTTTACATGCATTTTTTAAGTCTCCTCATAGAAGCTTTAAGGAAAAAAAAAGACACCATAAAATCAAACAATTCAATAACATCGTTCAAGACACAGTGGACAGAAGTTTTTATTAAATCCCACTACTCTTGCTTGAACTGTGGATTTTCTCCAAAGAAATACAAAGCAGAAAAACTGCACCATTTATGGGAACATGGTCTTATATTGGAAATAAAGATAGCTCATTAAAAAAAGATTACAAAGGCAAGAACCTGTGGAAAAAAAAGCGCATAGGGTCTTACCCTGATAAACAGGGGATACAAAAGAGAGTAATCCTACTCACCGATCAGGGTTGTGACAGGCACAACTCCTGTAACCACATGTATATGGATCAACGGCAGCAGTACCCCAAGCGGCAGATAACAGAGAGAGATAGTGGAGAGGGGCTTTTGAAAACCGCGCCAAAGATCCCAGATGTAATCTTGAATTAATGTATTTTTATTTTGGCATAGGTCTACGCGTTTCAGGAGGCTCAGCTCCCTTCCTCAGGACCAGCAAGCACAAGATACATCAAATTTGATGTATCTTGTGCTTCCTGGTCCTGAGGAAGGGAGCTGAGCCTCCTGAAACGCGTAGACCTATGCCAAAATAAAAATACATTAATTCAAGATTACATCTGGGATCTTTGGCGCGGTTTTCAAAAGCCCCTCTCCACTATCTCTCTCTATTAAAAAAAGATTAAAATTCTTATTTTTTATATAGCAATATGTTCCATTTAGAAACTGCTCTGTAGTTGTTGATAATTCATATTAGTGCGGCAAAATAAAAGAAAAATAGCATTTACCTTGTAGCTGAGGTAACTGAGCAAGATTGTTTCTAAAAGGCTGATGAGAGCCACTGTCACCTGTGAAGAAAGTAGCATTTGTAAAAAGGAATAGCACTGAAAGAGATACATTATACTACATACATACAGCAAGTGAAATAAGTATTGAATACATCAACAATTTTGTAAGTAAATACATTTTTAAAGAAGCTATTGACATGAATTTCTCAGAAGATGTCAGTAAAATAGACCATGTATACAATGTGTCCACCCATATCCTGTCCACCACCATTAACTTGAGAATGGCGGCAGCTATAGGCATAGAAGTGGTATCAAGGTATAGTAAAGTAGCCATGCGCTATGCAATGAAACCACCTATAGCGCCACCTGGTGGAAAACAACGGAATTAGCATTTTTATCTCGAAAACGGAACGAGATAGAGAAAAAAAGTGAATTACAAAGTTGTAGGGCATCATCAATTCAATATGAATCGACACTTTGCATACAGAAATGCTATGATATGAAACCCATGACCCCCCCAAAACATTGAATGCTGGTCACGCATATGACGCTCATTTAACTTTGGTGCTCAAAGTGGCCACCGGCAGCTGTAATGCACATCTGGACTCTGGACAGCATACTGAATTTTGCTGCACGTTGTGCAATATGGTAGGTGACACGTTTGCACAAGCATCTGTGATACGTCGTCATAGGTCCTGCAATGTTGGTGGAAGGGTCGCATACACCTGCTGGTTGATGTGACCTCACAGAAAGAAATCCAATGGGGTCAGGTCAGGTGAGTGTGGAGGCCACTCCACGCAGCCATCATACCCAATGACTTGTAGGAAGGTCTCCATGAGGTATCGCTTCACATCCGCAGCCTTGTGAGTTTTACACGTTCTAATCAAAGCATTTCTGTATGCAAGGCGTCGATTCATATTAAATTGATGATGCCCTACAACCTTGTAATTTACTTTTTTTCTCTATCGCGTTCCGTTTTCGAGATAAAAATGCTAACTCTGCTGTTTTCCACAAGGTGGCGCTATAGGTGGTTTCATTGCGTAGTGCATGGCTACTTTACTATACCTAGACACCACTTCTATGCCTATAGCTGCCACCGTTCTCAAGTTAATGGCGGTGGACAGGATATGGGTGGACACACTGTATGTAGAAAAGGAACCGTGAATTCAGCCACGCTATCACCGCACCGAAAGTATTGTTAATTTATGATCTCATTTATGTTTTTTCCCTGTTGCACTGATAAGGGGGCTGCAACCCCTGAAACACATATACCTGTGCATAAAGAATAAAAGACATAAACTAACGATACTTTCTTCTGGTACAGATTTGTGCTGCTATTTTGAGGTTGTGAAGGGCCAAATAACCATGGGCCTTCCCAGCCTAATAATACCAGCCCCCAGCTATCTGTTTTACCTTGGCTGGTTATCAAAAATAGGGCACACATCATGCAGTTTTTATTATTTAAAAAAATAATTTTAAAAAATAGCATGGGATCCCCTCTATTTTTGATAACCAGTCAAGTTAAAATCGAGCACCGTGGGCTGCAACCTGTCTGCTTTACCTGCTTTGGTTATCAAAAATCGGGTAAACCCCACATCATTTTTTTATTTATTTCATATCCACATTTGTTTGCAGGACCATTGTCTTGCTCTTACCTGCATTTTCCTTCATTTTACAGGCCCCTAGCCCCTACTATGACCATTTTACTGTAATTTTATAGCACAGACGTTTGAGTCCTATTGACTAGAGATGAGCGAACTGGTCCCGGTTCGGCTCGAGGTCGGTTCGCCGAACGGAGGTCCCGTTCGAGTTCGGCTCTTCGAATGTTCGACGAACCGAACTCGAACTGCATAGGAAACAATGGCAGGCAATCACAAACACAGAAAAACACCTAGAAAACACCCTCAAAGGTGTCCAAAAGGTGACAAACAACTCACAACACAACACAAACACATGGGAAAGTGACAAGGACATATACTCATGCGAAAACAAAACAGCTGGACAAGGAAAAAGAGGAGGACACACAGATATATGAGTATATGCAAGGAAACATCGATTCCATTATTGTGCAACTTGAGCCCTGCTCATTTTAGGCTTCCAATCTGGATAAATTGCCTGAGCTCGCCACGTACGCCTTGGGGATCTTGTCATGTCCTGCAGCCAGCGTTCTCTCGGAACCTGTCTTCAGTGCTGCTGGGGGTCTGCTGGCAGATAAGCACACGCGTCTGTCCACTGACAATGTGGACATGGCTCTCAGAGGACTTTTCTTCCCCTGGGTCAGTCAGGGGAGGCGAAAGGCACGCGTATTTTTGAGAGTGCTTCATGCAAAGCATCTTTTTCTTTTTCAAAAGGGGGGTCAACCGATGCCAGTCAAGTGGGGTGTGTGTGGCCCAGTTAGTGGAAACGAGGGAGACTGTGGTTGGAGTCCCCTCGCTGTGTTTCTAAAAGAACCAAGATGAACAAGTCATGGCTCTCAGAGGACTTTTCTTCCCCTGGGTCAGCCAGGGGACGGGAAAGGCACGCGTATTTTTGAGAGTGCTTCATGCAAAGCATCTTTTTCAAAAGGGGGGTCAACCGATGCCAGTCAAGTGGGGTGTGTGTGGCCCAGTTAGTGGAAACGAGGGAGACTGTGGTTGGAGTCCCCTCGCTGTGTTTCTAAAAGAACCAAGATGAACAAGTCATGGCTCTCAGAGGACTTTTCTTCCCCTGGGTCAGCCAGGGGACGGGAAAGGCACGCGTATTTTTGAGAGTGCTTCATGCAAAGCATCTTTTTCATTTTGAAAAGGGGCATCAACCGATGTCAGTCAAGTGGGGTGTGTGTGGCCCAATTAGTGGAAACGAGGGAGACTGTGGTTGCAGTCCCCTCGCTGTGTTTCTAAAAGAACCAAGATGAACAAGTCATGGCTCTCAGAGGACTTTTCTTCCCCTGGGTTAGCCAGGGGACGGGAAAGGCACGCGTATTTTTGAGAGTGCTTCATGCAAAGCATCTTTTTCTTTTTCAAAAGGGGGGTCAACCGATGCCAGTCAAGTGGGGTGTGTGTGGCCCAGTTAGTGGAAACGAGGGAGACTGTGGTTGGAGTCCCCTCGCTGTGTTTCTAAAAGAACCAAGATGAACAAGTCATGACTCTCAGAGGACTTTTCTTCCCCTGGGTCAGCCAGGGGACGGGAAAGGCACGCGTATTTTTGAGAGTGCTTCATGCAAAGCATCTGTTTCTTATTCAAAAGGGGGGTCAACCCATGCCAGTCAAGTGGGGTGTGTGTGGCCCAGTTAGTGGCAACGAGGGAGACTGTGGTTGGAGTCCCCTCGCTGTGTTTCTAAAAGAACCAAGATGAACAAGTCATGGCTCTCAGAGGACTTTTCTTCCCCTGGGTCAGCCAGGGGACGGGAAAGGCACGCGTATTTTTGAGAGTGCTTCATGCAAAGCATCTTTTTTTTTTTCAAAAGGGGGGTCAACCGATGCCAGTCAAGTGGGGTGTGTGTGGCCCACTTAGTGGAAACGAGGGAGACTGTGGTTGGAGTCCCCTCGCTGTGTTTCTAAAACAACCAAGATGAACAAGTCATGGCTCTCAGAGGACTTTTCTTCCCCTGGGTCAGCCAGGGGACGGGAAAGGCACGCGTATTTTTGAGAGTGCTTCATGCAAAGCATCTGTTTCTTATTCAAAAGGAGGGTCAACCCATGCCAGTCAAGTGGGGTGTGTGTGGCCCAGTTAGTGGCAACGAGGGAGACTGTGGTTGGAGTCCCCTCGCTGTGTTTCTAAAAGAACCAAGATGAACAAGTCATGGCTCTCAGAGGACTTTTCTTCCCCTGGGTCAGCCAGGGGACGGAAAGGCATGCGTATTTTTGAGAGTGCTTCATGCAAAGCATCTTTTTCTTTTTCAAAAGGGGGGTCAACCGATGCCAGTCAAGTGGGGTGTGTGTGGCCCAGTTAGTGGAAACGAGGGAGACTGTGGTTGGAGTCCCCTCGCTGTGTTTCTAAAAGAACCAAGATGAACAAGTCATGGCTCTCAGAGGACTTTTCTTCCCCTGGGTCAGCCAGGGGACGGGAAAGGCACGCGTATTTTTGAGAGTGCTTCATGCAAAGCATCTTTTTCATTTTGAAAAGGGGCATCAACCGATGTCAGTCAAGTGGGGTGTGTGTGGCCCAATTAGTGGAAACGAGGGAGACTGTGGTTGGAGTCCCCTCGCTGTGTTTCTAAAAGAACCAAGATGAACAAGTCATGGCTCTCAGAGGACTTTTCTTCCCCTGGATCAGCCAGGGGACGGGAAAGGCACGCGTATTTTTGAGAGTGCTTCATGCAAAGCATCTTTTTCTTTTTCAAAAGGGGGGTCAACCGATGCCAGTCAAGTGGGGTGTGTGTGGCCCAGTTAGTGGAAACGAGGGAGACTGTGGTTGGAGTCCCCTCGCTGTGTTTCTAAAAGAACCAAGATGAACAAGTCATGGCTCTCAGAGGACTTTTCTTCCCCTGGGTCAGCCAGGGGACGGGAAAGGCACGCGTATTTTTGAGAGTGCTTCATGCAAAGCATCTTTTTCATTTTGAAAAGGGGCATCAACCGATGTCAGTCAAGTGGGGTGTGTGTGGCCCAATTAGTGGAAACGAGGGAGACTGTGGTTGCAGTCCCCTCGCTGTGTTTCTAAAAGAACCAAGATGAACAAGTCATGGCTCTCAGAGGACTTTTCTTCCCCTGGGTTAGCCAGGGGACGGGAAAGGCACGCGTATTTTTGAGAGTGCTTCATGCAAAGCATCTTTTTCTTTTTCAAAAGGGGGGTCAACCGATGCCAGTCAAGTGGGGTGTGTGTGGCCCAGTTAGTGGAAACGAGGGAGACTGTGGTTGGAGTCCCCTCGCTGTGTTTCTAAAAGAACCAAGATGAACAAGTCATGACTCTCAGAGGACTTTTCTTCCCCTGGGTCAGCCAGGGGACGGGAAAGGCACGCGTATTTTTGAGAGTGCTTCATGCAAAGCATCTTTTTCATTTTGAAAAGGGGCATCAACCAATGTCAGTCAAGTGGGGTGTGTGTGGCCCAGTTAGTGGCAACGAGGGAGACTGTGGTTGGAGTCCCCTCGCTGTGTTTCTAAAAGAACCAAGATGAACAAGTCATGGCTCTCAGAGGACTTTTCTTCCCCTGGGTCAGCCAGGGGACGGGAAAGGCACGCGTATTTTTGAGAGTGCTTCATGCAAAGCATCTTTTTTTTTTTCAAAAGGGGGGTCAACCGATGCCAGTCAAGTGGGGTGTGTGTGGCCCACTTAGTGGAAACGAGGGAGACTGTGGTTGGAGTCCCCTCGCTGTGTTTCTAAAACAACCAAGATGAACAAGTCATGGCTCTCAGAGGACTTTTCTTCCCCTGGGTCAGCCAGGGGACGGGAAAGGCACGCGTATTTTTGAGAGTGCTTCATGCAAAGCATCTGTTTCTTATTCAAAAGGAGGGTCAACCCATGCCAGTCAAGTGGGGTGTGTGTGGCCCAGTTAGTGGCAACGAGGGAGACTGTGGTTGGAGTCCCCTCGCTGTGTTTCTAAAAGAACCAAGATGAACAAGTCATGGCTCTCAGAGGACTTTTCTTCCCCTGGGTCAGCCAGGGGACGGGAAAGGCATGCGTATT
Source organism: Anomaloglossus baeobatrachus (assembly GCF_048569485.1). NCBI lineage: Eukaryota > Metazoa > Chordata > Amphibia > Anura > Aromobatidae > Anomaloglossus > Anomaloglossus baeobatrachus. Next base: position 148,585,821 of record NC_134360.1, read on the forward strand.
TTTGAGAGTGCTTCATGCAAAGCATCTTTTTCTTTTTCAAAAGGGGGGTCAACCGATGCCAGTCAAGTGGGGTGTGTGTGGCCCAGTTAGTGGAAACGAGGGAGACTGTGGTTGGAGTCCCCTCGCTGTGTTTCTAAAAGAACCAAGATGAACAAGTCATGGCTCTCAGAGGACTTTTCTTCCCCTGGGTCAGCCAGGGGACGGGAAAGGCACGCGTATTTTTGAGAGTGCTTCATGCAAAGCATCTTTTTCATTTTGAAAAGGGGCATCAACCGATGTCAGTCAAGTGGGGTGTGTGTGGCCCAATTAGTGGAAACGAGGGAGACTGTGGTTGGAGTCCCCTCGCTGTGTTTCTAAAAGAACCAAGATGAACAAGTCATGGCTCTCAGAGGACTTTTCTTCCCCTGGATCAGCCAGGGGACGGGAAAGGCACGCGTATTTTTGAGAGTGCTTCATGCAAAGCATCTTTTTCTTTTTCAAAAGGGGGGTCAACCGATGCCAGTCAAGTGGGGTGTGTGTGGCCCAGTTAGTGGAAACGAGGGAGACTGTGGTTGGAGTCCCCTCGCTGTGTTTATAAAAGAACCAAGATGAACAAGTCATGGCTCTCAGAGGACTTTTCTTTCCCTGGGTCAGCCAGGGGACGGGAAAGGCACGCGTATTTTTGAGAGTGCTTTATGCAAAGCATCTTTTTCTTTTTCAAAAGGGGGGTCAACCGATGCCAGTCAAGTGGGGTGTGTGTGGCCCAGTTAGTGGAAACAAGGGAGACTGTGGTTGGAGTCCCCTCGCTGTGTTTCTAAAAGAACCAAGATGAACAAGTCATGGCTCTCAGAGGACTTTTCTTCCCCTGTGTCAGCCAGGGGACGGGAAAGGCACGCGTATTTTTGAGAGTGCTTCATGCAAAGCATCTTTTTCTTTTTCAAAAGGGGGGTCAACCGATGCCAGTCAAGTGGGGTGTGTGTGGCCCAGTTAGTGGAAACGAGGGAGACTGTGGTTGGAGTCCCCTTGCTGTGTTTCTAAAACAACCAAGATGAACAAGTCATGGCTCTCAGAGGACTTTTCTTCCCCTGGGTCAGCCAGGGGATGGGAAAGGCACGCGTATTTTTGAGAGTGCTTCATGCAAAGCATCTTTTTCATTTTGAAAAGGGGCATCAACCAATGTCAGTCAAGTGGGGTGTGTGTGGCCCAATTAGTGGAAACGAGGGAGACTGTGGTTGGAGTCCCCTCGCTGTGTTTCTAAAAGAACCAAGATGAACAAGTCATGGCTCTCAGAGGACTTTTCTTCCCCTGGGTCAGCCAGGGGACGGGAAAGGCACGCGTATTTTTGAGAGTGCTTCATGCAAAGCATCTTTTTCTTTTTCAAAAGGGGGGTCAACCGATGCCAGTCAAGTGGGTTGTGTGTGGCCCAATTAGTGGAAACGAGGGAGACTGTGGTTGGAGTCCCCTCGCTGTGTTTTACATGCTTTTAGAAGGGCATGACATGGCTTGGAGGTTGACTTTCAGCATCTGCAAACTGTTGGCTACCAAAATGCTGCCTTTCCAACACCTGTGGTTATAGACAATGAGGAACATACTGATGAAGATGAGACGCAGATACCCGATTGGGATGACAACTTAAATATCTGGTCAGGGCAAGAAGAGGCTCGGTCTGAGGGGGAGGGGAGTACAAACACAACAATTGATGATGAAGTTCTAGATCCCACCTACTGTCAAGTTACCTTGCGCCTTCCTGGACAGAGTCGGAGCACTGGTAGCACGTCTACAACTGCATCCTCAGCCACCACTCTGCCTCTGAGCATTATTCGGGGTGGATCAACAGGTCGCATGGCCTCTAAGCCTTGCCTAGCCTGGTCCTTTTTTGACATAGAAAAAGATCGCCCAAATTATGTGATCTGTAAAATTTGTCATGGTTCTCTTAGTAGAGGTCAAAACCTCAGCAGTTTGTCAACTTCTTCCATGAATCGTCACATGAATAAATATCATATGGCCCGGTGAGAAGCTCACCGTGCTGCAATGCGGCCTAGCGGAGCGAACCATCCACCGCCTGCCCCTTCCAGTGCATCCGCGCGCTCGTCATCTTCTAGGACTGTGGGGACAGCTGTCACACCTGTTTTTCCACCCACAACTTCCACCACTGTAACCGCAACAGGCAGTTTGCTTGGTAGGTCGTCAGTTGGTTTGGAAGGGGAAACAAGTGAGTGTGTACAGCTCTCTCAGACATCGATAGCACCAACGTTGGATGAAGGCAACATCATGTCTCCGCCTGCACTTTCCTCACAAACCTGCATTTTTCCAGGGACACCCTACTCAACACCGTCTACACACAGCAGCCAGATCTCTGTCCCTCAGATGTGGTCAAATAAAAGGCCACTTCCTGCGACCCATGACAAAGCTAAGAGGTTGATTCTATCCCTCTGTAAGCTGTTGGCTACCGAAATGCTGCCTTTCCACCTAGTGGACACACAGGATTTTAGAGACCTTATGTCTGTCGCTGTGATCCAGTACAAGATGCCCAATCACCACTGCTTCTCCAAGAAAAGCATGCCCGCGCTACACCAGCATGTCGCACACAACATCACCACTTCCTTGAGAAACTCTGTGTGCGACAGGGTGCATTTCAACACAGATACTTGGACCAGTAAGCATAGACAGGGTCATTACATGTCACTGACTGGGCACTGGCAAACTATGGTGAGAGATGGAGAAGGGTCTGCTGTACAAGTCTTGCCGTCCCCACGAGTTGTTTCAATCCTTCTTCTGTATGTAGAAGTTAATACACTGCTTCTGCCTCTTCAACCTCGTGTGGGTCCTCCACCTTGGCGCAAACCCTGTGTGGTCAGGCCACCCTTCCTTGTAACTGCGCACAAGGACTACCACACACCTCCTTACTATGCTGGCAGCAGAGCTCAATGCCATCAGGCGGTCAAAGTTTTACTTTGAAATGTATGGGAAATGTGAGTCACACCGCTGAGAAGTTGTGGACGGTTAGCTCTGGATACCGAGTTTCATCAATGGTTGTCTCCACTCAACCAGCAGCCAGGGAAGGCCGGGTGCGACAATGATGCAAACATGGGTGCGGCCCTTCGCTGTGACAATGTGACACACATGGCTTGTGTGGTTCACGTGTTGAACCTGGTTGTCCAGCAATTTTTAAAGCACTATCCTGGCCCACATGGCCTTCTGCAGAGAGCACGGTGTAACGCCTTCCTTGATTCACACACTCAGATGGGCTGTTAATGATAGGCTAGAGGGAAGCCACTCACCAAGCAGGACCCCTAGAACCCTGAAACCCTTTAACCCCTATACAGGGATTAGGAATTGCACAGGGCCCAAGGTGATTAATACCTGTGGAAGGCTGCAGTTCCAGAGAATAGTAGTCAGGCAGGGTCAAAACATTAATTGAGGAACAGGAACAGAATGGGACGGCCAGGACTTAATCAGAAAACAAGCAGAGGTGAAATGCGGATCGGCCAACAAGGTACATAAACAGCAAGCAGGAAAAGTAGTCAGGTAACAAGCACACAAAATCATAAAACTGAACTGGGGGTAAAAGTAACCAGAGGTCATAGCTATGTCTGGCAGTGGTCTGCAGACAGGATGGGCATAAAAAAGGGTGTGGTGTCTTCCCATTGGTTGTAGCTGAATGATGGTATTTCATCTGTGAGATACCCACCAGCTCCATTAAGCCAGAGATTCTGCATCTGTCAAGGTAATGCAGCCCAGTGGGTGAGCATAACCTGCGTCCACCTGCGCCGCTGGCATCGACTCCTCTCCCATCATCAGCACTATTCATGAAAGGAACACGTTGTCACCTGGCGACCGGAGTACAAATTGACGGAGCGGACTCCGTTGGTGACTTAACAGCCGTGTGCGGCAATGATGCAAACCTGGCTGCGGGCCATCGTCAGGGCAATGTGACACACGTGCCTTGTATGGCTCACGTGTTGAACCTAATTCTCCAGCAATTTTTAAAACACCATCACGGCCTACATGGCCTTGTGCAGCGTGCACGCTCGCTATGTGCTCACTTCCATCGTGCGCACACAGCAGCTCAACAACTTTCGTCGCTACAGAAGTCTTTAGGTCTGGTGGTTAAACGCCTGAAATGCGATGTGCCCACACGCAGGAATTTGAATCTGCACATGTTGCAGCGTTTGTGGCAGCACCGCCGAACCCTGCTGCAATACGTTATGACATATAGGCTGGGATAACTTGATCCAGAGGTGGTGCAGATCACGCTGCTGGAGTGGTGTCAGATCAAGGACCTATGCACCCTGCTACACAGTTTACAAATGTCGACGAAGATGTTTAGCACTGGCAATGTCATTCTCAGCGTGACAATTCTGGTCATCTACATGATGGAGCACACTGTAATTATTATTCGGAGTCAGGTGTTGGGACAAGAGGAAGGGGAGGAAGTACAGGAGGAGTCATATGCAGAAGGAATAACAAGATCTACGAGGTCCAGATGGTCAGCGGCACCTATGCGGCAGTCATGGTGAGGGAGAGGGATTAACAAGGGCGCATAGTATCAGCAAACAGTGTTGAGGAAGGTGCAGGAGCCCATGAAGAAATGGAGGACGAACTGGCGATGGGCATGGAAGACTCAGCAGATGAGTGAGAGCTTGCTCACATTTCGGTTGTGCGAGGTTGTGGGGAGAGGGCAGAGGAAGGAGGCACGATTCTCACCTCTCTGCCACCAACACACCAAGGACTTGGTCCTCCTGGATGCACAAGACACATGAGCGGCTTCTTGCTGCACTACCTACAACATGACCCTCGGATTGTACGAATTCAAAGTAATCCAGAATACTGGGTTGCCACACTGTTTCATCCCCGGTACAAGACAAAATTTGGCAAAATAATTCCTGCCATAGAAATGGACGCACGTATACAGGAGTATCTGCAGAATGTGGTATGCAATCTTAGATCTACTTTTCCACTAAACACCAGTGCTGCACAGAGTGAATCTCAACGCTTTGTCATGGATAGGAGGAAATGGTCTTTTACTTTTCCACATCGGAGGGACCGAGGGATGGCTGCTGTGCTGAGATGGCGTTGAGTACGGTGTCCCTGCAGAGTTGCACTTTTGGTCATATACCAAAATGAGTTGAAAAAGGACAGATGCTGGTGGAAAGGGGAACAGGTGTGTTGGAAAGGGGAAAAAAGTTTTGGTCCGTGGATTTGGTGGTTAAGCAACAGTAACATTTGCTGAAGAAACACCATCTGTTACAGTGGGACTGGCAGATTTGGATAAAGTGGTATATACTATGTTACCGCTATATAACGAAAATTAATAAGAAAAGAAAGAGAAAGGTATATATCCCCATCAGCAGTCAGTGTCCACCGTGCTCCCAGTTGGAAAAGGAGAGGTTGGCAACTGGAAGGTTTGGTGGAGGATACAGAGCTGTGTGGCTATGAAACTAATAGTAGCCTGAACCAAGTTAGACGCCATTCGGATCTGGAGACTGTGAGCCCTGTTAGCGTCACAGGGTCCACATGCCCACCCAGCCCAGGAACTCCCTGTTAACAACACAGGGGCCATTGAGTACGCTGACCGTGTGCGTAGGGGCACACCTGTGGACAGCAGGCGCATCAGCAGCAGCAGGCCTGTTAATGCCACTGGGCAGCACAAGCAGGACTGGTAGGACAGGAGCTGGTCTTAACCGTTCTGCGTTACCAACTGTGGTGGTGGCCTGCATCGACACCCTATCCCTGCCTACCTCTGGCCTAAAGCCGCAATGGGTTCAACACATGGAGGTGTGCTCTTTCGGAGCATAATAGAAGACTGCGCACCTCCTTGTTGGCTCCAGCCCCTTTTATAACCTGGGTTCGCCCCAAACCAGGGTGAACCACAATGCACCTCCTGGAGACAAAAGTAGAGTGACACGTCATGAGTGGCATAACTAGCGTCCTATTTGGAACCGCAACTTCAATGATGACCTCATGGCTGCCATGACCCAAACACCTCACCAGTCATCGTCAGACCATCAATAATGCGGTGAAAAGTCATAGGGGTGGGCCTCTGCAAGCCATTTGGGAGGACACCTGATGCCCTGTGGTCTATATGTGCCCCCCCACATCAGGGGCAGGGCCAAAGAGTTCATTACCGGACCTAGTCTCTGATGCAGTAAGTGCCTGAGCATGCTCAGTAGCATGAAATACAGTCTCTGAAAAAAGACTATCAGCTTTAGCATGGTGTCTAGGCACAAAACAGGACTTAGACCCGGCACGGAATGCAAGCACCTGTGCAAAGAGGCTTTTCACACTTAGTGTGGGAGCATGCGCTGTATCCCGAAATGAAGACTTAGCGTCAGGAATAACTCAGTCAGGCTGAGCATACTCACTAGGCGAAACACTGTAATTAGGCTGCAGCTGGGGTAAATCGGCACACGCATGCGCACTAGCTGCCTCTCCACACTTAGACGTGGAGGGGAAATTGCTCTTGGAGATGCTGTCTATGAACAGAAGGAAAAGCTAAAGGAAGCCTGACTTTCTATCCCTCCGAATTATCAAATGCAGCAATGAATTCCATGAGTTTGCTATAACATTAGTGTAGCAAAATGTGCATGAGGGTGTCATGTAGAGGTGCTATAAATAGCTTGTCACCAGTGGGGCACTAATGGAATACAACAGCCAGTTCTATGATGCCACTAAATGGCAGTATTTTTTGCTATCATTATAGCTTATTAAAAACAGAGCAGGAGGGTGTCATGCAGAGGTGCTAGAAATAGCTTGGCACCAGTGGGCACTAATGGAATACAACAGCCAGTTCTATGATGCCACTAAATGGCAGTATTTTTTGCTATCATTATAGCTTATTAAAAACAGAGCAGGAGGGTGTCATGCAGAGGTGCTGCACATAGATTTGCACTAGTGTGAGTAGACAAAAGTCCAATAGCCACGTTTAGGATGCCACTAGGTACACTGACTGTTTGCTAGTATAATGGCTTAGTTAAAAAAAGTTGGAGTGTGCAATGCAGGCAGACGTGCTGCAAATATCTTTACAATAGTGTGAATAGACAAAAGTACAATAGCCACTTCTTGTATGCCACTAGGTACACTGACTGTTTGCTAGTATAATGGCTTAGTTAAGAAGAGTTGGAGTGTGCAATGCAGGCAGACGTGCTGCAAATATCTTTACAATAGTGTGAATAGACAAAAGTACAATAGCCACGTTTAGGATGCCACTAGGTACACTGACTGTTTGCTAGTATAATGGCTTAGTTAAAAAGAGTTTGAGTGTGCAATGCAGGCAGACGTGCTGCAAATATCTTTACAATAGTGTGAATAGACAAAAGTACAATAGCCACGTTTAGGATGCCACTAGGTACACTGACTGTTTGCTAGTATAATGGCTTAGTTAAAAAGAGTTTGAGTGTGCAATGCAGGCAGACGTGCTGCAAATATCTTTACAATAGTGTGAATAGACAAAAGTACAATAGCCACTTCTTGTATGCCACTAGGTACACTGACTGTTTGCTAGTATAATGGCTTAGTTAAAAAGAGTTTGAGTGTGCAATGCAGGCAGACGTGCTGCAAATATCTTTACAATAGTGTGAATAGACAAAAGTACAATAGCCACGTTTAGGATGCCACTAGGTACACTGACTGTTTGCTAGTATAATGGCTTAGTTAAAAAGAGTTTGAGTGTGCAATGCAGGCAGACGTGTTGCAAATATCTTTACAATAGTGTGAATAGACAAAAGTACAATAGCCACGTTTAGGATGCCACTAGGTACACTGACTGTTTGCTAGTATAATGGCTTAGTTAAAAAGAGTTTGAGTGTGCAATGCAGGCAGACGTGCTGCAAATATCTTTACAATAGTGTGAATAGACAAAAGTACAATAGCCACGTTTAGGATGCCACTAGGTACACTGACTGTTTGCTAGTATAATGGCTTAGTTAAAAAAAGTTGGAGTGTGCAATGCAGGCAGACGTGCTGCAAATATCTTTACAATAGTGTGAATAGACAAAAGTACAATAGCCACTTCTTGTATGCCACTAGGTACACTGACTGCTAGTATAATGGCTTAGTTAAAAAGAGTTTGAGTGTGCAATGCAGGCAGACGTGCTGCAAATATCTTTACAATAGTGTGAATAGACAAAAGTCCAATAGCCACGTTTAGGATGCCACTAGGTACACTGACTGTTTGCTAGTATAATGGCTTAGTTAAAAAGAGTTGGAGTGTGCAATGCAGGCAGACGTGCTGCAAATATCTTTGCACTACTGTGACTACACAAAAGTCCAATAGCCACGTTTAGGATGCCACTAGGTACACTGACTGTTTGCTAGTATAATGGCTTAGTTAAAAAGAGTTGGAGTGTGCAATGCAGGCAGACGTGATGCAAATATCTTTGCAATAGTGTGACTAGACAAAAGTCCAATAGCCACGTTTAGGATGCCACTAGGTACACTGAGTGTTTGCTAGTATAATGGCTTAGTTAAAAAGAGTTGGAGTGTGCAATGCAGGCAGACGTGCTGCAAATATCTTTGCACTACTGTGACTACACAAAAGTCCAATAGCCACGTTTAGGATGCCACTAGGTACACTGACTGTTTGCTAGCATAATGGCTTAGTTAAAAAGAGTTTGAGTGTGCAATGCAGGCAGACGTGATGCAAATATCTTTGCAATAGTGTGACTACACAAAAGTACAATAGCCACGTTTAGGATGCCACTAGGTACACTGACTGTTTGCTAGTATAATGGCTTAGTTAAAAAGAGTTGGAGTGTGCAATGCAGGCAGACGTGCTCTGCAAATGTCTTTGCACTAGTGGGACTATAGCAAAGTCCAATAGCCACGTTTACGATGCCACTAGGTACACTGAGTGTTTGCTAGTATAATGGCTTAGTTATAATGAGTTGGAGTGTGCAGAGGACAGGAGGGTACAGTGCCAGGATTGTGGGGCTCTGGGTAGAGGAATGGAAGCCTGCCTTTCTATTCCCTCCTAATGGTGAAATGCAGCGACGAAATCCCTGACCTTGGCTACACAGACGCTGTCTCTGTTTTCAGGACCTGTCACCTATGGCTCTCTGACCCTGCCGGTTTGAGCCCTTAAAAGGACTGATAGAAAGTGCTCTCCCTAAGCTGTCTAACGCTGTGTATGGAGCGCATACAGCTGTATCGGCGATAGGACTCAGGAGGACAGAGCTGCGACAGTGATGTCTGACACCAAAGACGCAGAAGAGATAATGGCGTCCTGGAGGAAAATGTCCGGTTTTATAATGCAGGGACATGTGACATGGACATCCTATCACACATGCCGTTGCTTCTCTGGCTAAAAGTCCACTTAGCTGTGTGTGTGTCTGGGATTGGCTGACATGCTGGCCCGCCCCACTACACGCACGCGCTTTGGGAAGGAAGACAAGGAAAAAAAAAAAAAATGGCGATCGCCATTATAGAAACAGCAGTGATCTGAAGGCGCTGTTCACGCACACTATACACTGAAATGACATAATAGTGTGATTCACAGAGTGACTTACACTATTACAGCGGAAACCAAGCTAGGAATTAGCTGGTTTTTTGCTGCTAGAACCGTTTTCGAACGTTTCTAGAACTATCGAGCTTTTGCAAAAAGCTCGAGTTCTAGTTCGATCTAGAACAGGCCCCAAAATCACTCGAGCCTAGAACTGGAGAACCTCGAACCACGAACCGCGCTCAACTCTACTTTTGACTTATATGGGGTTTGGGATCCATGTTCAACTTCGGGTCAAGTCCGGGTCCCGAACCATACTTTAAAAAAAAAATCCGGCCTAACCTAACAAACCCAAACTTATACAGGTCTGCTCATTTTTAGTAATAGTGAGATATGACACATGGAAAAAGTATTAAACACAATATGAAAGAGAGGTGCAAAAAGCCATGGGAAGTCATGACCCCAGCTGAAATTTATCAGTAATTAAAATCAAGCAGCCAGTTTAACTGATGGCCTTTAAAAAAGTGTTTCAATACCAAGGTGCCACACAAGAAACAAATCATGATGGGTAAAACCAGTGTGCTGCTTCAAAACCTTTACAACCTTATGGTTGCAGACTATGCTGGTGGCATTGGTTACAGAAATATTTCTAAACTACTGAAGGTTGTAGTAAGCACTGGTGAGGCCATAATTAAGATGTGGAAATAAAATAATTTCACCATAAACCAGGTGTCTCCACAATATTTCAGAGTGAAATAATTATCAGAAGATATGTCCAAGAGCCACCTGTGTGGAGCTACAGAAAGTCTTGGAATCAGCAGGTACAATTGTTTCAAAGAAAACAATAAATAATGCACTCAACTAAGACTCCATTGCTGAATATAAAGCATGTTAAAGCGTGTTTAAAGCTTTCTTAGCAACATTTAGACAAGCCTGTGTAATAAAGTGAAAATACAAATGAGATTTTTGATTTTACTCTTTGCTTCTTGGAAGATGCCGTTCCTTCACACCTCTATTTCTACCTTTCTAGTCGACGCCTTACAAGAGGATCTGGCACCCATTTCCTATTTCATGGACTAAAACTGCTACATACAATGTGGTGAGCTTCCACTTTTTTCTTTTGGTTTACTGAAAAAAAAAAGATCAGTTGGGACCAAAATTGAACTCTTTGGATGCCATAATACACACCATGTTTGGTGGCTAAAAGGCACTACATATCACCAAAAATACCATACAAACCGTGAAGTATGGAGGTTGGAACATCATGGTGTGGGCTGTTTTTCAGCATATGGCACTGGGACTGGCAATCTTAATATAATTGAAGGTGGGATGAAATGTACCTAGGCATTCTTAATAAAAATCTGCTGCTATCAAACAGGATGATGAAGTTGACACAAGAGTAGACATTTCAAGAAGGTAATAATACCAAACACAGCCAAGGAAACTATATGTCGGTTTCAGATGAAGAAAATAAAGCTGCTAGAAGGGCCCAGCCAATCACGTAACCTGAATGCAATAGAAAATTTATGAAAGAAACTAAAGCTCATAGTTCATAGAAAAAGCCCATGGTACTTTCAGGATTTGAAGAGTGTTTGTGAGGAAGAATAGAGAAGAAGAGGGGGGAGATGCACTAAGCGGTACCCGGTGGCAGGGAGATTAAAATTTAACCTGAAACTGCTTACCTTTAAGGGTTGTGCAGCCGTGCACAACCCCGGTTAATGTGGTTAGAGACAACCGGAGTCCCGCTGGAGCCTGAAGCTATGTTCAGTCACGTGGAGTGTTCTTCCAGATAGATGACATGAGCATGCAAAGCCCAGTGATTAAGATCACAAGCCTCCGTGTTGTGGGCTGCCCAAGGTCCAAAGCAACCAGGAATGGGAGCAGAACAGGGATTGAATTGGGTTTAAAGTGGTAAATGCTGCCAAAGCTACTCCTGCCATTAATCCCTTAAAGGGATAGAGGAATTGAGGATAAAAAATCTTAAACAGTCAGATAGGAGCGCTAAGCAGCAGAACCAAAGGAACAAAAAGTTTTTGATATTAAAAAACCTTTTTTATTAAATTATGATACCCTCTAATGGCCACAACGCGTTTTGACAGCTTTATTGCTGTCTTCATCAGTTGATTAGAGGGAATGGCTATAAAAGTAGTATATATAACTAGAAAAAATAATTGATTGAATAATGGGACTGAACATAATTGAAACAAAATTTAACTATTAAGGTCTTAGCCAACATTTCAATATAAACACAATTAAAACCACAAGAAATTAAAACACTAATAAATGAAAATGAAAACAAAACCAAAAAACACCCAATAAAACCGCGCACATATATGCGCATAACCAATGCACACAGGGGAACATGTGTCGTCCAAGAATTATAAAAATTATAAAAACTTGATAACATGCAAGCGGCACCCCACTGAAACCATCAGTATTATCATAGAAACAGTTAGAGGTGTTTTGTTTTTTTCCTTTCCTTACTTTCATTCTCCCTCTTTTAAATAATTAATAATAAAAACTAAAAACTAAAATTAAATCTAGTCAGATGTGATTCAAAAAGGGGATCACACTAATGTTTTGCGACATTGTCAATAGTGAGATTGTGTCCCTCAGGGGCCAACGTCCCCAATTTAAAAATCCAATAACTCTCTTTTTTTATTAAACTATTGAAACAATCAAGGTCCGCATCGGTTACTCTATCTATAACCATAAGTTTCATCAATTTAGGATCTCTGCCATGAAAGTTATTATAATGTTTGGACAGGCTTTGGAGCTGATAGCCTGTCCGGATGTTATGCCTATGTTTGTTAAGATGGGCGTGCATTGTCTGCACCGTGCGGCCCACATACTGTAGGCCGCACGTGCACTCCAAAAGATAGATCACATACATAGATTGACAATTTAACTTATGGTTAATAGGGTAAGTCATGCCTGTAGTATAAGAAGAAAAAGTTTTTACACCCTTGGCAATGACATCACAGCAGAGGCATCTCGGTACGCCACAAGGATAGCAGCCCAAACTGTCCCCGCCATGACCACAACCATCAAGGATAGCTTTATCACCTCCCTTAATATGAGTGTTGGTTCTTGTTGTATTACAGGGGGCTAACATATTGCGTAAACTTTTGTTCTTCCTAAATATAATAAGAGGTTTAATTGGTAGACTTTTCGAGAGAACAGGATCACCTCTCAAAATAAACCAGAACTTATTTAATAATTCTTGAATAATTTTCCTAGGGCGACAAAAAGTGGTCACTAGGCTCCATTTATTAAAGTTGGAATTTTTCTTTTTATCCCCATCCAACCCCCCACTTATTTTGTTAACGCAAAAATTCTGGGACAAACAATTAGTTCTCCTAAAAGCGTCTTGTAGGAGCTTGAGGGAATACCCTTTTTGTAGAAACCGTTTTTTTAGTATAGCAGTTTCTTGGATATAGTCCTAATCCCTAGTACAGTTTTTTTGTACCCTCCAGTATTGGCCATAAGGGACGTTGATGATCCACTTAGGGAGGTGTCCACTGTCAAAGCGCAGATAGCTATTGACGTCCACTGGTTTGAAATACGTGGAGGTGAACACTCTCCCCTCGTCATCAAACCGTAACAAAAGGTCCAAATACTGGAGGGCATTGGTGGAAAAAGTAGAGGTAAAACTAATGCCCCAGGGGTTGGTGTTAAGATTATCAACAAATTTGGAGGCCTCCTCTTCAGTACCCCTCCATAACAGGAAGAGATCATCTATGTATCTCCGGTAATATACTATCCTCTCAGAAAAGGTGGAATGTGTGATATACAGGGACTCAAATGCACCCATAAAGAGATTAGCATAACTGGGTGCGAATCGTGTCCCCATCGCGCAGCCCCTTCTCTGATGGTAAATGTTGTCTTCAAAAGTGAAGACATTGTTGGTAAGAATAAAGTGGATGGCTGACAGTAGGAACTTGCATTGGGGGCTGGATAAGGAAATATCATTTTCCAAATATTTACGAATGGCCGATAGGCCCAATTCATGGGAAATGTTGCTATAGAGTGTGGCAACATCGAGAGTGAGAAAACTAATGCCGGAAAAATTGGGAAGTGATCTAAGTTCTTTAATTAGTTGGGAGGAATCCTTAAGGTAAGAAGGAATGGTCAAGACATATTTTTGAAGGAAAAGGTCAACATAATGGGATAGATTACATGTGATGGATTGTGTACCTGAAATTATGGGATGACCTGGGGGGTTAGTGGGGTGTTTGTGTAATTTAGGAAGAAAATAAAAATAGGGAATTTTATAACTTATAATGTCTAAAAACTTCCATTCTTTCTTATTTAGAATACCAATGCCAAAGGCACCCTTAATCAATTTCTTATATTCAAGAAAAATTTCTATTGAGGGATCATGATTCAACTGTGTATAATAGTCAGTGTCACTGAGGATCCTAATCCCCTCCCCTATATACCAAGACCGATACATCAAGACTATACCCCCCCCTTTATCGGCATTCTTTATTACAATGTTTTCATTCTTACGAAGGGACAGAATGGCTTTCCTTTCACCATTGTTTAAGTTGTCTTTATACCTAGGGTGAGCAAGGGAGCGGATTTCTTTAAGAACTAAATGTTGAAATGTTTCAATATAAGAGCCTCTATGATGTAGGGGATAGAAGTTACTTGAGCGATTTTTTACTTCTACATGTGTATAATTAACTGTAACGGGGTCAGGGGGATCACTAAAATTTTTAGATGGAACCGACTTTTTAATGGTTTCTTCAATTAAATAGTGGCGTTGTATTGTAATTTTCCTAAAAAAATTATTTAAATCTATATACAAACCAAAAGTATCAAGGGTCGAATTAGGACAAAAAGATAAACCACGGCTCAATAATGCCCTCTCATCATCAGTAAGGACATGATCGGAGACGTTGTAAATACCTACATTTTTGTTTATATTACTTTCGATCTCTTTAGTATTAAATCCTCCACTTGGGGAGTTGGATCAGGATGTCCGACCGCTCCCTCTACATCCCCGTGGTCTCTTTTTCTTTTTGGATGGTATCCTGGAGCCAACTGAAAAAACTGTGTGATTTTAGAATCCCTTAAGGAGAGTCGGGTATTAATAAGTCCATCAGTAGGGGCGATACAGGAACCAATTGAGGATGTACCCCTGTCAATATTATCAGGGGCCATCAGGCATGTGTCCACTGCTTCATTAATTTGTTCAACTGGAGAGGAGATGACTTGAATTAAATTAGTCCCTTGAGTGGGACAGTTCTCTACATTGTTATCCTGAGATAGTCTGCTTGGAGAGGAGAGATTATTAGGATCTATTATTATATTGTTAGGTAAACCACTAACGTTATGCGTGGTAAAAAGGGACCAATTAATAACATCTAAACAAACCCCCTGTTGTGTGTTTAAGGATGGGGATAAATAAGGGACCCCCGAGGAGCCAGAGGCTGATGCGGAATCAACAGATTGGATAGAGGAACCAGAATTCACCACCCCAGTATCACCATGACTCAAGCCAGGGATCTGTAGTAGGGAAAATTCGGACTCTATACAATCAGAGTTAAAACCATTATGAACCACATCTGACTTATTTGTGTAAGGGGCCAAACCATCAGGGGGCAAGGATTTTGATATATTCTTAATTTTATGAGAGCTCTGTAAACTGTTTTTATGTTTCACATAAAAGTCTCTCTGAGTATCCGTTTTGAGGATAGTAAGAGACTCTTTGAACCCGATTATTGGATATCCCAACATCCAAAGATTTCAATATAGGATGTTTGGAGAGCTTACGTGGTGAACAGGTGGGTCCAGTGTTGGACATAGGTGGTCCCGTAGTGTCCATCTGTTCATCTATAGATGTGTGATTAATTCTATCTCGTATCAATTTGGCAGCTTTTTTCCTTATACAATCATCCTCAAATTTTAGAAGCTTGGATTTCAGATTGAAATCAAACTCTCTATATTCCAAGGAGTCTGAATAGGGTTCCAAGTTCGCTCTAATTGCTTTGGCTTCCTCCAATGCTCCATTGGCGAGACTCTCTCTTTTTGGAATTAAGAGCCTCAGGAAGACCAAAGAGCATTGTAGGGAGAAAGCTTCCCAGGACTGTGTGAACAAGAGGTCCTGAGGAAAGGAAGATTTCTGAGAGAGCCTGAGTCCTTTAGGGGCTAGGCCCTTTGAGATATAACATTTAAGAAAAATTACATCAATATGATTTATGGTCTCCTGTTTGATCTTACTCTCATAATTAGAATAAAGTTCTAACATCTGTTTCCTTTCAATTTCACTTAAATGACGTAAATTATTAAAAGGACTATTGTTATCAATGGGGCTAGTGACAGCGGTGCCGATTGCATCAGATATCAATATTTCTCTGAGTGAATCACGGTCAGTGACAGAGAAATCCATGATACCAGCAAAAAGAAATTTAGAATTGCTTGATGGACAACCAAAATGATAAAAAAAAAATAAATTTAAAATAAAAATTTAAATTTACTTTGGATTAAATTAACGATTAGATGAAAATTAGTAAGTACTAAAGGACATATAATATTTAGTCAAAAATAAGCAACCATGCATATATATATATATATACACACACATATGTGTATATATACACACATATATGCAGGTATAAAACACCTAAGCACATGTATATACAGTTACGCACATTAAGTCGAGCAACCCCAATACATAAGAAAATTTAAAGAATTATAAAAATAAAAATAAATTTAGAGAGGGACAAGTAACCATTAAAAATTAAACAGTAAAATTCCAATCAATAATTACCGATGTTGGTCCAATTTTATAAATGCCTATATATCAAATATTAGGTAGAAACTGCAATTCCAGAGTTCATATCAAAGCTTGATAGAAATCAGAAATCAGATGGAAACCCAAACAGGTTGAAAAAAAGGAACTGGGAAGGATTCCTATCAAAAATTTTTTTTTTGCAGTATTGTGAAGAATCTCAGAGTTTGTGAGATGACACAAATGACAAGGAAAAACTCACCGATGGAGGTTGTGCACCTCTGCACAACCCCAGTTACAACTTGTATTATAGAACTGGGGCGTTCCTCTGTAGTGGCTGATCTGTCGGAACCACCGGGTTTACTCTGCAGCAATCTCCAGGGATTGTGATCCCACGCTCAGAGCGTATATGTAGTAAAGAGAAGAGGGGGGAGATGCGCTAAGCGGTACCTGGTGGCAGGGAGATTAAAATTTAACCTGAAACTGCTTACCTTTAAGGGTTGTGCAGCCGTGCACAACCCCGGTTAATGTGGTTAGAGACAACCGGAGTCCCGCTGGAGCCTGAAGCTATGTTCAGTCACGTGGAGTGTTCTTCCAGATGGATGACATGAGCATGCAAAGCCCAGTGATTAAGATCGCAAGCCTCCGTGTTGTGGGCTGCCCAAGGTCCAAAGCAGCCAGGAATGGGAGCAGAACAGGGATTGAATTGGGTTTAAAGTGGTAAATGCTGCCAAAGCTCCTTCTGCCGTTAATCCCTTAAAGGGATAGAGGAATTGAGGATAAAAAATCTTAAACGGTCAGATAGGAGTGCCAAGCAGCAGAACCAAAGGAACAAAAAGTTTTTGATGTTAAAAAACTAAAAAACTTTTTTTATTAAATTATATTACCCTCTAATGGCCACAACTCATTTCGACAGCTTTATTGCTGCCTTCATCAGGTGATTAGAGGGAATGGCTATAAAAGTAGTATTTATAACTAGAAAAAATAATTGAATGGATAATGGGACTGAAAATAATTGAAACACAATTTAACTATTAAGGTCTTAGCCAACATTTCAATATAAATACAATTAAAACCACAAGAAATTAAAACACTAATAAATGAAAATGAAAACAAAACCAAAAAACACCCAATAAAACCGCGCACATATATGCGCATAACCAATGCACACAGGGGAACATGTGTCATCCAAGAATTATAAAAATTATAAAAACTTGATAACATGCAAGCGGCACCCCACTGAATCCATCAGTATTATCATAGAAACAGTTAGAGGTGTTTTGTTTTTTTTTTTTTTTCTTTCCTTTTTTTCCTTTTTTTTCCTTCCTTTCCATACTTTCATTCTCCCTCTTTTAAATAATTAATAATAAAAACTAAAATTAAATCTAGTCAGATGTGGTTCAAAAAGGGGATCACACTAATGTTTTGCGACATTGTCAATAGTGAGATTGTGTCCCTCAGGGGCCAACGTCCCCAATTTAAAAATCCAATAACTCTCTTTTTTTTATTAAACTATTGAAACGATCAGGGTCCGCATCGATTACTCTATCTATAACCGTAAGTTTCATCAATTTAGGATCTCTGCCATGAAAGTGTTTAGTTTTTCTAGTTATATATGCTACTTTTATAGCCATTCCCTCTAATCACCTGATGAAGACAGCAATAAAGCTGTCGAAACGCGTTGTGGCCATTAAAGGGTATTCTAATTTAATAAAAAAGTTTTTTAACATCAAAAACTTTTTGTTCCTTTGGTTCTGCTGCTTAGCGCTCCTATCTGACTGTTTAAGATTTTTTATCCTTTGAGGAAGAATAGGCCAGAATCACATCTGAGCAATGTATGCCTCTAGTTTCTCCATACAGGAGGCACCCTGAAGCTGTCATCACCAACAAAGACTATGGTACAAAATATTAACTAAATCTCCGTAAGTGTGTTCAATACTTTTTTCGGTGTCATTTCTCATTTTTATACATCACCTATATTTACGGACATGTATTGTTTGATTTATCTACTGTTTGGATTGGATCAGTTGTTAACAACATCTGTTGAGAAATTCATTTTAGTAGCAATTTTAGGATATTTATTTCGAAAAGAGATGACATGTTCAATACTTATTTCACTTGCTGTATGTACACACGGTACAACAGAGTTAAATAATTCTATGTCCACTTCTCCAAGGCTATATGATATTTTTCATTAGTAGTTTTAAGATCAAAACAGAAACAGAAATATTATAATCGTAACTTTTGCACATCTACTTTGCTTAATCTTAGAAAGAATCAGAAAGTTTCTAAAAATATTTTACAATAGCAAAAAAGATAAATGGACAGACAGATGACAAAATATCTGTAGATGTTTCTTATACAGAGAAAGCATTCAACAGTGTAATGTATCTTGGAACATATAAATTATGCCTTTGGATGTATGCTAGGTCCTATAGAAATGCCATGAATGTCTGTAACTGAAAGGAATAGCAGACCTCTATATCTCTAATGTGGTCATCATCAAGAAGATGTCCACTTCCCCACACCTGTTTGTTCAACCCATTCTTTATTTATTACAATTACTTATTATCGACCAGTAGTTAAGTGAAGCTTGATTTTGCTAGGGTACTGTCCATGCACTTTTTTTTCTACAAAACATTGCATGGCTCTTTAAAAAGATACTTATTGTACCCTAAAAGTATTTTTATAGCAAAACTGCTACATTATTGCTAGATTTTTGCACTGAAAGGAACATAACCACAGCTCTAAGAGGCAAAGGATTGATGAAGATATTTTAGTGAAATGAGACAGGGTCTGCATGGGGGAGGATTCAAAAGTGATGACAGCTTGTTATTCCCCTCTTCCACATTTTTGTGTCCTGGTGGCCAACTAGCTCTGCTCTCTCACCATGGTAATTTGAGGTTCATGTAAGGGAGTTGGACAGCAGAAGACACACTGAATTAATATCTCATATTATCTGTGGCAGAACATTGCCATCTGCTGGCCAGAGAAGACAGCAGGAACTAAACAGTGAAGTTTGTTTCCCCAAGGGAAAAAAATAGAGAAGATGCTGGGTCATGTGACAGATGTGTTGCAGTTACTAAATGTAAAAGGCCTGGTCAGAACCGAGAATGAGGAGTTTGGGCCAGAGCCTGCACCAAAAATGTTGTGCGGTAGCAGAGCAGGTTTAAAGACACGATTTTCACAGAAGGGCCTGGGTGGGAGCAGTCAGATCCCAAACTTGACCTAATTTATACAAGTCCCAGTAGAGGTCCATGACCTGAATCAGTAGACGCCTGTAACCAAAAGTCAGTGGAAGACCGAATACCAAACGCTGAGAACCAGACTATGCTGATTAAGAAGCACAGCCCAGACTTCGTGGTCAAGTATTAAAGACCAGACTATGCCAATCAACTACGGCAGGCAAAATTTCATCCCTGGGGAAGAATCCGAGTGAGCCAGGCCATTACTTCCTGTCCGGCCATATGATCTCAGCTAGGAAAGCCATTTGCTAAAGTTGGAGTTTTGACATAATTGAATTGAAGTCACATTATGCCTAGTTTGCCAATATGTATTGAGTTACTAGCATAAGAGTTACTGTGACAAACGCATGAGTGACACTGACACTTCCCTGATGGAAGTACAGAAACAAAGTTAATGTTATTAATGCCTGGTATCTAGTGTTATAATAAACTGAGTGAACAAGTATTCATCATCATCATCATCATAATTATTATTATTATTTAACGACTTTCAGCTTTAGCTGTGGAGACTTGATGGATAAATGCTCAATAGGAAGATCGATCTTGTGTAGACCTAGATAGGTCCGCGAGGGTCTTCTCCGTTTTCTTGAGTGTGTCAAGCCATTAAGTTGCTGGTATTCCTCTTCGACTTGTTCCTTCTATTCTTCTGACCAAGATGTCCATTTTGAATGATTACTCTCTTTGTATGATGTGTCCAAAGAAAACAAGTCATAGCTTGCTGATCCTTGCTTCAAATGACAAGTTTGGCTTTATTTGTTCCAAAATTGATTTGTTTATTCTTCATGCCATCCTTGGTACTGATAACATCCTTCTCTAGCACCATATTTTGAAGGTGTTGATTCTTCTTCAGTCTTATTTCTTTATCATCCGATTTCACATCCATATGTTACTACAGAAAAGACCAGACTATGTATGAGTTGTGTCTTTGTCACCAGTAACATTCAATGATTTGAGGACCTTGTCCAGTGACTTCATTATTGATTTGCCCATAGCAATTCTTCTATTGACTTCTGGTGTCGTTGCTGCATCTTGAATGATCACTGATGTGAGTAAGTTGACTATGTATAAGGGTATGTTCCCACGATCCGGAGACACTACGCTCTAGAGGCAATGTCAGCCCTCCTGCAGAGACATATGTGTTCTCCTCAGGAGAATGTAGCAGTTTGTGCCTATGATCAGGAGTCTGGGTGCTGTGGACTTTTGTTGTCCCTGCTGATAACACTTGCACCTCCGCAAACATATATTGCATGGGTGTGGCTTGGAAAGCGTCACCACAGGTCAGTTTACGTTGCAAAAAAATTAGCATTGTGGATATAGGATTTACATAAATACCATACACTGTGCATGTGTGCCTCCCCCGTGCCGGCAGCCTGCCGCTGCTCGGGTCCGGGCCTTCCGGTGGGTGGCTCGAGGGTCTCCGGACCCGGGAGATCCCGTGGACACTCCGAATAAAAAAGGTTGGGGGGGATGTAGGACGTGTATGTACGGGCTGGGCCGTACTAGGTTCGTGACGCCACCCACGATATGTGGTGATTTTGGACACCACCGCTGCAGTTACGGGGCACCCAGCGGAGATTTTGTGCAGCAAGTTGTTAACCCCTCCGTGGGCAGGGATGGTGGCCCCGGGACCCGTTGGGTGGTTTGTTGGTACAGGGAGATGGGCGACTGCAGGGTGCTGGTGTACTCACTATTGAAGGAAACACACATGTCTCTGGTAAACCAAGGTGATGGTGGTCGGTGCCCACAGCCGGCTGCGTTCTTGTTCCCCCACCCGGCTGGTAGTCTCTGTCTTTCTCCTGCACCTTTGTGTAATGGTGGACTGCCTGTGCTTGCAACTTCAGCAGTCCGCTCCCAGCTGGATGTGGCCTAAGGATCCTTTGCCGGCAGACACTGGCTCATGGGATCTCTGAGCCCTGGCGGTGGCCTTTTATCCCCCTCGGTGGGCTGTTGTCTTCTAATAGGGACTTTGGGTGAGACAGGACCTCTAGTCTTGGCCTCAATCGGTTAATTAGCTGGTTCCAGTCGCTTCTGATCCCGGCTTCAGGGTCCGAGTACCCCCCGGTGTGCTCTGGTTTCCGAGTCGGTTCCCCGGGTCGGTATCGGTGGGCCACTACCCTGTCCCAGTCCACCTCGGTTCCACCGAGCTGTCTTCCCGGCTCCTGCAGACGGAGACCACCATCTGCCTCCTAGTCAAAGGCACCAGGGCTCCTACCCTGGCGCCGTTCAATTTGGGGGTATTCGCCTCTGCTGGAGCTGGACACAGTTCCAGCCCACACTCCTCTCCAACTTGGACTCTAAAACTAGAACTCTCTTACTTTCCCGCCCCGGGCTGTCCAGACTCCTTGGTAGGCATCTTCCAACTGCCTGGTTTCGCCCCCTGGTGTGTCCATCTAGCTCTGAGGGGGTGACTAGGGTTTTGAGGTTGGCTGATGTCACCTGTGAGGGAAAGGTGTAGTGCAGGGGCCTATCTCTGACTACCTGGCCCAGCCAGGGCATCACAAATGTACTGTTGAACGCAGTAGTTTGGAAGCTGTGAAAACATGCTGTTTCCAAAACGCTGAAAATCGTGAGCACGCAGCCTAAGAGTTCACTCACATCTCTGTATATAAAATCATTGAGAGTCTCAGGTAGAAAAGTTGGCGAGTGTAAGGGGAGTGTCATGCATTTTTTCCTTGCCTAGCATCCGCATATCATGCGAGAGTAATGGGAGTGTGCGTTTTTTTCTCCCCTAGCAGGCGTTTGACATGTTTATGCCTTCTGTATGCAATGCATTTTCTCATCATATTTTACATAGTTATTATAGTAAATAAAAGATGTTGTTAAAAAGAAATTGCATTTGATCATGTCCGTGAGACATCTGTTATTATTCTCAGACCCATTGGTGAGTTTATGAAAAAAACAAGGACCAACCACGGATCTCATATTAAACAACCCCTGTACCAGACGGTTATTGAGCTGCTAGTTTATGGGTGGGTGATATTGGTTGCCCTTATATGTGATTATTCATGAATGGTAGTGAGCTACAATCATTATGACGTAATCCTTTTAGTCACAATTGTTTGGCACCATCTAATGTTAGTTCTCACTATATTTCATTACTGAATTTATACATCATATTTACTGGTCCTTTTATTCCGGGGGCACGTGTTTTTTTTTCCCCTTTTGCACTATACCCCATCCCTATTTTGCTTAATTATTTGTATCCTGGAGCAAAAATGAAATAAATTATTATAATAATAATATTATGGTGTTGCTTACTAGGATACTACGTCTACTCTTGGCAAAATTTAAAGACTCCTTTCTTCCTGGGTTTCCATTGGTGAGTTTAGGCTGTTTACAAGGCAATATTTCTTCCTCACTTCCTCGGCCTGATTTCAACCAAAGAGTAGATTTACTGTACATTGGTGTATCACTTCCAAAAATGCAATGCGAGAACATATCGCATTGCACTCAGCCCAATGTTAGTAAATTATGCAGCTCAGATCTGTGATGTTTTCCTCAGCCCTAATTGGACTGGGGTAAGAATTGCAGCATGCTATTATTGTCTGCAAGTCTTGCATCACACGTACTCATACAAGTTAATGGGTCCGTGTGAAACATCCGAATGCACTCGCATGACAGCGGTGAAGTTGGAGAGGTTACTCTCTCCCTCTTATCCGCACATGTGCTCCGATTGCAAGATCAGATCACAGTTGCATGACACTTGGCTCACGCTTGCAGCAGAGCCTGAGTTGAGTGGCATATCGCATCCAATGCACTCACGTTGGATGACATACGCTAGTAGGCGAGAGGCAAAAGAAAAACTTGCAGAGGGACACTGCCTCATTCTTTATCATTGTTGTCAGTGCAACAAGATATTTTATCGAATTTCACTTGCCAATTTTTAAGGCAGATGTGACCGAACCCTTATACTGTTTGTAAAGTGATTTCTGCTGTTTATGATCATTTTTAACCACTGCTAATCCTTCCCTTCTGTAAAATAAAGACTGGTGAGTCACAGCTGAATCGCCTTTCCTACATCGTTGCATCTCGCACCTGTTTTATACCCATCTCAGATGTCACTGCCTTTGGCCTTTTTAGACTGGCTCAGGTGATAATCCATATTAATTACCATGTTGCTTAGACTCAGTTTTTCAACAAAATTAACCCACATGAGCTTATCGCTGGGCTCTGCTTCAATTCTCCTAATCTTTGCCTCCTGACAAGCATAGCTTTGCTTACCCGGACTTTTGCCTCTTCTGTCTGATGCTAATGTGACGCCCTAGCCTATCAGGTTGTCACAAGGTATTGTGCAATCTGCCCTTCTGTACAATATCCACCTCCTCCTTGGTTACGGGTCCCTGACTTTTGGTGTTGCCAAGCAAATCAAAACCCTAGGAACACTCTGCACCACACCCACCAGACACACCAGTGGCTGACCTGAGTGGAATAGGGTCGCCCACATGGGGGGTTGGTTAAGGGGAGGTCAGAAGTGTCAGGAGACAGTCAGTTAAGTGGTGACTCTCAAGAGTAGAGGTCACAAGTCAGTGAAGTGGTGACTCTCGAGAGAAGTCAGGAGCAGGGTTCCTTGAAACTACTAGGTGGCAGACGTTGGTCTGGGCCTGGTAGGAGCTGGACCCCGGTCGCAGGGGATCGTGACAAGGGGCACAGACTGTTAAGAAGAACAGCCGGCGGCCTTATGCCATCACTGGGCAGGGGCCAGGGCACGACTGAGTACGTGGCCCCCTGGTCAGGAAGGAGCTTCAGGCATCCTGACAATTTACTCAACGAGGACGGAGCCTTCAAGATCCATTCTCCACCTGCTCCAAAATCGGGGTACTAGCGCAACGAGGGGGATAGGACTTTCCCAATACAAAGTCCAGAAAATCCCAAGCTTAAACCCTGAGAGAAAGCTTACCCAGTTAGCCATACTGGTGAGTGGAACCCAATTAGTTTCACACTAATGGGGCTAACTAGAGGACAAGGTGCCAAGGCAAAGGTCACAGACTAACAGGCAACACCAACGGGCATGGGATCCAGGTGTGCTCCCTCTATGCAGCAGCGGTGTCCAGAACTTTGGTTTACCTCAGTTGTCAGTGTCAGCGTTATTGGACTGAGTGAGTACACAAGTGTCCCTTACCGTCCCAAAGGCACCTCCTCGTCACCATCACCGAGTCCCGGGGCATTCCCCCTACCCGTGGAGGGGTTAAACACCTGGCTGACCACACCATCGCCAACGGTTACTCTCAATCACAGCGGTGGTACTCCATCTTACCACGCACCACGGGTGACGTCACGAACTTTAAACATACCATCCCGTGTAAATACTCCCCCTTTATTCCGAGTGGCTGCGCGACCCCCAACCCTCGGGTCCGGAGACCCCTCGAGCCACCGTGGATCCGGTTCCGAGCATCCTGGCTGCTGACGCGGGGGCGGTACACTAACTTCCTGCACACTTGGCCTTGCTGTTCTAAAGTGCCTCTTTTCATACTCAGCTCTACTTTTCTACAGTTTTTGTCAACACATTTACTGTTCCAGGATACCCATGGTTCAAAATTGCTCCATGTGCTATCAAACATATACAAATTCACTTTTCCATGCTGTTCCACATGCTTACCACTATATCTAGCTAAACTCATCCAAGGCATTCTACATGCTGTCCAGCATATTTAGCTCCGTTCTTCCATGGGTTTTCACAAGCTGTTCAGCATATCTATATCAGAGCAATTAAAATCTGCAGTCAGGTCCAGCACAAAGGGTAGGCAAAGTAAGTACCCACCCAGGGTGCTTCCTTCTGCCTCCATGAAGTGGGCACACTTTAGGAGTAGAGATGAGCGAACCGGTCGGGGTTCGGCTCGAGTTTGGTTCATCGAACGGAGGTCTAGGTCGAGTTCGGTTCGGCGAACTGGTTCGGCGAACCGCTCGAACCCATAGAAAACAATGGGAAGCAATCACAAACACATAAAAACACCTAGAAAACACCCTCAAAGGTGACCAAAAGGTGACAAACAACTCACAACACAACACAAACACATGGGAAAGTGACAAGAACAAATTCTCATGCGAAAACAAAACAGCGATACGAGGAAAAGAGGACGAGACACAGATATATGGCATGCCCTTCTAAAATGATGTAAAACACCGCAAGGTGACTCCAAGCAGAGTCTCCCTCTTTTCCAAAAATTAGGCCACACAGACACCCCTTCAGTGGCAGTGTGGCGCCCTGGACAAGCCAAGACGTCACAAGCACTACACCAACACACCCCACACTCCCGGTCAGGCACACCGAAGTCAGACAAAAACCCTTGTTGCCTCCCTCCAGGGGCTGATGTTCACACCAGGGGGTGGACCAGGTGGTTGGTCCCACCCACAGAAGAGTTCACAGTCCTGAAGGCGGGAAAAAGAGTGAGTTTTCAGTTTGGAAGTAAAAGTGGAAGGATTGAAGTGGTAAAGGAGCAGACAGAAAGTGGTCCGGGTGTGTGGCCCGGACGGAACAGCAAGGTTGGCAGACGGAGGTGACCGTCTGCAGGAGAGGCCTATTGGAGCTAGCCGTAAGGACCGTGGACGGGCGGTGGCCCGGCGGTACCGGACCGGTACGCAAAGAGAAGCCAGCTCCATCCGGCAGGGGCTTACGGACCCCGACAAGGCTAGGAGTCGCTGTGTAATTTGTCAAATCCGTTAGCGAAGGGAACCTCCTGGGTTTCCCAGCAGCCAAGTCCTGAGAGAAGGCAACTGTACAACCGTTAGAGGGAAACACAGTCACCGCCAAGGCTAAAGTTCCCAGCGCCAGAGCCTGCGGGCAAAAGGGGCTCCTTCAGCAACCTTCAAGCTGGGGAGCGGGTTACCGGTGGGAACCCATTGGAACCGTTTACACTACACAGGTGCAGGGAAATGCAGTCACCATCAACCTGCCGCGAGGAAAAACACCGCAGCCGTCTGTGGGACCCGTCCATCCAGCCGTTTGTTTTACCGGAGACTCTGTGTTTATCATTGGCTGAGTGAGTACCACCGTGCCGTGCGGCACAGCGCTGCCCCCGCGACCCTGCACCTCACCAGGCCCTGTAACCCGCCTGCCATCCATCCCTACCCCCTCACCGGGCCCCGGGACAACCAACCCCCCTACCCACGGAGGGGAGAACTAACATCCAGGCTGCTCCCTGTCATCGCTCCCGGGATCCCCGTCCAGAGCAGCGGTGGTGTCACCAATCTCACCACAACCGTGGGTGGCGTCACGGACAAAATCAAATCCCCACAATCAATTCCCCCTTTTCACTCACGTGCGAGGAACGCCGCTAGAGTCCCCAGGATCCGGCCCACCGCTCGAGCCACCACCGAGCAGCAGCAGCCGGACCCGAGCAGTGGGAGAGTGCAGCGTCCCCTCCTCCGCCCGCGACAGCAGCACTTATGCCCCAGTTGTACACTTCACAGGTAGATTTGCATCAAGCAAATTCAAAAATACGCCATCCTTAACAGTCCCCAGGATGGCACCGGAGTAGGTAGCAAAGTCTTTGCTGATCCCAGATCTGTTCATCTTAGATGATTTTGAGAAACACTGCAAGCAAGGGTTACTCCAAGCGGAGTCTCCCTCTTTTCCAAAAATTGGGCCACACAGACACCCCTTCAGTGGCAGCACTTGTGCCCCAGTTGTACACTTCACAGGTAGATTTGCATCAAGCACATTCAAAATACACAAGCATTTACTCTTCCCAGGATGACACTGGGGTTGTAAATTCCTTGTGGATCCATGACTTGTTCATTTTGATGAACGTTAGTCTGTCCACATTGTCAGTGGACAGACACGTGTGCTTATCTGTCAGCACACACCCAGCAGCACTGAAGACACGTTCAGAGACAACGCTGGCAGCTGGACACGACAAGATCTCCAAGGCGTAAGTGGAGAGCTCTGGCCATTTTTTCAAGATTTGAAGCCCAAAATGAGCAAGGCTCCTTTTGCAAAGTCATGGCATCGATGTTCATTTGGAGATACTCCTGTATCATCCTCTCCAGCTGTTGACTATGTGTCAGACTTGTTGTCTCTGGTGGCCTTGCAAAGGATGGTCTAAAAAAATTATGAAAAGATTCAATAAAATTGCTGTTACCAGCACCAGATACGGTGCTGCTGGTACGGGCAGACTGTTGAAGATGACGAGACTGTCCCATGTTTGTCAAGTTACAACTGGGAGATTCACTCCGTGCACCACGGGTGTTTGATGGAAAAGCCGAGCTAAGATCGAGTAACAGCTTTTGCTGATACTCCTGCATACGTGCGTCCCTTTCTATGGCTGGAATTATGTCACAAAATTTGGACTTGTACCGGGGATCTAATAGTGTGGCAAGCCAGTAGTCATCATCACTTCTAATTTTGACAATACGAGGGTCATGTTGGAGGTAGTGCAGCAAGAAGGCGCTCATGTGTCTTGCGCAGCCATGTGGACCAAGTCCACGCTATTTGTGGCATAGAGGTGCTAACCGTTCTTTCTTCCTCTGACATCTCCCCCCAACCTCTTTCAACAGAAATTTCACCAAGGTCTTCCTCATCCGCTGAGTCTTCCATGTCCATGGACAGTTCTTCCTCCATTTCTTCATGTTCTCCTGCACCTTCCTCAACATTTCGCCTGCTACCATGCGCCCTTGTTAATCCCTGTAACCCATGGTCCCATGCCTGCCGCCTTGGTGATGATGAACATCTGGACCTTGGTGATGTTTTTGTCCCTTGCGCATATGAATCCTCCTGTAGTTCCTCCCCTTCCTGTTGTCCCACCCCCTGACTATGAATAGTGGTTAGCGTGTGCTCCAGCATGTAAATGACTGGAATTGTCATGCTGATAATGGCATTGTCAGCGCTAAACATATTCGTCGCCATGTCGAAACTGTGCAGAAGGGTGCATAGGTCCTTGATCTGAGACCACTCCATCAGGGTGATCTTCCCCACCTCTGCATCTCGTTGGCCCAAACTATACGTCATGACATATTGCACCAGGGCTCGGCGGTGCTGCCACAGTCGCTGTAACATGTGGAGAGTAGAGTTGAGCGCGGTTCGTGGTTCGTGGTTCTCCAGTTCTAGGCTCGAGTGATTTTTGGGCTGTTCGAGATCGAACTAGAACTCGAGCTTTTTGCTAAAAGCTCGATAGTTCTAGATACGTTCGAGAACAGTTCTAGCAGCAAAAAGCAGGGCTTTTTACAGCTACAGTGAGCAGGAGCCATCGCTGGCAGCCTGCCACAAGCTGGTAACCAAGATAAACATCGGGTATCCAAGCAAAGCGCTTTGGTTAGTAACCCGATGTTTATCTTAGTTACGTGCAGGAAGCCCACACTTTCCCGCTCAGCTCACTCCGCCCCCTCCTGCCCGCGGCATGTACACATACATACACATACACAAACACACACACACACACTCGCTCGCTCGGCTTACCTGCGGTGATGAAGTCCCGCCATCCCGACCTCAGCGCTGTCACTGTCCTCCATGGCCGCCGCTTGTCACATCACCTATCGCTTCCGACCCGAGACTGACACTGGCGGTGACGTCACGGACCTCTCGCGATACTTGATGTGAAGGCGCCGGTCATTGACCTCAGTGACAGGGGCTGTCAGTGTGCTGGAGATCAGCGCAGGTAATGTACCTCACTGACAGCAGCACTTGTCACCCCCCTGCAGTGACCTGGGCTGACCCATTGATGTTAGCTCAGGTCACTGCACTGCTCTCCCAGCCAATGGGGAACATCCTGCTCTTCATTGACTGGGACAGTGTGCATCGTCATGGCAACCCCTTGGATTACACCAGACTTGGATTTGTTTTTCAATCTAATAAATTGGTTAAAGAGGGAATGTTTTGGGGAGTGTTTTTTCAAATAAAAATGTGTTTGTCGTGTATTTTTTTTTTATTACTGACTGGGTTGGTGATGTCGGGTATCTGATAGACGCCTGACCTCACCAACCCCAGGGCTTGATGCCAGGTGACATTACACATCTGGTATTAACCCCAAATATTACCCCGTTTGCCACCGCACCAGGGCGCGGGATGAGCTGGGGCGAAGCACCAGGATTGGCGCATCTAATGGATGCGCCACTTCTGGGGCGGCTGCGGCCTGCTATTTTTAGGCTGGGGAGATTCCAATAACCATGGACCTCCCTAGTCTGAGAATATCAGGCCCCAGCTGTCTGCTTTACCTTGGCTGGTGATCCAATTTTGGGGGACCCCTACGTGTTTTTTTTTTTAATTATTTATTTAATTTAAAATAACAGCGTGGGGTGCCCTCAGTTTTGGATTACCAGCCAAGGTGAGGTTGCCAGCTGTGGTCTGCAGGCTGCAGCCGTCTGCTTTACCCTAGCTGGCTACAAAACTAGGGGGAACCCTATGTCATTTTTTTTTCATTTTTTTGGCTAAATACAAAGCTAAGCACCCCTTAGTGCCACATGAAAGGTACCAAAAGGTGTTCCACTTTTTCTCCATTTTTTTCTCCACTTTCTCTCCACTTTTTCTCCACTTTTTCTCCATTTTTTTCTCCACTTATTCTCTACTTTTTCTCCTCTTATTCTCCACTTTTTCTCCACTTTTTCTCCACTTTTTCTCCTCTTATTCTCCACTTTTTCTCCACTTTTTCTCCACTTTTTCTCCATTTTTTTCTCCACTTTCTCCACTTTTTCTCCACTTTTTTCTCCACTTTTTCTCCTCTTATGCTCCACTTTTTCTCTTAATCTCCACTTTTTCTCCACTTTTTCTCCACTTTTTCTCCACTTTTTTCTCCATTTTTTCTCCTCTTATGCTCCACTTTTTCTCCACTTTTTCTCCACTTTTTCTCCACTTTTTCTCCACTTTTTCTCCACTTTTTCTCCTCTTAATCTCCACTTTTTCTCCTCTTATGCTCCACTTTTTCTCCACTTTTTCTCCACGTTTTCTCCACTTTTTTCTCCACTTTTTCTCCTCTTATGCTCCACTTTTTCTCCACTTTTTCTCCACTTTTTCTCCACGTTTTCTCCACGTTTTCTCCACTTTTTTCTCCACTTTTTCTCCTCTTATGCTCCACTTTTTCTCCACTTTTTCTCCACTTTTTCTCCTCTTAATCTCCACTTTTTCTCCACTTTTTCTCCACTTTTTCTCCACTTTTTCTCCACTTTTTCTCCACTTTTTTCTCCACTTTTTCTCCACTTTTTCTCCTCTTATGCTCCACTTTTTCTCCACTTTTTCTCCACTTTTTCTCCACTTTTTCTCCTCTTATGCTCCACTTTTTCTCCACTTTTTCTCCACTTTTTCTCCTCTTATGCTCCACTTTTTCTCCACTTTTTCTCCACTTTTTTCTCCACTTTTTCTCCTCTTATGCTCCACTTTTTCTCCACTTTTTCTCCACTTTTTTCTCCACTTATTCTCCACTTTTTCTCCTCTTATTCTCCACTTTTTCTCCACTTTTTCTCCTCTTATTCTCCACATTTTCTCCACTTTTTCTCCACTTTTTCTCCATTTTTTTCTCCACTTTCTCCACTTTTTCTCCACTTTTTTCTCCACTTTTTCTCCTCTTATGCTCCACTTTTTCTCCTCTTAATCTCCACTTTTTCTCCACTTTTTCTCCACTTTTTCTCCACTTTTTTCTCCACTTTTTCTCCTCTTATGCTCCACTTTTTCTCCACTTTTTCTCCACTTTTTCTCCACTTTTTCTCCACTTTTTCTCCTCTTAATCTCCACTTTTTCTCCTCTTATGCTCCACTTTTTCTCCACTTTTTCTCCACTTTTTCTCCACGTTTTCTCCACTTTTTTCTCCACTTTTTCTCCTCTTATGCTCCACTTTTTCTCCACTTTTTCTCCACTTTTTCTCCACTTTTTCTCCACGTTTTCTCCATGTTTTCTCCACTTTTTTCTCCACTTTTTCTCCTCTTATGCTCCACTTTTTCTCCACTTTTTCTCCTCTTAATCTCCACTTTTTCTCCACTTTTTCTCCACTTTTTCTCCACTTTTTCTCCACTTTTTCTCCACTTTTTTCTCCACTTTTTCTCCACTTTTTCTCCTCTTATGCTCCACTTTTTCTCCACTTTTTCTCCACTTTTTCTCCACGTTTTCTCCACGTTTTCTCCACTTTTTTCTCCACTTTTTCTCCTCTTATGCTCCACTTTTTCTCCACTTTTTCTCCACTTTTTCTCCTCTTAATCTCCACTTTTTCTCCACTTTTTCTCCCCTTTTTCTCCACTTTTTCTCCTCTTATGCTCCACTTTTTCTCCACTTTTTCTCCACTTTTTCTCCATTTTTTTCTCCACTTATTCTCCACTTTTTCTCCTTTTATTCTCCACTTTTTCTCCACTTTTTCTCCTCTTATTCTCCACTTTTTCTCCACTTTTTCTCCACTTTTTCTCCATTTTTTTCTCCACTTTCTCCACTTTTTCTCCACTTTTTTCTCCACTTTTTCTCCTCTTATGCTCCACTTTTTCTCCTCTTAATCTCCACTTTTTCTCCACTTTTTCTCCACTTTTTCTCCACTTTTTTCTCCACTTTTTCTCCTCTTATGCTCCACTTTTTCTCCACTTTTTCTCCACTTTTTCTCCTCTTAATCTCCACTTTTTCTCCTCTTATGCTCCACTTTTTCTCCACTTTTTCTCCACGTTTTCTCCACTTTTTTCTCCACTTTTTCTCCTCTTATGCTCCACTTTTTCTCCACTTTTTCTCCACTTTTTCTCCACTTTTTCTCCACGTTTTCTCCACGTTTTCTCCACTTTTTTCTCCACTTTTTCTCCTCTTATGCTCCACTTTTTCTCCACTTTTTCTCCTCTTAATCTCCACTTTTTCTCCACTTTTTCTCCACTTTTTCTCCACTTTTTCTCCACTTTTTCTCCACTTTTTTCTCCACTTTTTCTCCACTTTTTCTCCTCTTATGCTCCACTTTTTCTCCACTTTTTCTCCACTTTTTCTCCACGTTTTCTCCACGTTTTCTCCACTTTTTTCTCCACTTTTTCTCCTCTTATGCTCCACTTTTTCTCCACTTTTTCTCCACTTTTTCTCCTCTTAATCTCCACTTTTTCTCCACTTTTTCTCCACTTTTTCTCCCCTTTTTCTCCACTTTTTCTCCTCTTATGCTCCACTTTTTCTCCACTT
Source organism: Anomaloglossus baeobatrachus (assembly GCF_048569485.1). Classification (NCBI taxonomy): domain Eukaryota; kingdom Metazoa; phylum Chordata; class Amphibia; order Anura; family Aromobatidae; genus Anomaloglossus; species Anomaloglossus baeobatrachus. Next base: position 148,618,277 of record NC_134360.1, read on the forward strand.
TTTCTCCACTTTTTCTCCATTTTTTTCTCCACTTATTCTCCACTTTTTCTCCTCTTATTCTCCACTTTTTCTCCACTTTTTCTCCTCTTATTCTCCACTTTTTCTCCACTTTTTCTCCACTTTTTCTCCATTTTTTTCTCCACTTTCTCCACTTTTTCTCCACTTTTTTCTCCACTTTTTCTCCTCTTATGCTCCACTTTTTCTCCTCTTAATCTCCACTTTTTCTCCACTTTTTCTCCACTTTTTCTCCACTTTTTTCTCCACTTTTTCTCCTCTTATGCTCCACTTTTTCTCCACTTTTTCTCCACTTTTTCTCCTCTTAATCTCCACTTTTTCTCCTCTTATGCTCCACTTTTTCTCCACTTTTTCTCCACTTTTTCTCCACTTTTTCTCCACTTTTTCTCCTCTTATGCTCCACTTTTTCTCCACTTTTTCTCCTCTTAATCTCCACTTTTTCTCCTCTTATGCTCCACTTTTTCTCCACTTTTTCTCCACTTTTTCTCCTCTTATGCTCCACTTTTTCTCCACTTTTTCTCCACTTTTTCTCCTCTTATGCTCCACTTTTTCTCCACTTTTTCTCCACTTTTTCTCCACTTATGCTCCACTTTTTCTCCACTTTTTCTCCACTTTTTTCTCCACTTTTTCTCCTCTTAATCTCCACTTTTTCTCCACTTTTTCTCCACTTTTTCTCCACTTTTTTCTCCACTTTTTCTCCACTTTTTCTCCTCTTATGTTCCACTTATTCTCCACTTTTTCTCCACTTTTTCTCTACTTTTTCTATGGTCGGTCTACCCATTAGCTCTGCCATGCATAGTGTAGCTCTACACCTACTGCACATGTTACTTTATGATTGACATCTCTTTCGTACCAGAGCTGTCTAAGTCTACTCTGACCCCATATTTGTCATTACTATATTGTCCTTGTACTGTATTATGACATTTGTATCATGTGTTTCATTTCTTGCTGTGTTGCAATTTTTTTGCTGCATCCCAATTGTACCTCTACATTGTTCGAGTTTATGTTATTGTTCTCTCACTCTTATGTGATACTGATTATTGTCATTTTTCATGATTACATGCAGATAAGTCCAATCTGACGAAGGCTCAGGCCGAAACGTCATTTGTAACTTGTTTTGGACAAAAACATATATGCTTATGAAAAAAAAATTTTCTTAATACGGACCAATAAAGAGTGATTTTGCATTACTATCCGTTGTGACTTACTGACTTAGTCTGGGAGATATAGAGTGCCGAGGTTACTCACTAATTTTATCTATTATTACCTCTGAGCACCTATATACCAGTGAGCAGAGCTTCCTCTACAGTAGTTCTCCTGATTAGGCATGCCCTTACCTCATGAGCAGGGCATTGCAGCTTTGGTAGCAACCATTACGACATGGACTCTGCTGCTGTGGACCCGGGGAGAGTGAGTGCAGATTCATTGCACCCACACTCCTCACATGAAGGGTCCGCACTCCTAGAAAATGGGGGATACGTTCCCTGAGTGTCTCCCCCCCATATTCTAGATGGTCCAGAGTCGTCGTGGGACCCCTTTATTTTTTTTCTTACAATAAATTGGTGAAAGAGGAAATGTTTTGGGGACTGTTTTTTCAAATAAATTTCTTTTGTCGATTTTTTGTTTTTGTTAGTACTGACAGTTTATGATGTTGGGTATCTAATAGACGCCATGACATCACAAACTGCTGGGCTTGATCTCAGGTGACTTTACAGCTAGTATCAACCCGATTTATTACCCCGTTTGCCACTGCACCAGGGCACGGGATGAGCTGGGGTGAAGCGCCAGGATTGGCGCATCTAGTGGATGCGCCACGTCTGGGGTGCCTGCGGCCTGCTATTTTTAGGCTGTGAAGGCCCACTAACTATGGACCTTCCCACCCTGAGAATACCAGACCACAGCTGTCCGCTTTACCTTGGCTGGTGATCCAATTTGGGGGGTCCCCTACTTTTATTGTGTAATTATTAATATTTATAAAATAATTATAAAAAAGAGCCTGAGGGGACCTCCACATTGGATCCCCAATCACGGTAAAGCTGCCAGCTGTGGTTTTCAGGCTACAGCCGTCTGCTTTACCCTAGCTGGCTATCAAAAATGGGGGGACCCAACATAATTTTTTTTTTTTAACTATTTTTTAAATAGAAAAAATTAATGGGCTTCCCTGTATTTTGATTGCCAACCCAGGTAACGGCAGGCAGATGGGGGTGGCAACCCATAGCTGTCTGCTTTATCTGCGCTGAGAATCAAAAATACCGCGGAGCGCTACGTCATTTTTTTAAAGATTTATTTTTACAGCACTGTGATGTCCAGCAATCAAAATACAGGGAAGCCCATTTTATTTTTAGTTATTTAAATAAATAATTAAAAAAAATATATGTTAGCTCCCACTGCATTTTTTGTATTGCTAGCTAAGGGTAATCCAAGCAGCTACTGGCTGCTAACCCCCACTGCTTGGTGTTACCTTCACTGGCAATGGAAAATCCAGGGAAGCATTTTTTTTTTTTTTTTGCCAAAAAGCTACAAAAAAAGGACGTGAGCTTCGCCATATTTTTGTATGCTAGCCAGGTATAGCAGGCAGGTGCTGGAAGAGTTGGATACAGCGCCAGAAGATGGCGCTTCTATGAAAATGCCATTTTCTGAGGTGGCTGCAGACTGCAATTCGCAGCAGTGGGGCCCAGAAAGCTCAGGCCAACCGGTGGTGCGGATTCCAATCCCAGCTGCCTAGTTGTACCTGGCTGGACACAAAAATGGGGCAAAGCCTACGTCATTTGTTTTCTAATTATTTCATGAAATTCATGAAATAATAAAAAAAGGGCTTCCCTTTATTTTTGGTTCCCAGCCGGGTACAAATAGGCAACTGGGGGTTGGGGGCAGCCGTACCTGCCTGCTGTACCTGGCTAGCATACAAAAATATGGCGAAGCCACATAATTTTTTCAGGGGGCAAAAAACTTCTGCATACAGTCCTGGATGGAGTATGCTGGGCCTTGTAGTTCTGCAGCTGCTGTCTGTCTGTATGGAGAAGAGCAGACAGCAGCTGCAGAACTACAAGGCTCAGCATACTCCATCCAGGACTGTATGCAGAAGTTTTTTGCCCACCAAAAAAATGACGTGGGCTTCGCCATATTTTTGTATGCTAGCCAGGTACAGCTGGCAGCCACGGGCTGCCTCCAACCCCCAGTTGCCTATTTGTACCCGGCTGGGAACCAAAAATATAGGGAAGCCCGTTTTTTTTAATTATTTCACTTATTTCATGAAATAATTAAAAAACAAATGACGTGGGCTTCGCCCTATTTTTGTGTCCAGCCGGGTACACCTAGGCAGCTGGGGATTGGAATCCGCAGCACAGGTTAGCCCGAGGTTTGTGGGCGCCTCTGCTGCGGATTTCAGTCCGCAGCCGTCCCAGAAAATGGCGCTCTCATAGAAGCGCCATCATCTGGCGCTGTATCCAACTCTTCCAACAGCCCTGGAGCCGGGTGGCTTGTTGGGTAATCATGAGTTAATACTGGCTTTGTTTTACCAGCCAGTATTAAGCCAGAGATTCTTAATGTCAGGCACGTTTGACCCGGCCATTAAGAATCTCCAATAAAGGGTTAAAAAAAGACACCACACAGAGAAAAAATACTTTAATAGAAATAAGTACACAGACACATTAGAGACTCCATCTTTATTACCCCTGTCAGCCCTCCACGATCCTGCTCTTCTGTCTTCTTTCTTTCTAGTGTAGTAGTAGTGACGATTGTAGTGAGGGGCATCACTTGGGGCTGGGGAACCTCCATCCTAACTACAATGCTCACTACAATCGGGAAGCAGCGTGCAGCCTTCACTCCGTGAGTGATCACTGCTGGCTGCTAGCGGTAACGCTGACAGACGCGTTACCATAGCAACGGTGCCGCGGTTAGCGGTGACGTCACCGCTAACTGCGTTGCTATGGCAACGGTGATCTCCGTTAATGACCGGCTGTGTCAGCCGGTCCCTAACGGAACGGGGAGTCGACCGTGTGCTAGAGCATGTCGCCGGTACACGGCGATACACATATGTGCACCGTGTACCGGAGAGATGCACTCGCAGGTCCTACATGACGTGTCATAGTCATGTGACCAGTCTGTAGCCAATGAGATAATAGCCACGTGACTGGTCACATGGCTATTTTGACGTCACGATAGGTCCTGCTTCTCTGCTGGCAGTGCAGGTCACCGGGAGGATTCAGCGATCATCGGATGGAATAGCGGCAGGAGACAGAGTGCAGAAGGGATCGCGAGGACCGGTAAGTGTTATGGCAATGTTTATTAACTGTTTGTGTACATTTATAATGCATTTTTATGTGTTTGTGATTGCCTCCCATTATAGCCTATACGTTCGAGTTCGGTTCGTCGAACGTTCGACGAACCGAACTCGAACGGGACCCCCGTTCGGCGAACCGGCCTCGAGCCGAACCGGGACCGGTTCGCTCATCTCTAGTGGAGAGTCGAATTGCAGCGTGTCGCCACATCACATTTCAGGCGATGAACTTGCAGGCCGAAAGACCTCTGGAGCGATGCAAGTCGCTCAGCTGTGGTGGTTGAACGGCGGAAGTGAGCAGACAGTTTTCGTGCCCTGTTCAGAAGGCCATCTAGGCCGGGATAGTGTGTTAAAAATTGCTGGACAACAAGGTTCAACACGTGAGCCATACAAGGCACGTGTGTCACCTTGCCCAGGTGAAGGGCCGCACCCAGGTTTGCAGCATTGTCGCACACGGCCTTACCAGGCTGCAGGTTGAGTGGAGGCAACCATTTATTAAACTTAGTCTCCAGAGCTGCCCACAACACAGCCACTGTGTGACTCTTATTTCCAAGACATTTCAAGATAAAGACCGCCTGATGTCGTTGCGCTCTGCTGCCAGCATAGTAATGAGGGGTGCGTGATTCCTTCTGCGCAGTTACAACGCTGGTGGCCTGAGCAGGCAGGCTTGGGGCGGAGGTGGAGGAGCCAGACGAGGTTGAGGAGGCAGAAGCAGTGGCGGAACTTGGACAGACAGAGGATTGACACACAAGTCGTGGGGACGGCAAGACTTGTGCAGCAGACCCTTCACCATCTTTCACCATAGTTACCCAGTGCCCAGTCAGCGACATGTAACATCCCTGTCCATGCTTACTGGTCCAAGTATCGGTGGTGAAAAGCACCCGTTCACACACAGAGTTTCTCAAGGAAGCGATGATGTTGTGTGCGACATGCTGGCGCAGCGCAGGCACACCTTTCTTAGAGAAGTAGTGGCGACTGGGCATCTGGTACTGGGGCACAGCGACAGACATAAGGTCTCTAAAATCCTGTGTGTCCACCAGGCGGAAAGGCAGCATATCGGTAGCCAAGAGCTTACAGAGGGATAAAGTCAACCTTTTAGCTTTGTCATGGTTCGCAGGAAATGGCCTTTTATTTGTCCACATCTGAGGGACAGAGATCTGGCTGCTGTGTGTAGATGGTGGTGAGTAGGGTGTCCCTGGAAAAATGCAGGTTTGTGAGGAAAGTGCAGGCGTAAACATGATGCTGCATTCATCCAACACTGGTGCTATCGATGTCTGAGAGAGCTGTACACATGCACTTGTTTCCCATTCCAAACCAACTGATGACCTACCAAACAAACTTCCTGCTGCAGTTACAGTGGTGGAAGTTGTGCGTGGAAATCAGGTGTGACAGCTGTCCCCACAGTCCTAGAAGATGAGGAGCGCGCAGATGCACTGGAAGGGGCAGGCGGTGGATGGTCCGCTCCACTAGGCCGCATTGCAGCACGGTGAGCTTCCAACTGGGACATATGATATTTATTCATGTGACGATTCATGGAAGAAGTTGTCAAACTGCTGAGGTTTTTTCCTCTACTAACAGATTCCCGACAAATTTTACAGATCACATGATTTGGGCGATCCTTTTCAAGGTCAAAAAAGGACCAGGCTAGGCAAGGCTTAGAGGCCATGCGAGCTGCAGAGCCACCCCGACTTGTGCTCAGAGGCAGAGTGGTGGCTGAGGATGCAGTTGTAGGCGTGCTACCAGAACTCCTCCTCTGTCCAGGAAGGCGCAAGGAAACTTCGTCGTCAGTTGCATCCCCCTCCACTGCCTCTGTTGACCTCCTCGAGTGCCTGACTGTGGGTTGACAGTAGGTGGGATCTAGAACTTTTTCATCAAGTGTTGTGCTTGCACTACCCTCACCCTCAGACCGTGCCTCTTCCTGACCTGAACGAATATTTAAGTTGTCATGCCTATCTGGTATCTGCGTCTCATCGTCATCAGTATGTTCCTCATTGTCTCTACCAACAGATGATACAGTTTGTGAATAAAGGTCAACATTATGCTCAGAAACTTGGTCATCATGGCCAGAATCTGAGTCACAAAGGTTCTGGGCATCACTGCAGACCATTTTTGGTCTGTACTCACTGTAGCTTGGGAGCAGACCTCTGATTCGCAGGCTATAGTGTGACTGAACAGCTCTACAGACTCAGCCATCTCTGTTCCACCATACTGTGCAGGGCGGGTGGAGACTTGAGAGCTAGGAGAAAGAAAATATGATTGGGATGACAACTCAGAGGACTGGTTTTTTTTTGGATGAGGTGGAGGAGAGGGCACTTGTTGGAGCACTTGAGATCCATTCAAGCATGTTCTTTCTTTGGGCATCATCTACCTTTGTTCCAGTTGTTTTGTTCCGTAAAAAAGGGAGCACATCTAATTGTCCACGGAAAGTAATAGACATCTTACTTTTGCTGGAAGATGGCCTATCTTCAGCAGATGTTAATGGAGCTTTGCCACCTTCCCCACAGACAGAAACTTTTTTTCCTTTTCCAACATGCCATCAAAATGAGTGGCAACATGACAGATGCTGGTGGGAAGGGGATTCCCACCAGCATCTGTCATGATGCCACTCATTTTGATTGCGACAAGATTGTCCACTTAAAATGTGGTAGTAAAAATTGAGAGGTGGTGTAGATTGCAGAGGTGGTCTAGCTTTATTGGCAGCAGAAGAAACAGCACAGACTATCCCTGACAATGCAACTATGGCCCTTAAACTGGCAGCACAGTTTGCAACTATAATGGCTTAGTAAAAATGAGCTTGAGGGTGCAATGCAGAGGTGCTGGAAATAGCTTGGCACCAGTGGGACACTAATGATGTCCAACAGCCACTTTTAGGATGCCACTAAGTTTTCTCAGTGTTTGCTATTATAATGGCTTAGTAAAAATGAGCTTGAGGGTGCAATGCAGAGGTGCTGCAAATAGCTTGGCACCAGTGGGACACTAATGATGTCCAACAGCCACTTTTAGGATGCCACTAAGTTTGCTCAGTTTTTGCTATTATAATGGCTTAGTAAAAAAGAGCTTGAGGGTGCAATGCAGAGGTGCTGGAAATAGCTTGGCACCAGTGGGACACTAATGATGTCCAACAGCCACTTTTAGTATGCCACTAAGTTTGCTCAGTGTTTGCTATTATAATGGCTTAGTAAAAATTAGGTTGAGGGTGCAATGCAGAGGTGCTGGAAATAGCTTGGCACCAGTGGGACACTAATGATGTCCAACAGCCACTTTTAGGATGCCACTAAGTTTGCTCAGTGTTTGCTATTATAATGGCTTAGTAAAAATGAGCTTGAGGGTGCAATGCAGAGGTGCTGGAAATAGCTTGGCACCAGTGGGACACTAATGATGTCCAACAGCCACTTTTAGGATGCCACTAAGTTTGCTCAGTGTTTGCTATTATAATGGCTTAGTAAAAATAAGCTTGAGAGTGCAATGCAGAGGTGCTGGAAATAGCTTGGCACCAGTGGGACACTAATGAAGTCCAATAGCCACTTTTAGGATGCCACTAACTGGCAGCACTCTGCAATTAAAATGGCTTTGCTAAAAAGGGCAGGAGGGTACAGTGGCCGGGTTGTGGGTCAGTGTAGAGGAAAGGAAGCCTCACTTTCTATCCCTCCTAATGGTGAAATGCAGCAAGGAAGTCCCTGAGCTTAGCTACATTGACGCTCTTATCTGTAGCTGTTAAAAACTGTTTCCACGGACCTGACTGTCACCTATGGCTCTGAGCCAGCTGTAATTAGCCCTTACAAGGGCTGAAAGAAACTTCTATCCCTAATCTGTAGAACGCTGTGTGTATAGCGTACACAGCAGGATCGGCAGCAGTCGCTGCGTCAGCGGTGACTGACACCCAGACGCCGAAGGCAGATAATGCCGTGCTGGAACAAAATGTCCGTTTTTATAATGCAAGAACATGTGACATGGACAGCCCATGACACATGCCCTTGCTTCTCTGGCAAAAAGTCCACTTAGCTGTGTGTGTGTCTGGGATTGGCTGACACGCTGGCCCGCCCCACTACACGCGCGCTTAGGGAAGGAAGAAAAGAAAAAAAAAATGGCGATCGCTTGGCTTTTGGCTGATAGAACCGTTATCGAACGTAACTCGAGCTAACGAACTTTTAGCAAAAAGCTCGAGTTCTAGTTCGATCTAGAACACCCCCCAAAATCACTCGAACCGCGAACTGGAGAACCACGAACCGCGCTCAACTCTATTTAGGAGTGAATAAGTACCATTGCTGAATGCCTGCGATCATCCAGTACCTTTGTATGGCCACAGGATTTCAGCATAGTGACGGCCGAAGTGCAGGCACTGTAATTACCTCCGTTTCCTGCCAGAAACTCCAAATAAATGCAGGTCACTTCTGGCCTGTGCCCTTTTTGGAAACGGCACACGCAGTGGACGTTGGATGGTGCCATGCAGTGATGTCATTGTGTCATGCAGCACACCCTGTTGTACAAGATAGAAAAGGAGACAGGACTGTGCTGGATGGGGAGCAGGGATTAGGTGAGTATAAGCTTTTTTTTCTTATGTTAGTTTACCAATGAATGGGGACATTTGAAGGGGGGCTGGCTGTAGAACATATGAAGGGCTTGCTGTGGAAACATGAGGGGCTTCTTTTAGGGATATAAAGAGCTTGTTATGGGACATACATGGAGCAGGCTGTGGTGACATATGTGGGGATGGTTGTGGAGAGATAAGGGGCTGGCTATGGGGCATACATGAGGCACACTATGGAGAGATGAGGGGGCTGACTGTGGGAACATGTGTGCCGCAGACTGTGGGCTGGCTGTGGAGAGATAAGAGGGTGACTGTTGCACATGTAAGGGACAGGCTGTGGGATATAATGGGCTGGCAGTAGGGGCATACATGGGTCAGACTGTGGGATGTATGTGAGGCAGGCTTTGGGGACATACACAGGGCAGGCTGTGGGGACATATGCAGGGCAGGCTTGTGGACACACATGGAACAGGCTATGAGGTCCTAAGAGTGGCTGTGCTGACATATGTACGGAAGACTGTGGTACATATAGGCTTGCGTGGCGACATAAGGGAATGGCTGTTGGACTTGTGAAAGTCAGGCTGTGGGGATATGAGGGGTTGGCTCTGGGGGCCATCTGTAGGACATACATAGTGATGGCTGTGGGGACATACTTGGGGTAAGTTGTGGGGACATACATGAGGCTTGCTGTGGTGACAAACAGTACATAGGGCTTTCTGTGGTTATGTGGCGCCCTGGACAAGCCAGGGGCCACAGAGAACACCTACACACCCCACACTCCCGGTCAGGCACACCGAAGTCAGACAAAAACCCTTGTTGCCTCCCTCCAGGGGCTGATGTCCACACCAGGGGGTGGGCCAGGTGGTTGGTCCCGCCCACCGAGGAGTACACAGTCCTGGAGGCGGGAAAAGCAGGCAGATGAGTTGAGGAGTGGAGAGAGTTGAGTTTGGAAGTGAAGGTGGAAGGAAGGAAAGTGGTAGTAGAGCAGCCTGAAGTTGATCCGGGTGTGTGGCCCAGACGGATCAGCAAGGTTGGCAGACGGTGGTGACCGTCTGCAGGAGTGGCCTATTGGAGCTAGCCGTAAGGACCGTGGACGGGCGGTGGCCCGGCGGTATCGGACCGGTACGCAAAGAGAAGCCAGCACCATCCGGCAGGGGCTTACGAACCCCGGCAAGGCTAGGAGTCGCCGTGAATTTGCCAAATCCGTTAGCGAAGGGAACCTCCTGGGTTTCCCAGCAGCCAAGTCCCGACAGAAGGCAACCGTCCAACCGAAAGAGGGAAACACAGTCACCGCCAAGGCTAAAGTTCCCAGGGCCAGAGCCTGCGGGCAAAAGGGGCTCCTTCGGCAACCATCCAAGCTGGGGAGCGGGTTACCGGTGGGAACCCATTGGAACCATTACACTACATAGGTGCAGGGAAAGGCAGTCACCATCAACCTGCCGGGAGAAACAACACCGCAGCCGTCTGTGGGACCCGTCCATCCAGCCGTGTGTTTTACCGAGAACTGTGTCCTCATCATTGGCTGAGTGAGTACCACCATGCCGTGCGGCACAGCGCTGCCCCCGTGACCCTGCACCTCACCAGGCCCCGTAACCCACCTGCCATCCAGCCCTACCTCATCATCGGGCCCCGGGACAACCAACCCCCTAACCACGGAGGGGAGAACTAACATCAAAGTTGCTCCCTGTCATCGCTCCCGGGATCCCCGTCCAGAGTAGCGGTGGTGTCACCAATATCACCACAACCGTGGGTGGCATCACGGACAATAACCAAATCCCCACAATCCAATTCCCACCCTTTTCACTCACGGGCGAGGAGCACCGCTCGAGTCCCTGGGATCCGGGCCCACCGCTCGAAGCACCACCGAGCAGCGGCAGCTGCAGCAGCAGCGGCCGGACCCGAGCAGTGGGAGAGTGCAGCGTCCCCTCCTCCACCCACGACAACTTGGCATCACGAACAGGATCCTACCGTTCTACCAACTGGTGGAAGTGCGCCTTGTGTAACCGCCGGAGGTGTCTGGCCGAAAAGTTTGTGAAGCCGCCATCTTGGGTGCGAAGAATTCCCGCTCGAGCGTCTCCTCGAGTAGTGGAGGCGCGACGGCCAAAACCCCGTGCCTGTAGAGGAGGAGCCGGAAAGAGACTAAGGGGGACTGATGGTGTCTGGCCGCATGTAGCTCGCGGCTATACGAACAGGGACGCCGGGACCCCACGATCCGCTAACCCCTGCAAAGAATGTCCGCTCCACCCAGCTATGCGGAGGCTACCGAGCCGGTGCCCGGAACAGCGGCATGGCTGAGGGCCCGAACGGCAGGGATCTGCCGACATTACCGGAGGCAGATATGTAGGCTAATGGAGCAGTGGACCGCGGAGGTGGAGGAGATAGCTGCGGTCGCCCGGGTATATGGAATGGAGTCAATGATGGAGGAACTGGTGAGTGACCCACGCCCCTGTTTCCCTGAGGGACCGGCCATTGCAGCTGAGGGACCCGGTCTACCCCTGGCCCCCATGCCGCCTCCGTCTTCCTTGCCAGTGCACTGTGCTGTGCCTGGTCCGTCTGGCGTATACCCCTTCATGGCAGTGGCTGAGAGAGTGGCGAGCCCAGAGGCTGCGGCAGCTGGCGGCGACCCGCCTGGCGCAGGAACGGATGATAGCGACTCCAGACCGGACACAGAGCTTGTTTCCGAGGAAGACGAAGGGGTCGTTGCTCTGTGTGACATGGAGGCCACTTACATCCCCCGGAGCGGAAATAATGGGTACGTGCGGCCCTTCCCCGTCGCGCCTGCTATGCGCTGGAGGGGTTGATTCCCGTGTCCCTCCACCCGGGGCCGGCTGAGGATGATGAGAGCGAGCAGTGAAGTCGTCGGTCCTCCGCCCAAAAGTTCTCCCCCGTTGAGACCACCAGTGTTAAAACGGTACGTTTAAAAGTTGTAAATGAATGATAAGAATGGTTATCGAAGATTTACCTGATTGACTAACTGTGATTGAGACCGGTCGTTGCCGGCACCGTTGTCCCCGTGGGGACTGTCTACAAGTTTTGCATAAGGGACTCCTTATGGACAAGCCTGAGAACTAGCAAGGCAACCACGAACTTGTGGCTTGTAAATAAAAATGTTGTTTTATGGCTTTCACCGTTGCCGCCTCCGGAGAGGCAAATTGGAGGAAGGGCCCGCAGTGGAGCAGGCTGGGGCCCAGCCACCACCGGAACCGGTGGCGATCCTCTGGGGGTTTCAGGGGTTCCCCATGGACGTGGGTCCCCTGAAAAGGACAGAACCCGCTCGGGCAACTTGTGCTGGACTGGGGTCAAGCAAGGGGTGCTGCCTGTTTCCTTAGGGGCAGCATCAGGGCCAGGTTGCTTGGCTGGGAGAGAGCGGAAGCCGTAACCGTTTGCAACGTTAAAGTAAGAGTACCTTCCGATGTGGGAAGATGTTATTATACTTGTAATCTCTGTTTTACCATTTATCTTTTCAGTTGTGAAAATAAAACCAGTGATGAACGGGCAGCCCACGGACGGTCTGCATTTTACTAAGGGGGAATGTGGTGCCCTGGACAAGCCAGGGGCTACAGAAAACAACACCTACACACCCCACACTCCCGGTCAGGCACACCGAAGTCAGACAAAAACCCTTGTTGCCTCCCTCCAGGGGCTGATGTCCACACCAGGGGGTGGGCCGGGCAGCTGGTCCCGCCCACCGAGGAGTAGACAGTCCTGGAGGCGGGAAAAGCAGGCAGATGAGTTGAGGAGTGGAGAGAGTTGAGTTTGGAAGTGAAGGTGGAAGGAAGGAAAGTGGTAGTAGAGCAGCCTGAAGTTGGTCTGGGTGTGTGGCCCGGACGGATCAGCAAGGTTGGCAGACGGTGGTGACCGTCTGCAGGAGTGGCCTATTGGAGCTAGCCGTAAGGACCGTGGACGGGCGGTGGCCCGGCGGTACCGGACCGGTACGCAAAGAGAAGCCAGCACCATCCGGCAGGGGCTTACGAACCCCGGCAAGGCTAGGAGTCGCCGTGAATTTGCCAAATCCGTTAGCGAAGGGAACCTCCTGGGTTTCCCAGCAGCCAAGTCCCAACAGAAGGCAACCGTCCAACCGAGAGAGGGAAACACAGTCACCGCCAAGGCTAAAGTTCCCAGGGCCAGAGCCTGCGGGCAAAAGGGGCTCCTTCGGCAACCATCCAAGCCGGGGAGCGGGTTACCGGTGGGAACCCATTGGAACCATTACACTACATAGGTGCAGGTAAAGGCAGTCACCATCAACCTGCCGGGAGAAACAACACCGCAGCCGTCTGTGGGACCCGTCCATCCAGCCGTGTGTTTTACCGAGAACTGTGTCCTCATCATTGGCTGAGTGAGTACAACCGTGCCGTGCGGCACAGCGCTGCCCCCGCGACCCTGCACCTCACCAGGCCCCGTAACCCGCCTGCCATCCATCCCTACCCCATCACCGGGCCCCGGGACAACCAACCCCCTAACCACGGAGGGGAGAACTAACATCAAAGCTGCTCCCTGTCATCGCTCCCGGGATCCCCGTCCAGAGCAGCGGTGGTGTCACCAATATCACCACAACCGTGGGTGGCGTCACGGACAATAACCAAATCCCCACAATCCAATCCCCACCCTTTTCACTCACGGGTGAGGAGCGCCGCTCGAGTCCCCGGGATCCGGCCCACCGCTCGAGCCACCACCGAGCAGCGGCAGCCGCAGCAGCAGCGGCCGGACCCGAGCAGTGGGAGAGCGCAGTGTCCCCTCCTCCGCCCGCGACAGTTACATCATAATATATGGGAAACTGTGGGAATGTTATAGTGGGAGCTGTGGAGCAAATGATACCTAAGCTGTGTGGACATCATACTGTGTAGGGTCTACGGGAGTCATCATAATGTATAAGGAACTGTGGGGGTCATTAAACTAGGGGCTGTGGTTACAATATTGAAAAGGGAGATATGGTGATCATATTAAATACGGGCTGTTGATGACATTATACTTTATATTATACGGGGCGGCACAATGGCTCAGTGGTTATCACTGCAGTTTTGCAGCGATGCGGTCCTGAGTTCAAATCCCACCAAGGACAACATCTGCAAGGAGTTTGTATGTTCTCCCCAAGTTTGTGTAGGTTAACTCTGGGTTCTCTGGTTTCCTCTCACACCCCAAAGCCATACTGATAGGGACTCTAGATTGTGAGCCCCAATGGAGACAGTGCTGTCAATGTATGTAAAGCGCTGTGGAATTAATAGTGCTATATAAATGAATAAATATTATTATTATTATTATATTGGGGGCTGTGGAGGAAGTTGATACTGCATGGAGGGCTGGGGTGGACATCATAGTGAAAATTGGGGGGCAGTTGTGGATATCATACCTTATGGGCAGCTGTGGAGACCATCATACCGGGTAGGGGGACAATATGAGGAGGGGGTACAGTCTTGAGATGAGAACATGGTGGCTGTATAAAGGCAAAGTGTTAAAAGGAGGGCACTGAATGAATATGGAGAGGGTACAGTGTGAAATGGGGGCACAGTATGAAGAGAGGTTAGCATGGAGGGGGTACACTGTTGAGATATAGGGAGAGTAAATGAAAACAGTGGAGAGCTGACAGCCATAGTATAGGCTGTAGTTCATGAGTACAAAAAGTGTGGGAATTATAGCTGGTAATGGCAAACAGTAGGGCAATTACAGCTGATAATGTCAGACAATGGGGTTGATATACAGTGCCTACAAGTAGTATTCAACCCCCTGCAGATTTAGCAGGTTTACACATTCGGAATTAACTTGGCATTGTGACATTTGGACTGTAGATCAGCCTGGAAGTGTGAAATGCACTGCAGCAAAAAAGAATGTTATTTCTTTTTTATTTTTTTTTTTTAAATTGAGAAAAGTTTATTCAGAGGGTCATTTATTATTCAACCCCTCAAACCACCAGAATTCTGTTTGGTTCCCCTAAAGTATTAAGAAGTATTTCAGGCACAAAGAACAATGAGCTTCACACGTTTGGATTAATTATCTCTTTTTTCCAGCCTTTTCTGACTAATTAAGACCCTCCCCAAACTTGTGAACAGCACTCATACATGGTCAACATGGGAAAGACAAAGGATCATTCCAAGGCCATCAGAAAGAAGATCATGGAGGGTCACAAGGCTGGCATGGGGTACAAAACCCTTTCCAAGGAGTTGGGCCTACCTGTCTCCATTGTTGGGAGCATCATCCGGAAGTGGAAGGCTTAAGGAACTACTGTTAGCCTTCCACGGCCTGGACAGCCTTTGAAAGTTTCCTCCCGTGCCGAGGCCAGGCTTGTCCGAAGAGTCAAGGCTAACCCAAGGACAACAAGGAAGGAGCTCCGGGAAGATCTCATGGCAGTGGGGACATTGGTTTCAGTCAATACCATAAGTAACGTACTCCACCGCAATGGTCTCCGTTCCAGACGAGCCCGTAAGGTACCTTTACTTTCAAAGCGTCATGTCAAGGCTCGTCTACAGTTTGCTCATGATCACTTGGAGGACTCTGAGACAGACTGGTTCAAGGTTCTCTGGTCTGATGAGACCTAGATCGAGATCTTTGGTGCCAACCACACACGTGACGTTTGGAGACTGGATGGCACTGCATACGACCCCAAGATTACCATCCCTACAGTCAAGCATGGTGGTGGCAGCATCATGCTGTGGGGCTGTTTCTTAGCCAAGGGGCCTGGCCATCTGGTCCGCATCCATGGGAAGATGGATAGCACGGCCTACCTGGAGATTTTGGCCAAGAACCTCCGCTCCTCCATAAAGGATCTTAAGATGGGTCGTCATTTCATGTTTCAACAAGACAACGACCCAAAGCACACAGCCAAGAAAACCAAGGCCTGGTTCAAGAGGGAAAAAATCAAGGTGTTGCAGTGGCCTAGTCCGTCTCCTGAACTTAACCCAATTGAAAACTTGTGGAAGGAGCTCAAGATTAAAGTCCACATGAGACACCCAAAGAACCTAGATAACTTGGAGAAGATCTGCATGGAGGAGTGGGCCAAGATAACTCCAGAGACCTGTGCCGACCTGATCAGGTCTTATAAAAGACGATTTTTAGCTGTAATTGCAAACAAGGGTTATTCCACAAAATATTAAACCTAGGGGTTGAATAATAATTGACCCACACTTTTATGTTGAAAATTTATTAAAATTTAACTGAGCAACATAACTTGTTGGTTTGTAAGATTTATGCATCTGTTAATAAATCCTGCTCTTGTTTGAAGTTTGCAGGCTCTAACTTATTTGCATCTTATCAAACCTGCTAAATCTGCAGGGGGTTGAATACTACTTGTAGGCACTGTAGATCATTAAACGGAACCAACCAGCAAGTTTTCACATATAAAGTACAGGCAGTGCCATGCTAGCCCTAAATGCTGATTCAAGTCATACCTAGAGACTCAGTGCTTGATTGCAGATAAATCCTTTTTCAAACCTTCAGAAATTACATCATCGTTGGAGTGGCTTGAGCATCAGGGAGGGACTTTGTGGGTCAGGTCCTCTGTAATGATTCCTCCTTTTCTTTGTTTAAATTGTGCGCTGTTACCCCGATTGCCAATGTTGGCGGCGCATGCGCATTGCTAGTGTGACATTGTCTTTCGGAAAATGGCCCCGGATTTGGCACATGCACATACTGTGATCTCAGGCACCAATTTACTGAGGACACTGGTGAGACGACTATGAGCGGCAGTGCATGCGCTAGTCAAAAAAAATCAATCTGTGCATTCGCAGTCACCCCTCATATTCGTCTCCACAGTGTTTTTAATAAAATGATGCTGGAGTTTGCGATTATCCATTTAAAGCCCTGAAAATCCGTCTTCTGATTTGGTAAGACCATTCCATTTTATTGGGATCGTAAGTGGTTTTTTGTGGTCCCAGGTGGAGGTCGTACTATCCCACTTCAGGTATCCCTAGCCCCCTCCCGTGGGTGGCTCCTAATAGGGGGAGATTTGGGGATTTTTGCCCTACCCAACCAGGGTGGGTATATTGCATTGAATGATATTTCATGTGCCCTTTAGAGGTATTGGTTTCATTGTTTTTTACAAACAAGCCCACACATTTTATCATTCTTGTTTGTCTGTTTTTCACATCTTTTAATTAGTGAACATTGTTTTCACTTTTTCGGAATTTATAATTAAAAGTAATGTTTTAGGTCTTTATGTATCAACTGTGTCTATAATCTGGTCCAGCTATATGCTAGATTGCGATACTCACATGCGCCAATTCTGGTGCCATTTTATTGAAGACAAAGGAACATTATCAACACACATTCGCCGTCAACACAGACAATGGCAGTGGTGGTGCAAAATTTAAATAAAGAAAAGGAGGAAAGGCACGAGAAGGAATCATTCCAGAGAACTCGACCCACGAAGTCCTGCCCCGATGCTCAAGCCAGTGCACCAATGATGTTATTTCTGGAGCTTTGATAAAGGATTTTTCTGCAATCAAGCATCCAATCTCTAAGCTGATCCATTATGTAAAAAAACCTGGTTGGTTCCCTTTATGGGGGACAGTGTGGAGGGCATACACTATAGAAGGCTTATTTAAGTCATAATATAGAAAGAAATTGTTATGCTGAAGGCTTTTTCATAATGCTCTTATTTTTTTAAGGGCACCAGGTGAGGATGTGCAGCAGATGACCAGAGAAGAGGGAGTCTGTAGTGAAAGTTGTGCAGGTGAAAATTCATCATGTCATCTGTACAAGATGGAGATGAAAAGAAAGAAGCTACTCAGCTGTCCTCCATAAGATACCTTGATGTAAGTGTTTACTTGTTGATACTGACAGCGTCTCATCAGTACTATGGTTCCTGTGTGGTCCGCAGTTTGATAAATTCTGATAGCAACAACTCCCAGCATCTATTTACCACTGTTAAAGACATACTGGGAGTTGTAGTACATGACATACAAATAAATATGAGTAAGACTTGACATTACAATTGATTGTTGTACAAAGATTTGTGGTGTATTCATGTATAGATGGTGATTCTGGTGACATGTATATGTACTGATAATGGTACTGTTGTATTTATTTTCTTATCGCGGTTCTGGTGATGTATTCATGTATGGATAATGGTGCTGGTGTTGTTTTTATTTACTGGCAGTGGTTCTTGAGATGTATTCATCTACTAATTGAAGTTCTTGTGATGTATTAATGTACTGATAGTAATTCTGGTGCTGCATTCATGTACTGGTGGAGGTTCTAGTGACCTATTTATTTACTAATTATTGTTCTGGTGCTGTATTTATGTACTATTAATGGCTCTGTCATTCTATTCATGTACTGATGATTATTTTGATTTCATATTCATGTATTGATGATTGTTTTGGTGATGAATACAGTGCCAGAACCATTATCACTATATGAATACATCATCAGAACCAAAATTAGTACATGAATACAATATTGGAACAACCATCACTACATGAATACATCCTCAGAGCCATCTATAGTAGATAAATGCATATATAACTTTGAAAACGCACTCCCTGTTGAACCTCACCACTAAAGTACATCACGTTTGTTTGTATTTTTTTGTTAAAAATGAAACAAATGGAAGTGGCCACCAAGCTTGTTACCTGACCCCTCTGAAGGGGATGGGGGGCATATTAGGGGTCCTTAATGCTTAGTTTTTGACCAATTCCTTTACATGGGGGATGATGGTTTATCGGAGGGCACTACTGACATCTGCACCAAAATTTCTTATATTAGCCCTGTATGCAATACTAGACACTTGAACTTCAAGATGTATAGAGATGTACCCAGTAGATTATGGAGAGGCCTCAGTACTCACTGGAATGCAACTGAACCTTTAATCATCTGATTAGTGTTGATGTCTAGAATCAAAACCCTTTGCCTCGGTAATGATATTTCTCAATTTGCATAGAATTGGAACTGAATGACACTTCCTTGCTCCCCTTGCAGACTTTGTTTACTGGCTGACAGTAATGAAGTCTTGTATAGACACATAACCACTGCAGCCAATCACTGGCTACAGCGTTCACATATGTCATCACTGGGTCTGGAAAATCAGATATTAGTAATGTGACGCCCTGGCCTATCAGGTCGTCACAGGGTATTGTGCAATCAGCCCTCCCGCACAATATCCACCCTCCTTGGTTAACAGAACCCAGTCCACAGGTGTTGTTAACAGCTAGTCCAATTAAAATCCTAGGAACACTTCCCACTTGAACCTACCAGACAGACCACTGGGGGGCCTGAAGGGAATAGGGCCGCCCACATGGGGGTTGGTGAGGAGAAAGTGAGGACAGTGTCAGTTGAGTTGAGTGAGTTGAGTTGAGAGGAGAGTGGAGAGAGGAGGTGAAGTGGCTCTTGTGAGGAGAGGCCACAGAGGAGAGCTCCTGTATCCTAGATGGCAGACGTTGGTCTGGGCCTAGTAGGAGCTGGAACCCCGGTCGCAGGGGACAGTGTAAAGGGGCACGGACTGCAAAGGAGGGCAGCCAGCAGCCTTGAGCTATCATCAAGCAGAGGCCGGGGCACGACGGGGTACGTGTACCCTAGGCTGGAAAGTAGCTTCACGCGTTCCAGTAATTTACCCGACGGGGGTGAAGACTTCAAGTGTCATCCCCAACCCACTCCAAAATCGGGGTACTAGCGCACCGATGAGTAGGAAGTTCCCACTACAGTCCAAAGAAATCCTATGCGTGAACGCTGAGAGCAAGCTCACTCCGTTAGTCACATGGGTGAGCGGGACCAGGAGAGTTTCATACCAACGGGTCCAATTGAGACTAAGATGCACAGTATAGGGCCACAGACCAACAACAACACCAGAGGCACAGATCCAGGCGTACTCTCCGCAGACTACGGTGGTGCTCAGAACTTTGGTTTACAAGCTGTCGGTGTGGTTATTCTGGGACTGAGTGAGTACATTGGAAACCCCCTGCACCTATCCCCAACAGTACCCAAACACCATCCATCACCAACGGGCCCCGGGACACAAACCCCCTACCCACGGAGGGGTTAAATATAAGGCTGCTGCACCATCGTCACCGGGCTCCCCAATGGCAGCGGTGGTACTCCATCTTACCAACCACCGTGGGTGGCGTCACAAACTTTCCAAAATCCCCCCTGTATATATCCCATTCCTCCCCTTCTTCTTAATTCAAGTGTCCGTGAGGACTCCCTGGATCTGGGAACCCCTGGCGCCACCACAGCTCCGGATCCGAGCGGCTCGGCCGCTGGCATGGGGGTGGTACAGCTCGAAAAACCTGGCGCCACGAACAGGATACGAGCAGGACCCACTTACCTGGGTGACGTGTGCCTTGAAAGCCATAGACCGCGAGTCAAAATTCTGTTTCCAGCCAACTCCGCCATTTTCCGACATCTTTTCCAGAGGGCCACGGACAGCGAGTGAGTGCTGCAAAAAGACCGAGGGGGCGGGCTAGAATATGTTACTAACGGAAGTGGAGCAGGGATGCCAGGACTCTGTCACAACGTTTCTGGAAGACGCAGTGGCAAGATAGCGGAGCGAGACTGGTCCCCGGAGCGTGCTGTCCCCTGGACCACGGCATGCATAGAGGGAGAAACAGAGCAGCTGTGCTGGAGGATGCGAACGCATTTCCTCTTCATTCTGAACCACTGGAGGGAAGAGATGAGGAGCCTGGCGGTGGCGGTGCGAGCCCATCAGATTGAAATCCCATGTGAAGAGAGGGTAAGTGGTTACCCAGTCCCTGCTGACTGCATAAATCCGGCCAAAGTGGGTGAGGGATCCGGACTGTCCCCGCTCGCGGTGAGCGCTACACAGCCGACTACCCCATCCTCGGCGGATGCTGGGCTACCCCCACCAACCCCAGCAGCGGAACCTTCAGTATGTTCACCAGAATCTTCAGCTGCAGAGATCCAAAGCATAGCCCTCATTCAGGCCACGGCAGCGATCCCCCAGACACCGGCCAGGACAGACCCAGCCGCATCACCGGGCCCGTCATTAGAGGCAGAGCACCCAGGCCCTGCAACCCCGGCTGCGGAGCAATCAGTTCATCTGTCTACACCAGTGGGCGTGGGACCAAGTGTGCCTGCCCGTTCCACTGCCGCGCAGCATCCCGACGGCTGTTGGGGTCACCAGAGTTCAAATCAAGCCAGAGCCAGTTAGGGAGCTGAAGCCGGACGCTGATGCCCCCTACTAGGAATGACAATACACCAGCAACAGATGATGCCTGCAATGACCACGCCAGAGCGACAATGGCAGACGATGCTTGCCCGCACTTGGAAAGAAAAAGGGTACCTGAGGAAGACCACTTTCCATAACCGTGGGCCACAGCACATAGGGTACGTCCAGCAGTTTCACCTTGAGAAGGGAGGGGGTTTTCTGTGGGAAGCAAACCTCTCAGAAGTATTTCTCACCCGTCGAGATGTCGAGCAGCATCTCCCCAGTGGTCACCCAGGTTGTAACCTGGAGGCCGGAGAAGTAGTCAGCTACACCCGCCATTGGGGTGAACGGGGCTGGTACACCTTAGATGTGAAGCGGCTTGCTATGGTTGATGAGCGAGTAGTACCAGCCGCCGCTGTTGATTACTTACATCCCAGTGAGCAAGAAGAATGTTAAATGCACAGTATTAACAGTTGCTATGCCATAGAATGTTAGGTATCGGTGTTTCGTTTATTATTTTCCGCAGATAATTATTTTTAATATAGAAAATGTTAGCGAATCAACCAGTTTTAATGAAAAGAGGGAAAGTTACCTGATTTTCTAAACAAATTGCCAAAGTGTGTACACCGGTACATGGACTCCGTTAAAAGGTTTTATATATTTTAAGTAATAATGGACCACAATCACAGGACTGGCGTGACCAACACAAACTTGTGTCTTGTATAAGAGTTACACCTCTTGTGCCAGCCAGAGTCATAAAAATCACAACACTCGGGACCTTAACCCAGTCACGGACATTTTAGGTTTCCAGGGGGAACAGGTTGTTTGGGTGGCGGGTTATTGGGATCTGGGACGTTGGAACTGGACTGTCGCAGGAAGGGGCTGCAACGGAGTAGGTTGAGCCTCCGTTACCAGTAAAACCGGTAGCGTCCCACGGTGGGGCGACGAACTCTAAAGTGGTATTTTAGTAATGGTAAGTGCATTACCTCCCCTGTGTGGGATGGACCCGTTAAAATAAAAGTATGTTGACCTATCTTCTTTTCAGTTCCAGCAAAACAAAACAAACCTCTGTCATTCTGTAGTTCACGGACGAGATACATTTAACCAAGGGGGAATGTGACGCCCTGGCCTATCAGATCGTCACAGGGTATTGTGCAATCTGCCCACCTGCACAGTATCCACCCTCCTTGGTTAACGGATCCCAGTCCACTGGTGTTGTTAACAGCTAGTCCAATTAAACTCCTAGGAACACTTCCCAAATGAACCTACCAGACACACCACTGGGGGGCCTGAAGGGAATAGGGTCGCCCACATGGGGGTTGGTGAGGAGAGAGTGAGGACAGTGTCAGTTGAGTTGAGTGAGTTGAGTTGAGAGGAGAGTGGAGAGAGGAGATGAAGTGGCTCTTGTGAGGAGAGGCCACGGAGGAGAGCTCCTGTATCCTAGGTGGCAGACATTGGTCTGGGCCTGGTAGGAGCTGGAACCCCGGTCGCAGGGGACAGTGTCAAGGGGCATGGACTGTCGAAGAGGGCGCCGGTGGCCTTGAGCTATAACCGAGCAGGGGCCAGGGCACGACAGGGTATATGGACCCTAGGCTGGAAAGTAGCTTCACGCGTTCCAGTAATTTACTCGACGGGGGTGAAGACTTCAAGTGTCATCCCCAACCAGCTTCAAAATTGGGGTACTAGTGCAGCGATGGGATAGGACTTTCCCACTACAGTCCAAAGAAATCCTACGCATGAACCCTGAGAGCAAGCTTACTCCGTTAGCCACACGGGTGAGCGGAGAGTTTTATATTAACGGGTCCAATTGAGACTAAGGTGCCAGGGATAGGGCCACAGACTAATAACAACACCAGAAGCACAGATCCAGGCATACTCTCCGCAGACTATGGTGGTGCTCAGAACTTTGGTTTACAAGCTGTCGGTGTGGTTATTTTGGGACTGAGTGAGTACATTGGAAACCCCCTGCACCTATCCCCAATGGTACCCAAACACCATCCATCACCAACGGGCCCCGGGACACAAACCCCCTACTCACGGAGGGGTTAAACATCAGGCTGCCGCACCATCATCACCGGGCTCTTCAACAGCAGCGGTGGTACTCCATCTTACCACGCATATATTAACGGGTCCAATTGAGACTAAGGTGCCAGGGATAGGGCCACAGACTAATAACAACACCAGGGGCACTCTCCGCAGACTACGGTGGTGCTCAGAACTTTGGTTTACAAGCTGTCGGTGTGGTTATTCTGGGACTGAGTGAGTACATTGGAAACCCCCTGCACCTATCCCCAATGGTACCCAAACACCGCACCATCATCACCGGGCTCTTCAACAGCAGCGGTGGTACTCCATCTTACCACGCACCATGGGTGGCGTCACAAATTTTTCAAAATCCCCCCTGTACATATCTCATTCCCCCCCTTCTTCTTAATTCAAGTGTCCGCGAGGACTCCCTGGATCTGGAGCCACCTCGAGCCACCGCGGTTCCGGATCCGAGTGGCAGTATGACCTAGGTAGTGCCAACAAAGAAGCATAAAGTGATTATACAGTTTTTTCATTTTAGCTTTTGGAATCTTAAACTCCCATGTTTGCAGCAAATCTCCAGAATTTTATGCAGATTTATTTGTGTATTTCCATGCATATTTGTGGTTAGATTACTTGCAGTAGAACAAACATATGTGAAGCCAGCGATAAAATGGTCAGATTTTGTGTATCTGCATTTAAAAGCTGGACTGCTGTGTGATGACTAGAGATGAGCGAACCGTTCCCGGTTCGGCTCGAGGTCGGTTCGCCGAACGGAGGTCCCGTTCGAGTTCGGCTCGTCGAACGTTCGACGAACCGAACTCGAACCGCATAGGAAAAAATGGCAGGCAATCACAAACACATAAAAACACCTAGAAAACACCCTCAAAGGTGTCCAAAAGGTGACAAACAACTCACAACACAACACAAACACATGGGAAAGTGAAAAGGACATATACTCATGCGAAAACAAAACAGCTGGACAAGGAAAAAGAGGAGGACACACAGATATATGAGTATATGCAAGGAAACATCGATTCCATTATTGTGCAACTTGACCCCTGCTCATTTTAGGCTTCCAATCTTGATAAATTGCCTGAGCTCGCCACGTACGCCTTGGGGATCTTGTCGTGTCCTGCAGCCAGCGTTCTCTCGGAACCTGTCTTCAGTGCTGCTGGGGGTCTGCTGGCAGATAAGCACACGTGTCTGTCCACTGACAATGTGGACATGGCTCTCAGAGGACTTTTCTTCCCCTGGCTCAGCTAGGGGAGGCGAAAGGCACGCGTATTTTTGAGAGTGCTTCATGCAAAGCATCTTTTTCTTTTTCAAAAGGGGGCTCAACCGATGCCAGTCAAGTGGGGTGTGTGTGGCCCAGTTAGTGGAAACGAGGGAGACTGTGGTTGGAGTCCCCTCGCTGTGTTTCTAAAAGAACCAAGATGAACAAGTCATGGCTTTCAGAGGACTTTTCTTCCCCTGGGTCATCCAGGGGACGGGAAAGGCACGCGTATTTTTGAGAGTGCTTCATGCAAAGCATCTTTTTCTTTTTCAAAAGGGGGCTCAACCGATGCCAGTCAAGTGGGGTGTGTGTGGCCCAGTTAGTGGAAACGAGGGAGACTGTGGTTGGAGTCCCCTCGCTGTGTTTCTAAAAGAACCAAGATGAACAAGTCATGGCTCTCAGAGGACTTTTCTTCCCCTGGGTCAGCCAGGGGACGGGAAAGGCACGCGTATTTTTGAGAGTGCTTCATGCAAAGCATCTTTTTCTTTTTCAAAAGGGGGCTCAACCGATGCCAGTCAAGTGGGGTGTGTGTGGCCCAGTTAGTGGAAACGAGGGAGACTGTGGTTGGAGTCCCCTCGCTGTGTTTCTAAAAGAACCAAGATGAACAAGTCATGGCTTTCAGAGGACTTTTCTTCCCCTGGGTCAGCCAGGGGACGGGAAAGGCACGCGTATTTTTGAGAGTGCTTCATGCAAAGCATCTTTTTCTTTTTCAAAAGGGGGCTCAACCGATGCCAGTCAAGTGGGGTGTGTGTGGCCCAGTTAGTGGAAACGAGGGAGACTGTGGTTGGAGTCCCCTCGCTGTGTTTCTAAAAGAACCAAGATGAACAAGTCATGGCTTTCAGAGGACTTTTCTTCCCCTGGGTCAGCCAGGGGACGGGAAAGGCACGCGTATTTTTGAGAGTGCTTCATGCAAAGCATCTTTTTCTTTTTCAAAAGGGGGCTCAACCGATGCCAGTCAAGTGGGGTGTGTGTGGCCCAGTTAGTGGAAACGAGGGAGACTGTGGTTGGAGTCCCCTCGCTGTGTTTCTAAAAGAACCAAGATGAACAAGTCATGGCTCTCAGAGGACTTTTCTTCCCCTGGGTCAGCCAGGGGATGGGAAAGGCACGCGTATTTTTGAGAGGGCTTCATGCAAAGCATCTTTTTCATCTTGAAAATTGGGTCAACTGATGCCAGTCAAGTGGGGTGTGTGTGACCCAGTTAGTGGAAACGAGGGAGACTGTGGTTGGAGTCCCCTTACTGTGTTTTACATGCTTTTAGTAGGGCATGACATGGCTTAGAGGTTGACTTTCAGCATCTGGAAACTGTTGGCTACCAAAATGCTGCCTTTCCAACCTTTTTAACCGAGGATTTTTGAGACCTTATGCCCATCGCAGTGCCCCAAGAGCCGATGCCCAGGCGCCACTCCTTCTCCAACAAAGGCGTGCACGCGCTACACCAGCATGTCGCACTAAACATCACTGATTCCTTGAGAAACTCTGTGTGACAGGGTGCATTTCACCACAGATAATTGGCCCAGTAAGCATGGACAGGGGCGTTACATGTCGCTGACTGGGCAATGGGTTACTGTGGGGAGAGATGGAGAAGGGTCTGCTGTACAAGTCTTGCCGTCCCCACGAGTTGTTTCAATCCTTCTTCTGTATGTAGAAGTTACTACACTGCTTCTGCCTCTTCAACCTTGTGTGGGTCCTCCACCTTGGCGCAAACCCTGTGTGGTCAGGCCACCCTTCCTTGTAACTGCGCACAAGGAATACCACACACCTCCTTACTATGCTGGCAGCAGAGCTCAATGCCATCAGGCGGTCAAAGGTTTACTTTGAAATGTATGGGAAATGTGAGTCACACCGCTGAGAAGTTGTGGACGGTTAGCTCTGGAGACCGAGTTTCATCAATGGTTGTCTCCACTCAACCAGCAGCCAGGGAAGGCCGGGTGCAACAATGATGCAAACATGGGTGCGGCCCTTTGCTGTGACAATGTGACACACGTGCCTTGTGTGGTTCACGTGTTGAACCTGGTTGTCCAGCAATTTTTAAAGCACTATCCTGGCCCACATGGCCTTCTGCAGAGAGCACGGTGTAACGCCTTCCTTGATCCACACACTCAGATGGGCTGTAAATGATAGGCTAGAGGGAAGCCACTCACCAAGCAGGACCCCTAGAACCCTGAAACCCTTTAACCCCTGTACAGGGATTAGGAATTACACAGGGCCCAAGGTGATTAATACCTGTGGAAGGCTGCAGTTCCAGAGAATAGTAGTCAGGCAGGGTCAAAACATTAATTGAGTAACAGGAACAGAATGGGACGGCCAGGACTTAATCAGAAAACAAGCAGAGGTGAAATGCGGATCGGCCAACAAGGTACATAAACAGCAAGCAGGAAAAGTAGTCAGGTAACAAGCACACAAAATCATAAAACTGAACTGGGGGTAAAATTAACCAGAGGTTCATAGCTATGTCTGGCAGTGGTCTGCAGACAGGATGGGCATAAAAAAGGGTGTGGTGTCTTCCCATTGGTTGTAGCTGAATGATGGTATTTCATCTGTGAGATACCCACCAGCTACATTCAGCCAGAGATTCTGCATCTGTCAAGGTAATGCAGCCCAGTGGGTGAGCATAACCTGCGTCCACCTGCGCCGCTGGCATCGACTCCTCTCCCATCATCAGCACCTGGCGACCGGAGTACAAATTGACGGAGCGTACTCCGTTGGTGACTTAACAGCCGTGTGCGGCAATGATGCAAACCTGGCTGCGGGCCATCGTCAGGGCAATGTGACACACGTGCCTTGTATGGCTCATGTGTTGAACCTAATTCTCCAGCAATTTTTAAAACACCATCCCGGCCTTCATGGCCTTGTGCAGCGGGCACGCTCCCTATGTGCTCACTTCCATCGTGCGCACACAGCAGCTCAACAACTTTTGTCGCTACAGAAGTCTTTAGGTCTGGTGGTTAAACGCCTGAAATGCGATGTGCCGACACGCAGGAATTTGAATCTGCACATGTTGCAGCGTTTGTGGCAGCACCGCCGAACCCTGCTGCAATACATTATGACATATAGCCTGGGATAACTTGATCCAGAGGTGGTGCAGATCACTCTGCTGGAGTGGTGTCAGATCAAGGACCTATGCACCCTGCTACACAGTTTACAAATGTCGACGAAGATGTTTAGCACTGGCAATGTCATTCTCAGCGTGACATTTCTGGTCATCTACATGATGGAGCACACTGTAATTATTATTCGGAGTCAGGTGTTGGGACAAGAGGAAGGGGAGGAAGTACAGGAGGAGTCATATGCGGAAGGGATAACAAGATCTACGAGGTCCAGATGGTCAGCGGCACTTATGCGGCAGTCATGGTGAGGGAGAGGGATTAACAAGGGCGCATAGTATCAGAAAAAAGTGTTGATGAAGGTGCAGGAGCCCACGAAGAAATGGAGGACGAACTGGCGATGGGCATGGAAGACTCAGCAGATGAGTGAGAGCTTGCTCACATTTCGGTTGTGCGAGGTTGTGGGGAGAGGGCAGAGGAAGGAGGCACGATTCTCACCTCTCTGCCACCAACACACCAAGGACTTGGTCCTCCTGGATGCACAAGACACATGAGCGCCTTCTTGCTGCACTACCTACAACATGACCCTCGGATTGTACGAATTCAAAGTAATCCGGAATACTGGGTTGCCATACTGTTAGATCCCCGGTACAAGACAAAATTTGGCGAAATAATTCCTGCCATAGAAAGGGGCGCAAGTATACAGGAGTATCTGCAGAATGTGGTACGCAATCTTAGATCTGCTTTTCCATTAAACACCAGTGCTGCACAGAGTGAATCTCAACGGTTTGTCATGGATAGGAGGAAATGGTCTTTTACTTGTCCACATCTGAGGGACCGAGGGCTGGCTGCTGTGCTGAGATGGTGTTGAGTACGGTGTCCCTGCAGAGTTGCACTTTTGGTCATATACCAAAATGAGTTGAAAAAGGACAGATGCTGGTGGAAAGGGGAACAGGTGTGTTGGAAAGGGGAAAAAAGTTTTGGTCCGTGGATTTGGTGGTTAAGCAACAGTAACATTTGCTGAAGAAACACCATCTGTTACAGTGGGACTGGCAGATTTGGATAAGGTGGTATATACTATGTTACCGCTATATAACGAAAATTAATAAGAAAAGAAAGAGAAAGGTATATATCCCCATCAGCAGTCAGTGTCCACCGTGCTCCCAGTTGGAAAAGGAGAGGTTGGCAACTGGAAGGTTTGGTGGAGGATACAGAGCTGTGTGGCTATGAAACTAATAGTAGCCTGAACCGAGTTAGACGCCATTCGGATCTGGAGACTGGGAGCCCTGTTAGCGTCACAGGGTCCACATGCCCACCCAGCCCAGGAACTCCCTGTTAACAACACAGGGGCCATTGAGTACGCTGACCGTGTGCGTAGGGGCCACACCTGTGGACAGCAGGCGCATCAGCAGCAGCAGGCCTGTTAATGCCACTGGGCTGCACAAGCAGGACTGGTAGGACAGGAGCTGGTCTTAAACGTTCTGCGTTACCAACTGTGGTGGTGGCCTGCATCGACACCCTATCCCTGCCTACCTCTGGCCTAAAGCCGCAATGGGTTCAACACATGGAGGTGTGCTCTTTCGGAGCATAATAGAAGACTGCGTACCTCCTTGTTGGCTCCAGCCCCTTTTATAACCTGGGTCCGCCCCAAACCAGGGTGAACCACAATGCACCTCCTGGAGACAAAAGTAGAGTGACACGTCATGAGTGGCATAACTAGCGTCCTATTTGGAACCGCAACTTCAATGATGACCTCATGGCTGCCATGACCCAAACACCTCACCAGTCATCGTCTGACCATCAATAATGCGGTGACACGTCATAGGGGTGGGCCTCTGCAAGCCATTTGGGAGGACACCTGATGCCCCGTGGTCTATATGGGACCCCCACATCAGGGGCAGGGCCAAAGAGTTCATTACCGGACCTAGTCTCTGATGCAGTAAGTGCCTGAGCATGCTCAGTAGCATGAAATACAGTCTCTGAAAAAAGACTATCAGCTTTAGCATGGTGTCTAGGCACAAAACAGGACTTAGACCCGGCACGGAATGCAAATACCTGTGCAAAGAGGCTTTTCACACTTAGTGTGGGAGCATGCGCTGTATCCCGAAATGAAGACTTAGCGTCAGGAATGGCACAATCAGGCTGAGCATACTCACTAGGCGAAACACTGTAGTTAGGCTGCAGCTGGGGTAAATCGGCACACGCATGCGCACTAGCTGCCTCTCCACAATTAGACGTGGAGGAGAAATTGCTCTTCGGGTGTGAACTTGGAGATGCTGTCTATGAACAGAAGGAAAAGCTAAAGGAAGCCTCACTTTCTATCCCTCCGAATTATTAAATGCAGCAATGAATTCCCTGAGTTTGCTATAACATTAGCGTAGCAAAATGTGCATGAGGGTGTCATGCACAGGTGCTAGAAATAGCTTGTCACCAGTGGGGCACTAATGGAATACAACAGCCAGTTCTATGATGCCACTAAATGGCAGTATTTTTTGCTATCATTATAGCTTATTAAAAACAGAGCAGGAGGGTGTCATGCAGAGGTACTGCACATAGATTTGCACTAGTGTGACTAGACAAAAGTCCAATAGCCACGTTTAGGATGCCACTAAGATTCCTCAGTGTTTGCTAGTATAATGGCTTAGTAACAATGATTTTGAGTGTGCAATGCAGGCAGACGTGCTGCAAATATCTGTGCACTAGTGGGAATATACAGAAGTCTAATAGCCACATTTAGGATGCCACTAAGTTTCCTCAGTGTTTGCTAGTATAATGGCTTAGTAACAATGAGTTGGAGTGTGCAATGCAGGCAGAGGTGCTGCAAATATCTTTGCACTAGTGTGACTAGACAAAAGTACAATAGCCACGTTTAGGATGCCACTAGGTACACTGAGTGTTTGCTAGTATAATGGCTTAGTTATAATGAGTTGGAGTGTACAGAGGACAGGAGGGTACAGTGCCAGGATTGTCGGGCTCTGGGTAGAGGAATGGAAGCCTGCCTTTCTATTCCCTCCTAATGGGGAAATGCAGCGATGAAATCCCTGACCTTGGCTACACAGACGCTGTCTCTGTTTTCAGGACCTGTCACCTATGGCTCTGACCCTGCCGGTACGAGCCCTTAAAAGGACTGATAGAAAGTGCTCTCCCTAAGCTGTCCAGCGCTGTGTATGGAGCGCATACAGCAGTATCGACGATAGGACAAAGGACGGAGCTGCGCCAGTGATGTCTGACACCAAGGACGCAGAAGAGATAATGGCGTGCTGGAGGAAAATGTCCGCTTTTATAATGCAGGGACATGTGACATGGACATCCTATCACACATGCCGTTGCTTCTCTGGCTAAAAGTCCACTTAGCTGTGTGTGTGTCTGGGATTGGCTGACATAATGGCCCTCCCCACTACACGCGCGCGCTTAGGGAAGGAAGACAAGAAAAAAAAAAAAAATGGCGATCGCCATTATACAAACAGCAGTGATCTGAAGTCGCTGTTCACGCACACTATACACTGAAATGTCATAATAGTGTATAGAATACCGATCTCAAACGTTTCTAGAACCATCGAGCTTTTGCAAAAAGCTCGAGTTCTAGTTCGATCTAGAACAGGCCCCAAAATCACTCGAGCCTAGAACTGGAGAACCTCGAACCGCGAACCGCGCTCAACTCTAGTGATGACTTCTAATTCACCAGTGCATTTTGTTCACAGCAAAAGGTTACCCAGTGTATGTTTGAATAAACCCGTCAAAGAAATGTCTCTCAAATTATTGTAATGAAATAATGAATGACACTAATGATGGCATTCCTACCAGCATTATTATTACACTAGTCTTATGGGAATGTCATTTTTTTCTTTACTAAATCAAAAGATTTTTTTCAGTGAAATGTTACATGAATGCAAATAAAATACACTATAAAATAATACAAATTGCATAAGGTTTAAAGAAATATTTAACATTTTAGTGATCTAGTCTGTAATATTTTAGATATATACTACACTTATATAAGATACACTTTATTGTGCCCATGGACATTTATTGTTCAGACAAACAGTGCCATGCAAATGTTTGGGCACCCTTTGTCATTGCTGTTAGTGTGAACAGATAAAAAGGGAACCTGTCACCAGTTTTTTCCCTATTAAACAAAAATATCACTCCTGGGCTGCATTCTAGGAAGTTGCACCTTATTGCTGGCCCCCCTTGCAGACCCCTAAAAGAACTTTATAAAATCTTACCTTTTCCTATGCAAATGAGTTTGGTTGGATAGATGGGCGTCCTCTAATTTGGCTCCTGTCCCCCCTCCTGCCGCTGTTCACCATCCCCCAGTCATAATTTACATGGATGATGCCGCCTCATGTTGCTGGAGTCTTGCGCAGGCGCATTTTGCTTTGTTCCTATCGCGGGGCTGAGCATAAAGTTTCCGGTGATGTAGTTGCGCAGACGCAAGATTATGGGCGGGTACGAGGATGACGCTGGTGAGGTCATACACAGCGCCGCCCATAATCTTGCGCCTGCGTAACTACATCACCGGCGCTTGTGCGAGGGAAACTTTATGCTACTGTGTATAAGGGAGCTATGGGGGCATTATACTGTCTATAAGGGGACTTTTTGGAATAAAATGTTTAGGGGATTATTGGTATGCTACTATCTACAGGGTCATTGAGTACTGTATATAGCAGGGTTAGATGAGTATCTGATATTTGTTTTTTCATTGTACTTTATGGGGACTGTGTGGGTATTATCCAGTGTAGAGGCCTGGAGTACTATTTATGGGTTTAAGACATGATGGCACTTTTACTAAATTTAACAGACGGGTTTATCTTCGCAAGGTCTCACCAAAGGTTCTATTCAGCTTCATGTGTTTTGACCGAGCTATTGTAAACTGGCATATTAAGCCTGCTTTATACCTTACGATGCAGCATACGATATCGTATGCGATCGTAACCGCCCCCATCGTATGTGCGGCACGTTCAATTTGTTGAATGTGCCGCACATACGAGTAACCCACTGTCACACGTACGTACCCGTCCAGATGAGCTCGATGTGGGCAGCGAACGTCCACTTCCTGGAGTGGGAGGGACGTTCGGCGTCATAGCAACGTCACGTGGCAGCCAGCCAATAGAAGTAGAGGGGCGGAGCTGAGCGGGACGTAAACATCCCGCCCACCTCCTTCCTTCCGCATTACCGGCCGGGAGCCGCAGGACGCAGGTAAGATCTTTCATCGTTCCCGGGGTGTCACACACTGCGATGTGTGCTACCCCGGGTACGAAGAACAATCTGACCTTCAATTCATGAGAAATGAACGACATGCATGCTATGAACGTTTTACCGTTCAATCGCAATGGCACGTAGCTGTTACACACTGCAATGTAACTTACGATGCCAGATGTGCATCACTTACGATGTGACCCCGCCGTCACATTGTAAAATACATTGAAGCGTGTAAAGCGGGCTTTAATCTCAAAAGTTGTAAGATTTCTTTACATCTCTGCTTTAAGTAAACATTGGGGCAACTTTTCAATGCATGTTATGCCAGTTTTCTGGTGTAAAAGCTTTGATGAGTCTTGGTCTTATTATAATTAAGATTAATATTACTTATATAATGTTCAATTAATAACTATTTGTATGAATAATATCGGTCTGTACTGACCTTTAAGGACTCATTCAGACATTAGTTTTTTTGAGTAAAAAAAATGAGCCGAGTTTCATCAGATTTTCATCAGAGTTTGGTGAGAGGTTCATCAGTTTTTTTCACTGATGAGAAAAAAAGTTTCCTCATCTTCTCCAATCAGTCAGTAAAAAATGGATAGCAAACAGATGGCATTCGAATGCTGTCAGATTTTTTCACGGAGTTATAGACCTGCATTGATGATTTTGCTCTCACACTCTGATCAATATCAGTCAGGTGTCTGCGGTTTTGCACAGACCACTTGGTAGAAGGAAAAGCTCTGACATGTGGACAGCTCCATAGACTGCCATAGGTACGAGTGCTATGGGTCAAAAAAACAGATAGCACGTGTACGGGGAAAAATGACATGTGATTCCTAAGGGTATGTGCCCACAATCAGAACTCATTGCGTTTTGGACGCAGTGGGTCCTGACCTGCGGGGCCACGAGACTCCTCCACAGGAGAACGCAGGAGACCACAGTGCACTGAACCCTGATTGTGAGTATGAACAGCTGCGGTCTTCTGCTTTCTCCTGCTTGTGTTCACCCTATGGAGGACGCATGCAAATTCGCAGCAAACAACTGACATGCTGCAGCTTGGAAAGATGAACCGCAGGTCAGTGTTTGCAGCGAAAAAACAAGCACAGTGGCACGAGATTTCTAGAAGTCCCATCTGTGGCGCCCCTGACCTGGTCAGGCACCACTGAGTACTGCACCCATGTCGGGACAGTGCTTCCAGGTAATTCCAAAAGGCCAGAATGAGGTGTGTACGCACAGACACATAGCAACCAGGTCTCCCACACCATTAGAAGGGACCCTTGGCTAGCTTTCAATTCTCAGCAAGGGGTGTAGTGGAGGGGCTGGAAGCTAGGTTGCAGAGGCTGTAAGGAAAGGAGGAGGAGCAAGCCAGTCTGGGAGCAGTGTACAGAAGTTGCTGAAGGAAGCAGACGTACAGCCACGCTAGTCCGGCCCTACAGGTGTTGTAGCTGTTAGCGGGGGAGTACAGTGACCAGAAAGTCAGTCTGAAAGACACCTGAAGAGAAGCAGTCGAGTACGGGGACTGCTGGTGACTAAGCACGCACAGGGAACAGGTCCCTAGAGCGGACATCCATTTACCGATCTGCTAAACCTGCCAGTGAGGGGACTAGAGGTTCCTCACCAAATATACAGAGTTTGAGCCTCAGCAGCAACAAGGGAACCCATAAGGAGATAGGGCCAGAAGCCATCTCACCTGGTCCATGCTGCCAGCAAACGGGCCAGAAAGGGGAGAAAAAGCAGCTGTGACTTCCCTGGATGAATCCCACGATACTGCAAGTCAGGGGTTATCCGAAACAAAAAAAGTGCTAGGAAGGCGAGTTAATGGCTACCCTCAGTTCGGCCTGAAGGAGTTCCTGGTTCCACCTGGTTTAATCACAGCATCGCCCGGGTGCCTCACAAACCAACTAAAAGTGAGTAAACAAGTTGAAAGACTGTCTGGACTGTGACTGAGTTATTCTGCGACCTGTTGTTCCACACATCCGAGTCCCTGGGGCCAGCCTCACTCACGGGGGGCCACACCACCAGACTGCAGACACCATCAGCCCCAGACGCTCGTTAAACCTGCAGTGGCGGTCACCCACAACTCTGACTGCAAACCGTGAGTAGCGTCACGACTACCATGTAAATAAACCTGACATACCTATTGCCAGCGGTAATGAACTGGAGCCCCTGTGGCATCCCAGATGGTGGATCGACGTACCTGAGGCGACCGCTACAGGTGGGCGACACACATCCACTGTACATATTGGATGCAGCGAAAACACTATACATCCAAAACGCTACTTATACTGATCGTGGGCACGCACCCTTACACATGTAGTTTAATAATCTGTGTGATCTGCTGGGTTCTAATATATTTTGCACAATAAAACTTTAAAATATGGGCTATGCTATGAATGGGACCAGCTTCAGTACCAGCCACAACTGCTCAAAGGAGCACCTTAGCCCCTTTATTTAATTTAGGTTGGACCCCACTCTTACAACTTTTTAGGCGGAGGCTATTATGATTCCAATCAAAGAAAATTTCATTTACTTTATATGTAAACTGTGGAATGATGGTTAATGGTAGAGATGGATGAATTGTTTGTAATTCGAATTTGACAAATTTTCCTCAAAAATTAGATTTGCTCGAATTTTAGCACTGGAAAGCTTGTAATTGTTCATAAACTACACATGGTAGAAAGAATAAAGAGAGAACCTTGCTGAACATAAGAGCTTGCACTGTACAGGAGAGGGAGGTCTCCACTGACCACAAGAGCTTACACTCTATAGCAGAGAGAGGACTCCTCTGACCATAAGAGCTTACACTTTACAGGAGATGTAGGTCTCCACTGACCACAAGAGCTTACACTCTATAGCAGAGAGTAGACTTCTCTGACCATAAGAGCTTACACTGTACAGGAGAGAGAGGACTCCACTGACCATAAGAGCTTACACACTATAGGAGGGAGAGGACTCCTCTGATCATAAGAGCTTACACTGTACAAGAGAGAGAGGACTCCTCTGACCATAAGAGCTTTCACTCTACAGGAGAGAGAAAGAAGACCCTACTGACCATAAGAGCTTACACATTACAGATGAGAGAGATTTATTCAGTGACTCTGGAGATGGAAAATGTTCTGCCATACAAACTGTGCTCCACTGAGGACCACTATCTGTGATGACTCAGGTACTGACCACCACTGTACAAGGTGTGATAATCTGAAGGATGTCATAGCTGCAGTGCATAATGACGATTCCTGTGCAATAACACACAAATGATGTTTTCCTGCAGTCTGATACTTCAGAAGTATGACAGACAGTGCTGTGATTTTTTTTCCAAAAACTATGAATCGCAAAATGTTGAAATTTGTGTAAAACTCCAAAGTTTATGAAATTTGAGTCGAACTGGTTTTTACGAGGGGACTGGCAGATTATGATAAAGGTGGTGAATATCCCAATCGCCAAGGGACATGCTCCAAGATGGTAGAGGAGCTGCTGGCAACCTGTAGGGCAGGTGGATAATACAGAGCTGGGTGGCTCCGAAATAATATGAGCCTGATCCAAGTTAAAACGTCACTTGGACAAGGACTATTGTGAACCCTGTTCACGCCACAGGGTCCACACTTCCAAACCAGGAACTCCCTTGTTAGCATCACAGGAGTCCTGGGGTACACTGTCCATGGGTGTAGGGGACACACTGGGACAGTTCGTGCAGCAGCCCAGTTAACTCCACTGGGCTGCTACAACAGGACTGGAGTGATAATAGGGGAAGCGCGACATCTGACCCTAACGTGCCGAGCCATGAATCTTGGCGTGACAGGCATCAGACGCCTAACCCTACCTACCGCTTCCAGAACTAGTGGTTGAGGCCGCAATGTGGCTCTATCATATGAAAAGACCATGTGCATATGAAGTCTCCAGGCCCTTTTAACACCTAGGGTCCGCCCCAAACCCAGTGTGAGCCACAATGGCGCCTCCAGGGGCCAATAGCGGAGTGCCACATCATCAGGGACGTCACTGATGACACAATGGCAGCACCGCCCATAATACCCTACCAGTCATTGTCTGATGATCAATGATGGGGTGCCAGGTCATAGGGCGGGCCTCCATGAGCCAGTCCGGAGTATCCACATCATCAGGACATTTAACGTTATCCAGCATATAAGGGCCTGCCACCTCACGGACATGCACTCAGTAGCCTGAACAACCGACTTACTCTCAGAAATAAGACTAACAAGCTGAGCATGCTCAGTAGGCACAACCAGGACTGAAGGCCCTGTCACACACAGAGATAAATCTGTGGCAGATCTGTGGTTGCAGTGAAATTGTGGACAATCAGTGCCAGGTTTGTGGTTGTGTACAAATGATATGTCCATGATTTCACTGCAACCACAGATCTGCCAAAGATTTATCTCTGTGTGTAAAGTGGCCTTTAGACACCGCATGGAGTCCAAGCACCTGAGCAAAGAGGTTTTTCAAACAAAATGTGGGAGCATGCTTAGTTGCCTGAACTGAGGACTAAGGGGTACTTTACACATTGCGACATCGCTAGCATCGGCTAGCGATGTCCAGCGCGATAGTACCCGCCCACGTGCACATGCGATATGTGGTGATTGCTGCCGTAGCGAACATTATCGCTACGGCAGCTTCACACGCACATACCTGCTCGACGACGTCGCTGTCACTGCCAAACTATCCCTCCTTCAAGGGGGAGGTGCGTTCGGCGTCACAGTGACGTCATCGCGACATCACTAATCTGCCGGCCAATAGAAGCGGAGGGGCGGAGATGAGCGGGACATAACATCCCGCTCACCTTCTCCCTTCCACATTGCCGTCGGGATGCAGGTAAGGAGATGTTTGTCGCTCCTGCGGGTTTACACACAGCGATCTGTGCTGCCGCAGGAGCGACAAACAACATTGTACCTGCGGTCGACATGAAAATGACCGACGCTACACAGATCAACGATTTTAGATGCTTTTGCGATCGTTTATTGGCGCATATAGGATTTACACGTTGCAAGGTCGTTACTGGCGCCGGATGTGCGTCACTAACGATGTGACCCCGATGATATTTTGGAAGCGATGTCGCAACGTGTAAAGCCCCCCTTAGCCTCAGGAATGGAACTTACAGGCTGAGCATGCTCACTAGGTGAAACACTGGACATAGGCTGTGGCTGGGGAAAATCGGCACTCGCATGAGCCCTAGCCGCCTCTCCACACTTAGACGTGGAGGAAGAAACAGCAGCTGGCCGACCTGAGGCATGGTTAAAAATGGTGGCCGGCGCCTGGGAGTAGCGCGAACCGCAGCAGGTTGCTTGCGGCTACGGCGGTGCCTATTTGTAATACTGGTTCTTTTGAAAATCGATTAGCTAAGTTCTATTTAACGGTAGATATGATGCTCTTTTCCCATAAATTCAGTGTATTTTAAGTTTAATAAATATAGTAATTATTAATTTGTCATCAACATATTTATCTGGTGTTCTGAACAGTACGCTGAAACCACATTTCTACAGATAGAAATAATAATAATAATAATAATAATAACAATATGAAGATAGTTTGTATATTCATAACTTCTAATTTGAGCCTTTATGTATAAACAGTGTGAGCCTGCATATTGCACAGCATGCTTAATCATCATGATACAGTTTTTAATAGTGACCTTTAATATATGAAAGCAATTGCAAACTATGTCATTTCAATCATACTTGGAATAATGTCATATATATGAAAAATGTCGTAATTGGAAGATTAAACAGTTTTAAGAAAAACATGTTTTCCATAAATGAAGCTTTACCACTTAGCAACAATTTACATAAGGTCTGGATAGAATTGTGAATCAGAGGAAAGACTGGCAGTATAAATTAAATTATATAGAAATATCAATTCAATAACGAGTTACCTGTAATCCCCACAGGGGCAAACTTCTCTCCACCCATATTATAGAAGACCTGTAATAAAGCACATGGGACAAGTTATAAAACAAAGAAAAAGCTTATTCTGTAATTTTGTGCTAGTTATATGCAAAAGACTTTTACTTTTTTTATCTACAGGATTTTTTAGGCTTTCTAAATATAGTGGAAATAAAAGGTTTATGTTATAAATGTTTTTTAGCTCCTATGGATTTGGTTCTTAGGGTCTTTAACCCCTTCAGCCCCCGGGCACTTTCCGTTTTTGCGTTTTTGTTTTTTGCTCCCCTTCTTCCGAGAGGCGTAACTTTTTTATTTTTCCATCAATCTTGCCATATGAAGGCTTGTTCTTTGCGAGACGAGTTGTACTTTTAAATTAAACCATAAGTTTTACCACATAGTGTACTGGAAAACGGCAAAAAAATTCCAAGTGCGGAAAAATTGCAAAAAATGTGTGATCGTACAATAGTTTTTGGGATATTTTATTCACTGTGTTCACTATATGGTAAAACTGAGGTATTTATGTGATGCCTCAGGTCAGTGCGAGTTTGTAGACACCAAACATTTATAGGTTTACTTGTATCTAAGGGGTTAACAAAAAATTCACAAGCTTGTCCAAAAAAAGTGGCGCACGTTTTGAGCCATTTTCCAAAACCCGTAGCGTTCTCATTTTTGGAATCTAAGGCTCAGTGATAGCTTATTTTTTGCGTCTCGACCTGACGTTTTTAACGGTACCATTTTTGTACAGATGCTACGTTTTGATCGCGTGTTATTGCATTTTGCACAAAATTTGCGGCGACCAAAAAACGTAATTTTGTTGTTTGGAATTTTTTGCCGCTACGCCGTTTACTGATCAGATTCATTGATTTTATATTTTGATAGATCGGGCATTTCTGAACGCAGCGATACCAAATATGTGTGTATTTTTTATTTTTTTAACCCTTTAATTTTCAATGGGGTGAAAGGGGGGTGATTTGAACTTTTAAGTTTTTTTATTTTTTTTAACTTTTTAAAACTTATTTTTTTATTTTTTTTTTAATTTTACTAGTCCCCCTAGGGGGCTATAGCGATCAGCAATCCGATCGCTCTGCACTATCTGCAGATCTCAGCTACAGAGCTGAGAACTGCAGATTTGCTGCTTTACTTTCAATGCCGGCTGTACTCCGGCATTGAGAGGAAGTGAGTCATGTTAGCTACAGGCGTCATCACATGACCCTGTGCTACCATGACAACCCCCGAAAGTCACATGATCATGTCACGTGACCTCCGGTGGGGGCGGGGTAAGTGTCTGTCATGGCGGCGCCCATATACATATTGCTGCCAGATTTTGGCAGCGAAACGTAAGGGGTTAATGGCCGCGGGTCGAAGCGATTCCACCCACGGCTAGCAGGCACACATATCAGCTGTTGATAACAGCTGATATGTGTGCGGATCGCCGCCGCCTGCCGGCGGCAGGGGGCGAGGCTTACCGGCACACGATCCATGACGTACCCAGTACGTCATGGGTCGTTAAGGGGTTAAAGGCATCCTGTTATGTAAAAAATGCTATTCGCATACTAAAGCTGCCTGGCTATTGCACTGAAAGCCAGAGTATTGAAGGGATATTAACTTGGTTCTTCTCGCCAGCTCGGGCTTTCAGTCACAGAGACTTCACAATATTCCAACAAACCATTCTCACATTTAAGTTGGCAATGGCCCCTGCTAAACGGGATGGCTGCATAACCCTTGTGTTTTCTTTATCCCATACGGTTATTTAATGCTTTGATCTTCCTCCTCCATCTACTGTTGTCTCCTTTGAGTTCCCCCATTTCTGCGCAAAACTTTGCACAGATTCAAAAAATAAGATCAATCATACTAGACAGGTTTTCACTGTTCAACCACTTCAACCCTTTGCTTATATATGAAGTACACTTCAGCCCAAAATAACGAAAGTTTTCCCTCAGAGGTCTGCCTATCTGAAAGTGTGAGAACCTTCAACTGTAAATGTGGAAAACACCGACCAGCTATCATCATCTCTATATAGTTATCCATCTTGTTATCACTATTAAAGAGACTGTTCATTTCCAAGGCGTAGTTGTTTCCTTCATAATTGAAATTAACTGCACAAACAACTATCACCACCATCAGACTCTACCTGAAGGGCAGCTACTGTGCAAACACTACATCCCACTTCTATGTTCCCTTTCTACTGGGGAACTTTGTGAGTGTGCAATTCTGAGTTGACTTTCTGTGACAATAAGCTCGGTCATTATGAAGCGAATTACAGACCGCCTGGACCTGAACCAGTATCGTGCACCACTTTCGCTTACCAATACCTTCACTGGCTTCCCATTGCCCAACAACTCCAGTTTAAAACCCTAATTATGAACTACAAAGCCATCCACAACCTGTCTCCTCCTTATATCTGTGACCTACTCTCCCGATACTTACCTGCTTGTAACCTTAAGTCCTCACAAGATCTCCTTCTCTACTCCTGTTACAGTTCCCAATTCTGGGTATCTGTGTGTTTCCTTCCACTTTGCTGTGGCACTGGAGATAATGTTCGGATTTCTTGCTACTGCACATGTGCGATGGCTGGAGACTAAGTCCTATCTTGGAGCCATTGCACATGTGTGAGTGACATCATCACTGACACGAGGTCACATGTCTCTGACACCTTCTAAGCTGATTGGCCGCTGGTCATGTGCTTGTGACACGAGGTCACATGTCTCTGACACCTTCTATGCTGATTGGTCACTGGTCATGTGCTTGTGACGCCTTGCTCGGTGATAGGCCAGCGTGACATCATTGCTTTCGTTCTGTCAGCGGATTGGCTCTGGTGTCCTCCATCTTAGATGAGGCATAGAGTCTATATAAGACCCTGACGCACGCTGCTCGGCGCTCAGTCCTCTTGGTTCATGCATGAGAGTAGACGCTCTGTGCACAACCCTCTAGGCATCTCTCTGTCTATGCTAGGTGAGCGGTATCGGCAGCGTAGCGTTCTTGTACCTTACAGCTTTGGCTGTGGTCCGTATCCTTGCACCTTATTGGAGCAGAAATAGGCAGGTGCCTGAGGCACATGGTCAGGCTGAGCCTTGTGATTCTACTCGTAGGTCGAC
This sequence comes from Anomaloglossus baeobatrachus, assembly GCF_048569485.1. Lineage (NCBI taxonomy): Eukaryota > Metazoa > Chordata > Amphibia > Anura > Aromobatidae > Anomaloglossus > Anomaloglossus baeobatrachus. The sequence goes on from NC_134360.1 coordinate 148,659,720, forward strand.
GTTGCCGCTAGGGTAACGTTCCTTATACTGCGTCTGGCAGTTATTCGTATCCTCGCACACTAGGGGAGCAAACATAGGTAGGAGCTTTGTGCGGCTTGTGCTGCTATCCGTCTCTTTTGCACCACTAGTAGAGCGGACCTAGGCAGGTGCCATATCTAGTGGTTCGTGTCCTCGCACACTAGTGGAGCGAACGCAGGTAATAGCTTTGTGCAGCTTGTGCTGCTGTCCATCTCTTTTGCACCACTAGTAGAGCGGACCTAGGCAGGTGCCATATCTAGTGGTTCGTGTCCTCGCACACTAGTGGAGCGAACGCAGGTAGGAGCTTTGTGCGGCTTATGCTGCTGTCCGTCTCCTGGCACCACTAGAGGAACGGACCTAGGTAGGTGCCATTTCACACTCACTGCTTTTGTCTCTGTGACCATTAACAGAGACCATACCACACACCCTCCAAGTAAAGGAGGAATTGCCTTATTTTCTAACTATATTCCTCTGTGAGTTTAACAGAGGTATTGCACTCTGCACTTGTGCTACTACTATTTACAGCGGCACACTTATATACTCTTCCTCACTCATTAACATACCCCTTTTACGTTAATGCTAAATACGGTAGTCGCTGTGACTTTAACAATACACTCCGTAATTGGCTCTAGTGTCACTGAGACGTATCAGTGTCAGTACTGCTTTCGTGGTACAAGATACCCCTTATCCTCTGCCATAGTCTGCAGCAGAGACTTTGCACTGTGGACCCTGACTGTCTGATATCCCTTTGGTTTTTATAATCAGACAGCCCCCGTAACAACTCCCCTCCCATCTCCTCTTCTCACCATCACATCCAAGATTTATTCCGTGCCTACCCCATACTCTGGAATGCTCTGTCACAACATATCAGACTCTCGCCTACCTTGACAAGCTTTAAAAGGAACCTGAAGACTCACCTCTTCCGACAAGCCTACAACCTGCTGTAACCCTAAAGCACCGCACAACCATCTCTACCCTCACGTACTGTATCCTCACCCATCCCTTGCAGACTGTGAGCCCTCACGGGCAGGGTCCTCTCTCCTGCTGTACCTGTCTGTGCCTTGCTTTGTTTATAATTATTGTACTTGTCCATACTATGCATAGCCCTTTTCACATGTAAAGCAACATGGAATAAACGGCGCTATATTAATAAATAATAATATCTCCTACCAAATCATAGGCTCATGTGAAGCAAGAGCATGTGCATATAGCAATGTCTTGTGTTTAGCAATGGCTCTCACTATCTGGAGAGTATACTCAGATATTTAATAATCCCATTTGATGATCAGAGGTCAAACATGACACTGTAGATTGAGCCCAGAATAACAGGGCGCAGAAGTCTTCACATAAAGTCGGGGCCACACGGGGATGAATGCGATCCTCACATGACACTCGGCTCACGCACAGCAGAAGCCGAGTGTCATGCAAGTGTCACTACAACTGAGGTCCGATCATGCAATTGGACCTCAGCTGCAGGGGACGGGCCGGCATGGAGGAGGAGAGGGAGGGATTTATCTCCCTCTCTCCATTGCCGGCTATTGCCATTCTCGCCCTGCACTCGCAGAACACCGGTGTTCACGAGTGCAGTGCGATCTTTCTCTCGCCCCATAGACTTGAATGGGTGCGAGAGAAAGAGTCTCGCATTACAATCGCAGCATGCTGCGATTGTTTTATCGGTCCGATTGGGGCTGAGAAAATAACCGCTCATGGGTGCTGGCACATAAGCTAATATTGGTCCGAGTGGAATGTGGTGTTTCCATCATTTCCAGCTCTCCAATTGACCGCCTCGTTGTTCAGTTTATCTAGGAGTATTAATCATGTCCTTGATAAATATTTACACATTTCTTATTACCTATTCCTTACAAGAAGCTAATCATGTAGACGTTAATTCAGTTTTTTTTGTTTGTTTGATTTTTGGAACATTTTTCCCATGGAAAAACATTGATGTCACTTTTGATGCCCACTTGTTTTTTCATAAAGAGTTTATTGTTTTGGAAATGGAGCGCGATTCAGAGGTGTTATGAAATTATAGTCTGGTATGAAATCGAAGTGAGAAAATTAACTGTTAGATATCATCTGCAAATTAGTTTAAAAGTAAATATTTGGGTACGCGTATAAATCGGACAAGTGCAATGCGAAAAAATCTCGCATTGCACTCTGACAAATGTTAGTCAATGAGGGAGAGCAGTCGGACAGCTTTTCTCATCCAGATTCTGGATGCAAAAAAAGTCGCAACTCCTTCCTTCCTCATTACGGGCGGCCGCAGGTACGGTGATGTTCCTCGTTCATACGGTGTCACACATGGCGATGTGTGCTGCTGCAGGAACATCGAACAACCTGCGTCCTGCAACAGCAACGATAATTTGATTAGAACGACGTGTCACGATCAATGATATGGTGAGTATTTTTGATCGTTAACGGCCGTTCTTGTGTTTCACACGCAATGACGTTTCTAACGAGGCCAGATGTGCATCATGAATTCCGTGACCCCAACGACATCTGGTTAGCAATATCGTTGCGTGTAAAGCCCACTTAACAGTGAGCTGTGAAAAATGTTTTTCTTTTGCCATAGTACTTGTGTGTGTACAAAGTAACTCGTCTTGTAGGATACTCTCATATATCTCAGCTATGAGACCACCATCAATCCTGGTCAAGCATCCAATGCCTTTGGCTGTGAAACAACCTCAAATCATCACGCTTTGTCCAGTAAACTTGACAGTTCCTTCCATTTCTCAAACAGTTAGACTTTTTTTCCCTTGTTTCTTCAAAACTCAATTGCACCCATCAGAGCCAAGTCTATTGACTTTAATCTCATTGCTCCAAGTCATCCGTTTGCAATCATCTACTGTCCTTTTATTGTACACTTGTTTGCAAACTCGAGCCAATGCTGCTTAAGTGAAATATTGATGTCGAGACTTCACCATTTTTCGGGACACCATTCGAGACTTAAGTAATGTGAGTCGCATGGAGATTGCATGGACGTTTGTGTTCTCACTATTATGAAGCATATGAGCCACCTTCATTACCGCATTTTTTGCACAAGAACTGATAGATCTTGTGGTGAGCTGACATGTTGACTTCAATATTTTGCCTGGACATCCACTTCTTGGCCAAGAGACCACTATTGGTGAGCTGGATGAAACTGTTTCTCTTTTCGTGGGAAATATTCTTCATTGCTTCTCCTTGATTCGAACTAGTGATTTTTCTCTTTGGAATAAACCTAATAAAAAAACTGAGCTATTTTTAGCTAAAAAAAATGAGCTATTATTAAACTAATAACTATTATTAATTTATAAATTATTATTTATTATTTATTATTTTATTATTATTTTATTTATTATTAATTTATTATTATTATTTACTATTTATAAATTATAAAATAGAGGGGGCTCCAGTTATGACTTTATAGGATTTAGAACACTACAATGGCTTATACAATCTGGCCACCATGCAGGGGGGATCTAGGTCTAAATTTTGCACTGGTGCCCATCGGACTTAAGGCCCCATCACACTAAGCAACATCGCTAGCAACATCGCTGGTAACGAACAACTTTTGTGACGTTGCTAGCGATGTTGCTGTGTGTGACATCCAGCAACAACCTGGCCCCTGCTGTGAGGTCGTTGGTTGTTGCTGAATGTCCTGGGCCATTTTTTAGTTGTTGCTGTCCTGCTGTGAAGCACAGATCGCTGTGTGTGACAGCGAGACAGCAACAACTAAATGTGCAGGCAGCAGGAGCCGGCTTCTGCGGAGGCTGGTAACTAATGTAAACATCGGGTAACCAAGAAGCCCTGTCCTTGGTTACCCGATATTTACCTTTGATACCAGCCTCCTCCGCTCTCACTGCCTGTGCTGCCGGCTCCTGCTCTGTGCACATGTAGCTGCAGCACACATCAGGCAATTAACCCGATGTGTGCTGTAACTAGGAGAGCAAGGAGCCAGCGCTCAGTGTGCGCTGCTCCCTGCTCTGTGCACATTTAGCTGCAGCACACATCGGGTTAATTAACCTGATGTGTGCTGTAACTAGGAGACTGGGGGCTGGTCACTGGTTGCTGGTGAGCTCACCAGCAACTCGTGTAGCCACGCTCCAGCGATCCCTGCCAGGTCAGGTTGCTGGTGGGATCGCTGGAGCGTCGCAGTGTGACAGCTCACCAGCAACCTCCTAGCAACTTACCAGCGATCCCTATCGTTGTTGGGATCGCTGGTAAGTTGCTTAGTGTGACTGGACCTTTACAATGGGACCCTCTGGATTGTGTCGACTAAATTGCTGTTTTCTGGGGAAGCGAGCCTAATGCAAAGAAAGCTAAACTATCTCAGTCAGCAACACAGAGTACAGTAGCAGGAACAAGATTAAAAGGAAATATCATAGTCTGGATAATAGCTGGAATAGGATAACAGGTAGTTAGCGCACAGCAATCAGAAAAACTAAGGTCAGATTTGGTGAAATCATGGAGATAGCAATTGTCAGGGTCACAAACCAGGTTAAAAACAGGATAAATGCAGCAGAATGATGGAATTTTAAGTAGAGTTTGGTACTGCACTTTTGAAAATAACGAGGAACTGTTTACTACTGATGAGCAGCATACAAACCTATCCTATCTGGTAGGGTGATACAAGAAGTCACAGGGATGTTAGCGTCCCTGAAAGCAACACAAAGGTCACACAGGTACCAAAGGATATATAGGTGTAGATGACAGAGATTTGCTTCAAAAAATAACATACAAATCAACAAAAGGAAAAGCAGGCAGTACCAAATATCTAAAAAAGTACAAATATATTTTATTGAAAATATTTAAAATTCAGAAGATAGCATGTAAGACAACGTTTCTTCAAAAAAGAGGGGAAAAAACAGATATCCATAGTATAAAGGTCTATCATGAGCTAAATGAATAAGACTATAGGAGTATATACACAAATAAATCCACAATCTGTCTAATATAGATAAAATGTCTTAAGGGTACTTTACACACTGCAATATCGGTACCGATATTGCTAGCGAGCATACCTGCCCCCATTGGTTGTGCGACAAAGGCACATCGCTGCCCGTGGCGCACAACATCACTTACACCCGTCACACGGAATTGCCTTCCCTGCGACGTTGCTCTGGCCGGCGATCCGCCTCCTTTCTAAAGGGGCGGTTTGTGCAGCGTCACAGCGACGTTACACGGCAGCCGTCCAATAGAAGCGGAAGGGCGGAGATGAGTGGGACGTAACATACCCGCTCACCTCCTTCCTTCCGCATTGCCGGTGGATGCAGGTAAGGAGATGTTTGTCGTTCCTGCGGTGTCACACATAGCGATGTGTGCTGCCGCAGGAGCGATGAAAACAACATTGTACCTGCAGCAGCAATGATAATAAGGAAATGAACGGCGTGTCAACGAGCAACGATTTTTCACATTTTTGCACTCGTTGATCGTCGCTCAATGGTGTCACACGCAGCGATGACGCTAATGGCGCCGGATGTGCATCACGTGACCCTGACGATATATCGCTAGCGATGTCGCAGCGTGTAAAGCACTCTTTAGTAGAAACCTAGTGGAGTAAATGAAACGGTGCTAGAATTGAAGGTTATACAAACATACAGTCATGGCAGAAAGTGATGGCACACTCAAAAGTGTTCCAGAAAACAAACTATTTCTCCCAGAAAATTATTGCATTTCAACATATTTTGTGATTTGTTCCTTTGTGTGCATTGGAACAACACAAAAATTAATAAAGATAAAAAGGCAAAATGAACATAATTCCACACAAACCCCCCCAAAATGGGTGACATTCACTGAATCTTTGCATAATGTGTATGTGTAGCGCCCAGAAAAGGGGGTACTCGGTCCCGTGAAGAATATACCATTAGGGATATCACTTTGGTGGCCGTTGCCCAGTTCGGTGCCCTGGGCCCCTTTTATAATGAGGGATATTTACAGGGGAGAATAGAATTAATGTCATGTGACGCCACCTGCGGGTTGCAGTTTAGGATGGAGAACCGCCGCTGCTAAATGTGGGTACTCCCAGAGCTGGTGGTGATTGCAGCAATGACAGAAAATAGAAAAAGTAGTTCAGCTCACCCTTCCTAAAGTCCAGGTCAGGATCGGTGTTGGTGCACGGAGCTGCCCTGGCCTCAGGCAGAACACAGACAAGGAAACTAGAGTATGATCTCCAGCACTTCAAAGAAGGTTAAAAAATATTTATTGAGGTTCTATTAAAAAAGATCCATCGATCATGAAAACAGTGAGGGGGGACACATTAAGAGAAATCCAACATGTTTCAGCTAGTAGAGCCTTATTCAAGGATTGAAGCAATGGTGTTAGGCCCTCCTCAGGTAGGGCCGTGCCTGGTAGTGATGAGGGGGTAATAACGGAGACCTGTTGTCTTTAACAGTCTCTACTCACTCAGGTCTTTGGATTAATGGTTCAGGTCCCAGGAGTATCAGTGCCAATGTAATGACCCAGGTTGCTCTGTCCCCGGCACTCTCTGTTGGTTGGGTCCCTGTAGCGTGGAGCGTTTGGGGCCCGACTGTCCCTTTTGGTGTACAGTCTCCTTCTCCTTATGGCGGGTGGTGCGGTCCCTGTGGGAAGGTAAGTGTCCGAACCCCGATAATAGTTTACTGCTGATGCCCCCGGATTATTTGGTTCGGTGAAGTCCGTGAAGGTGTCCTCACCGGGCAGGTATTTATCAAGCCGTGTAGAACTGGCACCTGATCTAGGGCTCTGTGCCCCGTGCGTGCTCCGGCCCCAGGAGTATCTCCGGTACCCATCCTGGCGATCTCTCTCCTGTGCCCCCAGGTCACTGCTGCACGGACCCAGCTCAGGCACGTCAGCACACCTCTCCTGTGTCCTACACTCTCTCAACTCTCTACTGACTGACTGCTAACCCCTGCCACCAGGCTGGCTAATCCCAGGGACTCGTTCATTGCCATGGCGGCCATCTCCTTACATGGTTAACCCTGCCCAGTGTGGAGTGGAGAACTAGGATTTGGATTGTGCTTTGGTAGTATCGGCACTGGTACTCCAGTTCCCAGGGGGTAGGTACCGCATCCCCAAGAGGACGTAGTTCCCTGAAGTGCCCTGAATGTCTCAGGGGCGCTACATATGTGCGTGCCACACTAAGCATGGAAAACATAGATTAGAAGAGAACTGTCTGAGGATTGGAGAACTGAAATTGTTGAAAAATATCAACAATCTCAAGGTTATAAGACCATTTTCAGACATCTTCATCTTTCTATCTTTCTTTGTTCATAGAGCAAAACTTAATCAAGAAATTTACAATCCATAGCGCTGTAGCTATGGTTTGCATCATGTGTCACAGATCTTGTAGCAGGACAATGACCCCAATCATACTTCAAGAAGAGCCCAAAAATGGATGGAAACAGTGCTGGAGAGTTCTGAAGTGACAGCAATGAGTCTGGATCTAAATCTAAATGACAATGACCATGGCCATGACAGTCAACTACTGAATAAGGGATAATGACAATGAAACAACAAGGCCATCATTAAGCTTTTGCAGAGAGAATGCTGGCCAACCACACAACAGACCAGCAGATGTAGTGGCCCGGTCCAGATTGTGTCTGTTTCTTTAAGTACATTTACTTATATGTAATATTATGCTATATGTTATAAGTAAAGCATTTTTCATTTGTTGTGTTCTAGCACCATCTACTGGTGAAAACTGTAAGAATCTGAAGTGTTCATTGGGTGTTATCCTATTGGCTAGTTCTTAGTCACATGGCTCAATAGGTGGAGCTATTCTCCAGCCTCTGTCTAGAAACAACTGGAATGAGCTGGTTCTGGCTGAGTCTCCTCTGAGGGAAGACATTATGTGGAGAATCTCTTCACCACAAGACTCTTCCTAGGCCCAAGGCCTAGAATTTAATCATTTCCTGATTTTTACCGCCAATATGCTGAAGGCTTACTATCCTGACATTGTGCATCTCTTCAGACAGTTGGGCATACTGACTATATACCAGACCCTACTGCACGCAGATTGGGGAAGTTTGAGGGTCTCCCGTCCCACTGCAATATTAGTGGCCTTCATGCCATTGTCCACGCACCAGCCGTCCGCTCCCCGTAGCACGCTGGGCAACTCTCTTCATTTGCTTACAAGTACTGTACGTGTCTGAACTAGCAGTGAAATTAACCCCAGGACTCCAGGTCTGTACAATCTTATCATATCTACCCTCTAAACTCAAGAGACTCTGAACCTAAAGCATACCAGTATTAATTCTGAAACAAATCGTGCACTTAAAGCTCCAGTACCCTAATTGCACTTCAGCATTCAACTCCAAGCTGTATTTGCTGTGGCCTACCCACGAGAGACTGTGAAACATATATTCCGTATTGATTTGCTTTGTTCCTGCTATATTAAAGCAACTGTTATCCCGAAGACCCTGTCTGTGGACTGTCCATCAGCTATGGATACTGTGTGGGGGTGGATAGCAGGGAACATCTGGGCCGTTACAAAGGTCGAATTTGGCGTCACGAACAGGATCATTCCTCTGTGCCTATCTTCTCTTACTGCACTACAAGTCTCAGCATTGCTCATTAACCTCTATCTTGCCAGTGAATACTGCCAAAGACTGTTTCCTGTTTCATGCTGGGGTTAACAGCACCTGCACCAGCTCTTCTACTCTGCTGCCTTTCAAGTTACTCAAATAAGTGCAAATCCTCATTCACCGCAGTGCTATTTTCAAGAGGGGGAGCCTTCCATCTCAGAGACTGTGTTGGTGCATAACAGTGCATCCCTTAAAGCTACAGTGTCATCATTATTCTTAAAGAGACAGTACTTGCATCATCACCAAAATGTCTGAACCTCTTCATAATGGCCAGGCTGAGTCTGTTAACTCTGTATCATCATCCTCATCAGCTAGTGCTCCAGTGAAAAGGGCTAATGCCGCCAACCCAGTTCCAGTCCCTGTCATGGCTACTGGCATGCCACTCTTCATTGGAACCACTAGTCTCCCAAGCTACAGAGGAGATCCTCATACACTTGCTGGGTTCAAAGAAAAGATGATGCATACTCTTGAGCTTTCCTCACTTTCTCCCCATCAGCAGGTACAACTTCTCCTGGGACAGCTTGATGGACCAGCTGCTGAGGAAGTCCGTTCCTTGCCATCTACTGAGAAAACCAATGTAGAACAGATCCTTACTCGCCTGAGAAAAGAATTTGAACGCCAATCACCCACCGAGGTTCGTCTCAAATTTTAAATAATATTGACAAAGGGACGTGTTACATAACCATAAATATACCCTTTAAAAATCAGCCTTTATTAAATTTACGTTAAAAATCACCCAATGTAAATCACAAAAATATATATACAAAAATAGAAGAAAAAGGGAGGAGGGTATAGTGTTCACCCTAAAAATTTTCCCTCCCTCCTGTCCTCTACCTACCGCGGAGGTCGGCACCCTAGGCCTGATACGAGTATGGCGCCCCCACTCAACGGCGGCTGTCCCTGAGGAAGCCCTATACGGCCCTTCCGACAGTTATGATATTAAAGGACAGATAGATAGGGTATGCTTAATGTAGTGGACAGGATAAAAAGACACTCAAATACCCCTCAACTTATACTGATATTGATCGTTGGATAGGAGCGAGTCCACAGTAGAACACAATTGGGACCTTGTAACGTTCTCCAAACCAACAAGGGGTCAGACCATATAGATAAAGTGTCTGATACCCCAACAAGACTACCTCTGGTTGCTACCCCCTATCTTTGATATTGATAGGTATAGACAAGAGAGCTACCACAATATTGGCAATAAATGGAAAAAAGTGCAAAGTGCATATGATTCAGGAACCAAAGTGCTACTATAGTTAAATGCACATGACCCCATTCACAGTGCACACGGTCAGGTACAGCTGTCCTCTAAGATGTAAATGTCCATCACATAAGGTGCTAATGCATAGTAGTGCAGCAATGTTAGAAGCAGCCTAGTTGTTAACCTCTATTCTCTGTGTTGATAAGCACAAGCAAAAATTAGCAATCAATGGATAGAAGTGCAAAGTGCATATGATTAAAGAGCCAACATGCTACTACAATCTAATGCACATATCCCATTCACAATTCATATACTGAGGTACAGCTGTACTTTAAAGTGCAAATGCTTATTAAATAGTGTGCCAATACATAAGATGCAGTGGAATTAATAGCAGCCAAACAAAAAGAGGTAGTCAATATCACTTATCGTATTGAGGTCACATGTGCGTTTCAGTGATGCCTCAAATTTGCCTCAACGCGTTTCTCCGTCAGCGGTTCATCAGGAGGCTTGATACTAAATCATGCGACAACAGGATGCCATAATGTCATGATGTCCACTACATTAAGCATACCCTATCTATCTGTCCTTTAATATCATAACTGTCGGAAGGGCCGTATAGGGCTTCCTCAGGGACAGCCGCCGTTGAGTGGGGGCGCCATACTCGTATCAGGCCTAGGGTGCCGACCTCCGCGGTAGGTAGAGGACAGGAGGGAGGGAAAATTTTTAGGGTGAACACTATACCCTCCTCCCTTTTTCTTCTATTTTTGTATATATATTTTTGTGATTTACATTGGGTGATTTTTAACGTAAATTTAATAAAGGCTGATTTTTAAAGGGTATATTTATCGTCTCAAATTTTACAACAGACGTCAGGGACCAGGTGAGACTCTTAGGGACTACGCACTAGCCCTTCAGTCTGCATACAGGGCCTTACAGCAAATAGACACTATAGATCCTGCTACTGCAGAAAACATAATCACCGACAGATTCATAGAAGGTGTAGACTCCAGGCTAGTACAAAGTCAACTCCACATGCTAGCAGCACAAAATCCAAACATGACTTTCTTAGACTTTAAAGCTATAGCCCTGCGAGTAGTGGGTACTGACTCACCTTGTACCAGCTATGCTCTTGCGCCTCGTTCCTCAGACCTTGCTGCTGGAACTTCTACTGTATCTCCTCTTTCACCTGTTTCCCCTATGCAGGCCACACAGTCTGTGCAAGCCCCTATTCTCATTCATGCACCTCCTACCACGGATGCACTTGTCCAGGTCCTTGAATCCGTATGCCAAGCCTTAAAGGAGCTAAAAAGCCAACCCCCTGCATCATGTGAATCATCTGTAAATCCGACATTGTCCCAAGAGCCACATTCTAGTAGGTCAAGTCCTGATAGGCCCCCTCCTGGAAGACCTCCATCTGGTGATTGTGTGTACTGTACTTATTGTGAGCGTCTTGGACACTACAAGTATCAATGTTATAAGTTAAATGGGACACCCCCGAGGCCAAGGGCCATCCCTCGGGAGGTGAATACAAGGGCCCAAAGGGACAATCACAATGGATTTCCCGGTTCATCTCCAAATGCCCGTATATAACCATATGGATAGATGGTGTACCTCTAGAAGCTTTAGTGGACACTGGTTCACAAGTCACCACAATTGAGCGACGAGCCTTTGAAAAGAATTGGGACTTTGATCTCCTGAATCCAGTGGGTAAAGCAAAGTTAGACTTAATTGCAAGTAATGGTCAACCTATTTCCCAGCTAGGCTACTGGGAACCCACAATCCAAATTGGTGATCGCAAGTTACCAGGTCAAGGTGTAATTGTTACTGAGGCTGAGGGAGATACAATAGCAGTAGTGTTAGGCATGAATGTCATTCGCCATGTGTTTACTGAATTGCTCGCTGCCTTGCATGCTTCTCTCCCTTCTGCTTCTTCCCCTTACAGGCAAGCTGTTTAGCGGACTATCAAAGTGCTCTGCGCCCAACAGAAGTTTGCCAACAATAAAGGTGAGATCTGTCGTGTTCGAATCACCGACGCACGACCAGTTATCCTCTCAGCCAACAGCGAGACTCTAGTCTGGTGTCGAGCTCGACCAGGAATTGACAATGAGGACTATGTAGCTCTTCTTGACTCCATCCAGATTGAAGGACAGCCCCTGGTAAAAGCTTCCAGAAGTATTGTCACCATCTCAAATGGTAGAGTACCAGTACGGCTAGTCAACCTAAGTGATATTCCTATCGAGCTATACAAGTTTAATTCAGTTGCTCAACTATATAGTCTTGATCCAGAAGACATCATAGATGAAGAGACATTTGCTCATCAAAAGTCATTAAAAGCCACTCCCAAAGGCTCTAATATACCCACTACCTTCTGGTGGAATGAAGTTAATGTTGGAGATGCTAACACTCCTATCCAATACATCAATGGTGTAACTAAACTTGCTAAGCGACACAGCCAAGCTTTCAGCAAACACCCCCTTGACTTCGGCAAGACTACTCTGATCCAGCACAAGATCAACACAGGTGATCATCCTCCTATCAAAGAAAGACATCGTCCAGTACCTCCTGCTAACTATCAACAAGTAAAGAAGCTGTTAAAAGAGATGAAAGATTCTGAAGTCATCCGAGAAAGTCAAAGCCCATGGGCTGCACCCATCGTCCTGGTGAAGAAAAAGAATGGTAACATCAGATTTTGTGTCGACTACCAAAAGTTGAATAATGTTACACACAAAGATGCCTATCCTCTTCCACGGATTGAAGAATCCATCACCGCTCTTGGCTCAGCTACATACTTCTCCACTCTTGATTTAACCAGTGGTTACTGGCAAGTACCCATGGCTCCTGAGGATGGAGAGAAGACAGCTTTCACCACCCCAATGGGACTCTTTGAGTTTAACGGTATGCCGTTTGGGTTATGCAACGCCCCTGATACATTTCAGCGACTCATGGAAAGATGTCTTGGTCACCTCAACTTCCAGAGCATTCTGTTATATCTTGATGATGTTGTCGTATACTCTCACACTTATGAAGACCACCTATGCCACCTTGCAGAAGTATTCCAGGTACTTATTGAACATGGCCTGAAACTAAAACCGTCAAAGTGTCATCTGCTCAAGCCGAAAGTCAACTACCTGGGTCATGTTGTAAGTGCCGAAGGTATACAGCCTGACCCTGAAAAGATCTCAGCTGTGAACAACTGGAACACCCCAAGAACCGTCAAAGAAATCAGAAGTTTCCTAGGTTTTGCGGGCTACTACCGCCGCTTCATACCTCATTTCGCGCAAATAGCAGAACCCCTTACAGAGCTCCTACGAGGTTGCCCTAGAGAAAACTACGTCAGAAGACTTCCAATTAATTGGTCTGAGCGACAAGAAACTGCCTTTCAGATGTTGAAAAGTCTATTGACTTCACCTCCAATTCTGGCGTACCCTGACTACCATCGTCCTTTCCGTGTCTACACGGATGCCAGCCAACAAGGCCTTGGAGCGGTACTATCACAAGTCCAGGGTGACAAAGAGAGAGTCATTGCATATGCCAGCCGAAGCTTGAGAGCTGCAGAGAAAAACGATAGCAATTACAGTTCCTTCAAGTTAGAGCTGCTAGCTCTTGTGTGGGCAGTCACAGAGAAGTTCAAAGATTACCTCGCTGCTACACCCTTCACCGTTTACACGGACAATAATCCTCTCGCTCATCTCAATACTGCACGGCTAGGTGCTCTTGAACAGATATGGGCTTCAAGATTAGCGAATTTCTGCTTTGATATTAAGTATCGCAGTGGCAACATCAACATCAATGCTGATATGTTATCCCGTTTGCCCGAAGGAGAAGAGCCTCCTGAGGAAGATCTGTGGGAAGATGTTGAGATGCCTCCCTTCTATCAAAGGTTTGCTACACAAAATGCTGTTGCTGCTACACAAACTGATGATGTTTCTCCACAGAAACCTGACCTATTCCAAGATCCATCGAGATGGAAAACTCTTCAAAATGAGTCTTGTGTCCTAGGTGAGATCTATGGTTACCTGACTACTGGGAACTTTTATAAACTGTGGAGGAAAGACAGGCGCATAGGGTCTTAACCGATAAAAACAATAGAAGGGATATTAGGGTGCACTCACCTATGGATGTTGTGAGAGTCACAACACCTCATGAAGCATAAAAGTCAGTGGAGACAGATGCGGACCCATAACAATGAGATAGCAGTTTCATAAAGAAGTCGGGGATCAGCGCCCCACTTATCACCATTCAATCCAAAAGATAATTTTCCAAGTCATTTATTAGGAAGCATGAACAAGTCTATGCATTTCAGGGGTCTCTGCCCCCTTCCTCAGGACAATGCAACAATGACACAGAAGATTTATATCTTCTGTGTCATTGTTGCATTGTCCTGAGGAAGGGGGCAGAGACCCCTGAAACGCGTAGACTTGTTCATGCTTCCTAATAAATGACTTGGAAAATTATCTTTTGGATTGAATGGTGATAAGCACGGCGCTGATCCCCGACTTCTTTATGAAACTTCTACCTGACTACTGGGAGAATACCTTTCAGACGACGCAGAAGATGTCCTGGTGTTGAGCTTAATCGTCTCTGGAGACAGCGCAAAAGACTCTTCATTCAAAAGGGCTTGATCCTGCGCAATACCTTAGACCCGGTTTCAGGTGAAAGGCTACATCAGATTCTAATCCCACGGCGAGATGCCAGAATTGTTCTTGATGCCTACCACGACCAGTCTGGGCATGCACAAAACACAAAACATTTGGCGTGCACAAAACTGAAGCCACCCTATACGCCAACGCTTCTATTGGAATGGGATGCGGTCAGACATAGAAAATTGATGTAGTGAATGTCCAGCTTGCAACCTCACCAAAGTCGGTGAGAAAGATGCCAGAGCTCCTCTTCATCCAATCCATTCTCAGAAACCAAACGAGCTAGTCGCTCTTGATCATGTGAAGCTAGCACAAATTCGTTCAGGCTACACGTATGCCTTAACCATTGTGGATCACTATACTAAGTGGGTTGCTGTTGTGCCAGTAAAAGACCTTACAGCTCAGACTACATCTATCCCCTTCTATCGTGAATATATGAGACATTACGGTTGCCCTGAAGCAGTCCTCACAGATCGTGGATCTGCCTTTGAGTCACAATTATTTCAAGAACTCTGCCAATTCCATGAGTGCAAAAAGCTGAGAACAACCGCCTATCATCCCCAAGGGAATGGCCTCTGTGAGAAAGTCAACCAGACCTTCATCAATATGCTGCGAACAGCATCTGTTACCAAACAAGCTGAATGGCCTCAATTGCTTGACGAGTTAGTGGAAATCTACAACAATACTGTCCACTGTTCTACAGGCTACTCGCCATATTATTTGATGTTTGGAAGACAAGGTCAGCTCCCAAAAGATCGTTCTCTTGGAATCCAAGTCCCTGACGTTATCAATCCCCTGCCAAAAACTGATTGGGTCTCAGAGCATCAGCGAAGAATACACGAAGCCCAACAGATTGTTGATTACCGCATGGGTGAAGCTCACCGTCAACAAGAAGAGAGCTACAATCAAAGAGCTAATGCTTCCCCACTTCAAGTTGGAGACAAAGTATGGCTAAAGAAGTACCACCGTACAGGAAAACTCGACTCACTCTGGGAAACAGAGCCATACATACACAGTTACAGCTATCCCATATCCTGAGTCAGATGTCTATGAAGTGAATAAACCCGGAATGGCCCCACAGACAGTGCACAGAAACCGCATGAAGCTATGCACCAAAGAGGATCTACTGGTGATGTCATCACCTCCTCCACAAGTCTTGCCGGTCTACACACCAATTCCTGCAATGGAATCACCAGCGAGACAACCTACTGTGGAAGAGTCCCTCTACAACACTCAATTTATCCTTCCATGCTATCAATATGTCCCCGTCTCGGTTCCTGCTCCAGTTGCTGCTCCTCTGCCAACTTCACCTGAGCCAGCAAACAATACCTTTCCTGCTCAAGAGGAAGATCAAGTGTTGAGGCGTTCAGAGCGAAGCACAAAAGGAACACTTCCAGCCCGCTACAGAGACTAAAAGGTCATATCCTTTTCCATGAGTATATAATCTTGTGTTTATTTATTTAGCTGGATGGTCAGTTTAGTAATGTTTAAGCCTCTGCACCTGAGTAATACCAAGCACCTTGTTTATTATTTGCACAATTTTTTGTATACAGCCATGGACTTATAGACTGGACCACTAAAGTGCCTTTCCAGAGCCTTTCATATGGACGATAGTATATTGCGGAAAGAGACTCTATCTCATATTGGCACTACCACATTCATGTTTTGCATTTGTTCATTACCTTATTGTTACTGTGCCTTAAATATATATTTCCTTCCTTTCTTAGCAGTCCTCCACTCGCACAGTCGCCGAGGACGGCTCACCTTCAGAGGGGGAGTATGTAGTGGCCCGGTCCATATTGTGTCTGTTTCTTTAAGTACATTTACTTATATGTAATATTATGCTATATGTTATAAGTAAAGCATTTTTCATTTGTTGTGTTCTAGCACCATCTACTGGTGAAAACTGTAAGAATCTGAAGTGTTCATTGGGTGTTATCCTATTGGCTAGTTCTTGGTCACATGGCTCAATAGGTGGAGCTATTCTCCAGCCTCTGTCTAGAAACAACTGGAATGAGCTGGTTCTGGCTGAGTCTCCTCTGAGGGAAGACATTATGTGGAGAATCTCTTCACCACAAGACTCTTCCTAGGCCCAAGGCCTAGAATTTCATCATTTCCTGATTTTTACAGCCAATATGCTGAAGGCTTCCTATCCTGACATTGTGCATCTCTTCAGACAGTAGGGCATACTGACAATATACCAGACCCTACTGCACGCAGATTGGGGAAGTTTGAGGGTCTCCCGCCCCACTGCAATATTAGTGGCTTTCATGCCATTGTCCACGCACCAGCTGTCCGCTCCCCGTAGCACGCTGGGCAACTGTCTTCATTTGCTTACAAGTACTGCACGTGTCTGAACTAGCAGTGAAATTAACCCCAGGACTCCAGGTCTGTACAATATTATCATATCTACCCTCTAAACTCAAGAGACTCTGAATCTAAAGCATACCAGTATTAATTCTGAAACAAATCGTGCACTTAAAGCTCCAGTACTGTTGTGAATGTTAGTTATGTCTTGGCTGCTGGGAGGCTCCCTCTGGTGGCCAGGAAGGGTTTGGACAGAGACCAGGTGGGTTGTGCAGTGGGTGTTTCCTTTCCTAACTCTCTGCTTATTTAAGTCCTGGTCTGATTGCAGGCTGTTGCCGGATGTCAGTTGTTCTTTGTATCTCTAGCCTGATTAATCCTGCTCTACACCACATCCACTCCAGATAAGTTCTTGCTCTTTATTTATTGCCTGGTTCTTTTGCTTATCTGGGTTTGTCTTTTGTTGTGGTTGGCTTCAGTTTATTTCCTTCCAGGGATTTTCCCCCTCAGTGAATTGTTGAGGAACGCCCTGCAGTTCTGTGTGGAGTATAGCTCCTTTGGGTCCATGTGTTTATGGCTTGTTGAATTTGTTATAATTCTTGTTTTCTGTTAATTGGTATGACAAGGGCACCTGGTATAGGACGGAGTTCAGATCGAGCGATCTGAGGGCCTTTTTGTACTATCAGGAAGTTGGTATTTTGCAGGGTTTTTCTCTGGCTACCATCAGCCCCTTTCCTGTCCTTTCCTATTTTAGTCAGCGGGGCCTCACCTTTTGCTAATCCTGTCATCTACCTGTGTATTGTGTTTTTCCTATATCACCGCAGTCTTTGAATGTGGGGGTCTTCCTTTTCTGCATTTGCCTTTGTGGATTCAGGGGCAGCGCTCAATTTGATGGATTTTGGGTTTGCTAGGGATTGTGGTTTTCCCATGGTTCCTTTGCAAACTCCTATTCCTTTAAGGGGCATTGATGCTACCCCTTTGGCAGAACATAAACACCCAATTTTGGACCCAGGTGCCTATGAGAGTTGCACCAGCGCATCAGGAAACTTGTACATTTTTAGTATTGCATGATCTACAGGATACCTTGGTACTGGGATTTCCGTGGTTGCAGACCCATAATCCGGTTCTTGACTGGAGATCCTCGTCGGTAGCTAGTTGGGGTTGTCATGGTTTGCATCAGGACCTTTCCGTGTCGTCCACGTCTGCTCAGGCAGTTGATGTTCCGGCTTTCTTGTCTGATTTCCGTGATGTATTTAATGACCAGGAATCTGATTCTCTGCCCCCACACCGGGACTGTGACTGAGCCATTGAGTTGGTGCCCGGTTGTAAATTTCCCAAGGGGTGGATTTTCAACTTGTCTGTGCCCGAACATGATGCCATGTGGTCATACATTAGAGAATCAATGGAGAAGGGGCATATTCGGCCCTCATCTTCTCCTTTGGGTGCTGGCTTCTTCTTTGTTGCTAAGAAAGATGGTTCGTTGAGGCCTTGTATTGATTGCCGTCTTCTTAATAAAATTACAGTCAAATATCAGTACCCTTTGCCTCTGATGTCTGATCTGTTCTCTAGAGTGCAGAGTGCCAAATGGTTTACTAAACTAGATCTCAAGGGTGCGTATAATCTCATCCGTATTAAGGAGGGTGATGAATGGAAGACGGCTTTTAATACTCCTGAGGGGCATTTTGAGTACCTAGTGATGCCTTTTGGGCTCCCTAATGCACCCTCCGTCTTCCAGGCCTTCATGAATGATATTTTTCGGGACCTTATTGGTAAATTTTTGATTGTGTATTTGGATGACATCTTGATTTTTTCTGATGATTGGGACTCTCATGTGGGGCAAGTACGGGAGGTTTTTCAGATACTTAAGGATAATGCACTGTATGTTAAGGGGTCAAAGTGCCTCTTTGGGGTGAAAAGGATTTCCTTTTTGGGCTTCATCCTGTCTCCCTCCGCTATTGAAATGGACCCGGTTAAGGTTCAGGCTATTTACGACTGGGTGCAACCGACTTCTCTAAAATCCCTGCAGCGGTTTTTGGGGTTTGCTAATTTTTACCGTAAATTTATAGCCAATTTTTCTGCCATTGTCAAACCTCTGACAGATTTGACAAAGAAGGGAGCTGATGCTGAGCATTGGACCCCTGAGGCTATTGTGGCCTTCCAGGAGCTTAAAAGGCGATTCACTTCTGCCCAAGTTCTGCAGCAACCTGATGTGTCTCGCCCATTTCAAGTTGAGATCGATGCCTCAGAGATCGGAGCAGGTGCTGTTCTGTCTCAACGAGACGCTACTTTGGGTAAACTTAAGCCCTGTGCCTTTTTCTCTCGGACGTTTGCTCCTTCTGAACGGAATTATGATGTGGGGAACCGGGAATTTTTGGCTATGAAGTGGGCATTTGAAGAGTGGAGGCATTGGTTGGAGGGGGCTAGGCATCAAGTTGTGGTGTTTACGGACCACAAGAATCTCATCTATCTGGAATCGGCCAAGAGGTGGAATCCTCGGCAGGCCAGGCGGGCTTTGTTTTTTACCCGGTTTAATTTTGTGGTCTCTTTTTTGTCGGGCACCAAGAATGTTAAGGCCGATTGTTACGGGGGGCTGTCTGATAATAAAACCTAAAGGAGTAACAGACAGTCAGGGTCCACCGTGCAAAGACTCTGCTGCAGACTATGGCAGAGTGCAATACCTCTGTTAAACTCACAGAGGAATATAATTAGTAAATAAGGCAATTCCTCCCTTACTTGGAGGGTGTGTAGAATGGTCTCTGTTAATAATCACAGAGACAAAGGCAGTGAGTGTGAATGGCACCTACCTATTCATAGTGACCGTCTAAGGTGTTAAAAGCGGTCTTCCATTCGTCACCCTCTCGAATTCGTACCAAGTTATACGCACCCCGCAGATCTTTACGGACTTACGAATGAACCCCTTCTCTAAACTCTCTCTTATATAGGTCGACATGGCCTCCGACTCAGGTATCGACAGGGGGTAAACCCTGCCCTTAGGTGGAACCGAACCTGGGATAAGGTCTATGGCACAGTCATACGGCCTATTGGGTGGAAGAACCTCAGCACCCTGTTTGGAGAACACGTCAGCGAAATCCAAATAGGGTGTAGGTATGGGAGAGAGATCAGTTGATGCAACCGCAACGACCTTAGGTGGTAAGGGAAGACATCGGGACTGACATTTCGAACCCCAACTAATAATGCTGTCGGACTCCCAGTCAATGTGAGGAGCATGAGTCCGAAGCCATGGGTGACCCAGAAGGACGTCGTCTATACCCTCAGGCAAAACAAGAAAAGAAATCTCCTCTATGTGACCCTGAGACAGGGAAAGGCGCAAGGGAACTGTCCTCAATGTAATGGAGTCAGACAACATAGTTCCATTAACAACACGGACAGGAATAGGCGCCTCTAACATGATAGAGGGAATATTGTGTCTCTTTACAAATCCTGAGGACACAAAAGTCCCGTCAGCTCCGGAATCCACAAAAGCCATAATAGGCCATGTATTCTCAGAGAATGAGAGCTGACCTGGGATACTACACTTAGAGGGTGCAGAAGACGTCTCTAGTAACCCCCCTCTAATGGTTACTAGGCCTGGGAGTTTCCCTGACGGCTAGGACACTTGTTGGCATAGTGCCCAGCCTGACGACATACGTAACATATAGGAGGACCAGACTTGCGTAGTCTGGAGGACGTATGACCTAACTCCATAGGAGTGGGAGATGTTTCAGATGCTGAGGAAGATGGTAGTGGACCCTCAACAACTGGAATAGCCCGATGCTTAGGGCGTGAGGAAGAGACCTCGAGTCTACGTTCCCTATGGCGTACGTCGATCCTCGTTGCTACTGTGATCAAGTCTTCCAGAGAAGCAGGGACCTCACGAGTAGCAAGAGCATCCTTAACACAGCCTGCCAACCCTCTCCAGAAGATAGGAATCAACACCTTCTCTGGCCAATCTAGTTCTGCCACCAGAGTTCTAAAAGCAATGGCATAAGAACTAGTGGATAACGAACCCTGAGATAGATCTAACAGTCTCAGGGCGGCATCATGGGTAACCTGCGGACCCATGAATACCGCCTTAAGAGCATCAAGAAAGTCTTGATGTCTCAGAGTAACCGCATCAGAGCGCTTCCATAGGGGAGTCGCCCATTCTTAGGCTTTGTCCTGAAGTAAGGAGATGATAAAGCCTACTCTGGACCTCTCCGTAGAGAAGCGAGAAGAGTTGACCTCTAGGTGTATCTGACACTGACTAATGAAACCACGACATGATCTGGCATCGCCAGAAAATCTGTTTGGCAGAGCAAGTCGAGGATCATGTGCAGATGTCACCATGGTCTGAGGTTTATCCTCTATACTCTTGAGCCGTGACTCAAGTACTTGTATGTAACCGTGTAACTGCTGATATTCTGCCATAACTGCCAGACCCTTGGCTCAGTCCTAATGTTACGGGGGGCTGTCTGATAATAAAACCTAAAGGAGTAACAGACAGTCAGGGTCCACCGTGCAAAGACTCTGCTGCAGACTATGGCAGAGTGCAATACCTCTGTTAAACTCACAGATGAATATAATTAGTAAATAAGGCAATTCCTCCCTTACTTGGAGGGTGTGTAGAATGGTCTCTGTTAATAATCACAGAGACAAAGGCAGTGAGTGTGAAATGGCACCTACCTAGGTCCGTTCCTCTAGTGGTGCCAGGAAACGGACAGCAGCGTAAGCCGCACAAAGCTCCTACTTGCGTTCGCTCCCTTAGTGTGCGAGGACACGAACCACTAGATATGGCACCTGCCTAGGTCCACTCTTCTAGTGGTGCAAAAGAGACGAACAGCAGCATAAGCCGCACAAAGCTCCTACCTGCGTTCGCTCCACTAGTGTGCGAGGACACGAACCACTAGATATGGCACCTGCCTAGGTCCGCTCTTCTAGTGGTGCAAAAGAGATGGACAGCAGCATAAGCCGCACAAAGCTCCTACCTCTGTTCGCTCCCCTAGTGTGCGAGGATACGAACAACTGCTAGACGCAGTATAAGGAACGTTACCCTAGCGGCAACGTCCACCTACGAGTAGAATCACAAGGCCCAGCCAGACCATGTGCCTCAGGCACCTGCTTATGTCCGCTCCCCTAAGAGGTAAGGATACGGACTGCAGCCAAAGCTGTAAGGTATAAGAACGCTACGCTGCCGGTAGCGCTCACCTAGCATAGACAGAGAGATGCCTAGAGGAACGTGCACAGAGCATCTACTCTCATGCATGAGCCAAGAGGACTGAGCGCCATGCGGCGTGCGTCAGGGTCTTATATAGACTTTGTGCCTCATCCAAGATGGAGAACACCAGAGCCAATCCGCTGCCAGAATGACAGGAATGACGTCACGCTGGCCTATCACCGAGCAAAGCGTCACAAGCACATGACCAGCGACCAATCGGCATAGAAGGTGTCAGAGACATGTGACCACGTGTCACAAGCACATGACCAGCAGTCACTCGGCATAGAAGGTGTCAGAGACATGTGACCTCGTGTCAGCGATGGTGTCACCTGCACATGTGCAATGGCTCCAAGATAGGACTTAGTTTCCAGCGCTTGCACATGTGCAGTAGCAAGAAATCTGGACAGTCTCCAGTGCTCGCACATGTGCAGTAGCAAGAAATCTGGACATAGACTCCAGTGCCACAGCAACCTTAACAGTACCTCCCCCTCAAGGGCCCCCCTCCCGGCGATGCAGGTAATCGGCAACTAAGTCGGGAGCATGGACAGCCTCCTCAGGCTCCCAAGAGCAATGTTCCGGGCCGTAGCCCTCCCAATCTATCAAGAAGAACCTGCACCTTCTAACCATCTTAGAACCAACTATGGCTCGTACCTCATAGCTAGAGCGAGAGGAATCAGAGGCAGGAGAGTGCACTTCACGAGCGTGAGGTAAAATAGCCGGCTTTAGCAGTGAGACATGGAATTTGTCATGGATCCTAAGATGGACGGGTAACTTCAATTGGTAGACTACAGGATTTACCTGTCGAAGAACCTCATAAGGACCCAGGAAGCGAGGAGCAAATTTGACAGAGCTCACTCTAAGTCTCACGTGTTTTGCAGAGAGCCACACAAAGTCCCCCGGAGAAAAGACAGGAGCCGGGCGACGAAACCGATCGGACACCGTCTTCATACGGTCCTTAGCTGCTTGGATCGACTCTTGAGTCCGATCCCAAACCTCTCTGGCATTAGTTGCCCAGTCGGCCACAAGAGGAGGAGGTGCAGCAGCGGGAAACGGTACCGGTACCCTAGGGTGTTGCCCATTATTGAGTACGAACGGTGTCTGCCCAGTGGCCTCAGCCAGCGAATTGTTAAGGGCAAATTCTGCCCAGGGTAGGAGGGAGGACCAGTTATCGTGGTTCTCAGCAACAAAGTGTCGAAGGTATATAATCATGGCTTGATTGGTACACTCAACCAAACCATTGGTCTCCGGATGGTATGCCGAAGAGAGATTCAACTCAATTTGCAGAAGGCTACAAACATCTCGCCAGAAACGGGAAGCAAATTGCGGGCCTCTATCACAAATGATACGATCTGGCATCCTGTGAAGCCTAAAGACATGCTTGAGGAATAGTTTGGCTAGTACCCTGGAAGATGGGATTCTCGATAACGGTACGAGATGAACCATCCGGGAGAAATGGTCCGTAATGACCCACACAAATCTATGTCCCTGTGAACACGGAAGATCACCCACAAAGTCCATGCCTACCACCTCCCATGGTCTATCTGGCACTGGTAAAGGATGCAAGAGCCCAGCCGGTCTCTGCCGTAATGGACGGTTCCGAGCACACGAGTAGCAGGAACCGACATATCTCTTGACGTGGCTGGCTAAGTGTGGCCACCAATACCATCTCTCCAGTAACTCTCGTGTCCGCCTGATACCAAAATGCCCACCCACCTTTGAGGTGTGGACCCACGACAGTATATCATTCTATCGATCAGGCGGAACAAAGGTCTTGCCCGGTGGGATTTGGTCTAACGTCACAGGGGAGAGCGTATGAAAAACCCTGGAGGGAAGGATAAGACAAGGTTCGTCAATCTCTTTCTGGGTAGAAACCATAGAGCGAGACAGGGCGTCTGCCTTGTTATTCTTACTCCCAGACAGATAGTTGATGGAGAAGTGAAAGCGGGAGAAAAACAAGGACCAGCGGGCTTGGCGAGGATTCAGACGCTGAGCGGTTTGTAAGTACGTCAGATTCTTATGGTCTGTATAGACCTGGAAAGGATGTTTCGCTCCTTCCAGCAAGTGACGCCACTCCTCCAAGGCTAATCTCAGGGCGAGCAGTTCCTTATCCCCAATGGTATAGTTTCTCTCTGCCGGTGAAAAGGTTTTAGCAAAGAAGAAACACGGCCTTTTTCTACCTGCACCGTTCTTTTGATACAAGACCGCACCAGCACCCACTGAAGAGGCATCAACCTCCAAGAGGAAGGGCTTATTCTCATCGTGTCTTTGAAGAACAGGAGCTGTTGAAAAGTGTCTTTTTACTTCCTCAAAAGCCTGAGATGTCTCAGTAGACCAGGCTTTGGGATTAGCACCTTTCTTAGTCAAGGCCACCAAAGTAGAGAAATGGGGTATGAACTGCCTGTAATAACTTATGAATCCTAAGAAGCGTTGCACCGCCTTCAAGGAATGAGGTTCGGACCATTCCAGGACAGCAGAGAGCTTCGCAGGATCCATAGCCAGACCCTCTTGTGAGATAATGTAGCCCAAAAAAGGCAAGGATGACTGCTCGAATACACATTTTTCGAGTTTAGCAAACAATGAGTGTTCCCTTAAACGGGAAAGGACACGAACGACATCCTGACGATGAGTCTCCAGATCTGGAGAAAAAATCAGGATGTCGTCCAGATACACCACTACTGAGGATAACAGTAAATCCCTGAACACATCGTTTACGAAGTCCTGAAATACTGCGGGTGCATTACATAAATCAAAAGGCATGACGAGGTATTCATAGTGACCGTCTCGGGTGTTAAAAGCTGTCTTCCATTTGTCACCCTCTCGAATTCGTACCAAGTTATACGCACCCCGCAGATCCAACTTCGTAAAAACTTGAGCTCCCCTCAGTCTGTCAAAGAGCTCCGAAATTAAAGGTAACGGGTATTTGTTCTTTATTGTGATTGCGTTGAGACCCCTGTAATCTATGCAGGGACGCAAATCACCCTCTTTCTTCCGAACAAAGAAAAACCCAGCTCCCGCGGGAGAGACAGACTTACGAATGAACCCCTTCTCTAAACTCTCTCTTATATAGGTCGACATGGCCTCCGACTCAGGTATCGACAGGGGGTAAACCCTGCCCTTAGGTGGAACCGAACCTGGGATAAGGTCTATGGCACAGTCATACGGCCTATGGGGTGGAAGAACCTCAGCACCCTGTTTGGAGAACACGTCAGCGAAATCCAAATAGGGTGCAGGTATGGGAGAGAGATCAGTTGATGCAACCGCAACGACCTTAGGTGGTAAGGGAAGACATCGGGACTGACATTTCGAACCCCAACTAATAATGCTGTCGGACTCCCAGTCAATGTGAGGAGCATGAGTCCGAAGCCATGGGAGACCCAGAAGGACGTCGTCTAAACCCTCAGGCAAAACAAGAAAATAAATCTCCTCTATGTGACCCTGAGACAGGGAAAGGCGCAAGGAAACTGTCCTCAATGTAATGGAGTCAGACAACATAGTTCCATTAACAACACAGACAGGAATAGGCGCCTCTAACATGATAGAGGGAATATTGTGTCTCTTTACAAATCCTGAGGACACAAAAGTCCCGTCAGCTCCGGAATCCACAAAAGCCATAATAGGCCATGTATTCTCAGAGAATGAGAGCTGACCTGGGATACTACACTTAGAGGGTGCAGAAGACGTCTCTAGTAACCCCCCTCTAATGGTTACTAGGTCTGGGAGTTTCCCTGACGGCTAGGACACTTGTTGGCGTAGTGCCCAGCCTGACGACATACGTAACATATCGGAGGACCAGACTTGCGTAGTCTGGAGGACGTATGACCTAACTCCATAGGAGTGGGAGATGTTTCAGATGCTGAGGAAGATGGTAGTGGACCCTCAACAACTGGAATAGCCCGATGCTTAGGGCGTGAGGAAGAGACCTCGAGTCTACAGTCCCTATGGCGTACGTCGATCCTCGTTGCTACTGTGATCAAGTCTTCCAGAGAAGCAGGGACCTCACAAGTAGCAAGAGCATCCTTAACACAGCCTGCCAACCCTCTCCAGAAGATAGGAATCAACACCTTCTCTGGCCAATCTAGTTCTGCCACCAGAGTTTTAAAAGCAATGGCATAAGAACTAGTGGATAACGAACCCTGAGATAGATCTAACAGTCTCAGGGCGGCATCATGGGTAACCTGCGGACCCATGAATACCGCCTTAAGAGCATCAAGAAAGTCTTGATGTCTCAGAGTAACCACATCAGAGCGCTCCCATAGGGGAGTCGCCCATTCTAAGGCTTTGTCCTGAAGTAAGGAGATGATAAAGCCTACTCTGGACCTCTCCGTAGAGAAGCGAGAAGAGTTGACCTCTAGGTGTATCTGACACTGACTAATGAAACCACGACATGATCTGGCATCGCCAGAATATCTGTTTGGCAGAGCAAGTCGAGGATCATGTGCAGATGTCACCATGGTCTGAGGTTTATCCTCTATACTCTTGAGCCGTGACTCAAGTGCTTGTATGTAACGGTGTAACTGCTGATATTCTGCCATAACTGCCAGACCTTTGGCTCAGTCCTAATGTTACGGGGGGCTGTCTGATAATAAAACCTAAAGGAGTAACAGACAGTTAGGGTCCACCGTGCAAAGACTCTGCTGCAGACTATGGCAGAGTGCAATACCTCTGTTAAACTCACAGAGGAATATAATTAGTAAATAAGGCAATTCCTCCCTTACTTGGAGGGTGTGTAGAATGGTCTCTGTTAATAATCACAGAGACAAAGGCAGTGAGTGTGAAATGGCACCTACCTAGGTCCGTTCCTCTAGTGGTGCCAGGAAACGGACAGCAGCGTAAGCCGCACAAAGCTCCTACCTGCGTTCGCTCCACTAGTGTGCGAGGACACGAACCACTAGATATGGCACCTGCCTAGGTCCGCTATTCTAGTGGTGCAAAAGAGACGAACAGCAGCGTAAGCCGCACAAAGCTCCTACCTGCGTTCGCTCCACTAGTGTGCGAGGACACGAACCACTAGATATGGCACCTTCCTAGGTCCGCTCTTGTAGTGGTGCAAAAGAGACGGACAGCAGCATAAGCCGCACAAAGCTCCTACCTCTGTTCGCTCCCCTAGTGTGCGAGGATACGAACAACTGGCAGACGCAGTATAAGGAACGTTACCCTAGCGGCAACGTCCACCTACGAGTAGAATCACAAGGCCCAGCCAGACCATGTGCCTCAGGCACCTGCCTATGTCCGCTCCCCTAAGAGGTAAGTATATGGACTGCAGCCGAAGCTGTAAGGTATAAGAACGCTACCCTGCTGGTAGCGCTCACCTAGCATAGACAGAGAGATGCCTAGAGGAACGTGCACAGAGCATCTACTCTCATGCATGAACCAAGAGCACTGAGCACCATGCGGCGTGCGTCAGGGTCTTATATAGACTTTGTGCCTCATCCAAGATGGAGGACACCAGAGCCAATCCGCTGCCAGAACAACAGGAATGACGTCACGCTGGCCTATCACCGAGCAAAGCGTCACAAGCACAT
Organism: Anomaloglossus baeobatrachus; assembly: GCF_048569485.1. Classification (NCBI taxonomy): domain Eukaryota; kingdom Metazoa; phylum Chordata; class Amphibia; order Anura; family Aromobatidae; genus Anomaloglossus; species Anomaloglossus baeobatrachus. Next base: position 148,687,148 of record NC_134360.1, read on the forward strand.
GACCAGCGACCAATCGGCATAGAAGGTGTCAGAGACATGTGACCACGTGTCACAAGCACATCACCAGCAGCCAATCGGCATAGAGGATATCCAGGAGTTTCTGCGCTGACTCTTTGGAGGCTGTCGAACCGTTTACTATCCTGAATGATGGTGTAGTTTTCTCGGCTATTTCGCCTGATCTGCGGTTGGCACTGGCGGAATTTCAGGGGGATAAACCTGAGATATGTCCTACAGGTGGAACTGTTTGTCCCAGACCAATGGAGAGACCGAGTTGTCTCTGAGGTTCATTGCTCTGTTTTGGCGGGTCATCCTGGCATTTTTGGTACTCGGGATCTTGTGAGACGCTCTTTTTGGTGGCCTTCCCTGTCCCGAGATGTCCGTCGTTTTGTGCAGTCGTGTGGAGTTTGTTCTAGGTCCAAGCCCTGTTGTTCACGTCCCTTTTGCCTTTGCCTGTACCTAAGAAACCTTGGACGCACATCTCTATGGATTTTTTTTCAGAGCTTCCCGTCTCTCTGAAAATGACTGTGATTTGGGTGATCTGTGACAGATTCTCCAAGATGGTCCACTTGGTTCCCCTATCTAAGTTGCCGTCTTCATCAGAGTTGGTGCCTTTGTTTTTGCAACATGTTGTCCGTTTGCATGGTATTCCCGAAAACATTGTTTCTGACAGAGGGGTGCAGTTTGTATCCAGGTTTTGGAGGATTTTTGCTCCAAATTGGGTGTTCAGCTGTCTTTCTCCTCGGCGTTTCATCCTCAGACCAACGGTCAGACTGAAAGGGCTAACTAGACCCTGGAGACCTATTTGCGGTGTTTTGTTTCTGCGGATCAGGATGACTGGGTTTCGTTTTTGCCTTTGGCTGAATTTGCCCTTAACAATAGAGGTAGCTCTACCACGTTGGTGTCCCCCTTTTTCTGCAATTTTGGGTATCACCCTAGGTTCCTCTCAGGGCAGCTTGAGGCGTCTGACTGTCCGGGGGTGGATTCGGTGGTCAACAGAATGCAGCAGATTTGGGGGCAGGTAGTGGATAAATTGTTTCAGTCCCAAGAAACTGCCCAAAAGTTTGCCAACCGGCGTCGAACTGTTGGTCCCCGGTTTAAAATTAGGGGACATGGTGTGGTTGTCCTCTAAAAATATTCCTATGAGAGTTCCGTCTCCTAAATTTAAGCCCAGATTTATTGGACCTTATAAGATTTCGGAGATTATTAATCCTGTATCTTTCCGTTTGACTCTGCCTGCGTCATTTAAGATTCACAATGTCTTCCATAAGTCCTTGTTGAAGAAACATGTGGAGCCGGCAGTTCCTGCAGCAGCGCCTCCTGACCCTGTTTTGGTACAAGGGGATCTGGAGTATGAGGTTGAAAAGATTCTGAATTCCCGTCGCAGTAGGCGTCAGCTTCAGTACCTTGTGAAATGGAAGGGTTATGGGCAGGAGGATAACTCTTGGGTTGTGGCTTCTGACATTCATGCGGACAGGTTGGTTCGCGCCTTCCATCATGCTCATCCCAAGCGACCTGGTGGCGTGGGTGAGGGTTCGGTGACCCCTCCTCAAGGGGGGGTACTGTTGTGAATGTTAGTTATGTCTTGGCTGCTGGGAGGCTCCCTCTGGTGGCTAGGAAGGGTTTGGACAGAGACCAGGTGGGTTGTGCAGTGGGTGTTTCCTTTCCTAACTCTCTGCTTATTTAAGTCCTGGTCTGATTGCAGGCTGTTGCCGGATGTCAGTTGTTCTTTGTATCTCTAGCCTGCTTAATCCTGCTCTACACCACATCCACTCCAGATAAGTTCTTGCTCTTTATTTATTGCCTGGTTCTTTTGCTTATCTGGGTTTGTCTTTAGTTGTGGTTGGTTTCAGTTTATTTCCTTCCAGGGATTTTCCCCCTCAGTGGATTGTTGAGGAACTCCCTGCAGTTCTGTGTGGAGTATAGCTCCTTTGGGTCCATGTGTTTATGGCTTGTTGAATTTGTTATAATTCTTGTTTTCTGTTCATTGGTATGACAAGGGCACCTGGTATAGGACGGAGTTCAGATCGAGCGATCTGAGGGCCTTTTTGTACTATCAGGAAGTTGGTATTTTGCAGGGTTTTTCTCTGGCTACCATCAGTCCCTTTCCTGTCCTTTCCTATTTTAGTCAGCGGAGGCCTCACCTTTTGCTAATCCTGTCATCTACCTGTGTATTGTGTTTTTCCTATATCACCGCAGTCTTTGAATGTGGGGGGCTTGCTATTCTTGTCTATTTTCTGAGGCAGAGAGTTATTCATCTTTCCTACCTTTAGGATAGTTAGTTCTCCGGCTGGGTTCGCGGTGCACAGGATGTTAGTTCACCCCTCGGCTACTTCTAGTTGTGTTGGTTAGTAAGGGGATGGCGGCCAGATTAGTTGCCAATGCTCTTGTCACCTTTTTGCCAATGATTTGTGGTGATCTTCCATGGTTTCGGATCATAACACAGTACCCTAATTGCACTTCAGCATTCAACTCCAAGCTGTATTTGCCGTAGCCTACCCACGAGAGACTGTAAAACATATATTCCGTATTGATTTGCTTTGTTCCTGCTATATTAAAGCAACTGTTATCCCCAAGACCATGTCTGTGTACTGTCCATCAGCTGTGGATACTGTGTGGGGGTGGATAGCAGGGAACATCTGGGCCCTTACACAGACACATCAAAATTGTTGGCACTCTCAACATAATATTTTGTTGCACACACTTTGGAATAAATAATTGCAATCAATCACTTAATGTAACCATCAACAAGCTTCTGACACCTCTCATCTGAAATTTTGGACCACTTGTCTTTTGCAAGCTGCTCCAGTCTCTCATATTTGAAGGATAGCTTCTCCCAACAGTAATTTTAATATCTCTTCACAGGTGCTAAATTGGATTTAGAGCTTGACACATTGATTGCTGGTGACCTCAGAACTCTCCAGCACTTTGTTTCAAAATGGACAAAAGAACATCAAGCTCTCTGAAGATGCACTTAAAACATTGAGATTGTTGATATTTTTCAACAATTTTCATTCTCAGTTCCTCTTTTTGTGATTTTAGGTGTGATTTTGATGTTGCTCATACTTGTTAATTTCCACAGTGAGTTTGAATAACTTTTGCATGCTTGAAAGAAAGTTGTTTACCCACATTTTTGAAAGGTGCAAACAATTTTGTTTAGCCCATTTCTGGAGTTTTGTGTGATATTAAGTTCAATTTGCCTTTTTCTCAGTCTTTTTTGTATTGTTCCAATAAACATGTGTATAACAAAAATGTGTATTTGCAAAAATTTTCTGCTAGAAATATATATTTTTTGGAACAATTTCAAGAGTGCTATCACTTTCAGCCATGACTGTATATACAAAAACAATGTATTATACAGAGCCTGTACTTTGAATTATACTGGGAATATGTTGCCAAAAGAGGAAGAAAAAGGGGACCTGCAAGCACCTCAATGTGTTTTTCACCATACTAAGTTTCGTCAGTAGGTGTGGTTTACAAAAATATAGGCTCACCGGCATGATATTCAACCCCCAGTGATGACACAGCCAATGCATTCAAAGGTGATGGACACGAGGTCAACATCCTACCATGCATTATCATAGTAATGCATAAACAGCCATGTCAGCAGGGAGTCAAACAGGGCATACATGTGGCACATCTGTACTCAGGCTGAAGGAGCTGTCATAAAGACAGCATGGTAAAACCTCTCTATTACTAACCGCTGGGTTTGATGCCAGCTGACATTACACAGCTGATATGAACCATAAAAATATTATCCCAATGACAACTGCACCAGGGCAATTGGGAAGAGCCAGGTAAAGTGCTAGAATTGGTGCACCTAATGTGATGTGCCAATTCTGGGGTAGTTGCGGGCTGTTTTTTTTTAGCCTGGGAATAGCAAAATAACCATTAAAGTTACCAGCTTGATAATATCAGCTCCCAGCTGTCTGCATTATTTCACCTTAATAATGAATATAGAGATTTTTATTAACACACAACTACTGTACTTAACTATACTTGTTCATCTAGTTCATGCGAGCATTATTTGTAAAATTTTCATATAATTTTGCTTTGCTAGTCCTGAACCTTGTGAAAACATGTATAAATATAATACTACATGGACTAATATTTCATTTGTTGTACCATTTATAAACTTTACATCATTGTGTATATCAATGATGGCATTGTAAGTGTAGAAGGGCTGGTTGGGAGCAGGACATGGCCCCACAGTTTAACAGTGGCAATGCCAGCAGGGGCCCAGCTGCGATCAGTGGTGGTGTTACTCAGAGAAGGAAGACCATGGGAACCTTTCTGCTGTGCCCGCAACTTACCTGTGTGACATCACTGCTGATGGTGACTGCCCCCCTGCCAGCACTGCCACTGTTAAAGTGTGGTGCCATGTCCCGCTCAACATCAGCCCTTCAACACTGACAATGCGGTCCAGGGAGTGCGTGACAGTGCCGGCACTGTCACTGTTAAAGTTCTGACAGGGTGCGGGACACGGCCCTGCACTTTAAGCTAGAGTGCTTCAGGTCACCAGAAGTCATACCGTGAGAACCCAGGTATGACCTCCGATGAACTGAGTGACATCACTACTGGCAGCCGGGTCCTTCTTGTCAGTGTTTCCTGGAGCATGGACAGATCGGACATGGTTTTGGTCTCTCACAGCTTGGATGTAGCAGAGTCAGAACCATCGTGGAACCTTGTGTGGATTATGCCAGCCCTGTGTCTTGGGGTTAATAAAGTGGTGAAAGAGGTTGGTTTTGTATTTTATTCCAAATAAAGGATTTTTTCGGTGTTTTCGTGTTTGAGTTTATTTACATTCACTTACAGATTAGTGATGGGGGTGTCATAAACGCCTGCCATTACTAATCTTGGACTTAGCAGCAGCTGTAAAGTGTTATTAACCCTTTATTACCCCATATGTCACCACACCAAGGCAACGGAAAGAGCCGGGTAAAGCACCAGGCTTGTCGCATTTAATGGATGCGACAATCTCGGGCAGCTACAGGTTGCTATTTTTAAGCTGGGGGTCTAATAACCATTGGCTTCCCCAGTCTGAGAACAACAGCCCCAGCTGTCAAGCTTTATCATGGCATACAGCCTAGATGAGCACGGAGCTGCGTGCAGCAGCCTGTAGCTGTGGGATTTATGTGTGCTGGGTATAGTAATATTTGGGGAACCTACGTCATTTGTTTTATTTATTTATTTTTATAGCATGAAACTGACTTGCAGATGCCTGTCATTGATTGGTTACACAGGCTGGGGGTGTGTCTGGCTGCAACCAATCACAGAGACTAGTCCGGCCGGTGGGCGGGGAAAGCAGGGATAAGTGGCACAGGAAGTGAAGAAGAGGTCACAAGAGTCACGTACAGCCATGCAGGAGCAGTATGACAGCTTCCCCAGGGAAGTTGTGAGTAAGAAGTGCTTGTTCCTACCCCTTTGCGCTGGATTACAATTGTATTTTTGGAAACACAGTGTTCGTGGGAAAACTAAATGCTGAGTTTTAAGTGTAATGCTTGTGTTTGCCGAGAGCGAACAAACAAGCTCAGGCTCGTATCAAACCTGAGTTTTGCAAGCCTTTATCGAACAGGTTCACTCATCTCTACTCTGGTTCAACATGTTAGGTTAGGTCATGGGTTTAACTCGATGGACTTAAGTCTACCTTCAACCTTAACCCCTTAATGACGGTGGGCAGTAATATTAAGTCCTAACGGTCATAGTGTTAATCACCGGGTCTGCTGCAAGCAGCTTGCTGCGATCAGCACACTTATCAGCTGATTTGTACAGCTAATATATGTGCCTTCCAGGCACGAGTGAAATTGTGTTCCGCCCATGCCTTTTAACCCCTTAAATGGCACTGTCAAGATGAGTTAATGGCGATTGCGGTAGATCTGTACTCACAGGTCGATACGAGAAGTCATGTGAAGTGATCACGTGGGTCCGGTGGTTGTCCTGTGAGCACAGAGTCATGTGATGACTCCTGTAGCTCACATAACTCAGGTCCTGTAAGAAACAGCTGAGTACTGGCTGTTACATGAGATGATAACTGTTCCCAGTCTGAGCGGTGCTGCTCTGATTGGGAGAAATGAATGAGTGATCAGACTGCTGATCATTATAGCCCCCTAAGGGTACTAGTAAAATAAAAACAAAGTTTAAAAAAAAAGTTTTGACAAATTAAAAAAAATATAAAAAAATCTAAATATTCAAATCAACCCCATTAAAAAAATAAAAAAATATACACACATTTGGTATCACCGCGTTAAGAAATGGCCAATCTATCAACATATAAAATCAATTAATCTGATCAGTAAACGGAAGTAGCGACCAAAAAAATCCAAACGCCAAAATTAAATTTTTTGGTCACCACAAATTTTGCGCAAAATGCAATAACAAGCAATAAAAATGTAGCATCTGTGCAAAAATGGTACCGTTAAAAACATCAGCTAAAGACAAAAAAATAAGCATTCACTGAGCCATAGATTCTGAAAAATGAGAACGCAACGGATCGCGGAAAATGACGCAAAACGTACACCACTTTTTTTGGACAAAATTCAGATTTTTTTTAACACCTTACATAAAAGTAAACCTATTCATATTTGGTGTCTACGAAGCCGCACTGACCTCAGGCATCACACTGACACATCATTTTTACCATATAGTGAACACAGTGAATAAAATATCTCAAAAACAGTAGTGCAATTGCACTTCTTTTTTGCAATTTTTCCGCATTTGGAATTTTTTGGCCGTTTTCCAGTACACTATATGGTAAAACTCATGGTTTCATTTAAAAGTACAGTTTGTTCTGCAATAAAAGAGCCCTCACATGACCATATTGACAAAAAAATAAAACAAATAAATCTCTCGGAGGAAGAATGGTGAAAGAAAAATAACAGTGAAAGAAAAAAAACGAAAGCTCAAAATCGTCCGGTCATGAAGGGGATAAACACTATGAAACTATGAATGGGGTTTGGAGCACTTTGAGGGGTACAGTTTTTGAAATGTCCCATTTGGGTATTTTTATGTATATAGCGCTAACATATTCCACAAAACTTTACAATTCAGAGGGGACATGTACAGATAATATCAGACAATACAAAAAAATAAAATTCAACAGATACCAAGAGAAGCGTGGGCCATGCTCGTACTCTTACAGTCTATGAGGAAATAGGGAAAGCACAAAAGATAAAAAGGGGGGGAGCTTGTCATATATGGTGCGGCCATCAAAATGATAGGGGATTCAAAACGAGCTGCATGAATCGGTCACCAGTCAGAATTTACACAAGTACAGATACAGAAGAAGAATCCAACCACAAAATACAGGGGACAAGGGATGGAAGTAAATTTTATGAAACGCAGAATGGAAATAGTTAGATGAGGCAAGAGAGGTTTTTTGGCTAGTCTAAACAAATCCATTGTTAGGGCCCGTTTGAAGGCATGGATGTTAGGAATTAATCGAATTGTTCTCGGTAATGTGTTCGAGAGCATTGGCGCAGCTTGTGAGAAATCTTGAAGAGGAGTGGGAGGTTAAAATTATTGAGGATGTTAGTCTTAGGTTATTAGAAAAGTGAAGAGAACAAGTAGGGTGATAGACAGAGATCAGAGAGGAGATATAGGATGGTGTGGAACTGTGGAGTGCTTTGGGGGTGAGAGTGATAAGTTTAAATTGGACTCTGTAGCGGATGGGCAACCAGTGCAATGACTGGCACAGATCAGAGGCATCAGTGAAGCAGTTGGAGAGGAAAATGATCCTGGCTGCGGCATTCAAGATGGATTGGAGAGGGTAGGGTTTAGTAACAGGGAGACTAATTAGTAGAAAATTACAGTAATCCAGGCGAGAATGTATAAGAGCAACAGTAAGAGTTTTTGTATCATGAACGGTAAAAAAAGGTTGAATTCTAGAGACGCTTTTGAGGTGGATGTGACATGAGCGAGTGAGTGAACGAATGTGGGGAATGAATGAAAGATCAGAGTCAAATATAACCCCAAGACAGCGAGCGTGCTTCTGGGGAGTAATGGTAGAACCACACACAGAAATGGTAATATTGGGTTTGGTAAGGTTAGGAGAGGGAGGAAACATATAGGAAACATAATGAAACATATAGGAAAAAAATAGGTTTTGTACATTTTTTTTGAAAAAGGAAAAACTGCTGAGAAACTTTTAACACTTCTAACTACCTATCCCCAAAAATATGTTTCATAAAATGATGCTAATATAAGGTAAATGTAAAGTAAATGTTATTTATTAACTATTTTGTGTGGTATAACTATCTGGTTTAAAGACATAAAAATTAAAAATTTTAAAATTTCAAAATTTTCTGTCAATTTGTTGAGATTTTCATAAATACATGTAAATTGTATTGACCTAATTACCACTAATATTAAGTATAATGTGTCACAAAAAGTAATTCAGAATTGCCTGGGTAAGTTGAAGCATTCTTGAGTTACTAACACATAAAGTGATACTGGTCAAAATTGAAAAGTTTGGCCTAGTCAGAAAGGTGAAAACAGACTTTAGTGGTAAGGGGTTAAAGGTTTGTTCTGCTCATCATAAATGAGTGAAACTGAAAAATGATTGCAAAAAGAAGCAAATTCTTAATAGGTTTGTTAGTAAAAATTTTCTTTACTCTTGAGAAATGGAGGGAATTCTTTTTTTCAACTGCTCATTCCCTAGGTTGCCTACATAGCCATGGAGTGAAATTTATACAGCAGGTGAAAAAACGATTGAACACGTCACCAATTTTTAAAGTAAATACATTTCTAAAAAGTTGCTATTGAGATGAATTTGTTGACAGATGTCAGCAACAATCAATTCAATCCACACAGGAAAGAAATCAAACCAAGATGTTCGAAAATTAAGTTGTGTAATATTTAGAAATGAACTAAATGAAAAGCTTAGCTCGGGGTTTAATCATAGATAGTTGAAATAGATAGGAGAGCGATAGTGGACATGCAGTGTAGGGAAAGTTGTTAGCCACAAATCAGCATTTTATAATATAAATAGGGATGGCTACTAGTGACTGTTAAAAAGTTGACAGTGAACTATTTAAATAGATATTGCTTCTTTTTAGTTTCTGCTAAAAATTTGCCAGTGAATCATCTCAATAGGTATTACTACTTTTTAGTGGCTGTTAAAAATCTGCCAGTGAACCATCCCAATAGGTATTGGTATTGGCATCTGTTAGACTGGATGTAAGCTCTGCATCAAGTGGTGTTTCCTCCTCTTCCTGCAACTTAATATCATACACAGTTCATTCCTCAGAGGTGCTGTGTCGCCCAGTGTTATGGGGTACTCGGTCCCGGGCGGTGTATAACTGGGGAATGTCACTTTGGTGGCCGTTGCCCGGTCCCGTGCCCTTGGTGCTTTTTAAAAGAGGGGTATATTTACAGGGGATTTGAAAAATGTTCACACTAGACTATACTTGCGGCTATGTGGATAAAACCGCCACTGCACAGTTTTCACTACTGGGGCTGGTGTTAATGGCAGCCTGGATGTTAGGCCCTCCGCAAGCAGGGACAGGCCCCAGAGGATAGGGGATTTAACGGGTACTGAAAGAAGGTAGACCACAATGGGAGTTTCAGTGTAACTGGTTCTTTTTACTCACTGCAAGCTGGTAACTGGTCACCCAAGGCTGGCTGGTCTTAACCGCAGGTCCCTGTAGTCCCATTACTGGTTTAGTGACCTGGTGGCTTCTTTCCCCTGCACCTGTCTTTGGTTGGTGGGTCCCCGTGGCGTAGAGTTGCTGGGGATCCCCTCATGGTTGTCTTCTTCAACAGTCCATATGACAGTAGCGTGAACCCTGTGGGGTTGGAGTCTCTGGTCTTGTCCCCGGTTCTCCCTTTGCTACTGAGTCACAAACTTCAAGGTCAGTGAGGTCCTTGATGGTCCCCTCACTGTGCAGATTTTATCAGGTCTGCCTGGAGCTTTTGCCTGACCTAGGATTCTGTACCCCATTGGTGCGTAGTTTTTGGAGTACTCCACCGTACTCCACCGGCAACTAACCGCCTGGGCCCTCAGGTCACTGTTCACTCCTGTCAGTCCGTCTGCTCACTTTCACTGTCTCCTCTCGACTCCTTTTTTCTCCACTTTCTGACTCTCCACTGTCTGACTCTCCACTGTCTGCCCCTCCCACCTAGATGTCAAGTGGACTGGATTGGCTCCACCTCTAGGCGGCCATCCATTGGTCCAACCCTAGTCTGGTACCATGCTATGGGGGATGTTGGGGAAAAACAGGGATTATCTGGAATGTTTGTGTGTTACCGGCACTGGTCTTCTGGGTCCCTAGGGGGTAGGCCCTGCAAATTGGGGAGGGATGCAGTACCTTGTAGCTTCTTGATGGCTTCAGGAGTGCTACAGTGCCATCCCAATTACACTTGTTTACCCTACTCCCACTCTCCAACTGACCAATTGACTGTGGGGAACCACATATGGTTGAGTCTTCAGTTTTGTTCACACATTCTATCCTATGGGTAACAGAGGTCTGCTCCATAGATTCACAGACTGAAGAGGAGGAAAGCATCTGCACCGATGCCTAAAATCTTGGTCAGCTGGATCCGAACCCAGAGGAAGTTGGGTCCGAGAAGGATCCAGACCCTCATCAATAGATGTTAACCCCCGATGGTGGAGGTGATGATGATGAGACTCAGATACCTGAGGCTCACACGCACTGTACTGTGATGTCAGGTCAGGAAGAGAAGAAAAGTGGCTGTCACGGCAAGGAGTGGGACAACAGAGAGGATGACAATGAAGTTGTAGTTTCCACATGGTTAAAGATAAATGGAAAAAATCATGGTATCGGCTGCGCTGCTAGGGATGTTAATGAGGAGGATAGTATTAATTTTCAGAAGATTTTATTACAGATAACTGCCACAACGCGTTTCGGGGATACATATTCCCCCTTCCTACCTACCTTCGCAGCGCAGCCGATACCGTGATTTTTTCCATTTATCTTTAATCCCTATCTCCTTGTTGGAGCTCACGGGGCTGCTGCAGCTAATCTAGGATTTGTTTGAATCCACCAACGCTTACCTGAAGGGCTGGTGAGTCACCGGCATCGTGCCTACGGGTCCGTCCATCCCAGAGGAGGAGCTGCAGCCTAACGCTGGTTCGGTGGCTGTGATTTCCACGTGGGTTTACCGATCGCGTGAGCAGCCTCCCAGGTCAGGACTCCTGCGGGCTTGAGAGGACGAGATCCCCGCTGATGCCAAAGTGGTACACCTTGGAATTCCCTTCGGCTATCTCCTCAGCATTGCACCTGATGTACAACAGTACCAGGTGAGTGTGTTTATCACACTGTCTTGCTTTCATCATTGGATTTTACACAGGAGTGCCCTTTCTTTCTTTTATTAGTTCCCACATGGTGTGAACCCAGAGGCACATAGCTGAATAGCTCAGCAAAGGAGGTGGAAGAGGAGGAAGAAGAGGTGCCTCCCACACAGACAAGGAGTGATGAAACCAGGAAAACCAATGCATCCTCGGCCACAACTCTGGCCATGTCCAGCAGCGGTGTCAGGTCTACATTTCACATGGGTGGCAAGAGTTGCCTAGCCTGGGCCTTTTTTTGACCAAACTCGCAATATCTCTGCAAACATTTTTAAAAAAACAAACTTAGTAGAGGCAGAAATACAAATAATTTGTCTACTACATGCATGAACTGTCACATGACTAACCAACAGGCATTAGTCTTGGAACCGTTTTACACTAAAATATGGCTCAGTGGGCATACCCAACCACCTAATGCCCCATCAACCACATCTCCTGCGTCCTGATCGTATGTCACTCTTAAAACTGTTCTCATGCAGGTCTCCGCACACAGAACCTCTACTTGTTTACCAACTACAGTTGGGTAAATGAGAGCCTGTCAATTTTTGTGAAACTGGACATGCCTGTGGATTTTGACCAATCTCACAGACCGAGCACACCACATGTTTCGTAATCCATCATAACATCTCTGCCTGCACCTCTCTGGCAGTCCACCAATTTGTTATGCACACCCTACTCCACCCTCTCTCAGCACACCAGCCAGCCCTCGTTCACACAGTTCTGGTCACAGAAAAGATTATTTCCTCCCATACATGACAAAGCTTAAAACTAGAATGTCACCATATCCAATCGGTTGGCCATGGGCATACTGCCATTCTGCCTGGTGGATACAGAGGGTTTCTGAAAGCTGATGGCCATTGCAGTCCCTTTGTACCAATTGCCTAGTCGCCATTACTTCTCTAATAAAGCTGTGCCCAGTAGCCAGTGTTGTTTCAGAACATGTCTTCAGCGCTGCTGGCGGTGTATTGATGGTTAAGCGCATCCAGCTGTCCCCTGAAAGTATAGACCATTTAACTTTCATAAAAATGAACAAGTCATGGATGTCTAATGACTTTTCCACCCTAGTCCCTGACTAAGTGATGGTTTAGTGCCAGGAGTCTGGAAGCAACAGCCATACGCCTGGCAGTCATCTTGCTGTCTCTGCTGAAAGTAGAAATGCTGGTTCAGACCTTGTTACAGGGCCGGTCCCACACATCCATGTTGAAGGTGTTCGACTATTTGTAGTCTGTGCCAATTGTTGCCACTTTTCCTGTTGTCTGATTTTATTTTTTTGAAGTGTAGAAACTCCAAGTAGGGTCTACAAATTGTCCTTTGCCTGAAGTGCCAGGGGTCTTGAAGAAACAGCCCAACACCTATCTGTTATCTTCCTGTCTGTGGTGGATGTAAAAATGCTGGTTCAGGCATTGTACAGGGATTGTCCCATGCATCCATGTTGCTGCTTTAACCTATTGTAGTCTGTTCAAATTGTTGCCACTTTTTCTGTTGTCTGACCTTAATTTTTGGAAATCCACCTCTTGATTTTTAAAATGGAAATGCCAGGCCACATCCTGTGCTGTCAGGTATGGTCCATGCAGGACCATACCTGACTGCTGTGCAAATGCACTATGGGAAAACGGGGGGAGCAGTTGATGCCACTCTCCTGCTATCTGCCTGAAATGTTTTTAAATAACAAGACTCCATGATGGATCTCCGAGTTGTGTCTTCTCTGTACTGACAGGGGTATGTGAGCACCAACTGTACACTGGTCTCTCATCCACCTCTATATTTCTTATGTCTATAGCCTAGGAAGCTAATGGCTAGGCCAAAACAGTGGGGCTGCACTGTAAAAAATATTTTTGCTGTTTTGGAAGCTTTTTGACCCCCTTAAACGTGTTTTCTATGCCTTAGGTTTGGCCACACATTCTATCCTATGGGGTTCAAAGACATTTGACGATCTGTTTGGAGAACCGTTCTGCGAATATAGTGAAATTTGAACGATCGGTGAACTGAACTTTGAAATGTTTGCTCATCTCCAGTAATAATGAGAAATGACACTGGGAAAAAGTATTGAAGAAACTTTATGAACTGTAGTAAATACTTCATACCAAAGCCTTTGTTGGTGATGACAGCTTTAAGAAGATGCCTTCTGTAGGGAGAAACTAGTCGTAGGCCTTGCTAAGGTGTCATTTTGACTTATTATTCCACACAAACACTCTTCAAATTTTGAAGGTCTCGTGAGTAGAGTTGAGCGCGGTTCGCGGTTCGTGGTTCTCCAGTTCTAGGCTCGAGTGATTTTGGGGGTTGTTCGAGATCAAACTAGAACTCGAGCTTTTTGCAAAAGCTCGATAGTTCTAGATACGTTCGAGAACGGTTCTAGCAGCAAAAAGCAGGGCTTTTTACAGCTACAGTGTGCAGGAGCCATCGCTGGCGGCCTGCCAGAAGCTGGTAACCAAGATAAACATCGGGTATCCAAGCAAAGCGCTTTGGTTAGTAACCCGATGTTTATCCTAGTTACGTGCAGGAAGCCCACACTTCCCCGCTCAGCTCGCTCCGCCCCCTCCTGCCCGCGGCATGTACACATACACACACACACACACACACACACTCACATACACACACACACACACACACACACACATGGTCCCGCTCGGCTTACCTGCGGTGATGAAGTCCCGCCATCCCGACCTCAGCGCTGTCACTGTCCTCCATGGCCGCCGCTTGTCACATCACCTCTCGCTTCCGACCCGAGACTGACTAGCGGTGACGTCACGGGCCTCTCGCGATACTTGGTGTGAAGGCGCCGGTCATTGAACTCAGTGACAGGGGCTGTCAGTGTGCTGGAGATCAGCGCAGGTAATGTACCTCGCTGACAGCAGCACTTGTCATGCCCTGCAGTGACCTGGGCTGACCCATTGATGTTAGCTCAGGTCACTGCACTGCTCTCCCAGCCAATGGGGAACATCCTGCTCTTCATTGACTGGGACAGTGTGGATCGTCATGGCAACCCCTTGGATTACAGCAGACCTGGATTTGTTTTTCATTCTAATAAATTGGTTAACGAGGGAATGTTTTGGGGAGTGTTTTTTCAAATAAAAATGTGTTTGTCGTCTATTTTTTTTATTACTGACTGGGTTGGTGATGTCGGGTATCTGATAGACGCCTGACCTCACCAACCCCAGGGCTTGATGCCAGGTGACATTACACATCTGATATTAACCCCATATATTACCCCGTTTGCCACCGCACCAGGGCGCGGGATGAGCTGGGGTGAAGCACCAGGATTGGCGCATCTAATGGATGCGCCACTTCTGGGGCGGCTGCGGCCTGCTATTTTTAGGCTGGGGAGAGTCCAATAACCCGTCTGCTTTACCCTAGCTGGCTACAAAACTAGGGGGAACCCTACATCATTTTTTTTTTCATTTTTTTGGCTAAATACAAAGCTAAGCACCCCTTAGTGCCACATGAAAGGCACCAAAGGGTGCTCCACTTTTTCTCCACTTTTTCTCCACTTTTTCTCCACTTTTTCTCCACTTTTTCTCCATTTTTTTCTCCACTTTTTCTCCACTTTTTCTCCACTTTTTCTACATTTTTTTCTCCATTTTTTCTACATTTTTTCTCCACTTTTTCTTCACTTTTTCTCCACTTTTTATCCATTTTTTCTCCACTTTTTCTCCACTTTTTCTACATTTTTTCTCCACTTTTTCTCCACTTTTTCTCCATTTTTTTCTCCACTTTTTCTCCACTTTTTCTCCACTTTTTCTCCACTTTTTCTCCATTTTTTCTCCATTTTTTCTCCACTTTTTCTCCACTTTTTCTCCAGTTTTTCTCC
This sequence comes from Anomaloglossus baeobatrachus, assembly GCF_048569485.1. NCBI lineage: Eukaryota > Metazoa > Chordata > Amphibia > Anura > Aromobatidae > Anomaloglossus > Anomaloglossus baeobatrachus. The sequence goes on from NC_134360.1 coordinate 148,702,258, forward strand.
ACTTTTGCTCCTTTTTTTCTCCACTTTTTCTCCACTTTTTCTCCACTTTTTCTACATTTTTTTTCTCCATTTTTTCTCCACTTTTTCTCCATTTTTACTCCACTTTTTCTCCACTTTTCTCCACTTTTTCTCCACTTTTTCTCCATTTTTTTTCTCCACTTTTTCTCCACTTTTTCTCCACTTTTTCTCCATTTTTTTCTCCACTTTTTCTCCACTTTTTCTACATTTTTTTCTCCATTTTTTCTCCACTTTTTCTCCATTTTTACTCCACTTTTTCTCCACTTTTTCTCCATTTTTTTCTCCACTTTTTCTCCACTTTTTCTCCACTTTTTCTCCACTTTTTCTCCATTTTTTTCTCCACTTTTTCTCCACTTTTTCTACATTTTTTTCTCCATTTTTTCTCCACTTTTTCTCCATTTTTACTCCACTTTTTCTCCACTTTTTCTCCATTTTTTCTCCACTTTTTCTCCACTTTTTCTCCATTTTTTCTCCACTATTTCTCCACTTTTTCTCCACTTTTTCTCCACTTTTTCTCCATTTTTTTCTCCACTTTTTCTCCACTTTTTCTCCACTTTTTCTCCACTTTTTCTCCATTTTTTCTCCACTTTTTCTCCACTTTTTCTCCATTTTTTCTCCACTTTTTCTCCACTTTTTCTCCACTTTTTTCTCCACTTTTTCTCCACTTTTTCTCCACTTTTTCTCCATTTTTTCTCCACTTTTTCTCCACTTTTTCTCCACTTTTTCTCCATTTTTTTCTCCACTTTTTCTCCACTTTTTCTCCACTTTTTCTCCACTTTTTCTCCACTTTTTCTACATTTTTTTCTCCATTTTTTCTCCACTTTTTCTCCATTTTTACTCCACTTTTTCTCCACTTTTTCTCCATTTTTTTCTCCACTTTTTCTCCACTTTTTCTACATTTTTTTCTCCATTTTTTCTACATTTTTTCTCCACTTTTTCTTCACTTTTTCTCCACTTTTTATCCATTTTTTCTCCACTTTTTCTCCACTTTTTCTCCACTTTTTCTACATTTTTTCTCCACTTTTTCTCCACTTTTTCTCCACTTTTTCTCCATTTTTTTCTCCACTTTTTCTCCACTTTTTCTCCACTTTTTCTCCATTTTTTTCTCCACTTTTTCTACATTTTTTCTCCACTTTTTCTCCACTTTTTCTCCACTTTTTCTCCATTTTTTTCTCCACTTTTTCTCCACTTTTTCTCCACTTTTTCTCCATTTTTTTCTCCACTTTTTCTACATTTTTTCTCCACTTTTTCTCCACTTTTTCTCCACTTTTTCTCCATTTTTTTCTCCACTTTTTCTCCACTTTTTCTCCACTTTTTCTCCATTTTTTTCTCCACTTTTTCTCCACTTTTTCTCCATTTTTTCTCCACTTTTTCTCCACTTTTTCTCCACTTTTTCTCCACTTTTTCTCCACTTTTTCTCCACTTTTTCTCCATTTTTTTCTCCACTTTTTCTCCACTTTTTCTCCACTTTTTCTCCACTTTTTCTCCACTTTTTCTCCATTTTTTCTCCACTTTTTCTCCATTTTTTTCTCCACTTTTTCTCCACTTTTTCTCCACTTTTTCTCCATTTTTTCTCCACTTTTTCTCCATTTTTTCTCCACTTTTTCTCCACTTTTTCTCCATTTTTTCTACATTTTTTTCTACATTTTTTCTCCACTTTTTCTACATTTTTTTCTCCATTTTTTTCTACATTTTTTCTACATTTTTTCTCCACTTTTTCTTCACTTTTTCTCCACTTTTTATCCATTTTTTCTCCACTTTTTCTCCACTTTTTCTCCATTTTTTCTCCACTTTTTCTCCACTTTTTCTCCAGTTTTTCTCCACTTTTGCTCCTTTTTTTCTCCACTTTTTCTCCACTTTTTCTCCACTTTTTCTACATTTTTTTTCTCCATTTTTTCTCCACTTTTTCTCCATTTTTACTCCACTTTTTCTCCACTTTTTCTCCACTTTTTCTCCACTTTTTCTCCATTTTTTTCTCCACTTTTTCTCCACTTTTTCTCCACTTTTTCTCCACTTTTTCTCCATTTTTTTCTCCACTTTTTCTCCACTTTTTCTACATTTTTTCTCCATTTTTTCTCCACTTTTTCTCCATTTTTACTCCACTTTTTCTCCACTTTTTCTCCATTTTTTTCTCCACTTTTTCTCCACTTTTTCTCCATTTTTTTCTCCACTTTTTCTCAACTTTTTCTACATTTTTTTCTCCATTTTTTCTCCACTTTTTCTCCATTTTTACTCCACTTTTTCTCCACTTTTTCTCCATTTTTTCTCCACTTTTTCTCCACTTTTTCTCCATTTTTTCTCCACTATTTCTCCACTTTTTCTCCACTTTTTTTCCACTTTTTCTCCATTTTTTTCTCCACTTTTTCTCCACTTTTTCTCCACTTTTTCTCCACTTTTTCTCCATTTTTTCTCCACTTTTTCTCCACTTTTTCTCCACTTTTTCTCCATTTTTTTCTCCACTTTTTCTCCACTTTTTCTCCACTTTTTCTCCACTTTTTCTCCATTTTTTCTCCACTTTTTCTCCACTTTTTCTCCACTTTTTCTCCATTTTTTTCTCCACTTTTTCTCCACTTTTTCTCCACTTTTTCTCCACTTTTTCTACATTTTTTTCTCCATTTTTTCTCCACTTTTTCTCCATTTTTACTCCACTTTTTCTCCACTTTTTCTCCATTTTTTCTCCACTTTTTCTCCACTTATTCTCCATTTTTTCTCCACTTTTTCTCCATTTTTTCTCCACTATTTCTCCACTTTTTCTCCACTTTTTCTCCACTTTTTCTCCATTTTTTCTCCACTTTTTCTCCACTTTTTCTCCACTTTTTCTCCACTTTTTCTCCATTTTTTCTCCACTTTTTCTCCACTTTTTCTCCACTTTTTCTCCATTTTTTTCTCCACTTTTTCTCCACTTTTTCTCCACTTTTTCTCCACTTTTTCTCCATTTTTTCTCCACTTTTTCTCCACTTTTTCTCCACTTTTTCTCCATTTTTTTCTCCACTTTTTCTCCACTTTTTCTCCACTTTTTCTCCACTTTTTCTACATTTTTTTCTCCATTTTTTCTCCACTTTTTCTCCATTTTTACTCCACTTTTTCTCCACTTTTTCTCCATTTTTTCTCCACTTTTTCTCCACTTATTCTCCATTTTTTCTCCACTTTTTCTCCACTTTTTCTCCACTTTATCTCCATTTTTTTCTCCACTTTTTCTCCACTTTTTCTCCACTTTTTCTCCATTTTTTTCTCCACTTTTTCTCCACTTTTTCTCCACTTTTTCTCCACTTTTTCTCCATTTTTTCTCCACTTTTTCTCCACTTTTTCTCCACTTTTTCTCCACTTTTTCTCCATTTTTTCTCCACTTTTTCTCCACTTTTTCTCCATTTTTTTCTCCACTTTTTCTCCACTTTTTCTCCACTTTTTCTCCACTTTTTCTCCACTTTTTCTCCATTTTTTTCTCCACTTTTTCTCCACTTTTTCTCCACTTTTTCTCCATTTTTTCTCCACTTTTTCTCCATTTTTTTCTCCACTTTTTCTCCACTTTTTCTCCATTTTTTCTACATTTTTTTCTACATTTTTTCTCCACTTTTTCTACATTTTTTTCTACATTTTTTTCTACATTTTTTCTACATTTTTTCTCCACTTTTTCTTCACTTTTTCTCCACTTTTTATCCATTTTTTCTCCACTTTTTCTCCACTTTTTCTCCATTTTTTCTCCACTTTTTCTCCACTTTTTCTCCACTTTTTCTACATTTTTTTCTCCACTTTTTCTCCACTTTTTCTCCACTTTTTCTCCATTTTTTCTCCACTTTTTCTCCTTTTTTTCTACATTTTTACTTCACTTTTTCTCCACTTTTTCTCCATTTTTTTCTCCACTTTTTCTCCACTTTTTTCTCCATTTTTTCTCCAGTTTTTCTCCATTTTTTTCTCCACTTTTTCTCCACTTTTTCTCCACTTTTTCTACATTTTTTTCTACATTTTTTCTCCACTTTTTCTACATTTTTTTCTCCATTTTTTTCTACATTTTTTCTACATTTTTTCTCCACTTTTTCTTCACTTTTTCTCCACTTTTTATCCATTTTTTCTCCACTTTTTCTCCACTTTTTCTCCATTTTTTCTCCACTTTTTCTCCACTTTTTCTCCACTTTTTCTACATTTTTTTCTCCACTTTTTCTCCACTTTTTCTCCACTTTTTCTACATTTTTTTCTCCACTTTTTCTCCACTTTTTCTCCATTTTTTCTCCACTTTTTCTCCTTTTTTTCTACATTTTTACTTCACTTTTTCTCCACTTTTTCTCCATTTTTTTCTCCACTTTTTCTCCACTTTTTCTCCACTTTTTCTCCACTTTTTCTCCACTTTTTCTCCACTTATTCTCCACTTTTTCTCCACTTATTCTCCACTTTTTTCTCCACTTTTTTTCCACTTTTTCTCCACTTTTTCTCCACTTTTTCTCCATTTTTACTCCACTTTTTCTCCACTTTTTCTACATTTTTTCTCCACTTTTTATCCATTTTTTCTCCACTTTTTCTCCACTTTTTCTCCATTTTTTCTCCACTTTTTCTCCACTTTTTCTCCACTTTTTCTACATTTTTTTCTCCACTTTTTCTCCACTTTTTCTCCACTTTTTCTACATTTTTTTCTCCACTTTTTCTCCACTTTTTCTCCATTTTTTCTCCACTTTTTCTCCTTTTTTTCTACATTTTTACTTCACTTTTTCTCCACTTTTTCTCCACTTTTTTCTCCACTTTTTCTCCACTTTTTCTCCACTTTTTCTCCACTTTTTCTCCACTTATTCTCCACTTTTTCTCCACTTATTCTCCACTTTTTTCTCCACTTTTTTTCCACTTTTTCTCCACTTTTTCTCCACTTTTTCTCCATTTTTACTCCACTTTTTCTCCACTTTTTCTACATTTTTTTCTCCACTTTTTCTCCACTTTTTCTCCATTTATTTCTCCACTTTTTCTCCACTTTTTCTCCACTTTTTCTCCATTTTTTCTCCACTTTTTCTCCTCTTTTTCTCCACTTTTTCTCCATTTTTACTCCACTTTTTCTCCACTTTTTCTCCATTTTTTTCTCCACTTTTTCTCCACTTTTTTCTCCACTTTTTCTCCACTTTTTCTCCTCTTTTTCTCCACTTTTTCTCCATTTTTTCTCCACTTTTTCTCCACTTTTTCTCCACTTTTTTCTCCACTTTTTCTCCACTTTTTCTCCACTTTTTCTCCACTTTTTCTCCATTTTTACTCCACTTTTTCTCCACTTTTTCTCCACTTTTTCTTCATTTTTACTCCACTTTTTCTCCACTTTTTCTCCACTTTTTCTCCACTTTTTATTCACTTTTTCTCCATTTTTTTCTCCACTTTTTCTCCACTTTTTATCCACTTTTTCTCCACTTTTTCTCCACTTTTTCTCCATTTTTTTCTCCATTTTTTCTCCACTTTTTCTCCATTTTTTCTCCATTTTTTCTCCACTTTTTCTCCGTTCTTTTTCTATGGTCGGTCTACCCATTAGCTCTGCCATGCATAGTGTAGCTCTACACCTACTGCACATGTTACTTTATGATTGACATCTCTTTCGTACCAGAGCTGTCTAAGCCTACTTTGACCCCATATTTGTCATTACTATATTGTCCTTGTACTGTATTATGACATTTGTATCATGTGTTTCATTTCTTGCTGTGTTGCAATTTTTTTGCTGCATCCCAATTGTACCTCTACATTGTTCGAGTTTATGTTATTGTTCTTTCACTCTTATGTGATACTGATTATTGTCATTTTTCATGATTACAAGCAGATAAGTCCAATCTGACGAAGGCTCAGGCCGAAACGTCATTTGTAACTTGTTTTGGACAAAAACATATATGCTTATGAAAAAATTTTTTTCTTAATACGGACCAATAAAGAGTGATTTTGCATTACTATCCGTTGTGACTTACTGACTTAGTCTGGGAGATTTAGAGTGCCGAGGTTACTCACTAATTTTATCTATTATTACCTCTGAGCACCTATATACCAGTGAGCACAGCTTCCTCTACAGTAGTTCTCCTGATTAGGCATGCCCTTACCTCATGAGCAGGGCATTGCAGCTTTGGTAGCAACCATTACGACATGGACTCTGCTGCTGTGGACCCGGGGAGAGTGAGTGCAGATTCATTGCACCCACACTCCTCACATGAAGGGTCCGCACTCCTAGAAAATAGGGGATACGTTCCCTGAGTGTCTCCCCCCCCGATATTCTAGACGGTCCAGAGTCGTCGTGGGACACCTTTATTTTTTTTCTTACAATAAATTGGTGAAAGAGGAAATGTTTTGGGGACTGTTTTTTCAAATAAATTTCTTTTGTCGATTTTTTTTTTTTTTGTTAGTACTGACAGTTTATGATGTTGGGTATCTAATAGACGCCATGACATCACAAACTGCTGGGCTTGATCTCAGGTGACTTTACAGCTAGTATCAACCCGATTTATTACCCCGTTTGCCACTGCACCAGGGCACGGGATGAGCTGGGGTGAAGCGCCAGGATTGGCGCATATAGTGGATGCGCCACGTCTGGGGTGCCTGCGGCCTGCTATTTTTCGGCTGTTAAGGCCCAATAACTATGGACCTTCCCACCCTGAGAATACCAGACCACAGCTGTCCGCTTTACCTTGGCTGGTGATCCAATTTGGGGGGGACCCTACTTTTATTGTGTAATTATTAATATTTATAAAATAATTATAAAAAAGAGCCTGAGGGGACCTCCATATTGGATCCCCAACCACGGTAAAGCTGCCAGCTGTGGTTTTCAGGCTACAGCCGTCTGCTTTACCCTAGCTGGCTATCAAAAATGGGGGGGCCCAACGTCATTTTTTTTTTTTAACTATTTTTTAAATAGAAAAAATTAATGGGCTTCCCTGTATTTTGATTGCCAACCAAGGTAACGGCAGGCAGATGGGGGTGGCAACCCATAGCTGTCTGATTTATCGGCTGAGAATCAAAAATACCGCGGAGCGCTACGTCATTTTTTTAAAGATTTATTTTTACAGCACTGTGATGTCCAGCAATCAAAATACAGGGAAGCCCATTTTATTTTTAGTTATTTAAATAAATAATTAAAAAAAATATATATGGGCTCCCGCTGCATTTTTTGTATTGCTAGCTAAGGGTAATCCAAGCAGCTACTGGCTGCTAACCCCCACTGCTTGGTGTTACCTTCACTGGCAATGGAAAATCCAGGGAAGCATTTTTTATTTTTTTTGCCAAAAAACTACAAAAAAAGGACGTGAGCTTCGCCATATTTTTGTATGCTAGCCAGGTACAGCAGGCAGGTGCTGGAAGAGTTGGATACAGCGCCAGAAGATGGCGCTTCTATGAAAGTGCCATTTTCTGAGGCGGCTGCAGACGGCAATTCGCAGCAGTGGGGCCCAGAAAGCTCAGGTCAACCTGTGCTGCGGATTCCAATCCCCAGCTGCCTAGTTGTACCTGGCTGGACACAAATATGGGGCGAAGCCTACGTCATTTGTTTTCTAATTATTTCATGAAATTCATGAAATAATAAACAAAAGGGCTTCCCTTTATTTTTGGTTCCCAGCCGGGTACAAATAGGCAACTGGGGGTTGGGGGCAGCCGTACCTGCCTGCTGTACCTGGCTAGCATACAAAAATATGGCGAAGCCCACATAATTTTTTCAGGGGGCAAAAAACTTCTGCATACAGTCCTGGATGGAGTATGCTGAGCCTTGTAGTTCTGCAGCTGCTGTCTGTCTGTATGGAGAAGAGCAGACAGCAGCTGCAGAACTACAAGGCTCAGCATACTCCATCCAGGACTGTATGCAGAAGTTTTTTGCCCACCAAAAAAATGACGTGGGCTTCGCCATATTTTTGTATGCTAGCCAGGTACAGCAGGCAGCCACGGGCTGCCTCCAACCCCCAGTTGCCTATTTGTACCCGGCTGGGAGCCAAAAATATAGGGAAGCCCATTTTTTTTAATTATTTCACTTATTTTATGAAATAATTAAAAAACAAATGACGTGGGCTTCGCCCCATTTTTGTGTCCAGCCGGGTACAACTAGGCAGCTGGGGATTGGAATCCGCAGCACAGGTTAGCCCGAGGTTTCTGGGCGCCTCTGCTGCGGATTTCAGTCCGCAGCCGTCCCAGAAAATGGCGCTCTCATAGAAGCGCCATCATCTGGCGCTGTATCCAACTCTTCCAACAGCCCTGGAGCCGGGTGGCTTGTTGGGTAAACATGAGTTAATACTGGCTTTGTTTTACTAGCCAGTATTAAGCCAGAGATTCTTAATGTCAGGCACGTTTGACCCGGCCATTAAGAATCTCCAATAAAGGGTTAAAAAAAAGACACCACACAGAGAAAAAATACTTTAATAGAAATAAATACACAGACACATTAGAGACTCCATCTTTATTACCCCCTGTCAGCCCTCCACGATCCTGCTCTTCTGTCTTCTTTCTTTCTAGTGTAGTAGTAGTGACGATTGTAGCGAGGATGAGGTTCACCAGCCCATCACTTGGGGCTGGGGAACCTCATCCTCAGTACAATCCTCACTAGTGTAGTAGTAGTGACGATTGTAGTGAGGATGAGGTTCACCAGCCCATCACTTGGGGCTGGGGAACCTCATCCTCAGTACAATCCTCACTACAATCGGGAAGCAGCGTGCAGCCTTCACTCCATGAGTGATCAGTGCTGGCTGTCAGCGGTAACAGCGGTAACGCTGACAGACGCGTTACCATAGCAACGGTGCTCTCGGAGCTGCGGTTAGCGGTGACGTCACCGCTAACTGCGTTGCTATGGCAACGGTGATCTCCGTTAATGACCGGCTGTGTCAGCCGGTCCCTAACGGAACGGGGAGTCGACCGTGTGCTAGAGCATGTCGCCGGTGCACGGCGATACACATATGTGCACCGTGTACCGGAGAGATGCACTCGCAGGTCCTACATGACGCGTCATAGTCATGTGACCAGTCTGTAGCCAATGAGATAATAGCCACGTGACTGGTCACATGGCTATTTTGACGTCACGACAGGTCCTGCATCTCTGCTGGCAGTGCCGGTCACGGGAGGATTCAGCGATCATCGGATGGAATAACGGCAGGAGACAGAGTGCAGAAGGGATCGCAGGACCGGTAAGTGTTATGGCAATGTTTATTAACTGTTTGTGTACATTTATCATGCATTTTTATGTGTTTGTGATTGCCTCCCATTATAGCCTATTGGCTCGAGTTCGGTTCGTCGAACGTTCGACGAACCGAACTCGAACGGGACCCCCGTTCGGCGAGCCGACCTCGAGCCGAACCGCGACCGGTTCGCTCATCTCTACTCATGAGCTCATTCTAAGAATTTTGTGCTTTATACCGTGTGCAGTATTATTAGGCAAATGAGTATTTTGATCACATGATACTTTTATACATGTTATCCTACTCCAAGCTGTAAAGGTTTAAGAGCCAATTACCAATTAAGTAAATCAGGTGATGTGCATCTCTGTAATGAGGAGGGGTGTGGTGTAATGACTTCAACACCCTATATGAGGTGTGCTTATTTATTAGGCAACTTCTTTTCCTTTGGCAAAATGGGTCAAAAGAGAGATTTGACGGGCTCTGAAAAGTCCAAAATTGTGAGATGTCTTGCAGAGGGATTCAGCAGTCTTGAAATTGTCAAACTTTTGAAGCATGATCACCAAACAATCAAGCATTTCATGGCAAATAGCCAACAGGGTCGCAAGAAGCGTGTTGGGCAAAAAAGGCCTAAAATAAGTGCCCATGAATTGAGGAAAATCAAACGTGAAGCTGCTAAGATGCCATTTGCCACCAGTTTGGCCATATTTCAGAGCTGCAACGTTACTGGAGTATCAAAAAGCACAAGGTGTGGCATACTCAGGGACATGGCCAAGGTAAAGTAGGTTGAAAAATGACCACCTTTGAACAAGAAACATAAGATAAAATGTCAAGACTGGGCCAAGAAATATCTTAAGACTGATTTTTCAAAGGTTTTATGGACTGATGAAATGAGAGTGACTCTAGATGGGCCAGATGGATGGGTCAGAGACTGGAACAGTAAAGGGCAGAGAGCTTCACTCCGACTCAGACGCCAGCAAGGTGGAGGTGGGGTACTGGTATGGGCTGGTATCATCAAAGATGAACTTGTGGGACCTTTTTGGGTTGAGGATGGAGTGAAGCTCAACTCCCAGACCTACTGCCAGTTTCTGGAAGACAACCTTCTTCAAGCAGTGGTACAGGAAGAAGTCGGTATCATTCAAGAAAAACATGATTTTCATGCAGGACAATGCTCCATCAGATGCATCCAACTACTCCACAGCGTGGCTGGCCAGTAAAGATCTAAAAGATGAAAAAATAATGACATGGCCCCCTTGTTCACCTGATCTGAACCCCATAGAGAACCTGTGGTCCCTCATAAAATGTGAGATCTACAGGGAGGGAAAAAAGTACACCTCTGGGAACAGTGTCTGGGAGGCTGTTGTGGCTTCTGCATGCAATGTTGATCGTAAACAGATCAAGCAACTGACAGAATCTATGGATGGTAGGCTGTTGAGTGTCATCATAAAGAACGGTGGTTATATTGGTCACTAATTTTTTTTGGGGGGTTTGCATGTCAGAAATGTTTATTTCTAAATTTTGTGCAGTTACTGTATATTGGTTTACCTGGTGAAAATAAACAAGTGAGATGGGAATATATTTGGTTTTAATTAAGTTGCCTAATAATTCTGCACAGTAATAGTTACCTGCAAAAACAGATATCCTCCTAAGATAGCCAAATCTAAAAAAAACCACTCCAACTTCCAAAAATATTAAGCTTTGATTTTTATGAGTCTTTTGGGTTGATTGAGAACATAGTTGTTGATCAATAATAATAAAAATATCCTCTAAAATACAACTTGCCCAATAATTCTGCACACGGTGTAGTTCCTTTCATAATTTTCTAATGAATTCAAGTTTGAACATGCTTTTTGTTTAGCAATGGAGTCTTGCATAGAGAGCGTGCATACAGGGGATTGAGATTGAGTGAATTACTTATTATTTTCTTTGAAAGAATTATACCTCCTGATTCCATGTCTTTCTGTAGCTTTCTAATGGTGACTAAAGGGCGCTTTACACGCAGCTAAAGTGATGTTGTTGGGGTCACGGAATTCGTGGCGCACATCTGGCCTCGTTAGCAATGTCGTTGCGAGTGAAACATACGAGCAACCGCTGACAAGCAAAAATATTCACCTTATCGTTGTTCGTTGACACGCTCCTCCATTCCCAAATATCATTGCTGCTGCAGGTACAATGTTGTTCGTCGTTCCTGCGGCAGCACACATCGCTATGTGTGACACTGCAGGAACGAGGAACCTCACCTTACCTGCGGCCGCCCGCAATGAGGAAGAAAGGAGGTGGGCGGGATTTTCGTCCCGCTCATCTCCGCCCCTCCGCTTCTATTGGGCGCCCGCTTAGTGACGTCGCTGTGACGCTGAACGAACCGCCCTCTTAGAAAGGAGGCGGTTCACCGGCAATAACGACATTGCTAGGAAGGTAAGTATGTGTGACGATTCGAGCGATGTTGTGTGGCTGTGTGCCACGGGCAGTGATTTGCCTGTGACGCACAACCGACGGGGGCGGGTACGCACGCTAGCGATATCGATAGTGATATTGCAGCGTGTAAAGCGGCCTTAACTCTTCTTATTCTTTTCACATCCTGCTCTCAAATCTTGTGGAGAGCATCTGGTCATGTCTAGTTTATGGTGAAATGATGTTCTTTCCTCTTCTGGATTATGGCCAGAACAGTGCTCATTGGATTCTTCAGTAATATATAAATTCTGTAAACAATGTGATCCCTATGTTTTGCAACAATAGGATTGCAAAGTGTTTGAGATAGCTCACTGGTTTTACCCTTCATAAGAGATTTCTTGTTGTGCACCTTGGTAATTAGACAGTTTTTGATAGGTCTTTTTCAATAAATAGCAGGATTGCTTTCTAATTACTGGTAGATTTCAGTTGGTGTCATGACTTTACATATCTTTTTGAACCTCTTTCTCTGCAGGAGTTCAATACTTTTTACCTATGTTACATTTTACTATTACAGATAATTTAATTTATGGACATCTCTGGTTTGATTTCTTTGCTTTTATAGATGGGATAGGTTGTTATTGACATCTGGTGAGAATATCATATATATTTACTTAGAAAACTGTTGATGTATTCAAAACTTATTTTATCCGTTGTATAAGCTCTTTGCCATAATTTGCTGGCTCTGCTCTACACCTTTTTGGATTACTGGGTCCAGCAAGTTTCAGTGTATTTGTACTCCCTAGATGCTGCAAAGGAAAAACTGCTTTGGTTTGCAGAATCAATCACTGTGCTTACATATTGGCCCATTTGTGTGAAAAAGCTGCTGGTCTGAAGTGTCAAACAAAAGCACACTGTCCAGTGGCAAACGGGAAATAGGGCATCAAAAGTATTGTGTACTCCTGCAGAAGACATTGATAAAACCCATTTCAGTGAGTGATGTTTCTGACTGACCACTCTGATGTTGGAAAAGTGGTTGTTCAATGCTGTGGTAGTATACAAAAGTAGCTTTATGAAGCATTTCAAGTTGGTGCAAGTTATTTCTTCCAAAATAGACTACCTACAGCTGTATGTAAAGACTAATTTTCCAGCAGCAATACAGTAGTGATGCTAGACACTACAGGCAGTATGAATAGAAGGGTAGTCAGTCAAGCCAGGATCATAAGCCAGGAGGTAATGTATAAGGTTCAGGGAGCAGACAGAGACATGGTCAGAAAGAGATCCGAGTTCAGAAGACAAGATCAGAACACTTATACCAGACAGGAACCAAGAGCACCCTGAGCAAACAGGCAGTGCGACTTGCGAAGTTCAGACAGAGCAGACCCAGTAAAGAAACAGAGCAATCACTAGGAACGATGCACATCCGTGAAGGCCCCTCCCCAAATCAGCGTGGACCCTAGTGCTTAGAGATAACCTGTAAGCGAGTGCACAAGACACATAGCAGAGCATTTTCAAATGCACAAGCATTCCAAATGCAAATTGCTGCGCACAGCGGTACTGTGTATCATGTCCCCACCAGAGTCCACGCCTGCGACTTCTGCTCCGATCGCCAGGCAACGCCGTGTTCCCACCATGGATAGTGCTGGTGATGGGAGAGGAGTCGGTGCCCGTGGCTCTGCTGAGCACATGCTCCGCTCATCCACTAGGCTGGGTTTCCCTAGAACCTTCAGTACCACTAGCTGACTGTAGGTGGCATGTGTCTTCCAGCTGAAGTTGCCATCATTCACCTGCAGCCAATGGGAAGACACCCCACCCTTCTTATTCCCCCTCCTGTCATGTGACCACTGCCAGAGATAGTTCTGTACTCCTGGTTCATGTGCTGTTTGTATTTTGAGTCCTGTGCGCTGACCTTTGCTTGTTTTTTGACTACCCTCCTGCCTGTCGTTTTTGTACCTTGCTGCCAGTTCTGGATTTGACTTCTGCTTCGTCTCCTCACTACGCCCTTGGCTGCCGATTCTGTTCCTGTTTAGCATTTCCTGTTTTTTAACCCTGTCTGACCACTACGGACTACAGTCTACCACAGGTAGTGATCTCTGGGGCTCTGTGTAATTCCAAATCCCTGTATAGGAGTTAAAGGGTTGCGGAGTTCTCGGGGTCCTGCTTTGTGAGCGGCTTTTCTCTAGACTCTCCTTACAGCTCGTCTGAGTCTGTGGCTCCAGGCAGGCGTTACACCGTGAAAGCAGCCAATCAGGAGCTTCCATTTCTTTTTACTCTTCAATGTACAGTGGGTAAAAACATTTTTGCACTATTACACAATTTAGTTTATGAACATCTATGGTTTAATTTTTTTTTGCCTTTGTGGATTACATTGGTTGTTATCAATATCTGGTGAAAAATTCAGGTCAATAGCACCTTTAGAAATATATTTTCTTAGAATATTGGTGACATGTTCAAAAGTTATTTCATCAGCTGTATATGCAGATGAAGATTTCCTTCTATTCACATACATGACTGCAGCAGCTGTAACCTCTAAGGGAAATATTGGGGTTGTGACATGCAGAACCTGGTTAGAAGAGTACCCTCTCTCCTCCACCTAACGTCCTCTAACCTATACTTTATAACCCTATGTGCACTTTTCCTACTTTTTTTTCTCATCTTTTGTGAAAAAGTATTAAACTCCATAAATAATTTAACATTTTTATGGAATAACAGAGTTCAATACTTAGATTCCAATATTTAAAACATTTTTTGTCTTTAATATTATGCTTTTGTCTTACCATGTTCCTTTATTTTTCTTTGAGTTATCCAACAGGACGCGGACTATGTACAACATACAGCTTAGAAGTTTGAGGGAAAAATTAAACAGCCGAATTCGAAGACCTAAGAGAAAAGAGATAAAAAATATAATTTAAGCCAGTTATTTGGCCCTGGGACTGAGAATTTTATCAAAAGAGAACTCTTTATTACATAGTTGCCATGGTTTTGCTAAAGATTTTATTGTAGATTTTAAAAGTAAACATTTAGGTTATACCTCAAAATTCTAAAATCCAGAATGTACAAATATGTGTCAGGTTAAGATGGAACCTTGCTGTCATCAAAAATTCCGAGATGTGCAAAGGGGCAAATAATGGGCATAGTACATTTTTGAGTCGACGATTACCATGGACCACATTATCTAAGGAGTTAATAAATTTCTAATCCTGGCTAATTCATCAAGATACCAGCTTTATATGACATCCAGCATCTGCTATGTTGATGCGACATGCAGGAGTCCTGTATCTGTGCCATCCATTAGATCTACCATTATGTTTGGGAGCATTAAAATATTGCAATTTGGATATATTGTTTAGTCCATCCACATTAAGGAGTTAATTCTAATAATTGTAGTCAAGTCAACAGTGAAAACAAACACTTAGGCCTCTATTCATTAGAATGATTACACCAGAAATCTGGTGTAAAATTTCTCCATTTTTTGGGCGCAACATAGATTTGCCCAACCTTTTTGAGACTTTTGGTTATTTTCACACCAGTTTCAGTCATCTCCCTAAAAATGGGCAAAGTTAGAGGGGAATGTGGGTGTCAAAGGGTGTGGTGATGCCTGTTCTCTACTCCATGATGAGTGGAGGCATACCTTACACCACAAATCTTTTTTCAGTCACTGACTGGAGTAACATTTATGGTGAGGTGCATGGAGATGCATGCCACTTTTAAGATGCTCTTGATTTTTTAGGAGGAATGTATACCTCTTTAAGAGGCTGTTCGGTCTAAATCCACAAGTCTGCAGCCACTCTATATGTCACTGTATGTGTCACCCTATGTGTCACTCTATGTGAATCCTTACATAGCACACACTGTGGTATGTGAGAATTCTCACAATTGCAGAGATGGGAACAGCAGTCACGGGACTGCACATATGCAATATGAAAACTCCCCACCACATTCCGACTACATGGCATGGCCTCATGCAATGCAAGTGTCAGATTCTGGCCGTATATTTGTGCCGCTCCCGCGTCAGCAGCCGGGCTGCTCGGATCCGAATCCGCGATGGCTCAAGGGGTCTCCGGACCCGGGGGTTATTCAGCCATTCGAATAAAAGGGGGGTTATGTACAGGGCATGGTATGGACAGTTCGTGATGCCACCCGTGGTGTGTGGTAAGGGTAAAGTACCACCGCTGCGGCTGGGAGTACCTGGTGGCGATGGTGTGGGCAGCCAGGTGTTTAACGCCTCCATGGGTAGGGGGAATGCCCCGGGACTCGGTGATGGTTTCAGGAAGGTGCCGTCTGGCCGGTAAGGGTTAATTGCGTACTCACTCAGTCCAATAACGCTGACGCTGACAACCGTGGTAAACCAAAGTTCTTGATGTCACTGCAGCAGGGAGGGAGCACGCCTGGATCCCGTGCCCGTTGGTGTTGCTTGTTAGCTTGTGACCTTGACCTTGGCACCTCTTTCTGTAGATGGTCCCTTTCAGCTGGAATCTAAAACGGGTTCTGCCCACCCGTATAGCTAACGGAGTGAGCTTGCTCTCAGGGTTCACGCTTGGGATTTTCCTAACTATGCAGTGGGAAAGTCTTATCCCCTCGTTGCGCTAGTACCCCGATTTTGAAGCAAGTGGAGAATGGATCTTGAAGGCTCAGTCCTCGTAGGGTGAATTACTGTGACGCCTGAAGCTACTTCCTAGCCTAGGGTCCATGTACCCCGTCGTGCCATGGCCCCTGCCCTGTGATGGCACAAGGCTGCTGGCTGTCCTCCTTGACAGTCCGTGCCCCTTGTCACGATCTCCTGCGACCAGGGTCCAGCTCCTACCAGGCCCAGACCAACGTCTGCCACCTAGTAGTAACAAGGAGTCAAGCTTCTGACCTCTCCCCTTGAGAGTCACCACTCAACTAATTGTCTCCTAACACTTCTGACTTCCCCTTCAACCAACCCCCCAAGTGGCCAGCCCTATTCCCTTCAGGCTGTCCACTGGTGTGTCTGGTGGGTGTGGTGCAGAGTGCTCCTAAGGTTTTGATTAGCTTGTTCCTAGCAACACCAAAGGTCAGGGAGCCGTAACCAAGGAGGAGGTGGATATCATGCATAATGGCAGATTGCACAATACCCTGTGACGACCTGATAGGCCAGGGCGTCACATATTCATGGTCACATGACTTTCATTCCGGGTCTTATATTGGAAAATGCTGTGTGCAATATGAGGATTCACAAGTCTGCAGTCACATAGAGTGACCGATAGAGTGACTACAGACTTGCAGATTTAGAATGGACAACTTTGTTAATGAATCATCAGCATCTCACTCCAACATGCCTCCTTATCAAGGCCGGCAAGAGCAATGCCAGATTAGATAAACAGAGTTTATTTAAAACCTATTTTTTAGCAAGTACCAGGGCCACCATCAGGGCATTACTACTGTGCCTGGTGTACCGGGCCCGGTGAAGAGAGGTGGCCCGGTCAGGCCCGGGGTAATTACTTGGGTTTGTTAAGCCCAAGGCAGGACGGGCCCCTTCTCTTCACCAGGCCCCAGTCACAGGCGCAGCAGAGGGTCCCAGCCGTGTCGTTTCTGCAACTGCACACACGGCTAAATTGCAGGTGAATCCCTTCTAGGACATCGCATGCAAATTAGCCATGTGGCCGGAAGAGAGTAGAGAAGGGAGGCGGCACATCATCACACAGCACTGTGATGAGGTCATCACTAGAGATGAGCGAACTGGTCGCGGTTCGGCTCGAGCTTGGTTCGCCGAACCGAGGTCTCGTTCGAGTTCGGTTCGGCGAACCACTCGAACCCATAGGAAACAATGGGAGGCAATCACAAACACATAAAATCACATTATAAATGTACACATACAGTTAATAAACATTGCCATGACACTTACCGGTTGCCGGGATGCGTCCTGCACTCTGTCTCCTGCCGCTATTCTTCCCGATAATCGCTGCGTCCTCCCGGTAACCAGCAGCACTGACAGGACCTATGGGACCTACGTCGTCAAAATAGCATGTGACCAGTCACGTGTCTGTTATCTCATTGGCTACAGACTGGTTACATGGCTAGACGTCATGTCCTGTCCTAGGTCCTGTCAGTGCATCTCCCAGTACGCGGTGATCGTTTGTGTATCTCCGTGTACTGGCGAGATGCTCTGGCACACGGTTGTCTCCCCGTTCTGCTTCCCCGTTCCGTTAGTGACCGACACAGCTGGCCCATAATGGAGATAACTGTTGCCATAGCAACGCGCCTGTCAGTGTTGACGTCACCGCTATTCAGCACGGAGCCTCTGATCACTCAAGCTGCACGGGAAGCAGCATCCTTTCTCACATCCACCGCTGTTGATGGAGCTGATGTGTTGAAGGGGAAAAAAGACAGAAGACCATGGATCGTGGAGGGGTGAGAGGGAGTAATACACATGGAGTCTCTAATGTGTCTGTGTATATATTTCTATTAAAGTATTTTAACTGTGTGTGGTGTCTATTTTAACCCTTTATTGGAGATTCTTAATGGCCGGGTCAAACTTGCCTGACATTAAGAATCTCTGGCTTAATACTAGCTAGTAATACAAAGCCAGTATTAACCCTTATTACCCAGCAAGCCACCGTCACCAGGGCTGTTGAAGAGTTGGATACAGCACCAGATGATGGTGCTTCTATGAAAGCGCCATTTTCTGGGGCGGCTGCGGACTGCAATTCGCAGCAGAGGCGCCCAGAAACCTCGGGCTAACCTGTGCTGCGGATTCCAATCCCCAGCTGCCTAATTGTACCTGGCTGGACACAAAAATGGGGCGAAGCTCATGTCATTTGTTTTTTAATTATTTCGTGAAATTCATGAAATTATTAAAAAAAGGGCTTCCCTATATTTTAAATTCTCAGCCGGGTACAAATAGGCAGCTGAGGGTTGGGGGCAGCCCATACCTGCCTGCTGTACTTGGCTAGCATACAAAAATATGGCGAAGCTCACGTCATTTTTTTTTTTTAGTTTTTTGGCAAAAAAAGTAAAAAATGCTTCCCTGTATTTTCCATTGCCAGTGAAGGTAAAACCAAGCAGTGGGGGTTGGCAGCCAGTAGCTGCTTGGATTACCCATAGCTAGCAATACAAAAAATGCAGCAAGAGCCCATATATATTTTTATTAATTATTTAATTAAATAACTAAAAAAAGGGCTTCCCTGTATTTTGATTACCTGACATGACAGAAATGTAAAAATAAATCATTAAAAAAATGACGTAGCGTATTTTTTATTCTCAGCGCAGATAAAGCAGACAGCTACGGGATGCCACGCCCATCTGCCCATTCATTTTTTTTATTTAAAAAAATAGTTTAAAAAAAATGACGTGGGGTCCCCCCATTTTTGATAGCCAGCTAGGGTAAAGCAGACGGCTGTAGTCTGAAAACCACAGCTGGCAGTTTTACCGTGGTTGGGAATCCAATGTGGAGATCACCCCAGGCTCTTTTTTATAATTATTTTATAAATAATAATAATTAAAAAAAAAGTAGGGTCCCCCCCAAATTGGATCCCCCCAAATTGGATAGATATTGGCCCTTCACAGCCTAAAAATAGCAGGCCGCAGGCGCCCCAGAAGTGGTGCATCCACTAGATGCGCCAATCCTGGCGCTTCCCCCAAGCTCATCCCGTGCCCTAGTGCAGTGGCAAACGGGGTAATAAATGGGGTTGGCACTAGCTGTAAGGTCACCTGACATCAAGCCCAGCAGTTTGTGATGTCATTGCATCTGTCAGACACCCGACATCACAAGCTGTCAGTACTAACAAAAAAAATAGACAAAAAAAATGTATTTGAAAAAACACTCCCCAAAACATTCCCTCTTTCACCAATTTATTGTAAGAAAAAAAAAATAAGGAGGTCCCACGATGACTCTGGACCGTCTAGAATAAGGGGGGGACACGCTCTGGGAACGTATCCCTCATTTTCTAGGAGTGCAGACCCTCCATGTGAGGAGTGTGGGTGCAATGAATCTGCACCCACTCTCCCGGGTCCACAGCAGCAGAGTCCATGTTGTAACTGTTGCTACCAAAGCTGCAATGCCCTGCTCATGAGTTAAGGGCATGCCTAATCAGGAGAATTATTCTACATTTCCAAATATTGGTATTTGCT
Organism: Anomaloglossus baeobatrachus; assembly: GCF_048569485.1. Lineage (NCBI taxonomy): Eukaryota > Metazoa > Chordata > Amphibia > Anura > Aromobatidae > Anomaloglossus > Anomaloglossus baeobatrachus. The sequence goes on from NC_134360.1 coordinate 148,721,844, forward strand.
GATATTACTGCTATTCCACCTACTATATATTGGGGATAGGATCTTGGAGATGGAATACCCCTTTAAGTTCAGTTATCCAGCTGAATGAATACTAAACAACAGAGCTCGCTATTTAGATGTGTTTTATTGTGGCGTATAATAGACTCTCATGTTTGGTAGTCGTTCAGCAGGGCAACTATAAAATCAAATACCTCCATTTGGAAATGTAGTATAGCTCTCCTGATCAACTATGTTCCTTACCTCATGAGCAGGGCATTGCAGTAATAATAATAATTTATTCACTTATATAGCGCTATTAATTCTATAGCGCTTTACATACATTGGGAACACTATCCCCATTGGGGCTCACAATCTAAATTCTCTATCTGTATGTCTTTGGAGCATGGGAGGAAACCGGCATACCCTTGCAGATGGTATCCTTGGTGGGAATTGAACCCAGGACCTCAGCGCTGCAAGACTGTGGTGCTAACCACTGAGCACCCGTGCCGCCCATTTAGCTTACAGATGCATAACCACCACTCACTGTGTCTGAACACAGGAAGCTGAGCTGACCGCCGTTCTGTGCATGCGGCAGCGTCTATTGTGAAGGAGGGGGCCGCGGGGGATCAACGCTGCACAGGTACCGTGGGACACCGGGGAACACCGGTGGGGTTATAGGGGGTGACCTGGCAGGGCTTGCGGAGGAGTTTTCTGTCGCATGTGTCATGGCACATGCAGAAACTAGAGGTGGGGAGACAAAAGGGCGCAATAGGGTCTTACCCGATATAACAGGGGTGATAGGAAAGGAACAATTACACTCACCTGATGGGGTTGTGCCAGTCACAACTCCTTCAAAAGCATGTGAGTGTCCGTGTGGTTCAAGCAGCGGCCCCGTATACACAATATATAATGTGAAAAAATACAGAAGGAAAAACGGGTATATGACGCGCTTAAAAACCACTGAGGCAAAAATAATATGAAAATTTCTCTTTTATTTACAGCATTCCTATGCGTTTCAGAGACAAAGACCGTCTCCTTCTTCAGGGGAAAAAAGATGATTTCTTTTTTCCCTGAAGAAGGAGACGGTCTTTGTCTCTGAAACGCGTAGGAATGCTGTAAATAAAAGAGAAATTTTCATATTATTTTTGCCTCAGTGGTTTTTAAGTGCGGCATATACCCGTTTTTCCTTCTGTATTTTTTCACATCATGGCACATGCGACAGAAATCAGAGGAGTAGGGTGAATGCGGCCGGCGCCCTGCTGTGCGCGCGGCCATCTTGGATTTCCAGGAGGGGGTCGGGGGGGCACTTTGGCGACACCGGGGAGGAGATTTATCATGTTTGATCATGCCATATGGGAGATAAATAATTTTTTACCGCCACTGTCATTTACTCTAACGTGATCATCGGTATACGGTGTATACCGGTGATCACGTGAGCTGGGACCGGAAAAAACGGCCTAAATCATTATCTCCAGGGTCTCAGCTACCCCCTGAAACCCCGGAGATTTTCTGACACTGGGGGGCGCTATTCACTTATCTCTGCCTGCTGTTTATAAACGGCAGACCAGAATAACGCTTCATTCACACGACCGATCCGTTTTTGCGGTCCACAAAAAACGGTTAATTTTTTTTACGGGTGCATCCATGTGGCATCCGTTTCTGTTCCATATACGGTCCGTATGTCATCCGTTTGTCATCCGTGTGCCTTCCGTTTGTTTGCGTACTGCAAAAAAATTGAAGGAGGGAAAATACATAAATTTACTCAGGATCTGTGACGCCCTGGACCCCCAGGGGTCACAGGTAACAACACACAACACCACACACACCCCCACCCCAGTGAGGCACCAGGAGCCAACAAGTCCTGACCGCCTCCCTCAGGTCTAGCCAGGCACACCAGGTGGGCGGAGCCAGGTGAATAGGCACGCCCTCCGAGGGGTCTGCTGGCCTGAGGCAGGGAAAGGACAAGTGAGTCGAGTGGAGAGTATTGAGAGGAGCAAAAGTGGTGAGCTGAGATTTAGAGGCCTAGGATGGAGCCTAGGACCCCTTGGAACGGTCAGGCAGGCAGACGGTGGTGGCCGTCTACAGGAGTCCAGTCAGGGACTGAACTGCGGAACCGTAGGGATCGAGAAGAGGGTGGTGACCCTTCGGACCTGAACCGGGGAGCTAAAAAGTCAACCGGAGCACCAGGCAGGGTACTCAGACCCCGTTCTAGCCCAGAAGCAACCGGGCTCAGACAAATCTACTGATTGCGGTCTGGACGTCAGGGGTTCATTCCCACCCAAAGTCCCGATAGACGGCAACAGCCCACTGATTCCGGATAAGAGCCACCGCCAAGGGCCAGAGATCCAAAGGGCCAGCGCCTGCGGGCAAAAGGGCTCCTCCGGTACCCAAAAGCTGGGGAGCGGACTACCGTTGCTGAAGCATAGGAGTCACTATAGCAAATTTAAAGGTGCAGGAGAAAGGCGACATCACCAACCTCACTAGGGACACACGCAGCCGGCTACGGGCACCGATCTACACCGAACTTGGTTTACCATTGACTCTGTGTGGTTTAATTGTGAGTACACCAGTGCCATCAGGCACCGCACCGCAAGCGAGCCCCTGCGTCCTGCAACCCCCCGCTCCTGCCACCTGGCCCCGGGACCAACAAACCCCCTACCCACCTAGCTGCGACCCACCACCGATCCCGTACGAGCCCCCACACCCTCACCGCAGCGGTGGTGCCCATCACCTCACCACGACCCATGGGTGGTGTCACGAACTGTTACCGGTCACCACGGCTCCGGCCGTGAATCCGGTCCACCCCAAACCAAACAATCAAACTTCCCTTTCCAGAGCAACGTGGCCCCCGGTCCGGAGGCGCTCGAGCCACCGACAACCCGAGCCCGGATCCGAGCGGCTCGGCGGAGAGCAACCGAGCCCCCAGGGCGGTACAGATCCATAGCTTCAACCAACATGAGGCAGTCACATGTTCACTCCAGTGCCATTTTCTACTGCTTTTCAGTCAATATAATGGCAGAAAGACACATGATGTCGCACTCTCCTGCATTTTGTAATTTTGCACCCTTTGGTGCCTTTCATGTGGCACTAAGGGGTGCTTAGCCTTGTAATTAGCCAAAAAAATTAAAAAAATGATGTGGGGTTCCCCCTATATTTGTAGCCAGCTAGGATAAAGCAGACGGCTGCAGCCTGCAGACCACAGTTGGCAGCTTCACCTGGGCTGGTAATCCAAAACTGAGGGCACCCCATGCTGTTATTTTGAATTAAATAAATGATTAAAAAAAAAAAACACGTGGAGGTCCCCCTAAAATTGGATCACCAGCCAAGGTAAAGCGGACAGCTGGGGTCTGATATTCTCAGACTAGGGAGGTCCATGGTTATTGAACTCTCACCAGCCTAAAAATAGCAGGCCGCAGCTGCCCCAGAAGTGGCGCATCCATTAGATGTGCCAATCCTGGTGCTTCACCCCAGCTCATCCCGTGACCTGGTGCAGTGGCAAACGGGGTAATATATGGGGTTAATACCAGATGTGTAATGTCACCTGGCACCAAGCCCTGGGGTTGGTGAGGTCAGGCGTCTATCAGATACCCGACATCACCAACCCAGTCAGTAATAAAAAAAAATAGACGACAAACACATTTTTATTTGAAAAAACACTCCCCAAAACATTCCCTCTTTCACCAATTTATTAGAAAGAAAAACAAATCCAGGTCTGCTGTAATCCAAGGGGTTCCCATGACGATCCACACTGTCCCAGTCAATGAAGAACATAATATTTCCCATTGGCTGGGAGAGCAGTGCAGTGACCTGAGCTAACATCAATAGGTCAGCCCAGGTCACTGCAGGGCATGACAAGTGCTGCTTTCAGGAGCGAGGTACATTACCTGCGGTGACGATCTCCTGCACTGCTGACAGCAGACCTGTCACTGACTTCAATTACCTTCACAGCCAGGTATCGCGAGAGCCTGTGACGTCACCGCTAGTCACAGTCTCTGGTCGGCAGCGAGAGGAGGTGTGACAAGCGGCGGCCATGGAGGACAGTGAAAGCGCTGAGTTCGGGAGGGCGGGACTTCATCACCGCAGGTAAGCCGAGCGGGGCCATGTGTGCGGAGTGCGAGGTGGGCGTAGCCTAGTGGGGTAATGTGTGCGGAGTGTCAGGTGGGTGGAACCAAGCGGGGTAAATTGTGCAGAGTGCCAGATGGGCGGAGCCAAGCAAGGCCACGTGTGCGGAGTGCCAGGTGGGCGGAGCCAAGTGGGGTAATGTGTGCAGAGTCCCAGGTGGGCAGAGCCAAGCGGGGTAATGTGTCTGGAGTCCCAGTAAGGGCGGAGCCAAGCGGGGTAATGTGTGCAGAGTCCCAGGTGGGCAGAGCCAAGTGGGGTAATGTGTCCAGAATCCCAGGTGGGTGGAGCCAAGTGGGGTAATGTTTGCAGAGTGCCAGGTGGGTGGAGCCAAGCGGGGCCATGTGTGCAGAGTGCCAGGTGGGCGGAGCCAAGCGGGGTAATGTGTTCAGAGTCCCAGGTGGGTGGAGCCAAGCGGGGTAATATGTGCAGAGTGCCAGGTGGGCGGAGCCAAGCGGGGCCATGTGTGCGGATTGCCAGGTGGGCGGAGCCAAGCGGGGTAATTTGTGCGGAGTGCAGGTAGGTGGAGCCAAGCGGGGTAATGTGTGCAGAGTCCCAGGTGAATGGAGCCAAGCAGGGTAATGTGTGCAGAGTGCCAGGTGGGCGGAGCCATGCGGGGTAATGCGTGCCGAGTACCAGGTGGGTGGAGCCAAGCGGGGTAATGTGTGGGAGTGCAAGTGGGTGGAGACTAGCAGGGCCATGTGTGCAGAGTGCATTAGTGCCGGGGACTGCATGGCTGGGGACAGGTGAGTGTGCGAGTGCGTGTGTGTGTGTGTGTGTGTGTACATGCCGAGTGCAGGAGGGGGCGGAGCCCAGCGGGGAAGTGTCGGCTCCCTGCACACGTAACTAGGATAAATATCGGGTTACTAAACAAAGCACTTTGTTTGGATACCCGATATTTATCTTGGTTACCAGCTTACTGCAGGCTGCCAGCGATGGCTCCCTGCACACTGTAGCTGTAAAAAGCCCTGCTTTTGCTGATAGAACCATTCTCAAACGTAACTTGAACTGCCGAACTTTTACCAAAAAGCTCAAGTTCGAGTTCTAACTAGAACACCCCCCAAAATCACTCGAACTGCGAACTGGAGAACCGCGAACCACGAACCGCGCTTAACTCTAGTCATCACTCTGCTCCTCATCACAGTGCTTCGGAGAACGTGGAGGTGGCGAGAACATGGCATCCGGTGGGGACAGGTAAGCGCTGTAAGCTGAAAACGATCGTTGGGGGGGTGAGGTTGTGGGGAGGCCCACTCGCTGATCCCAGCCCAAGGTTGGGCCCACTAAGCTCTGCCTGGGGCCGCACACAGACCCGCCGACTGCAGACTCACTAACCACAGGCCCCGCCGACCGCAGACCCACCGACCACAAGCCTGCCAACCACAGACCCGCCGGCCGCAAGCCCGCTGACCGCAGACCCACCGACCACAGGCCCCACCGACCACAGACCCGCCAATAGCAAGCCCGCCGATCACAGACCCGGCAGCCGCAAGCCTGCTGACCGCAGACCCACTGACCACAGGCCCCCCCGACCGCAGACCCGCCGACCATAAGTCCGCCAAACGCAGGTCCGACGACCACAGGCCCGCCGATTGCAGACCCGCCGACCTCAGGCACCCCCGACCGCAGTCAGACCCCTGCCCCTGTCTTGCTTCAGCTAGATCAGGGGTGGGAAACCTCTGGCCCGTGGTCTCATGCCTCCCTGTTGTGAGCCTCCTGCATTCCAGATGTTAGCCTCCTGCCCCTCTGCTGTAAGCTTCCTGCCCCTCTGCTGTGAGCCTCCTGCCACTCTGCTGTGAGACTCCTTCCCCTCTGCTGTGAGACTCCTGCCTCTCTCCTGTGAGCCTCCTGCCTCTCTCCTGTGAGCCTCTTGCCTCTCTGCTGTGAGCCTCCTGCCTCTCGCTGCTGTGAGCCACCCTCCCTCCAGTGCTGTGTGCCACACCCAGTGCTGTCGTGCTCCCTCAATCCTGTTCATGTCTTCCAGTCCTGTTTGTGCCCCTCTAGTGTTGTCTGTGCCACCGCCAGTGTACTGTCCGAGCCCCAGCCCCTCCTGTGATGTGCATATGCCCCAGCCCCTCCTGCTGTGATGTGTGTGTATGTGCCCAGCCCCTCTTGTGATGTGTGTGTATATGTCCACAGCCCCTCCTGTGATGTGTGTATATGTCCACAGCCCCTACTGTGATGTATGTATATGTCCCCAGCCCCTCCTGTGATGTATATATATGCCCCCAACCCCTCCTGTGATGTGAAAATATATATGCTCCCAGTGCCTCCTGTGATGTACGTGCCTTCAGCGTCTCTTACATGATGTATATGATTTACCAATCTGTTGACATATATACCGGGAGGAGGACATATTCACCAGGAAGGGTCAGAAATCAGGATGGGAACATATATACCCGCATTTGCCCAGGTGGGGTGTATGTATATATATATATATGTATATATATATATATATATATATATATAGAGAGAGAGAGAGAGAGAGAGAGAGAGAGAGAGTACAGACCAAAAGTTTGGACACACCTTCTCATTCAATGAGTTTTGTTTATTTTCATGACTCTGCAAATTGTAGATTCACATTGAAGGCATCAAAACTATGAATTAAAACTTGTGGAATGAAACAATGAAAAAAGTGTGGAACAACTGAATATATGTCTTATATTCTAGGTTCTTTAAAGTAGCCACCTTTTGCTTTGATTACTGCTTTGCACACTCTTGGCATTCTCTTGATGAGCTTCCAGAGGTAGTCACTGGAAATGGTTTTCCAACAGTCTTGAAGGAGTTCCCAGAGATGCTTAGCACTTGTTGGCCCTTTTGCCTTCACTCTGTGGTCCAGCTCACCCCAAACCATCTCGATTGGGTTCAAGACTGGTGACTGTGGAGACCAGGTCATCTGGTGTAGCACCCCATCACTCTCCTTCTTAGTCAAATAGCCCTTACACAGCCTGGAGGTGTGTTTGGGGTCATTGTCCTGTTGAAAAATAAATGATGGTCCAACTAAACGCAAACCAGATGGAATAGCATGCCGCTGCAAGATGCTGTGGTAGCCATGCTGGTTCTGTATGCCTTCAATTTTAAATAAATCCCCAACAGTGTCAACAGCAAAGTACCCCCACACCATCACACCTCCTCCTCCATGCTTCACGGTGGGAACCAGCCATGTAGAGTCCATCAGTTCACCTTTTCTACAAAGACACGGTGGTTGGATCCAAAGATCTCAAATTTGGACTCATAAGAGCAAAGCACAGATTTCCACTGGTCTAATGTCCATTCCTTGTGTTCTTTAGCCCAAACAAGTCTCTTCTGCTTGTTGCCTGTCCTTAGCAGTGGTTTCCTAGCAGCTATTTTACCATGAAGGCCTGCTGCACAAAGTCTCCTCTTAACAGTTGTTCTAGAGATGAGAAAGTGTGTCCAAACTTTTGGTCTGTACTGTGTATACCAGAAAGCCCCCGGGATGGGACATATATACCGGAAGGAGGACATATTCACCAGGAGGGGCAGAAACCAAGCTGGCAACATATATACCCGCATGTATCCAGTTGAGGGTGATAAATAATAATTGCAATATATATTGCGTGTGTGTATATATATATATATATATATATATATATATATATATATATATATATATACACACATGTTTTTCCAAGAGTGGCAGTGAGAGTGTGGAAGGTTTGAGGGATGAAGGCGTGGAGGCGGAGCTGGGGTGGAGCCTGGGCGGAGTCCCAAGGGGACCCGAAAATTTTGCCAGTATGGGGCCCTGAAATTCCTAGTGGCGGCCCTGGCAAGTACTGTTAGATAATTAGTACAGGTGTCAGTAAGGAGTCAAGGAGTCGAAGAGGTGAACATAAGAGGCTTTTTTTATTTTTTTAACTTTCTCATTGCCTTTTCCAGCTCAGAAAAATGGCAGCCAGTGGCAAATGCAGATTTTTGTAAAATTTTAGTAGAATTCAATTCCACTCTAATTTATTTACTCACATGCACATACTCATACAGTATCATGAATTGTAAAGTGCTACAGAGTATGTTGGCGCAATGGAAATAAAAAATATTATGCTATCAGCAGGGCATCAACTTTTTACATTGGATGAGATCTGCTGATAATGAGAACCGATGAATGAGTTCTTTGCTCATTGAGCAATCACCATCATGTTTACACAGACAGGAACAAATGTTCTTATGACCCCTTGTCTGTTAATTATTTAAATGCTACATAAAGGTTTCTTGATTCATTATACCCATAATTGTATACATACCTAAATAATACACAGTTATGTCTTCTCCACTGCTTATTTTTTACTGCTTTGTATGTATAGTGTATATATTTTCAATAATTTGCAGGCTGTGTAACCTTACTTTTTCCAATTATAGCCATAATCCTGCTATTAGAATGCATAAGGGGAAAAGATGCTTTGAAAAGCAATAATTGTTAGGAGAAAATTGATATAGTATCATGTCGCAAAAACAATTCCGCATGTTACATTTCTCAAAAAACGTTCATTGTATTGTCTCTTGCATTGCAATGTAGCAAGCAATACAAAACGTAAACCGTTCCTTGCGAATCAATATATGGCAATTGTTTGAAGCTAGAGAATGCATGTATCTCTGTAACCGAAATGACAGAACATGACATCAGGCAGCAGATGTATCTCAGTAAATACGGCAAATACATGGGAACATGAGAAAACCCTCATGTAGTTTCTGTAGACATGCTTGCAACTTAGATGAAATGAAAAAAAAATGTAATTTCTTCAGTATTTCTTTGATATATTGACTAAGTGAGGCAACAAAAAAGATTAAAAGAAATTATACTTACCCCAAGTTATCACTCACAGGTTTTGGTTAATTGCATACCAATCCCTAACTAGTGCTGTCCGGCAGCTTCAACATACTCCCAATTTATGAAGAGGTGCATGCCTCCTAATGAATTTGATGCATCTTACTCCAGTTCACTCTTCATCAAGACTGGCATGCAACATGAGGCCCTAAGGTTTATACATGCATTGGAAAAAAGGAATTCATTTAGAAATTAGTCCATCTAAAGGTTAAACACAAACATCAATGTCAATAGAAAAATAAAAAAAAAAACTACACATTTTGAATGATTAACATTTTTAATTATGATTAAGAATGCTTATCATTTGAAAAGCGTAGTTCTTTTTTAATTTTTCTATCAAAGTGATGTATGTATTTTACCTTTGGATGGTCTTTCAATAAATTTCTATTTTATCCACACACGGTGAAGCTGGATTTTATCCTTTTAAGAATTTGTCCACAATATACTTTTAGAAGGACTGTAAGCAATATACCCTGCTGCTTATATGCCTCTGATTCAAAAATATCCCTACACCAGCAGCTATCTCTTCACTGGTAACAGTGGTATTAAAAGGTATTAAAAGGGAATGGAATAGACCTAGGTCTGAAAGGGACTTTTAGTTTTATGTTGCAGCAGCAAGGAAGGTAAGGTTAAAATTCCTGCCTACATGCCTCTAATACACTATCCCTTTTCCAGCAGCTTGCCCTACTTAAAATCCAATTAAGATGGGTATCAGTAGAGAATAGATTTTTTTTGCATGATCACAAGGATTATAATGCTAGAATCCCTGCCTACATGACTCTAAAGCTGTGTGCGCAAGTTGCATTTTTTTCATGCTTTTACACAGCATTATAAACTGCAGCCTAAATGCATGCGTTGTGCGTCCCCATCAAAGTCTATGAGAATTAAGCAAATTCCATGTGCACATTGCGTTTTTAAACGCAGCGTTTTGGATGCCATATATTTGACAAAATTGATGCATTAAAAAAAAGCAACATGTCACCTCTTTTGTGCATTTTGGATGCTTTTCCCTCTTTGACTGTGGAAGAGCATGCATCCAAAACGCATCCAAACTGCATTCAAACTGCATTCAAAATGCATCTAAAACGCAGCATTTTGGATGTATTTTGAAATGCACATGCAGTGACAAAATGCTGCAGTTTATTTGTCAAGCCAGAACGCAGCATGCACACATACCCTAATACACTGTCCCTTCTTCAGCGGCAAGCCCTACACTAATTTTAGCTAAGAGCGGTATTATTTAAGAATATAATTAATATTGAATTCAAAATGACTTATAAGTTAATTTAGCAGCATCAAGGTCTATAAGGCTAGAAATCTTGCCTACATGCCTCTATTACATTATCCCTTCTCCAGGAGCTTGCCTTAAACTAAAGTCAGATAAGATAAGTATCATTAGAAAATCTGCAAAATCTGTAAAGATAGAATTCCCGCCTACATTGCTCTTATACACTATCTCTTCTCCAGCAGCTTGCCCTACAGTAAATCCAGATATGAGCAGTGTTATTATAGATTAGATTTTTTTTTTAGGTAGCAGCAGCAGGGTCTGTAAAGGTCCAGTCACACATAACGAGATCGTTAACGAGATCGTTACTACGTCACAGTTTCCGGATCATTGTTAATTCGTTGGTGAGATCATTGGTGAGATGTCACACAGTCATTTTCACAACGACTTTAGTAACGATGCAGCGACCTGTATAACGATCTCGTTGGTCATTGGGACCCTGTCACACAGCAGCTATGCAATGATTCCGACCTCGAATAGGGGCGTAATGTTTGACGCTGTAAGTCACATAGGCATGCATATGCGTCGCCTTTTCCTCAACCCTCCGCTCCGATTGGTGGCCAATACTGCGTTCTGATTAGGCGGCCGGCCTAGAAGGCAACTTTGTATCGCTTCATCCTTTGTCCCTTTTTGAGCCTTGCTTTGAGGATATAACCTGTGACTCCACCCGGATTCATTTGTACTTTGTTCCCTGTTGCTTGCTTGCTTTTCGGATCGAAGCTGCATCTGCACCCTAATTCATCCCTCCTTTGTTCCCGAGTGTTTGTTTACTGTTCTCAGTGCCAACCAATCGGTGCAGAGGGGGTGCGGAAAAGGTGACGCAACTACATCCCTACGTGTCACACTTTAAGTTCTCATCTAGGTCGTTAACGAGATCATTTGTAGGTGTCAAACATACAGATCCATCCTGCCCAGCAGGACTTCAAAGATCAAAAAAATGGCCCAGGACATTCAGCAATGACCAACAATCTCACAGTAGGGGGCGGATCGTTGATACGTGTCAAACATAATGAGATCGCTGGTGAAGTCGTTGTTTCGTCACAGAAACTGTGACATAGCAATGATGTCATTAGCGATCACGTTATGTGTAAAGTGGCCATTAGGCTAGAAATGATGCCTACATTATAGGAGTACCCTATCCCTTCTTTAGTAGCTTACCCTACACTAAATGCAGGTAATAGAAGTATTATTTTAGAATAAAATATATTTTTTTTACGTATCAGAAGCAACGTCAATAAGGCTAGAATCCCTGCCTACATGGATCTAGTATATTGTGCCTTCTCCAGCAGCTAGACCTACATTAAATTCAGATAAGAGCAGTATTATAAGAGAGTAGAATCTATTTAAATTAGCCCTGAAAAAAACTGTTGGTAGTATGTAGCAGCAACAAGGTCTGTAAGGCTAAAAGCCCTGCCTACATGCCTTTAATAACAATCTCTATGCCAGAAGCTAACCCGACACTAATTGCAGGCTAACAGCAGTATTAGAATATAATAGCATCAATTTCAATTAGCCCTGAAAATGACTCTTTGGTTTAACCGCTTAACGAGCTAGGACGTATATATACATCTTAGGTCTCCCTCCCTTTGATTTGGCCTTGCACAGAGAGCCCACCTTTTTCCCTGATATGTTGGTTGATCTGATCAGCTGACATGTGCAGTTAACAATTCTGTTAACTAGTCAAATTCTGCTCTGCTGGCATTCACAGAAAGTGAGTTATGACAGTGACAGTGTTCATCAGCTGACCCCGCTCTGGCATGACAACCCATTGGCACACCATGATCATGCCACAGGGCCGCCAATGGTGACAAGTAACATCGCGATCCCCATCATATCAGAGTTTGACAGCGTGATCTCAGGGGTTAACAGGTGCCTGTTAGCTGCACATGTCAGCTGATCAGATCTGAATCTGCGCATCCCTCTGATCAGCAGAAGTGATCGGACAGTGCAATCATAAAGTTCCAAAAGGTCACTAGTAAAGTCAATAAAAATGTAAAAAAAATTAAAAATATGAAAAAAATAAAAAAAATTAAAGGTTCAACTCCATCCCCTTTTGCCCTACTGAAAATAAAACAATTAAAAAAATCTGATTGGTAAAGGATTTAGCGAAAAAAAAAGAAATCTCGGAATTACGTTTTTTTGTCCCTGCAACATTGCATTAAAAAATGCAATATTAGGCGATAAAAACATCATATCTACTCAAACTCAAAGATGATATGATTACAAATTGCAAACCAAGACATAACAAATAAGCGATCGAACATCCCCAGATACTGAAAAATGAGAATGCTATGCATCTCAGAAACTGACGACAAAAGCGCAATACATTTTTAGACAAACTTCAGAATTTTTTTTTCACCACTGAGATAAAAGTAAAAATATACTTGTTTCATATCTATGCATTAGTAGTGACTTGGAGAATCATAATGCCAAGTCAGTTTTACTACAGTCATATGAAAAAGTTTGGGCACCCCTATTAATGTTAACCTTTTTTCTTTATAACAAATTGGGTTTTTGCAACAGCTATTTCAGTTTCATATATCTAATAACTGATGAACTGAGTAATATTTCTGGATTGAAATGAGGTTTATTGTACTAACAGAAAATGTGCAATCCGCATTTAAACAAAATTTGACCGGTGCAAAAGTATGGGCACCTCAACATAAAAGTGACATTAATATTTTGTAGATCCTCCTTTTGTACAAATAACAGCCTCTAGTCGCTTCCTGTAGCTTTTAATGAGTTCCTGGATCCTGGATGAAGGTATATTTGACCATTCCTGTTTACAAAACAATTCCAGTTCAGTTAAGTTTGATGGTCGCCGAGCATGAACAGCACGCTTCAAATCATCCCACAGATTTTCAATGATATTCAGGTCTGGGGCCTGGGATGGCCATTCCAGAACATTGTAATTGTTCCTTTGCATGAATGCCTGAGTAGATTTGGAGCGGTGTTTTGGATCATCGTCTTGCTGAAATATCCATCCCCTGCATAACTTCAACTTAGTCACTGACTCTTGCACATTATTGTCAAGAATCTGCTGATACTGAGTTGAATCCATGCGACCCTCAACTTTAACAAGGTGCTGGCATTGGCCACACAGACACAAAGCATGATGGAACCTCCACCAAATTTTACTGTGGGTAGCAAGTGCTTTTCTTGGAATGCCGTTTTTTTGCCTCCATGCATAACGCCTTTTTGTATGACCAAATAACTCAATCTTTGTTTCATCAGTCCACAGGACCTTCTTCCAAAATGTAGCTGGCTTTTCCAAATGTGCTTTTGCATACCTCAGACGACTCTGTTTGTGGTGTGCTTGCAGAAACGTCTTCTTTCGCATCACTCTCCCATACAGCTTTTCCTTGTGCAACGTGCGCTGTATTGTTGACCGATGCACATTGACACCATCTGAAGCAAGATGATGCTGCAGATCTTTGGAGGTGGTCTGTGGATTGTCCTTGACTGTTCTCACCATTCTTCTCTGCCTTTCTGATATTATTCTTGGCCTGCCACTTCTGGGCTTAACAAGAACTGTACCTGTGTTCTTCCATTTTCTTACTATGTTCCTCACAGTGGAAACTGACAGTTTAAATCTCTGAGACAACTTTTTGTATCCTTCCCCTGAACAACTATGTTGAATGATCTTTGTTTTCAGATCATTTGAGAGTTGTTTTGAGGAGCCCATGATGCCACTCTTCATAGGAGATTCAAATAGGAGAACTACTTGCAAGTGGCCACCTTAAATAACTTTTCTCATGATTGGATACACCTGTCTATGAAGTTTAAAGCTCAATGAGGTTACAAAACCAATTTAGTGCTTTAGTAAGTCAGTAAAAAATAGTTAGGAGTGTTCAAATAAAAAAATTGATAAGGGTGCCCATACTTTTGCACCGGTCAAATTTTGTTTAAATGCGGATTGCATATTTTCTGTTATTACAATAAACCTCATTTCAATCCAGAAATATTACTCAGTCAATCAGTTATTAGATATATGAAACTGAAATAGCTGTTGCAAAAACCCAATTTGTTATAAAGAAAAAAGGTTAACATTAATAGGGGTGCCCAAACTTTTTCATATGACTGTATATACTGAAAATGGCAAATAAAAAAAGCACAAAAATTGTACTATTGCACATGGAATTTTTCCTATTTTCAAGTACAATATGGGGCAGAATGAATGGTGTCATTCAAAAGTAAACTTTGTCCCACAAAAAAACAAGACCTGATACTGCTATGTTCTCTGAAAAATAAAAAAAGTTATGGCTCTTGGAAAAAAATGAAAAACGGAAAATCGTCGGGGGCTGAAAGGGTTAATGTTGCCCCAGGAGCTACTCTATGATAGTATAACACACTGTCCCTTCTCCAGCAGAAACTCTCCCTACACTATTTCCAGGTACAGTACGCTGAGAATGGTGTCACCTGGTCTTATATAAATTTGATCACACTATGCAGCTAATCAATCACAATAACGCCAGTATTCAATAAGGTGGCTAAAAAAAAAGCTGCAAAATATGCTGGGCGTGGACTTGAGCTTGGCGCCTGGATAGCAGGATACTGGATCGAGTATTGATCGTTTCGAGCACCCCGATGCACGATGGAGTGATGATCAGTGCCACGTATGATCGCCTATTAATACTATCAACTTAACATTTTTGTGATATTTTATTAATAGTGACCAAAGCAGGTTTCCTACATGAACATTTCACTTAAATTTTATGGTTTTAGACTTTAAGCTTATAGCTTACAAAACAATGATATATTCATATATATACTGCAGATATCTATTGATCTTTAGTATATATTTTTAAACTGCAAGTAGTGCAGCCCTGGTAGTAAGTGATGAAGGATACAGGCAACTTTGAGGTCACAAATGCTGTTATTATACTGAAATATAAAACCAATAATAGACCAAGGGTGGTCTATTTCAACTAGGAATGCTTTAGGCCAGCAACTTACCAATAGCTTCCACCCACAAATATGATTTCATAATATATTTTTGAGCTCAAGGTGTACTAGATTGATTTGCAGGGAAAACTATTACATTCTTTCATTGCCTTATGGTTAAAATAAAAAAGATTACACAATTTTAGTTATTATTTTCTCCAGAGAACTCAGTGCTTATTCATAAATCACAGCTGAAATATACTGTATACTATAAACAGGGATGATATCGGGAATATCAATCTGAATCTCAGAGCAATGGGTTTTTGAGGGTTTAACCTGTTTATATCGGAAACCGTGACCTCATTTTGTACTTTAATTTTCACGTAGCTAAAAATGGCATTCATATTCACAGGAGCCAATGATTACCAGTCTCAAAATATGAAGATAAAACAGAGACTAATAATACAATGGCATTGTCTCTGGTAGAGCTCATTTCCTCAGCCACAAATTATTCTTCAATCTGCTCATGACTTTATACAGAATAAAGTGTAGAGGAGATTCACATATAATTCCTTTCAAAAAAAGTAGAATTTAGGTGCACAGCAATATCTGATGAGGAGCAAAATCACAGATAGGGCTTGTTCACGCGTACATGCTGAAATTTCTGCAGCGATTTGACAACACATGTGTGCATCAGATCTCTGCTGAAACACTGCGTAATGGATGCAGTGTTTCAGCAGAATAAATCCCGATTTCATGCGCTCGGGATGCTGCCTCTCCCATAGACAGAGTGGGAGCAGCATCCAAAGCGCACGAAAGAAGTGAAATGCTGCATTGGATTTGGGTCAAAATGTTAGCTTCAAAATCGCTGCGTTAAAAAAAGCAAAGATTATGCACAATCTACATAGATTGTGCTGGGGACGCAGGATGCTTGCATTTACGCTGCAGTGCTACACGCAGCGTAAATGCATGCAATACGCACACATGCGCACATGCCCATATAAGTCAAAGGACAAGAAATGCACCAAGAGTATGGACACCTAAATATAATGTGATAGAACCCCTATCTACCCTTGACACTGGACTGGTATTCTCAGCCTTATTTGATCTTTGGGATTTACCTTTGCTCTGTTTATGGTTTGTTCGATATACAGTATATACTGCAAGCTTTAGGCTATTTTACCTTAGGTCCATACTATCATATGAGTACTAGCAACTCTTCATCTTTATATAGAATTTTTTTCAGGCTATTAGACAGTCCTTGAGCACTGTTGGCCCCTTCTATTTACATTCTTCATGCATTTTTGTGGTGTGTTGGTGGTACCAGTCCACTTTAAAATTAATATTGTATTTCCTTGAAATTGGTTGTACTACTGCTAGGGTATTATCGGCAGCCATTTACTTCAATTCAGTTTTTGTTGTTTCTATATGTGGTGTAGTATTTTATATATATATATATATATATATATATATATATATATATAAAATTGTTGAATAAAATTGTATTTAGGTGAGCCTGCCCATTAGTAATAATACATGATAATAATGCTAATAATGTTAATAATAATAATAATAATAATACTGAATTTCTTTTCTTTTTTTAGAATTATATTAGACATATAATATCACGCTGCATTATTTTTTTTTTTTACTGTACTTAATGTTCACTTCTCTGTTTTTTATCTTATTAACTTTCAATTTTAAATAATCTAATCAATTATTTAGTTACTGTTTATTAAAACAATATCCAGAGTCTATGTAAATGTTAGGTGTTAACATTAGGGGCACTATACTAGCCTTCTAAAAAGTTAAATATCTCTCTTTTGCAGTAATGCAGTACCATACTTTCCCTTATACATTTTTGGCTTTTCAGTGTGCAGCTGTATGCATTTTATAGTAAGGCATCTAACAACATCTACCAGTGCTGTTAAGAGTTATTAAAAACCCACCAGGCCTATATTTAATTAGATCAGAGAACTCAACACTTTGACTCCATTGGGCGTATTGAAGCTGCTTTTTCTATTTTAACTCAATATATATATACTGTATATATATATATATATATATATATACAGTACATACCAAAAGTTTTGACACACCTTCTCATCTCTACAACTATTAAAAGGAGGCTTTCTGCAGCAGGCCTTCATGGTAAAATAGCTGCTAGGAAACCACTGCTAAGGACAGACAATGAGCAGAAGAGATTTGTTTGGGCTGAAGAACACAAGGAATGGATAATAGACCAGTGGAAGTCTGAGCTTTGGTCTGATGAGTCCAAATTTGAGATCTTTGGATCCAACCATCGTGTCTTTATAGAAAAGATGAATGGATGGACTCTACATGGCTGGTTCCCTCCGTGAAGGATGGAGGAGGAAGTGTGATGGTGTGGGGGTGCTTTGCTGCTGACACTGTTAGGGATTTATTCAAATTGAAGGCATGCAGAACCAGCATGCCTACCACAGTATCTTGCAGCGGTGTGATATTCCATCCGGTTTGCGTTTAGTTGGACCATAATTTATTATTCAACAGGACATTGACCCCAAACACACCTCCAGGCTGTGTAAGGGCTATTTGACTAAGAAGGAGAGTGATGGGGTGCTACGCCAGATGACCTGGTCTCCACAGTCACCAGACCTGAACCCAATCAAAATGGTTTGGAGTGAGCTGGACCACAGAGTGAAGGCAAAAGGACCAACAAGTGCTAAGCATCTCTGGGAACTCCTTCAAGACTGTTGGAAAACCATTTCTGGTGACTACCTCTTGAAGCTCATCAAGAGAATGCCAAGAGTGTGCAAAGAAGTAATCAAAGCAAAAGGTGGCTACTTTGAAGAACCTAGAATATAAGACATATTTTCAGTTGTTTTACACTTTTTTAAGTATTTCATTCCACATGTTTTAATTCATAGTTTTGATGCCTTCAATGTGAATCTACAATTTTTAGAGTCATGAAAATAAAGAAAACTCTTTGAATGAGGAGGTGTGTCCAAACTTTTGGTCTGTACTGTATATATAAATATGAAGTAGAAAAACTGTGTGTTGCAGCCCGCTGAATAGAAAACCACAGTTTTCACCCGATTTGAGTCAACTTTGGCACGGCCCATCTTTAACACCAGACTAAAAATACAACAATAAAACTTGAAATCCCCCCCCCACCTTCATGAGATTTGGCCCACCCAATTTAGGCTCTATAGAAATAAAGGAGAATATGGGTGTTTGTGTGTTGAATTGCAAAACCACAGTTTTTGCCCAAAGGGTTTTCAAGAATTACATATATAAAACAGTCATTCTTAAATGGGCAGCAACCATATAGATACTAAGGTGGGGCAACCTGAAAACTCACTGTAAAGTCTGAAACTATAGCAACGGCTGTCAAAAATCAGTGCACAAATAATTGTGGCCTCATTTATGAGAATTACCTCACAGTAACATCATTCTGGTTTCCTATAACCATTGCATAAGTAACTGGGGCATCATTTATGAAAATTGCCTCACAACAAGATTGTTCTGGTTGCCTATAGCCACTGCATCAGTAACTGGGGCCTTAGTTATGAAAATTGCCTCACAGTAAGACCGGTTTCAGACGTCCGTGTTTAATCAGATACAAGCCACATGCATCGTTATGGTCATAAATGTGTCACATGTGTGTCACGTGTGTGTTACGCGTATGTCATGCATATTTCACACGTGACATCTGCGTTTGCATATGTTTGACATGTACCAGAGAAAACATGTGTCTTTGAAATAAAAAGATTTTCTATAAGCACCTGTATCCAGTGCTGTGTTGCGCCCCTGAGGTTTCAGTCGCCACAGGGTATTGCACCTCACCAGAGGTGCAGTATTCATCCCGGGTACGTAAGAGGTCATTGCCGATAACCACCAAAATCCACACAACACAATCAGTTCCCCTCCCAGTGGGACTGGGCTAGGGTAGGGACCTGGGGGGTGGCCATCACTAAAGTAGTGGACCTCCTGCCCAGTAGTTCATCAACTCGGGGGGTGAATCCAGACAGGGGAGCAAGGCAACACACATGCACACACACAGTTACGAACAGACAAGGAACAAGTGAGACGTGGGGAGAACACGGTCGCTGAGGAGAGAGCTGCGTCATTTCTCCCTCAGGGCCGAGCGCATAAAGAAGGGTGCAGAACCCTAAGCTGGGTAGGTACGTCAAGTCCCAACAGCAGAATCCATCGGGCAGGAGATTGCAAGTCTCCTGGCCCACCAAAAGTGCCCGGGGCACAGCAGCATACTAGAGCAAGGAGCCATGATAAAAGAGCGGCACCAGTAAAGGACTCATGCTGCCTGCTATACGGTACAGGAATGGAGCCAACACAAGGACTCGGGTCCCAGCGTAGCTTCAAGCCGCAGGGACTCACACAACACAGCGCAAGTAGAAAAGACTCACAAACAAAAGTACCGGTTCTGACCTCCGAACTATCTGGGATCGGCTGGAGCCCATGACAGCGGAGTCCGGCACTCCAGAGGCGGTGACATCTTAGTGAGAAAAGAACTTTAACTGCAACCTCTGTGTCGTCCAATCCTTCCCACGCCCTACCCTCGCAATAGCTACATGGCAGCAGGTGACTACTACTCTTATCATCCCTGGGGCCTGAGCTCTGCCTGTGAGAGCTGTACCATCTGTGCTGTGCTACCATCTGCCCCGGAGGACACCTTTTGCAGTGGCGGCTCCTATGTTAGTCACAAACCACAGGTGGCATCATAAATACTGACTTTATTCTCCCCTGTAAATAACCCCTTCTTCTTTATTGACAATGCTGGGGTCACGGAACCGGGCCTGGCCACTGTGACATCCCCAGCCCCATACACTGGCCTGGTGACGAGTAATCCCCCTGACTCCAGTCGGCGTGTCAGTGCTGTCTTCGGCTCTGCTGCCTCCCACTTCTGACTCCCGCTCATTATATTCATTGATTAACCACTGCACTGAGGAGCTGGAAGCCAGAGCATTGTGGGGACAGTGCTGGGTACAGCACCACCGAGGATAGCATCGCAGGGTATAGCTGAGTACTCAGCAAACAGTGTGTGTGAAGTGATGTCCAGGAGGTCACTGGAGTTCCCAATTAACTCTGATCACATCCTGATGACACCCCCATGACACCGGCACTACAGTGGATGTCACCATGGTGACTTTACAGGTTCATCAGAGTTTATTCGTAACGCCAATGACCTCCTGGACATCACTGTACACCCTGCTTTCTTACTGAATATTCATCTGTCACCGGCGATGCGGCGATGCTGTCCTTGGCGATGTTGTCCTCTGGGATGCTGTCCCTGGCACTGTCCCTGGCATTGTACCAGGCGATACTGTCCCCGATGCTGTCCCCGCGATGCTCCGGCTTCCAGGTCCTCAGTACACATACACACTCACTGTTCTGAATATTCACATATCCCCAGTGGTCCCTGGCACTGAAGTCCCCAGCACTGCTCCGGCTTCCAGCTCCTCAGTGCAGTGAATAATCATTGAATATAATGAGAGTGGGTCAGAAGTGGGAGGCAGCAGAGCCAAAGACAGCACCACTGGATACAGGCAAATATAGAGAATCTTTTTATTTAAAAGACACATGTTTTTTTCCGGTACGTGTCCCACTGATGTCACATGGATGACATCAGTGTGCGATCCATGTGACACCAGTGCTGCTAGAGAAAAAACGGACATGTCTCCGTGTGTGCATGCAAGACCATGAGGGGTCACACGGTCCATGTAAAAACACAACCGTGTGAGTAGAGCATAGAATAACTTGGGTACGTGTGGCATCCGTGTTAAAAACGGATGTCATATGTACTGAAACACGGACATCTGAAACCGGCCTTAGTTCATTCTGGTTGCCACTGCAGAAGAAACTGGAGCCTTATTTATGAAAATTGCTTCACAGTAAGATGGTTCTGGTTGCCTACGGCTTTCAGCATTGAAGCTGCTGAGGTAAAGTGAAAAAGTGAAAGCTGAGCTATGATTGGTTACTATTGACAATGAGAACAATCCGGCTGTGAAGCAGTTTTCATAACTGAGATTTGACATCCTTCAGGAAACTTAGCATTATATATATATATATATATATATATATATATATATATAGATTCACCTATTAGATCTCTGATCAGTGTGAAGTGATTTGTATGGGTTATAATACTAAGGACTGTTTTTTGTTCGCCTCAGTGGTACAACACATTTGTAAAAATAAACAACTGTTGATGACATGGGTATTTTGTTAGTTATTAACCCTTTCACGACCGGCCGATTTTTCGCTTTCCGTTTTTTTTTTTCGCCATTCTTTTTCTGAGAGACGTAACTTTTTTATTTTTCAGTCAATATGGTCATGTGAGGGCTCATTTTTTGCGGAACGAGCTGTACTTTTAAATGAAACCATCAGTTTTACCATATTGTGTACTAGAAAATGGCAAAAAAATTCCAAATGCTGAAAAATTGCAAAAAAAGTGCGATAGCACTATGGTTTTTGAGATATTTTATTCACTGTGTTCACTATATGGTAAAACTGATGTGTGGGTGTGATGCCTCAGGTCAGTGCGAGTTCGTAGACACCAAACATGTATAGGTTTACTTTTATATAAGGGGTTAAAAAAAAATCGGAAGTTTGTCCGAAAAAAGTGGCGCACGTTTTACGCCATATTCCGTGACCCGTAGCGTTCTCATTTTTCGGGATCTTAGGCTCAATGACGGCTTATTTTTTGCGTCTCGAGCTGACGTTTTTAACGGTACCATTTTTGCGCAGATGCTACGTTTTGATCGCCTCTTATTGCATTTTGCGCAAAAGTTGTGGCGACAAAAAAACGTCGTTTTGGCGTTTGGAATTTTTTTGCCGCTACGCCGTTTACTGATCAGATTAATTGATTTTATATTTTGATAGATCGGGCGTTTCTGAACGCGGCGATACCAAATGTGTGTATATTTTTTATTTTTTTAACCCTTTAATTTTCAATGGGGCGAATGGGGGGTGATTTGAACTTTTAGGTTTTTTTGTTTTTTTTTAATTTTTTAAAACTTATTTTTTTACTTTTTTTTTTTATTTTACTAGTCCCCCTAGGGGGCTATTGCGATCAGCATTCCGATCGCTCTGCAGTATCTGCTGATCACAGCTGGAAGGCTGTAAACAGCAGATACGCTGTCTTTCTCTTTTGCTGTGCCCCGGGCACAGCGAAAGTGAAACCAATTCATGTGTAGTACAGGAGTCATCACATGACCCTGTACTACCATGACAACTATCGGGAGTCACGTGATCGCGTCACGTGACTTCCGGTTTCGGCGGTAAGTAAAAACTTTACCGCGATTGCGCTTATAATGGCGCTGTCACGCATTGACAGCGCCATATAAGGGGTTAATCGGCACGAGCAGATAACGATTCTGCTCGTGCCTAGCAGGCACACATCTCAGCTGTGAAAATCAGCTGAGATGTGTGCCGATCGCGGCATGCTGCCGCCGGAGGACCGCGGGCAGTAAGATTATGTCATTTAGGACGTAATTTTACGGCCCGCGGTCGTTAAGGGGTTTTAATATATTATTGTTTTTAAAGAAATGAAGCACAATATACCATTATAAATATGTTTTAGAGTTATTGGCTTTAAGGATTTGTTTTATTTGTTGATTTTATTTTGGGGCTTATTTACACACAGCCAATATCAGTTATTTTAGTCACTTTTGTCTTCAGCATTGGGAAACACTTGAGTATCTGTCAGAGAATGTTTGCTTGATTTTTATTGCAAAATTAATGAATACAAATCCTAGAACACTCTTCTGTAAATTCTGATGTCAAGTTTGAGGTTTATGAAACCACCACTTTGCTAGCACATTGACTAGGCATGGTTCCATGCAAGTATCTTTGTAAAAATATCATCAATTAATCTAGACAAATGCCAAAACCCTTTTCTGGTATTGATCATTACATTTTCAAGAAACGGCAAGCAAAACCAAAAATAATCGCAGCACTCAAGTGGACATAGTAAAGTAATGAGGTCTGTGAGAGCTGCTACACTACTGTCATGGTCCCTAATTTGCTCCATACAGAGCCACAATATAAGGAAAGGCTATAGACAAAAGCTAAATTGTTCCCAAAATTTGGGGAAACGAGGCATGTAATTCTTTTTCAATTGTCCCGAAAAAAATAGAGTAACTATAATGATTTGTTTAGATTGTACCAACCAGGGAAGACATTGAGAACCATTTGGTTCAATCATATTTAAAAGGATTTTTTTAACATTTTTATTAGTGATGAGCGAGTACTAAAAAGCTCGGGTGCTCGAGGCTCGGGCCGAGCATCCCAAGATACTCGTGTACTCGGCCCGAGCACCGAGCCCAATGTTATCCTATGGGAGACCGAAGTATTTTTGTGAAATGACCCCCGGCAGCATGTAGAAACCCTAAAAATGGCACAAAAGTCTCAGAAGAGTGCTCAAATGACATGGCATCAGCATGGGGAAGACCCCTTGAAGCATTTATCACTCAAAAGTCACAGCTGTGAACAATTTTGTCCACGTTTTACGCCATTTTTACGGACTCACCAGAAAACCTTCCAAAATGACACCAAAATGAATTTTCATGGCGGAAATGTTAAGGGCACATACCCAATAGTGAGATAGAGCTAATGTATGTTACTTTTTGAAATTAATACATGAAAGATTTTACGTAAAACATTGTGTGGCACTCCGATGTCCCTGAGAAGAGACGTACATAAAGGCCTCTGAGTCTAATGTGCCCATTTTGAGGAAGTGAGTCTTTGTAGTATTTTCCTTTGCCAGGGCAGTCCAAAATTGGGAGGTTCACCAATGCCCCTGCATACAGACGTGCATGAGGGCCTGTAAACCTGAAGTGCCCATTGTAAGGAAGTGGGTCTATTGTAGTATAGCCCTTAGGCAGGGCAGCCAAAAATTTGGAGGCTCCACGTTGTCCCTGCATACAGAAGTGCATGAGGGCCTGTAAACCTGAAGTGCCCATTGTAAGGAAGTGGGTCTATTGTAGTATAGCCCTTAGGCAGGGCAGCCAAAAATTGGGAGGCTCCACGTTGTCCCTGCATACAGACGTGCATGAGGGCCTGTAAACCTGAAGTGCCCATTGTAAGGAAGTGGGTCTATTGTAGTATAGCCCTTAGGCAGGGCAGCCAAAAATTGGGAGGCTCCACGTTGTCCCTGGATAGAGACCTGTTAGGTTCTTAGTGCCTCCGTGCTTGCATTTAAAAACCGCACGTGTGTGCCTGTTGGTGGCAGCTTTCCGCTGCACTTGTGTGCGTTTTGCAAAAACTTGGATATAACGCACAAGTCTAGTGAATACACATCAGCACAGCATTGCAAAGTGCGCAAGGGCGTTGTCAACGAACAAGGAAGTGGACGTGATGGTGGTGCAGGCAGAGACCGAGGTCGTGTGCAAGCTCTAATTTCGCCACAACAAAGGGCCACATCTAGTCGCTCGCACGTCCTGTCCCAAATTCTTGGGGACCGCAGCAGTACACCGCTCTTGAACCAAGACCAGTGTCAACAGGTTGTTAGTTGGATAGCGGATAATGCTTCCAGTCAGATTGGCACCACCACAAACACTCTGTCTTCCACACGGTCAAGTGTCAGTAGCCGTGATACTGCACCGCACATTTCAGAACCTGGTCCTCCTTCCTACCACCAGGCCGAGTACACGTCCACGGACATTACTGATCCCACACTTGGACACTCGGAAGAGCTGTTCGTTCACGTTTCCATTCACACATTCTGGCCTCTCGCCAGCTCATGTTGAAGTGGGTCATGAGGAGATCGTATGTACAGATGCCCAAATATTTGAGCAGCCACGTTCTCACGAAGTTGGCAACGTGTCTCAACAAGGGGTGGACGATGATGAGACACAATTGTCAGGAAGTCAGGAGGAGGAGCAGGGTGCGGAAGAGGAAGACGACGTGGTGGATGATCCAGTAACTGACCCAACCTGGCAGGAGGATATGCAGAGCGAGGACAGCAGTGCACAGGGGGAGGGAGGCGTAGCATCCCAACAGGCAGTAAGAAGCACAATTATATAACGCACAAGTCTAGTGAATACACGTCAGCACAGCATTGCAAAATGCGCAAGGGCGTTGGCAAGGAACAAGGAAGTGGACGTGATGGTGGTGCAGGCAGAGGCCGAGGTCGTGGGCAAGCTCTAATTTCGCCACAACAAAGGGCCACATCTAGTAGCTCGCACGTCCTGTCCCAAATTCTTGGGGACCGCAGCAGTACACCGCTCTTGAACCAAGACCAGTGTCAACAGGTTGTTAGTTGGATAGCGGATAATGCTTCCAGTCAGATTGGCACCACCACAAACACTCTGTCTTCCACACGGTCAAGTGTCAGTAGCCGTGATACTGCACCGCACATTTCAGAACCTGATCCTCCTTCCTACCACCAGGCCGAGTACACGTCCACGGACATTACTGATCCCACACTTGGACACTCGGAAGAGCTGTTCGTTCACGTTTCCATTCACACATTCTGGCCTCTCGCCAGCTCATGTTGAAGTGGGTCATGAGGAGATCGTATGTACAGATGCCCAAATATTTGAGCAGCCACGTTCTCACGAAGTTGGCAATGTGTCTCAACAAGGGGTGGACGATGATGAGACGCAATTGTCAGGAAGTCAGGAGGAGGAGCAGGGTGCGGAAGAGGAAGACGACGTGGTGGATGATCCAGTAACTGACCCAACCTGGCAGGAGGATATGCAGAGCGAGGACAGCAGTGCACAGGGGGAGGGAGGCGTAGCATTCCAACAGGCAGTAAGAAGCAGGGTTGTGGCCCCAGGCAGACGTCAGGCAACTGTTCCCCGGAACAACACGACACAAGGTGCCTGTACAAATGTTAGGTCTTCCCGAGTCTGGCAGTTTTTTAAGTTGGCTCCAGATGATTCTAAAAAGGCCATTTGCAACACCTGCCGTGCCAGCATCAGCAGGGGTACCAAAACTAGCAGCCTGACCACCACCAGCATGATCAGGCACATGTCAGCCAAGCACCCGACTTTGTGGGATGTACAACAGAGTCGAGGAGCAGTGCTTGCTGATGTCACTGCTACGTCTTCGCTTGGTGTGCATGCGAGCCAATCCCCTGTCCATGCTGCCCGCGAACAAGCCTCCTCCGGCCCTGCACCTGCAGTTGCCCACGCAGAAATAACACCATCATCAAGCACGTCCTTGGCCCAGCGCAGCGTTCAGTTATCCATTCAGCAAACCTTTGAACGCAGGCGCAAATACACTGCCAACGCCCCACATGCCACACTTCTAAATGCTAACATTTCGCGACTGCTTGCGCTGGAAATGTTGCCTTTTAGGCTGCTTGAGACAGAAGCATTCCGCGACCTGATGGTGGCAGCTGTCCCACGTTACTCGGTCCCCAGCCGCCACTATTTCTCCCGGTGTGCCGTCCCCGCATTGCATAACCATGTGTCACAAAACATCACACGTGCCCTGAACAACGCTGTTTCAGCCAAAGTCCACCTAACCACAGACACGTGGACAAGTGCATGTGGGCAAGGCCACTACATCTCGTTGACGTCACACTTGGTTAATATTGTGGAAGCTGGGACCCAGTCTGAGCGAGGGACGGAACACGTCCTTCACACACCAAGTTTTGCAGGCCCTACCTCAGTCAGGGTTTCACCCACACTCTACAGCTCCGGAATTTCATGCTCCTCAGCCTCCTCCTCCTCCTGCGCATCCTCATCCACTTTACCCTCCACACCAGTCCCAAGCTGGAAGTGTCGCGGGCGGAGGAGGGAACGCTGCGCTCTCCCACTGCTCGGGTCCGGCTGCCACTGCTCTACGGCTGCTGCTGCTCGTTGGCTCGAGCGATGGCCGGATCCCGGGGACTCGAGCGGCGCTCATCGCCCGTGAGTGAAAAGGGGTCGTTTGGGTTTTGGGGATATTGTCCCTGACGCCACCCACGGTTGTGGTGATTGTGTGGACACCACCGCTGCTCTGGACGGGGATCCCGGGAGCCTGTGACAGGGAGCAGCTTTGTTGTTATTTCTCCCCTCCGTGGGTAGGGGGGTTGGTTGTCCCGGGGCCCGGTTATGGGGTAGAGATGGATGACAGGCGGGCTGCGGGGCCTGATGAGGTGCAGGGTCGCAGGGGCAGCGCTGTGCCGCAAGGCACGGAGGTACTCACTCAGCCCAATGATGATGACACAGTTCACGGTAAAACAAGTGGCTGGATGGACGGGTCCCTCGGACGGCTGCGGTTGTTCCTCCCTGCAGGTTAGTGATGACTGTCTCTCCCTGCACCTAAGTTCAGTGTTGGTAGTGATGGTTTCCCACCGGTAACCCACTCCCCGACCTGGATATGGGCCGGAGGAGCCCCTTTTGCCAACAGGCGCTGGCCCTGGGAGACGGTTGCCCTTGGCGGTGGCGGTGTCTCCCCTTCACAGTTGGATGGTTGCCTTCTATCGGGACTTGGCTGTTTGGAAACCCTGAGGTCCCCTTCACTAACGGATTTGGCAAATTCACGGCGACACCAAGCCTTGCCGGGATCCGAAAGGCCCCTGCCAATGGTGCTGGCTTCTCTTTGTATACTGGTCCGGTACGGCCGGGTCACCACCCGTCCACGGTCCTTACGGCAGACTCCAATCGGCCTCCACTGCAGACGGTCACCACATCCTGCCAACCTTGCTGTCCTGTCCGGGCCACACACCCGGACCAACTTCAGGCTCTTTGCTGTCACTTTTCTCCTCTCTACTACTTTCCTCCTTCCACTTACTTAGCTTAACTCTCACTGCCTGTGTTTTCCCTCCTCCTTGGTGGGTGGAGACCAACCGCCTGGCTCCACCCCCTGGTGTGGACAACAGCCCCTGGGGAAGGCAACAAGGATTTTGTGTTTTGACTATGATATGCCTGCAGGGAGTGTGGGGTGTGTAAGTGTTGTGCTCTGTGGCCCCTGGCTTGTCCAGGGTGACACAGAAGCACTGCAGCACTGCCTCGGCGAAGCGGCAACAGGCTGTGCTGAAGCTAATCTGCATAGGTGACAAACCCCACAATGCAGAAGAGGTGTGGACAGCTCTGAAACAGCAGGCAGATCACTGGCTCACACCTCTGAACCTAAAGCCAGGAAAGGTTGTGTGTGATAATGGCCGGAACCTGGTGGCGGCTTTGAGGCGAGGCCAGCTGACACATGTTCCATGCGTGGCCCATGTGCTCAACCTCGTGGTTCAGCGGTTTCTAAAGTTATACCCAGAGCTGTCTGATCTGCTGGTAAACGTTCGCCGCCTGTCTGCACATTTTCGAAAGTCACCTACTGCTTCAGCCGGCCTTGCCGGCTTTCAGCGCCATTTGCATCTTCCGGCTCACAGACTGGTGTGTGATGTCCCCACGCGTTGGAATTCAACTCTGCACATGTTGGTCAGGATATGTGAGCAGAAGAGGGCAGTTGTTGAGTACCTGCATCACCTAAGCCGTCGGGAAATGGGTCAAACTCCACACATAACACCTGAGGAGTGGAGATGGATGTCCGACCTATGTACCATCCGCCAAAACTTTGAGGACTCCACCAAGATGGTGAGCGGCGATGACAACATTATTAGCGTCACCATACCGCTTCTCTGCCTTCTAAAATGGTCTCTGCTCAAAAAACAACCATGATGCATTGCAGGCGGAGCGCGATGAGTTTGAGCAAGAAACAGTAGTGGGTGTGGGTGATAACACACAGCCCAGCCTCGTCTCATCACAACGTGCAGTGGAGGACTATGACGAGGAGGAGGATGAAGACATGGAGCAACTCTCTGGCCAAATTGAGGATATGACATGCAGTCATATCCTCGGTTCAGCGTGGCTGGCCAGAGGACAGGGTAGATGATGAGGAGGAGGAGGAGGACAGCATGTTCAGTCATCGTGTTGGTCAGGATACTGAAGTGATGGCTGTTAAGAGTCTGGCACACATGGCTGACTTTATGGTAAGCTGCCTGTCTCGTGACCCTCGCGTTAAGAACATCTTGGCCGACAATCATTACTGGTTGGTAACACTGTTAGACCCACGCTAAAAGGAGAACTTTATGTCCCTTATTCCCGAGGCGGAGAGGTCAGGAAAAATGCAGCAGTTCCAGAAGGCCATAGTCACGGAAGTAGGCAAAGCATTCCCCTCACAAAACGCTAGCGGCATAGGTCAGGAATCAGTGGACAACCAAGGCGTACAGCCGAGAGGGGCACAAGTCCAATCCACCAGAGGTAGGGGAACAGTCTTTAAGATGTGTGACAGTTTTCTCAGCCCCTCACATACCACAGCCCCTGAGGTGCGGGGTAGTGCCACAAGAAATCCTAAGTTTGCCCAGATGCTCAAGGAGTACCTTGCAGATCAAACAACTGTACTCCGACATTCCTCTGTGCCTTACAATTAATGGGTATCCAAGCTGGACACGTGGCATGAATTGGCTCTCTACGCCTTGGAAGTCCTGGCCTGCCCTGCCGCTAGCGTTTTGTCAGAGCGTGTTTTTAGTGCCGCAGGTGGAATCATTACAGATAAACGCACCTGCCTGTCAACTGTAAATGCTGACAGGCTGACTCTGATCAAGATGAACAAGGGTTGGATTGGGCCAGACTTCACCACACCACCAGCAAATGACAGCGGAATTTAAAGTTTGTAACGGGATTTTGCCATGTACCTCCACTCACCCATGTTAACACACTTCTGGACTTTGGCTAATCGCTGGACTGCTCCTCCTTCTCCTCATGTGCCATCATGATGACCGTTACAATAGTTAGGCCGTTGTTTCAGGTATACCCCCAGTGGTAAATTTTTTCGCCCATTCTTTCAGAATGGGCATTACAACAACAGGAGACCCGCTCCTTTGCAATGGGAACAATGTTTTGAGGCCCTCATGCACATCTCTATCCAGGGACAATATGGAGCCGTACGCTGCCACCGACAGGCACACACGTGCGGTTTTTAAATGCAAGCACGAACGCAATAAGAACCTAACAGGTTTTTAGGAGCGACAATTACTGAGAAGTCTGACGCTATCAGACACTGCTGACTGACGTGTATTATACACTACACTTGTGCGTTATATAATAGTTTGTGAAAAATGCACACAAGTGCACCTGTACGCTGCCACCGACAGGCACACACGTGCGGTTTTTAAATGCAAGCACGGACGCAATAAGAACCTAACAGGTTTTTAGGAGCGACAATTACTGAGAAGTCTGACACTATCAGCCACTTCTGACTGACGTGTATTATACACTACACTTGTGCGTTATATAATAGTTTGGTAAAAACGCACACAAGTGCACCTGTACGCTGCCACCGACAGGCACACACGTGCGGTTTTTAAATGCAAGCACGGACGCAATAAGAACCTAACAGGTTTTTAGGAGCGACAATTACTGAGAAGTCTGACACTATCAGCCACTGCTGACTGACGTGTATTATACACTACACTTGTGCGTTATATAATAGTTTGTGAAAAATGCACTCAAGTGCACCTGTACGCTGCCACCGACAGGCACACACGTGCGGTTTTTAAATGCAAGCACGGACGCAATAAGAACCTAACAGGTTTTTAGGAGCGACAATTACTGAGAAGTCTGACACTATCAGACACTGCTGACTGACGTGTATTATACACTACACTTGTGCGTTATATAATAGTTTGGTAAAAACGCACACAAGTGCACCTGTACGCTGCCACCGACAGGCACACACGTGCGGTTTTTAAATGCAAGCATGGACGCAATAAGAACCTAACAGGTTTTTAGGAGCGACAATTACTGAGAAGTCTGACACTATCAGCCAATGCTGACTGACGTGTATTATACACTACACTTGTGCGTTATATAATAGTTTGCGAAAAATGCACACAAGTGCACCTGTACGCTGCCACCGACAGGCACACACGTGCGGTTTTTAAATGCAAGCACGGACGCAATAAGAACCTAACAGGTTTTTAGGAGCGACAATTAATGAGAAGTCTGACACTATCTGGACTGTTTTAGACTGTGTACACCAGCCCCAGATATGATGAAGGCTGGTATACGGTCACCACTAGGAATGGCTATATACCCTGCCTGCCTGCCTGTATACTGCTACAATAGTCCTGACAAGGACTCTTCTGGTCACTAGCCTGTATTCCGACCTGGCTATACCCTGCCTGTATACAGCAACAATAGTCCTGAGAAGGACTCTGCTACTGTACTCCGACCTGGCTATACCCTGCCTGCCTGTATACAACTAGAATAGTCCTGAGAAGGACTTTTGGTCACACTGTTTGCAGCCCTGCTACGGAAATAGCTATAAAGGGCCACAAACCTTTCCCTGAAGCAGCGACACTCTCCCTGCACTGACTGTCTGGATGGCTGTGAGCAGAGCACAGCGCGCCCGCCGGTATAAAGGCTCGGTCACGCTGTGCGGGCCGGCCAATCACTGCAATTCCACAACTAACAGGGCTGTGGCATTGCAGTGGTCTGCCAGCCAATCCCTGCATGAGGGCTGGCTCTCAAAAGAGCGCCAACATGCAGGGATGAAGACCACGAGTACAGCACGAGTATCGCGAGATTACTCGGTCCCCGTCGAGTAGCCCGAGTACAGTGATACTCGTGCGAGTACCGAGTAGTAACAAGCATGCTCGCTCATCACTAATTTTTATCTTTATAAGTGTAAAAAAGAACACACCATTATTTTTGAGATTGAATTTTCCTAAAAAAAAGATTCCTATATATAAGAGTTCCTTTAGATCTATCTCAAGAAGTTTAGGTGAATAATGTCTATGTGTCTATTCAACTACGACGGTATAAAAATGTGTCTTTTTATTCAGAAATATTACAAAATTTTGTAATAGCAATGGTATCATGTGTCTGGACTTTCACACCATGGCCATTTTCCGTTTTTCCTTCATTTGTTTTTCCCTTTCTTTCTTGTACGAGCCATAACATTTTTATTTTTTCATCAATATTGCCATATAAGGGCTTGTTGTTTTGCAGGACAAATAGTAATTTTGAATTACATCATTAATTTTACTATATCGTGTACTGGAAAATGTGGAACAAAATACAAGTGTGGTGAAATTGCAAAAAAAGTGCAATTCCACAAAATATTTTTTTGGGGGTAGCGGATTTATTTACCATGCTCACTGTAGGGTTAAACTGACTTGGAAATATGATACTCCAGGTCAGTATGAGTGCGGAGACACCAAACATGTAGTTTTGTTTTTATTTAAGTAGTGAAAAAAAATCAGAAATATATTAGAAAAAAACCTTGATTTAGTTGCCATTTTTCAAAACCCATAATGATTTTATTTTTAAGGAACTGGGGCTGTACTAGTGCTTATTTTTTGCACCCTGAGCAGATCGTTTGACAGATTCTATTTTTTGGTAGATACAATGTTTTGATGGCTTCTTATTGCATTTTGTTAGAATATTGTGTTGGCCAAAAAAATTAATTTTGGTGTTTTGCTTTTTTTTTCCTTATGCTGTGTACCGATATGATTAATTTATTTTATATATTGATAAATCAGATATTTCAGAATGCAGCAATACCAAATATGTGTTTTTTAATTATTATTTTTAATGAGGCACAATGGGGTGATTTTAACATTTTTACATTTTTTTCCCTCTTTTTATTGTATTTACTAGTTCCCTTTGGGGTCTTGAAACTGCGCTTGTCTGGTCTCTTGTGCTATGCAGATCAGTGCATCAGCCCAGCTCTGTACAGCAGAAATCATCATCTCCTGTGAAGGACGGCTCACAGCTGGTATTCACAGGAGAAACGTAATGTCAGACACAGGGGTCATCAAATGGCACCTGCCTGACATGACAACCAATCAGTGCCCCACAGTCATGTCACGGGCTCGCCGATGGGAGCAAGAAATGACTCACCCCACTGCCATGTATTGTTAAATACCACTGTCAGATATTGGCAGCTGGATTTAACTGGTTATCAACCATGGTGAGAGGCACATCATGGCTGATTAAATAAGCTGTCATGTGTAGGAAAAGATGCGGGCGTGGTGTGTGAGCCAGCATCAAATGCAGGGACACAACATATGACATAACCTTACATTGTTCGTCCTCAAGGGGTTAAAAAATAGTCTAAATGTCACATTTACAATTTAGCAGTAAATTATCTGTGCTATAGAAAATTTTGTTTTGTCTTCATAGCCTTTATACTGAGCCTTGTTGTCAAAGAGATTCAAGTTGAATGAATGATATTGTCATTTGTATAATTCTATTTTTACTAAGTGGCTTTGAACTGATTCAAAAATTCAAAATACTAACGACCAGTGCTGTGGGCATCTAATGGTGGCAAATAAGGAATATACTTTACACGTCTCTACTACGTGTAACCAGCTCAGAAGTTAACTCTCTTTATATATTGGTACGATATCCTGAATACTAATAGTTCATATTCCCTTGTGTATTAAGATGTACTTGGTCTGTCTCAAGATACTTTTAAATGTTTTCTGGAGCGCAAATGATTGGTTAATTGTGGGATATTTTTACATGGTTGCCGGATTTTACGGAGTATTGACGCATTTCATATTGCAAATACTTTTTTAATCAGTAGGTGTGTACTGACGTTTGGGATTCCATTTACCCTGAGAATGAAAAACCTAAGGCCATGACTTAGAACTGTGCCCCTTTAATTCCTTTAAAAGGTTTTCTGAAAATGATGTCCCTGGTGTCATTCAAACTGCAGCCCATCCTGGTAACGTGAGTACAGGCTGCAGCCTAAAGATATGTACTTTTCCAGATCTGGGTGTTAACTGACAAGAGCTGTATCACATACCTCAATAACCAGCTGGGTGTGATGTGTGAAGAAATATTTTAGCCCATGCGGAGTTTTATAAGGAGATCCCCAGCATCATTCACCTCCCTTGTCAGCCTGACAGCTTCATAGCACTGCACCCAATTGGACAAAAATAAAATTTGAGGAGAATCAACCTTTAAATCATGAAGATAAATCCATTGTGCTTATCTAGAAATAGATATATTTCTTCAAATAAGACAGCCTGACTGAGGTATGTGTGATTCATCTCTTGTCAGTTGAAACAAAGGTCTTTGGAGCTATAAATCTTCAGTCTGCAGCCCGTACTGACATGTGTCTAGGATGCACTGCAATTAAAATGATATCAGGGATGCCATTTTATCTAATTTTTGGAGAAACCCTTTAAGTACAAGACAATTTTTCATTTTTGAGCTTTCATTTTTTTTTCTGGAGCACATGAGGAATAGGTGAATATGCAGCAATCGGCGACTTCTTAAAAACTCATTCTTTATTTTCCAAAAATGTTTATAACATCAACACATAAAAACATATAGAAAGTCCATGGTAGGTAGCCTACGAACAGCAAAATGCGTTTTGGATGCGGGTCCTTATTCATTGTACAATGAGCAAATTGTATTCGTTGTACAATGAATGAATACAATAAATAATGACCCGCATCCGAAACGCATTTGTTGTTCATAGGCTACCTACCATAGATTTTCTATAGGTTTTTATGTCTTGTTGCTATAAAAAAATATTATGAAATTTTTGGAAAATAAAGGATGACTTTTTAAAAAGTCACCGATTGTTGGATATTTACCTATTCCTCATGTGCTCCTGCTGACGCACAGTTTTTGCTTCAACGGATGTCTTCTCCTTCTGGTGAGCTGACCCCTTTCCTCCTAATTTTTTTTCTTTCCTTCCAAGAGCCATAACTTTTTAGCTTTGTACTCATATAGCAATATAATGGCTTGATTTTTGTGAGACAAGTTTTACTTTTGAATGACACCATGCACATAGGCAAAAAAAAAGAAAAGACATGCTACCAATCCACTGGTAAGTAAAATTGTTGATTTCTTTATTGCTTCAAACCATTAAGAAGTTACTTATGCTGTCTTGTTATATATATCTCTGATATGTTTCTGATACATGTTTCTTGCATTTCTATAATCATGGTGTGTGTAATGCTAGAAACGAGTCAGAGATGTATACACCAAGACAGCATTGATAACTTTTTAATGGGTCATGTTAATAAAGAAATCTATGATTTTACTTAACAGTGGATGTGCAGCATACCTTTCCTTTTTATGTCCATATCATGCTGCAAGTCAGTAGTTGAAATGGCACCCATGACAATAGCAATGGAGTTTTTGTGTAGACACAGTGAGTTCAGCATTCTTTCTGTTTTATTTACAATGGGCCCCATTATCATGTATTTTTATGGAAAATGGGAGAAAATTCCAAGTGAGGTGAAATTGGGAACTAGCGTAATTCCATCACACCATTCACGGATCATTCCCACTTAGCACCACTTTTTACCACTGATATTGGTTGCTTTCTGCTTTTCCTATCATAATTTTGTGCAGTGTTCCAGCAACACAATACACATTTAACATCCACGCTATGAGGCTGCCATTATTGTAAATTACTGATGGATACATTAAATTGCTAAGTCACAGGGTGCACCATAGAGAGCTTAATGGGTATCCTGTGCTTATGAAGTGATGACATTTTGTATGGATAATGGTGTCCGTATTCCCACAGTGATCCCGAGTGTTGGGGCTCACGCTGAGGTGTCCAAGCATGCCTCTTACGTTTACTTATCATAGTGGCACGAAGTTTACGATAGTAACAATAAAACCTTTACCTTTTCTGAGGTTTACATACTCTTCTATATCCCCTGCCAAAACTTTTAAAATCACGGTGGAGAACATAGACAGGACCGCATGTTAATTGTAAGAGCAGCTTTCTGAAATTACAGTTTCTTAGGCAATCAGAACCCTACCACTCCTGTCTGCATCTCACTTTCAAAGTACCTGCCAAAAAGGCTTTAACAGTCCCCCCCAAAGAAAATAGATTTTTAACAATAACTAGTCATTATGTATACAATTTAGTTAGCAGGCCAAAATGCCTTGAAACTCTATGTGACCACCATCTTCATTAGTAGCTGTAGTTGGTCCTGTACATTTCTTTCTTTATTGCTAGCTGTATACTATGGAAAGCAGCTGTATAGTGACATTTTTCCTTCAAAATCTTTTAGGTAACTTACTTGATCTTTGGTTTTTAATGAAGAATAGTTTCAGTCTTTCTTTGAATGTGTTCTCATTTACATAAAATTCTACTTGAACTCTGCAAAGAAAGCAGATATTAAAATATGTTAATTTGACGTCATGTGTGAAACATATGGCATAATACAACAGATTTCTAATAATGTCTGGCTGACATACTGTAGCACATATACTGGAAAAAGTGGTAGGAAAATTTCTGTGGCTGCTAAAGATCTTGACTTTTACATTTTAACATAGTTCAAATAGAAGGAATAAAACATGTGTATTTACAGTACATACATGCAAGAGCTGGTTAAAACAGTTAAATAACGAAATTAGGGATGAGCGAACCCAAATGATACCGCTCGGGGTTCATAGCGGACACTGGGTGTCCGTTGATCGAACTAGAACACAGACTTTTAAAAAAAGTCTGTCTGAGTTTGGTGTACAGGTAATATTCGTATGCTAATAAAGTTTGTTGAAAGGCTGCATGCAGCCAAACTACAAGCTTTATTGTGTGGGAAAGATGCTTGTATTGTGCTATGAACAAAATAATACAAAAATGTTGTGCGGTCTCACCTATTTTTGATCACCAGCATAACTCCTTATGAATGGAACCAGAATTATGCATAAAAAAGTAAAGCAGATAGCTAGTGGCTGGTATTATCAGGCTGCGAAGAGCTATTGTTATTTGGCTCTTCCTAGCCTAATAATAGTAGCCTGCAGCTGCCCCAGAAATGGCGCATCTATTAGATGCTCCTATTTTGGCAGCTTTTCATAATTACCCTGGTGCAAATTCTTCCCTTCGGAGCTCTGTCTTATACCAAAAATAATAGGTTCCAACCACATATGGGATTTCACCATACTCATCAAATTTTGTGGTCCATTTCTCCTTTTACACTTGTGAAAATGAAAAATCTGGGCTGAAGCAACATTTTCATGAAAAAAAAACAAAATTTAAATTCTCCTCTCCCAATTTTATAAACTCATGAAACTTTTGTGGTTCAAAATGATAATTTTAACTCTAGATAAATATTTTGGCGTATAAAGTTTCTAAAATGGGGTCATTTGTAGGTGGTTTCTGCTGCTTTGACACCTTCGGAGCACTGCAATTGGCACAGTTTATCCAATCTTTTCC
This sequence comes from Anomaloglossus baeobatrachus, assembly GCF_048569485.1. Lineage (NCBI taxonomy): Eukaryota > Metazoa > Chordata > Amphibia > Anura > Aromobatidae > Anomaloglossus > Anomaloglossus baeobatrachus. The sequence continues at coordinate 148,759,073 of NC_134360.1, forward strand.
AGCCAAAATTGTGCACTAAAAGTCACATAGTGATCCTTCCCTTCTATGCCATGCTGTGAGCCCAAACAGGAAATTGTGACACAATGTGAGGTATCATTGTGTTCAGTTGAAATTGTTTACTACATTTTTTGTCCACTTTTTTCCTTACAACTTCTGAAAGTAAAAAAAAAAATTGAGGCTTTATATAATATATAAAAAATAATTAAATTAAAAAGATAAATTTGAAATTAAACTATAATTTAAAGAATATGTAAATTTCAAATGAAAGATTCCCTTTCGAGTAATTTGGTAAAAATGAATTAAGTTAAAAATCTCAAAAATATCTTATTTGAATGAAAAATGTTATCCCTTTATACCTGCTTAACAGAGATAACTTTCATTCTGATAGAATTGTGTCGTGAAACTGAAATGACACAGAAAGGGGGCGCAAATGGTGTTTTATCTTTTGGTACCAGAAACAATTTAATTAGTTGCAGTAACCTGGTGCGGTTGTGTTATAGACACAACCACTATAACCACGAGTTGAGGAAGGCTGCTGCAGAACCCAGGAAGATAGCGTTGGAGGAGATGGAAGAAAAGGGTTAATCCGCACTGCCAGAAGAGGATCACTAAAGATCAATGGGGATTAGGACATCGGATTTTATTGTTCTACGCCTTTTGGAGCTGTATAACCCCTTCTTCAGGAACAAAAATCAATAATGTAATGATTTTTGATCCTGAAGAAGGGGTTATACAGCTCCGAAAGGCGTAGAACAATAAAATCCGATGTCTTAATCCTCATTGATCTTCAGTGATCTTCTTCTGACAGCATGGATTAACCCTTTTCTTCAATCTCCTCCAATTCTGATAGAACTGTGAAAGTTTTAGTTGACTGGATGCAGTGATCACATGGCATTGTTTATAGTGCTGCTCACCATTATTGACACCCCTTAATTTTTTTTTATTTTTTTCACACTGTACAATATATTCAGGAATAAATGGAAATGTTCAAAAGTTATATCCTAAGGATTTTACAATTAGTTGTGTAGCGCCCCTGACTATATCAGGGTGCTACAGGGAACTGCATCCTGTCTTCCAGGGTGCAGGACCCAACCCCCATGGTTCCAGGTTCCCAATAACCGGTGTCACACCATCAGCACTACAAATCCCAACCACACCTCACATCAAACCTGTCAGACACACCAGTGGGATGGTCAAACTGGAGTAGGGCCACCCACCTAGGGCTCAGGCAGACTGGTGGGAGGGAAGTTCCAGAGAGTTCAGGGAAGTCAAGGAGTCGAGAGTAGCCATCAAAGATTGAGGAGCTGGGAGTAGTAGCTCCCAGGGAGCGAGACCAAGGTTGGGTCGTAGACGGTGCTCCAGAACCACAGGAGTCAGGGACTGGTGGAAGTGACTTTGGAAAGGGTGCGACAACATAGTCTAGGAGGACTGTCGGTATCAGAACCCCAAAAGAACTGACCGGTACCGAGCACGTCGGGGTACAGGAGCAGGTTCATCCATCCTGATAATTAACCTGGGAGGGAGAGTATCTTCATGAACTTCCCTAAGAGCTCAGAGATTGATGGCATCAGCACAACGTGGGGGATAGGGTTCTCCATAAAAAGCAGTCCAATTGAAATCCCAAGTGCCAGCCATCAAGAACACAGCTTCCCTACACAAAGGTAGCGTGGCCCCAACAGCTTCATGCCCAGGGGCCACAACAGACAACTAAAATTGTGCACGGAGGCAAAGTCCGGACTATCAAGTGACACCGGTGGGAGCGGACACATGGACAGGCTTCCTTGTAGAGACTGTGATGCACAGAGCCTTTAGTTTATCATCAGTGTGAGCATCTGCTTTATAATCCTCATCCTGCACCATGACTACCCACAGTGAGTAACCTGGTCCCCTTGCACCCTGCGCTCGCAAAATCCCACCAAAATCCCCAGAGACAGGGGCCTTCCCTACCTGCGGAGGGACTGACACCTTGCTGCTCCCCACCATCTGCCCCAGTACTCCTTCCAGCACCAACGGTACTCCCATTACTACAACCCGCAGGTGGCGTCAAAAACTTCTCCCCTGTAAATATCCCCTTTCCAAGGATCGGAGTGTTTGCCGAGCCCAGGTTTAAACCCCTCGAGCCATGACCACCCCAGATCCAAGCACCCCGGTCTGCGCCGGGGCGGCACAGTTGTCTAAAGTAATACATCAATAAAACATTGATTGTCAATAGAGATGAGTGAGCTTGAAGTTCGGTGTTCGGTATGAACTCAGACTTTCCAAGAAAACAAAATTCAGGTTCGAGGATGGGTTGCCTTACCAATGCAAACCACTTGCAAGATCGTTGATGTGCTCAGATATGCACGGCCTTCGGCCCAGTATGAGCCAATTGCAGCGTTTGAGGCTCGCACTGGGGGTAAAAACAGCATGATCACATGTAATGTGTGCACCAAACAAAAAAAATGGAAAAAAAAACGTGCCCACGTTCCCCTGGAAGTGATCTGTTTATGTATAGCTGCATGTGTGCGGAGACCCGAACTGCCAACCAGTGACTTCAAATGAAGTTCAGGTAAAGTCTAGGTCAAAAACCGAACTTTAAAAAAGTTCAGGAGGACTAGCAGAACTCGAACTTCCATGGGTCCACCCATCTCTACTTGTCAACTTACATGTTGCAATTTCAAAGAAGAAACATAATAAACAGCAGGTGCAGCAATTAAGACACCCATAATTTAAAACTTGGTTGCACACCCTTTGGCATTGATGACAGCCTCCAAGCATTTCTTATAGCCATATAAGCTTCTTGCACTTCTCAGCTGGTACTTTCTCCCACTCTTCCTTAGCAGTTTGTTCAAGCTCTTGAAAGTTTGCAGGGTTCTTTTTCCCAATGGTAGATTTCAGCCCACCCCAAAGATTTTCAATGGAATTGAGGTCAGGATTCATTGCTGGCCATTTTAAAACAGTACATTTCGTCTTTTTCAACCATTCCTGTGTATCTTTGGATGTGTTCATGATTCATTGTCTGGCTGCATGATCCATTATCTTTGACCTAATTCAAGTTTTTTTACACTGAGTAGGACATTTCGCTCTAAAATCTCTTGATAATTCTCTGATTTCATGATTTCTGTGATATGGTCAAAGCCTCCAGTACAGACCATTAAAACAAACCTATAGCATTATGGATCTTCCACTATGCTTAACTGTTGGTAGGTTGTTCTTTTCCTTATCAGCTTCATTGCGCCGTCTTTAAAAAAACTGCTGTTTTCCATTGCCAAAAAGGTCTATTTTGTTTAATCTTTCCACAGAACATTTTCCCAGAAGGATTGTGGTTTGTCAAGGTACTCTTTGGCAAAGATCAGTCATTCCATTTTATGTCTTTTCTTCAGCAAAGGTTTCTTCCTTAGCCATCACCCATAAAGCTTTGCTTGGTTTAGCGCGCGGCATATGGTACTTGTTGAAACCATAACTTCAGACTTTTCCAGGTTGGCTTCCGGTCTTTAAATGTTTGACATGATGTTTTTTCCACCCTTTGCAACAACCTTTAAAGATATCTTCTGTCAATTTTCCTCATTCTCCCATGTCTAGGAAGGTTTTTTATGGTTCCATGCTTGGCAAACTTCTTAATAACATAGCGCACTGTTGAAACTAGGATACCAAGATCTGTGGAGATATGCTTATACCCTTTGTAAGTCTTATGTTTGCTGATAATAGCAGTTCTGATGTCCTCAGACAGCTCCTTTTTTCTTTACCATTGTGACAAAGGAACAGGAACAGGGCCGACCATGTGGCTTTTTAAACCTCTGAAGTCATTATTTATTGACTAATTCATATCATATGGGCACCAGGTATGTATCACAGGTGATTCTCATTTATAATTTACCACAGGCGAGTCACAATGTGTTTCCATACTTATTTAACGTAAAGGGACATCACCAGTGTCACAGCAGCTTTAGGTTTTTCTACTTTTCCCTCCCATTGTTTTTTGTTTAAAATTGTTGTTTATCATTTTGTATTTAACACAATTCTCTATACAAAAAAGCTGTTTCACTTCATTCATTTTTTTAGATTTTCCACATTATGTACTTACTTCATGGATGCCAATAATAATGACAAGCGGGACTGTATGTCAGGACTGGCATGATGACAGCAGAGAAGCAGCACCTACCGGGGAGAAATCTTTACTTTTTTATGCAGAATTCTGGTTCCATTCATAAGGAGTTATATAGCAGTAAATGTACATTCAATTAAGTAAAGGAAAATTGCCCCCAGAGATGTGGATATCTTTTAATTTTACCTAGCCAGGAAATGACATTTTTTGCTGATGGATTGTTTTATCATACTTACATGCCAAAGCATTATTAGCATGCACTAAGAGAAGGCCTGGAGACCCATGGATATCCCATCGCAGCAGACCAGTGGGGTGACAAAAGGAGTCTCCTCTCTGCCTACCAGTAGATGCTGTACTTATTATTGACTATGACATCTAGGACATTAAATTGCTGATATTAGAGATTAGTCTGATTCTGATTTTTGCAGTAAAATAAAAAAAAAATATTAAAATTTTATTCATTAAATTATATTATGTAGAGCAATATAAAGGCTCATGAGTGTTCAACAGAAAGTAAATGAGCCCATATTCCCCTCTGTATTCATGCTCATATATTAAAAAAAAAATCAAATAAAGTATAGGATTAGGTGCACTTTAAAATGTAATCATTTTTTTATTGTAAAACTGTAAGTATAAATGTGAAAATGTGTTCTGCATTACGACCTGTCAGCTCTCCGCGATTTCCTCCTAAGTGCTATTAGAGCTAATTATAAAGCGCACCTTTGCTTCTTATCACCTGTATGTTGCTTTCATGGAGTCAGCTCTGATTATGGAAAAGACATGTCTAATGCCCATAGGGATAAGTAAAACATTAGAAGCGATAATCATAGAGCAGGGAAAGTGCTGAAGTGAAATATTGGCAGGATCAAGAACGGAAAGAGCAAGATTTCCGCTTTAAATGGTTCAAATAAAAAAAAATCTGCTTGAGTGCAAGCCATGCTTCTTATTACTGCAGTGACGGGAAGTGGAAGAAACAAGTCCTGGCCATATGTGATTATTATCTTTCTAGGCAAAGCTCAATATTAAGATTGAAAAAAAATGAAGTATATTACATGTTCATGTTAAACAATCAATAAATAAGTTATTGCTAAAGCGTAACTTGTTTTAATTTTTATTTCATATATCAATACTACACATGAAAATAAGCAACTTTGATATTTCTTATCAGACAAATCTACTTCTTTCTCTACAAGAATTGATCAGTCATTATCAAAATTCTCAATTCTGAGGTAAAATCTATATTCAGTGAAGACTTTCCCATTACTGAGCTAGGAGATGGCAGCTTCTACTGAGGAGATTCTGTTTAGCTAATAGAGGGAAGAGGGGCGGAAATCTGCCTCTAGCTCCTCTACCAGTTTCTAGTTCCTCCACCAGTCTCTAGCTCATCCCTCTGCCTCTAGCTCCTCCACCAGTCTCTAGGTTTTCCCTCTGCCTTTATCTCCTCCCTCGGCTTCTAGCTCTTCTCTCAGCTTCTAGCTCCTCCCTATGCCTCTAGCTGCTCCTCCAGCCTCTAGCTCCTCCACTAGTCTCTAGCTCTTCTTTCTGTTTTTATCTCCTCCCTCGGCCTCTAGCTCCTCTCTCGGCTTCTAGCTCCTCCCTCTACCTTTAGCTCCTCCTCCAGTCTCTAGCTCCTCCATCAGCCTCTAGCTCTTTCCTCTGCCTTTATCTCCTCCCTCGGCCTCTAGCTCCTCCCTCAGCTTCTTGTTCCTCCCTCTGCCTCTAGCTCCTCCACCAGCCTCTAGCTCCTCCACCAGCCTCTAGCTCTCCTCTGCCTTTATATCCTCTCTCAGCCTCTAGCTCCTCCCTTGGCTTCTAGCTCCATCCTCAGCCTCTAGTGGATTGTTTGAATAGCCCACATTAATTAAAAGCCTGGTGATGGTTCTTCATTGCAGTTTCATCCAAATTCTTAGACAAATTGTTGTCCAAACTGGCTGTCGTAAACCCCAGTGCTATTACACTTTCTGCTGTGGCAGCAACAGGTCCACGCTCATTCCATGACATAACCTGACATTCTGTGAATGTTAATGTAGCACCCCATGGGGCATGTGTTTTTAACCTACTCGTTGCCGGGCCAGGGGTGCAGATCCTCTGCATCGTCATGAGGTGGCCTGGCCTGCTTCCATTGCCCCAAGGCACACAGGAAGGAGGATTGGAGGGTGGCAGGGAGGATGGAGGTAATAGTCGGGGGTTAGGAAAGTCTATTAGGATCAACCTCTGGTACGCAGCCACGGATAATGGCCACCACTGCAAGGTCTCTCGCTGGGGCAGATGTTGGGGTGCAGCCGAGATGGTGTTGCAGCGCTGGGCGTCAGTACTGGTTAAAGGAGAGGCAGAAGCAGGGGCTGCGTTTCCAAATCTTTTTTCTCACATGTTGTTCAGGCGCTGCCCCAGAGTACCGTCCTTAGCCATGATGGGATTCAGCCGATCCCAGATAGTTGGCAGTCATCGCCAGTGCCCGTAAAGTCTGTTAGTGAAGAGTCCCTTGGTTGCTGTCCGAAACCCGGGCCGAGCCTCCTGCTCCAAGCCAGCGGCCGAAGAGAGAGGAACACTAACTCCTTTTGTCAGTGCTAGGTGTTATCCCAAGCTGTGTCCAGGAAGGTTCTGTATAAAGTGTGTTGGTTGCAACTACTTCTACCCCATGTGGTGCCTGCCCCCAGTGGCTGTTCTAGAGACTGGGGAAGTCCCATCCTTTGTGATGGCTGGCTCCCTTTTCGGCCCTAGTCCATCCACCTGCGAGTAAGCACCTACTGTTGTTTGTGTGTGTTTTGTGAAGGCACCGGCAGTTTAACCCCCTCCTGGCCCTAGATAGATATTACCCCTGAAAAGTGGTGTAATATCCTGTGATGCCTGAAGCCCAGGGGTGCCACATTACTACCAATGCATGAAAACTCTACAGCATTCAGATTTCATCCATGAGGCTTAAATGGCAATCCATAGCAGATTTTACCTGCACAAATTTCTAGGAAAAATTCATAGCATTTGGCACCATCACCATCACCATCACAAATTTGTTTTTTATATCAGTGCTAACACATAGAACTTAACCCCTTAAACACCGAGAGATTTTATTTTTTTGCACTTTCATTTTCTCCTCCCCTTACTTTAAAACTCATAATTTTTTCCATTTTTCCATTGATATACTGTAGCTTGCTTTTTGCAAGGTGAGATGTTCTTTTGAATGACACCATCCATTTTACCATATGCTGTAATTGAATGTGAAAAAAAAAATCCAAGTGTTGCAAAGTAGCAAAGGAAGTGCAATATTTTTTTTATTTATAGCACTCTTTTTACTGTAAAAAATATCCTGAGAGTATGATTTTCCAGGTCAGTATGGTTATGCAGATGCCAAATATGTATAGTTTTCGTTTTATTTAAGTGGTGGAAAAAAAAAATCAGAAATTTATAAAAAAAAAATTTGCTTGTCTCCATGACTTTTTGAGAGCTGTAACTTTTTCAATTTTTGGGATATGGCGCTTAGTGAGAGCTTGTTTTTTGTGTCCTGAGCCGATAAGTTTAGTTATTTCATTTTGGGGTATCACACAACATGTAAATAAAATCTACAAATTGAATAATATGTGCTTTTTATATTTTTTATTTGAAGAAATTCTACTTTGAGATCATATTTGCTACATATTGCTTTTTCCACTTGGATAGCATGATATATTTTCTCTGAAAATGAATTATGCTACATGAGCATTTACACAATAGTAACATCTGTTTATAAATCATGTCTGCAAATTCCACAAAGAATTAACATTTTTAATGAAGACATATTTCAAATAATAGAGAAAATATTTTGTCCCAAGAGAGGAAAGTTTATCTAACAGAAATTTATGGACCACATCTGCAGGCAGTGCCATTGAAGCTTTATATGCAGTATCATGAAAAGATAGCTGGGGCTTGAGAGGAGATTTGCATATCAATAGCTATTATTAATTATGCATTAAACATTCTTCATTGTCAGTGAGATTTATGCAAATACATTTTAGTTTCTAGATTAAATTAGTCAAATGACGTGATAGTTTGTAAGTGAAACCAAATGTACTCCCTGTCCTGGTTGTAGCAGAATATTTTATTGAATTATATTGATTGATCATTCTGCTATTGCTGGAATTTTGACTATAACATGCATTACAGGATTCCTATGTAAGTCATAATCTTAAAGGGAAAGTGTCACATGAAAAAAGAACTTTAATCCCCTCAGTGGGGTTCTGGTTTCAGTCATAGATACGCAGCTGGCTCAGGTTCATTCAGCCATCTGTGTATGGAGAGCGGTAATCACGCCCCCACTGATTGACAAATGGCGACGATGTACCTGGCAGTGGCGGGGAACACACCTTTCCTCGCCGTCATTGGAGGCCTCATGACGCAATGATGGGGAGCCGATAGTTGCCATGGTAGCACAGGGTCTTGTGATGACTCTTTGTGCTATCATGACTCATTTCCTGTTACAGCCGGAAAAAGCGCTGGCTATAACAGAAGACAATCTTTTCTGCTGATCTGAGCTATCCCGCTCTGATCAGCAGAAATGAGTGAGCGATCAGACTGTTGATCCGTTGATCCTTATAGCCCCAAAGGGGGACTAGTAAAATAAATTAAAAAAGTTAAAAAAGTTTTAAAAAATGTAAAAAAAATAAAAAAACCTAAATGTTCAAATTACACACCATTCGCTCCATTGAAAATTAAAGGGTTAAAAAAAAATTACACATATTTGGTATCGCCGCATTCAGAAATCCCCAGTCTATGAAAATATAAAATTAGTCTATCTTTTCAGTAAACGGCGTAGTGGCAAACAATTCCAAACGCCAAAATTACGTTTCTTGGTCGTTGCAGAAAATGCAATAACAGGTGATCAAAACTTAACATCTGTGCAAAAATGGTACCATGAAAAATGGCTCAAGACACAAACAATAAGTCAACATTGAGACCCATATCGTGAAAAATGAAAATGCTATGGGTCGCAGAAAATGGCGCAAAGTGTGCCACTTTTTTTTTTACAAACTCGGAAATGTTTTAAACCCTTAGATAAAAGTAAATCTATACAAGTTTGGTCTCTATGAGCTTGTATCAACCTGTGGCATCACAAAGACACATCAGTTTTACCATATAGTGAACACGGTGAATAAAATACCCCCAAAACAATTGTGCAATTGCACTTTTTTTGCAACTTTTCCACACTTTGATTGTTTTTTTCCAGCACACTATATGCTAAAACTCATGCTTTTATTTGAAAGTAAAAGTCGTCTTGCAAGAAACAAGCCCTCAAATGGCAAGATTGACTGAAAAATATTATGGCTCTTGGAAGAAGGGAAGCAAAAAACAAACATGAAAAAACAGAAAAGTGCCCGAAGTGAAGGGGTTAAATAATGATTGTAATCTAAAAAAAAATGCCAATTTAATAAAAAAATACAAACCATAAACTTGATTTAAATGATAGGTAATTTCCTGATGATAGATTCCCTTTAAGGAAAATAAGGGGGAAAAACTGCAGTAGAACGAGGCAATATCCACATAAAGTAACTATCCATAGGCACAGATTTCACTCATTACTAGAGATGAGCGAACCGGTCGTGGTTCGGCTCGAGTTCAGTTCGCCGAACGGAGGTCTCGTTCGAGTTCAGTTCGGCAAACCAGTTCGGCGAACTGCTCGAACCGCATAGGAAACAATGGGAGGCAATCACAAACACATAAAAACACCTAGAAAACACCCTCAAAGGTGTCCAAACAACTCACAACAAAACACAAACACATGGGAAAGTGACAAGGACATATACTCATGCGAAAACAAAAGAGCTGGACAAGGAAAAAGAGGAGGAGACACAGATATAGGCATGGCACGCCCTTCTAAAATCATGTAAAACACCGCAAGGTTACTCCAAGCGGAGTCTCCCTTTTTTACCAAAAATTGAGCCACACACACACCCACCCCTTCAGTGGCAGCACTTGTGCCCCAGTTGTACAATTCACAGGTAGATTTGCATCAAGCAAATTCTAAAATATGCCATACTTAACCGTCCTCAGGATGACACCGGGGTAGGTAGCAAAGTCTTTGCTGAACCATGACTTGTTCATCTTGGCTCCTTTTAAAAAACACAGCAAGCAAGGGTTACTCCAAGCAAAGTCTCCCTTTTTTCCAAAAATTGGGCCCCACACACACCCACCCCTTCAGTGGCAGCACTTGTGCCACAGTTGTACACTTCACAGCTAGATTTGCATCAAGCACATTCAAAAATACGCCATACTTAACCGTCCCCAGGATGACCCCGTGGTAGGTAGCAAAGTCTTTGCTGAACCATGACTTGTTCATCTTGGCTCCTTTTAAAAAACACAGCAAGCAAGGGTTTCTCCAAGCAAAGTCTCCCTTTTTTCCAAAAATTGGGCCCCACACACACCCACCCCTTCAGTGGCAGCACTTGTGCCACAGTTGTACACTTCACAGCTAGATTTGCATCAAGCACATTCAAAATCCACAAGCATTTACTCTATCCAAGATGACACAGGGGTAGTAAATTCCTTGTGGATCCATGACTTGTTCATTTTGATGAACATTAGTCTGTCCACATTGTCACTGGACAGACGCGTGCGCTTATCTGTCAGCACACACCCAGCAGCACTGAAGACACGTTCAGAGACAACGCTGGCAGCTGGACACGACAAAATCTCCAAGGCATAAGTGGAGAGCTCTGGCCATTTTTCAAGATTTGAAGCCCAAAATGAGCAAGGCTCCATTTGCAAAGTCATGGCATCGATGTTCATTTGAAGATACTCCTGTATCATCCTCTCCAGCCGTTGACTATGTGTCAGACTTATTGTCTCTGGTGGCCTTGCAAAGGAGGGACTAAAAAAATGATGAAAAGATTCAATAAAATTGCTGTTACCAGCACCAGATACGGTGCTACTGGTACGGGTAGACTGTTGAAGATGACGAGACCGTCCCATGTTTGTCAAGTTACAACTGGGAGATTCACTCCCTGCACCATGGTTGTTTGGTGGAAAAGCCGAGCTAAGATCGAGTAACAGCTTCTGCTGATACTCCTGCATACGTGCGTCCCTTTCTATGGCTGGAATTATGTCACAAAATTTGGACTTGTACCGGGGATCTAATAGTGTGGAAAGCCAGTAGTCATCATCACTTCTAATTTTGACAATACGAGGGTCATGTTGGAGGTAGTGCAGCAAGAAGGCGCTCATGTGTCTTGCGCAGCCATGCAGACCAAGTCCACGCTGTGTTTGTGGCATAGAGGTGCTAACCGTTCTTTCTTCCTCTGACATCTCCCCCCAACCTCTTTCAACAGAAATTTGACCAAGGTCTCCCTCATCCGCTGAGTCTTCCATGTCCATGGACAGTTCGCCCTCCATTTCTTCATGTTCTCCTGCACCTTCCTCAACATTTTGCCTGCTACTAAGCGCCCTTGTTGATCCCTGTCCCCCATGGTCCCATGCCTGCCGCGTTGGTGATGATGAACGTCTGGACCTTGGTGATGTTGTTGTCCCTTGCACATATGAATCCTCCTGTAGTTCCTCCCCTTCCTGTTGTCCCACCCCCTGACTCCGAATAGTGTTTAGCGTGTGCTCCAGCATGTAAATGACTGGAATTGTCATGCTGATAATGGCATTGTCAGCGCTAAACATATTCATCGCCATGTCGAAACTGTGCAGAAGGGTGCATAGCTCCTTGATCTGAGACCACTCCATCAGGGTGATCTGCCCCACCTCTGCATCTCGTTGACCCAGGATATACGTCATGACGTATTGCACCAGGGCTCGACGGTTCTGCCACAGTCGCTGTAACATGTGGAGATTCGAATTCCAGCGTGTCGGCACATCGCATTTCAAGCGATGAACTGGCAGGCCGAAAGACTTCTAGAGCGATGCAAGTCGCTCAGCAGCGGTGGTTGAACGGCGGAAGTGAGCAGACAGTTTTCGTGCCCTGTTCAGAAGGCCATCTAGGCCGGAATAGTGTGTTAAAATTTGCTGGACGACAAGGTTCAACACGTGAGACATACAAGGCACATGTGTCACCTTGCCCAGGCGAAGGGCCGCACCCAGGTTTGCAGCATTATTGCACATGGCTTTACCAAGCTGCAGGTTGAGTGGAGACAACCATTTATTAATCTCAGTCTCCAGAGCTGCCCACAACTCAGCCGCTGTGTGACTCTTATTTCCAAGATATTTCAAGCTAAAGACCACCTGATGCCGTTGCCCTCTGCTGCCAGCATATTAATGAGGGGTGCGTGATTCCTTCTGCGCAGTTAGAACGCTGGTGGCCTGACCAGGCAGGCTTGGGGCGGAGGTGGAGGACCCAGACGAGGTGGAGGAGGCAGAAGCAGTGGCGGAACTTGGACAGAGGATTGACACACAAGTCGTTGGGACGGCAAGACTTGTGCAGCAGACCCTTCACCATCTATCACCATAGTTACCCAGTGCCCAGTCAGTGACATGTAACGTCCCTGTTCATGCCTACTGGTCTAAGTATCGGTGGTGAAATGCACCCGTTCACACACAGAGTTTCTCAAGGAAGCGGTGATGTTGTGTGTGACATGCTGGTGTAGAGCAGGCACACCTTCCTTAGAGAAGTAGTGGCGACTGGGCATCTGGTACTGGGGCACAGCGTCAGACATAAGGTCTCTAAAATCCTGTGTGTCCACCAGGCGGAAAGGCAGCATTTCGGTAGCCAAGAGCTTATAGAGGGATAAAGTCAACCTCTTAGCTTTGTCATGGGTCACAGGAAATGGCCTTTTATTTGTCCACATCTGAGGGACAGAGATCTGGCTGCTGTGTGTAGACAGTGTTGAGTAGGGTGTCCCTGGAAAAATGCAGGTTTGTGAGGATAGTGCAGGCGTAGACATGATGTTGCCTTCATCCAACTTTGGTGCTATCGATGTCTGAGAGAACTGTACACACGCACTTGTTTCCCCTTCCAAACCAACTGACGACCTACCAAGCAAACTGCCTGTTGCGGTTACAGTGGTGGAAGTTGTGCATGGAAAACCAGGTGGGACAGCTGTCCCCACAGTCCTAGAAGATGAAGAGCGCGTGGATGCACTGGAAGGGGCAGGTGGTGGATGGTTCGCTCCGCTAGGCCGCATTGCAGCACGGTGAGCTTCCCACTGGGACATATGATATTTATTCATGTGACGATTCATGGAAGAAGTTGTCAAACTGCTGAGGTTTTGCCCTCTACTAACAGAATCACGACAAATTTTACAGATCACATAATTTCGGCAATCTTTTGCTATGTCAAAAAAGGACCAGGCTAGGCAAGGCTTAGAGGGCATGCGACCTGCTGATCCACCCCGACTATTGCTCAGAGGCACAGTGGTGGCTGAGGATGCAGTTGTAGACGTGCTACCAGTACTCCGACGTGTCAAAGAAGGCGCAGAGTAACTTCGTCGTCAGTTGCATCCTCCTCCACCGCCTCTGTTGACCTCCTCGAGTGCCTGACTGTGGGTTGACAGTAGGTGGGATCTAGAACTTCCTCATCAATTGTTGTGTTTGCACTCCCCTCACCCTCAGACCGAGCCTCTTCTTGCCTTGACCAAATATTTAAGTTGTCATCTCAATCTGGTATCTGCGTCTCATCGTCATCAGTAAGTTCCTCATTGTCTATTACAACAGGTGTTTCAGTTTGTGAATAAGGGTCAACATTATGCTCAGAAACTTGGTCATCACGGCCTGAATCTGAGTCACAAAGGTTCTGGGCATCACTGCAGACCATTTCCTGGTCTGTACTCACTGTAGCTTGGGAGCAGACCTCTGATTCCCATGCTATAGTGTGACTGAACAGCTCTGCAGACTCAGCCATCTCAGTTCCACCATACTGTGCAGGGCGGATGGAGACTTCAGAGCTGGGAGAACGCAAATGTGATTGGGATGACAACTCAGAGGACTGGTGTTTTTGCATGTGGTAGTTGAGCTGGCGGAGAGGGCACTTGTTGGACTAATTGAGATCCATTCAAGCATTTTCTTTTTTTGGCCATCATCTACCTTTGTTCCAGTTGTTCGTGTCCGTAAAAAAAGTGAGCACATCGGATTGTCCACGGTAAGTAGTAGACATCTTACTTTTGCTGGAAGATGGTCTATCTTCAGCAGATGTTAATGGAGCTTTGCCACCTTCCCCACGGACAAACCCTTTTTTTCCTTTTCCAACACGCCTGTTCCCCTTTCCACCAGCATCTGTCAATTTTCCACTCATTTTGATTGTGACAAGATTGTGTACCTAAAATGTGGTAGTAAAAATTGAGAGGTGGTGTTGATTGCAGCGGTGGTCTATCTTTATTAACAGCAGAATAAACAACAATAACTATCCCTGACAATGCAACTACGGCCCTTAAACTGGCAGCATAGTTTGCTAGTATAATGGCTTAGTAACAATGAGCTTGAGGGTTGAGGAAGTCCAACAACCACTTTTAGGATGCCATTAAGTTTCCTTAGTGTTTACTAGTATACTGGCTTAGTATCAATGAGCTTGAGTTTGCAATGCAGAGGTGCTGCAAATAGATTTGCACTAGTGGGACACTAATGGAAGTCCAACAGCCACTTTTAGGATGCCACTAAGTTTACTCAGTGTTTGCTAGTATAATGGCTTAGTAACAATGAGTTTGAGTGTACAAAGGGCATGAGGGTACAGTGGCAGGGTTGTGGGTAAGTGTACAGTAAAGAAAGCCTCACTTTCCATCCCTCCTAATGGGGAAATGCAGCGAGGAAGTCCCTGACCTTAGCTACGCAGACGCTGTTATCTGTAGCTGTTAAAATCTGTTTCCACGAACCTGACTGTCACCTATGGCTCTGAGCCTGCTGTTAATATTAGCCCTTACAAGGGCTAATAGAAACTTCTATCCTTATTCTGTATAGCGCTGTGTGTAGAGCGTACACAGCAGTATCGGAGACAGGAGCTATGCCAGCGGTGACTGACACCCAGACGCAGAAGAGATAATGGCGTCCGGATGGGCAGATACTCATTTTTATAATGCAGGGACATGTGACATGGACATTCTATCACACATGCCGTTGCTTCTCTGGCTAAAAGTCCACTTAGCTGTGTGTGTCCGGGATTGGCTGACATGCTTGCCCGCCCCACTACACGCGCGCGCTTAGGGAAGGAAGACATGGAAAAAAAAAAAACGACGATCGCCATTATCCCAGCAGCAGTGATCTGAATGTGCTGTTCCCACATACTATACGCTGAAATTTCATAATAGTGTGAGTCACAGAGTGACTTACACTATTACAGTGGAAAGCCAGCTAGTAATTCGCTTGGCTTTTTGCTGCAAGAACTGTTCTCGAACGTAACTAGAACTATTGAGCTTTAGCAAAAAGCTTGAGTTCTAGTTCGATCTAGAACAGCCCCCCAAATCACTCGAACCGCGAACTGGAGAACCACGAACCGCGAACCGCGCTCAACTCTACTCATTACACCTGACTATAATTTCCCAAAAATTTTTTCCAAAATGTGTACTGCTTTATGTCTTCTGCATTTGTGATAAGAAACACCAAATTTACTCACAGTACGTTGGAATAATTTGTAATATTTTGTCAATGTATTCAATTATATTTTGTTTTTAAACTTTTAAATTAAGAAAATTGAAATGTATGAAAATGAGCAGATTGTTTAGCATATTTCTGGCAGCAAACATAGCCTCAAATTACTCTTTGTAGCCACTGCAGGCACTGACACTTCTGTTCCCGTTCTTTGGACACATTTCTTAAAAATATTTAGTAAAAACAAATGATAAAATTTCAAATTCAACATGTAAAATTGCTCATTTAATATTGTGGATTTAATCAGTCTAGTAATTGTTATTATTCTTTTACATGTGCTTATTTATATTAACAATTTTGTTCAAAATGAAGCTTAAAATGTCTCCTGTTTTTAGAATATACTTTACTGTTGTAAATAGCACAATATAATATTGTATTTCGTTATGTGGCTTTATGCTTATTTACATGTGTCTAATTAGGTCATAATTACACTGTACTGGAACACCTGCAATGTTGGCAAATGAGACTATTTGTATGATTCTGGAATTAGTTGGAATTAGTTTGGTGCTTCATGCTGACAGTCTCATTCATGGGGACATCTGTTCTTATTTGGCGTCAACAGAGCCCTTTTAAGAGGCCATTCTCTAACATGATAAAACTGCAGATTTGTTGGTAAAGTTGCAATTAACTAAACAGCCTCAGTGAAGTTATCATTTTTTTCAGACCACACAATGAATATAAAATAGAATGAGTTAGATGTTCCTAAATCCTAAATCTTATTGCTCAACTTCATACGTACAGATTGATTAAAACTTTCCTGCCTGTTTTTTGCACTCTATGCGGTATTTTTTAAATTGATTTGTCTACATTCCGACTTGGATAAGAGGATTGAGTGAAATTTCTTAAAATTTGCAGTACCTTAAGAATTTGCAAACTCTGAAAACTGGCTGATAAAGAGTGCAAGCAAAATTGTGCATGGCGTGAATTCGCACAAAGCTAAAGAGGAAAGGTTGCTTTACACGCTGCGACATCGCTAACGATATATCGTCGGGGCCACGGTGTTTGTGACGCACATCTGGCGTCGTTAGCGACATCGCAGCGTGTGACAGCTAGGATCGACGATCAACGATCGCAAAAACGTCAAAAATCGTTGATCGTTGACACGTCGCTCATTTTCATAATATTGTTGCTGCTGCAGATATGATGTTGTTCATCATTCCTGCAGCACCACACATCGCTAGGTGTGACACCGCAGGAACGACGAACATCTCCTTACCTGCGTCCACCGGAAATGAGGAAGGAGGGGGTGGGCGGGATCTTTCGCCCGCTCATCTCTGCCCCTTGCTTCTATTGGATTTTTGCCATGTGACGTCGCTGTGACGCCACATGAACCGCCCCCTTAGAATGTAGTATAGTTCTCCTGATATAGCCATGTCTCTTACCTCATGTGCAGGGTATTGCAGCTTAGGTATCCATGTTTATGACCACTCACATTGTGAAAGCAAGTTAGTTAGTTAATTGCTCATGGTCATAACCATGGATACCTAAGTATCATCATAACAGGTACAAGGGTCTTCAAAAGACGCCTGGATGTCACCCATGGACACTCCACCTGCAGTTGTTAGATGCAGATGATGGCTGATTATTACAGCCATCATCTGTCAATAAAGTAGCGGACTCAGCTTTCGAGCCCCCAACAAAGCCAAGGAGCAGGCATGTGATCTACCCAGTTATTAATTTAGGAGGCTAAGGCTACAGATGTGACACTAAATTCATTGCTACATTTTGCAACATTGGATGTAATGATTTCATATACCATGTTGTAACCTGCGACATACTGCGATAGAGTTCCAAATGTTTCAAAATGTAATTTACTGTCCTGGGTTGCAAGTTTATTTTCAGCAGAATCAAGCTCCAAAATAGTTGTACAACAATGAGTCGCAGAAAAGTTGCATCAATGTTTTTTTCCACAAATTTTCAGAGAATTTCTGTAACACAACTCTAGCAGCTTAAAAATTAGAGAATTACTAAACATTAGTATTAATAAGTAATTAATTTTAATTAGAAGTCATCATCTTACAAAAAGCAGACAATTATTTTGTACACCATCTGAGGTTCTGGTGCGCTGCTATTTATATATAAAATGGGATTTAAAACCTATTCCAAAAGGAATCCTTATGTTGTAAGAACACCTGAATCAATTATGACATTCTTAGCCTTCTGCTTTTGATGATAAGAGAATTAATTTATGATTTCAAAAAAATCATTGCGATTATATGTGGGCTGAAAAATGAACCTTAACTTTAAGATAATGGCTTTATAATCCTGGGCCCAACACAATGGCGATGACTTTCTGGAGACATCATTTTGAAGAGTGTCATATTAAACACTGTATAAGCATCCTTATCACAATTCTTGTTCTTTGTAATATAATAATACAATCATATATAATGTCAAATGTAGAAGACTGGTATATTTTTTTCTATCATTTTGAACAATGGTGGCAGATGATTAAGACATACAGTAGATATATGAAAAAGAATGATGACTTGTAGCACTCTCTTCTAATTTCTTCCCCCCATGCTATTGTATACAGAATGTTTTTGATACTTTTGTCTCTATTATTTAGTGTTTAATCTAAGAAAGAATCGCTCAGTCATCATGTCTATTCTTTAAATCCAAGCTAAGTGAAAGATAAAGACATAATCAATGATTTCAGCAATGTGACAGCTTCTGGGCTCTTTGTTGTAAAATCAAAAGCAAAGCCACAGAAAAAGGAGCTAAATTTCTCAAAAAATGTAACATTAACAGGATGCAGCAAACCACATTAACCCCTTAAAGACCACAGGACATACTGACACGTTTTAAGCCATTTAAGTGTAATCACCTGCGGCTGCTGCGGTGAGCTGGCAGTGATTCATGCACATGTCAGCTGATTTGAACAGCTGACATGTGTGCCTCACAGGCACGGGTGGATCCGCCATCCACCTGCACCTATAAACCTATTAACCTTTTAAATTGCGCTTTCAAAATGTGACAGCATAATCTAAATGCCAGCTGCGGAATATCTTCACTCACCCGGCTCCATTGGCGGCACAATGATGTGATCACTGTGAGCCGATAATTCCATGGTAGCACAGGGTCATGTGATAACTCCTGTAGCTCACATGACTCACTTCCTGTAACACTCAGCAGACCAGTCACTGTTACAGAAATTAAGCATTTCTCCTGTTCTGAGCTGTGCAGCTCTGATCAGGAAAAATGAATTAGTGATCAGACTGCTGATCCTTATAGCCCCCTAGAAAAAAGTAGAAAAAGTTTTAAAAAATTAAAAAAAAACAACTAAAAGTTCAAATCACCCCTTTTTACGCCCCATTGAAAATTTAAGGTTTAAAAAAATAAATATAGACACTTTTTATTTCCAAGTTCAGAAATGCCCAATCTCTCAAAATATAAAATCAATTAATCTCATTGGAAAACGACATGGCAGCAAAAAAATTCAAAACGCCTAAATTACATTTTTTGGTCACCACAAATTTTGCACAAAATGCAATAAAAGACGATCTAAACATATGATCTGCGCACAAATAGTAACATTAAAAACGTTAGGTCAAGACGCAAAAAATTAGCCATCAGTGAGCCATAGATCTCGAAAAATGAGAACACTATGGGTAGCGGAATGTGGCACAAAAAAGGCGTTAATTTTTTGGGACAAAATTTTGATTTCTTTTTAACACCCTGAGGTTAAAGAAAACCTATACATGTTTGGTCTCTACAAACTTGTACTGATCTGAGGCATCACATCAACCCATCAGTTTTACCATATAGGGAACATGGTGAATAAAATATCCCAAAAACAATCATGCACTTTTGTTTTGCAATTTTTCCGTACTTGGAATTTTTTTTGCCATTTTCCAGTACACTATATGGTAAAACTTATGGTTTTATTTAAAAGTACAACTCATCTGGCAAAAAACATAAAAAAACAAGCCCTCATCTGAATGATGAAAAAATGAAAAAGTTACGACTCATGTGACATTGTTATGTCTTGTGATTCCTGCAGCTCATCTGTGGCAGCTTCACTTTCACCACCTTCAGACAAAACTGCTTATCAGTTTCATCAGAAGGAGGTGAAAGTGAAGCTGCCATAGATGAGCTGCAGGAATGACAAGACATAGCAATGACAAGACATAGCAATGTCACATGAGTATTGGGAGTGTAGGTGCTCACATCACTAGAATTGTGCCCGCACTGGAGGTGGGTATAGCTGGTATTATTTTACATGGGGGAATATAGTGATGGAGAAGAGGTTGTCCAAGAAGTGCAGAATCCTTTAAGTACAGAGTACAGACACCTTGTGGCTGTTTGCACACACACATTACCTTAAAAGTAATCTATTAACAGATTGTGTTACTTCATGCATGATGTCTCGACAGAGACCCTGATTTTGATGATATGCCACAGAGCTATGTGCTATAGCTTTGATGACCGTAAAGAAGGAAGGTTGGTATTCAGCAGTCTGCGTAAAACCATTCCTTCATTTTATCTGTAAAATCGGATCAGTGTGAAGGGGGATGGGGGATAGCGGGTGGATGATGGCGGCCATTTCACATGAGGTCTCACGCTTCATCAAGACCTGTTGAAGCGGGAAAATGGTCCCTGTCATCCATCTTCTATAACACATCCCCCTTCCCACCAATCCAATTTTACTGATGAAATAAAGGTATGGTTTTAAGCAGACTGGTGGGTGCCAGCCTTTCTTCCTTATGGTTGTGAAGTTTGGATGTGCTTTCTGCTTGCTTCAGCACCACCACAGCTTTGCCCTTGTTTCAGGGTCTCGTTGATGTTGGTAGAATTGGCCACAGAAGCAGGACCGGGCTTTCTAGATATGGATATAGTTTTGATTATATATTATTTGCAGTATCTACCAATAGTCTGAATACCAAGCTCTACATAACCCCTCCCACAACACTGATTGGCAGCTTTTTGTGTTCACTGTGCATAAGCAAAAAGCTGCCATTCTGTGGTAGAGGTTTGGATATATATAGCTTATGAATGGAGAGGACAATGTGATGCCCCTGCGGTAAACCAAGTGTCACAAAAAGGTAATAACCCTGTAACAGGCCGAATCCAATGTATCTGTACCAGTCCACACATACACCAGCCCACCACGGCATAAACACAGCTCTCACATGGGATGGGAGACTCCCTCAGTACCAGATGACAGGCAGCCAACTGGGGGGGAGAGACCTAAACCGATGGGAGGAGCAAATGACGAAGGAGAGAGAAAAAAAAACAGAGAGAAGAGGGTCGAGTCTGGTCTCGAGAAGTGTGTAGTGGAGAAGACCGCACGGTGTGTGTGAGGAGAAAAGAGCTGTTAGGGGACAGAGCAACCTGACAGCCACTGACCAGAGCTTGGGTGGTGAGACTGGCCACTAGAAGGAGGAACTCAGGGGAAGCGAGTGGATGAGTTCCTGGGACAAGAGGAACCGGAGGGACAAGATGCCCAGCACTTCACTGAAGTTCAGAACGCAAGGGGTGCAGATCTCCCAGGACAGGATAGACTTCAAGCATCTTGTTAATTCTTCAGGCAGGTGGACTTTCATGGTGCATCAGCCAAACACAAAGGGTCTGAGACTAAGCCACAAAGAGGGAGCCGGGGAATACCCCTTAAATAGCTCACGTTGCCAGTGTTAGGACGAGACACCAGGAGGCCCTCTAGAAGCTCCAGGCTGGTGAGGACTTCCAAAGACTGACACGAGTGCAAGGTGGGGAAAGTGGCCCCCAGGTTAAACTGGTTCAGATTCCAGGAGGACGGCACACCTGGTCCAGGCACGTCCCAAGGTATCTTTTCCCAGGCTGTGAGTAAACCTGTTCAACTGCACTTAGTGACTGGACTCCCTTTCTTTTATTTTATCTTTATTTTCTTTTGTTCCACTAGGCCTCCCCAGGGTACAGTGACCCAGATCCGAGCGGCTCGGGCCAAAACTGCTCTGGGGCGCCAAAGCTCGGGGGAGCTGGCGTAATTGGACTATCCCCTTTAAATTAACCCCTTCTTATTGCGCACCACGGGACCACGGAACCGGGCTAGGCCACGACTGCACAACCACTGGCTCAGCGACGGGTGCACAGGGAACGGATCGAGCTACTCCAATCCCTTGGAGTCCCGTGCTGGTGTCGCAACTACATGGCAACAGGTTTACTAGTCCTGTTACTAGTGGTAATATAAAGCTTTTTAATCAGTGATTGTAGAAATGCTACAACAAGCATCCCAGTAAGTGACTGATCTCTGGGATCTGGGACTCTGTCTCTACATTATGTCACTCTCAGATTAGCTGGCAAAACCCAATTGACAGTTTCCCTTTAATTGCTTAATCTAATAAGCATATGTTCAGACTGCTCATGGATTACACATGGACCAGTTGTCCATTGGCCTAATAAAGAACTGTTGATCAGAAGACATTGATAACAGATACAGCAGTTGAAACTCCAAAATATATTATCACAGAAGGAAATAATGTGGTATTGCAAATGAAATGGGTAACTAGATGGTCTTTGCCACAGCTCTGTACTTTGGATTATGGAATTGGTCCACAGATGGGGATTGCTTTTTGTGACATCCTTTCTCAGGCATATGCCGGTATTATTACTTTCTAATTGCCTCTATTATTACTTTCTACTGAAAAATGATTTTTAGGTAACGTTTGAATATTTAATGTGCCACAAAGCTCCTTGTTGTTGAGATTGATATAATACAGCACGTAGTCACATAATGATATATTTCTAAAGCTCTTCTATTGTCATCATGGAAAAATCTCTGCAAGCCTGGAAATGCCTTGGGTACATAGTAACCGACAGTCACTTTCTAAAATCAAATAAGGCTTGTTTGTTTTCGATCTCATATAGCGCTGATAAAGGACATATTACTAATGATCTGCTTAAAATAGACGACTAATTAGATAGCGCTATAAAATATGAATGTCCTATTATATTAAAAATGCAAATCATACAGTGGTGATGCTGTTTTTACATAAATCTATTCAACGGAGTTTCCTTAGAGATTGTTATGCAAGTAAAGACTTTTTCTCATGAAGTTTCTCATTCAAAATATAGATTTTGGTAAAACCAAACTTCCATGATATGAGTCGCATTAATCCAGCACAATGGTGAACAGCCAGCTGCAATTTTTCGGGATTCTTTTGATGTCTGGGAAATGGTTAAGGAGCAAACTTATGTATTACTTTTCTATTATATTCACCTCACCCAGGCTCTCACCTGACTCCTTATACTGCCACAACCACCACACTCCTGTCCTCTAACATGTGTATGACTTGTATTGGCCTACAAGTAACCGCATGGACCTCAGAACCTGAAGAGTCAAATACTCCTACAGGAGAAACGAAATAAGGAGTCAGATAAAGTGTTTTTAATTCTGTTTTGGGTCTGAGGAAGAGATTAGCAAACCTTTCAAGGCTCAGTTCTCTTATCCCAACTGAACAAATGCTATGTTTACTGAACTGTTCGCGGAACTGAACTCCAAACTTTATCTAATCTTTTTGAACCTCATTGGATTCAATGGGAGGCCAATTGTAAGGCACAGAAAACACATTTAGAGGTGTCAAAAAACTTCCAAAACAAAAACAAATATGTTTTACAGTGCAGGACCACTGTTTTGGAAGAGCCTTTATCTTCCTAGACCAAACCCTGGCAAGGGGCGGCCCGCCTACCGTCTGTGACCGGCCTGCCTGGTTCAGGGCGTCCTTGCTGGTCAGTCAGTGATGAGGGCAATCTGACCTGTTGTCTGGAGCTCCAGGCTCCGGGAGGCCCGTGGTTAGATTGCCCTCATCACACGCAGTGTGCCGGGCAGGAAGCGGTCCTGCAGGTCCGCACAGTCAGTGCAGGCAGCGGAACACAGGAATCTCTCCTCTGTTCCCTGCCCGGCACCTTTCTCTGTGACACACATGCGCGCCCTGATGCCGTCAGTACGGCGCGCGTGAGTGTCATTTGAAAAGTTTCTGCCCAGCAGGAGAAGAAGCTGCAGCGGCGGGGGCTGGTACGGAGAGAAGCAGCATGTCAGCTCGGGCCCGTACGGAGAGAAGCAGCATGTCAGCAGGGGCCCGTACGGAGGTGCCTGAGGAGGAAGAGGTGAGTGGTGACTAGTAACCTGAAGGGACAATCGGCGACGGGGTAACTAATGACTAATATTTGGGGTGTTGTGATGTAGCATATGGGAATGCAGTTTTACAGGTGTAGTATATAAGGGTCTAGGGATGTATATGGGCTTGTAGTGATGTATATTACAGGTGTATATGGGGATGCAGTGATGTATATTACAGGTGTATATGGGGATGTAGTGATGTATATTACAGGTGTAGTATATAGGGGTCTAGTGATGTATATGTGGATCTAGTGATGTATATTTCAGATGTATATAGGGGTGTAGTGATGTTTATTACAGGTGTAGTATATAGGGGTGTAGTGATGTATATTACAGGTGTACATGGGGATGTATTGATGTATATTACAGGTGTAGTATATACTGGTGTAGTGATGTATATTACAGGTGTATATGGGGATGTAGTGATGTATATTACAGGTGTAGTATATAGGGGTGTAGTGTAGAGGTATAGTATATTACAGGTGCAGTATATAGGGATGTAGTGATGTATATTACAGGTGTAGTATATAGGAGTGTAGAGGTGTAGTATATTACAGGTGTAGTATATAGGACTGTAGAGGTGTAGTATATTACAGATCTAGTATATAGATATGTAGTGATGCATAATACAGGTGTAGTATATAGGGGTGTAGTGATGTAGTATATGGGGATTGTTTGTGTATATACAGTTAGGTCCAGAAACATTTGGACAGTGACACAATTTTTGCGAGTTGGGATTTGAAATGAAACCTCTACAACAGAATTCAAGTGCAGATTGTAACGTTTAATTTGAAGGTTTGAACAAAAATATCTGATAGAAATTGTAGGAATTGTACACATTTCTTTACAAACACTCCACATTTTAGGAGGTCAAAAGTAATTAGGCAAATAAACCAAACCCAAAAAAAATATTTTTATTTTCAATATTTTGTTGCGAATCCTTTGGAGGCAATCACTGCCTTAAGTCTGGAACCCATGGACATCACCAAACGCTGGGTTTCCTCCTTCTTAATGCTTTGCCAGGCCTTTACAGCCGCAGCCTTCAGGTCTTGCTTGTTTGTGGGTCTTTCCGTCTTAAGTCTGGATTTGAGCAAGTGAAATGCATGCTCAATTGGGTTAAGATCTGGTGATTGACTTGGCCATTGCAGAATGTTCCACTTTTTTGCACTCATGAACTCCTGGGTAGCTTTGGCTGTATGCTTGGGGTCATTGTCCATCTGTACTATGAAGCGCCGTCCGATCAACTTTGCGGCATTTGGCCGAATCTGGGCTGAAAGTATATCCCGGTACACTTCAGAATTCATCCGGCTACTCTTGTCTGCTGTTATGTCATCAATAAACACAAGTGACCCAGTGCCATTGAAAGCCATGCATGCCCATGCCATCACGTTGCCTCCACCATGTTTTACAGAGGATGTGGTGTGCCTTGGATCATGTGCCGTTCCCTTTCTTCTCCAAACTTTTTTCTTCCCATCATTCTGGTACAGGTTGATCTTGGTCTCATCTGTCCATAGAATACTTTTCCAGAACTGAGCTGGCTTCATGAGGTGTTTTTCAGCAAATTTAACTCTGGCCTGTTTATTTTTGGAATTGATGAATGGTTTGCATCTAGATGTGAACCCTTTGTATTTACTTTCATGGAGTCTTCTCTTTACTGTTGACTTAGAGACAGATACACCTACTTCACTGAGAGTGTTCTGGACTTCAGTTGATGTTGTGAACGGGTTCTTCTTCACTAAAGAAAGTATGCGGCGATCATCCACCACTGTTGTCATCCGTGGACGCCCAGGCCTTTTTGAGTTCCCAAGCTCACCAGTCAATTCCTTTTTTGTCAGAATGTACCCGACTGTTGATTTTGCTACTCCAAGCATGTCTGCTATCTCTCTGATGGATTTTTTCTTTTTTTTCAGCCTCAGGATGTTCTGCTTCACCTCAATTGAGAGTTCCTTAGACCGCATGTTGTCTGGTCACAGCAACAGCTTCCAAATGCAAAACCACACACCTGTAATCAACCCCAGACCTTTTAACTACTTCATTGATTACAGGTTAACAAGGGAGACGCCTTCAGAGTTAATTGCAGCCCTTATGTTACGGGGGGCTGTCTGATAATAACCGAAAGGAGTATCAGACAGTCAGGGTCCACCGTGCAAAGACTTTGCTGCAGACTATGGCAGAGTGCAATACCTCTGTTAACTCACAGAAGGATATAATAAGTAAGTAAAGCAATTCCTCCCTTACTTGGAGGGTGTGTGGAATGATCTCTGTTAACAATCACAGAGACAAAGGCAATGTGTGCGAAATGGCACCTACCTAGGTCCGCTCTTCTAGTGGTGCAAAAGAGACGAACAGCAGCGTAAGCCGCACAAAGCTCCTACCTGCGTTCGCTCCACTAGTGTGCGAGGACACGAACCACTAGATATGGCACCTGCCTAGGTCCGCTCTTCTAGTGGTGCAAAAGAGACGAACAGCAGCGTAAGCCGCACAAAGCTCCTACCTCTGTTCGCTCCCCTAGTGTGCGAGGATACGAACAACTGCCAGACGCAGTATAAGGAACGTTACCCTAGCGGCAACGTCCACCTACGAGTAGAATCACAAGGCCCAGCCAGACCATGTGCCTCAGGCACCTGCCTATGTCCGCTCCCCTAAGAGGTAAGGATACGGACAGCAGCCGAAGCTGTAAGGTATAAGAACGCTACCCTGCCGGTAGCGCTCACCTAGCATAGACAGAGGAATGCCTAGAGGAACGCGCACAGAGCGTCTACTCATATGCATGAACCAAGAGGACTGAGCACCATGCGGCGTGTGTCAGGGTCTTATATAGACTCTGTGCCTCATCCAAGATGGAGGACACCAGAGCCAATCCGCTGCCAGAACGACAGGAGTGACGTCATGCTGGCCTATCACCGAGCAAGACGTCACAAGCACATGACCAGCGACCAATCGGCATAGAAGGTGTCAGAGACATGTGACCTCGTGTCAGCGATGATGTCACCCACACATGTGCAATGGCTCCAAGATTGGACTTAGTCTCCGGCGCTCGCACATGTGCAGTAGCAAGAAATCTGGACTTAGTCTCCAGCGCTCGCACATGTGCAGTAGCACGAAATCTGGACTTAGTCTCCAGCGCTCGCACATGTGCAGTAGCACGAAATCTGGACTTAGTCTCCAGCGCTCGCACATGTGCAGTAGCAAGAAATCTGGACTTAGTCTCCAGCGCTCGCACATGTGCAGTAGCAAGAAATCTGGACATAGTCTCCAGTGCTCGCAGCAACCGTAACAGTACCTCCCCCTCAAGGGCCCCCCTCCCGGCGACGCAGGTAATCGGCAACTAAGTCGGGAGCATGGACAGCCTCCTCAGGCTCCCAAGAGCGATGTTCCGGGCCATAGCCCTCCCAATCTATCAAGAAGAACCTGCGCCCTCTAACCATCTTAGAACCAACTATGGCTCGTACCTCATAGCTAGAGCGAGAGGAATCAGAGGCAGGAGAGTGCACTTCACGAGCGTGAGGTAAAATAGCCGGCTTTAGCAGTGAGACATGGAATTTGTCATGAATCCTAAGATGGACAGGTAACTTCAATTGATAGACTACAGGATTTACCTGTCGAAGAACCTCATAAGGACCCAGGAAGCGAGGAGCAAATTTGACAGAGCTCACTCTAAGTCTCACGTGTTTTGCAGAGAGCCACACAAAGTCCCCTGGAGAAAAGACAGGAGCCGGGCGACGAAACCTATCGGACACCGTCTTCATACGGTCCTTAGCTGCTTGGATCGACTCTTGAGTCCGATCCCAAACCTCTCTGGCATTAGTTGCCCAGTCGGCCACAAGAGGAGGAGGTTCAGCAGCGGGAAACGGTACCGGTACCCTAGGGTGTTGCCCATTATTGAGTACGAACGGTGTCTGCCCAGTGGCCTCAGCCAGCGAATTGTTAAGGGCAAATTCTGCCCAGGGTAGGAGGGAGGACCAGTTATCGTGGTTCTCAGCAACAAAGTGTCGAAGGTATATAATCATAGATTGATTGGTACGTTCAACCAAACCATTAGTCTCCGGATGGTATGCCGAAGAGAGATTCAACTCAATTTGCAGAAGGCTACAAAGATCTCGCCAGAAACGGGAAGTAAATTGCGGGCCTCTATCACAAATGATACGATCTGGCATCCCGTGAAGCCTAAAGACATGCTTGAGGAATAGTTTGGCTAGTACCCTGGAAGATGGGATTCTCGATAACGGTACGAGATGAACCATCCGGGAGAAATGGTCCGTAATGACCCACACAAATCTATGTCCCTGTGAACATGGAAGATCACCCACAAAGTCCATGCCTACCACCTCCCATGGTCTATCTGGCACTGGTAAAGGATGCAAGAGCCCAGCCGGTCTCTGCCGTAATGGACGGTTGCGAGCACACGAGTAGCAGGAACCGACATATCTCTTGACGTGGCTGGCTAAGTGTGGCCACCAATACCACCTCTCCAGTAACTCTCGTGTCCGCCTAATACCAAAATGCCCACCCACCTTTGAGGTGTGGGCCCATGACAGTATATCATTCTGTCGATCAGGCGGAACAAAGGTCTTGCCCGGTGGGATTTGGTCTAACGTCACAGGGGAAAGCGTATGAAAAACCCTGGAGGGAAGGATAAGACGAGGTTCGTCAATCTCTTCCTGGGTAGAAAGCATAGAGCGAGACAGGGCGTCTGCCTTGTTATTCTTACTCCCAGACAGATAGTTGATGGAGAAGTGAAAGCGGGAGAAAAACAAGGACCAGCGGGCTTGGCGAGGATTCAGACGCTGAGCGGTTTGTAAGTACGTCAGATTCTTATGGTCTGTATAGACCTGGAAAGGATGTTTCGCTCCTTCCAGCAAGTGACGCCACTCCTCCAAGGCTAATCTCAAGGCGAGCAGTTCCCTATCCCCAATGGTATAGTTTCTCTCTGCCGGTGAAAAGGTTTTAGCAAAGAAGAAACACGGCCTTTTTCTACCTGCACCGTTCTTTTGATACAAGACCGCACCAGCACCCACTGAAGAGGCATCAACCTCTAAGAGGAAGGGCTTATTCTCATCGGGTCTTTGAAGAACGGGAGCAGTTGAAAAGTGTCTTTTTACTGCCTCAAAAGCCTGAGATGTCTCAGTAGACCAGGCTTTGGGATTAGCACCTTTCTTAGTCAAGGCCACCAAAGGGGCCACCAAAGTAGAAAAATGGGGTATGAACTGCCTGTAATAATTTATGAATCCTAAGAAGTGTTGCACCGCCTTCAAGGAATGAGGTTCGGACCATTGCAGGACAGCAGAGAGCTTCGCAGGATCCATAGCCAGACCCTCTTGTGAGATAATGTAACCCAAAAAAGGCAATGAGGACTGCTCGAATACACATTTCTCGAGTTTAGCAAACAATGAGTGCTCCCTTAAACGGGAAAGGACACGAACGACATCCTGACGATGAGTCTCCAGATCAGGAGAAAAAATCAGGATGTCGTCCAGATACACCACTACTGAGGATAACAGTAAATCCCTGAACACATCGTTTACGAAGTCCTGAAATACTGCGGGTGCATTACATAACCCAAAAGGCATGACGAGGTATTCATAGTGACCGTCTCGGGTGTTAAAAGCGGTCTTCCATTCGTCACCCTTTCGAATTCGTACCAAGTTATACGCACCCCGCAGATCCAACTTCGTAAAAACTTGAGCTCCTCTCAGTCTGTCAGAGAGCTCCGAAATTAAAGGTAATGGGTATTTGTTCTTTATTGTGATTGCGTTGAGACCCCTGTAATCTATGCAGGGACGCAAATCACCCTCTTTCTTCCGAACAAAGAAAAACCCAGCTCCCGCGGGAGAGACAGACTTACGAATGAACCCCTTCTCTAAACTCTCTCTTATATAGGTCGACATGGCCTCCGACTCAGGTATCGACAGGGGGTAAACCCTGCCTTTAGGTGGAACCGAACCTGGGATAAGGTCTATGGCACAGTCATACGGCCTATGGGGTGGAAGAACCTCAGCACCCTGTTTGGAGAACACGTCAGCGAAATCCAAATAGGGTGTAGGTATGGGAGAGAGATCAGTTGATGCAACCGCAACGACCTTAGGTGGTAAGGGAAGACATCGGGACTGACATTTCGAACCCCAACTAATAATGCTGTCAGACTCCCAGTCAATGTGAGGAGCATGAGTCCGAAGCCATGGAAGACCCAGAAGGACGTCGTCTATACCCTCAGGCAAATCAAGAAAAGAAATCTCCTCTATGTGACCCTGAGACAGGGAAAGGCGCAAGGGAACTGTCCTCAATGTAATGGAGTCAGACAACATAGTTCCATTAACAACACGGACAGGAATAGGCGCCTCTAACATGATAGAGGGAATATTGTGTCCCTTTACAAATCCTGAGGACACAAAAATCCCGTCAGCTCCGGAATCCACAAAAGCCATAATAGGCCATGTATTCTCAGATAACGAGAGCTGACCTGGGATACAACACTTAGAGGGTGCAGAAGACGTCTCTAGTAACCCCCCTCTAATGGTTACTAGGCCAGGGAGTTTCCCTGACGACTAGGACACTTGTTGGCATAGTGCCCAGCCTGACGACATACGTAACATATAGGAGGACCAGACTTGCGTAGTCTGGAGAACGTATGACCTAACTCCATAGGAGTGGGAGATGTTTCAGATGCTGAGGAAGATGGTAGTGGACCCTCAACAACTGGAATAGCCCGATGCTTAGGGCGTGAGGAAGAGACCTCGAGTCTACGTTCCTTATGGCGTACATCGATCCTCGTTGCAACTGTGATCAAGTCCTCCAGAGAAGCAGGGACCTCATGAGTAGCAAGGGCATCCTTGACATAGCCTGCCAACCCTCTCCAGAAGATAGGAATCAACACCTTCTCTGGCCAATCTAGTTCTGCCACCAGAGTTCTAAAAGCAATGGCATAAGAACTAGTGGATAACGAACCCTGAGATAGATCTAACAGTCTCAGGGCCGCATCATGGGTAACCTGCGGACCCATGAATACCGCCTTAAGAGCATCAAGAAAGTCTTGATGTCTCAGAGTAACCACATCAGAGCGCTCCCATAGGGGAGTCGCCCATTCTAAGGCTTTGTCCTGAAGTAATGAGATGATAAAGCCTACTCTGGACCTCTCCGTAGAGAAGCGAGAAGAGTTGACCTCTAGGTGTATCTGACACTGACTAATGAAACCACGACATGATCTGGCATCGCCAGAATATCTGTTTGGCAGAGCAAGTCGAGGATCATGTGCAGATGTCACCATGGTCTGAGGTTTATCCTCTATACTCTTGAGCCGTGACTCAAGTACTTGTATGTAACGGTGTAACTGCTGATATTCTGCCATAACTGCCAGACCCTTGGCTCAGTCCTAATGTTACGGGGGGCTGTCTGATAATAACCGAAAGGAGTATCAGACAGTCAGGGTCCACCGTGCAAAGACTTTGCTGCAGACTATGGCAGAGTGCAATACCTCTGTTAAGGAACGTTACCCTAGCGGCAACGTCCACCTACGAGTAGAATCACAAGGCCCAGCCAGACCATGTGCCTCAGGCACCTGCCTATGTCCGCTCCCCTAAGAGGTAAGGATACGGACAGCAGCCGAAGCTGTAAGGTATAAGAACGCTACCCTGCCGGTAGCGCTCACCTAGCATAGACAGAGGAATGCCTAGAGGAACGCGCACAGAGCGTCTACTCATATGCATGAACCAAGAGGACTGAGCACCATGCGGCGTGTGTCAGGGTCTTATATAGACTCTGTGCCTCATCCAAGATGGAGGACACCAGAGCCAATCCGCTGCCAGAACGACAGGAGTGACGTCATGCTGGCCTATCACCGAGCAAGACGTCACAAGCACATGACCAGCGACCAATCGGCATAGAAGGTGTCAGAGACATGTGACCTCGTGTCAGCGATGATGTCACCCACACATGTGCAATGGCTCCAAGATTGGACTTAGTCTCCGGCGCTCGCACATGTGCAGTAGCAAGAAATCTGGACTTAGTCTCCAGCGCTCGCACATGTGCAGTAGCACGAAATCTGGACTTAGTCTCCAGCGCTCGCACATGTGCAGTAGCACGAAATCTGGACTTAGTCTCCAGCGCTCGCACATGTGCAGTAGCAAGAAATCTGGACTTAGTCTCCAGCGCTCGCACATGTGCAGTAGCAAGAAATCTGGACATAGTCTCCAGTGCTCGCAGCAACCGTAACACCTTAGAGTCCCTTGTCCAATTACTTTTGGTCCCTTGAAAAAGAGGAGGCTATGCATTACAGAGCTATGATTCCTAAACCCTTTCTCCGATTTGGATGTGAAAACTCTCATATTGCAGCTGGGAGTGTGCACTTTCAGCCCATATTATATATATAATTGTATTTCTGAACATGTTTTTGTAAACAGCTAAAATAACAAAACTTGTGTCACTGTCCAAATATTTCTGGACCTAACTGTATGTACAGTGCCTACAAGTAGTATTCAACCCCCTGCAGATTTAGCAGGTTTGATAAGATGCAAATAAGTTAGAGCCTGCAAACTTCAAACAAGAGCAGGATTTATTAACAGATGCATACATCTTACAAACCAACAAGTTATGTTGCTCAGTTAAATTTTAATAAATTTTCAACATAAAAGTGGGGGTCAATTATTATTCAACCCCTAGGTTTAATATTTTGTGGAATAACCCTTGTTTGCAATTACAGCTAATAATCATCTTTTATAAGACCTGATCAGGCCGGCACAGGTCTCTGGAGTTATCTTGGCCCACTCCTCCATGCAGATCTTCTCCAAGTTATCTAGGTTCTTTGGGTGTCTCATGAGGACTTTAATCTTGAGCTCCTTCCACAAGTTTTCAATTGGGTTAAGGTCAGGAGACTGACTAGGCCACTGCAACACCTTGATTTTTTCCCTCTTGAACCAGGCCTTGGTTTTCTTGGCTGTGTGCTTTGGGTCGTTGTCTTGTTGATAGATGAAATGACGACCCATCTTAAGATCCTTGATGGAGGAGCAGAGGTTCTTGGCCAAAATCTCCAGGTAGGCCGTGCTATCCATCTTCCCATGGATGCGGACCAGATGGCCAGGTCACTTGGCTGAGAAACAGCCCCACAACATGATGCTGCCACCACCATGCTTGACTATAGGGATGGTATTCTTGGGGTCGTATGCAGTGCCATCCAGTCTCCAAACGTCACATGTGTGGTTGGCACCAAAGATCTCGATCTTGGTCTCATCAGACCAGAGAACCTTGAACCAGTCTGTCTCAGAGTCCTCCAAGTGATCATGAGCAAACTGTAGACGAGCCTTGACATGACGCTTTGAAAGTAAAGGTACCTTACGTGCTCGTCTGGAACGGAGACCATTGCGGTGGAGTACGTTACTTATGGTATTGACTGAAACCAATGTCCCCACTGCCATGAGATCTTCCCGGAGCTCCTTCCTTGTTGTCCTTGGGTTAGCCTTGACTCTTTGGACAAGCCTGGCCTCGGCACGGGTGGAAACTTTCAAAGGCTGTCCAGACCGTGGAAGGCTAACAGTAGTTCCATAAGCCTTCCACTTCCGGATGATGCTCCCAACAGTGGAGACAGGTAGGCCCAACTCCTTGGAAAGGGTTTTGTACCCCTTGCCAGCCTTGTGACCCTCCACGATCTGGTCTCTGATGGCCTTGGAATGCTCCTTTGTCTTTCCCATGCTGACCAAGTATGAGTGCTGTTCACAAGTTTGGGGAGGGTCTTAATTAGTCAGAAAATGCTGGAAAAAGAGCTAATTAATCCAAACATGT
Source organism: Anomaloglossus baeobatrachus (assembly GCF_048569485.1). NCBI lineage: Eukaryota > Metazoa > Chordata > Amphibia > Anura > Aromobatidae > Anomaloglossus > Anomaloglossus baeobatrachus. The sequence continues at coordinate 148,792,567 of NC_134360.1, forward strand.
GAAGCTCATTGTTCTTTGTGCCTGAAATACTTCTTAATACTTTAGGGGAACCAAACTGAATTCTGGTGGTTTGAGGGGTTGAATAATAAATGACCCTCTGAATAAACTTTTCACAATTTAAAAAAAAAATAAAAAATAAGAAATAACATTCTTTTTTGCTGCAGTGCATTTCACACTTCCAGGCTGATCTACAGTCCAAATGTCACAATGCCAAGTTAATTCCGAATGTGTAAACCTGCTAAATCTGCAGGGGGTTGAATACTACTTGTAGGCACTGTATATTTTGTGTGTGTGTGTGTGTGTGTATATATATGTATGTGTGTGTATATTGTGACATATCAACCGGCTGTATTACAAAAGGCCGTTATGTTTTGCAGAAGCTTGGGTGCTCTGCAATGTGAAAATGGCTGGGACCTGTGGTTCCACACGATTGCATTACATGCAAAGCCATGGAAGGGTATGTGATGCTGATTACACATTCCTTACCACCTGTGGGTGTGGCTCCAGGGGTTAAAGCAATCCTGTCTCTGAACCTAGGTGGAGTGTGTCTAGGGCAGTCTAGATAGAGACTAGCTCCAGACGTCCAGTGTGTGGACTGGAAACAAGCGAGAGCAGAGCTGGGAGCTCTGGGTGTTTCAGCCTGCGTGGAGGCTGAACACAAGGCTCTGATATTGAGTCTGAGGTGAGTGCAGCCAAGCCAGGCCAGGGCTGTAGGACTGAATCTCTCCAGGAGGAGAGACAGACAGGGGTCTGCAGAGGGCCCTGGGTGCTGGAAGGAACCTTGGCTAGAGCTGTACGCTGGCAGGAGCCAGAGAGAGGGGAAGTTGCTAAAACTTCCATAATGGACTTATTGGTTATGTTTGAGGGCAGTTTATGCTGAGTGTTTTTAAATAAACTGCCGAAATTTCTATGAAGAGACTGTGTACGTGTGTTGCTGAAGCTACCTCACACCGCTGCAAGCAAGTGGAACCCCCATGTTGCAGGACGCAACGTTACATATGGTGGAGGTGGCGGTCATGCGGTCTGGTTGCTAGGGGCAACGCAGCCTGGTTGCTAAGGGCAACGGTCTAGGACATATTCCTCTGGATACAAGTGGTTTGCAGTGGATCAGCGGGTCCACGAAAATTTTGTCTGCGCACTCAAGCAGCTGGCGGTGGATCGGCGGGTCCACGAACAGTGACAGCGCTCTCAAGCACCTGGCGGGGAATCAGCAGGTCGGTGGGGACCCGTGCTGCAGTGGCGAGAGTCCAGCGACTGGAGGTTCCAGGCCAGCCCGGAATTGCGGGGCCCTGTTTGGTGAGCAGTGATACACCACAGGCTGGAGATCCTGGTTGTACGGGCGGTACAACCCGGAAAGGTTAGTGGTTCTCTAACCCCCCCCCCTGTCTTTGACCACCAGGTATTACCCATTGGAGCGCCCTTCCTGTTCCTCTTCTCGTTGCAGCATGGAGGAGCTCCTGAACCAGCTGCTACAGAGTCAGCAGCACCAACAGCATGTGCCATGAGGTCCAGCGACAGTAGTGGGGGCTGAAAGCCAAACAGAGGGAATGGTCCCTGCGGACATTGTGGAGGAGCTGTACCAGTTCCTGGTGCGGGGACAGCAGGAGCTGTCAGTGTGCAGCGATGTCGCAGCCATGGACCAGTTTGAGAGTTCTCTTCGGGGCCCAGTATGGACACTAGGTGCCCAGGGAAATAAGGGCGAACGGTGTGAACTTGGGGCTAAGGACATTGCATGGAAACCCCAAAAGGGGGCGGAGTCCCAAAAAGGGGTGGTTGCCCAAAAGGGGGCGGTGGCCCAAAAGGGGGCGGAATTCCAAAAACGGGGTGGTTGCCCAGAAGGGGGAAGAGGCCCGTAACGGGGTTGTTACCCAACAGGGGGTGGAGCCTCAAATAGCGGTGGTGACCCACCAGGCGGTGGAGCATTCACAAGCCGAACAGGTGGACTATAGCAAGGGGCAATGGGATTCGCCTTACCTATGTCCTACCTGCGGTATAGGCTATCCATCCGATGTGAGGCCACAGAAGTGCTCAGTGGACTTGAATGGGCTAAGTGTGTCTGGTCTGTTAGACCCGGGTAGCCAGTTGACCTTAGTGAGACCCATGTCCGATCTCCATTTTATGGTAGGTAGGACAATAGAAGGACGTTGTGTGCATGGGACCACTAAAGAATATCCTCTGGCCAGGGTGCTGATTTGGACGGCCAGAGGTGTGGGGCGCCCTGATGTGGGTGTAGCTCCAGATCTGCTATATCCGGTTGTCATAGGACAGGACTGTGAGTTCTTTCGGGACTTATGGAAGACAAAGGCCGGGACCGATTGCACAGGAATAAGTCGGCTCCCGTCTATGGAAGCCTCTTTTCCGCAAGAGGTTATACAGGTTCCCGGTGGGACATTGAGGAACACTGAGGAGGAGGTACCTCCACTTAAGGACAGTCCTAAGTTAGGGGTGACCAAAGATAATGGGGGACATGCCCAACTTAGTGACATGACCGTTAAAGTAACAAATGGTAGTGTGACCATTGAAAACGGGAGAGCTCCAGACAAGGGGTCCGACACCTGGTTAAGTGGGGACGTGGTAGTCCAGAACACCAGGGGGAGTGACGTTGACTCCAGAATAGATACTGACGTTACTAAAGGGACAAATGAGTACAGTGACAGACTGATGAGCAAAGGGGGGAAATCCTCCTCCAGTCGCCAAAAGCGCAACAGGCGCAGAGGGGCGAAGCAAGCTACAACCTCAGAAAATATGGACCAGGTAGAGACAGTGTTGTGTATGTCTGCCCACCGTGCGGATTCCCTTCCAGAATCTGAGTGTGCAGAGAAGGTTGAGAAAGGCACGTTGCCGATAGCAACCGCTAATGTAGAGTCGGACAGCAAAATCATGCAAAAGAAAGTTGTGTCTGTGCTGGAACTGACACATTGTAATGACAAGCATGTGGCAGGGATGAATGAGACTTCTGTAGTCAAGTGCATGGTGGATATACCTGAGGACTTAAGAGAAGCATGTGCCACCGAGTGCATGCATGATGAATTTAAGAGAGCTGTGGAAGCGTGTGAGGTCTACTGTACCCCAGAGGCTGAACAGTTAGTGATATTGTCCACCAGTGAAATTACTGGGCAGTGGGTGGCTATTCTAAAGGACATGCACTTCAGATGTGTTCGTATGAAGTGACAGGTCCAACTGAAAAAGGAAGAAGCCATTAGACAGCTAGAGTATAAAAGTAAAGCGCAGAGTCTGGCGGAAGATATCGTCCAAGTACCCCGGGCTCTGGTGGGGAGAGTCATTGGAAAAAACGGACGAGTCATGCAAGACATGGTGAATAAGTCGGGATTGGTGAGATTAAGAATCCCTGCTGCTAATGAGAGCAGGATACCCAGGTAAGCTGGTATGGTTCTGTTCATCTGTGTCGGGACTGTGGAGAGTCTTGGAAACATTCGAAGCCTTCTTGGATATTGGGTAAACCATGTACGTGACATGGAGCAGTTGAGGCAAGAAAACCTGAAAATTGAGGAGCAGCTTCGCCAACTGTGTGGGGGACAGCAGCCGTCTTCTCCCCATTGTTCAGAGGAAAGAAGTGGAAGATGGCGTGTCGGTCCAGTAGTTAAGACACGCGATAACAGGAATCGCCGACAGAGAAGTACCCTGCGATTTACTGTAGATAGTGGCCGCTATGAGCTTAGAGTTCCCGACAGTAGCCCTGGGGGTACACGAGTAAGCCTAGGTTCGGACGAAACTGTAGGTTTGACTGAGAACGTGTCTCTCAACTACTTTGACCCTGGGAGGGGGTCAGGGAGAGAATGGTCCGGAAAGGGGACGTCCTTTAACCCTAGGTTGACACGACAGGGTTTGGTGACAGTGTCGGGCGATGTCTCAGGGACTTATGCTCTTGGGCACCTTGGACGGCCCTCTCGACTGGTGGGGCCTGGCGGCGGGGATTCCCTGTCTCGGGGTCCCAGGTTGTTGGCAAGTGTTCTCCCCTACGGGTTTGAACAGAGGGGGAGGGTATGTGACGTATCAACCAGCTGTATTACAAAAGGCCGGTATGTTTTGCAGAAGCATGGGTGCTCTGCAATGTGAAGTTGGCTGGGACCTGTGGTTCCACAGGATTGCAATACATGCAGAGCCATGGAAGGGTGTGTGATGCTGATTACACACTCATTACCACCTGTGGGTGTGGCTCCAGGGGTTAAAGCAATCCTGTCTCTGAACCTAGGTGGAGTGTGTCTAGGGCAGTCTAGATAGAGACTAGCTCCAGACGTCCAGTGTGTGGACTGGAAACAAGCGAGAGCAGAGCCGGGAGCTCTGGGTGTTTCAGCCTGCGTGGAGGCTGAACACAAGGCTCTGATATTGAGTCTGAGGTGAATGCAGCCAAGCCAGGCCATGGCTGTAGGACCGAATCTCTCCAGGAGGAGAGACAGACAGGGGTCTGCAGAGGGCCCTGGGTGCTGGAAGGAACCTTGGCTAGAGCTGTACGCTATCAGGAGCCAGAGAGAGGGGAAGTTGCTAAAACTTCCATAATGGACTTATTGGTTATGTTTGAGGGCAGTTTATGCTGAGTGTTTTTAAATAAACTGCCGGAATTTCTATGAAGAGACTGTGTACGTGTGTTGCTGAAGCTACCTCACACCGCTGCAAGCGAGTGGAACCCCCACGTTGCAGGGCGCAACGTTACAATATATATATATATATATATATACGTCCACAGTGTATATTTGTGTATTTGTGTATATATACAGTATATATATATATATATATATATATATATATATATATGTGTATATATATTTATATATGTATATATATATATCTATATCTAACTATATATATATATATATATATAAATAATGTGTGTGTGTGTGTGTATTTATACTATATGCAGCCTTGTCGCCATAGAAGGGGGGGCAGATACAATTTCTTGCACAGGGGCCCCAAGCTGTCAGTGTCCGCCCCTGCTGCTGAGAGCAGACACTTGATTGTGGAGCTACCGACATTGGCTCCGTGTGGAGCTCAAACATAACTAGAGCGGGTCTAGTACCCAGAATCAGTGCAGAGAAAAGCCCGTAACTGCGAGCGGTACTGGAGTTACATCGGGTACCATGCGCCCCCCCCCTCCGCGCGTGCCGCCATTACAGGGTTTGATTGCGCTTCTCCAGTACCTGTTTGCATACGTGTGACAGGTACCAGAGAAAACACAAGTCTGTGAAATAAAAAGATTTTTTATATTTACCTGCTTTCTTCGGCTCTGCTGCCTCCCGCTCATGACCCCCGCTCATTCATCGATTACTCAACGCACTCAGGACCTGGAAGCCGGAGCATCGCAGTGACAGCGCCGGGCACAGCATCGCTGAGGACATCACCGTGGGGACAGGTGAGTATTCTGCAAGCACAGTGACATCCAGGAAGTCATCAGAGTTTCCAATGAACTCTGATGACCCTCCTGCGACACCCTCACTTCAGCTTCACGGGTTCATCAGAGTTAATTGGAAACTGTGATGAGTCCCCGAGATGCTGTCCCCGCGATGCTCTGGCTTCCAGGTTCTCACTATACACACACACACACACATATGTATACACAGAAAGCAGACACTCATGCATGTAAACACTGAACACACACTTTGCTGGTAGCACGGATGTCACATGGATCGCACACTGATGTGATCCATGTGACATCAGTTTGACAAGTACCAGAGAAAACACGGTCTTTTTAATAAAAATATTTTCTATATTTACCTCTCTCCAGTGATGCGGTCCCCGGCACTGACGTCCCCAGCGCTGCTCCTGCTTGCAGCTCCACAAGGCACTGAATATTCAGTGAGTATAATGAGCGGCGATAAGGAGCGGGAGGCAGCAGAGCCAGAAACAGCATCACTGGAGAGAGGTAAATATAGAAAATATTTTTATTAAAAAGACCGTGTTTTCTCTGGTACTTGTCAAACTGATGTCACATGGATCACATCAGTGTGCGATCCATGTGACATCCGTGCTACCGGTGAAAAAACAGACATGTCTGCGTGTGTGTATGTGTGGGGCCACGGGGGGGTCACATGGTCTGTGTGAAAACACGGACATGTGAGAAACAGCAAATAACAACATGGGTATGTGTGGCATCCGTGTTAAAAACGGATGTCACACGTACCTGAAACACGGACGTCTGAAACCAGCCTAAAGTTGACAATTTTCTAAAGTGAACAATCACAAGTTCATTAAAATTCATCATCTTATCATTAAATAATGATGTAATTAGGTCCTCCATATTTTCATTGAATTTTTGTATTGTTTAACTTACCGTTTGTTTATGAAGGGATAGTGTATATATACTATATACAGTATTGGGTAAAACTGAGTTAATTATATAAGTACGGCCCTCTAAAACCATCCCAATTTCTCATGCGGCCCCATGGGAAAATGAATTGCCCACCCCTGTCCTAGACTATAGTCATAAGAAATATAGAGGTGAAAGAGAGACAGGTGTAGCGCTTGTGGTCCCATACCCATGCCAGGACAGACAAGACACAACTTGGAGACCCATCTTGGAGTCTTGACATTTAAAACCCATTCAAGCAGACAGCAGGACAGTGGCATCAATCCCCCCCCCCTCCCATTTCCCCATAGTGTGTTTGCACAGTATGGAAATTATGGTCCATGGAACACACTGGATGTGGGCTGGCATTTTAATTTTAAAAATTAAGCACACAGCGACCATTCCTTCTGCAGGAGCGCATCCAGGACATATTAGTGCCCTAGAAATTTCAGTACAACAAAGTTGATCTATGCAATGCACATGGGATGTTGTCCAGGTGTAATGCCACCACCAAGTTTACACTGCTATCACACATGGCCCTCCCTGTGTCCAGGTTCAGTTGGACAGCCATTGATCAAACTGGGCCTGGATAGTGGTCCACAACTTTGCAGGTGTGAGAAAGCGTTCTCCAATACATATTAATTTCACAACTCTACAGCCACACCTGTCAAGCACCTGACTCAAAAGATATATTATTTATTTCCTTCCTGAGTTGTCTATCTTGTGAAAACACTGAAAAGTACCTGCGTAATTTTGACCAGGCAGTGAAAAGTGCCAACACTTTTTTACCTAGGACACTAGCAAATTTAGAGCAGGCACTAGTAACTAACAATATCTAGAACTTCTTTTACATGAGAGAGAGGCATCATGGATCTTGAAGTTAGAAACCAGACATCCATGTGGTTTAAATTTGAAAACAGATTTGTTATTTCTCTTTTAAGATCCATGTCTACAACATTTTATGTTTTTTGCTTTGCAGGGCCTTTTTTTAGGGGGATTTAAATTATTTTATTTTCATTATTTAGTAACTTCCAGGATGACAGTATTTACTATGTACTCCGTAATAGTGATAATGGATCTGTTTTTCGATCCACAATCTGTGAGTAAGTCCCTCAAGTTTCCTGCATCTAATTGTTTATTCTATATTAGAATGGTTTTCCTTCATAAAGTTCATCTGTTGGTATGTAGTATAGATTCCGCTAAACACTCAGTATGACATTTGAGTTTAGACTGCAATATTCCATTATTATTTCCATTCATTTTTTGGATGATTTGTCTGTTTATTTAATTTTATTTATTGCAATAATAATGAAGACAACATATCCAGTGGAATATTTATTATAACCCTTGGGCTTATGTTTGATGATTTATTTATTTATTGACGTTGTTTGGATGGTCTATGAGGTTTGTCATACCTAGATGAATTTTGCTTGTTGATCCATCCTATGTGATGGTATTAAAAACACCTTGTTTGAATGTCCATGAGTTTTCCTGGACTAATTCTGCCTGCTGATCCTTTTACTTGAAGTTTTGAACATACCATGTCTTGAATATCTGAGTTTTCCTGCACAAATTACCTGGATTAAATTTGCATGTCGAGGAGTGTTCCTGGATGAATTTTGCCTGCAGATTTATCTACCTAATGATACTGAACATTCTGTTGTAATCTCTATGAGCTTTCCTGGCTTACATTTGCCCACTGATTCATTATCTTAAATGTCTGTGAGTGTTACTGGATGAATTTTCCCTGCTGACTTACCTACCTAATTATACTGAAGATACTGTTACGGTTTGGGGTTCTGTTGTGCCTTAAACTGGTTCAGTCCCGTCATTGATTCCCACATTGGAGGTGGTCAACTCCGCAGTGCCACCTGGCCGTCGCTTGAGGCATCCGGTGGCTAGAGTTTTGTATCCTCCTGAGCCTAAGTGCTCATGCAGCCAAACTGAGCATGTGCGTGATGTCATTGATGACAAGGCAGCCACTGATTGGTCAATACTGACACCAGCAATGAAGTGGCAGCCACTGATTGGTCATTGTGACATCAGCAATGAGGTGGCAGCTCCTGTATGGCTGCAGCTGACACCATTACCACATGCCATGTGGTCTGGGCTAGGGTGGTGGCTATAAAAGGTTAGTAGCTCCACCCATCAGGGAGCAAGCGTCAAATACTGTATGCTGACAGCTTAGGCGCCTCTCCTGCTGTTGGCGTGTTTGGGTTCCAGAGCCATTTTGGCAGTGTATGTGGCAGGTGTTTGTATGGATCTTTCCCCGGGTACTTGGTAGCGCTAACCAGGTGATCCACGTGGTCTGACGTGCTCCTTCGCATGTGACCAGTAGTCTGCAGTGCCAGTGGCAGACTTGTGTGTATGTGCCAGTGTGCAAGTGATTTTAGGGCAGGCGCCGGTATCAGGTATTTGTATCTAGGTACAGCTGTGTTTCGGCATGGTGAGGGTCAGGATCCTTATGCATACCTCCCAACCGTCCCGGATTCTGCGGACTGCCACGATTTTAGAGGTGTGTCCCGGAGGCTCGCGGCTCACAGTTGATGTCCGAGCTCCTCCCCTCAGTGCAGTGAATAAATTAAATTAAATTATCATCGGCTCTGGATTTTCGGGGCGGCCGAGACGCGAACCCATAGAACTGCAAGTTCATTGTTTCAAAGGCAGTAGCTCTACCACTGAGCTACTGCCTGTATTGAAACCCATAGGAAGATTTTGTTATCTTGACCTCTATACTGCAGGTGAGACACCAGAGGCAGATTATTCAGCTGCAAAGATGGATGGAGGGATGAATGGAGGGATAGAGGGAGGGATGGATGGATGATAGAGGGATGAATGGAGGGATGAATGGAGGGATTGAGGGATGGATGATAGAGGGATGAATAGATGATAGTGGGATGGATGATAGAGGGATGGATGATAGAGGGATATATAGATACATGACAGATAATAGATAGATACATACATGATAGATAGATAGAATCATAGATAGATAGATAGAATCATAGATAGATAGAGGGATAGATAGATAGAATCCTAGATAGATAAATAGATAGATAAATAGAATCCTAGATAGATAGATAGATAGATAGATAGATAGATAGATAGATAGATAGATAGAATCCTAGATAGATAGAATCCTAGATAGATAGATAGATAGAATCATAGATAGATAGAATCCTAGATAGATAGATAGATAGATAGATAGATAGATAGATAGATAGATAGATAGATAGATAGATAGAATGATAGATAGATAGATAGATAGATAGATAGATAGATAGAATGATAGATAGAATGATAGATAGATAGAATTATAGATAGATAGATAGATAGATAGATAGATAGATAGATAGATAGATAAATAGAATCATAGATAGATAGATAGATATAATCATAGATAGATAGATAGAATGATAGATAGATAGAATCCTAGATAGATAGATAGATAGATAGAATCCTAGATAGATAGAATCCTAGATAGATAGATAGATAGAATCCTAGATAGATAGAATCCTAGATAGATAGATAGATAGAATCATAGATAGATAGAATCCTAGATAGATAGAGAGATAGAATGATAGATGGAATCATAGATAGATAGATAGATAGATAGATAGATAGATAGATAGATAGATAGAATGATAGATAGATAGATAGATAGATAGAATCCTAGATAGATAGATAGATAGATAGATGGAATCCTAGATAGATGATAGATAGATAGAATCCTAGATATATAGATAGATAGAATGATAGATAGAATCATAGATAGATAGATAGATAGATAGATAGATAGATAGAATGATAGATAGATAGATAGAATCCTAGATAGATAGATAGATAGATAGATAGATAGATAGATAGATGGAATCCTGGATAGATAGATAGATCGATAGATAGATAGATAGATGGAATCCTGGATAGATAGATAGATAGATAGAATCCTAGATAGATGATAGATAGATAGATAGATAGAATCCTAGATATATAGATAGATAGAATGATAGATAGATAGATAGATAGAATCATAGATAGATAGATAGATATAATCGTAGATAGATAGATAGAATGATAGATAGATAGATAGATTCCTAGATAGATAGATAGATAGATAGATAGATAGATAGATAGAATCCTAGATAGATAGATAGATAGAATCATAGATAGATAGAATCATAGATAGATAGAATCCTAGATAGATAGATAGATAGATAGATAGATAGAATGATAAATAGATAGATAGAATGATAGATAGATAGATAAATAGATAGATAGAATTATAGATAGATAGAAAGATAGATAGAATCCTAGATAGATAGATAGATAGATAGATAGATAGATAGATGGAATCCTGGATAGATAGATAGATAGATAGAATCCTAGATATATAGGCTACAAGCCCAGGGAGGACAGACTGTGCCAACACTGTGACCTGGAGGCCGTGGAGGATGAAACCCACTTCCTGCTACACTGCACCAAGTACTCAGCAGTGAGGGACACTCACTTCAGGAGACTCTCCCATCTCTTCCCGGATTTCAGCTCCATGAAGGAGGAAGAGAAAATATATATCCTGCTGGGGGAAGAAGAGAGCGCAGTGGAGATAGCAGCGCAGTATGTGAGCGAATGCCATAGACTTCGAGAAAGAGAACTATGATAAGTCATGGACTTCCATAGCCCCCCATCCCAGATGTGGCCCCCCCAATCCCCACCCTGGATATGTCCCATCCACCGTTACCACAGTCCCACCGTGGATATGCCCCATCATAAGCCATGGACTTCCATAGCCCCCATCCTAGAAGTGCCCCCACAGTCCCCACCCTGGATGAGCCCCATCCATCCTTCCTACAGTCCCCACCCACCATCCCCACAGCCCCAGCCCCTAATGTACACTTGCTTTGGCAAAACTAATTTGTATTTGGTCCTGCCAATAAAGCTTATTTGATTTGATTTGATTTGATTTGATTTGAATGATAGATAGATAGAATCATAGATAGATAGATAGATAGATAGAATCATAGATAGATAGATATAATCGTAGATAGATACAGTTAGGTCCAGAAATATTTGGACAGTGACACAATTTTCGCGAGTTGGGCTCTGCATACCACCACATTAGATTTGAAATGAAACCTCTACAACAGAATTCAAGTGCAGATTGTAACGTTTAATTTGAAGGTTTGAACAAAAATATCTGATAGAAATTGTAGGAATTGTACACATTTCTTTACAAACACTCCACATTTTAGGAGGTCAAAAGTAATTGGACAAATAAACCAAACCCAAACAAAATATTTTTAATATTTTGTTGCGAATCCTTTGGAGACAATCACTGCCTTAAGTCTGGAACCCATGGACATCACCAAACGCTGGGTTTCCTCCTTCTTAATGCTTTGCCAGGCCTTTACAGCCGCAGCCTTCAGGTCTTGCTTGTTTGTGGGTCTTTCCGTCTTAAGTCTGGATTTGAGCAAGTGAAATGCATGCTCAATTGGGTTAAGATCTGGTGATTGACTTGGCCATTGCAGAATGTTCCACTTTTTTGCACTCATGAACTCCTGGGTAGCTTTGGCTGTATGGTTGGGGTCATTGTCCATCTGTACTATGAAGCGCCGTCCGATCAACTTTGCGGCATTTGGCCGAATCTGGGCTGAAAGTATATCCCGGTACACTTCAGAATTCATCCGGCTACTCTTGTCTGCTGTTATGTCATCAATAAACACAAGTAACCTAGTGCCATAGAAAGCCATGCATGCCCATGCCATCACGTTGCCTCCACCATGTTTTACAGAGGATGTGGTGTGCCTTGGATCATGTGCCGTTCCCTTTCTTCTCCAAACTTTTTTCTTCCCATCATTCTGGTACAGGTTGATCTTTGTCTCATCTGTCCATAGAATACTTTTCCAGAACTGAGCTGGCTTCATGAGGTGTTTTTCAGCAAATTTAACTCTGGCCTGTCTATTTTTTGAATTGATGAATGGTTTGCATCTAGATGTGAACCCTTTGTATTTAATTTCATGGAGTCTTCTCTTTACTGTTGACTTAGAGACAGATACACCTACTTCACTGAGAGTGTTCTGGACTTCATTTGATGTTGTGAACGGGTTCTTCTTCACCAAAGAAAGTATGCGGCGATCATCCACCACTGTTGTCATCCGTGGACGCCCAGGCCTTTTTGAGTTCCCAAGCTCACCAGTCAATTCCTTTTTTTCTCAGAATGTACCCGACTGTTGATTTTGCTACTCCAAGCATGTCTGCTATCTCTCTGATGGATTTTTTCTTTTTTTTCAGCCTCAGGATGTTCTGCTTCACCTCAATTGAGAGTTCCTTAGACTGCATGTTGTCTGGTCACAGCAACAGCTTCCAAATGCAAAACCTCACACCTGTAATCAACCCCAGACCTTTTAACTACTTCATTGATTACAGGTTAACGAGTTAGATGCCTTCAGAGTTAATTGCAGCCCTTAGAGTCCCTTGTCCAATTACTTTTGGTCCCTTGAAAAAGAGGAGGCTATGCATTACAGAGCTATGATTCCTAAACCCTTTCTCCGATTTGGATGTGAAAACTCTCATATTACAGCTGGGAGTGTGCACTTTCAGCCCATATTATATATATAATTGTATTTCTGAACATGTTTTTATAAACAGCTAAAATAACAAAACTTGTGTCACTGTCCAAATATTTCTGGACCTAACTGTAGATAGATAGAATCCTAGATAGATAGATAGATAGATAGATAGATAGATAGATAGATAGATAGATAGATAGATAGTATCCTAGATAGATAAATAGATAGAATCCTAGATAGATAGAATCCTAGATAGATAGATAGATAGATAGATAGAATCCTAGATACATAGATAGATAGAATGATAGATACATAGATAGATAGAATAATAGATACATAGATAGAATCATAGATAGATAGATAGATAGATAGATAGAATCATAGATAGATAGATAGAATGATAGATAGATATAGGGATAGATAGATAGACAGACAGACATACAGACAGATAGATAGAGGGATAGATATAGATAGATAGATAAATACTGTATCTCAATGTAGGTGAAGGAAAGAGTCAGATTCATTTGTTCCCATAAAACTACTATAAAGAAATGAGGAAAAAAATACAAATACATTTTTTTTTTATTTTCACCACCTTGGATTCAAACCAGCAACCTTCAAAACTTGTGTCCAGCAGCCTCCTAGCTTTCCTAGCTGCTCTAGCTGTTAAGCCACTAGGATTGATGATGTCAGAGGGAGGATTTTACATAAATGAACCTTCAATGCAGTCTTTTACACAGCAGATTACACAGGACACAGAGCTCCATTGTACAGAGCAGCGTCTGTGTCCTGGATTCTAGAGGGAGAGGAAAAGAGGATTTTTTTTTTCTTCTAATAAAATTACTAAAAATAATTAAAAAATAGAATATTGTAATTTATTACACTTTTTTATAAAATAATAAACATCACAAATCAGCAAATAACATGGACATATTTGGTGTCCCTGTAATCGTAATGATCTGAACAACACAGTGATCAGGTTATTTATGGGGATCGGTAAATGGCGTGGAAAAAAATGGCGCAATTTATTCTTTTTCTTTATTAATACCCATAAAAAATGTAATAAAAATGTATCACTGAGGCCGTCTTCACATGCAGCGCAAATGCTGTGTTTTTTTCTGCTGCTGTCCACACCACGAGTGCAATAACAATCTTCTCTGATTATTGTGTGTTTGCGGTATTTTTTATGCATTGTCACCTTATTTGATACGTGTTTGTTGCAGAGGTGAATCCTGAAGCTTATAAAGAAAGAAACACCAAATCCGCACAGTTCAGCGGTGTCTTTCCACGCACCAGGGGTGGAGATTTAATGATGTCTCATCCACTTTGCTTGGACAATTAGTCCATATTCCCATGTAGTGTAAATGTTGCATTTTTTTCTGCTGTTTTTTTGCACATTGATTCTGCTGTGTTTAATTGTCCAAGTAAAGTGGATTCCACGAGAAGACGCCGCTGAATTCTGCGGTTTTCGGGGGTTATTTTCTCTGCAGGTTTCTATGTGGAGCTTAAAAAAATGCAGGAAAAAGCTTCTCAGTACACTAAAAACACTTAAAAACGCAGATTCACACCTGAACCAAAAACACATTAATAATGGAGGAAAGGAAGAAAAAATGTAGCAAAAATGGAAAAAACAGAGAAGATAGTTATTGTGTAGTTTGGTGCCGACAGAAACAAAAAGAAACAGAATTTATGCAACGTGTGAACATGAATTTATAGGCACAAATAAGCAACATGTCATATAGTGACACATAGAAATATAAAAAAATTCTGACTGCTATAAATATGAATGAACAGTCCGGGACATCTGCTGAATGACCCTTACTGCCAAATGGGTGTGGCTAGGGGTGTGGCTAGGGGCTTGGCCAAAATTTGCCACGGCACGCTGAGCGCGCCGCATACTTTGTCACTCTTTCCTTTCTTGAAAAGTTGGGAGGTATGCCTTATAATCTGACGTGCCTCCTATGCACATGACCATTTTGAAGCGTCATGACAAGAGAAAAAGAAGTGTGCATACAAGAGGGATACACCAGGTTATGTGAAAAAGTACTTTATTACAAAACAGGACACAGGGTCACACACATTTAAAACCACTTAAAAAGGCATAAAGCCACATATCAAAAAATGTCCAATTCTCCGTTAAGGTTGGACTATCCTCTGCTACCCAAGAGGAGAATAATGCTATGGAGATAGGGCAATATATAGTTCATACAGGTATGGTAAAATATAGGGGATATACCAACATTCCAATATATAATATATTATACAGAGTCATACCCAAAAACAAGTAAGAGTGGTGCATACAAATAAAGCACAAAAGTTTGGATTAAATATGCAGTTTCAATTGATTATACAAAACCACTATTATGACACTATAGTCTTTGCAAGGAGAGAGTATCCCCCAGCAGGAATGAAATTCCCCAAGGTATAGAAATAACCTGCAGATATTATACAAAGCATAAGCCCTAATTACCAGCCATAGCCAGATTTACCCAGCAGCAGGGAAGCGGAGGATACAGATCCCCACGCGTATCGTCACCAACTAGGGTGACTTCATCAGGGGTGGGTTCCCTGTGCCCAAAACGGCAGGTTTAAATACCTGGAGGTCCTGGATATCAGCCGTAATGGCATTTCAAAAAGCGCGCTCCAGAAGCACCCGGCGTCCCGGAAGTAGCAACTGCGCATGCGCTAGATCATTTGGAGGAGAAATGGTATGTAACGGAGTACCGCGCATGCGCGGGACTTTGAAAATATGGCGGCCGTTATATGGAGAGACATATTTATTTCCCTGAAGGTAGAGACGTGGAGGTATCGAGTGTACATGCTAATATAGCAAAAAACATGTAATAGGGAGATGGCAAAGATCCCAAGGAGCAGGGATAAGAGGGACATGTTACATATTACATATTAGCACATAGAGCCATATAGTTCATGGAGGTCTCCATATAGAGACACGTCCATATACACATATACATATGCACACGTAATCCATTAACTCCCAATTGAGACTTATACACAGTATATATTGATAAGAAGTCCCCACAGTTAACACACAAGTATATACCCAAACCTATGCATTAGAGGGACCCCCCAGGGAGCAGGGATGGAGAGAACATGTTACATATTATACATCTATACAAAGAACCGTATATTTCCTGAAGAACTCCATATAAAGACATGTCCATATACACATATACAATTGAACACATGCTCTATTAACTCCCAATTGAAGCTCATACACAGTATGTATAAAACTGGTGGGTACTGATATAAGCCCCCAAAGTTTTCACGCAAATAAATACATGAATATATGCATTGAATGGTCCTAAGGTCCTCTTTATCAGCCGGGATGAATTTGGAGGAAAGGGAGAATGCCTGGTCTAACCAGGCGGTGGATGTTTTTGATCTTCCCACTACTGCTCAATCTGTTGAGGGTACTGAGGAGAATACTGGTTTTGAAAAAATTGGCACGGATTTAATTAAATTGAATAAAAATTTAACTAAAGTATGGTACAACATAAAAAGCCTAGAGCATTATAAAAAACTGGGTATTGTACCAAGAGGATTAAGGGTTCAAATCTTCCCTGCATGGGAGGCAGATCCAATTTTTAAAAAAACTTGGGAATCCGGTCTTTTGAAATGCTCATCCATTATTCTGGATATGTTGTTAGTACATGATCGGGAATTACTTATTACTATTAGAGATGAAATAAAGGACAGAGAGTCCAAATTAAAGAATTTTGACCAATCTTCAGTGGTGGTGCCTTTTCAGACTAAATTGAAGAAAATTATTGATCTCTTTGAGAAGGAGGTGATCAAACGTAAACGTAATAAACTTCTTAGAGATAAAAAGGATTTCCAGATGGGTGAAATCTTTAAATGGAATCACAGGGGTAATGTAAGATCAAAACAAAGTCTGAAAAATAGACCCCAAGTGTCCTCACCAACCAAATCTAATAGGGAAAATCAGGCATCCTCAAGTGAGGATTTTTTATCATCGGATCCAAGCGATCAAGAAAGCGATGTAGGAGGGGTAGAAGGAAATGGCCATTACTTGAGAAGTGGATTAAGGAAAACGGGATGGTCTCCCCATCACAAGGGAGGCAACCGGAGTAGGAAATAGATGGAAGTCATGAGGTTGGAGGTAATTTGAGTATCATTAATCTTTCTGATTATGAGCTTAATGAGGTGGAAAGGAGAGTCCTCTCCAGGGGCTTGTGTTGTGACTGTTAGTTATGTTTTGGCTGCTGGGAGGCTCCCTCTGGTGGCCAGGAATGGTTTGGACTTGGACCAGGTGTGTTGTGCAGTGGGTGTTTCCTTTGCTAACTCTCTGCTTATTTAAATCCTGGTCTGATTGCAGGCTGTTGCCAGATGTCAGTTGTTCTTTGTATCTCCAGCCTGCTTAATCCTGCTCTACACCACATCTTCCCCAGATAAGTGCTTGCTCTTTATTTATTGTCTGGTTCTTTTGTTTATCTGGGTTTGTCATTTGCTGTGGTTGGTTTCAGTTTATTTGCTTGCAGGGATTATCCCCCTTAGTGGATTGTTGAGGAACTCCCTGCAGTTCTGTGTGGAGTATAGCTCCTTTGGGTCCATGTGTTTGTGGCTCCTTGACTTTGTTATGATTCTTGTTTTCTGTTCATTGGTATGACAAGGGCACCTGGTATAGCACGGGGTTCAGATCGTGCGATCTGAGGGCCTTTTTGTACTATCAGGAAGTTGGTATTTTGTAGGGTTTTTCTCTGGCCACCATCAGTCCCTTTCCTGTCCTTTCCTATTTTAGTCAGCGGGGGCCTCACCTTTTGCTAATCCTGTCATCTACCTGTGTATTGTGTTTTTCCTTTATCACCGCAGTCTTTGAATGTGGGGGGCTAGCTATTCTTGTCTATTTTCTGAGTCAGAGAGTTATTCATCTTTCCTACCTTTAGGATAGTTAGTTCTCCGGCTGGGTTCACAGTGCACAGGATGTTAGTTCACCCCTCGGCTACTTCTAGTTGTGATGGTTAGTAAGGGGATGGCGGCCAGATTAGTTGCCAATGCTCTTGTCACCTTTTGCCAATGATTTGTGGTGGTCTTCCATGGTTCCGGATCATAAGAGGCTTGTCTTTCTCTTCTATGAATACTCTGAATAAGTTTACATTTGTTAAGGATGTTTATTTGTTTTGTAGACAAATTACCTTCAAGCTTTTGTACCATAAACCTCAATTGATTGACACCCTCCCCCAGGATGAGAGATTGGCCTTCCAAACCCTGTTGGATCTGATGGATGAACAGGCTGCCCCTTTTGATAAGCAGCAGGAGAAAAGCAGGTTAAAGTACCGCGCCAAACCACAGGAGTACAAATGGAATTAATAGATCTCTTTTCTTTATTTTCGCGGGACTGCTGCCTTCCACGCTACTTTTATGCTGTTAAAGGGGTTGTGACTGTCACAACCTTATCAGGTGAGTGTCCCTTCTCACATTCACCTCACACTGTTATACCGGGTAAGACCCTATTTGCGCCTTTTTTTCCCACAGCCTCCTTGCCTTTTGATAAGCAGAAATTTCTGGGTAGATTATCCTCACAGGCTACCCCCAGTCTCTCACTATTCCCAGTGGTTCAGGTCTTTTTTGATGCTGTATGCAGGATATCTGGTCTTTGAAACTGGACAATAACAAACAGGATAACATCTCAATTAAGGAAAGGAGGGCATTACAACATCTGAGGGAGAATGGCGACCTGGTAATAAAAGAAGCAGATAAGGGGGGGAACATCATCTTACGGCCTGTGAAACTATATCTAAAGGAGGCACAGCGTCAGTTATCCAACAGGAATGTTTACCAACGTCTCCCCTCAGATCCAACTAATGTTTTTAAATCCAAGGTGGATCGCTTACTGATGGATGCACACCAGAAGGGGATTATTACCAAGAAAGAACTTGAATTCCAGTGTGAAGCCCTGTAGTACCTACATTTTATATGCTCCCGAAGGTACACAAGTCCCTTCTAAAACCACCTGGGAGACAGATTGTGGCTGGGATCGGGAGCATATTCGAACAGTTTGTTCTTATTTGGATTTCTATTTACAGCCCTTTGCCCTCCGTCTTGAATCATATGTTAGAGATTCCGCCGATCTAATCTCACAATTGGAAGAATTGGATATCCCCGAAGGTACCATTATAATCACTATGGACATAGAATCGCTTTATACTAACATATCACATGATTTGGGTATGGGGGCGGTCTTCTATTTTCTGTCCGGACGGAGTACGGGTACTAGGAAACACGATGAATTCCTTTTGAATATGCTCTCACTTATCCTCAACCTGAACTGTTTTGTATTTGCCAGAATTTTTTATAAACAGGTTTCAGGAACTGCAATGGGGGCACGATGTGCCCCATCTTATGCCAACATCTACTTAGGTTGGTGGGAGGAGACTATAGTGAGGAGCATGACCACTTATGACAAACATGTTTTTCGTTGGTTTCGATATCTTGACGATGTTTTGATGCTATCGACAGGCTCGTGGGAGGAGTGTGAGTTTATCTCCGAATTAAATAATAATATGTTTAACATCTATCTTACATCACACCTGTCACTTACTACGGTAGATTTCCTGGACCTAAAACTCTCTCTGGAGAAATCAAGGATCGTCACAGATTTATTCAGAAAACCAACCTCGACAAACAGCTTCCTGCACTGCTTCTATCCGGAACACCTTCGAAATGGGTTCCCGAAAGGCCAATTTCTGTGTCTTCACAGAAATTGTAGTAACGATGTGGACTTTCATGTACGGTCCAGGGAACTGACGAGACGCTTCCGAGCAAGGGGATACCCTAAGAAGGTAATTTCACAGGCTTTCCAATCTTCAATGATGAAGGGGAGAAAGGGAGATCCTGGCCAATAAAAGAGATGAGAGGACCCCATATAGTGATATTGGGGTGGTTACAACTTTTAATAACCAATGGTCTGACCTATGAGGGATCTTGAAGAAAAACTGGGGGATTCTGCAAAGCGAATTGGCCCTTCTGCCACACATTGCAGAAACCCCACGGATAATTGCCAGACGGGCTAGAAACCTTAGAGATGTACTTTCCTCCAGTCATTTTTGCAGACCATCTAGAAAAATGGAGGGGGGCTCCTCTTTGGAGGGGTCTTTTCCTTGCGGTTACTGCAATGTTTGCCCTTTGATGTTGGCTAAGGATCCCATTTTTTACAACATGTTTTCTTCTCTACAGAAACCCAAAGGATATTTCAATTGCCGGACAAGGAATCTAATATACGGCCTAATTTGTAGTTGCCCCAAGATATACGTAGGACAGAACGGGCAGGAATTGAGAAGAAGAACCCAACAGCACATCTCTACTATAAACACGGCCAGAACAGACCTTGATAAAGGCAGGACCCTCTCTTTAGTGGCAGCACATTTCTTACAGCAGCATAATGGCAGAACATCGGGCATAAGGATCCTTGGACTGAAGAGTCTTAAAATTAATATTAGAGGGGGGAACCCGACATTGGATCTACTCAGACGGGAATCTGCCTGGATCTACAACTTGAATAGTTTAGCACCAGGGGGGTTAAATGAGGAATTACTGCTTACAGGTTTCTATAAACAGAGGTAGGGTTGGTATATTTGACCAGGCTTATCTCGCTTGGCCATATATACTTGGGCCCTCCTTAATACTGTATATATATTTTTTTTTCCCCCTCTACCCTGATGTGTGTGTTACATAGTTACATAGTTACTTAGGTTGAAAAAAGACCTAGGTCCATCTAGTTCAACCTTCCTCCACCAGTTCTACATTTAGTCACTAAGTCATTTATAACCAACAATGTTTTGTGTACTGAGGAAATCATCCAGCCCTTTTTTAAAAGCTGTTATAGTATCTGCCATTACAACCTCTTGTGGTAGTGTATTCCACAGTCTGACCGCTCTAACTGTAAAGAACCCTTTCCTATTTAGGTGTCAGAATCGCTTTTCTTCCACTCGCAGTGAGTGCCCCCTGGTCCTTAGTATTGTTTTTGGAAGAAATAAGTCATGTGCCAGTCCTTTATATTGACCACACATGTATTTATACATATAAATGAGATCTCCTCTGAGACGTCTTTTTTCTAAGCTAAACATATCTAACTTTTTCAACCTGTCATCATATGGGAGGCCTTTCATTCCTTGTAGTAGTGTAGTTGCCCGCCTTTGAACTGACTCTAACTTCTGAATGTCCTTCTTAAAATGTGGAGCCCAAAACTGAATCCCATATTCCAGATGTGGTCTTACAAGTGATTTATAGAGGGGTAACAATACGTTGGGATCCCGGGATCTAATCTCTCTTTTTATACACCCTAAAATCTTGTTTGCTTTAGCAGCTGCTGCTTGACATTGAGTGCTGCTGCTCAGCTTATTTGTAATGAGAATACCCAAGTCCTTCTCCTGTTCTGTAGTCCCGAGTTTACTTCCATTTAATGTATACGCAGCTATAGGATTACTCCGTCCTAGGTGCATTACTTTACATTTATCAACATTAAATCTCATTTGCCAAGTATCTGCCCATTCTGACATCTTATCCAGATCTTTTTGTAATATTGTACTATCCAGGTCAGTTTTTAATATCCTACATAGTTTAGTGTCATCGGCAAAGACTGACACTGTACTATCAATCCCATCCACAAGGTCATTAATAAAGAGAGTAAAAAGAATTGGTCCAAGCTCAGATCCCTGCGGCACCCCACTGCTGACTATAGCCCATTTAGAGAATGTACCATTTATGACTACTCTTTGTTTCCTATCTCTTAGCCAATTCCTTACCCAGTTGCATATTGTGTCCCCTAGTCCTTGCTTCTGGAGCTTTAGTATAAGGCTATTATGTTGTACAGTATCAAATGCCTTTGCAAAGTCCAAATAAATCACATCAGCTGCATTACCAATATCCAGGTTTGAACTTACCCCCTCATAGAACCCCAACAGGTTGGTTAGACACGACTTATCTTTCATGAATCCATGCTGTTTGTCAGTTATCATATTATTTTCTGCAATATATTTTTGCATGTCATCCCTTAAAATGCCCTCAAAAACTTTGCATACTACTGATGTCAGGCTTACTGGACGGTAGTTGCCTGGATCTACCCTCTTACCTTTCTTAAATATCGGTACCACATCAGCAATCCTCCAATCCTGAGGCACCAACCCCGTTACAAGTGAGTCTAAAAAGATGAGATACAGTGGTCTGTCGATTACGGAGCTCAATTCCCTCAATATTCGTGGATGAATGCCATCTGGCCCTGGGGATTTGTCAATGTTTAATTTACTCAGACGTAGGCGTACTTCATCTTGTGTTAAATTAATTATATCGGGTGGTGGACTTTGATTTTTCACTTGTTGAATGATCCCTGGTACAGTCAGTTCCTTGGTGAATACAGATGAGAAATGCCTATTTAATATCTCAGTCTTTTGTTTGTCCTCTATAACTAACTTGTTATTATATTTTAAGGGTCCGATACTATCCTTTGTTTTCCTTTTGGCATTAATGTATTTATAAAAGATTTTGGGATTTATTTTAATGTCATTGGCGATTTTTGTTTCAGTAGCTAGTTTTGCTTGTTTGATTTCTTTTTTGCATTGCCTATTGATATCTTTATACTCCTGCAATGCTATTTCTGTATTCTCAGCCTTTAAGATTTTAAACGCCCTTTGTTTTTGTTTTATTATACTTTGTACAGTCTTATTTATCCATAGTGGTTTCTTTTTATTCCTGGACATTTTATTACCAGAGGGTATACGTTTTTTACAGGACTCTAGTAGTATATCCTTAAACTTACCCCATTTATGTTCGGTATCCCCAGTTACCATGACTCTGTCCCAATCTACACATTTAAGCTCTTCCCTTAATTTGTTGAAATCAGCTTTCCTAAAATTCCAGGTTTTAGCATTCCCCCTTTGAAATGTTCTATTGAATATTACGTTGAAGCTTACCATATTATGATCGCTGGTGCCCAAGTGCTCCCGGACCTGTAGATCTGAAATTGTATCCGGTCTATTTGACAGGACCAGATCTAGCAAATTATCTCCCCTGGTCGGTTCATCTACCATCTGAGAGAGGAAATGGTCTTGAATGGTAGATAAGAACTTACAGCTTTTAGCAGAACCAGAAGATTCTATGTCCCACTGTATGTCTGGATAGTTGAAATCCCCCATAATAAGAACCCGATTATTATTATTAGCTGCCTTTTCAATTTGTTCCAGCATTTCACCCTCTATTTGTTCAGGTATGTTAGGAGGCTTATAGCAAACTCCAATTAGCATTTTTCCATTATTCCCCTCCCCATGTACATTTACCCATACTGACTCTACATTGTTGCTGTTCCCCTCAATGTCATCATACAACACAGGTTTTAGGTTAGATTTAATAAATATACACACCCCACCACCTTTTTGGCCTTTCCTGTCCTTCCTAAATGTACTATAACCCTGTATGTTTGTCACCCAGTCATGGCTTTCATCCAGCCAGGTTTCCGTAATGCCCACCACATCATAATCCATGGTTAACATAAGAGTCTCCAATTCATTCATTTTGTTTGCAAGACTTCTTGCATTTGCCAGTAGACATTTAATCCTATTAACACCTTTATTACTCCTAGCCTCCCTACCTTCCTTGTATGTCCCATCCCCCCCTAATCCTTCATTGACCCCTACCGTTTCCCTGTCTCTATCTGCTCTATCTATCCCCTTATTTGCTCCACTACCCTCCCTCCCCCTCGATCCTAGTTTAAAAGCTGTGTGCAGGGAAAAGAAAAAGAGAAAAAAGGGGGGGAGGGCTCCTTCTCCCCCTTTTTGGGATTTTTTTGGGGGGATCTCCCCCTTGGTCAGGGGGGGTCCTTCCTTTCCCCCTTTTTTGGGGGGGTCCATTCAATGCATATATTCATGTATTTATTTGCGTGAAAACTTTGGGGGCTTATATCAGTACCCACCAGTTTTATACATACTGTGTATGAGCTTCAATTGGGAGTTAATAGAGCATGTGTGCAATTGTATATGTGTATATGGACGTGTCTTTATATGGAGTTCTCCAGGAAATATACGGTTCTTTGTATAGATGTATAATATGTAACATGTTCTCTCCATCCCTGCTCCCTGGGGGGTCCCTATAATGCATAGGTTTGGGTATATACTTGTGTGTTAACTGTGGGGACTTCTTATCAATACTCACTAGTTGCATACATACTGTGTATAAGTCTCAATTGGGAGTTAATGGATTACGTGTGCATATGTATATGTGTATATGGACGTGTCTCTATATGGAGACCTCCAGGAACTATATGGCTCTATGTGCTAATATGTAATATGTAACATGTCCCTCTTATCCCTGCTGCTTGGGATCTTTGCCATCTCCCTATTGCATGGTTTTTGCTATATTAGCATGTACACTCGATACCTCCACGTCTCTACCTTCATGGAAATAAATATGTCTCTCCATATGGCGGCCGCCATATTTTCGGAGTCCCGCGCATGCGCGGTACTCCGTTACATACCATTTCTCCTCCAAATGATCTAGTGCATGCGCAGTTGCTACTTCCGGGACGCCGGGTGCTTCTGGAGCGCGCTTTTTCAAACGCCATTACGGCTGATATCCAGGACCTCCAGGTATTTAAACCTGCCGTTTTGGGCACAGGGAACCCACCCCTGATGAAGTCACCCTAGTTGGTGACGATACGCGTGGGGATCTGTATACTCCGCTTCCTTGCTGCTGGGTAAATCTGGCTATGGCTGGTAATTAGGGCTTATGCTTTGAATAATATCTGCAGGTTATTTCTATACCTTGGGGAATTTCATTCCTGCTGGGGGATACTCTCTCCTTGCAAAGACTATAGTGTCATAATAGTGGTTTTGTATAATCAATTGAAACTGCATATTTAATCCCAACTTTTGTGCTTTATTTGTATGTACCACTCTTACTTGTTTTTGGGTATGACTCTGTATAATATATTATATATTGGAATGTTGGTATATCCCCTATATTTTACCATACCTGTATGAACTATATATTGCCCTATCTCCATAGCATTATTCTCCTCTTGGGTAGCAGAGGATAGTCCAACCTTAACAGAGAGTTGGACATTTTTTGATATGTGGCTTTATGCCTTTTTAAGTGGTTTTAAATGTGTGTGACCCTGTGTCCTGTTTTGTAATAAAGTACTTTTTCACATAACCTGGTGTATCCCTCTTGTATGCACACTTCTTTTTCTCTTGTCATAATCTTCATTAAAGTGTGCTGAGGTGAACCCATTGACTATTATAGGGTTTAAATAATCCCTGTAGGTGGTGCCCTCCCCACTTTTTTTGCTATCCATTTTGAAGCGTCAGTGGCAGACTTGTGTGTCTGTGTGTGCCTGCCCTTGGTACCCAGTAACACTAACTGGGTGGCCCACTCGATCTACGTGTCCTCTATGCACGTGACTGATTCTTTTGTTTATGTACATGATCTGACGTGCTCGTGTACGCACATGGCTGGCTCAGTGGTTTTGTTCCAGGTTTCCCAGTGATGCTAACCGGGTTACCTTTCGGTTTTCCATGTCCCTACACACGAGACCATTACTGTTGCGTTTCCGTTGGTTTTGACATGTTCCTACACATGTGACCATTACTCATGTACCTGTGAGGTTAACATGGACATGTTACACGTTGGGGTGTGCCCTTACAACATGCCCTTCTTTTCCTTTGATTCTCCTGTGTTGCTGTATTTCATCCTCCTGTCCTTAGTGGCTTTAATACCTGCCCGGTGGACTTAAGACGACGATTGATACCATATTATTTTATATTCAATCGTCTCCTCCGTAACAGACACTTTGAATGCCTATGAGCTTTATTGGATTAAATTAGGCCGCTGATTTATTATCTGATGGTATTGAACATTGCTGCCCAATATTTTGTCCATGGAGTCTAATTTATACTGGGTGAGTTTATCCATCATTTTAATCCATTCAGGGACTTTTTTGTTATTATTTATTTAATTATATGAGCTTCTCATATTTGTATGTTTGTACTGGATCTATATTTTTCTGTATTTCCGTGTGTGTTTATTATTGTTATGGATATACAATGCGTACATCTGCTGTGCACATACACAGATAAATGCGTTTATGTCTACATATACTTTTTTTGAAAGAGGTTTTGTTTTATATGCAAATGTTTTTTTTTTTTTCATTGGGCAATGAATTCAACTAGTGTTTGTTCATGACAACTATGTTCCCTGGTGATGTCATGGTTTATGTTGGTTGCGAGAATTATCTCACCTTTTATGTATTTGTCTAATTAAGAATTTACAATTTAAAGCCTTCTAAAGCTGGGTTCACACTAAGCGACAACGACGTCGCTGTTACGTCACCATTTTCTGTGACGTAACAGCGACCTTGTAAGTCGCTGTTATGATCGCTGCTTAGCTGTCAAACACAGCAGAAGCAGCGATCATAATGTCGCTGTGCTACATGTGCAGAGAGCAGGGAGCCGCGCTTAGCGCTGGCTCCTTGCTCCCCTAGGTACAGTACACATCGGGTTAATTAACCCGATGTGTACTGCAGCTACATGTCACAGTGCAGAGAGCAGGGAGCCGCGCACACTGCTTAGCGCTGGCTCCT
Organism: Anomaloglossus baeobatrachus; assembly: GCF_048569485.1. Lineage (NCBI taxonomy): Eukaryota > Metazoa > Chordata > Amphibia > Anura > Aromobatidae > Anomaloglossus > Anomaloglossus baeobatrachus. The sequence goes on from NC_134360.1 coordinate 148,819,040, forward strand.
TGCTCTCCTTGCTACAGTACACATCGGGTTAATTACCCGATGTGTACTGCAGCCACATGTGCACAGAGCAGGAGCCGGCACTGGCAGCAAGGGCGGAGGCTGGTAACGAAGGTAAATATCGGGTAACCAGGGAAAGGCCTTCCCTTGGTTACCCGATGTTTACGCTGGTTACAGCTTACCGCAGCTGCCAGTGGCGGCTCCTGCTCCCTGCTCGCTTCATTTCGTCACTCTCTCGCTGTCACACACAGCGATGTGTGTGTCACAGCGGGAGAGTGACGACCAAAAAATGAAGCTGGACATTCAGCAACGACCGGCGACCTCACAGCAGGGGCCAGGTCGTTGCTGGATGTCACACACAGCGACAGCGACGGGACGTCGCTGCAACATCACAGAAAATGGTGACGTAGCAGCGACGTCGTTGTCGTTGTCGCTGTGTGTGACACCAGCTTAACATGTAGACATATGTCTGATTAAGTGATTTTTCCACTTGAAACGCATAGACCTCTGTCTAGACTGCTATTTTAACATTTTATTCTTTTTTATGGATTTAGAATAAAGTTTTGTTTTTCAATATACTCCTTATGCGGATGCTGGTAAGACTTACTTCTTTTCATCAGTAACTAACAATACCGACAAATGTGATTAACTGCGTAATTTTGGGCCGGCTATGAAAACTGCCAAGAAGTCTTTACCTAGTTCACTAGCAAATTTACAGCAGGTAGTACTAACAATACCTAAAAATGTGATTGACGGGCTAATTGGGACCAGGCTGTAATACAGATCATTAACTGTTTAGATCCTTCACTGGCAACTCTTTAGCAGGCACTGGCAAGTACCTATTCCTATTTCTATCATTAAATGCCGATTTGTGGCACAAAGTTTTCCCTACGCTGTACATCCCTATTCTACACTATCATTCTCCTATCTATCTCAACTATCTATTATTAAACCCTTAGCTGAGCTAAATGTCTAGAAGCCCCACATGAAGCAGCTTCCCTAATGTTTCACATTCACAAAATGGCGCTGTCACGTGTCCGCAATTTATATGCAGACAGACATGTGACTTAGGCAGCTAATGACACAAGCCCTTGTGTGTGAACCTTGTGGATGTTTGCTGTGCTGTGATTGGCTGTAGTAACATCCCCAAATAGAGTTAAGAAACAAAAATGGAGCCGCGCACGTCTGGCTTCTCCCGAGTCCCCATCCCCCACATTAATAAAACACATCCCCCATTCATCATACAACACCACAATATTATACAATAGCATAATATGTTACTAGAAATGCGTTTTTTTAAATTGCAATCAGTGCTAAAACAAAACCAAACATTGACAACTTTTGGGAAAAGTGCTCGTGTTACTGAGCCTGAATGAACAAGCTAACGCTCATACCAAATTTGAAATTGGCGTACTTTTATCAAACAGGTTCGCTCATCTCTAGTCTGAAGAAACCTCACGGCATAATAAATGTCTTTTCATAGCAATCTGGCACTTTAGTTTTGGACCAAATCTACTCTGCTAGCCAAATTGAATGAGTCGGTCCAAAATCAATTTTGAGATCTCTAATACCAACTAGTTACTGCTACTAATTTATTCTTCATAATTAAGGCTGGCATATTGACTGCTCCTGTAAATTGGAGGTTTCACAGATGGCTTTGCTAGAATCCAAGGATAGCAACCATTATGTATTGAGAATTATGTATTGAGCTCTCATGAAGTCAATGATATTATTTGTGCATTGTATGATGGAATGGTATTATTTAACACTGCATGTTGGCTTACTTCTTTTTATCTCTGATACTATTTAGGCACTCTACAGTATAATTATTTAGTACAACTAAAGCCTAATCAGTACTTGCAAGCATGACACATTGTACCTATGAAGAAGCTGCATGAGATTCTCCAACCATTTGTACAAATCAATCATTTTTGTTACATTATTAATAAAAGCTCATAAATAAATGTATAAAGCAATAGAGGATGCACAAAAGTCTATAAAATTTGTAGAAATAATTATACAATGTTGGTAAAAAACCTGTAAAGTGTGAATGCGACAGTATCATGAAATACTCCAGGTAAATCGCAGATGAGAACTGAAATATGAAGAATGCAACATAGAGGCGTCAGTTATACCCTCAAATGGACTGGACACTTTATTTTAACAAATATGTAATTTTGCTATGTTGACTAATATATGCCTCGTGTGTCATCAAACATATATTAGACAAAGAGCTTTTTACCCCAGATGTTAAAATTTAACTTTGAATTTTATCATTAAAATACACCAAAAATTGTGACACAACATTAAAAAAGGTACATCAACACCAAGACATCAGATTATTGTTAGTGTATTATGAGTCAGTTTGCTGCTCTCTCTACCTCAGCCCATCAAATGCCCTGCCTGCCAGCATAGGTGAACCTATTGTTATATTGGTCCCCCCACTCCACGATGGTTCACTCTTCCCTCACCCTAATTGAACCTGTATCTAAATATACTAAAAGAGGGGGTTATTTTTTAGAACGCTAACTGACCAATTTCATTGAACACAATCGATGCATCAGTTGATCTCATACAATCAATGATGAACAATATGATACCAGTTGTGTAACTTCTGTAGAGCTCGCCCATAGATCCTGAAGTCATTCAGGACTATTGAGCATTCATTTGCCCTGCACCTAAATTTATGATGCTAGATGGGCTAGATTCAAAGGTTTTTCAATGGAAATATCTCCCCTAAAATAATTTTGTAAATGTAGATACGGGGTTCAAAGATTTAAGCATAAATAAATGACAGTTATGGGGAAGAGGTACAGGCTAGCCTCAGTTTCCTCAGGTATATAAGGCTCCGTTTCTCATTGCAGATTCAGTCCATAAGTGGTCCATACCACAGTCCACTAATCTCCCCATAAACCATGGGAAGCAAAGGATCATAGAAATACAGTTTCATAGATTGAACTGCATATATGATTTTCAGACATACTTGATACTTCATTCAGTCCAGAGGCTTGTTGTGACTCAATATCCCAACATCACCTTATCCCATAATTATTTGCCTTGACGCGTTTCCCCCTGGGATGACTGGGTTTTTCAGGTCGCTTCAAATTTTTAGTGGAACCCACAGTGTTAGTATCCACAGGTATATAGATATGGTCCCTCCATAATAGGCTCTGAGCCTCTGTTGTCAATGGTCGCAATGGTTATACCTTTTCGCTGACACACGTGGCAATGTCCGGGTGCTCCCGGGCCCTCTAATATATTACTAATATACACCACTCAATAGTAACATTGCAACATCAAAAATGAAAACTCATAAAATTATTAAAACTACACTATCAATAGACATGTGAATGAAATAATCCTTGGAAGTCCAGCTCCCCGCCATCTGAGCTGACCGCTGCCCAGACTCTGATGTCAGCCCTGCCCTAGCCACGTAACAAACAATGAGAAGAGTAACCCAGCTGGGTGCAAACGGTGTTTCTTTATTTGTGCATGAGCAAACAGTGCACAGTAAATGTTAATGCGTTTCTGGTTTAACGCCCTTAGTCATAACCATAGTGGTTATGACTAAGGGCGTTAAGCCAGAAACACGTTAACATTGACTGTGCACTGTTGGCTCATGCACAAATAAAGAAACACTGTTTGCACCCAGCTGGATTACTCTTCTCATTGTGTGAATGAAATGCCAATGATGGAAAAATTATCGTAATGTTCAAGATATTATTATCATGTCTGTCAGAGATCATGGGCTCAAAAAAGCTACCTCAGACAGGCTTGGCACAATCTACTCCATCTGGCAGATTTCAAAGGAATCAAAGCCTTCCCCTTTAACTCTAGTATAGGGATCTGGCCCATTGGATTATTTCAATGAAAGGGCGGTTTACTAAAGTAGGAAAACCACAAAGAACTATATATAAAAAAAAACAAAAAACACCAAAAAGGAGCCAAGACAAATGATATGTGCACACACAGAATGTGGTGAGCCTTCCTCATAAAGATGGCTGCAGCCGAGGTGCAAGATGCTGATGTCACAGCCACTCAACCTCCACACTAGAGGGGAGGGGCGGCTGCTTAGCATAAGACATGCACACTAATAATGCTTGCAAAGTTGAGAGATATCAAAGGAGCTGAGTGAGAACCAGGGGGGCAGTTAAGGTTAAGGTTAAGCAGCAGTGCTCAATGTCAGGCAGCAGTTCCTATAGCAAACAAGATTTTAAGGTGTATGAAGATAGATAAAATCTCTCCCCCCCAAAAAAAAATTAATCTCAGTGCCTTATTACCCCCTCTATAAATTACTTGTAGGGGCACATCTAGAATATGGAATAAAGTTTTAGTCTAAAAATGATATAAAGATTTAATTTATATGCATGCCTAGATTTTTGGTCAGTACAATCAAATAGCATTTGACTTATTCCCAAAGATATTACAAAAGATTAGGGGCATTTATTCTGTGTGGGGAAAAGACAATTCCGGCAGCTAAATAGAAAAGGATTCTTTGCAGTTAGAGCAGACTGTGGAATGCCTAACCCCAAGATATAGTAATAGCAGTTAGTATCATCTAATTTTAAAAAGGGCTGAAAGCTTTTCTCAGAACAAATAGTATTGTGAGTTATAGATAATAAAGCAATAGAGATGTAAAACTGGTGGAAAAAGGTTGAACTTGATGGATCCATGTCTTTTATCAACTTATATAACTATGTTATTGTCTAAATAGACCAAAGTCATAAAAAGGCGGTTAGCAAACATGGAAAACCAGCAGAAAAAGAATGGTCAGGATAGACACTGTGGTCAGACAACAGGAGTTCAACAAGCAACATAATAGCCAGCACCAGAAAGAACACAATATAATGTAGAAGTGCGGCACTCCAACAAAATTGATGGTGCCTGGATAGGGTCCAACCCCTCTATCAAAAAATCCAAAAATCCAGCACTCATATACGGTTTGAAAATTAGAAGTAATTCTTTATTGGAACAATTCTTTATTGGAACAAACAGTTGTGTGCATATAATATTTCGGTCAAATGACCTTCATCTGATTACACTGTGACAGAAAAAAAAGAAAAAACTGTATATGTAAATATAACCATTAGCATAAATAAACGTACATGCATTAATCTCATAACATGTTATATCTCAAAATAATTCAAAGACAGACTCTGATAATAGCTCAGAGTGTTGGGCCATATATATATGTGTAAGTACATATATATATATATATATATATACATATATATATATATCCATATATAGAGAAAAGACAAATACATTTATCAAAGAGAAAAGGCTGCATCACGGTCAAATCTGATTCATGCTTTACAATATGTCAAATACAAATCCTATAAAATAAAGGAAAATGAGACATAAGTAGCTGTCATAGAAACTGAGTACTGTGCAAGTAAGATGAGGATGTCATAAAGACTTAATCAAAGGTTCCCGTCATAAATAGCATAAGCCCAGAAAAAAAGCCAAGGGGAATAAAGGAAATAAGTGCACTTACCAACGTTATGGAGATGATAGGAATCGCTAGGTTTTTTGTATAGAAAACTGCCCGTCCGGGTCAGTGGTGCCTGTATCCTATCTGTCTGGCATCTGGGATTTAAATAGACCACCTAATAAGGTAGGGGGCGTATAGGTGCTGACAGCATAACGTCACTTCCGGTACGATCACAGGAAGTGACAATGCTGGATGGCAATATGTAAACGGCCCGGTTGGCAAGCAGAAACATGCGTGGAAGCGCACAAAACCAACGATAAGGTATAAGTGTTTTTTGTAAAATGTAAATATGACCGAACATAAATAGAAATTGATAATTTTAATAAAGGGATAGGATTATAGTTTAGATATCCGGAGGTCACTTCCGTTATGAGAGACGGAAGTGACGATCCTGAATGGCAATCTATGAAAAACCTGGTTGGCATAACTGCACTAGCGTGGCCTTAATCGCTAGTGATATGTATACTTTTGAAATAGGCTTTCTCAGCCTATAAGGCATTGGGCATACCACTGCTAGCGGAATAACGCTACTACTGATAAAGAGAATGACAGCTGAATGGCAGTGTATAAACACTAACTGCCAACTGTTTTATCAAAAATACGATTAAATATAGTACATTTTAGAATGAATAAGTAATAATTCCAGTGACAAAAATGGAATAAAAAGAGAAGTATACTATTTATGAGGGGAACCAAATATAGTAAATATGCAAAAGGTATAAAGGATGGGAAAATTTAATAATATAAGGCTATGTTCACACACTGCGTTTTTTACCTGCGTTTTGGGTCCGTTTTTGCTGCAGAAATTTCTTGAGAAATTCTTGTAACCTTTCTGCAGACATTCCCCAGCAAAACCTATGGCAAAAAAAATTAGCTGTGCACACACTGCGTTTTTTTCTTAAGAAAATTCTTTCAGTAGATTTTCTTAAGAAAAAGAATGAGCATGTCACTTCTTTTCTGCAGCTAACTGCGTTTTTTGCCATAGATAATTGGCACAATAACGCAGGGAGCAACCAGCGGTAAAAAGGCACCAAAAACGGACCAAAAACGCTCCAAAAACGGACCGAAAACGCGGCAAAAACGCAGGGGCGTTTTTGGTGCGTTTTTTAACACAGGTGCACTCTTAAGAAATTTCTTAAGAAATTTCTTAAGAAAAATCATTTTTCTAGTGTGAACATAGCCTAAGGGATAAAAGGGAAAGGGAAAATGAGGAAACGGGAATGGTGCTCTTTAATAGGATGAAAAATGACACAAAAAGAACCAACTAGAATGAAAGGGGATGGAAAGAAAAATTCTGAAAAGGAGTGAAAAAAGAGGAAGAAAAATAAAGGAAGATGAAAAAGGAAAAAGGAAAAGAAAAAGGAAGAAGAAAAAGGAAAAAAGAGGAAAGGAAAGAAAGAAGAAAGAAAAGAGAGAGACTATAAGTGTGGAGGGAGTAGGAAAAAAGGGAACCGGAGAGAGGTAAAGGAATACCTATACGATTGGACCATCTTCCAGACCATATTCAGTTTCTCTGCTAAAAAAAGAAGGGAAATAGAGAAAAACATAAATATGAAAATAACTATAAAAAACTAGAAGTATCAAAATCCCGATTAAGACCTTTTGGTTCCAGTGTCTGAAGCGTAAAGATCCAATATGCCTCCCTTTGTTTTAGGATTTTAACCCTGTCACCTCCCCTTCTGTGTAGGGGAACCTGTTCTAGAACTTGAAACTTTAACTGGCTTACACTATGGCCCTGTTTGTGAAAATGAAATGGGAGTGGTAATGTCAATCTCTCACACCTTATTGTAGACTTGTGTTGTGATATACGTTCCTTTATTGACTGTGTCGTTTCTCCCACATATAGCAGGCCACAAGGACACTTAATGACGTAAACAACAAATGAGGTGTCACAGGTAAAGAAACCTTTTATTGGGTAACCCCGGCCACTGTAAGGATGTGAAACCTTGTCTCCCTTCAATACGTTGTTACATTGAGGGCAACTCAAACACGGGAAGGTGCCACGTCTTGGTGTTAAAAAATGTGTCTGAATAGGACCCGTTAAACTAGTGCCAACATCGGCCCTGACCAATTTATTGCCTAGATTCGAAGGACGTCTAAAACATGGGAGGAATGGTATTTTAAATTCCTCAATGTCTGGGTATCCTTTTCGTAAAATTTCCCAATGACTTCTTATGAGTTTATGGATCTTATACGCAAAAGGATGATAGGTATGTACAAATGCTAAGCGATTCTTTTTGATCTTGTGTGAAGTTGTGATGTTATTAATAATATCAGTATTCAAAACTTCCTGTGGGTAACCCCTAGCCTCAAATTTGGACCTCATTTCCTGTAAATGAGTCTTTTTGACAGCCTCCTGGCTAACTATCCTATGAACCCTAAGAAATTGAGATTTTGGGATAGAGTTTCTGGTAGCTTTGGGATGGCAGCTGTTATATAATAACAAATTATTTCTGTCCGTGGATTTTACAAATAAATCTGTCTGTAACATGCCATCGCTCCCTTTAGTAACAGTGGTATCAAGAAAATCAATCTTAAACAAGTCATAATGAATGACAAACTGAAGCTCTGGCCAAACCCCATTTATATGTCGATGGAATTCCATAATGGAGTCCAAAGGGCCCCCCCAAACGCAAAACACATCATCAATAAATCTTCTCCATCAAATACAGTGCTCTTGATATCCCTTATGAGTATATATAAATTTTTCTTCAAATAGAGACATGTATGCGTTAGCGTAGGGGGGTGCCACATTGGACCCCATTGCGGTACCCTGTTTTTGAATGTAGAAGGTATCCTGGAATAAGAAAAAATTCTCAGTTAAGACTATTTGTAAAAGGTCCAGACAACAATTTCGTACTTCCATAGAAACATCGTTTTTGAACAATAAATCATGTACAGCTGTCATCCCCTTATGGTGCATTATAGATGTATATAAGCTCGTAACATCCCAGGTTATTAAGAAGGCATGAGGTGGGATACTGCCCAAATCTTTAATAACTTGTAAAAAATGACCCCTGTCCAAAATAAAGGATGATGTGGTTTTAGTTAAAGGAGTAATTATCCTCTCCAAAAGTATGGCTAAGGGGGACAGGATAGAATTCGTGCCAGCCACTATTGGCCTACCAGGCGGGTTGATCAAAGTTTTATGAATCTTAGGCAATACATAAAAGACCGGTATTATGGGATTCTATTTTTGCAAATAATCATGAGTTTTTTGATCAATAACCCCCTTCTGTAGGTAGTGGCTGGACACAGTTCTAATCCTGTCACACATTTTGTTAGTAGGATTATGGGATAATACACCATACACCTCTCTATCCTCTAGATGTCTCCATATCTCCTGTAGATACATAAGTCGGTCCATAACCACCAGAGCCCCTCCCTTATCCGCTTGTTTGATAATAATCTCCTTATCTTCCATAAGTGATGTTAATGTTAATTTGTCTTTAGCAGAAAAATTGGAGGGACAGTGTAATGTTTTATTGGACACATCTCTACAAAAGGATGAAACATCCCTCTCTAATAACCCTATGAAGGTTTCAACTGGAGGATTATTTTTAGGGGGCATGAACGTGCTCTTGATTTTAAGCCCTAACTCCTTGATTTTAATTGGAGTAGTTATACTGGGAGGTTCTAATGGTCTCAAACCCGTAGTCAGGGGAGAAGAGAAATGCGCTTTAATACGCAGGCTGCGGTAAAATCTCAGTAGGTCCATTTGTAATTGGAAATTATCATACCTATAAGATGGACAAAAAGATAAACCTCTTTGTAGAAGATTTACCTGATCAGAGGAAAGATTTTTGGATGAAATATTCACTACAATCGAGTCCGCCGTACCTGTGACCTGGTCATTATCATGGACCTGGTTGAATCGGTGACACTGCCCCCCCTGGCGGGGTTTCCTCTTTGGCCTCGACGATTTCTTTGACCTAAAAAAGCCGGTTTTGGTCTTCTTGTGTAAGAAAACTCTGAATCTGAGGCTGAGTTGTCGCTGGATGAAAATTGGTAACGTCTTGGAAACCTGCGGACAGTTGTGTCACGCCATCTGTAGACTCTATTATTTTTGTAATCTTCAGTATCACGCAAATATTTTTCACGTTTAACTCTCTGACTTTCGGTTTTATATATTAGTAAATCTCGTATAGTGTCCTCTTTAATCTTCGTAAAATCTTCCACTGACGAAGTTGAAGTTAGTTGCTGTTCAATCGCTGAAATTTCTTCACGTTTGGAGGAAATTGCTTGACTGAGATAATCCAAGGTTAGGGTCATTAAATCAAATGAACATTTGTTCAGGATATGTTCAAAACGGTTGCAATAATCTTGATTGTCGCTAAAGATGGTCGGCCGAACACCAACCCGTAAACCTCTCGGTATTCTTTGAACACCGTATGTATTCGGCAATTGTTGCACAGTGTAACTCTAGATTCTGCAGCTTTCGTGACTCCTTTTGGTAATCCCGGGATTTAAGCTCCTGTGCCGGAATCTGAAGGAAATCATTCTGTAACATGATGCGACCCACAATGTCCGCTGTCTCATTGGCAGTGTAAGAAAAAACCTCGCTTGTCATGCTCAAAAAGTGGGTGCCCGCACTATAGGAAAAATCACAATATAATGTAGAAGTGCGGCACTCCAACAAAATTGATGGTGCCTGGATAGGGTCCAAACCCTCTATCAAAAAATCCAAAAATCCAGCACTCATATACGGTTTGAAAATTAGAAGTAATTCTTTATTGGAACAATTCTTTATTGGAACAAACAGTTGTGTGCATATAATATTTCGGTCAAATGACCTTCATCTGATTACACTGTGACAGAAAAAAAAGAAAAAACTGTATATGTAAATATAACCATTAGCATAAATAAACGTACATGCATTAATCTCATAACATGTTATATCTCAAAATAATTCAAAGACAGACTCTGATAATAGCTCAGAGTGTTGGGCCATATATATATGTGTAAGTACATATATATATATATATATATATATATCCATATATAGAGAAAAGACAAATAAATTTATCAAATTTAATCGTATTTTTGATAAAACAGTTGGCAGTTAGTGTTTATACACTGCCATTCAGCTGTCATTCTCGTTATCGGTAGTAGCGTTATTCCGCTAGCAGTGGTATGCCCAATGCCTTATAGGCTGAGAAAGCCTATTTCAAAAGTATACATATCTCTAGCCATTATGGCCACGCTAGTGCAATTATGCCAACCAGGTTTCTCATAGATTGCCATTCAGGATCGTCACTTCCATCTCTCATAACGGAAGTGACCTCCGGATGTCTAAACTATAATCCTATCCCTTTATTAAAATTATCAATTTCTATTTATGTTCGGTCATATTTACATTTTACAAAAAACACTTATACCTTATCGTTGGTTTTGTGCGCTTCCACGCATGTTTCTGCTTGCCAACCGGGCCGTTTACATATTGCCATCCAGCATTGTCACTTCCTGTGATCGTACCGGAAGTGACGTTACGGTGTCAGCACCTATACGCCCCCTACCTTATTAGGCGGTCTATTTAAATCCCAGATGCCAGACAGATAGGATACAGGCACCACGGACCCGGACGGGCAGTTTTCTATACAAAAAAACCTAGCGATTCCTATCATCTCCATAACGTTGGTAAGTGCACTTATTTCCTTTATTCCCCTTGGCTTTTTTTCTGGGCTTATGCTATTTATGACGGGAACCTTTGATTAAGTCTTTATGACATCCTCATCTTACTTGCACAGTACTCAGTTTCTATGACAGCTACTTATGTCTCATTTTCCTTTATTTTATAGGATTTGTATTTGACATATTGTAAAGCATGAATCAGATTTGACCGTGATGCAGCCTTTTCTCTTTGATAAATGTATTTGTCTTTTCTCTATATATGGATATATATATATATATATATATATATATATATATATGTACTTACACATATATATATGGCCCAACACTCTGAGCTATTATCAGAGTCTGTCTTTGAATTATTTTGAGATATAACATGTTATGAGATTAATGCATGTACGTTTATTTATGCTAAGGGGTATATTTACATATACAGTTTTTTCTTTTTTTTCTGTCACAGTGTAATCAGATGAAGGTCATTTGACCGAAATATTATATGCACACAACTGTTTGTTCCAATAAAGAATTGTTCCAATAAAGAATTACTTCTAATTTTCAAACCGTATGTGAGTGCTGGATTTTTGGATTTTTTGATAGAGGGGTTGGACCCTATCAAGGCACCATCAATTTTGTTGGCGTGCCGCACTTCTACATTATATTGTGATTTTTCCTATAGTGCGGGCACCCACTTTTTGAGCATGACAAGCGAGGTTTTTTCTTACACTGCCAATGAGACAGCGGACATTGTGGGTCGCATCACGTTACAGAATGATTTCCTTCAGATTCCGGCACAGGAGCTTAAATCCCGGGATTACCAAAAGGAGTCACGAAAGCTGCAGAATCTAGAGTTACACTGTGCAACAATTGCCGAATACATACGGGTACAAAGAATACCGAGAGGTTTACGGGTTGGTGTTCGGCCGACCATCTTTAGCGACAATCAAGATTATTGCAACCGTTTTGAACATATCCTGAACAAATGTTCATTTGATTTAATGACCCTAACCTTGGATTATCTCAGTCAAGCAATTTCCTCCAAACGTGAAGAAATTGCAGCGATTGAACAGCAACTAACTTCAACTTCGTCAGTGGAAGATTTTACGAAGATTAAAGAGGACACTATACGAGATTTACTAATATATAAAACCGAAAGTCAGAGAGTTAAACGTGAAAATTTTTTGCGTGATACTGAAGATTACAAAAATAATAGAGTCTACAGATGGCGCGACACAACTGTCCGCAGGTTTCCAAGACGTTACCAATTTTCATCCAGCGACAACTCAGCCTCAGATTCAGAGTTTTCTTACACAAGAAGACCAAAATCGGCTTTTTTAGGTCAAAGAAATCATCGAGGCCAAAGAGGAAACCCCGCCGGGCGGGGGCAGTGTCGCCGATTCAACCAGGTCCATGATAATGACCAGGTCACAGGTACGGCGGACTCGATTGTAGTGAATATTTCATCCAAAAATCTTTCCTCTGATCAGGTAAATCTTCTATAAAGAAGTTTATCTTTTTGTCCATCTTATAGGTATGATAATTTCCAATTACAAATGGACCTACTGAGATTTTACCGCAGCCTGCGTATTAAAGCGCATTTCTCTTCTCCCCTGACTACAGGTTTGAGACCATTAGAACCTCCCAGTATAACTACTCCAATTAACATCAAGGAGTTAGGGCTTAAAATCAAGAGCACGTTCATGCCACCTAAAAATAATCCTCCAGTTGAGACCTTCATAGGGTTATTAGAGAGGGATGTTTCATCCTTTTGTAGAGATGTGTCCAATAAAACATTACACTGTCCCTCCAATTTTTCTGCTAAAGACAAATTAACATTAACATCACTTATGGAAGATAATGAGATTATTATCAAACAAGCGGATAAGGGAGGGGCTCTGGTGGTTATGGACCGACTTATGTATCTACAGGAGATACGGAGACATCTAGAGGATAGAGAGGTGTATGGTGTATTATCCCATAATCCTACTAACAAAATACGTGACAGGATTAGAACTGTGTCCAGCCACTACCTACAGAAGGGGGTTATTGATCAAAAAACTCATGATTATTTGCAAAAACAGAATCCCATAATACCGGTCTTTTATGTATTGCCTAAGATTCATAAAACTTTGATCAACCCGCCTGGTAGGCCAATAGTGGCTGGCACGAATTCTATCCTGTCCCCCTTAGCCATACTTTTGGAGAGGATAATTACTCCTTTAACTAAAACCATATCATCCTTTATTTTGGACACGGGTCATTTTTTACAAGTTATTAAAGATTTGGGCAGTATCCCACCTCATGCCTTCTTAATAACCTGGGATGTTACGAGCTTATATACATCTATAATGCACCATAAGGGGATGACAGCTGTACATGATTTATTGTTCAAAAACGATGTTTCTATGGAAGTACGAAATTGTTGTCTGGACCTTTTACAAATAGTCTTAACTGAGAATTTTTTCTTATTCCAGGATACCTTCTACATTCAAAAACAGGGTACCGCAATGGGGTCCAATGTGGCACCCCCCTACGCTAACGCATACATGTCTCTATTTGAAGAAAAATTTATATATACTCATAAGGGATATCAAGAGCACTGTATTTGATGGAGAAGATTTATTGATGATGTGTTTTGCGTTTGGGGGGGCCCTTTGGACTCCATTATGGAATTCCATCGACATATAAATGGGGTTTGGCCAGAGCTTCAGTTTGTCATTCATTATGACTTGTTTAAGATTGATTTTCTTGATACCACTGTTACTAAAGGGAGCGATGGCATGTTACAGACAGATTTATTTGTAAAATCCACGGACAGAAATAATTTGTTATTATATAACAGCTGCCATCCCAAAGCTACCAGAAACTCTATCCCAAAATCTCAATTTCTTAGGGTTCATAGGATAGTTAGCCAGGAGGCTGTCAAAAAGACTCGTTTACAGGAAATGAGGTCCAAATTTGAGGCTAGGGGTTACCCACAGGAAGTTTTGAATACTGATATTATTAATAACATCACAACTTCACACAAGATCAAAAAGAATCGCTTAGCATTTGTACATACCTATCATCCTTTTGCGTATAAGATCCATAAACTCATAAGAAGTCATTGGGAAATTTTACGAAAAGGATACCCAGACATAGAGGAATTTAAAATACCATTCCTCCCATGTTTTAGATGTCCTTCGAATCTAGGCAATAAATTGGTCAGGGCCGATGTTGGCACTAGTTTAACGGGTCCTATTCAGACACATTTTTTAACACCAAGACGTGGCACCTTCCCGTGTTTGAGTTGCCCTCAATGTAACAACGTATTGAAGGGAGACAAGGTTTCACATCCTTACAGTGGCCGGGGTTACCCAATAAAAGGTTTCTTTACCTGTGACACCTCATTTGTTGTTTACGTCATTAAGTGTCCTTGTGGCCTGCTATATGTGGGAGAAACGACACAGTCAATAAAGGAACGTATATCACAACACAAGTCTACAATAAGGTGTGAGAGATTGACATTACCACTCCCATTTCATTTTCACAAACAGGGCCATAGTGTAAGCCAGTTAAAGTTTCAAGTTCTAGAACAGGTTCCCCTACACAGAAGGGGAGGTGACAGGGTTAAAATCCTAAAACAAAGGGAGGCATATTGGATCTTTACGCTTCAGACACTGGAACCAAAAGGTCTTAATCGGGATTTTGATACTTCTAGTTTTTTATAGTTATTTTCATATTTATGTTTTTCTCTATTTCCCTTCTTTTTTTAGCAGAGAAACTGAATATGGTCTGGAAGATGGTCCAATCGTATAGGTATTCCTTTACCTCTCTCCGGTTCCCTTTTTTCCTACTCCCTCCACACTTATAGTCTCTCTCTTTTCTTTCTTCTTTCTTTCCTTTCCTCTTTTTTCCTTTTTCTTCTTCCTTTTTCTTTTCCTTTTTCCTTTTTCATCTTCCTTTATTTTTCTTCCTCTTTTTTCACTCCTTTTCAGAATTTTTCTTTCCATCCCCTTTCATTCTAGTTGGTTCTTTTTGTGTCATTTTTCATCCTATTAAAGAGCACCATTCCCGTTTCCTCATTTTCCCTTTCCCTTTTATCCCTTATATTATTAAATTTTCCCATCCTTTATACCTTTTGCATATTTACTATATTTGGTTCCCCTCATAAATAGTATACTTCTCTTTTTATTCCATTTTTGTCACTGGAATTATTACTTATTCATTCTAAAATGTACTATATTTAATCGTATTTTTGATAAAACAGTTGGCAGTTAGTGTTTATACACTGCCATTCAGCTGTCATTCTCTTTATCAGTAGTAGCGTTATTCCGCTAGCAGTGGTATGCCCAATGCCTTATAGGCTGAGAAAGCCTATTTCAAAAGTATACATATCACTAGCGATTATGGCCACGCTAGTGCAGTTATGCCAACCAGGTTTTTCATAGATTGCCATTCAGGATCGTCACTTCCGTCTCTCATAACGGAAGTGACCTCCGGATGTCTAAACTATAATCCTATCCCTTTATTAAAATTATCAATTTCTATTTATGTTCGGTCATATTTACATTTTACAAAAAACACTTATACCTTATCGTTGGTTTTGTGCGCTTCCACGCATGTTTCTGCTTGCCAACCGGGCCGTTTACATATTGTCATCCAGCATTGTCACTTCCTGTGATCGTACCGGAAGTGACGTTACGCTGTCAGCACCTATACGCCCCCTACCTTATTAGGCGGTCTATTTAAATCCCAGATGCCAGACAGATAGGATACAGGCACCACGGACCCGGACGGGCAGTTTTCTATACAAAAAACCTAGCGATTCCTATCATCTCCATAACGTTGGTAAGTGCACTTATTTCCTTTATTCCCCTTGGCTTTTTTTCTGGGCTTATGCTATTTATGACGGGAACCTTTGATTAAGGGTACCTTCACACTTAGCGATGCAGCAGCGATCCGACCAGCGATCTGACCTGGTCAGGATCGCTGCTGCATCGCTACATGGTCGCTGGTGAGCTGTCAAACAGGCAGATCTCGCCAGCGACCAGTGAACAGCCCCCAGCCAGCAGCGACGTGCAAGCGACGCTGCGCTTGCACGGAGCCGCCGTCTGGAAGCTGCGGAGATTGGTAACTAAGGTAAACATCGGGTATGGTTACCCGATGTTTACATTAGTTACCAGCGCACAATGCTTAGCTGTGTGTGCAGGGAGCAGGGAGCCGCGCACACTGAGCGCTGGCTCCTTGCTCTCCTAGCTACAGTACACATTGGGTTAATTAACCCGATGTGTAATGCAGCTACATGTGCAGAGAGCAGGGAGCCGCGCACACTGCTTAGCGCTGGCTCCTTGCTCTCCTAGCTGCTGTACACATCGGGTTAATTAACCCGATGTGTACTGCAGCTACATGTGCAGAGAGCCGGAGCCGGCAGCACAGGCAGCGTGAGAGCTGCAGAGGCTGGTAACTAAGGTAAATATCGGGTAACCACCTTGGTTACCCGATGTTTATCTTGGTTACAAGCTTACCTCAGCTGTCAGACGCCGGCTCCTGCTCCCTGCTCGCTTCATTTGTCGCTCTCTCGCTGTCACACACAGCGATCTGTGTGTCACAGTGGGAGAGCGCCTTTGAAGAAAACGAACCAGGGCTGTGTGTAACGAGCAGCGATCTCGCAGCAGGGGCCAGATCGCTGCTCATTGTCACACACAGCGAGATCGCTAATGAGGTCACTGCTGCGTCACAAAAAGCGTGACTCAGCAGCGATCTCGGCAGTGAGCTCGCTGTGTGTGAAGCACCCCTAAGTCTTTATGACATCCTCATCTTACTTGCACAGTACTCAGTTTCTATGACAGCTACTTATGTCTCATTTTCCTTTATTTTATAGGATTTGTATTTGACATATTGTAAAGCATGAATCAGATTTGACCGTGATGCAGCCTTTTCTCTTTGATAAATTTATTTGTCTTTTCTCTATATATGGATGTATATATATATATATATATATATATATATATATATGTACTTACACATATATATATGGCCCGACACTCTGAGCTATTATCAGAGTCTGTCTTTGAATTATTTTGAGATATAACATGTTATGAGATTAATGCATGTACGTTTATTTATGCTAATGGTTATATTTACATATACAGTTTTTTCTTTTTTTTCTGTCACAGTGTAATCAGATGAAGGTCATTTGACCGAAATATTATATGCACACAACTGTTTGTTCCAATAAAGAATTGTTCCAATAAAGAATTACTTCTAATTTTCAAACCGTATATGAGTGCTGAATTTTTGGATTTTTTCAACACCAGAAAGAGGCGGAGAAAACTTCAGCCAGCAGTGAATGTCACAAATTCATTGGTTTAAATGTTAGAAAGATGCGAGAAATTAATCCCACAGTTCCCTGACTGATCTGCACAAAAATACCTAGTAAGTAAATAAAAGATCTTTGTTGCTGCTCTTTAAGTGTCCGAAACAAACTTGCTTTCTAGCTATGAAGTGAAAACAGAAGCGACAGGTACTGATTTGGATGTTACAGTTATGATTTATATAAATCACGTGCAAAACTAGACATATCTACACACCTTGGCATGCCATTAATGAGATTAGTAATAGCTGTCTGAGGAATATTCTGCCACACTGAATGCACATGGGTACACAAATCATCAAGATCTGCTGCTGGCAGCTTCCTCTGCAGTTACCAACCAACAGCATCCCAAATGTGCTCATAGTGAAGATGGGCCACTGTAATTTATATGTATAAAATATAACGAGGCTCTGTGTGGCGAGCATTGAGACTCTGTGTGGCGTGCGGCGGGAAGCGACGCTCTGTGTGTCTCTGTGCAGCGGGCGGCCCAGCCCTGTGCACCTTTGTGCAACGGGCAGCGAGGCACGGGCTATTCTAAAGATGTTGGCGGTGCTGGCTTCAAATAATGGTACCCATTGTCGGCCGATGCGCTGAGAGAGCTCTCAGCACTAGCTCTTGTCTGCCCACCCACCAACTCCGGCTGCCATTTCTTTGAAGCCGCCACTGCCGACATCTTCAGAATGGCCAGTGCACCTGCAGCGGGTACTAGCACAGAGCAGCACTGGATGTCCCAGCACAGAGCAGCGCCCGCTGCCATAGCGCAGAGCAGAGTCAGCTACCCCAGCACAGAGCAGTGCCAGTTACTCCAGTACAGAGCCGCTCCAGCTGCCCCAGCACAGCATTGCAGTCCGCAGTGAGTATCTGGGCCCCCCTCTGCACTGCTCGCAGCCTTGAAGTACTCCAGCACTGCCCCTGCCTCCTGTGACCCCATTCCACCACCACTGCTGCCCCACCTTCCTGGTAAAACAGCACCGGATTATAAAATGGACATCATATTTTGTTTTTTACCTTTGTTATCTATAAATTTGGGGTGTGTTTTAATATCTGGAGCGTCTTATAAAAGGAAAAATACAGTATTGTATTTTTTAGCAGTTATTCAATCAATTTTAGATGATAAAAAATTACAATTCTGTTCGAGCTTTTTTCTGTGATCTTCAATAAAATAATTATGATATATTTTTATTGTACTGTTCATAGTGGGCATGTTAATATTAGATATGTGCTTTTTAGGTTGTGTTTGTTTATTATTAGATTAAACTACATATTCTGAAAAATATTTTTTAACTTTTCTTTTTTAATTTGGAAAAAAAATATATATTTTAAATATTCATATACATACAACAGTCTCTATTGATCTCAGCATGCGAAGAATTAATTGAACCTCTACAAATACTGTACTAAAATATGAGTCCTTATTTCCCTGTGCCGTGTTTCCACTAGACAGGGAGATTACATGCTGTTAGGCATCGGTAGTCCTGGGATCACCAGGGACTGAGAATCTGCTAGTTTTTCACCTTCTTAATGGAAAGTGCCAAGTCCATTAGGATGTAAAAAAACAGCAAGTTGATGGGATGCTGTTAAACTGTTGAAAAATTGTAAGTTGCATTGCAATTGAATTTCACTTTTATAATCGTTCTACAAGAAATTATTCTTACCTACTGTAGAGACATTTTGTAATTATTTGATAATGGAATTCAAAGGGAAACTCCAAGTCATATCTCAAATAATTAGCAGAGTTCTAATCCAAATGCCTTCCCAAGAGAGGCATGAAAACATTATATTTCACCAGAGTTTCATATTATTTCCAATATAAAGGCACAAAAAAAATCATTTTGCAAGAGTATTAATCTAATTTTCCTATATTAAACTATGAAAAAAGTCCATTACTAGCAAGTGCCTCCTGTGCAGATCTTATGAGGACATCTCTACAAGTCAATTTCTAATTTAATTTCAAATTGAAAGTGAGAACTTTCCACAGTTCTTCATTTTCCCACCTAATTTCCCAATGTCACTAATGTGAAGATGAAAGCAAATTTATGATGCCTTTGACCATGATGACATATTCACACAATACATTTGTGCTGCGTGTATTACTACAATTTTCCAAAATCATGGTAAAACACATCAATTTGATAGCAATTTCAGAAAAAATTACAATTGCATTCTGTGAACATGGCACAATAGATAGAATAACACTGAGATCAGCGGTGGCACCTTCCCGGAATCCTTATGTAGGATATGATCACATGTCTAATTTCTGCAATTTTCACTATCATATTTTTAAGATTTGCAGAAATCCATTTTTGCTGACAAAGCAGCCATATGTGGGAGAAAAGTTCTGAAGACTATGTTTTACTTGTAATGCTTATGAAGATGGCTGCCTTTATAGATTAATATGTGCACAGTGGCTCAGTGGTTAGCACTGCAGCCTTGCAGCACAGGGGTCCTGGGTTCAATTCTCACCAAGGACACCATATGCAAGGAGTTTGTATGTTCTCCCCGTGTTTGCGTGAGTTTCCTCTGGTTTCCTCTCACACTCAAAAAACATACTGATAGGGAATTTGGATTGTGACCCCCAATGGGGACAGTGTTGCCATTGTATGTAAAGCACTGTGGAATTAATAGCACTATATAAACTAATAAATATTATATTATTATTAAATACTTTTCATTAAAATTTTCAGCCTGTGGTGCGGACTGCTGATAAATTCAAACAGTCCTCAAAGAATAGGTTTTTTTCTGCAGAAAAGAAGCAGCGCTCATGATTTTTTATTTTCTTTACCAAATTTTAGACTATGCATGCACTAAAGTGCAGAGCAAACACAATCATGAGCCAGGACGTGGGCAGGAAACAAAAAGAAGGAATGGAGCTGCAATCACGACTTATACTGCAGTCAAATTCAAAGCTGCAGTCATTATTACTGTGGCACCCCTGAGGCTTTAGTCGCCACAGGGTACTGCATCTCTTTTAAGATGTAGTACTCATTACGGGTAAGAAGAGGTTAATCACTGGTGTTTTTCCACTTACACAACATCACAGGTTAGAGGAGTGTTTAAACTAGGAATGGGGGGGCGAGGGTATTCACTTAGAATATAGAAGGGGAATGTAGTGCAGATAGTCACCAGGGCACAAGTAATGAAATTGGGGGTGGTATGGGGGGAAGGGTTAGGACAGTTAATACAGTAAGCAGGAATACAGGTACAGAGTTATACGTAACGTGCATGTACACTAATGCCCGAAGCCTCACAAATAAGGTGGAGGAATTAGAATTAATATTGTTGGAAGAAAATTATGATATAGTGGGGATATCAGAGACATGGCTGGATGAGAGCTATGACTGGGCTGTTAATTTACAGGGTTATAGCCTATTCAGGAATGACCGTACAAATAAGCGAGGGGGAGGTGTGTGTCTATATGTAAAATCATCCTTAAAACCCATCCTGCGTGACAACATATGTGAGGGTACTGAGAATGTAGAGTCCCTATGGGTGGAGATAAGGGG
Source organism: Anomaloglossus baeobatrachus (assembly GCF_048569485.1). NCBI lineage: Eukaryota > Metazoa > Chordata > Amphibia > Anura > Aromobatidae > Anomaloglossus > Anomaloglossus baeobatrachus. The sequence continues at coordinate 148,840,017 of NC_134360.1, forward strand.
GGGGAGAATGAATAATAAAATACTGATAGGGGTGTGTTATAAGACGCCGAATATTATGGAAGAGGTAGAGAATCTCCTCATAAAGCAAATTGATAAAGCAGCGAGTCTCGGAGAGGTAATTATTATGGGGGACTTTAACTATCCTGATATAAATTGGGGAACAGAAACTTGCAGTTCCAGCAAAGGAAATAGATTTTTGATAACAATGAAAGATAATTACCTTTCACAAATGGTACAGGACCCCACAAGAGGGGGAGCACTACTAGACCTTGTACTAACCAATAGGCCAGACCGCATATCAAATATACAAGTTGGGGGTTACTTGGGGAATAGTGATCACAAAATAATAAGTTTTCATGTATTCTTTAGTAAGATGTCTAGTAGAGGGGCTACAAGGACACTAAACTTCAGGAAAGCAAATTTTAAACGGTTGAGAGATGATCTTAGTGCAATAAACTGGGATGATGTACTAAGTAATAAATGTACACAAAGCAAATGGGAGACTTTTATGAGCATCCTGAATAGGGCTTGTGCAGAAAATATACCCTATGGGAACAAACATGCTAGAAATAGGAGGAAACCCCTATGGCTAAATAGAGCTGTAAGGGAAGCAATAAAAGAAAAACAGAAAGCCTTAAAAGAATTAAAGAGGGTAGGTAGTGATGAGGCATTATATAATTATAGAAAATTAAATAAAATATGTAAAAAGCAAATTAAGTTAGCTAAGTTTGAGACAGAGAGACTCATTGCGAGAGAAAGTAAAAATAATCCTAAAATATTCTTTAACTACATAAACAGTAAAAAACTGAAAAGCGATAGTGTTGGACCCCTTAAAAATAGTCTTGGTAAAATGGTGGAAGGGGATGAGGGTAAAGCCAACCTGCTGAATGACTTTTTTTCTACGGTTTTTATACAAGAAAATGCCATGGCAGATGACATGACCAGTGATACCATAAATTCACCCTTGAATATTACCTGCTTAACCCAGCAGGAAGTACGCCGCCGCCTCGAAATCACTAAGGTTGACAAATCTCCGGGCCCGGATGGCATACACCCCAGAGTACTACAGGAATTGAGTTCTGTGATAGATAGACCATTATTTTTAATCTTCTCAGATTCCTTAATAACAGGGTCGGTACCGCAGGACTGGCGCATAGCAAATGTGGTGCCAATATTTAAAAAGGGGACAAAAACTGAGCCGGGAAATTATAGGCCGGTAAGTTTAACCTCTACGGTTGGTAAAATCCTTGAGGGTTTCTTGAGAGATGCTATACTGGAGTATCTCAAGAAAAATAACCTTATGACAGAGTATCAACATGGGTTTATGAGGGATCGATCCTGTCAAACAAATTTGATCAGCTTCTATGAAGAGGTAAGTTCAAGTCTGGACCAGGGAAATGCAGTGGATGTTGTGTATATGGACTTTTCAAAAGCTTTTGATACGGTGCCACACAAAAGGTTGGTACATAAAATGAGAATAATGGGGATAGGGGAAAATATGTGTAACTGGGTTAAAAACTGGCTCAGTGATAGGAAACAAAGGGTGGTTATTAATGGTACGTACTCGGACTGGGTCTCAGTTCATAGTGGGGTACCACAGGGGTCAGTATTGGGCCCGCTTCTTTTCAACATATTTATAAATGACCTTGTTGGGGGCATGCGGAGTAGAATTTCAATATTTGCAGATGATACTAAACTCTGCAGGGTAATCAATACAGAGGAGGATAATTTTATATTACAGGGAGATTTATGTAAATTGGAGGATTGGGCTGAGAAGTGGCAATTGAAGTTTAATGTAGATAAATGTAAGGTCATGCACTTGGGTAGAGGAAATAACATTTATGATTATGTACTTAATTGTAGAACACTGGGTAAAACAGACACAGAAAAAGACTTGGGTGTATGGGTGGATGGTAAACTTCACTTTAGTGGACAGTGTCAGGCAGCTGCTGCCAGGGCTAATAAAATAATGGGATGTATTAAAAGAGGTATAAGTGTTCATGAAAAAAATATAGTTCTACCTCTGTACAAGTCACTAGTGCGACCGCACATAGAATACTGTGTACAATTCTGGTCACCGATATATAAGAAGGACATAGCTGAACTGGAGAGGGTGCAGAGAAGAGCGACCAAGATTATTAGAGGAATGGGTGGGCTGCAATACCAAGACAGGTTATTAATCTTGGGGTTATTTAGTTTGGAAAAACGAAGGCTTAGGGGGGATCTAATCACAATGTATAAATATATGAGGGGACAGTACGGAGACCTTTCCAAAGATCTTTTTACACCTAGGCCTGCGACTGGAACACGGGGGCATCCGCTACGTCTTGAGGAAAGAAGGTTTAATCATAATCACAGACGAGGATTCTTTACTGTACGAGCAGTGAGACTGTGGAACTCTCTGTCGCATGATGTTGTAATGAGTGATTCACTACTAACATATAAGCAGAGCCTGGATGCCTTTCTTGAAAAATTTAATATTACCAGTTATGTATATTAGATTTTATGACAGGGTGTTGATCCAGGGAACTAGTCTGATTGCCGGATGTGGAGTCAGGAAGGAAATTGTTCCCCATTGGAACTTGTTTGCCACATTGGGGTTTTTTTTGCCTTCCTCTGGATCAACATGTTAGGCTACGGGTTGAACTAGATGGACTTAGAGTCTCCCTTCAACCTTAAAAACTATGATACTATGATACTATGATACAGAACATCACAGAATTCAGGAATCCAGCCAGCACTTCAGTGCCGCCAGCCTTCTCCACCGCCCTCATCTCCCTGGGGCCCGCTGCACCTATGGGGAGCGATACCATCTCTGCTGCTATTACCATCCACCCCAGGGCACAGTGACAGGAGCGCCGGCTAATTCCTGGCCGTGTACCGCAGGTGTCGTCACGACAATCATCTTACTACAACCCCCATCATCCTCCCTCATTGTTAGTGTACACCTCGGGGCACGAATACGGTCAGGCCCCTGAGACATCCCAGATCACCACACCGACCCGGTGACAAGTAACTCAGGTACAAGACCCCGTGCCTGAATCCCCCCTGCCCTCTGGGTGTTACATTACAGTTACTTTATGTTTAGTGATGATGAGCGGACCCGTCATGTTCGGGTTCACTGGGAGCAGCCGGACTTAAGTTAACATTTTAGTTCAGCCCTGGAGCCTGATCTAAACCCCGAGCGCCATAGAAGTCAATGTGTACCCAAACGTATATGCTTTAAAATGGTCAGAGTAAGGGCTAAAGAGCTGCAAAAGGAAGAAAATTGTGGAGGACCCCAGAAACCCTTCTGTAAGAGGATCCTCACAGGGCCTGGTGCAGAGTAGCCACACAGAGTTTTTTAAGAGTATCTCCAAAAACAACTTTTTTAAGAGGACCCCATAAATTATTTTTAAGAGGACCTTCACAAACTCTTTTTTAATAGTACCCCCACAGAGCCTGTGTAACGGCAAGCCACCCACTAAGCAGGACCCTGAGATACCCCGAAACCCTTTAACCCCCATACAGGGATCTGGAATTACTGCAGGGTACAGGGGTTCACTGCCTATGGTAGGCTGTAGTCCAGAGATAGGGATAGTCGACAGGCCAAGGTCAAACCGAGATGTCAGGCGAGGTACTAAACAGCAAGCAGGAGGAATGTCCAGAAAACAGGCCAAGGTCAAACCGAGATGTCAGGCGAGGTACAAAACAGCAGGCAGGAAGGGACATCAATAAACAAAGCCGAATTCATTTGAGACATAAAGCAAGGTGCACAGTACCAGGAAGGAGGTGGCTCAATGCAACACAAAACTATCTCTGAGAAGGAACCAGGGACACTGAAGGATATGAAAAGGGTGTGGTGCCTTCCCATGGGCTGAAGTAGGAGCTGATACTAGCTGGAAGGCACACACCCCTACAGTCAGTCAGCAGTACTGCAAGTTCCAGCCAGACCAAGCTTGGTGAATGTGCGGTGACTCCGCCTACCAGAGCCACTGGAACTGGCTTCTCCCCCATCTCCAGCACAGCCTGCAGTGTGAGCAGACATCACCAGAGCAGGCCCTGGTGGAGACGTGACAGTAGAGCGGCGCCTTGTGACCGGGGCAGACATCGCCGGAGCAGGCCCTGGAGACATCACAGCCTGGTGCAGAGTGGCCACACAGCAGTTTTAAAGAGGACCACAGAGTGGCCACACAAAGCATTTTTTAAGAAGGCCCCACAAACCCTTTTTTAAGAGACCCCCACAAAACCTTTCTTAAGGGGACCCCCACAAACCATTTTTTAAGGTAATCCCCACAAAGCAGAGAAACAGAGCCTTTTTTAAGCTGCCCTCACAAACCTTTATTTAAGAGGACCCTCACTGAGCCTGGTGCAGAGTGGCCACACACAGTCTTTTTTTAAAAGGGCCCCACAAATCGCTTTTTAAAAAGGACCCACTCAAACTCTTTTTTAAGAGGATCGCCACACATCCTTTTTTAAGAGGTCACCCACAAAGCCTGGTGCAAGTGGCCACACAGCATTTTTTAAAAGTACCCACACAGAACCAGGTGCACAGTGGTAAGACACAGTCTTTTTTAAGAGGACCCCCACAAACCCCTTTTAGGGAGGACCTCCAAAAACCCTTTTTGAAAGAGGATTCCCCAAGGGTCTGGTGCAGAGTTGCCACAGAGAACCTTTTTAAGAGGACCCCCACAAATCCACTTTTATTAAGAGGATCTTTTAAACCTTTTTTTAATCCCTTCACATGGCGATTTTCATTTTTTTATTTTTCTTCCCATTCTTCCAAGAGCCATACATTTTTATTTTTCCCATAAATATTGACATATGAAGGCTTATTTTTTACAGGATAAGTAGTACTTTTAATTGAAACTATTAGTTTTACCATATAATGTACTAGACAACAGGAAAAAAAAATTCCAAGTTCGGCAAAATTGCAAAAAATGTGCAATTACACAATAGTTTTGGGTGTTTTTTATTTACCATATTCACTATATGGTAAAACTGAAGTGTCCATATGATGTCCCACATCAGTATGAATTTGTAGATACCAAACCTGTATACTTTTACTTTTATCTAAGTGTTGAAAAAAGTTTGTCCAAAAGAAGAATAGCGCTTTTGTTGCCATTTTCCGAGACCTGTAGCGTTCTCATTTTTCAGGATCTGGAGCTCAGTTTGGCTCTTTTTTTTTGCATCTTGAGCCAACGTTTTTAATTACACCATTATTTAATAGATGTGCTGTTTTGTTTGCCTGTTATTGCATTTTAAAGAAATGTTGTTGCGACGAAAAAACATAATATTGGCGTTTGGATTTTTGTTCTCTCCACACTGTGTACCAATCAGGTTAATTGATTTTGTATTTTGATAGCTCAGGAACTTCTGAACTCAGTGATACCAAATATGTGTATTTTTGAAAATTCTTAACTGTTTTATTTTCAATGGGGCGAAAGGAGGGTGATTTGAAATTTTAGGGTTTTTTAATGTTTTCATATTTTTTAAAACTTTTTTTTGACATGTATTATTTGTCTTACCAGTCTTAGGGGACTTTATCATCACATTTTAAAAAGGACATTCAGAAGTTAGAGTCAGTTCAAAGGTGGACAACTAGACTACTACAAGGAATGGAAGGACTCCCATATGATGAGAGATTAAAAAGTTGGGTTTGTTTAGCTTAGAAAAAAGAGATTTAGAGGAGATCTCATTCATATGTATAAATACATGTGTGGTCAATATAAAGGACTTGCAAATAGCGTATTCCTTTTAAAGACAATTCTAAGGACCAGAGGGCATTCACTGTGAGTGGAAGAAAGGCAATTCTGGAAGCTAAATAGAAAAGGGTTCTTTACAGTTAGAGGTCCTGCACAGGCGCACTTTGATCTGCCCTGACTAATGCAGATCAAAGTATTGTAGTGCACCTGCGCGGTACCTCAATGTCGGCTATTGTAGATTATGTAGAACGCGTCATCCACACTAGCTTCAGAAGAAAGAGGACAAAGATGGCCGAAAGAGGAGGAGAACGGAGGTGCCCATCTGACCAGTCTGCTCCTCACCGACCATTAGGTGAGAATTCTAAACATCCAGTGACAGGTTTCCTTTAAACTGCATCATGTGAATGCCATGACAGAAGAATATAAAATGATGTCTATCAATCCATTCAGAAGCCAAGAGGTTGACATCCAGACAAAATATCAGTTAACATCTCGGCTCATCACAAGGTCTATCAGTTCTGGCGTGAGAAACATGGCAGTGGAAGGGGCTCAGATGCTTCGTAATAGCGAGAACACAGATGTCCGTGCAAGCACCATGTGACACACTTTACATAAGTTTGGAATGGTGACTTAAAAAAAGATGAAGAAACCTCTGCTTCAATATCATTATAAGAAGTGTTGGCTTGAGTTCACAAAAAAATATGAAAAGTGAACAATAGAAGAATGAAATAGAGGGATCTGGAGCAATGAGACGAATGTCAAAAGACTAGGCCCTATTGTATGCAAATAGGTCTGGAAAAAAGCAAGAGAAAAAGGGGTTAACAGATCGAGAATTTGAAGGTAGTTTCAAGTTTGGTGGAGGAAGATTGATGATATGTGGTTGTTTCACAGCCAAAAGCATTGGATACTTGACCAGATTCGATTTTGGTACAATACTGAACTAAATGTGAGAATCCTACAAGATGAGCTGCCTCTCTACACTTAAGTATTATGGGTATGAAAGGACAACATAGGGTCCCAGCAGGACAACGTCCTGAAGCATACTTGAAGGATTGCGATGAAATGGTTCAATGACAATAAAGTAGAGGTGCGGGATTGGCCATCACAGTCCCAAGATTTCAACCCAATAGAACACTTGTGAGCAAAGTAGAAGAAAAAGCTGTATACATACCCAAGTGAGTCTGACCAGTATACACCAACATTGGGAAAATGTACAAGAGACCTCGGATAAGATTTCAGTTGAGATATGCTTGAATGTGATTGATAGCATGCCCAGAAGGAATCAGACAGTGTTGTAAGCCAAAAGTAGATTTCCAAAATATTTACAAGATAATAAAAATTTCCATTTAGATTTTTAGCAGCAAAACAGTAACAATGCAGTGACATGACAAAAATCTGCATAATAAATCATATGCTAAGTAATTGCAGGTCAAATTTATATATTAGATAGCAATAATGATTGTCTGTAAAATGAAGGCAGTTTCATGGTTTACGGTTACAGCTGTAGTGCATGAGGAAATATGGAGCCTGAAAGTCAAAAGTTTAAACCATTGTTGCCCTTTTGCTTATCAGTGTACAACAGCTCCTCATAAGTATTTAGTAATTCATTTTATCTCACATTATTTCCACTCAAAGAGACTCTACGTCACATTAGATGAGTTTTGATTCTATTAAAAGGAAAAAGCGCACATAGGGTCTTATAAATCACATAAGTCACACAGTGGGTAAAGAATTGTCAGATACTCACCCTTGTGGTTGTATGAAACACAACCAACAGACAAGCATAAGACTAGCAGCTGCGGCTACTGACAAGGATCCAGTCCAAAGAAAAAACAGAGTGGTATTAGGAGATCCGCGCTTGCCAGTAAGAAGGTCCAGACTAAGGTAAAAGAATAATGTCTTTATTCTTCCAGTCAAGACCCGACGCATTTCGGGAATACGTGCTTACCCCTTCATCACGTGTTTAAATGACCATAAAAAAGGAGAACCACCACACACTTATATAAAATCAAAAGACCCACCTATAAAGATGGTTGTACATTTGAAACGCACATGTAATGCCCTGGCGCCGCCAGGTGATCACAGAAAAACACACACCCCACACAACAACATCCCAACATCAGGTTCCATCTGCCAGAAAACTCCTAGCTACTCCCCTCAGGGTAGGAAGGACACACCATTTGGCGGGACTAGGCGGATTGGGAGCGCCCACCTGGGGGTCTTGAGGATCCGGAGGAGGGAACCAGTCAGTTAAGTGCTAGTTCAAGTTGAAGTTGGAGGTGCAAGTTGGAGGAGTCAAGTTTGAGCCTAGTGAAGGGTAGCTAGGGTAGTGGCCCTGGTCTACTGGCTAAGTGGCAAGCAGTGGACCGTGTCCAAAGGCGACGGGAGTCTGGTCGCGGGAGATCCAGAGTGGACCGGGACAGGGTTGGAGCCCGCCGAAACCGACAGCAGAGATCCGGTCCGGAAACTGTGCACAGGCGGGGTACCTGGACCCTAATTAGAAGACGGTTGCAAGCCCCTTCTCTAATTAACCAGGCCAGGAGGAAGGTTCAAGACGTTGTTTCAGTGTGTTAGCCCAGATAGAGTGAAATGGCAGCCCACCGCGGGGGATAGGGTATCCGCAACAACCCACTGAGATCCCAAGGGTCAGGTTTCGCGGGCACATCTCCCAACCAAAACTAAAACGGGAGTGGACTTCCCCATTCCATATGAGGTCGTCTAAAATAGAAGGAAAATACAAAGTGCCGGAGGAAGGGACATTGGTACACTAGCCGGGTGTGGGAACCATATACACCCTGAAGCGGCAGTCGGCCACTGACACCTTGGTTTACCAGCAGACTTGTGTGCATATATTCAATCGTGAGTACACCAACACCCTCCGGTCCAGCCCGGTGCATCACCACCAACAGCCATCACCTCCCGTGTCTTGGACACTGAGCCCCGAGGCATCCACCCCTACCCACGGAGGGGTTAACATCCAGCTGCCACTCCATCACCCCCAGGTGCTCCCCAACAGCAGTGGTGGTACTCCACCTTACCATACACCGTGGGTGGCGTCACGAACTGTCTACAACAATCCCCTGTAAATATTACATCCCCTTTTTATTTGAGTGTCCGCATGACCCCCGGGTACGGAGATCCCTCGAGCCACTGCAGATCCGGATCCAAGCAGCCCGGCTGCTGACATGGGGGCGGCACACCTCAAAACCTGGCGTCACGAACAGGATTGTAACCCCTCCACCTACCTGGTGGAAGTGTGCCTTGTTTTGGACTGTAAACGGTGCTCCGTTTCAAAGTTTTTCGACAGCCGCCAATTTGCCGCCATTTTTGGGCGCGAAAAACAACAAGCCCACCGTGAAGTTGAAGCCCCGCCCCCTGGGAACGCGGGCGGAAGTTGGTGACTCCCCTGACAGGAAGCGCAAAGGACAGTGGGTCCCGCGAGACTGCTGTTGAAAAACCAAGGGGGAGTTCAAAAAATGCGGCATGTGACACAAGGAGATAAAAGGCAGGGACACAAGGACTTTGCTAAATCTCGTTCCTGAACAAGCAAGCGGCAGGATGTCTCAGGGGTCCGACAACCAGCAAGTGGAGAGGCCCGTTCCCGGGACCGCCGACTGGACTGAAGCACAGACGGAGAAGATGTGCCGGAGGATACAGGCCCAGGCACATTTCATCATGACGTGGTGGACCACCGAGATGAAAGGCCTGGCTGCAGCTGTCTGGGCGCGTGAGATGGAGATTGCCTCGGAGGAGCGGGTAAGCAGTGACCCATACCCCTATGTTCCGCAGGAACCGGCTGTCCCAGCTGAGGGGCCCAGCCTGCTCCCGTCCGCCATATCGCCTCCCTCACCACCCGTATTCGCGGCCAAAACCCTGATCGGCCCGCTACCCCTGATAACGGTAGCGGAACCCGTCCTGTCTGAAAAAGAGGACCCAGCAATGGGGACCTCGGGCCTTACCTGCATCCCCGCTCTGACACCTGTCCCAGCCCCACGCCGGACCGCAGTCCGGAAGACATCCCCTCCGGCCCTGAGTCAGGCCGCAGCCTCAATGACGTCGGCTCCGGCAGTCCACCCAGCCGCAACTAAGATGACGTCGGCTCTGGCAGTCCACCCGGCCGCAACGGAGGCGGTGCCCGATCAGAAGTCACCTGCGGCAGCCGTATGGGTTGCTACCCAGTGCCCGATCCTGGTTGTGGAGCAGCCGGGATGTACTTGTAGGGAAGCAGAGAAGGCCAGTGAAAGATGGGGCCCTCGGCAGAGAGAAAGGCCGGTCGTAACCAGCACCGAGGTCATCCGTGTGGGCATGTGTGTGGGCACACACATAGTATAATATGCTCCATAGAATTAAAAAATCACACATTAAACATCACACAACATCAATATACATATAATCATTTGATTAATTTACTCTAAATACAAGAATTATAAAATTCAAATAAATAAGGATATCAATAAAAAAAAATATACGATGTTTAATGTGTGATATTTTATAGGCCATCAGTTCAACCAGCTGATATTATTTTTTGATAAGGGGCAGGATTTCTTTCTACTTACCAATAGTTTACAGCTGGTGTTGTGACTTTCCATGGCTTTTTTGCATCTCTCTTACTTCACATTTTAAATATTTTTTCCCTGTTACATTTCTCATTATTACACATAATATATGGACATTTTTTATTTGACTTCTTTGCCTGTTTTGATTGGATGGGTTTCTACTGACATCTGGTGAGAAACTCATGTCAATAGCAACTTTAGAAATATATTAGAAAATTTGTGACATATTTGATACATGTAATTAGGGATGAAATAGATTTTGGGGGGTTTATTAAATGTTTTAGGCCCTGTGCGCACTTACCGGTTTTTGCCGCGGATTTCCTGCAGTTTTGCTGCATGTTTCGCTGCAGAAAATGTTCATATCATCTCTGCAGTGATTCACCAGCAAAACCTAAGGGAAAAAAAAATCCTGTGCGCACTAGGCGGAATTTGACAGATGCATGTTTTGCTGCGGGAATCCCGCAGCAAAAACAATTGCATGTCACTTCTTTTCCGCACGTCGCTGCGGGATTTCACTACATTGACTCCAATGTAATCGTGAAATCCCGCAGGGAATAACGCAGGCAGCAAATTCTGTGCGGTTCACTGCGTTTTCCTGCGTTATTCCCTGCAGTATTTCGCAGTTTACCTGCAGTAATGTATATCGCTTGTCTGCGGTTTTGCAGGGAAGTGATGTCATTATGACAGGAAGAGGAATCGGAGCAGAGCGTAAACACACACACAGATCACAGACATAGAACACACACACCGACACAAACATATAGAACACAGACATATAGAACACACATAGAAAGCAAACGGAAATATAGAAAACAAAACACGTGGGCTCTGCTGTATTTTTACCTTCCAGCCGAGGTAAGCACACAGCGGCGGCCCAGTATTCTCAGGCTGGGGAGGGCGAGGGGCAGGGTTAATGTCCCCTGCCTCCCTCCCACCTCCCGCAGCCGAGAATATCAGCCCGCAGCTGCCCCGGGACTCTCGCATCCAGTATGCGGCAGCACCGGAGTGTCCCCAGCTCTTCCTGCTGCCGTGATGCAGTGGCAGTCAGGGTAATACAAGGAGTTAATGGCGGCGGATTGTCTCCACTAAGTCCAGGCTTGATCATGGCAGCGTCTATGAGACAGCTGACATGATCAACCTGTAAGTAAAGTGAAAAAACACACACACACAGAAAAATCCTTTATTTTAAATAAAACACAAATAAGCCTCGTTCACACTTTTATTAATCCCTCCCGAAACAAAGCTCCAACGTAATCCACATCCTGCAATGCTTGCATCCAGCCGCGACTGACACACAGCGCTGAATGCAGCCTCGCAGCGAGACAGCAGAGGTAACCACAGGGCATTTCCCACGGCCGGTAATGTGAACTCACATTACCGCTCGGGAGAAATGCAGCGATCTGTCCTCTATCTATCTATCTATCTATCTATCTATCTATCTATCTATCTATCTATCTATCTATCTATCTATCTATCTATCTATATATCTATTCTTCTATCTGTCTATTTATCTATCTACTACGGTATCTATCTCAGAAGGAAATTATTATTATTTTTTTCAAAGTCTTTTTTGCATTGAATGCAATAAAACACATGTACCAATCCGCACGCGGCAAAACTGCGGCAATACCGCAAACAATACCGCGGTAAAACCGCAGCAAACCGCAGCAAACCGCATGAGGTTTTCTGGTGTGGTTTGCCACGTTTTTTTACTGCGGGTGCAGTAATCTTTCAATGCCTGCGGAATTTTCTTGAGAAAATTCCATTTTCCAGTGCGCACAAAGCCTTATATTGTCTTATTTATAATCCCTTCTGCAATTTATATTGTCACCTGCAGAATGAATTAGTTGAGAATCAATCAGTCACCCAACAGTATTATTTTGACAGTCAGTTTGTAACTTTTATGTTTGTCTTCTTCTGAGCTACTCTCAGTTGATTTAAGACCCCAGATCACATTAGAGTTGAATGTGCAGAAAAAAAGAGCCTGGAAAGCAAACGGTGCAAAAGTTTAAAAACAAATAGCAAAAAATACAGTTGTTAATAAAATATCCTCAAAGGTGAGCAACCCATTTAAGGAATTCTGTTCAACATTTTTAATTCTCTTCTTTTATTTATGACATCTATATATTTCAGGAAGTAGTAAAGGGGTAAGGTATAACCATATCTGCAAACTTTGCAACAATGTATATTGCACATCACTATTTTTCTTTAAATTAATATGTCAGGATGGGCTGGTGATATTTTATGTATGCTTGTGAGTTTTTTTTGTCCAATGAATGTTTATTTATCCAATTCCAGTCTTTGTTAAGAGTTGTCTATAATGATGAGCGAATATACTTTGCACCATTCGTAACTCACACGAATATTAACATATTTTCAATATCCGTTACTCATTGAGTATTTTGCTCCTCACCTTGTGGGTTTCGAGACCCCTCCCAGCATGTTTGGCATCTGATTTTCAGCCACTATACATGCTGGGATTGCTTGCAAATTACAGTAATGCCATCTTTGCTACTGACATTACTATGATTGGGAGTCGCAGTGAAAAAAAAAGACTTCTGGTCATTAGCGCAGGAAAATATACTTACCGAGTTTCACTGTCACACTATGTCCTGGTCCGCTCATTAAACCTTATTATTATGCACTGCTTCCCCAGTCCACCCTCTGTGCTGACATCTGTGATAGGTTAAAATCCTGCTTTTCTCGCCCATTCTTGCTGCCAACATCTGTGGTTCCAATGAATAATTGGAAAAAAGGATGTAGAGTCCCCGGCTTTTTTTAAATATTTAAATAAATAATTTTAAAAAAAGTGTGCTGTCCCCTCCGAATTTTGATACCCAGCCAAAACAAAGGCCACAGCTGGGGGCTGGCATTCTCAGGCTGGGGAGTCTCATAGTTATTGGGCCCATCCAGCCTAAAAAAAGCAGCTCACAGCCGCCCTGTTTTACGACAGTCATACTTGGTACAGTCGGAACCCAGCTGTGAACTACCAGTGATCTGACTGACATTACCATTTCTCCCAGTCAGGTACCCCCACTGCTGTCAGTGTTTCTTGAAGTCTGCAGGCACTGATCATGTTATTGGTCACTGCAGACTCAGGATGTAGCAAAGCTGAGATTGTTGTTGAAACTCAGGTGGATTACAATGGACCTGTGGGATTAATAAATTGGTAAAAGAGGGTGTTTTTTTTAATTTAAAATAACGGAAGTTTGTCTGTTTGTGTTTATTTATTTTTACTTAAAAGGTTAGTAATAAGGGCAGTCTCATAGACCACTTTCCATTCCTAATCCAGGGCTTGATGGCAGCTGTGATTTTTTGACAAATCATACCTGTCATTACCTCTTATATTACCCCAATTGTCAACACACCAGGGTAATCGGAGTGAGCTGGGTAAGGCTTTGTATTTGTTGGCTTTATCTTGGCTTTGTATACTGTCTTTATTTATAACAGGAAAAAGGGAAAGGGGAAACATAAAATGAGGTGTAGCAAGCATTATAATTACTTATTTTACAATTTTTGTCATTTTTTAACAAACACTAGGCTTTAGATATAATTTGAAAGGCAACATTAAAAAAATAAATAAATAAATAAAAATATACAACTCCAGGATTCCTAGCAACTATTACTATGCAAAAGAAACATACTGCAAATAATATAAGGCAAATTTTGCAAACAGTAAGAAAATTCAAACAACTAATATATGTAGAAAAAACAAAACAAAACAAGAGAATAACATCAAAGCTCGTATATCTTAAGGGTTGGGTTAAATTTAAGAGACCACAGATGCCACCTCTCAGCATATCTAGAAAAGTTACCTTCCTTCAGGGCTATGTTGTACTCATATATTTTGTGTAAGGAAACCCTATCTATAACTTCTTGTATTGAGGGGACATCTATTTCCTTCCATTTGGACGCTAGTAAAGATTTAATGACCAAAAGAATATGGCAAGTAATTTGTTTACACTGCTTTTTCAACTCCTCCAAACCAATAGATAGGAGAACTAGCTCAGAGGTCAAATGAATTCTAACTGAGGTCACCATATATATAAGATGTTCTGTGTCTTTCCATAGGGTACCCAACAAAGGACAACTCCAAAAAATATGGAAAAAAGAGCCAATACAGCCACAACCCCTCTCTACAAAGACTTGAATTAGAGGATGAGATGACATTCAAGCTCTGAGGCGTATAATACCATCTACTAAGTAATTTATAGTGTGTTTCCTGCAAATTAGCACAAGCACAATTCGTATATGTGTGTTTCAAGGAAGTTTGCCATCGTTTAAGCGAGAATGAGCAATCCAGATCTCTTTCCCAAGATTTCATATACTGTAATTTAGTCAATTGGAGATCATCATTGAATATTCTGTAAATGTTACTAGTCTTCCAGAAGATCTCATTAGTCGGATTGTGCAAAAGAACAATCAGTAATCTCGGAATCTTGAAGGCAGAAGTTGTTGTATCTGCCAAGAATTCACTTATCCTAACCCAATTAATCTTTTCTGTATCAGGAAGATGGTATACCCCAGCAAGAGCCTCAAATCCTAAAAGAGAATTATTTCTTAATAAATTACACATGTTTAAAATTCCCTTCTTTTTCCAACCATCTAGTTTAATACGTGGGATTAATAATTCTAAAAAAATCTAACAAGACCCCTCTAAAATTGCTGAGGGGTTCACTCTGGCGTAATAAAATATCTTGCAGTAATCTCCACGCTCTTATTTCTGCCTTGGTAGTCGGAATATCCACTAAACGTTTGTTTCTTTTTATTAAATATGACAAGATCACATCCCGTTTATGACGATTATGGCACAGGCCTTTCTCAATGTACATCCAACTATTGTTAAAATGATCCAGTAATGTGTTTTGGCTTTGCTTGACCAAATTCGTCAAATAATAGGCTTGGATATTAGGCAAGCCAATACCTCCATTTTTTTATGCTTAAATAAGGTAAGTTTAGAGATTCTGGGAACCTTCCCCTGCCAAACAAAAGATGAAATCTGTGCTTGTATTTTAATCAATATTTGTTTAGGGATAGTCAAGGGCAGACAACGCATTATATACAAAATTTTTGGTAGAATAAGAGCTTTATAAGAGACTATTTTCCCTACCCAGGACGTTTCAGTGATTTTTAAGGTATTCAAAGTGGCTTGAATTACATCTAAGGCGCGCCTGACATTAACCGAAATTATTTTCTGTAAATTAGAAGGGATAATTATACCTAAATATAGAAGCTCATTGGACGACAAGTCGAACGTTATTTCTAAGTAGTGTGACAGCCACAGGGAAACTTAGTGAGTATGATTTTCATGCTTTTAATCAACGTAATACTCACACAACATTATTCCAAATGTGAATCTGAAATGTTCCCAGGCATCTTCCCCATGCTGTTATCAGTTTCAGCACTTTTCCATTTATTGTAGCATTTTTACTGCCCTCCCAAACTGATTTCCATGGTCCTCCTAAAAATTTGAGTTTCCTATTGACTAAAATTGGGTTCGTTATTTGGTACGAATACACGAATAATAGAAATTATTTGACTCAAATAATCCAAGCCCAAATATTTCCCTATTTGCCCATCTCTAATGGGCTATAGTGATACAGAACAATAAGATCCTCACTATGATTAATGAAATTGGGCAGTACACAAGATGGTCTTTGTTATCAGGATGTTCTGTTCTGCTGCAGTTTCCCTCTGTAATCTTATATATACTTGATTGGGTTAGAAATTCAATTCATTGGACATTTCTTTCTTGATGTGCTACAAAATGGCAATAATATTCCATAATTTGTACACAAGCAAGTAGATGATTATTTTTACACATTAAAATTCTATGAAGTGGAGACTATGTAGAAGATAATTATATGTAATTGCTAATTTGTGACAATTCAACTAACATTTTTTGAAACATTAAAGCAGCTATATAAAAAGTATAAAATCACTCAATACTGCTACAAAATCAGGCAATTATTTAGCCACTACGTAACAGTAATTATTTGCTATTATAGATGTAAAAAACTGTATATGTCCATATCCGCTAATGTGAAAATATAAAAACTGATACATTTTATGTTATTGCCTAGTTCGGTAATATGTTCTTGTTTGTAAAAATATGAGTAGTGGTAACGAGTGAGCGTTCTTTCCACTGCTCGATAATCGATTGAGCATTGGGGGTGCTCGGGTATGCTCAGTGCTTGGCCGAGTATCTTAAGTGCTCAGATGTGTCATTTGCAAAACAGCAAATACAAAGTACTGGCTCGCATCAGTCAATAATGCGAGCTGGCACCCCAGAGAGTCACTTGCAGTCTCTGAATAGCTCTAGCTGAGGGTAAAAACAACATTTTCATATGAAGTGTGTCCAAAAAAAAAACCCTTCCTCAACTGGAAACGATTTTTACATGGTGGACTGTATGTAGGCAGCAAACAGAACTGAATTGCCCAACCAATCATTGACTTCCATTACACTCACCATTAGAGTGGAACTTATCAGAGCATCTGACCTGCTTGACTCGAGTAAAGAGCACTTGACGATTGTAGTAACACGCCCTCATCGGGGCCTGGGGTCACTTGTTACCGGGCCGCTGCTCTATCTCTGTCTGGGAGGATGTCACAGCGACAGGGCCCGGTTCCGTGGTCCCGGTGGTGTCGTTAATAAATGGCAATGATGATGGGGAAGTATTTACAGAGGAGATGTCGTGACACCATCTGTGGTATACAGCAAGATAGGTGCCGCCGCTGCCGTTCAGTTCCCTTGGGGTCGGTGGTGACGCAGCAGAGTTGGAATAGCTCTCCACAGGTAGAGCTGGGCCCCAGGGCTGTTGGGAGTAGTAATCTGTAATGGCAAAGGGCAGGGCCGAAGGTGCAGGGAATAACCGGACAACACAGGGATGCAGTCACAAGGTCTTTACTCACAGTTTAAGAGTTCCAGGTTAACATGTTTAGACAAATGCTGCCCTTGGGGTGCTGAGTCCTGCTGTGATGGGCCCTAGCCGATCCCGGATAGTTTGGAGGCACAACTTGGTACACCCTTCTGTGTTCCTTTCTTGGTTGTCTTCCTGCGCTGACCTCTTGTCCCGCGCCTGCACACACAGAGCCCCGAGCCGGTGTCCGCAGATCCTGTTGGGTAACTTGAAGCTCTATTCCTTGGCCCTATGTGGTCACCTTTTCACTGGATATATGTGGATGTGGCTTCAGCACTTGCAGTAACCTCAGCCTCCAGTTAGCTAGCTGAGCCTTAAAGTTCTCCTCTAGTTGAGGGGCCAGTTCCTTTCTGCGACCAAGTCTCTGCACTCCGGTATGCCGTATGTGGAACGAGGCCATGGTTGTATGGTGCACTTCCCGTGGGCTCTAGGACCCCTTCAGTCGTGTGCCTGGGCCGAGCTGCACCAGCTCCAGACCACAGATCTTCACTCCTCTGCTCCTTCTTTCTGACTGGCTAATTTCCACAGTGTGCGCCCACTAACTAGACTCCACCTCCCAGCTGGCTTAGGGGACAGTGCTACTACAAGAGGATAGCTATTTAGTGCACTAGGCCCTAACAATGGCTTGATGGAGTGTCCTATACCAGTTTGTGACCCCCTCCTTACCCAGGAATTAAATATCACACCTCTGGATGAGGTGCAGTACCTTTGTGGCGACTGAAATCTCATGTGCGTCACAGTAGTGTGCACTCATCATTTCTCATTATGAGTAGCAAGCAAGGTAGTGCTCGCTCATCACTAGTGAGCAGCAATATAAATGATTATTCCCAAATTCACAATGTCCTATTAATGTGTGCATGTATTTATTCATTTCTGTCAAAGTAACCTATTTTAAATGTCTTGCTTTGCACAAATCACCCTATAAGAATAACCCCGCACGCACAATATTTAATCTTAATTTGCCATTGAAATAATTTTGGAGTAGTTCTGCCTCATGTTCATTAGTGTGCAGTATAGTCTCTCTAAATTGGTATACTGCCGACATAGCTGTACTGTGATTAGGATTGATTAGTGATTAGTAAAACGCTTCTATAATAGAATTATCAAAAATAACAGATAGAGGGAGGTACAACAGGCAGAAGGGTGGGAATCACTAGGAGTCCCTGTACCGCAGCTTCAATTATGCTGGACTGTTTAGCTGTTAAAGACCCTCTCTTTTGTGTTTCTTAATGGTCTGAATGCTGTTCTTCACTTGGAAAGAAGGCTTTATCATTAGTTGACTATCATTGACGTGACTAGCTGGCGCACAGCCATGGTCCAACCACACCCTTTATTGTGATAAGCAGCACATTTTCTATAGACAATTTACATACAGAGCCTGGTGTGGACAGGGCAACTTTCTCAGCTCTGCTGCATGTCTGAATCTAAAAATGCTGGGTCCGAATCACTGCATCTAGCAAACTAAGTGATACATAATTGGAAAAAGGGTCTCTTTTTCTGCATTATACAGCTCTTGGATGATGTAGTAAAAGTCTGCTGACAGATTCCTTTAAAGGACTTGTTTTTTGCATGGTGATGCAGTGTTTTATGGAAACCAATTTAGAATACAGTATTTTGATATCTTTTAATTTCATTTTGTTTCTTTATGAAATGTACAGTATGTGTTAAGAATATTTTCATAGAATATACTTTTATGGATTCATCGATCCCACATATTTCTATTTTTGCTTTATTTCTTTTCTTTTTTTGTATTGGGAAAATAGGGTTAATTCAAACTTTTATGGTTTTATTTTTCAAAATTTTGTTAACAATTTATTAACTTTTAACTTATTTTTTAGCCCCTTTAAGGAATTTGAACCTGCAATACCTTGTTCGCTGGTATTATAGATCACCATACATTAGTATTGCATTATATTGTCAAAATGACTATCTCCTATAAAGCCCAGTTATACAATGGGCTGCAAGAAAGTAAAAAGCTGGTTGTGACACAAAAAATTAGTAGTCCTTCTACAGTCATGGATAACCTATTGACATCCACTCCACACAGCTTTTAACACTAGAAGTCCCAGAAATTTCGAGCTCCAAAGGTTCCAAAGGTAGAAATGTTAAATGACCCCTCTCTGGGACTTCTAGTGTTAAATGCTGCTACAAGAGCATGACAGTTGCATGTGAATGGTTAAACCGCACCCATCACTTATCGCCGGTAGCTGATTTTGGAGGCAAGAGCCCTTTCTGTAATACAGCCACTACCCACTCTATATGAATGGGGTTCACGTCATGAGTCCAGTCCATACACTCCCACCCTACAAAGGACTTCTGGTTTGTCCTACCTTGGTAATGTGTTAATCTCAACTTTACAGGTAACATGTGGGTAGACTTACGTTGCCTGAATGACAGGCATCATGAGTGAGAGACTGGCTATGTAACTACTGCAGCATTTCAGAGAAAGCATAGTGTTGTGAACGTCATCTGTGTGGGTGCTGTTCTGAAGCTCCCTCTGTTGGCCAGGAAAGGAAGTGGAGCTAAATCTGAGCCATTGACTCAGACAAGTGTTGGTGTTAATTGGAAATTGGGGAAGTCCTATTGCAGACAAGTCTAGTCTATATAGGAGAGCACTTTCTGCCCGGCTGACGCCGGTTATAATTGTGTATTCCCTGTCTCTGTTCCTGGCCTGGAGATTTGTCCTTCCCTGTATCCCTGAGCAAGACTTCTGCAGATAAGTTTCAGCTTTGCCTTGCTTTCTTGTTAACACCTTAGGGTGTTGTTTTTACTTGTTTGCTGTGTATCTGTTTTCTTGCAGGTGAAGCTTTGCTTCAATTGTGCTGTGAGCATGGGGGGTTTCCCTTGTGCTGGCTTTCCTGCAGGAAAAGGGATTTTTATCCCTGTCTAATTTGATTATTTGCTCTTTTGTATTTTTGTGTTCTTTTTTGGTATTTTGTCTCTCCCATTATTTACAAGAGTACCTGGTATAGTGGGGGTGAGCTCGTATGACCTCCAGGGCCATATTTACTATCAGGAGTTTGGTATTTTTCTATAGGGATTTTGCACTGACCACAATCAGTTCCTTTCCGGTGCTTTGTATCAAGTTAGTTGGGCCTTGCCTTTGCTAATTCTATTTGTCCTATTTGAGTATTGTGTTTTTCTAAATCACCGTAATCTTTATATGTGGGGGGCTACCTATTCCTTTGAGGACTACTCTGAGTCAAGATAGATTTCCTCATTTCATTTTGTGAGATGTAGCTAGTTTTTCAGGCTGTGACGTGGTGTCTAGGTTTTTAGGAACGCTCCACGGCTACTTCTTGTGTTGTCTGATAGTCATGGGATTGCGGTCAGCCCAGGTTCCAACTACTCCTGTTTATTGGTGTTTTTTCACCAATGGGTGTTTTTTGTAATCTTTCACAGTTACCGGATCATAACAGCATAGCATGAGAAGCCTGCCTATAGGGAAGGACATGAGTAGTCCATGACATCTTCCTGAGTCGTTACAGTTTACTGACAAGTTTACCACTGTATACAGGGACAGACCCATTAATCAATTGGAGTACGGCAGATACAAGCACATTATGGTACATAATAGACTACTTCAGTCACTAGATGGCTTTTAAACTATCTCTTCTCTAAAATCCCACTTGTAGTCACATAGGAAACCTGGTAGACCTTGTTTTGTCAGGGTTTGGTTCAGGGAGTGTGGGTACATACATGTCTGGTATCCAGGTCAGGAATGAAAGAAAGATCCATGAGGACCAACCTCCAGAACAAAATGGAAATGTTAAAACATAACTTTTACTGTGCAATTAAAAACATGGTGAGAAAAAGGACAAAAAAAATGTTAAGGATTCATAAGCGCTCGCGTTTCAGGTTATCAAACCTTATTATTATTATTTATTATTATTATTTATTTATAGAGCACCATTGATTCCATGGTGCTGTACATGAGAAGGGGGTTACATACAAAATACATATACAAGTTACAGTAGACAGACTAGTACAGAGGGAAGAGGGCCCTGCCCTTGCGGGCTTACATTCTATAGGATTATGGGGAGGAGACAGTAGGTGGGGTGTAGGTGGGGCGGCAGCTCCGCACGGTGGTGGGGCGGCAGCTCCGCACGGTGGTGGGGCGGCAGCTCCGCACGGTGGTGGGGCGGCAGCTCCGCACGGTGGTGGGGCGGCAGCTCCGCACGGTGGTGGGGCAGTGAGGTCATTCAAGGTTATAGGCATTTCTGAACAGATGAGTCTTTAGGTTCCGTTTGAAGTTTGCAAGTGTAGTAGATAGTCTGACGTGTTGAGGCAGTGAGTTCCAGAAGACTGGGGATGTTCGGGAGAAGTCTTGGAGGCGGTTGCATGAGGAGCGAATGAGAGAGGAGGATAGAAGGAGATCTTGGGAGGACCGGAGATTACGTTTTGGAGTGTAGCGAGAGATTAGTTCAGAGATATATGGAGGAGACAATTTGTGGATGGCTTTGTAAGCCAGTATTAGTAGTTTGAATTGGATACAATGGGAGATTGGGAGCCAGTGAAGGGACATGCAGAGAGGAGAAGCGGGGTGGTAGTGAGGCGAGAGGTGGATCAGTCGGGCAGCAGCATTAAGGATGGACTGGAGAGGGGCGAGCGTGTTAGCAGGGAGACCACATAGGAGGATGTTGCAGTAGTCGAGGCGGGAGATTATGAGAGCATGCACTAGCATTTTTGTAGATTGAGAATTGATGAAGGGACGGATTCTGGAAATATTTTTGAGTTGAAGACGACAGGAGGTGGTGAGGGATTGAATGTGTGGTATGAAGGACAAGGCAGAGTCAAAGGTCACTCCGAGGCACCGAACTTTGGGTGCTGGGGAGAGCGTGATGTTATTTATTGTAATAGATAGATCAGGTAGAGAGTGTAGGTGAGATGGAGGAAAGATGATCAGTTCAGTTTTGGCCACATTGAGCTTTAGGAAGCGAGAGGAGAAGAAGGAAGATATAGCCGATAGGCACTCTGGGATTCTGGACAGCAGAGATATGACATCTGGGCCAGAGAGGTAGATCTGAGTGTCATCGGCATATAGGTGGTACTGGAAGCCATAGGACTTTATGAGTTGTCCCAGGCCAAATGTATAGATAGAAAAAAGTAATGGTCCCAGGACAGAGCCTTGAGGGACACCAACAGAGAGAGGACGGGATGAAGAGGTTGTGTGGGAGTGGGAGACACTAAAAGTGCGGTTGGAGAGGTATGAAGAGATCCAAGAGAGGGCGAGGTCTCTGACACCAAGGGAAGAGAGGATCTGTAGTAGCAGGGAGTGGTCAACAGTGTCAAAGGCTGAGGATACGTCTAGAAGTAGGAGTATAGAGAAGTGGTTGTTAGCTTTGGCAGTAAGTAAGTCATTTGTGATTTTTGTCAGGGCAGTTTCAGTGGAATGATGTGGACGGAAGCCAGACTGTAGGTTGTCAAAGAGAGCGTTAGAGGAGAGGTGGGAGGAAATTTCAGCATGGACATGCTGTTCCAGGAGTTTTGAGGCGAATGGGAGTAGCGATATGGGGCGATAGCTGGCAGCAGAGGTTGGGTCGAGGGAAGGTTTCTTTAGGATGGGTGTGACTGTTGCATGTTTAAAGGCAGAAGGGAAGGTACCAGTTGTTAAAGATAGGTTGAAGAGATGGGTTAATGCTGGAATTAGGATAGTGGTGAGGTTGGGGAGGAGGTGGGTTGGGATGGGATCACGTGCGCAGGTGGTGAGGTGCGCTTTTGAGAGAAGATGTGCAAGCTCTCCTTCGGTGATAGTGGAGAGGAAGTTTATGGGGGAGGAGCAGTGGTCTGTTATATGAAGGGGTTGTGGTGGTTGAGCAGAAAAGACTTGTCTGGTTTGGTCGATCTTTTCTTTGAAATATGTGGCAAATTCTTCTGCGGAAATGAGGGAGGTTGGAGGGGGCAGTGGTGGGCGAAGGAGGGAGTTGAAAGTATTGAATAACTGTTTGGGGTTGTGTGTTAAAGAGGATATGAGGTTTCTGAAGTATTCCTGTTTAGCCGAGGTAAGGGCCAAGCGAAATGTGTGAATTGCATTTTTGAATGTGGTGAAGTCTTCCTGGGAGTGCGTTTTCTTCCAGCGCCGCTCTGCAGCCCTAGACACTTGCCGCAGTTTTTTAGTGAGGCTGTTGTGCCAGGGTTGTCTATTGATTTGTCTCACTCTGCCGTGCACAAGGGGAGCGACTGAATCAATAGCTGATGTGAGAGTGGTGTTGTAGAAAGTGGTGGCACGGTTTGTGTCGTGCACTGAAGTTATGGAGGACAGTGGTAGGATAGAGTCAGAAAGGGTGTGTATGTTGACGTGTGCGAGGTTTCTGCGAGGGTGTGATACGTGCTGGACAGGAGGGGCAGGTGAGGAGGACAGAACAGAGAAGGTCAATAGATGGTGGTCAGATAAAGGGAGAGGGGAGGTAGTGAGGTTAGATAGAGAGCAAAGACGGGTGAAGATAAGGTCTAATGTGTGTCCATCTTTATGGGTGGCAGAGGTGGACCACTGAGATAGACCAAAAGATGAAGCAAGGGAGAGGAGTTTGGAGGCTGCTTACTGGCGGGTGTCAGTGGGGATGTTGAAGTCACCCATGATGATAGTGGGAATGTCAGCAGAGAGAAAGTGTAGAAGCCAGGCAGAGAACTGGTCGATAAAGGAAGTGGTAGGGCCTGGGGGTCTGTATATGATGGCCACTTGGAGGTTTGAAGGAGAATAGATGCGGACAGAGTGCACTTCAAAGGAAGGCAGGACAAGGGAGGGTAGAGGTGGGATTGGGTTAAAGCTGCAGTTGTTAGAAAGAAGGAGGCCCACTCCTCCACCCTGTCTATTGCCAGGGCGAGGAGTATGGGAGAAGTGAAGGCCACCGTAGCACAGCGCAGCAGGGGAGGCAGTGTTGGATGGTGTCAGCCATGTTTCAGTGATGCCCAGAAGGGATAGGTTGCTAGAGGTAAAGAGGTCGTGAATGATGTGCAGTTTGTTACAGACCGAACGGGCATTCCACAGCGCTCCAGAGAGAGTGGGCGGCGGAGTGGGTGAGAGGGGGATGGGTTTTATATTGGAGAGGTTGCGGTAGTTACTAGTAAGGGTGGAGCGATAGGGGGGTGGTAGAGAGCAGTGTCCCATCTGGGGGGTCCAGGATTGGGAGATATGTCACCAGCAGTGAGGAGAAGTAGAGAAAGGGAGAGCAGGTGGGAGAAGGAGAGTGGACGGCATGATCTGCGTGTTATTAAGAGAGACCTGAGATTTAGGAGCAGGTCAGCAGATGAAGACAGGTGGGGAGGTAAAAGGGAAGGGGAGATGAATATTTGTTTGGCGAGTGCTGGCGTTGGGGGATAGCGAAGGGGAGTGAGGAGGAGTGGAGCAAAGACTGTGAGGGCATAGGTGAACATAGTGAGTTTAAGGTTTACAAATGGGAATATGAAAAAGTGTAGGGGAAAAAATGCAAGTGACAAACAGTTAAGGAGGTAACGCTCACCTTCTGGTCACTTCTGGGACATTTCTGGAATATTTCTGATTGCCCACTTAGAAAATCCCACTTAACAAATCACACAGACCATGATCAGAACAGACCTGTGCAAACATATTTATACAACTCTAGAGGCCTAGAAAATGACTCAGGTGTGAGCAGAAGGGAGGGGGATAGAGGAAGAGAGCTCTGAGAAACACACCAGGGGTGAATTAGTAAGTACAAACTAAGGGTATGTGCGCACGTTGCTTTTTACCTGCTTTTTTGCTGCTTTTTCTTCTGCGCTGTTTAATGCCAAAATGGATGTGTTGTTCTATTCAAGCAAAGTCTATGGGAATTTGGGTTTCTTGTTCACACTATGTTGTTCAAAATGCTGCCTTTTTGTGGCAGAACTTTGGTCAAAAACTCAGCTTTGCAGTGCAAAACCCAAATGGCAAAAACAATTGACATGTTGCTTCTTTGAAAAGCTGAGTTTTTGACCAAAGTTCTGCCACAAAAAGGCTGCATTTTGAACAACATAGTGTGAACCAGAAACCCAAATTCCCATAGACTTTGCTTGAATAGAAGAACACATCCATTTTGGCATTAAACAGCGCAGAAGAAAAAGCAGCAAAAAAGCAGGTAAAAAGCAGGTAAAAAGCAACGTGCGCACATACCCTAAGAGAAACATTTGGACTACTTCACAGCTACAAAACGAACTACTTAAGATGCAGAAGAAATAGACAGGTGTGAACCAAGAACAAAGAGTTAGAAGAATATGAAATTCAGATGGGAATGGCAGTGGTTGGAACAGTATCACATACCAATAGAAATAACATACAGCATTCACATTCACAGATATGAATGAGCTTTACTAACCTGAAATGTGCAAGCTTATGGATCCTTAATTATTTTTAGCTGTTTTGCTTTTTCTCACCATGTTTTTATTTTCACAGAAAAAGTTATGTTCTAACATTTTCCGTTTGGTGCGGGATTCCAGCATCATTGTAATAAACACATAATTACTGTGGCAATGCACATAAGCTGTCAAAAGCAGAAATGGAGGCATGACACAAAATTTAAATAAAGAAAAGGGGGCATTTACAGAGAGGACTCAACCCACAAAGGCCCACCACCGATGCATATGTCAATGAAAGTGCAGTGCATGTCTTCTGTGATGCTTGTCGCTACTTACTGATAGTATAGACTGAAGGGTAGTCAGGCAAAGCGGGGTCAGATACAGGAGGACACGTCAGGACACAGGGAGTAAGCAGAAGCACAGTCAAGTCACAGGTCAAGGGTCACAATTCCAGGAGAGAATGTATTAGATTCAAGGAGCAGACAGAGGCGTGATCAGGTAACGGTCCGAGGTCAGAAGCCAGGAGGTAATGATAAGAACAGGGAGCGGGCAGACAGGAGTCAAACTATGGTCTGAAGTCAAGAAACTTAGATCAGAACCCAAGCCAAGATCACAACTGCAGAACGAGAGAGTACGACTGGTGAGGTTCTGAGAGAGCATGCTCAGTAATAAAACAGAACAATTACCAGGAAAGTGGAACACCTGAGTAAAAGAACCTCCCAGAACCTGCATGGAATCCCTATGCTGTCAATCTGTCAGCTAGTGCTCAGAGAAACACAGCAGAGTATATCCAGATATGCAAGATGCTCTGCACAAAGGAAACATGTCACTGCAAGCTTTGTAGGTCAGGAAGGCATGATAGAGCATCACCTGAGTTGAAGATGCTCTGCACAGAGGAATAATATCACTGTTGGCTCCGTAGTTCAGGAAGGCGCAGTAGAGCATCATCTGTGTGCAAGATGCTCTGCACAGAGCTATTGTGACATTTGCAATTTCGATTAAAGATATTTCATCAATCAAGCTGTTACATTTCGGTTGTGCCTCGGACCGGTCCAGTCCCGTCATTGACTCCCACATTGGGGTCGGTCAACTCTGCAGCATCACCTGGCCGTCGCTTGAGGCATCAGGTGGCTAGAGTTTTGTACCATCCTGAGCCTAATTGCTCTTTCAGCCATACTGAGCATGTGCGTGATGTCATCAATGACAAGGTGGTAACTGATTGCTCATCAGTGATATTAGTGATGAAGTAGCAGCCACTGGTTGGTCATCATGACATTAGCAATGACATGGCAGCCTCTGTATGGCTGCAACCGATGCCATTACCACATGCCATGTTGTCTGGGAAATGGAGGCGGCTATATAAGGTCTGTAGCTCAGCCAATCGGCACGCGAATTTCATACTGCATGCTGACAGCTAAGGCTGCTGTCCTGGCTGTTACAGTGATTGGTTTCTAGCACCATTTTCCTGCAGTGCTTGTGGCAGGTGTGTGTATGGATAAGAACAGTAACTACATCAGGGCTAGGCGTCGGTGCAAGGTATTCGTATCTGTGCACACCTGTACTTTTTTACGGTGGGGGGCAACCATTGTCCTATCATTCCTTGGGTACCCGATAGCGCTAACCAGGTGACCCACATGGTCTGACGTGCCCCTTTCGCATGTGACCAGTAGTCTGCAGTGCCAGTGGCAGACATGCATATATGTGCCAGCTCTGGGTACCCAGTGACGCTAAATGGGTAGCCTACTCGGTCTGATGTGCCCTTGTACGCACGTGACCGGTTCAGCTGTAACGTCCTAGGTTTCCCAGTGACGTTAACTGGGTTACCTCTTGGTCTGATGGGTTCCTACACACGTGACTGATACCTGTTGCGATTCCTTTTGGTTTTGATGTGTCCCTACACACATGACCATTAACCGTTTACCTGTGAGGTTAACAGGGACACGCTACACGTTGGGGGTGTGCCCTTAAACATCCCCTTCATTTCCTTTGGGTTCTCCTGAGTTGTTGTATTTAATTCTCCTGTCCCATAGTGGCTTTAATACCTGCCTGGCGGACTTCGGGTGACGACTTATATGACACTTTCTATATTCAATCGTCCCCCTCCGTAACACAAGCATCTGAGCTTTCAACAAAAGGTATGCTTGGATTCAGCATCCCAGTGCCAGTATGGCCCTGCCTTTACTTCATATAGCAAAATCCTGGTTCTCTTTGAAATATACATGATGCTATTACAGATGTAGCATGTCTTAAACTAATACACAAGAAAGCTATCGCAATGTAGAATCTTAATTGTTATATCCTCTATCCTAATATTAAGGGGGTAACTTTCTAATTTCAGTGGGTCCAACTGCTGGGACCCCTACTAATCTGATGAGACCTGTGTGAATTGAGTTAAGGTAGCTCATGCACACTGCTGCTCCGTACACTACTAATGGGGGATCTGATTTTCTACTTTCCACAGATCTTGCAAAATACTGGAGACCTTGCATTACATGATGAGGAAAGGTGATCTTGACATCTGAAAAGGAAAAGGCTGTTTAGGCC
This sequence comes from Anomaloglossus baeobatrachus, assembly GCF_048569485.1. Classification (NCBI taxonomy): domain Eukaryota; kingdom Metazoa; phylum Chordata; class Amphibia; order Anura; family Aromobatidae; genus Anomaloglossus; species Anomaloglossus baeobatrachus. Next base: position 148,868,010 of record NC_134360.1, read on the forward strand.
GGGGCCACACAGAGCACTAGTGCGATCCTCGCATGACACTCGGCTCATGCTGGCAGCACAGCGGGAGCTAAGTGTCATGCGAGTTCCACTGTGACTGAGGTCCGATCATGCGATCGGACCTCAGCTACGGGGGGTGGGCCAGCTTTGAGGAGGGGCAGGCCGGCGCTGAGGTGGGGCAGATTTTAGCTGCGGAGTGGAGGGAGGGATTTATCTCCCTCTCTCCTCCGTAGCCGGCTATTACCATTATAGACCTGCACTCACAGTACATCGGTGTATCGCGAGTGCAGTGCGATTTTTCTCTCACCCCATAGACTTGAATGAATGCGAGAGAAAGAAGGAATGCATTACAGTTGCAGCATGCTGCAATTATGTTCTCGGTCCGATTAGGGCTGAGAAAATAATCGTTCATGGGTGCTAACACATTGGCTAATATTGGTCCGAGTGGAATGCAATGTTTTATCGCATTCCACTCGCACCGATTTTCATGCCGTGTGTTTTAGGCCTTACAGTCAAAGTAGTCAGACTGAGGAGTGGCCTACTGAAAAAAATCGTAATGGCAGACATTACTACAGCATTTAACAAAGGGTTGGATGCTTTTCTCATAAAAACTGACATTGTAAATTAGAAATAATCTAGCGATAGAGAATGCATAACAGGTCCATCAAGCACAACCTTCCTTCTTCAAGGTATGTAATTGTGCAAGACAAAACAGAAAGATACATTTGCATTTGAAAGCTAATGCAAACACTGAAGATTAAGATGTAAATGTTTGCTATTAATCCTATAATACTACCACACTATCAGCTAAGTAGGCTTAAATTCTGGATTTACCATCAAAATGCTTATTCCAGGCTTTACAGGTGTCACCCCCATAGGCAACATCTAGATTAACTGACCACTTAAATTGCTACTTTGGGAAAAAAAGTAGATCTATACTATACGTGGATTTATTATCCCATGTTTTTCAATGTATTCAGAAATAACAATTCAAATACAAGATAAGCCTCAGCTAATACAGTGCTCTGTACCCATACAGAATGATGTACAACAGGAAAAACACTGCTCTGTAAAACAAAAAAGTTGCTGTTTTATACTGTTTACTAGAAGGTGGCCCGATTCTACGCATCGGGTATTCTAGAATTTACGTATTGTGTAGTTCATGTATGATTTTTGTTATATATATATATATATAGATGTTGTTGTGTGTAGTTACCAAGTGTTTGTGTAGGGCGCTGTACATGTTCTGGGTGTTGTCTGGGTGTGGCGGGGGGTGAGAGCGGTGTTGTTTGTGTGTTGCGTTGTTTGTGGAGCGCAGTGTGTCTGTAGCGTTGTGTGTGTGTGTTGCGCGGTTTGTGTGTGTGTGGTGTGTTTGGGGGGGAGGTATATTTTGTGCAATGTGTGTGTTGTGCGGTATGTGCGTATATTTGTGTGTGCAGCGTTGTCTGTGTGTGGGTGTCTGTGTAGGGCAGTTGTTTGTGGTTCCCAGTGTGTGTGTGTGTGTGTGGTGTGTTGTGCAGTGTGCGCGCGCGTGTGTGTGTGTTGGGGGGAGGTGTTACGAGGGGGACCCGGGGAAGCGTGCCAAGATGGGAAATGGACTGCTTCCGCCGGTCAAGGTCCACTGTGCGGTGTAAGGGACCGCCGCTATGGTGGGTGAAGAGTGAGCGGGTTGCTGCTAGCGATCGTCTGGAATGTCACAGACGATCTATGTACACCGATCTGCCCTAACCCGTGAGGGTTGTATGGCACAGATCTCACGGCTCGGTGTACCTGTTGCACGGGGAAGCACAGAGGTGCCCACGCACGTGTGCCAGTGGAAGTCACGAGAATATGGCACGAGGGTAGCACAGAGGTGCCCACGCACGTGTGCTTTCAATAACCAGGTGAGTCCAATGGAGACTTGAGGAGCTCACCTGGGACAGGAACACGGCCTGTTGACGGGGGTACTGCCATAGCAGCAAGGCAGGAACACGGCCTGCAAACGAGGTACTGCCGGAGCAGCAAGGGCCAAGCCCACAAGAGACAGTAATGCCTGAGCAGTGGCGTGGCAGCACGCTGCCAGACATCCAAACATAGAAGGACGGTCGCGCGCCGCCATGATGGCAGGGGGAGCTTTTAAGGAGGTGCAGCTCCACCCGAGGGCGGGCGCGAGACGGAGATGACGGACTTGACCCAATCAGGGTCCACGACATCCCAGCCTGGCCAGTCAGGATTCACCACGTCACCAGCCTTGTCATCAAGCCGTGTGACGTCAGTGAGCGAATCAGGACCCACCACGCATTGCACATGCTCACCCTCCTGCCTCTGGGAAATAGAGGCGGGATCCTCGGTCTCACAATGTGGAGAGATAACGGGAATTTCACTGCTTCCCTGAGCAGTAAACCTCTGCACATTGCGCAGCCTTGCAGACCTTCGGGGCCGCTGAGCAGGAGAGTCTGCGGCAGGCCAGGAATGGGAGACCGCTTCACTCCTTGTAACAGGAGAACCACTAGGTGTCACCCTTCTGCTGCCTCTCTGAGAAGGTATCTCCTGCACACTGCGCAGTCTGGCAGACCTTCGGCGCTGCTGAGCAGGAGTGCTCGTGGCAGGCAAGGAATGGGAGACTGCCTCAGTCCTTGCCTCAGGAGAGCCACGAGATGTAACAGGGAGGTGTGCACTCCCCATCGTGCTCCATCCCCTATGCTGCGCACCCCCCATCGTGCTACATCTCCCATCCTGCGCACTCCCAAACGTGCTCCATCCGCCATCCTGCGCACTCCCAAACGTGCTCCATCCGCCATGCTGCGCACTCCCAAACGTGCTCCATCCGCCATGCTGCGCACTCCCCATCGTGCTCCATCCCCCATGCTGCGCACTCCCACACGTGCTCCATCTGCCACGCTGCGCACTCCCCATCGTGCTCCATCCCCCATGCAGCGCACTCCCCATCGTGCTCTATCCCCTATGCTGCGCACCCCCCATCGTGCTCCATCTCCCATGCTGCGCACTCCCAAACGTGGTCCATCCGCCATGCTGCGCACTCCCAAACGTGCTCCATCCGCCATACTCCGCACTCCCCATCGTGCTGCATCCCCCATGCTGCGCACTCCTAAACGTGCTCCATCCGCCATGCTGTGCACTCCCAAACGTGCTCCATCCGCCATGCTGCGCACTCCCAAACGTGCTCCATCCGCCATGCTGCGCACTCCCAAACGTACTCCATCCGCCATGCTGCGCACTCCCAAACGTGCTCCATCCACCATGCTGCGCACTCCCAAATGTGCTCCATCCGCCATGCTGCGCCAGCATCAGCCTCTCTACCCGCAGCATCAGCCTCTCTGCCCGCAGCATCAGCCTCTCTCCTCCCAGCATCAGCCTCTCTCCCCGCAGCATCAGCCTCTCTGTCCCCAGCATCAGCCTCTCTGTCCCCAGCATCAGCCTCTCTCATCCCAGCATCAGCCTCTTTGTCCCCAGCATCAGCCTCTCCATCCCAGCCTTCCCCAGGATCAGCCTCTCTCCTACCAGCCTCCTCCAGCACGCCATGCTCCTCTGCCGACACTCACACACCCGATCGCATACACTCACACACACCCACACACACCCGATCGCATACACTCACGCACACACATTGACGATATTGCACATATGTGCTCATACTCACAACATCCGGAGATACCACATGCTTCTGGCCATGTGATCCTCCGATAGGTCCTGGAAGGTCACAACAGCACAGTATCGAGGCCGAGAAGCAAGCGATATTGCCGGATGCTGTGAGTGTGTGGATGCGATGTGATGTATGTGTGAGGTGTGTGTGAGAGTGAGTGTGAGCCGGTGTACACTGTTAACTATGATACAAATCGGGTAACCAAGGGACCTTAGTTACCCGATGTGTATAATGGTTAACAGCGTTCACGGGCTCCGTGAAGATCCCAGCATCGCAAGGTTATGTCTGGCGCTGATGGGATCCTGACGGAGCCGGTGTAGAAGCAAGCGATATCCCAGGATGTTGTGAGTGTGTGGATGTGATGTATGAGGTGTGTGTGAGAGTGAGTGTGATCTGATGTGTGTGTGTGTACTCACCTGGGAGTCGGAGCTACGTGCCAGTTGGGCAAGAGCGAGCGTGCATTGCGTGAGGGGGGCGGGGCCTGCAGAGAGCCGGGGCGAGAGGCCAATCCGTGTGGGGGGGCGGGGCCATGGCGAGCCCAGCGGTCAATCAGCTTTGTGTCACCGTAAGGACACAATTTTGGAGCAAGACAGACAGATAGACAGACAGACAGACAGAATAAGGCAATTATATATATAGATACTGTTTAAAGGAGTTGTCCAGGCTTTTCACAAAAGTCTAGAAACATTGAACAGAAATAGGAGTTTAAACTGCCCCGTAGTAGTTGCAATCTTTATTAATTACACCATGAAATCACAGACATGATTGTCATGGTTCGCCTCCCTGTCCACATGGCTAGGGGGCGGAGCCTTCTCTCGAGCCTCACTTCCAGACCCTGGATGCATTAAAAGCTGGCATTTCCAGTGAACCAGTGCCGGCTATAAGCTTAGCACTGCTTTGCCTGTGATTGCTGGTCCTGTGAGTGATATCCTGATCTGTCTGTTCCTGTGCCTCCGTGCCCTTGTCTGTGTTCCATCCCCTGGTCGTCCCTCCTGTCCTCTGTCCCCTCTCCTATTTCCCCACTCGGTTGCTTCCTCGGTACTGACCTTGGCCTGACTTTGACTCCGCTTTTGCTCGTCCCTCCGGTCCCGCTTCTGCCCGTATGGTGTTTGACCCAGCCTTTGTGACTATTCCTTGCATGCTCTGCAGCTCTGCTTCTCAGCTGTGCTTTGAGGTAATGCATGAGAACGCTGTGAATTCACTTCCTGGTTCTCATTGCTCTGTGTAGTGTATTATGCTACAGAGCTCTGGCTCCCCCTGGTGGCAGCATTACAGTATAGCCGGCCTCTATAGGCTTCATCTCCCATAGGGGAAAAAAAAAAGACATTTATTTTTATTTCTTGGTAGTGGGATCCAACTTTACAGCATAAAAAAACTGTAATGGATCCACTCAGTACCTTGTGCGAGCAAATAGCCAACCTTACGCAGCTGGTGCAGGATTTGGCTGCAGAGCATCGCACCCTGGTAGCTTCACACAATATGCTGCAGAGTGAGGTCTCCGCTTCTGCGAGGGCCACCTCAGTGGCAGCTACCTCACAAACCGTAGGACAGCATAATCCCACTGATGACCAACTGACCTCCCCCGAACCCACGGTGATGCTCCCCGATAATTCTCGGGGGAGAAAAACCTATTTCAGACATTTAGGGAGAGTTGCAGGCTTCTCTTCAGTCTCCGGCCTCGGTCCTCGGGGAATGAGACCCAGCGGGTGGGGATCATCATGTCATTACTTAGAGGGGGTCCCCAGACCTGGGCGTTTTCCCTACCCCCTTTGGCCCCGGAACGGCATTCAGTTGACCTCTTCTTTGACTCCCTCGGGGTGATATATGACGAACCAGACCATGTACGGGTGGCTGAGGACAGGATCATGTGTCTCACTCAGGGAAATCACACTGCTGAGCTATATTGTTCAGAGTTTCGGCAGTGGTCCACTGAGGTACGATGGAATGATTCTGCACTCAGGTGCCAATTCCGGAGAGGTCTTTCAGACTCCCTGAAAGACTCTTTGGCTCTGCACCCTCCTCCCAGCACCTTGGATGATGCGATGACGGAGGCAGTTCGTATGGACCGCAGATTACGGGAAAGAAGGGGAACCATGCGTGAGATTCTGCCCCCTCTACAAAGGGCACCTTCTTTGCCGGCTATGGAACAGATGGAAGTTGGAGCAATCAGTCCAGAAGAGAAGGAGAGGAGAAGCCACCGGGATCTCAAACTGTGCTTCTATTGTGGACACCATGGACACTGGAGGATAGACTGCCCGGCTTGCCCCTCCGCTAAACAGTCGTCGGGAAACTTCTAAGTCTGGGTAACGGTCAAGGAGGTTGCCCAGACTATCAGGTACCTTTCCTCTCCTCCAATAAGATACTTCTGAATGTCGACCTCCGGGTCAAGGAGTCGGTCTGGTCTGCTACTGCCTTTGTTGACTGTGGGTCCGCTATGAACTTCATTGACTCTGAGTTGGTCCAAAGATTAGAGTTAGGGACAGTGAGGTTAGAAAGACCCATTCAACTCCTGGCAATTGATAAAACACCGCTGCCTCAAAACCTCATTCGGTTTGCTACTGAAAAATGTACTCTTGTGATCGGGTCTCTGCATTCTGAAACTATTTCTTGTTTTGTAATGGCCAATCTCCCTGCTGGATTAGTGTTGGGGTATCCATGGTTAAGGTTACATAATTATTGATTGGGAGTGTCGTACCATAGTCAAATGGAGTCCTGCTTGTCATAAAAGGTGTTTACAATCTGTACCTGTGTTCTCCGTAAGTCCTGAGGGTCTTCCGGAATACCTGAGGGACTACGGAGACGTATTCTCGGAAACAGAGGCCGAGGTTTTGCCGCCTCATCGCCCATATGACTGTGCCATCGATTTACTTCCCAATACCAAATTGCCCAAGGCCCGTTTATATCACCTCTCGGGTCCAGAAAGGGCTGCTATGAAATCATACATATCTGATAGTATACGTAAAGGGCATATACGTCCTTCTTTCTTCTTCCCCTGTGGCTGCTGGGTTCTTTTTTGTTAAGAAGAAGGACAAAGGATTAAGGCCATGTCTCGATTTCCGAGAATTAAACAAAATTACTGTGAAAAACACGTATCCGCTTCCACTCATCCCTGATCTTTACAACCAACTCTCTGAAGCCTGGTGGTTTACCAAACTAGATCTCAGGGGGGCCTATAATCTTATCCGTATTAGAGAAGGGGATGAGAGGAAAACGGCCTTTCTGACGTCAGAGGGGTTATTCGAGAATTTGGTGATGCCTTTTGGTCTAACAAATGCCTCTGCGGTGTTTCAAAATTTCATCAACGATATCTTCTCTGATTTTCTTGGTCGTTTTGTGGTCATCTATCTCGATGACATTTTGATTTATTCTGCCGATAGAGATACGCATATTATGCATGTTCGCTCAGTATTACAGAGATTACGTGATAACCATCTGTTTGCCAAGCTTGAAAAATGTGTTTTCTCTGTTCAGGAAATAGCCTTTCTTGGGTTACTCCTTTCTCGTGATGGGTTTAAAATGGACCCAGGAAAGGTGCAGGCTATCAAGTATTGGGTGCAACCCAGGGATATCAAAGCGCTACAATGCTTTTTGGGTTTCGCAAATTATTATCGAAGGTTCATTAAGGGGTTCTCTCAAATTGCCAAGCCATTGACTGACCTTACACGGAAAGGGGCAGATCTGCAGAACTGGTCGCAAAAGGCTGTCCAGGCCTTTCTTGAGTTAAAGGACCGGTTCATGTCCGCCCCGGTCCTGGTACAGCCTGACCTCGAGGCGCCGTTTATTATGGAGGTGGACGCCTCAGAGGTGGGGGTGGGAGCTGTTCTCTCTCAGGGCCCTGCTATTCTGACTAATCTGCGACCATGTGCGTTCTTCTCCAAGAAATTCACTCCGGCTGAGAGGAACTATGATGTGGGTAACCATGAATTATTGGTGGTAAAGTTGGCATTCGAAGAATGGAGGCATTTTTTGGAGGGTGCTGTTCACCGTATTACTGTCATCACTGATCATAAAAACCTCGCGTATATCGAGTCCGCCAAGAGATTGACGCCTCGACAAGCGAGGTGGGCTCTTTTCTTTTTTAGATTTCATTTTTGTATCACTTTTCGGCCGGGGTCTAAAAACATGAGGGCAGATGCACTGTCTCGTAGTTTGGACCCGGTGTCACCTCCAGAGCCTCCTTCCTCCATTCTTCTGCGAGGGGTGGTGGTCACTGCCTTGTCATCCGAGATGGAAGCTGAGGTCAGGGAGGCCCAGTCCTCAGCGCCATCTTCCGCTCCAGACACTAAACTGTTTGTCCCTTTGCAGCTCTGGTTATGGGTACTTCAAGAGTTCCATGAGTCCGTACTTAGTGGCCATCCTGGAGTTACAGCTACTCGCAGGGCTGTTGCTCAACTGTTTTGGTGGCCATCTCTTCACTCAGATGTTGCTCGGTTTGTGTCTGACTGTGCTACATGTGCCCGTGCTAAGGTATGTCGTAACCGGTCGGCCGGGGAACTGGTTCCGTTACCTGTTCCTGAAAGACCATGGACCCACTTGTCCATGGATTTCATTACGGACCTCCCTGTCTCAAATGGTATGACTATGATCTGGGTGGTGGTGGATCGTTTTAGTAAACAGGCACATTTTGTTCCCCTCTCCGGTCTACCTTCTGCTGCGGCCCTTGCCAACCACTTTATTGACCAGGTGGTTTGGTTACATGGGTTGCCCCTGAATATTGTGTCTGAAAGGGGGGGGTACAATTCATTTCTCGGTTTTGGAGGGCCTTGTGCAGGCGGTTGGGAATTGAGTTGTCCTTCTCGTCCGCCTATCATCCCAAGTCCAATGGGCAGACGGAAAGGACAAATCAGACCCTTGAGCAAATCCTGCGGTGCTTGGTTTCTGCTCAGCAGGAGGATTGGTGTACGTTTTTGCCCCTTGCGGAGTTTGCATTCAATAGCAGAGTCCATCAGTCTACGGGAACTTCTCCCTTCTTCTGTAATTACGGGTTTCACCCTCACTTCGGGACCTTCTCTAGAGTGGATTCGGGGTGTCCAGGGGTCGACTCCATCGTTCAGCATCTGGGGGAGGTGTGGAAGGAGGTACGGCGGTGCATTGTGAAGGCTCAACAGTCCCAGAAACGGCAAGCGGACAAACGCCATTCTTTGGGACCCCCTTTCAGGTGGGGGACAAAGTGTGGTTGTCCACTCGGAATATCAGGCCCAGGGTTTCATCTGCTAAGTTGGGTCCTAAGTTTATAGGCCCCTATGAGATCATCGAAGTGATCAACCCGGTGGCCTTTCGGTTGCAACTGCCCCAGACCTTGCGTGTTCCCAATGTGTTTCATACCTCCTTGCTTAAGCCATTTGTTCCTTCGGTGGTGGATTCTCAGACCCCTCCGGCTCCGATACTGGTGGACGGCGAGGAGGAGTACGAAATTCAGCATATTATCGACTCTCGTTGGGTTCGTAGTACCCTCCAGTATCTGATTCATTGGAAGGGTTACGGTCCGGAGGACAGGTCCTGGGTGCCGGCTCGATCCGTGCGGGCCGATCGGTTAATTGCGGCTTTCCACCGAAAGTATCCTGGGAAGCCTGGGGGTCCGGTGGCCCCCCCTTGAGGAGGAGGTACTGTCATGGTTCGCCTCCCTGTCCACATGGCTAGGGGGCGGAGCCTTCTCTCGAGCCTCACTTCCAGACCCTGGATGCCTTAAAAGCTGGCATTTCCAGTGAACCAGTGCCGGCTATAAGCTTAGCACTGCTTTGCCTGTGATTGCTGGTCCTGTGAGTGATATCCTGATCTGTCTGTTCCTGTGCCCCCGTGCCCTTGTCTGTGTTCCATCCCCTGGTCGTCCCTCCTGTCCTCTGTCCCCTCTCCTATTTCCCCACTCGGTTGCTTCCTTGGTACTGACCTTGGCCTGACTTTGACTCCGCTTTTGCTCGTCCCTCCGGTCCCGCTTCTGCCCGTACGGTGTTTGACCCAGCCTGTGTGACTATTCCTTGCATGCTCTGCAGCTCTGCTTCTCAGCTGTGCTTTGAGGTAATGCATGAGAACGCTGTGAATTCACTTCCTGGTTCTCATTGCTCTGTGTAGTGTATTATGCTACAGAGCTCTGGCTCCCCCTGGTGGCAGCATTACAATGATAAAATGATATAAACTCATGAAGGGAGTACGTGACATAGAGTTCCCTTCTACACATTTAACAAGTGATCAACACAATAAATATAAGGTATGATGTCCAGTAGAATCAGAATTCACAAATATCTATCCCCATCGTAGATTAAGGTAAGTCTACAAAGTAATAATATCCAATAATAGTAGCAGAGTAATACAAATAAGGCACATCACAAAAAAAGAATGAACAATAAGACCTGAAAAGACTGTAAAGAAAACGACCAGAATTCAGATTGACTGCGGACTTCTGAATTCTCAAATTGCACACAGCGCACTATCAGGACACTCTGGTATCAGTGGTGAGATAGAGTGGTCATGTGACCGCAAGAAAGGAATATTCATACTCCTGGCAACATTCCGAATAGATGTGCGTCAATTCACTTGTAATGAGCAATTCCAAGCACATCTAGTCGGAATGTGGCCAGAAGTATGTACAGTGGGAAGAAAAGTATTTAGTCAGCCACCAACTGTGCAGCTTCTCCCACTTAAAAAGATGAGATTTGCCTGTAATTGACATCATAGGTGACCACTACTATGACAGACAAAATGAGGAAACAAATCCAGAAAATCACCTTGTGTGATTTGCAAAGCTTTCTATAAAAAATTAAGGTAGAAAAATGAGGATTTGGTCAATAGCAATCCAATTTGAGTTTAATAGTAATCCACTTTGATTTGACAGTGAGAGCTTAAGATACACTTTTCTTTAAGTGGTAGCATTCAGTAAAATAAAGATTAGGTTGTATGGAAACATTCCAAATTACGTTTTTTAGCAGACCATAGAAATTGGTAGTACAGGCTTCAAATCTGTTCCTTAACCTTCAAAGAAAAGAAATTGTGAGATTTACTGTATGCTAAAAACCATGTACTGTCATTCGGTAATATATGACTTTATCGTTAACATCATTGTCCTTGTTCCATAGGAACCTAAGTTAGTTTCTACTGTTGGCACATAAAACAAAAAAACATTTGCTGTATGACGGCAATTACTGCAACAGGTTCTTGTCTGTAGCAAATCAACACGCATATAAGGTTGCTGTTTAGGTTAGGCCCAGTGAGGAGTAAGTTATTGAGAGAGATACCTTCATTCTAAGCACTAGAGTCAAACAATACTCTGATTGGGTTAGGTTTGCGAGAATGATAGAGATTGAGAGATAGAAGATACCAGCATTCTTCTCCTTCCTTCAGTGATGGTGCAGGTTCTGCATGTTCTCTGTCAATGTATTCTGCATTAAGTCGATAAAATGTTTTTTTCCATTTCTGGTTTCCTCTTTAGGGTGAATTTTAAAGTTGAAAACCTTGCAGTTGCTTGCTGCATAATGTTTGGCAACATTGTTCTTGGAAAACAAAATGGTAAAGGTGACTCTCAGCTGTTGGAAACATCTTAAGCAATTTCCTTTTCCATAACCTTTATGAATTCTTTAACCTTCCTTGTAGGCACCAACTTGTTATTCTCATTTGTAGAACTGAACACCATCGACCCATGGTTGTCATTACAGGACCGTAACGTGTTCATGTGGTCGAGAGGTTCTTGTTGCCACTTACTGTCACTCAGCTTCTCCTTCACCCAGTAATGAAGTAGACATGGCCGAATATAAGTGCTGAGACCATTTGGCAAGCTATAAGTCTTACAGGAGGAAATGTTGTTTGGCCTCTTCATCTTGTCAGCTTCTCCTTCACCCAGTAATGAAGTAGACATGGCCGAATATAAGTGCTGAGACCATTTGGCAAGCTATAAGTCTTACAGGAGGAAATGTTGTTTGGCCTCTATCTTGTCTATGCCGACAATGCCTATGATCACCCAGCCTAGATCAAAGCATTAGGCACATAATATAGTCCATTGATTTTCTGACACACCTTGTGCAGCCAAAGAATGTATCTACTGAGCAGAATCAGGATATCTGCACTGTCGTCCAGGGCTGGTATCAAATTGGCTATAGTCTTCAGAGACAACCATCTTACTCATCTGCACCATACTGAGTGTTTAGGTGAGTATTATAAAGTGATTTTTATGATCTACACAGCGGCATGTTAGATTGCTGTATAAAAGAGCCCAGTGGTGGTGGCCGCAGCTTATAGTCACCAAATCTGGTGACAGGTTCCTTTAATTTGTTCATTGTATTTTTTTTACCACTTTAATCAAAATAGTATACCTGTTCTTCACCTGATTTTAATAACATTTTCATTGTCTTTCTTGTACGAACATTGATAGTGCATTTGAAATGTTATTGTAACGAATGTATGGTGAACCCTGGCATCTGATGCACGTACTTGGCGTCTTTCTTTAATAGCAATAATTTATGCGATGTCTACTTCTAATGTGCTTGCATTGCTTGCACTGTAGTTATATCCTGAAGAAGAAGCCAGATAGGAATAAAATGTATAAACTCTATTTGATCTATTGATGTTTCCTTGACTCTTCCATCCAGAAGTTTTCAACAGCACACATTATTTTGCTTTTGTTATTGCCTGTACCGAGTGTACTACACACATGGATCTGCAGCAGCTATATCTAATACACTCACGTCTTGTTGTGTGTGACACAACTACAGCAGGTTGGTACATTCTCTCTCTTTGTATCACTGTTCATTAAATAAGACCCTATTTGTGCCTTTATTCTCCAGTCTTTCCTCCATACATTGGATAAGGATCTGCGTTCTTTTGTTTTGGAGAAATGTGTGCGCTGTCAGGAATGATTGTTGGAGTCAGGGTTGCGTTATTTTGGCTTAGTACATTGTGCTCTTAAGAGGGTCTTCCTCATCAAAATCGCATAAACTGATATTGTCTCTGACTCCCATTGATAGCTTGTTCAACGACATTTAACCTTGCCATGGCCGTGGCATGCTCACATTCTTTCTTTAGTGCCTCTATTTCTGCCCATATGCGTGCTGCTTCTGTATCCATTGTTGCCCTCTTGCGTGCTATTTCAGATGCTGCACTCTCTTCAAAAGCATTCATTTCTGCTTTCTGTTGTGTAAAAACGGCTTGTATCTTAGTAGCCTCATTCTCCACACCTTCTCTTATGAGCTGTTCACTGAAAGATGAATTTTTTGAAGAGCGTGATTTAGATGATATTTTAACTGTTTGGTGGATCTAAACATGCTAGATGACGTCTCTGGTATTTGTGTGATCCTTGCCTCTGTGATAGACTTACTATCATGTACTGTATAGTCTCTTTCAGAATGAAGTTGCAGGAAATTTTGCAGCTCACCAAAAGAATCATGTGTATTAAGTTTTTCCAAAATAATAATGTATTTATTATTTGTCTCTGTATATGTCATAATTTGCACAAAGTTGTCTGAGAGCTTCGTCTAGTGGTAGCTTGAAAAAAGCAGGCTGAGATATAGTGGTGATATGATTAAGCACTTTTTGCCATAAGTCTGACAAATTAAAAAAGAGTTTATGTTTTACAATATCAAGGTTTTCTTTACCCTTCCAGATGAGCTTGGTAGCACGTTTAGGCCTTACACTAGACTGTGGCGTAAGATTAAAACCACGTTTATAGTATTGTGGTTCTTGCAAGGACCGAGCAGTCTTCTACACAGACATGATACTTCATAGGCAGAACGGATCTATGTAGTGTAGTGGCTGCTGGATTCTGGCAGGTTCTGTGCTGAGAAAGACTGTGCTGTGAAGACCTCTGTATGCTGCAAGCAGACATTCATTTGCCTGATATTGTATCCCTGGTTGTGGGCCCGATCGTCTCCATGACTAATTCATGGTTGTGGGCGGGATGCAGTGCACTTCATTTTTCCATTTGTCTTGATTTTTGGCGATTGGTGGCTGTTCACACATTGCCATCCAGCCTTGTCCACAGGCTATATATTCTAAGCAGCATGTGCTTGGGCCTATCCCGCCTGTGGACAAGGCTGGATGGCAATGTGTGAACAGCCACCAATCGCCAAAAATCAAGACAAATGGAAAAATGAAGTGCACTGCATCCCGCCCACAACCATGAATTAGTCATGGAGACGAGACTGAAAAGCACCAGGTACGTGCTGTGCAGTCCTATTTTTGCATATGTGAGGCCGCATGGCACACTTTAAATAAAAAAATATTGTACTGTAGGACTGCCTCAAGAGATTTGCCGTGACGTGGCGAGGTAGCTCGAAAAATTGCAATTTTTTGCTAAAAATCTCATTTTTCAATAGTACAGTTTGGAATGTTGGTACTGTGCACACTTTGCAAAACACAATATTTTGAGTAGAGGTTGTTTTGATTACAGAGGCTCCAGAAGACTCTAGAAGAAGTGGTTTATTTTCCAGCAGAATTCTTCTAATATGCACAGTATAGTAAGAAAACAAGACAATTCTGAACCAAAGCTGCTTAGATATGATGTTAGCAAGATGGCTGACAAACACTAACCGGGGAAGAAGGAAGGGGTTAATTACATCTGAGCAGTTTCAAGGAGAGAGGAAGGACAACCTTCTAAAAAGGGCAAACCTTATTGCATAGCAACACAATCACAACAATACAGTATAATGACAATACAAAACTGTATGATTCCTAGGTCTTGGGACGTGGCGCTTTCCATTACATTACTCTATCTGATTTAATAAATTATTTTTCTTTCATGTGAATTCCATAAGGATTTATCTTTAGCTTTTTCTTTCCTTTAGCCTCCTAATTCTGGCTCAAGAGGCACTGCTAGGAGCTTATGCATTTTGATCCATTTCCTCAGTAACAGCATGTTAACTTAAATCTGTCCTTGAAAACTGTCACTTTTCTATGCTGCATAGATTGTGCTCTCTAGAGAAACTTTTCAACATAGTAAAAACAGGGAAATGATACATAACAAGAAATAAGAATATGAAGCACACAAAACCGAGATTAAATGCTGAGAAAGCCGAGACATTTTGAAAGACTATCATCTTTATAATGTGAAACCAAATATAGAATGCAACTTTTTTTAAATGTATCTTATTTCTAGCTACAGTGTCTTTAAAAGTATTCAGAACTCGAGAACTTTTCCACATTTTTTCATATTACACCGGTAAGCTTATAATCTGAAAATTGGGACTTTCATTAAATTTGCTATTTTCTTTTTGCACAACTCGGCATTGTGCAAAATATTACAACTTTTCCGAACTCTTACTTACTAATTGCTTTGATGAGTTAGAACCTGGATTTTTAATGTACGTGCAGTTGTGATTCTGCATATAATATAAGTGATACCATGCTCAGGTGCTCCATACTCATAACAAGCATTTTGATGCTTGGAGAGGATTGAGTCAATTCCTGAGTGTAATGGAAATCAATAAGGAACTTGAGCATTTTCAGGAAGAAACTCATGACTACAGTTGAGCGAGTACCTAACTATTCGTACTTGCTATACTCATAATGAGTACTGTCTAATACTCACACAGTCATTCCAAATAGCATGTGCAATGCAAGTCAATGGGGAAAACTCGCAAAGTAAAGAGTAACCCGAATGCTGCACTATTCACTACTCACACGAATAATACGGCATTTAGGTTACTCGTTACTTTGCGAGTTTTCCCTATTGACTTGCATTGCACACGCTATTCGGAATGAATACGAGAGTATTAGACAGTACTCGTTATGAGTATAGTGTGTACAAATAGTTAGGTACTCGCTCAACTCTACTCATGAATAATACTTGTATACTATTTTGTTAGCTGGTTTCCATTTTTATGCTAAAAAAAACCTTAAAAAGTGCAAAAATAAAATGCAGTCAGCCATATTTATAATTTTTATCAAACTGTCTCACAGAAACACTTTCTTTACTGCCCATAGTAGTCAGTCAGAGCTCAGTTCTCATATTTTTGAAGCTGTATAATACAGAGGTGGGCAATTAATTTTTCCGAGGGGTCACATGAGAGGTCATGAATGCTGTGGAGGGCTAAACCAATTATCTGAAATTAATTCGGCTCAACATTAATATTAACATATTAATTATAATTATTATTTTACATTATTATTAATTGTTTCACTTAATAAAGAGCAGAATGAAGTATGCTGGCATCCCACTGTATACACACACAACCCCAGGATGAACAGTTACATAGACCCCTTTATATGGTGATCACGTCTGTAAACCGATGTGGAATTAATAGCACTATGTAACTGAGTAAAATAAATAAATAAATACAGTATGAGCCCCCACATAGCCTCTTCATATATCGTGTGAGCCCTCACAAAGCCCCCTCTATATACAATGTGAGCCCCACATAGCCCCTTTATATACAGTGTGAGCTCCACATAGCCCCTTTATATACAATATGAGCCCCACAAAGCCCCTCTATATACAGTTTGAGCCCCACATCGCCTTCTATGTACAGTATGAGCCCCATTTAGTCTCATGTATACAGTTTGACCTCCCACATAACCTCCTATAAACATTATGATCCCGATTTAACCTCAAATATAAAGCATAGTTATAATAATATAAAAATATTTTTTATTTATGTAGTGACAACATACTGCGCACTACCTCAATTCAAAGAAGAGATAGCCTCTTATAGACAGCATGAGCCCCCACATAGCCTCCTATAGACATTACTGTATGAGCCCCATGTAGCATCCTATATACTTTATGAGCCTCCACATAAAGTCCTTATACATTTCTGAGCTCCACATAGCCTGCTATGTACATTTCTGAGCCCCCACATAGCCGCCTATATTTATTATGAGTCCCCACACAGCCTCCTACATACATGCAAACATCCGATACATATGGAAAAATACATACTCACCTTGCTCCTGTTTCACCAGGGGGTCTGCTCCAGCCTCCGGCGCAATGATGTCATCGCATCTGCTGTGCTTCACGCTGATTGGTGAAAGACAGAGCCAGCAGCCCCTCCTCTACCAATGTGTTCACCTCTGTCTGCATCCTAAGGTTGGGGTAAATAGCAGTATACCAAAAATTGAATCCACAGTAATTGAACAAAATTAGCTGGATCAGAGAATTGAAAAAGGATAAACCCTAAAACATAACGTTTAATATTATGCAGATAAAAGTGAGGACAGCTCACAAGATTAGAAACAACGGTGGCACGAAACCACCCAAACTAAAATTGGGCTATGTATGGTAGGCCCAAACAAACTGTGTCCCAGAGAGGTACCACGGTAGGACTTTCTACACCTTATAGTTGCTGGTCACCACCTGAGACACTGACACACGCAACATCAACAATCAGAACCCCAAACTAGGGAAGATGTATGTCTGTGTGTGTCAAAAGAGATAGAAACTCCTAGACCATTACGAACCATATGTTTCATAAATCCCACCTTAGGTGGGAACGGTCTTACCAGTCCGGAGATTCGCAGGCATTGAACAAGTGGTTGGAGGTTCAGGCAGGGGGCTGTTTCGCCAGCATGTCTAGATCCCTCTGAAACCTCAACCAAAAATAGGGCATATAATCACCATGCCCACTCCCAACGTTTCAACCTCAGTTCATCAGGGGAGTTTCTGTGGGGAAGTGCAGTCAAACGGTATCTCCACCGGATGACTGTTACAAGATGCCCAAGTCACGCATAATGGCGTGCACGTCGTGCCCAAAATTCATAAATGCCGCGCTCGGCGTCCACCGGACGCTCCATAAATAGCACGGCGCATGCGCGATTGGGCACGTCATCAATGACGATCACCCCCAGAATGCCTCCGGGCCGGAAGTGACACGACACAGATCGCCTTGATGTTGCGTGTGTCAGTGTCTCAGGTGGTGACCAGCAACTATAAGGTGTAGAAAGTCCTACCGTGGTATTCTCTGATCCAGCTAATTTTGCATCCTAAGGTTGCAAGTAGTGGTAAAATCAGGTAGCGACAGAGAGGTGACAGGAGAGGTCTTTGTTGGGCCCGTGGTCCACCATTTTCAGACCTTTGGTTATCTTGATAAACAGGTTGGACTGGAGTAGCCAGAGGGCCTGATATAGCCCATGGACCATAATTTGCCTAGCCCTGGTATAAGACATGAAAGCTGATTGGTTCAAAGAATACTGTACATTAACTGATGTTATGATTCATAGTGTAAACTTTGGTTGTCAAGATTGTCTGTACTTGAAAGTCATTGCAATCATAAGCACCATTAATAAAGAAAGAATACAGAACTCCCAGACTCCAGATGTGTTGGATTGTGAACCGGCCTCAAGA
The DNA here is from genome assembly GCF_048569485.1 of Anomaloglossus baeobatrachus. Taxonomy (NCBI): domain Eukaryota; kingdom Metazoa; phylum Chordata; class Amphibia; order Anura; family Aromobatidae; genus Anomaloglossus; species Anomaloglossus baeobatrachus. The sequence continues at coordinate 148,885,910 of NC_134360.1, forward strand.
ATCTTCATGTTTTCACACTTTCTATTAAGCTCATTAACAATCTCTATGGTAATCAAAAGGAGGAGTTCTTGCAGTTGTCCCACCCAGAAATTCAGCTACATACCTGGTGTTGTGTCTTAAGCACATTCCTCAAAGGTAAGCACCCTCCCAAATACCGGGGATCTGTGTATCCTTTATAACTAGTGCCTTATAAAGTGCTTTTCTTTTTCATTTACAAACACAAATCAGCAAAGGCAGAAAATATGCCCTATGTACCAGGCCGGTCCTGTCCTCATCAGCGCAGACAGCAGCTACCGACATATAATACAGTTTTGGTGTTGTTTTTGTAACTCCAATAGTTATAGTGAAGAACAACATAATGGTGTGTATGAGATAATGCATTAGTCACTCATTAGCATTTTAATATCTCTTTGAAAGCATACAAACATTTCCCTTCTACCATTTTTGCAATTTTATCTTTTAATGGATTCATTCTATCAGTTTTATGTGTCTTCATGTTTATGTACTGAAATAAACAACAACAGTTTATGATTAGACATGATATTTTAGCAATCTGTTTAATTTTCCAAAATCTGTCTTTTTTATGTATTTTTTCGCTGTCTTTATTTGCTTAATGACCTTTAAGTGTTCTTTTCTTTACCCCATTCATTGCCATTAAGCCTATATTTTAATGTGATGGCTCCCAATGCTTGCTGCTAGGATTAGGGCTAAAAACACAAAGAAATATCCCCTCTACCCGACAGGAAAAAATATATGTCTAAAAGGACATAACTAATTTTTGGCAGGGTTATATAAGCACCTTAACACTACACTGTCTCAAGATATACTTTATAATAAAGCATATAATTTGCTCTTTTGTGTGATAGTATACCTCCAAAGAAGAGTTATGCAGCTACCAACTAACAAAACTACACAAGTAACAAAAATTATCAACTAACTAAACGCAGAGTAATAAAGTCAATGTTAGGCTAAGGTCACATGTCCTGTAGTCATCTGTTAGAATGGATCCATTGGGAAACTGATTTCTTGCTGGATCCGTTTCGTTAACATGGGAATCTAGGGACAACGGATCCATTAATGGATTGCTTGTTAGCCATCCGTTATACTTGCATTTGTTTTAATAACGTGTCCATTACAACTAGAATATAAATAGCAATCTGTTAATGGATCCATTTGCCATAGACTCCGCATGTTAAAAATGGATCTGGCCTGAAATCCATTATTTAACAACGGACAACAAAGGAATAACAGACAAAAAAGTTGCCCAGCCTTATACTGCATAATTGTCAAATAACATTCACACCATGACCAAATATGATCACTACGTAACTTATTCTCAATTACTCAAGCAGAATAGACGTCATTAAGGTAAGATTACCTCATCATCATGATAAAGAGGTACAATTGCAAAGAGCATGTAAAAATAAGCAATGTTGTAATTGACTTCTTATTAGATATATTCTCTGTCTCAAGAATGGCTGGATTTTACTTTTATTGTTTTGTGCTCATTGATGAGGTTACCGGCTACCTCTTCAGTTTATCGGTGCTGGAAGGGATTGCAGCATTTAAATAGTATGTCAGGAACTTCAACATTGATGATGAATCTTTGCATTAGGTTGTCAGTGTCTGATTGGTGAGGTTGGACACTCAGCACCCCGCTGATCAGCTGTTCTTAGTACTGGTGGCAGCCAAAGCAGTTGCTCAGCTCCATCAATGAAATAGTGGCCATGGCTGGTTAACTGCACATTTGCCCTTAGTAATTTGAATAGGATGCTGATTTGCAGTTACTCAGTCGTGGCCACTATACAGTTGACAGAGCTGTACTATGTAGCTCTGCAACTGAGTAGTTCCGGATAATGCAAGTGTAGGGAAATGCAGCCACTATCAAAGATGTTGCTTCGCTGACTTTCTGTGTTGCTTTGCACTGTAGCTTTAAGAGCCTGGCTCATAAGCAGAGCATAATGGTTTGGCCTGGTTTCCCTCCCCCCCCCCCCCCCCCCTCCTGCTGCTGGAGCTGACTTAGTTTGATCGGAGAGTGGGATTGAAGAGGCAGGACATAACTGGGGATTGATCCCAGGATGTGCTGGGAAATGCAGAGATAGGAGAGTCGGATTCCGACCTGCCAGATCTTCTTGCCACAGGAGACCAGCTGTCCGGCATGGTTGGGGAAAAGAGTACTGCATCACCCTTCTGGTGTGAAGAGAGCACCTCCGTACTGACAAACTCCAGAGCAGACCGGTCCTGTGTACGGAGCCATGAGTGAGTACTTGGGTACGGCGGTGAGGGAACCAGTATAGGCCTCTATAGTGAGAGTGCGGTATCCGCACGGTCCCTTTAATGGAGACCAGCCAGGTTAGTGAATAGAGTAGGATTGGATAATATTGTATATGTGCACACTGTTGTATTGCTAATTGAACATTCATTGCTTATTGTACTAGTTGTGGCGACCTGTCCTGTCTGCCTCAGCAAAACTATACAAGGCTGTACTTGGAGTTTTCTCTTTTACCGTTTGTTCCTTGTTTCCCTATTCCGCAGCCGCTCGGCAGCTCACGTTTGTTACCTTGATCAATAAACTCTTTTTTTGGTTTACCCGTTAAGTCTGTCTGATCCCTTGACTTGCTGCTCTGCAGAGCGGAGGGCCTTCAGTCCAATCACTTCACAGGAACATCTGACCAATGAGGTACCGAGTGTCAAACCTCACTGATCAAACATTGATGACCTATTCTAAAGATAGGTTATGAATGATAAAATACCAGACAACCTCTTTGAAAACTCCTTGCTATATAGCATGTATATGCTGCTCTGAAGCAGACTGTATCAATGAAGCCAACCATTCCTGTGCTAAGCCAATGCTACAGAGGCCATGCTACATGTCTGAACTGTCAATCATTAGGAGCCAAGTAATTAATTTAAGAAAAAAGTAAAGGAGATGAGCAAAGCTGATGAAAAATCATTTAACCCCTTCACGACCCTGGACGGATCTATCCGTCCAGGATCGTGTCCCGTTAAGCCCCGCCCCCTGCCGCGGGCAGGCGGCGTGGATCGGCACACATATCAGCTGTTTTCAACAGCTGACATGTGTGCCTGCTAGCCGCGGGTGGAATCGCTTCCACCCGCGGCCATTAACCCCTTAAATCTTGCTGCCAAAGTCTGGCAGCAAGATTTAAATGCGCGCGGCCATGTTTGTTACTCACCGCCGCCCCCACCGGAAGTCACGTGTGTTATCACGTGACTATCGGTGGTTGCCATCGTAGCACAGGGTCATGTGATGACGCCTGCTGCTACGATGTTTCACTTTCATTTTCCCTCGGCCGAGAGCAGAGGGAAAACCAAAGTGACTGAATCTGCTGATTACAGAGGTATAGCTGTGATCAGCAGATAGCGATCAGCAATCGGATTGCTGATCGCTATAGCCCCCTAGGGGGACTAGTAAAATAAAAAAAAAAAGTAAAAAAAAAAGTTTTAAAAAATAAAAAAAAAAACAAAAAACCTAAAAGTTCAAATCACCCCCCTTTCCCCCCATTGAAAATTAAAGGGTTAAAAAATAAATAAATATACACATATTTGGTATCGCCGCGTTCAGAAATGCCCGATCTATCAAAATATAAAATCAATTAATCTGATTGGTAAACGGCGTAGTCGCAAAAAAATTCCAAACGCCAAAATTACGTTTTTTGGTCGCCGCAAGTTTTACGCAAAATGCAATAACAGGCGATCAAAACGTAGCATCTGCGCAAAAATGGTACCATTATAAACGTCAGCTCGAGACGCAAAAAATAAGCCATCACTGAGCCATAGATCCTTAAAAATAAGAACGCTACGTGTTTCGGAAAATGGCGCAAAACGTGCGCCACTTTTATTGGACAAACTTGTGAATTTTTTTTAACCCCTTAGATACAAGTAAACCTATACATGTTTGGTGTCTACAAACTCGCACCGACCTGAGGCATCACATAGATACCTCAGTTTTACCATATAGTGAACACAGTGAATAAAATATCCCAAAAACTATTGTACGATCACACTTTTTTTGCAATTTTTCCGCACTTGGAATTTTTTTGCCGTTTTCCAGTACACTATATGGTAAAACTTATGGTTTCATTTAAAAGTACAACTCGTCCCGCAAAAAACAAGCCCTCATATGGCAAGATTGATGGAAAAATAAAAATATTACGCCTCTCAGAAGAAGGGGAGCAAAAAACAAAAACGCAAAAACGGAAAGTGCCCGGGGGCTGAAGGGGTTAATGCCTGATGGCTCAAGTACGGTGGATCTGGTATCTAGCTATAAAACCTGCAGTAAATTAATAAGTATTGTAATCTGAGGGAGAATTCAAATAATAATTGTCTTTTACAATAACAAGTTAAGAAAGAAGTTCCATTTTAATGATATGGCAAATGTTTTAATGCAATTATTGCTCTTTGTTAATTTTTTGTAAATTAATCTATAGATGTAGACACCAGTCTACATTTTGCAATATTATTACATACATAGCTTTTTTCCTGTATTCGGTGAGATCCAATTGAAATATCTTTTTGCTGTACTTCAGAGTCTAACAATGCTGCTATTCTGCTGTGTTCCCTTTGAATCCTCAAGGCCTTTCATTACCCTTAATAAAACCTCCTATTCTTGTCCACAATAAATTCCCCATGCTTCCCTTTAACAGTACCTGCCCTCTAAAACCCTTTCTCATTATTTTTACAGATCTGAAAAAACTGTGAACTTTTGACAATCTGTGAATTTTGGTGTTGCATTATTTTTTGCATTATCAACGGAGCTAGATAAAAATAAAATTATTGTCAAATGGAAACGGAAATGACTGCTTTCAAAATACCAGAATAGTTCTAAAATGTAAATTAATATTCCTCTTTATTAGTAATAAATGCTGAAATATTATATAAATACATACAGAGCGTGAAATAGACATTGAATATCATCACCAATTTCCTAACTAAATCTATTTAAAAAGGTGCTATGGACCTGAATTTCTCACCAGGGTAACAACCCATCCAATCCCCACAGGCAAAGAAATCAAACCACAAATGTCCATAAATGTAGTGATGTGTAATAATGTGAAATGAGACAGGGAAAAAGTATTGAACACACTTACTGAAATGTGTTTAACCCCTTCACGACCATGGGCAGTAAAATTACGTCCTATTTTAACGTGACTTAACGACCAGGGACGTAATTTTACTGCCTAAACTTCATTTGATTGCCGTGGCCATAGCAACGGCTTTCAAATGATGTCCCCTGCTGTTTCTTACAGAAGGGGACCTTTGCTTGACCCCAGGAGGGTGGCATCGCCACCCCCCATAGGCGAACGATGTGATTGGCTGTTCAAATCTGAACCGCCAACCACATCGTTCGCACTAATTTCGGCAAAAATAATGCCCGAATTAGTGCGATACTGTGAGATCCTGCTATGATCTATTGTCGCAGCTACAGCAGATCATAGATGGATCTCAAACATGTCGCCCCCAGCCCCTGCAGCACTGATTGGAGCAATCGTGCTATGACGCGCAATCGCTCCAATCAGTGTGCAGTGGGGCGGTGTGATTTGCAGGTGGCCGCCCTCCCCAGGACTGTGCTGGTCTGGGGACCCTCCCCCAACATGTCTGCAGTGTGCACTGGCTGGTACTTTTGGTACCGCGCCACCGCTGCTGCCGCTGCAGACGCCGCCTCTGATGTCACCGCTCCTGCTTCAATGGTAAGTATTGCGCTCCCGCGATGGACCTTGCACGCTCCCGTGAAGGCCCCTGCACGCTCTCGTGAAGTCCCCTGCCCATGCCCCCCGATCTGCCCCCCTTCACCCCGATCTGCCCCCCGGCATCCCGATCTGCTCCCCACGCGATCTGCCTGCCTCCTCTGTCATCTCTATTCTGCTTCCAAAGTTCCTTCCTTCTGCCTTTGCTTCTCCGCCCCCTCTGCTCTCCCTCTCTGCACCCCCCTCTCCCCATCCCCCTCTGCAAACCCCCCCCCCTCCCCCCGACGTCCTCTTACCTGCCTTCACGGGTCGTCTGAGGTCTTCACTGGCACGATCACATCTGCCTCCATCGCTGGGTCCTTCTGATGATCTGTCCAACGTCCTGCCTACTGCTCGTGTAAAGCTGTCCATCTCACTGCCTTCTTGTTCCTCTGGTCAGTGATCCTCTTGGTACTGTGACTATAACTTTTTTTTTTTTTTTTTCCTGTATCCTGTCCATTTTTACACCTCATCCGTCCGTGCGTCCCGCCGAGCGCTGATCAGGGATGCAGATAACGGATCTGCATCCGTGGTCAGTTTTCAGCGGGACTTTTTTTCCCATATCCCCGACGCTTCTTGTATCTCATCTGTCCATGCGTCCCGCCGAGCGCTGATCAGGGATGCACATAACGTATCTGCATCCGTGGTCAATTTTTGGCGTGACTTTTTTCCGTATTCGCGGCGCTTTTTGTATCGCAGCCGTCTGTGCGTCCCACCGAGCGCTGATCAGGGATGCACATAACGGATCGGCATCCCTGCTCAATTTTTGGCGTGACTTTTTTCCGTATTCGCGACGCTTTTTGTATCGCATCCGTCCGTGCGTCCCGCCAAGCGCTGATCAGGGATGCACATAACGGAGCTGCATCCCTGCTCAATTTTTGTCGTGACTTTTTTCCGTATCCCCAACGCTTTTTGTATCTCATCCGACCGTGTGTCCTGCAGTGGCCGATCAGTGCACCACATCTGTGCGTTTGAAAAGTTAAATGGCGTTCCTTCTCTTCTGAGCCCCACCATGTGCCCAAACAATTACTTTCCACCACATATGAGGTATCTACGACGTACTCAGGAAAAATTGCACAATACGTTTTATGGCGCATTTTTTCCTGATACCGTTGTAAAAAAAAAAAAGCTACCTGGTTGATACAAAAATTTTGTGGTTAAAAAAATAAATAATTTTCACAGTTCAACGTTATCAACTTCTGTGGAGCCCCTGGGGGTACAAGGGGCTCACCAAATATCTAGATAAATTCCTTGAGGGGTCTAGTTCCAAAATGGGGTAATTTGTGGGGGCGCTCCACTGTTTAGGCACCATAGGGGGTCTCCAAACGTGACATGGCGTCCGCTAATGATTCCAACCAATTTTGCTGTCAAATGGCGTTCCTACTCTTCTGAACCCCGCCATGCGCCCAAACAATTACTTTCCACCACATATGAGGTATCTGCGTACTCAGGAGAAATTGCACAATACGTTTTATGGTGCATTTTTTCCTGATACCCTTGTGGAAAAAAAAGCTACTTGGTTCAAGTGACAGTTTTGTGGTGAAAAAAAAAATTGTATTCATGGCTCAACATTATCAACTTCTGTGGAGCCCCTTAGGGCTCGATAAACATCTAGATAAACTCCTTGAGGGGTCTAGTTTCCAAAATGTGGTCACTTGTGGGGGAGCTCCACTGTTTAGGCACCATAGGGGGTCTCCAAACGTGACATGGCGTCCGCTAATGATTCCAACCAATTTTGCTGTCAAATGGCGTTCCTTCTCTTCTGAGCCCCGCCATGCGCCCAAACAATTACAGTCCACCACATATGAGGTATCGTCGTACTCAGGAAAAAATGCACTATAAATTTTATGGTGAATTTTTTGCCGATACCCTTGTGAAAAAAAAGCTACCTAGTTAAAGCAACAGTTTTGTGGTAAAAAGAAAAATTTTCTTTTCACAGCTCAACGTTATAAACTTCTGTGAAGCCCCCAGGTGTTCAAAGTGCTCACCAAACATCTAGAAAAATTATTTGAGGGCTCTAGTTTCCAAAATGGGGTCACTTGTGGGGGAGCTCCATTGTTTAGGCACATCAGGGGGTCATCAAACCCGACATGGCGTCCGCTAATGAGTGCAGCTAATTTTGCTCTCAAAAATTCAAATGGCGCTCCTTGCCTTCCGAGCCTTGCCGTGTGTCCAAACATTTGATTTCCACCACATATGAGGTATCTGCGTACTCAGGAGAAAATGCACAATACATTTTATGGTGCATTTTTTCCTGATACCCTTGGGAAAAAAAAAAGCTACCTAGTTGAAGCAACAGTTTTGTGGTAAAAAAAAAAATTCTTTTCACAGCTCAACGTTATAAACTTCTGTGAAGCCCCCAGGTGTTCAAAGTGCTCACCAAACATCTAGAAAAATTATTTGAGGGCTCTAGTTTCCAAAATGGGGTTACTTGTGGGGGAGCTCCATTGTTTAGGCACCTCAGGGGGTCTTCAAACCCAACATGGCGTCCGCTAATGAGTGCAGCTAATTTTGCGTTCAAAAATTCAAATGGCGCGCCTTCCCTTCCGAGCTCCGCTGTGCGGCCAAACAATTGTTTTTACCACATATGAGCTATCAGCGTACTCAGGAGAAAATGCACAATAAATTGTAGGGTGCACTTTCTCTTTTCTCCCTTGTGAAAATGAAAATTTTATGGCTAAAGTAACATTTTTGTGTTAAAAAGTAAACTTTTCATTTTTTCCTTCCACATTGCTTTGGTTCCTGTGAAGCACCTAAAGGGTTAATACACTTCTTGGATGTGGTTTTGAGCAGTGTGAGGGGTGCAGTTTTTAGAATGGGGTCACTTTTGGGTATTTTCTGTCACCTAGGTCTCTTAAAGTCACTTCAAATGTGATGTGGTCCCTAAAAAAATTATTTTCTAAATTTTGTTGGAAAAATGAGAAATTGCTGATGACCTTTGACCCCTTCTAACTTCCTAACGAAAAAAAAATTTGTTTCGAAAATTGCACTGATGTAAAGTAGACAAGTGGGAAATGTTATTTAGTAACTATTATGTGTGACATATCTCTCAGATTTATGGGCATAAATTTTCAAATTTGAAAATTGCAAAATTTTCAAAATTTTCGCAAAATTTCCTAAATTTTTACAAATAAACGCAAAAATTATCGGTTTAAATTTACCACTGACATGAAGTACAATATGTCACAAAAAAACAATCTCAGAATCGCCAGGATCCGTTGAAGCGTTCCAGAGTTATAACCTGTCAAAGTGACACTGGTCAGAATTGCAAAAAATGGCCCGGTCATTAGGGTGTTTTAGTGGCCGGGGGTGAAGGGGTTAATACTTTGTGCAAAAGTGCTGACTGCTTCAAGATGCCTCCTCTATGAATAAACTAGTCCCATGTATTGCTCAGGTGGGATTTTGGCCCATTCTTCTACACAAATCCTGAAGGTTTCATGGGCTCCGTCTATGAACTCTGAGCTTTAGCTACTTCCATAAATTTTCTATTGGATTCAAGTCAGGTGATTATCTGGGCCATTCTAGCAGCTTCATTTGTGTAATGCTAGTGGGTCTAGGCCCGTTGTGCCACAAACTGAATACCCTGGAGATCAGTGATATACAGTAAGTGACTACCAGGTACTTTGTAGACTCTCTGATGGTAAGGATAGGCTTGGCACCCAGTCACTAGGTACCACTCCAAGGCGGTCTCTGAGACTGTAGCAGCTGGCAAGAGAGACAGAGACAAGGGTGCAAGGCACTGGTGAATGAAGGCAAAAAAACGTAATTGGACTATCCAAGGTAAGGGCAGACATCATAGGATCAATATAGCCAAGGTTGGGAACAGAGATGTCAGAATAAATGAGAATGCTTGCTGGGTCAGGAAAAAGGAGAGACATTACCAGAAAACACATTGTAAAAATCTAAACAGGAACTGAACAAGAAACTTAGATCAGGTAAGGAGTGGTGGACAGAACTGTCCAATAAACTTCTTGCTGGTTCAAAATAGGCCAAGGAACCTAAACTTTGCCGTCCGCAGTGGGGCTAAATTCATGAAGAATCTTGCCTTGTCTTTTTTTTGCCAGAAGGAAACACACCAGCAGGAAGAGGATGTAGCAGTGATGGAAACTCTACAGGAGACAGCTCAAAGAGACAATGTGAAGATAGGGAGAGTAGACTGACAACTAAAGTGAGAGGGGTAGAGCTAACGACTAGAGATTAGCAATCCTGATTGGCAAAGATCTGAAAACGTTAAAATTGTACGTACTTTGGCCAGATTGGAATCAGACACCTTATCATTTATCGCAAAAGTGAGCAATCTTGCCAAGGATTGGAAAATGATCGGACGGCAAAAATCATCCTCTCCCTGCATGGCTGTGATTGGCCACTGTAAAAAAAAAAAAGAAGCAAAAGGGTTAAAGCAGTACATACTTACCGAGTATCCCGGGGCTGCAGCCCTACTTTCAGGTCCAATAATTATCTCATATTCACTGTTTTCACCGTTCACTCACATCCCTAATTGGGTACTGTCAGATCCTGCCTTAAGACAGCATCTGTCATTGGTTGGAATCATAGACCCTGACTACAGGTCCTTCAATGTATAAAATAAATAAATAAATAAAACAATGGACGTAGTGTCCCCTGTATTGATACCAGCATAGATAAAGCCATGGCTACAGGCTGCAGCCCCCAGCCACGTGGTTATGTTGGCAGTATATCAAAATAGGAGGAACCACTTGCTGCCTTTTTTTAAAATTATTTACATAAGTCATTTTTTAAAAAAACGACATGCAGTCCCCCCTAATTTTGAAACCCAGCCATAATAAAGACTGACAGTTCAGGGCTGGTATTCTGAGGCTGGGGAGACCCATCATTATTGAGCTCCCTCAGCCTAAAAATACCAGTCTGCAGCTGCCCAGGATTGCCATATGCATTAGATGAGACAATCCCAGCACTTTACCCAGCTCTTCCCAATTACCGTGGTACGGTGGCAATCAGGACAATAAGGTATTAATGTCAGCTCACAGCTTCCACTAAGCCCTAGATTAGAAATTGGAGGCGTCTATGAGACTCCCCATTACTAATCTACAAGTGAAAGTGAATAAACAACACAAAAAAAGTCCTTTATTTGAAATAAGATACAATAAAGCACCCTCTTTCACCACTTTATTAATCCCTAAAAGGCTCAGGTCCGGCATAATACATATGAGGTCCCATGATGAATTAGCTATACTACATCAGAACCAACTGTGTGCAGCAATAAAACATGTCCGCATGCTGTAACTTCAGGCAGAAAATGAGCCGCAGTGATCAGCTGTTACGTCACTCAGGTTAGTTTCCAAACTCACTACCTAAGTCACTAACGCATCACTACCACATGAGGTATGATGTGGTAGTGATACAATTTTTTGTCAGGAGGTGTAGATTAGGTGCAAGAAATGTGGAGTAAAAATTTCAGCACCAAATTTGCTTCTCTTGACAAAAAAATGCACAAAAACGGTTTTGACACTATTTTGTTGTAGTTTTCTTCCAGGATGTGCAAATGTGATGCTGAAATCTGGTGCATACATTTCAGCATCAAATTTGTAACTCCTTGAAGAAAATTGCACTAAAACTGCATATGATGGTGCACTGAAATGGCATGTCATGTTCTTTTTTGCCATGAGGTGTAGATTGGGTGCAGGAATATGGTGTAAAAATATTTGCGCCAAATCTGCAAACATACCAATTTAATGAATTATTATTACAAAAAGATTTTTACATTAACATTTGAGATTAATACTGAGTGATTGTGATAAATACAAAACAGAATTGAAAACAGCACAATAAAAAATTGCCAGGTGTAACCTTGGGTTGAAATCAAGAATTTCATTTTAAATCTATACAAGGTAATAGACAGTAGTTCAATGATTTGGGTAATCTAATTTAAACATAATTTTCAACATACACTCACACTTACATAAATATGAAAGTAAAAGTAAACTTTGGTATACAAAAATAGAATTGAACTAAAGATTGTTTCTGCTTCAATGTCTGCAAGTTTCTAACAGTGGTGTAAAAAGATTTTACAAATGTCCATACAATGTTGTAACTAAAGTCCGATGAACTTTTTGGTTCCCCACCCCCCGCATCTTGGTCAGATATATAGGTACTTGTAGCATTTTAAACCCAATATAGACATGTTGCCCCCCTCCCCTTTTATTATGTAGTTATGTTCCCCTTCTTCTACTAATTTCCCTTATTCTGTGTCCCTTCCTGGTATATATGTTCCTCATCCTTTAGGTATATCCCCCATTCTGGGCCCCTTCCTGATAAATATGTCCGCTATCCTGGTATATTTCTTCTTCATCCTGGTCTAAATGTCTCCCATCCTTGGTCTCTTCCTGGTAAATATGTCCTCCATTCTGGTGTATATGCTCCCAATCTTTGTCTATATGTTTCTCATCCTAAACCCCTTATGGTAAAAATGACCACCCATCCTGGTAAATGTGTCCCTATTCCTGGTAAATATGTCCCTCACCATGGTATATATGTCCCCGACACTGATAAGTATGTCCCCCATCCTTGTATATACAGTATGTATTTACCCTGGATCCCTTCCTAGTAGATATGTCATCATCTTGGAACCCATCCTGTTATATATATGTTCACCGTCCTACTGCTAATGCATAAAAAACAAAAAAAAACCTTTCTATTCACCTTCCCAGACTCCTCTGTAGCCTGTACAGTGGCTAGCAGTTGAAATCGTTGTGCCTGAAATGGTAACGAACAACATCACTGCTGCCAATCACCTTCATGTCAATGGGCACTCTGATGGCTGCCTGCCTCTGTTTGGCTTGCAACATGAATTCCAGCATAGAGACCCAACAGGTCTCTGCCCAGCAATGTACAGTTAAGTCCAGAAATATTTGGACAGTGACACAATTTTCGCGAGTTGGGCTCTGCATGCCACCACGTTGGATTTGAAATGAAACCTCTACAACAGAATTCAAGTGCAGATTGTAACGTTTAATTTGAAGGTTTGAACAAAAATATCTGATAGAAATTGTAGGAATTGTACACATTTCTTTACAAACACTCCACATTTTAGGAGGTCAAAAGTAATTGGACAAATAAACCAAACCCAAACAAAATAATTTTATTTTAAATATTTTGTTGCGAATCCTTTGGAGGCAATCACTGCCTTAAGTATGGAACCCATGGACATCACCAAACGCTGGGTTTCCTCCTTCTTAATGCTTTGCCAGGCCTTTACAGCCGCAGTCTTCAGGTCTTGCTTGTTTGTGGGTCTTTCCGTCTTAAGTCTGGATTTGAGCAAGTGAAATGCATGCTCAATTGGGTTACTTTTTTGCACTCATGAACTCCTGGGTAGCTTTGGCTGTATGCTTGGGGTCATTGTCCATCTGTACTATGAAGCGCCGTCCGATCAACTTTGCGGCATTTGGCTAAATCTGGGCTGAAAGTATATCCCGGTACACTTCAGAATTCATCCGGCTACTTTTGTCTGCTGTTATGTCATCAATAAACACAAGTGACCCAGTGCCATTGAAAGCCATGCATGCCCATGCCATCACGTTGCCTCCGCCATGTTTTACAGAGGATGTGGTGTGCCTTGGATCATGTGCCGTTCCCTTTCTTCTCCAAGCTTTTTTCTTCCCATCATTCTGGTACAGGTTGATCTTTGTCTCATCTGTCCATAGAATACTTTTCCAGAACTGAGCTGGCTTCATGAGGTGTTTTTCAGCAAATTTAACTCTGGCCTGTCTATTTTTGGAATTGATGAATGGTTTGCATCTAGATGTGAACCCTTTGTATTTACTTTCATGGAGTCTTCTCTTTACTGTTGACTTAGAGACAGATACACCTACTTCACTGAGAGTGTTCTGGACTTCAGTTGATGTTGTGAATGGGTTCTTCTTCACCAAAGAAAGTATGTGGCGATCATCCACCACTGTTGTCATCCGTGGACGCCCAGGCCTTTTTGAGTTCCCAAGCTCACCAGTCAATTCCTTTTTTCTCAGAATGTACCCGACTGTTGATTTTGCTACTCCAAGCATGTCTGCTATCTCTCTGATGGATTTTTTCTTTTTTTTCAGCCTCAAGATGTTCTGCTTCACCTCAATTGAGAGTTCCTTAGATCGCATGTTGTCTGGTCACAGCAACAACTTCCAAATGCAAAACCACACACCTGTAATCAACCCCAGACCTTTTAACTACTTAATTGATTACAGGTTAACGAGGGAGACGCCTTCAGAGTTAATTGCAGCCCTTAGAGACCCTTAGTTACATAGTTACATAGTTACTTAGGTTGAAAAAAGACCTAGGTCCATCTAGTTCAACCTTCCTCCACCAGTTCTACATTTAGTCACTAAGTCATTTATAACCAACAATGTTGTGTGTACTGAGGAAATCATCCAGCCCTTTTTTAAAAGCTGTTATAGTATCTGCCATTACTACCTCTTGTGGTAGGGCATTCCACAGTCTGACTGCTCTAACTGTAAAGAACCCTTTCCTATTTAGGTTTCGGAATCGCTTTTCTTCCACTCGCAGTGAGTGCCCCCTAGTCCTTAGTACTGTCTTTGGAAGGAATAAGTCATGTGCCAGTCCTTTATATTGACCACACATGTATTTATACATATAAATGAGATCTCCTCTGAGACGTCTTTTTTCTAAGCTAAACATATCTAACTTTTTCAACCTGTCATCATATGGGAGGCCTTCCATCCCTTGTAATAGTCTAGTTGCCCGCCTTTGAACTGACTCTAACTTCTGAATGTCCTTTTTAAAATGTGGAGCCCAAAACTGGATCCCGTATTCCAGATGTGGCCTTACAAGTGATTTATAGAGGGGTAACAATACGTTGGGATCACGGGATCTAATCTCTCTTTTTATACACCCTAAAATCTTGTTTGCTTTAGCAGCTGCTGCTTGTCCAATTACTTTTGGTCCCTTGAAAAAGAGGAGGCTATGCATTACAGAGCTATGATTCCTAAACCCTTTCTCCGATTTGGATGTGAAAACTCTCATATTGCAGCTGGGAGTGTGCACTTTCAGCCCATATTATATATATAATTGTATTTCTGAACATGTTTTTGTAAACAGCTAAAATAACAAAACTTGTCTCACTGTCCAAATATTTCTGGACCTAACTGTATTTCAGCTGGATGTGCATCCTTGGATGTACATCCAGATGAAGTAGGTGCTGGGGTCTGCAAGCCCCCTCCACACAGAGGCAAGGTTGTGGTTGCAAGCTCTATGACTGCGATTATTATGTCCCTGTTTCCATACTAAAATAGGGTGGTCCGGCACTGAATGACAAGAAACCTATACAGTGGAATAAATAGCAGTTTTGAAGGTGTTATATAGTGCTAGATAGTAGAAAGCAATGAACTTGGTATTTTCTACAAAAAAAAAAAATATTTCTATATCTGAGTGAGTACATTTTTTTGTATTTTGCTCTATGATGCATTCAAAAGGGGCTTTTCAGTAGTGGACAAATCATTTATATTAGGCTCTGTTCATACAGTGTTTTATTCAGTGTGTTCAGGTGATGCCATCTGAATGTCCCTAAAAATGAGATTCAGACAGAACCCTACAAGACACCCTACCAAACAGCTGTGACGTCAAACGCTCCTCCAACCTCTCCTCGTGTGGTAACCAGGATGCTATTGGCCGGAGCTCCCTGCTTACAACTATTGGAGGACTTTGTCCAGCTCTATCCAACAGGATTGTTTGCATAGAGCTCTATATAATGACATGTGAACAGAAGTGGTAACACTTTGCATTCATCATTCAGGATTTCATTGTGGACCTTCATATACGGGTCCATATGTGGCTGCAAATTGTAGTATTGATCTGTACTGATCTCTTGCTCATTCGTGCACATACTCCACCATTTATTCTACAATCTTTATTGGGTATAAATTAATAAACAGTATACATACATGTGTCAATTACTTTATCCCGTATTGTACCTTTATTTTATTATTATACCTATATATATATATATATATATATATATATATATATATATATATATATATATATATATATAATATATATATATATATATATATATATATATATATATATATATATATATATATATATATATATATATATATATATATATATATAAATATATATATATATACAGTGCTGGCCAAAAGTATTGGCACCCCTGCAATTCTGTCAGAGAATACTCAGTTTCTTCCTGAAAATGATTGCAATCACAAATTCTTTGGCATTATTATCTTCATTTAATTTGTCTTCAATGAAGAAAAAAAAAATTGTCATAAAGCCAAATTGGATATAATTCCACACCAAACATAAAAAGGGGTGGACAAAAGTATTGGCACTGTTTGAAAAATCATGTGATGCTTCTCTAATTTGTGTAATTAACAGCACCTGTAACTTACCTGTGGCACCTAACAGGTGTTAGCAATAACTAAATCACACTTGCAGCCAGTTAACATGGATTAAAGTTGAATCAACCTCTGCCCTGTGTCCTTGTGTGTACCACATTGAGCATGGAGAAAAGAAAGAAGACCAAAGAACTGTCTGAGGACTTGAGAATCCAAATTGTGAGGAAGCATGAGCAATCTCAAGGCTACAAGTCCATCCCCAAAGACCTGAAAGTTCCTGTGTCTACGGTGCACAGTGTCATCAAGAAGTTTAAAGCCCATAGCACTATGGCTAACCTCCCTGGAAGGAAAAGAAAAAGTTTGCCAAAGAAGAATGGTCTAAAATTTCAGCAGAGCATTGTAAGAAACTCATTGATGGTTACCGGAAGCGGTTGTTCGCAGTTAGTTTGGCTAAAGGTTGTGAAACCAAGTATTAGGCTAAGGGTGCCAATACTTTTGTCTGGCCCATTTTTGGAGTTTTGTGTGAAATGATCAATGATTTGATTTTTGTTACATTCTCTTTTGTGTTTTTTCATTGCAAGCAAAATAAATGAAGATAAAAATACCAAAGAATTTGTGATTGCAATCATTTTCAAGAAGAAACTGAGTATTATCTGACAGAATTGCAGGGGTGCTAATACTTTTATATATTATTCCTTTATTGTATACGGGCCAACACACAGCACTCGTTCTGCCAGCAGCTACCGGATTCCCTCTCTAAATATCTCTTATGGGTGCTAGTGTCATTTTAGTGGTGTCATTCTTGTGGTGTCAGTCCAGCGCTAGTGTCGTTCTAGAATGTTCTACCTTAGAACCACTGCAGAGGCTGTGATTTTTTTTTTTCAAAGAGCAAGGAAAGAAAAAGAAAGTGCTATAAGGTTTTCTTTAGGGGAAAACAATTAGAATTTGAATGGGATGGATGACTTAAAAATATTGTATGTCTTTCGCACAGTCTGATTTTTTCTTTTCTTTTGAGTCTATTTTTTCTTAAATTGAACCCACTGAAGAAGCTTTAGCACACACTATGTTTTATGGTTATGTAATGAGAATTTATCAGATGGTAAGCCCTGCCATTATCCTACACACTGAGCTGTTGACAGGCTTTCTAGATTGTAGATATCATTATGATTGTATTGATCATGTTATACGTTATTTAACAAAGATATTATCTATGTAGAGCATTGTGTTAAATAGCTTTGTAATTGCTTTATCTACCTAATTCTATTGAGTAAGAGGATACTTTACAGCTAAGATATATATTCAGAATTCAGCTGATTGTTAATAGAATAACTAGCACTCTGTGGACAGATAAACTCCTTTTATTTCCAGCAAACTATGATTGGTTATATTCATCTTTATATAGTATTACAATATGGGACGTATAAGGTTAGGTTATTCTAGTTTCTATTGGCTGAATGGATGACCGGAGCCCACAGCGGAGCCATGGGCAAAGTGACTCATGACTGACTTTGTAGAGCTACGAGGGGTTAATGCAGAGCTGCCACGCCCCAGGCCCATGGGATACTCAATTCCGGGTGGTGGATAACGGGGATCACCGTCACAGGTGGCCGTGCCCAGTTCCGTGACCTGGAGGGCGCTTGGTAACAGGGTTATTTTCTATGTCACTCGTGACACCACTAGCGGGTTGCGGTAATAAGATGTCCCACCGCTGCTTTGGTTTTAAGGACAGATGGTATAGCAACAAGTGTGTTCGCCAGTAGGGGCTTAGGTCCCATGTAGTTATGCTGCGCCTTGTAGTGCACCAGTAATAGACACGACACAGTTCTTGCAGATTAACCTGTATTTACTCACTGGATGTTGCAAGTGCAGTTTGGTACGGCTGGTCAACCAACTTTCTTTTGTCCCAGTACTGATTTGAGACCCAGTTGAGCCCTCCGTGCACATGCAAAGCTGATCGTCCCCTTGCCTGAAGCTGTTGGTGACCTGCGGCGCTCCGCTCTTTTGTTTTTTCGGGCCCAGTATGACAGGCCTCGTGGTCCCTTGTGAGGTAGGCTACTTCTCGGTGCCCTCTCCTGGGTCCTAAATATGAGGCTATGACCCTGAGCCTATGGGTGGTGTGGTACCCTCGAAGTCACCACACACGGCTGGATCAGCAGACCGCCTGGAGCTGTCGTCTACTCTGGGGTCCAGTACCCTGTTGTGCGTAGTACCTGGGACCTTCTGTCTACCCTCAGGCTACTGTCTCCTACTCGCCCTTTGGGTCACCTCACAATCCTTACACTTTTGTCACTCACTGACTCCTTTTAACTCACTTCTTCAACTGTCGTTTTTCTCTCTGCCTACTCTGCCTAGCAACCCCTGTCGCTTCCAACTAGCTACGCCCCTTCCCCAGGCTAACAGCTTTGGGATTGGGTCTCACATCTGACCACTGTTAACCCTCTACATGCTGCGCCCAGTTCTCAGGGAATGTGCCCCTACCTGTGTGTGAGATGTGGGTTGTCAGCAGAGGGTGTTCCAGAAAGCCTTAGAATTCTGCAGACCACTAAGGTAGCATACCCAAGGGTGCTGCATTAACACTGGTTGGAGGGAAAGAAAGCACGGGCTGGGGTGGGGGTCAGAAGTTTAAGGGGCTGGGAAAAGTGCTACAAGGTGTTCAGTTTGAGGATATAGGATCAGTAGAAGGGGTGGGGACTATCAGAACAGCATGTGAAGCCAGCAGAAAAGGTAAGTGTTGAGTTGGGGGTGTGGGTTTCATCAAGAGAATATTATGTATATTTTATTAATGTGTCGGCGTCATTTTGGCCGGGCTTTTTATTTATTTACTGTCATGTGGCGGTAGTGAGGTGAAGTTGGTGGTAAAATGGTGGTGAGGGATTGTATATCAGGAGGATGGTAACCCCCCTTCTTTTATTTGGAATGGTAAATAACTGGTGGACTTTGGGGCTCTCCAGGGTGGGATCCCCTGGGAGTCTGTGTTAGGGAAGTGATTTTCCGGTCATGGTGTGCCAAAGCTTGTGGTCATTTGCAGTTGTGGCTGGGGTCAACTCTGGATGATTTATCAATTTTATTGGAACATCCGCCAGATTTTGGAACTCCAAGAACCCTCCTCGCTTTAAAGAAAAGTATTTGATTTATTTAATGTCATGTTTGTGTAATTATCTAAGCAGGTGTCATCTTTTCATTGGAGGGGGAATCTGTGGGATGAAGGGGTAAGTGCGTAGTGGGAAGGAAGCATCTACAATAGTACAGTCAAGGGTTTATTAATATTAAATGTATTGTTGCATACCATTTAACATTTTTTGTAGCTAAAGGACTAGAACTCCAGTGACATCTATTATAAGTAGCCATTTTTAAAGACAATATCAACCCTTTAAAGGGCATCTGCACATGACTAAGAATATTAAGCCAAACCAGGAACTCTATTTGGGGACACATGTTTCAGCGTGTTTGCCCCTCATCAGTGCAAACCAAGAAAACTGGTTCAATTTTGTGAGAGGTGATGACAAATGGTCTAAGTGGTGAGGTTTCTCTTTGTGGAGAGTGTCAAGTCAACATAAGGAGAAATCATCCATGCAATTCTCCTCTGTTAATTTACATACGCAAAAAGCCCCTTCAGAGAAGACGACAAGAGGATTGCTGCATTCAATAGGTGATTTCCTCTCTGAAGCGGACACTTTACAAAATAACTTCTATTGTCGTCAGTGCACTACAGTGTCTAAGGCTAAATTAGTGAAACCAGAAGTTTACATACACTAAAAAGACACTTTTAAGTCAATTAGGAACCAAAATTATTTATATTTGCCAAATGCCAGAACAATGAGAGTGAGAATGTTTGAAGGCATTTTTATTACTTTTTGTAAAGTCAAAAGTTTCCAAAATTCGAAGTACTATGCTTTTAAACAGTAGGTTTCAGCTCATATGATGGTGTCATGTCTTCGGAAGCTTTTGGTAGGTTTATTGGCAACATCTGAGTTAACTAGAAACACACCTGTGGATACATTTTAATGCACACCTGAAACACACTGCATCTTTGCATAGCATCATGGAAAAGTCAAAAGAAATCAGCCAAGATCGCAGGAAGACAATTGTGGACTTGCACAGGTCTGGTTCATCCTTGGGTGCAATTTTCAGATACCTATCGGTGTCTTGTTCATCTATACAAACAATTATATGCAACTACAAACAAGATGAAAATATCCAGTCATCATACCGCTCAGGAAGGAGACAGGTTCTGTGTACCAGAGATGAACGTGCTTTGGTCAGACATGTGCATATAAACCGAAGAACAAAAGCAAAAGACATTGTGAAGATGCTGATGGAAGCTGGTAAGAGTGTGTCATTATCCACAGTGAACTGAGTACAGTATCAATATGGGGTGAAAGGTTACTCTGCCAAAAAGAAGCAAATACTCCAAAAGAAACATAAACAGATAAATGTTTGCAAATGCACACAGTAACAAAGACCATCATTTTTGAAGACATGTCCATAATGACCATCATTACATTTGGAGGAAAAAGGCAGAAGCTTTGAAGCTTAATAACACCATCCCAACTGTGAAACACAGGGGTGGCAGCATCATGTTGGGGGGTTATTTTGCTGCAGGAAGGACTGGTGCACTTTACAAAATTGATGGCACCATGAGGAAAGAAGATTATGTGGCAATACTGAAGCAACATCTCAAGACATCAGCCAGGAACTTAAAGTTTGGGTGGAAATGGGTCTTCTAAATGGACAAGGACCCGAATCATACTGCCAAAATGGTAACATAATGGCTTAAGGAGTACAAAGTCAATGTTTTGGAGCGGCCACCACAAAGCCTTGATCTCAATTCTTTTAAAAATATATGGGTAAAGCTAAAAGGCCAGTGCGAGCGGTGACCTTCAAACATGGCTCAGTTACACCAGTTCTGTCAGGAGGAATGGGCCCAAATTCCTACCAACTATTGTGAGAAGCTTGTGGTAGGATATCCTAAACATTTCACTTAAGTCATTATTATTATCATTATTAATAATAATATTTATTTATAGATCACCATTGATTCCATGGTGCTGTACATGAGAAGGGGTTACAAACAGAAAACATATACAAATTATAGTAGACAGACTGGTACAGAGGGAAGAGGACCCTGAACTTGCGGGCTTACATTCCATAGGATTTTGGGGAGGAGACAGTAGGTGGAGTGTCGGTTGGGCGACAGTTTCGGCATGGTGGTGAGGAAGCAGCTCCGGCGGTGGTGGTGCAATGGGGTCATTGGAGAGTATAGGAATTTTTGAACAGATGAGTTTTCAAGTTCCGTTTGCAGCTTGCAAATGTAGCAGATAATCTGACGCGTTGAGGCAGCGAATTCCAGAAGACAGGGGATGCTCGTGACAAGTCTTGGAGGCGGTTGCATGAGAAGCGATTGAGAGAGGAGAGAAGGAGATCTTGGGAGGACCGGCTGTTACATGTTGGAGTGTAGCGGGAGATTAGTTTGGAGATATACGGAGGAGACAGATTATGGATGGCTTTGTAGGTTAGTGTTAGTAGTTTGAATTGGTTACGGTGAAGGATTGGGAGCCAATGGAGGGATTTGCAGAGGGGAGAAGTGGGGTGGTAGTAAGGTGGATCATTTGGGCAGCAGAATTAAGGATGGACTGGAGAGGTGCGACAGTGTTAGCAGGCAGACC
This sequence comes from Anomaloglossus baeobatrachus, assembly GCF_048569485.1. Taxonomy (NCBI): domain Eukaryota; kingdom Metazoa; phylum Chordata; class Amphibia; order Anura; family Aromobatidae; genus Anomaloglossus; species Anomaloglossus baeobatrachus. The sequence continues at coordinate 148,907,663 of NC_134360.1, forward strand.
ACAGAGGAGGATGTTGCAGTAATCAAGACGAGAGATTATGAGGGCATGCAGTGGCATTTTTGTAGATTGAGGATTGAGGAAAGGATGAATTCTGGAAATATTTTTGAGTTGAAGATGGCAGGAGGTGGTGAGGAATTGGATGTGTGATATAAAGGACAAGGCAGAGTCGAGGGTCACTCCGAGGCACCGAACTTTGGATACTGGGGACAGCGTGATGTTATTTAGTAATAGATAGATCAGTTAGGCTACTTTCACACATCCGGCTGTAGCAGTGCGGCACATTCCGGTGCTCTGCTGAAAAAACGAAACCGTTTTTTTTTGCCGCCGGTTTCATTTTTTCCAGCATTGACTTGCATTGGCGCCGCATTGTGCCGCATGGGCTTGCATTCCGTCCATTTTTTTGCCGTATGCGGCAGATTTAGCCGATGCGGTGGCCGGATGGAACGTTCCCTGGCACGTTTTTTGCTCAGGCAAAAAAAACACATCGTGCCGCATCCGGCCGCTGCGGCGCATTTTTCAATGCATGCCTATGGACGCTGGATGCGGTGCGATGCGGCAAAAACTGCATCCGGCTGCCGCATGCAGTTTCTTCCACTGCGCATGCTCAGTAGCATGCCGCAACCGAAAAAAAACCGGACGGGCCGCATGTAAAAACGTATGCAAAGGATGCAATGTTTTCGCCGCATCCGTTGCATAGGTTTCACAGCCGGATTGAGCCGCACTGCTCAAACCGGATGTGTGAAAGTAGCCTTAGGGAGTTTAGGTGAGATGGAGGAAAGATGATTAGTTCAGTTTTGGCCACAAGTCATACAGTTTAAGGACAAGGGTATCAAATACTAATGAAATGTATGTAAACTTTTGACTTTGCAGAAAGTAATAAAAATGCCTTAAAACATTCTTATTCTCTCATTATTCTGGTATTTAGCAAATATAAATAATTTTGGCTCCTAATTGATCTAAAACAGGAAAGGTTTATTATGATTTCATGTCAGACAGTGAGAAAAACATGCAAATGTGTTGTTTTAGATAGTGTATGTAAACTTCTGGTTTCAACTGTACAACTTAAGGCTCTGTCACACACAGAGATAAATCTTTGGCAGATCTCTGGTTGCAGTGAAATCATGGACATATTTGTCAAGCTGCCACCAGAGGGAGCCAGAGCTCTGCAGCAGAAGACATTACACAGAGCAATGAGAACCAGGAAGTAAATACACAGCATTCTCATACACTGCCTCACAGTACAGCTGAGAAGCAGAACTGCAGGGCATGCGAGGAATAGTCAGGCAGGCTGGGTCAAACACCGTATGGACAGAAGCAGGACCAGAGGAATGAGCAGAAGCGGAGTCAAAGTCAGGCCAAGGTCAGTATCAGAGGAAGCAACCGAGTGGGGAAATAGTAGAGGGGACAGAGGACACGAGGAACAACCAATGGACGGAACACAGACAAGAGCACGGGGGCACAGGAACAGACAGATCAGGATATCACTCACAGCAATCCAGGCAAAACAGTGCTAAGCTTATAGCCGGCGCTGGTTCACTGGAAATGTCAGCTTTTTAAGGCATCCAGTGTCCGGAAGTGAGGCCCGAAAAAAAGGCTCCGCCCCCTAGCCATGTGGACGGGGAGGCGAACCATGACAATATTGTTCCATTTGTACACAGCCACAAACCTGGCACTGATTGTCCACAATTTCACTGCAACCACAGAGCTACCACAGATCTACCACAGATCTACCACAGATTTATCTCTGTGTGTGACAGGGCCTTTAGTGTTTATTTTGATTTGCTCTCACTACAGTAGATTATGCCATTATGCTGTTATACTGATGAACAATCTTCCCCTATGGGAAATCCCCAAAAGCTCTTTGTTTTGACAGAGCGATTTAATAGATCTGATGACAATGAAGAATTGTATTTTTCTTTACACCTTTGAAATTCAAGGTGTTTTTCTTAGAAAGTAAAATCTTACATCAAATATGATACTTCAAAACAGGATAATTAGATGCTGTTGTTTACATAAATTAATTGAATCCTTCAAAGGACAAAGAGCTTTCATGAAAAGATATTCCTCTTCTGTTTGTTTACTTGGAACATAAATAATGTATAAAACTAATGGGTATCTAATCCAAGCAATAGTAGTGTATAAAACATTTATTTCACAGTAAACCTAATTTTCAAAAAATAGTAATTTAATTGCTACTAAAAGATTTAAAAAGTAGCAAAAGTGTGAAAGTCACGGTTAGTAATTCAACTGGGAACATTGCTCCTTAATGACAGCAAGGTCAACTGATATCCATTTGTAACCCTTTCATTGCCAGAGATATGTGCGTTTTCATGCATAAGACATTTTTCAGAAATTTGGCTTGTCAAGACAAAACTGAAGTTCTACCTGATTTGAATAACTTACAAAGTATATATTGTGATATATGTACTGTGTATGTATTTTCTCTAAAAGGCATAAAGTTATAGATGGCACATTTTCCTTTGTATTTTAGGCAATAAAAAATATTTTCATCTTTTACATATTAAAAATTACAAAAAGCAAAATGGGGCGATGCAAACGATTGGGCACCTATGGAGATTTGTGTGCTCAGATAACTTTGACTAAGTTTTCAGACCTTAATTAGTCTTAATTAGACTTGTTCCCTATCAATGGCCAGGTGATATACATTTCACAGTTTTTATAAAAACTCAGCCTCCTCTAACTTTGTGCCAAAAAATATCCACCATGGGGTTCTTCAAAGTCACTGCTAACACTCTGAAAATGAAAATGGTGGCGACCCACAAATCAGGATAAAGCTATAAAAGATAGCAGATAATTTTCTAGTTTCCCTTTCCTCAGTTTAAATGTAATTAAGAAATGGTAGTTAACAGGAACAGTGAAGGTCAAGATAAGGTTTCTAAAATCAAGAAAAATTTATGTGAGAGCTGCTTGTAGCATTGCTAGAGATGCAAATCAGAATGCCGCATGACTACAAAAGACCTTCAGGAACATTTAGCAGACTCTGAATTTGTAGTACATTTGTCTACTGTTCAAAGACACCTGGACAAATAAGGCCTCCATGGAAGGGTCATCAGAAGAAAACCTGCCCAGCATCCTAACCATAAGATTCAGTATCCGACAAATGTAAAAGAATATCTAAACAAGTCTGATACATTTTGGAAATAAGACTCGTTAAGTTTAATGCTTTAACCCTTTTCTATTTTCATTCTTTTACTTTTGCCTGCCATTGAATTTAATGGGTTCAGCTAGAATGGACGATCGGATCGGCTAGGATCATCAAACTGATAGCAATCTCAGGAGAGATTGGCGATCCTTAACCAATCTGATTTTTGGCAGGATCGCTCATCTCTACTTCGTAAACCATGTGACATAAGTGATTAGGTGGCTTTATTCCTCAGGTCAGTAGGATTACAATGATACCAGATTCAAATAGTTTTTTTAGGTTTGGCTAGTATAACACTAAAAATTATTTTTACTAAATAAATGTTTATTACATCAGCTAGGATGGACGATCTGATCAACGATCTCAGGCAGGCTCGGGAATCCTGAACCAGTCCAATCATTGGCAGTAAGTCCTGTGGACCGATGAGGTTAAAATAGAACATTTTGGGGACAATGGTCAAAGATATGTGTGGAGAAAATAGGGCATAGAATTTGAGGAAAAGAACAAATCACCAGCCATGGGGGATGGATCAATGATACCTTGGGGTTTTGTTTCAGCAACATTTTACAGGTAGGGGGAATAAGGGATTCAATGCAATTTCAAGAAGTTCTTTATGCAAATATAACACCATCTGTAAAAAAAAAAAAGCTGAATTTGAAAAGAGGATAGCTTCTACAAATGGATAATGATTCTAAACACATGTAAAAATCCAAAACAGACTACCTCAAATGTTGTAAGCTGGAGGTTTTACTATGGCCCTCATAGTCCTCTGATCTGAAAATCATTGAAAATCTGTGGCTACACCTTAAAAGAGCAGTGCATGTAAGATGAGCCAGGAATCTCACAGAACTGGAAGACTTTTCCAAGGAAGAATGGATGAAAATCCCTGAAACAAGAACTGAAATACTCCTGACTGGCTACAAAAAACAGTCATACCTGACTATGCCAGTTACCAAGTTGCTATACCTTCTGAGGATTCCCTGCAAGCACACTGATTAAGGTCTAAAACGTCTATGCTTATGCTGGTCCTACAAGTTCTCCTTAATAAAAGACCACTATTCACATTTATCTTGAGTGCCAAGTTTCTACATCTATTTGAAGATCACAGGAGGACCTGGGAGTTTCGCAGACGCCCGGATCTGGTAAGTATAACGATCCTGGAATGGGGGGTTTGCACTTGTTTGATATGTAAACTTCCTCAAACTGTGTTTCCCCCAAAATAAGACCTACCTGAAAACAAGCCCTAGCATTTTTAGGGGCAAAAAAATATATGACAGTGTCTTATTTTTGTTAAAACAGCAGCAATAGATATTTCTGATTACCTTTATTTAATTTGATGGGCCCTATTCTAGTGTTGCTATTCTATTCATGCTCATTCATCCAGGGGAGGGTGCTCCATCAGCAGTATCCTATACTTTGGAGGTCAGTGGACAACCTATATTTTTATTGAAGGTGTTTTTTTCACACTTATTTCATTGTTGTTTTAAATCTTACTGTAAACAGGGTGCAGATTATAGTTTTTACGTTTAGCTGCTAATATTAGCATCTGTGTGGGATTGCCCCTGTATATTATACCAGGTGCTTTTGGAACATTTCCATATTTGCAAAAATAAAATACTCTACATATAACTGTTGCAGAAATGTTAGCTGCAAAACATTCAGTAAATGAAGGGGTTAATTGCTCTTACAGCGGAAGCTCCTCATGCCTGTGACTCTGAAATCTCTATAATGTGGTAATGTGTAAGCCACGTCGTGTACTTTCTTCCCTACTAATGATACCCATGATATGCCTAGAGGCACAGCCAGAACCGTAATTGTTCTGTTCTTTGAATAAGGATTTGTGATATAGAAAAAATTCACAAAGCGCATTTCACCCTCACCAGCATCTCATCATTATTCATCATTGGTACAACGTGATTTCGTAATGTTTTATCATTGACTTTGCATCCTTAAGGGGGTTGTCTACTTTACCTATATTTTAACAAATTTGTGTATATGATTTTATGGCACTTACTAATATATAAGTATGACAGTTTTCCCTCTCGTGTGAAGCAGTACCTGCTCGTTAGTGCAAGGTGTTTCAATTGGAGGGGGTTAATGGACAAGATGAGCCCTGAACAGCCTTTTGAGGAACGCTACAGTAATATTTGGGCAGCATTTTATTAAAAGAGTGATCCATTGTGGAGACAAGCAAATCTAACAAAATTAATTTCTGCAGATTTGTTCAAATCGGACAGCAGATTTTCTGGCATAAAATTAAAATGCAGTCAGTATTGAACCTGCCCAGAAAAACACTTATAAAGCTCTAAGGTCAGGGGTGGACAGATCATTGGTGCAACCTGTACAGCCGCCCAGGGTTCCAAGAAGTTAGGGACCTATTTCCACGGTTAAGGAAATATTATTGTAGCACGCCTGCAGTACCAGGTGCCACAAATTTTGGGGTCATATTTATTAACAAGCTCTAACATACAACTCAAACATTATTGGTTACTTTTCAATCCTCACACACTGGTTCACAATTGATTGGTTACATCTTTATCCTTGTGTAATTCTGGGGAACCTAAGCACTGTCAGACCTGACTCTGTGACCTCCTTCCATCAACGAAGCATTCATTTGGCAAGTGGTTTGTGGCTTGGCTGATTGCCATAACACCACCTACAAAGGCACAAGCAGTTTTGCATTTTCATTAGTCTCTCGGCTGTAACGGGCCTATATATTGTTCTTGCACAGGGGTCCTTTTATTTCTGTGTTCAACAATGTTTAAGGTAACTCCAAACTCCAAAGCTGAAAAGTGTCCTCTCATCTATCTGTATTGCACCACAAATGACCAGGGACTGCAAAGTACCAGAAGACCGAATAGAAGACCAAAAAATAGAAGACCAAAGGCAACAAATTATTTTCTAATAAACCAGTGATTCCCTTTTAAAAACTGCCACATTTGCTAAAATAAAGATAATTATGTGTGCCAGCCATCCATCCCAGAAGATGGTGATTCCTGAAAGTTCAATGACTCTAAGTGGTACTTTGCACACTACGACATCACAGGTGCGATGTCGGTGGGGTCAAATCGAAAGTGACGCACATCCGGCGTCGCTGTCGACATCGGAGTATGTGAATCCTTTTTACTACGATTAATGAGCGCAAAAGCATCGAAATCGTATGATCGGTGTAGCGTCGGTCATTTCCATAATTTCGGAAGGACCGATGTTATAATGTTGTTCCTCGTTCCTGCGGCAGCACACATCGCTGTGTATGAAGCCGCAGGAGTGAGGAACATCGCCTTACCTGCGTCCTGGCTGCAATGAGGAAGAAAGGAGGTGGGCGGGATGTTTATGTCCCGCTCATCTCCGCCCCCCTGCTTCTATTGGCCACCTGCCGTGTGACGTCGCTGTGACGCCGCACGACCCGCCTCCTTAGGAAGAAGGCGGTTCGCCGGCCAGAGCAACGTCGCAGGGCAGGTAAGTGCATGTGAAGCTGCCGTAGCGATAATGTTTGCTATGGCAGCTATCACAAGATATCACAGTTGCGACGGGGGCGGGGACTATCGCACTCGGCATCGCTACCATCGGCTTGCGACGTCGTACTGTGCAAAGTACCACTAAGATTTCACATTTCATTGTCAGTGAAGAATACTTTGTTCCTTATTCTTTAACAACTTAAGAAGATCTCGTTAGCGATGTCGTTGCGTGTAAAGCCCCCTTAATTCTATGGTTGGGCACAAGTCCAATTTTTTCCTTGGGCCAAATCAATCTGAGAAAAAAATTACTGAATTCCAGAATTGCCTCTGTAAATTAAATGCAAGTCAATGGGTCCCTAAAAAAATCAGACTTCATTTAAATGACATTCGAGTCCAGTCTGATTTTCAGAGACTGACAGAATGAAGAAGAAAGAGATTTTTTTTTCTATCTTCTACACATCCTATAAAATCAGATTACTAGCATAACGGATCAATATTCTCAGCTGAGAAAACATCTAGTCATTTGCACCTAGCATTAATTATATACAAGGCTGGGACAGTAGCTCAGATCAAAGCACAACTGTGACAATGGTTGAGGCTATATTCCAAAAGTATTACATGTATCTTTGCTGACCTTTTAGAAAAGATATGTTCTTGTTTTGTGTTGAATTGTAACTTTATACTGTTCCTTACCAAAGCAATTTATTAATCTAGGGATTCTGAAATAATGCAATATTTATAGCCATAGCAGGAGAGACATGATGCCGTAAGGGATACCTGTTCCCTTCAGGCATTCGGAAACAAGCTGCAATGCAAAATTTCCCATCAGCAGAAAACTCCTCTCATAAAGAATACTTTTATTCCAGAAGGCCATCGTATGTCTCAGCTAAGATTTGTTTGTCAGCTGTATGGAGCCCAAGATTTCTCAACATAATTTAATATCTGATCAAGCAGAAATCAATCTGAAATGAAGATAATACCGGTTGCTATTTCTACAATATATAAAGAGTATTTAAAAAAAAATAGATAGAAGTGCTGGCAATACAAATAAGAAATAAGCCATTTACCAAAATTAATAGTTAAGGAATTTATAAAGTGGAGAAATAAATTTAGGTTACATTAATATCATCTATCTATCTGTCTATCCATCTATCTATCCCTCTATCTATCTATCCCTCTATCTATCCATTATCTATCTATCTATCCCTCTATCTATCAATCTATCAATCTATCTATCCCTCTATCTATCCATTAAGTTTCTGTCTGTCTATCTATCTATCTATCTATCTATCTATCTATCTATCTATCTTATTATCTGATCTATCTAACCTTTCATAACTGCATCACAAAACCACAGTATGAATGTAGACAAACTAATGTAAAATCCTCTCTGAACATAGGATTTATGAGACAAGTATAGCTTTGCCCTTTACCTTTGTCCCGTTTCAGACAAGGATGGTTCATGTCCTGGAAAAGGCACAAAAGTGGCACTACATGGCACTAATCGGGGGGACATCTCGGTCTTCTGCTCCGTAAATTGTTGCAGTGACTCTAATTTGCTTATGGCCATGTTTCTTCTCGTAACCTGCTGGTATCGGTGGTCTTTAATGTTGATTCACCCATTCCTGGATTTCCATATAAATGTAAACTTGTCTCCCTATAATTCAAGATCCTGCCTGATGTGTTCATTGCTGGCAGGGCTCACTCCATGTCGCCTACTAACCAGGCTCACAGGGAACAGGAAGAGCCGTGTTCTGCTTAATATGATTACATTACAAATCCCTGTAACACTCATTAATACGAAGCAGATTGCCGTACTGTCTCATTATAGTGATTTTTCTTTCTAAAGATGCTTTTGTCCCTCTTAGAACCTTACTTTTTTCTTAAGTAAATCCTTTTTCAACAAGCAAATTCATTTATGTACGATCTTCTCCACAGACTTTTTTTTCAGCAATTTTAAATAGTTATCAAAAATGTAATAAACTTCAAGCATTCTCATAGAAATATTTACAAGTTTTTTTAAGCTTTTTTTTGTTGTTGTAACTAGAGTTGAGCACAGTTCGTGGTTCGTGGTTCTCCAGTTCGCGGTTCGAATGATTTTGGGGGCTGTTCTAGATCGAACTAGAACTCGAGCTTTTTGCTAAAAGCTCGATAGTTCTAGTTACGTTCGAGAACGGTTCTAGCAGCAAAAAGCCAAGCTAATTACTAGCTGGTTTTCCGCTGTAATAGTGTCAGTCACTCTGTGACTGACACTATTATGAAATTTCAGCGTATAGTGTGCGGGAACAGCGCATTCAGATCACTGCTGCTGGGATAATGGCGATCGCCATTTTTTTTTTCTGTTCTTCCTTCCCTCCCTAAGCGCGCGTGTAGTGGGGCGGGCCAGCATGTCAGCCAATCCCAGACACACACAGCTAAGTGGACTTTTAGCCAGAGAAGCAACGGCATGTGTGATAGGATGTACATGTCACGTGTCCCTGCATTATAAAAACGGGTATCTGCTCGTCCGGACGCCATTATCTCTTCTGCGTCTGGGTGTCAGTCACCGCTGGCTTAGCTCCTGTCTCCAATACTGCTGTGTACGCTCTACACACAGCGCTATACAGAATAGGGATATAAGTTTCTTTCAGCCCTTGCAAGGGCTAATTACAGCAGGCTCAGAGCCATAGGTGACAGTCAGGTCCATGGAAACAGTTTTTAACAGCTACAAATAAGAGCATCTGTGTAGCTAAGGTCAGGGAGTTCCTTGCTTAATTTCACCATTAGGAGGGATAGAAAGTGAGGCTTCCTTTCCTCTACACTGACCCACAACCCGGCCACTGTACCCTCCTGCCCTTTGCACACTCAAGCTCATTGTTACTAAGCCATTATAATACCAAACACTGAGGAAACTTAGTGGCATCCTAAAAGTGGCTGTTGGACTTCATTAGTGTCCCACTGGTGCAAAGCTATTTGCAGCACCTCTGCATTGCACACTGAAGCTCATTGTTACAAAGCCATTATAATACCAAGCACTGAGGAAACTTAGTGGCATCCTAAAAGTGGCTGTTGGACTTCATTAGTGTCCCACTAGTGCAAAGATATTTGCAGCACCTCTGCATTGCACACTCAAGCTCATTGTTACAAAGCCATTATAATACCAAACACTGAGGAATCTTAGTGGCATCCTAAAAGTGGCTGTTGGACTTCATTAGTGTCCCACTAGTGCAAAGATATTTGCAGCACTTCTGCATTGCACACTCAAGCTCATTGTTACAAAGCCACTATAATACCAAACACTGAGGAAACTTAGTGGCATCCTAAAAGTGGCTGTTGGACTTCATTAGTGTCCCACTAGTGCAAAGATATTTGCAGCACCTCTGCATTGCACACTCAAACTCATTTTTACTAATCTATTATACTAGAAAACTGTGCTGCCATTTCAAGGGTCATAGTTTAATTGTCCGGGATAGTTATTGTTGTTTATTCTGCTGTCAATAAAGGTAGACCACCACTGCAATCTACACCACCTCTCAATTTTTACTACCACATTTTAAGTGTACAATCTTGTCGCTAGCAAATTCAGTGCCAAAATGACAGATGCTGGTGGAAAGGGGAACAGGCGTGTTGGAAAAGGAAAAAAAGTTTGTGTCCATGGGGAAGGTGGCAAAGCTCCATTAACATCTGCTGAAGATAGGCCATCTTCCAGCAAAAGTAAGAGCTCTACTACTTTCTGTGGACAATCGGATGTGCTCCCTTTTTTACGAACAACTGGAACAAAAGTAGATGTTGCCCAAAAAAAGAAAATGCTTGAATGGATCTCAAGTGGTCCAACAAGTGCCCTCCCCTCCACCTCAACTACCGCATCCAAAAAACACCAGTCCTCTGAGTTGTCATCCCAATCACACTTGCTTTCTCCCAGCTCTCAAGTCTCCATCCGCCCTGCACAGTATGGTGGAACAGAGATGGCTGAGTCTGCAGAGCTGTTCAGTCACACTATAGCCTGGGAATCAGAGGTCTGCTCCCAAGCTACAGTGAGTACAAACCAGGAAATGGTCTGCAGTGATGCCCAGAACCTTTGTGACTCAGATTCAGGCCGTGACCAAGTTTCTGAGCATAATGTTGACCCTTATTCACAAACTGAAACACCTGTTGTAATAGACAATGAGGAAAATACTGATGACGATGAGACGCCCCTTCCAGTGCATCCACGCGCTCTTCATCTTCTAGGACTGTGGGGACAGCTGTCACACCTGGTTTTCCATGCACAACTTCCACCACTGTAACCGCAACAGGCAGATTACTTGGTAGGTCGTCAGTTGGTTTGGAAGGGGAAACAAGTGCGTGTGTACAGCTCTCTCAGACATCGATATCACCAACGTTGGATGAAGGCAACATCATGTCTACGCCTGCACTTTCCTCACAAACCTGTATTTTTCCAGGGACACCCTACTCACCTCCGTCTACACACAGCAGCCAGATCTCTGTCCCTCAGATGTGAACAAATAAAAGGCCATTTCCTGCGACCCATGACAAAGCTAAGAGGTTGGCTTTATCCCTCTGTAAGCACTTGGCTACCGAAATGCTGCCTTTCCGCCTGGTGGACACACAGGATTTTAGAGACCTTATGTCTGTCGCTGTGCCCCAGTACCAGATGCCCAGTCGCAACTACTTCTCTAAGAAAGGTGTGCCTGCGCTACACCAGCATATTGCACACAACATCACCACTTCCTTGAGAAACTCTGTGTGTGAACAGGTGCATTTCACCACCGATACTTGGACCAGTAAGCATGGACAGGGATGTTACATGTTGCTGACTGGGCACTGGGTAACTATGCTGATACATGGTGAAGGGTCTGCTGCACAAGTTTTGCTGTCCCCACGACTTGGGTCCTCCACCTCCGCCCCAAGCCTGCTTGGTCAGGCCACCAGCGTTCTAACTGCGCAGAAGGAATCACGCACTCCTCATTACTATGCTGGCAGCATAGCACAACGGCATCAGGCGGTCTTTGTCTTGAAATGTCTTGGAACTAGGAGTCACACAGCGGCTGAGTTGTGGGCAGCTCTGGAGACAGAGTTTGGTAAATGGTTGTCTCCACTCAACCTGCAGCCTGGTAAGGCCGTGTGCGACAATGCTGCAAACCTGGGTGCGGCCTTTCGCCTGGGCAAGGTGACAAACGTGCCTTGCATGGCTCACGTGTTGAACCTTGTTGTACAGCAATTTTTAATACACTATCCTGGCCTAGATGGCCTTTTGAACAGGGCCCGAAAACTGTCTGCTCACTTTCGCCGTTCAACCGCCGCAGCTGAGTGACTTGCATCGCTCCAGAAGTCTTTCGGCCTGCCGGTTCATCGCCTGAAATGCGATGTGCCAACACGCTGGAATTCGACTCTCCACATGTTACAGCGAGTGTGGCAGCACCGCCAAGCCCTGGTGCAATACGTCATGACATACAGCCTGGGCCAAAGAGATGCAGAGGTGGGGCAGATCACCCTGATAGAGTGGTCTCAGATCAAGGACCTATGCATCCTTCTGCACAGTTTCAACATGGCGATGAATATGTTTAGCGCTGACAATGCCATTATCAGCATGACAATTCCAGTCATTTACATGCTGGAGCACACGCTAAACACTATTCGGACTCAGGGGGTGGGACAACAGGAAGGAGAGGAACTACAGGAGGATTCATATGCGCAAGAGACAACAACATCACCAAGGTCCAGATGTTCATCATCACCAACGCGGCAGGCATGGGACCATGGGAGACAGGGATCAACAAGGGCGCATGGTAGCAGGCAAAATGTTGAGGAAGGTGCAGGAGAACATGAAGAAATGGAGGACAAACTGTCCATGGACATGGAAGACTCAGCGGATGAGGGAGACCTTGGTCAAATGTCAGTTGAAAGAGGTTGGGGGGAGATGTCAGAGGAAGAAAGAACGGTTAGCACCTCTATGCCACAAACACAGCATGGACTTGGTCCGCATGGCTGCTCCAGACACATGAGCGCCTTCTTGCTGCACTACCTCCATCATGACCCTCGTATTGTCAAAATTAGAAGTGATGATGAGTACTGGCTTGCCACACTATTAGATCCCAGATGCAAGTCCAAATTTTGTGACATAATTCCAGCCATAGAAAGGGACGCACGTATGCAGGAGAATCAGCAAAAGCTGTTACTCGATATTAACTCGGCTTTTCCACCAAACACCCGTGGTGCATGGAGGGAATCTCCAAGTTGTAACTCGACAAACATGGGACGGTCTCGTCATCTTCAACAGTCTAACCGTACCAGCAGCACCGTATCTGGTGCTGGTAACAGCAATTTTATTTAATCTTTTAATAATTTTTTTAGACCATACTTTGCAAGGCCACCAGGGACAACAAGTCTGACACATAGTCAACCAAAATAGAGATAAGACCTAGCATCACCTTGGGCAGGTGCTCTGGAAAAATAAAATGAATATTCAAAAGAAGAGAGTTCCGGCACACTGTGTTGTTTCCCAAAAAAAGGAGAATACAATAATTCAAGTGGTTTAATCTGTTTTTTCTTTATTGGAAAGTATTGTCGTGCTGTACATGAATAGAAAATCCGCCAGGACGTTTCGGCCCTAGGCCTTCATCAGGTCGGACAATCTGACCATGTCGAGCAAAGCTCCGTGCTAAAGGGAAAATAGTGAGTCGCCAGTCGTCATAAATAAATATGATCCAGCATGGAATCTAGTCCTGTGGGGAGGTAGAGACTTTGGAAAGGTCCTGTGGAGTGATTCAGTGGACTGGGTGGACTAGAATGTCCTGCATGGATGTAATAAGGCTAAAGGACTATTGGTTATTCAGGCTCTGGGTCCATGACTTCCGGAATGGATAATTAATTGACATACCACATACTACGTACTGCTATTGCCTGTGGCAATGGATATGTCAGTAAGGAGCTGCTAGTCCGCAAAGTGCTAGTTAGGATAGGGTGCTTATGCTGGTGGCAGTAGTATATCTGCAAATATAAAACTGTTACCTTTGTGGATGTATTGAGGCTAGGAGCCTAATTGTTGTTATGGATCCAAATCCGTGAACCACGGGTTAGATTTCCACTGACACCGCCACCAATAGTGGAGCTTCAGTTAAGGGACACTAGGTAAAATGAATTGTTTATACTGGTAGCAGTAGCAGATCAGTTGCCGCGGGAGGCTGGATCAAATCCTGCAAGGGGTAATGTGTCAAGGAGATAAGAATAACTCCGGTGGGGCTGGCCTCCGTGTGCGGTGGTGATTGTGCGTGCTGCGTGTCCTGTGCACAGGACGCGCAGCACGCACAATCACCACCGCACACGGAGGCCAGCCCCACCGGAGTTATTCTTATCTCCTTGACACATTACCCCTTGCAGGATTTGATCCAGCCTCCCGCGGCAACTGATCTGCTACTGCTACCAGTATAAACAATTCATTTTACCTAGTGTCCCTTAACTGAAGCTCCACTATTGGTGGCGGTGTCAGTGGAAATCTAACCCGTGGTTCACGGATTTGGATCCATAACAACAATTAGGCTCCTAGCCTCAATACATCCACAAAGGTAACAGTTTTATATTTGCAGATATACTACTGCCACCAGCATAAGCACCCTATCCTAACTAGCACTTTGCGGACTAGCAGCTCCTTACTGACATATCCATTGCCACAGGCAATAGCAGTACGTAGTATGTGGTATGTCAATTAATTATCCATTCCGGAAGTCATGGACCCAGAGCCTGAATAACCAATAGTCCTTTAGCCTTATTACATCCATGCAGGACATTCTAGTCCACCCAGTCCACTGAATCACTCCACAGGACCTTTCCAAAGTCTCTACCTCCCCACAGGACTAGATTCCATGCTGGATCATATTTATTTATGACGACTGGCGACTCACTATTTTCCCTTTAGCACGGAGCTTTGCTCGACATGGTCAGATTGTCCGACCTGATGAAGGCCTAGGGCCGAAACGTCCTGGCGGATTTTCTATTCATGTACAGCACGACAATACTTTCCAATAAAGAAAAAACAGATTAAACCACTTGAATTATTGTATTCTCCTTTTTTTGGGAAACAACACAGTGTGCCGGAACTCTCTTCTTTTGACACATAGTCAACGGCTGAAGAGGATGATACAGGAGTATCTCCAAATGAACATCGATGCCATTACTTAGCAACTGGAGCCTTGCTCATTTTGGGCTTCAAATCTTGAAAAATGGCCAGAGCTCTCCACTTACGCCTTGGAGATCTTGTCGTGTCCAGCTGCCAGCGTTGTCTCTGAACGTGTCTTCAGTGCTGCTCAGTGTGTGCTGACAGATAAGCGCACGGGTCTGTCCAGTGACAATGTGGACAGACTAACGTTCATCAAAATGAACAAGTCATGGATCCACAAGGAATTTACTACCCCTGTGTCATCCTGGGGAGAGTAAATGCTTGTGTATTTTGAATGTGCTTGATGCAAATCTACCTGTGAAGTGTACAACTGGGGCACAAGTGCTGCCACTGAAGGGGTGGGTGTCTGTGTGGCCCAATTTTTGGAAAAAAGGGAGACTCCGCTTGGAGTAACCCTTGCTTCAGCCGTAATAGTGAACTGGGACATATAGATAGAGGAAATATACACTGCCTGGACGCTTCCCTCAAGGAGGATGCAGCTTTTTAACACACAGCTCCTGCTTAGGTCTTATTGGACAGGCCCCGATATAATGCTCCTTATCTCCACAGTAGAACCAAGACCCAGACCCACGACAAACCGCAAGTGACTCAGTCTGAGGGTAGGCTCCACACAAACTGCTTTCTCAGCTTGCACCAGTGGGTGATCATCTCTGGGGAAAACGACAGGGGACAGGGTCCTGGAGGGTCTCTCCCTGAGGCATCGATCCACTCTAATGGCGAGGGCCATGGCAGCCTCCAGTGACTCTGGGGCGGAGTATTGCACCAGAGTCCCTAAGCCTAGCTGACAACCTCTGAGAGAAATGACTCCTAAGAGCTGGGTCATGCCACTGGGTGTCATTGGCCCACCTCTGGAACTCCGAGCAATACTCCTTAACTGGCCGCATTCCCTGCTAGAGCCTTTGGAGTTTAGACTCCATGAGCATGATGCCATCAGGGTCACCATATACAAGGGCCAAAGCCGCAAAAAACTCATACACTGACTGTAATGATGGAGAGTCGGTCGGCAGAGAGAAACCCTAGGACTGGGGATCTTCCCGCAACAGAGAGACAACAATCCCTACTTGCTGTTCCTCACTCCCTGAAGAGCAAGGGTGGAGCCTTAAGTATAATTTTCAGGCCTCCCTGAAGGTGGTAAACTTATCCCTCCTATCAGAAAACCTATCCGGGAGGGCTATACTGGGTTCTGGTTTCACCTGGGTATGTGCAGACACCAGAAACTCAGTTATTTGTTTCCACTGCTGCACAACCTCAGACCACATGTTCAAAAACTCCTGAGACGGGGTCTGCAACAGCTGTGCAAATGCTGCAGCCTGAGCCATAGTGATTAGTGATGAGCCACCACCCAAGTGTTCGGGTTCGGTTCGTCAAACGGCGGATGTGTTCGTCGAACGTTCGTCGAACACTTTCAAACACCTTCGAACACCATTGAAAACAATGGCAGGCAAACACAAACACATACAAACACGAATGCACACACACATATTATGCTCACCTTACCTTCCGTTCCATCGCCGGCCTCCTGAGACTTGCAGTTCTCAGGTACAAGATGTATATCGGGTAAGCGTGCGACTGATGCCCCGGAGCTTCCACTGCCAGCGCGCTGATGTCAAAGGCTGGAGCCGCTTGCCTCTGATTGGCCAGCACGGTGCCTTTCAGTAGCATCTGACAGAGGAAGTTCCTCCCTCATTGAGATGGTTACCTGATACACATAGTTCGCCGCTACAGGATGTGTATCGGGTAACCATCGCAACCGATGCCGGAACGTCCGCTGCCAGAGCGCTGACGTCAAAGGCAGGAGCCGTTTGCCTCTAATTGGCCAGCATGCTGCCTTTGAGTAGCATCTGACAGAGAAATTTCCTCCCTTGTCGCGATGGTTACCCGCTACACATCCTGTAGCGGCGAACTACGTGTCGGGTAACACGCAGGAAAAGGAAAGACAAATGGAAGTATAAACAGAAGGTTACAAAACACCAAACTTCACCATAGAAGATGGACTCTAAAGTAGCAGGTGGATGGGTACAGGACAAAACCTCAGCAGTTTCTTCCACCAGGCTGGCCAAAGTAGAAATGATTCTAACAGACTGGGGGGAAGGCTCCAGTGTTTAAACTAAATGGGCGTGGACCAAAAGCAGCAACAGCTGACCTGCGCTGAACCTGACCTACTGGTAAGGAAACCTGAAATTAACTCATGAGATGCCAAAGGAAAGGAGACTTTGGTTAAATGAGGAGTCAAGATGGTGATGGGAGGCTCCAGTCCTAAGTCTGTCACTAGTCTCAAAACAGCAGGGAGATGACCGTGACAGATTGACAGAAACATTGTTGCTGTTATGCAATGTCATTTACAAACTCTCCCAGTTTTAGTTGACTAGGAGTTATCCTGTGTAGTGTCGAGCCCCGAGGCAGCCGGGCTCCTCGGATCCGGCCGGTCCATGGCTCGAGGGGTACCAGATCCGGGGGCACCGTCGACCAGTTTTAAATAAAAAAAAAATAGAATAAAAAGTCCGACTACGCCATTCACGGTTTGCAGCCAGGGATGACGGGGCCGCCAGTGAAGGTTCCCACTGGGGGTGATGCATAGGTGCAGCATGGATGGTGGAGCCCTCCGTGAGCAGGGATTTCCCCAGGGGTAGGTGAAGGGGTTAACATGGAGGCACAAGGCAGTTAGTCAGTCCAGACAAAGAGGGCAGTTTGATGGTGTTTACTCACTTGTTCAATGCCCTGAGATGTACTGGATTCCAGGTGCACCCAAGTCCTTATGGCTGTGCCTGTCAACCTGGTGCCACTCTCCATCTGTCCTCCCGGTGTCTGGGTCTTGCCGCAGGCAGCTTGGACTATTTAAGGGTATGTGTCCTGGTGCCACTTTGCTGCTGATGCCTCGGACGTTAAAGGGTGGAAGATGGGCCCTGGAAACCCACCCGCCTGGCAGAGTTAATAGAGGGCCTGAAGTTCGTGTCTGTTCTGGGGATCTGCACCCCTACATGCAAAGTACTGTAAGCTTTGGATGTCCACCCCACAGGGTCCCTCTGTCCTTGGGGCTTGCTCTCTCACTCCACAGCTACTTTCCTCCTCTGAGTGGCAGTTCTTACTACTCAGGTTCTTTGCAGTCTCTTTTTCTCCTTCTATGTGTCTCAAGAGTCAGTGGTCTATCTTGACACCCTTCCTCTTTCACTGTCTAATACAGACTACTTAACACTTCCTTTCCCTGGCTGCTCACTAAAACTTCCCAGGTCACTATCTCCTCCCCCAGGTCTGGTCTCTTCCTCTCAGTTGGCTGCCTGTTATCTACA
This sequence comes from Anomaloglossus baeobatrachus, assembly GCF_048569485.1. Taxonomy (NCBI): domain Eukaryota; kingdom Metazoa; phylum Chordata; class Amphibia; order Anura; family Aromobatidae; genus Anomaloglossus; species Anomaloglossus baeobatrachus. The sequence continues at coordinate 148,925,726 of NC_134360.1, forward strand.
GTGCCCAGCCCTGTGGCTAAGTGAGGCTCCCAGCTGGGTACAGCGAGTGTAAATGTCCTGGTGTGCTTGTGTTTGTGTAATGACTGGCACAGTCATGTAAGATCCGAGCTGTTAGCTTAATTGTTACCTTATTTTGTGACACCTGGTTACTGCAGGGGCATCACAGTAGCATTTGATATAACATTCCATCCTAGTCTTAGATGCGATGGGATAATTTTCAATGAGGATGATGTAGAGTTGGTGAACAAGGGTCCTTATATGTGGATGTATAACCAACAGTAAGCCATGAGTCCAATTTTGATCATGCATTGCCACTGTTTAACAAAAATGACTCAATTGGCCCTAAAATACATGTACAATCCCTGGCTGTTACTACTCCTGTCAATGGTGGACTGCAACTTGCAGCACAGCATCAATTCCATAGAGCAGACCATGCACATTGCAACATGAAAGTAAAAGCATTATTAAATAATGATGGCTACATATGTTCAATTGAGGTTAAACGCAGGCTATTCTTTTTCAAAAGGCAGTACAATCCAGGCCATTTACCATTGATTGTGGTGAATTTAGATATAAGGGAGTTCTGTTCCAAAACAATCATACAACTAAACAAATGTCTTGGGTACATAAGAAGTGAAATGATGATGAACCAAAAGAGAGAGCAGGAAGATTATGGAAATCAGAAGATAAGAATGGTGATGGTGCGGATAACAATTATAAGTAAATTCTTGTAGATGTTGATTGGCTAACAAAAATATGATCATGAGGAGAAGATTGACAACTTACTCCTTGCTTTCCCTACGTGAGCTAGTGATGCCAATTCACCTGCTGACAGATTTATGTAGTTGGTAGTTGATGTGGGTTAGGTTGTTCGTAGCTTATTTTCTAACACTAAAGCCTGAAAACTGCAATAAATTAGCCGCTGGAAACACTGAAAATAATTCTGACATTAAAGATGAATAAACATGCACTGATAAGCAAAACGGTAACAATGTTTAGAATGTTGACTTTCAGGCTCCATATCTCATCATCCACTATCCATTTTTTTTGTATCTAATGACAGGTTTGAAAACTTTTTGAGCACCAATAATTCCAAGTATGTCATAAACTTTATTGCACTTATTCATGATCCACTAGAGGTATAAATATGAGACTACCTTCATTTTATAGACAATCATATTAGTTACCTCTTACATAAATTTGAAATGCAATTATTTAGCATATGATTAGTTATACAAATTCTTATTATGTCATTGCATTGGTACTGCTTTGCTCCTGGTTGTGGAAAAAAAACATTTTCTTCCTATATACTACAAACTATAACCTGTCATAACATTCTCTAATAGCTCAGTGTGTTATTAGGTTGATTCCCAAGAGAAAGGTCATTGGTTCGAATAAAGGAGAAGCCATGATGAATATAGCCCAAAAAAGAGAAACAGTTTTTCATATAATTGTGTTGGTATTAGGTGTCTGCATGGTCAAGGACACCCATGTTTCAAAAACAGAGGAATTTAACAGACTAGTCAAGGCGGTTGTGTGTTGCTGCCCTTGAAGACATCAAATGTGTTTATACGTCATATGTGAATTGTGTCATGCGTCTTGGTATAAACTGTAATATGTGAATTGTAATGTGTTTTAATAAGTATAGCGTAAGGTTATGAGTTCAAATAGTACTATAGTATAAGATGCATAGGAATGTTTTATAGTATATGAGCTAGTGCATGTAGGATGTTTGATAGATAGGAACTTCTGCCCAGAAACAAGATGACTGGTGGGGCAGAAATAGTTAAGTTAGGACTTAACAACAATGGGTGAAATTAATACTTAGGGCAAGAGACTGGTTCCAGTTTTACAACTCAGATAGTGTTTGACTCATGAATTGTACTCATGTGCAAGTAATCTAGTATCAAAAAAGGCTGCAGTTAGTGGGATACTCGGTACAACCCCGATGCCGAACATCAACTGTGAGATATCGTAAACCTACCTAGGGACTATAGCTTTGAACAATGCAACAGACAGAGCTGGAGAATTGATAGTTGGCCAGGCTCTTAACCTTTTACAGGTATGGGGTTACACTCAATAGTGAGGAACAGAGAACAGCCTTCCCTCACGGAACCTTTGCTAGTGACTGTGAGCAAGAGCTCTACACTGGAGCTATGGCATACCGCATAACCCCATTTCCTCTGGAGAAGCTAGGCCTTTGTTGTGAAGTGTCTGAGAGCATGTGGCTCAATCCGTTCAATAGCGTGTTGTCCACTTGGAGTTACTCTTGTGAAAAGGATGAAGAAGGGAAACCATAGTGTGGGAAGGGGACCTTCGCAGACTCTTTTGCTGTGTATCTAAAGCCATTTAAAAAAAACATGCTTAAGTTTTGTGCCTGTTAGCTCACGTGTAAAGTCATATTGGAAGAATTCTGCAAGTTGTTCTGTAAAAGACAGTTGTTTAAGAACTCTTGGCCTCTTTTATTGTCTTCACTGCGGACTGGTTCTGGCTCATCAGAAGCAATGATGACAAGTGCCCTGCAAAAAGGTATGACCTTCACCACACATCCATGCACCCAACCAGTACCACATTCCCACTTTACCTGTCTTTAAAAAATGAGAAATTGCTGATAAATTTTGAGCCCTTCTAATTTCCTAACCAAAAAAATTATGTTTCAAAATTTGGCAAGTTTAACAGCTTATAAATGCTCTTTGTAGTCAGCTAAGAGACTTTCAATTTTTGTTAGACGGATTTTCATCCATTCTTCCTTGGAAACGTCTTCCAGTTCTGTGAGATTCCCGGGTTGTCTTCCAAGCATGGCTGTTTTGAGGTCTAGCAACAGATTTTCAATGATATTCAGAGCAGGGGACTGTGAGGGCCTTTCTATAACCTTCAGCTTGTGCCTTTTGAGGTAGTCTTTTGTGAATTTTGATGTGTGTTCAGGATCATTATCTATTTGTAGAAGCCTTCCTCCTTTCAACTTCAGCTTTTTTTACACATGGTGTTATGTTTGCATCAAGGATTTATTTAAATTTCATTGAATCCAGTCTTCCCTCTACCCGTGAAATGCTCCCCATGCCATGGGCTGCAACAATCCCAAAGCATGATTGATCAACCCCCCATGCTGGTTGGTGATATGTTCTTTTCCTGAAATTCTGTGCCCTTTTTTTCCCCACACATACCTTTGATCAATGTGGCCAAAGAGTTCTATTTTAATCTTATTGGTTCACAGGACTGGTTTTCAAATTGCATCAGGCTTGTTTAGATGTTTTTCCATACTTCTGACAGTGAATTTTATTGTGACGAAGCAGGAGAGGTTTTCTTCTGATGACTCTACCATGAAGGCTACATTTGTTCAGGTGTCTCTGAACAGTAAAACAATGAACCCCAACTCCGGAGTCTGCTAAATCTTCCTGAAGGTCTTTTGCAGTCATGTGGGGCTCTGAATTGCCTCTCTTGCAATGAGCAGATCTCACAGAACTTTTGCTTGGTATTCCAGACCTTATCTTGACCTTCCTTGTTACTGTTAGCTGCCATTTCTATATTTTGAACTAAGGAAAAAGCAACTTTAAATCACTTTGCTATGTTTTCATAGCCTTCGCCTGCTTTGTGGGCCTTCATGATTTTAATTTTTATAGTACTAGGCAGCTGCTTAGGAGAATACATGGATATTGTTTTTTGGCACAAGGTTAGAAAAAGCTGGTTTTTATAAAGCTGTGAAATTTGCATCACCTGGCCTTTCCTAATGATGATTGTGAACAAGCTGTAACCCCAACAGGCTAATTAAGGTCTGAAACCTTGGTCAGTGTTATCTCAGCACAAAAATCTCTAAGGGTGTCCAAACATTTGCATCAGTCTATTTTCATTTTTGTAATTTCTAAAATTTATCACTAGGACTACTGGACTCGTGACACCTACTAGAACTACTGAATGTAGACATTTTGACTACTGACGTGTTTTCGTTTATTTTTAGAGTTTAATTTGTGGTTATTTATTAATAATTATATTTTTTTAATGTATTATTATTGTGAGATCCAACAGTAATGCTTTGGAATGTTTTTTTTCTGATTTTTTTTCTGATTTTTCTACAGGAAATAACAAAAGTAAACTAAGTAAAACAATAATAATAGACATTTTAAAATAATTTATTATTAAAGTGCAGTATACTAATTGGGCTCCAAGTCCCAGGAATATTATCAAGCAGTAAATAGTTCAATTATTCCAAAATTATAAATTTTTATTATTAGATTAAAGGTAACATACCACCAACGTGCATATACAGGTATAAGTAAATGACCAATCCGGTCGCTTGCATATAAACAAAGAGACAAAATGTACAATGAACATATACAATTGTCCGAAGTGGGGGTTCACATGAAAGGGATGAAATCAGAGCCCAGACTTATCTTTGGGACCACACACAATGGTTCAGGCAGCGCCACATAGTATGGAAGGAAGATTTCAGTCCATATAAATCCAAAGAGGTATATAGAGGTGCTCTCTAACAAATCCCTTTTTATTGATGAAAGTGAGCCGTCAACTTCATTGAAAATGGATTATCTCCACCCCAACGCATTTCCCCATACAAAAAACGTATGGTTCATCAGGAGGCTAAAAGATAAATAGACTATATCAGCAACCAAGTGACTTACAATAAGACAAACAATTTAAAAGTGCACCACATGTGGTATGGAACATGTGATAATTAACAATAAGGTACTTGCCCAAAGAGATATGGTATCAGATATGCAGGTCCATGGCGCCATCAGCAGGGATCCATAGCAAACAGACAATGCTGTAAGTATATTGCTGCCACAGTCCAGGGCGAGGCGTCATGGAGCTGCATATCACAGTGGATTTAAATAGCCAAAACCAGCTGGGTGTAATCAATTAATTATGCCGATGTCAACCTCCCTGCAGGTGCACATGTCCAATATACTGCGGGCATTATGCACAGACAGGGTCCGGCCACACCAGCATTCAAGTTGGTCCCGCACCGCCATTAATATCACAGGAGCGCACGCCCAGGATCTCCTAGGCAACGGGCACGCCTAGACGGAGGCCCAGCGGCGCCACAGTCAGCCAGCCAGTGCACATGCCCGGGATCTCCCAGGCAACGCACATATACAACTGGCGGCCGAGCGGCACCACATTGATTCCAAGCGCGCATGCCCAAGATCTCCTAGGCAGCGCACACAGACAGACAGAGACCCGGCGGCGCCCATTCAGACCGCAAGAGCACATGTCCGGGATCTCCCAGGCAACGCACGCACACAATGGCGGTCCGGCGGCACCACTTTGAGCCTAATAGCGCATGCGCGGGACCCCTAATGTCAAAGCACCATAATTAGATGGAATAGATCATATAATCCTACTGAAAAATTACCACACACACGCAGTAATATGTAGGAGATATTTAATATCAACCTTTTCAGCAAATCGCTGCATTAGCACCTAGAATAAACAATTTAAAGTACCGTTCCCAGCCAATTTAATGCTGGGCATTAATAAATATAGATAGTATAGATAGTAAATGAATACGTTTACAGATACAAATGCCATGACAATTGGGGTCCCCGCTTATACTGCTAGGCATAGATATTAAATATTTTTAATACAATGTTATATAACATAATGTACTGTAGTATAGATATAACAAGTTAATATATACAATGTAGCCTACATTGACACCAATTACTGATAAAAGGACAAATTGATAAATGAAAAAACTCCACTCCCAAACATACCAACAAATGCACCCAGATGTACCCCCCCCATATACCCATTGGGAAAGTACATCTGGAGCAAAAAATCCCAAGGGCAACAATTTCTATATGTATTGGCCATCAATATGGCTAGTTCTTATGCCATTGCTTTTAGAACTCTGGTGGCAGAACTAGATTGGCCAGAGAAGGTGTTGATTCCTATCTTCTGGAGAGGCTTGGCAGGCTATGTCAAGGATGCCCTTGCTACTCATGAGGTCCCTGCTTCTCTGGAGGACTTGATCACAGTAGCAACGAGGATCGACGTACGCCATAGGGAACATAGACTCGAGGTCTCTTCCTCACGCCCTAAGCATCGGGCTATTCCAGTTGTTGAGGCTCCACTACCATCTTCCTCAGCATCTGAGACATCTCCCACTCCTATGGAGTTAGGTCATACGTCCTCCAGACTACGCAATTCTGGTCCCCCTATATGTTACGTATGTCGTCAGGCTGGGCACTATGCCAACAAGTGTCCTAGCCATCAGGGAAACTCCCAGGCCTAGTAACCATTAGAGGGGGGTTACTAGAGACGCCTTCCGCACCCTCTAAGTGTAGTATCCCAGGTCAGCTCTCATTCCCTGAGAATACATGGCCTATTATGGCTTTTGTGGATTCCGGAGCTGACGGGACTTTTGTGTCTTCAGGATTTGTAAAGAGACACAATATTCCCTCTATCATGTTAGAGGCGCCTATTCCTGTCCGTGTTGTTAATGGGACTATGTTGTCTGACTCCATTACATTGAGGACAGTTCCCTTGCGCCTTTCCCTGTCTCAGGGTCACATAGAGGAGATTTCTTTTCTTGTTTTGCCTGAGGGTATAGACGACGTACTTCTGGGTCTCCCATGGCTTCGGACTCATGCTCCTCTAATTGACTGGGAGTCCGACAGCATTATTAGTTGGGGTTCGAAATGTCAATCCCGATGTCTTCCCTTACCACCTAAGGTCATTGCGGTTGCATCAACTGATCTCTCTCCCATACCTACACCCTATTTGGATTTCGCTGATGTGTTCTCCAAACAGGGTGCTGAGGTTCTTCCACCCCATAGGCCGTATGACTGCGCCATAGACCTTATCCCAGGTTCGGTTCCACCTAAGGGCAGGGTTTACCCTCTGTCAATACCGGAGTCTGAGGCTATGTCGACCTATATAAGAGAGAGTTTAGAGAAGGGGTTCATTCGTAAGTCTGTCTCTCCCGCGGGAGCTGGGTTTTTCTTTGTTCGGAAGAAAGAGGGTGATTTGCGTCCCTGCATAGATTACAGGGGTCTCAACGCAATCACAATATAGATCAAATACCGTTACCTTTAATTTCGGAGCTCTTTGACAGACTGAGGGGAGCTCGGGTTTTTACGAAGTTGGATCTGCGGGGTGCGTATAACTTGGTACGAATTCGAGAGGGTGACGAATGGAAGACCGCTTTTAACACCCGAGACGTTCACTATGAATACCTCGTCATGCCTTTTGGTTTATGTAATGCACCCGCAGTATTTCAGGACTTCGTAAATGATGTATTCAGGGATTTACTGTAATCCTCCGTCGTGGTGTATCTGGATGACATCCTGATTTTTTCTCTTGATCTGGAGACTCATCGTCAGGATGTCGTTCGTTTCCTTTCCCGTTTAAGGGAGCACTCATTGTTTGCTAAACTCGAAAAGTGTGTATTCGAGCAGTCATCCTTGCCTTTCTTGGGTTACATTATCTCACAAGAGGGTCTGGCTATGGATCCTGCGAAGCTCTCTGCTGTCCTGGAATGGTCCGAACCTCATTCCTTGAAGGCGGTGCAACGCTTCTTAGGATTCATAAATTATTACCGGCAGTTCATACCCCATTTCTCCACTTTGGTGGCCCCTTTGGTGGCCTTGACTAAGAAAGGTGCTAATCCAAAAGTCTGGTCTACTGAGACATCCCAGGCTTTTGAGGCAGTAAAAAGACACTTTTCAACTGCTCCTGTTCTTCAAAGACCCGATGAGAATAAGCCCTTCCTCTTGGAGGTTGATGCCTCTTCAGTGGGTGCTGGTGCGGTCTTGTATCAAAAGAACGGTGCAGGTAGAAAAAGGCCGTGTTTCTTCTTTGCTAAGACCTTTTCACCGGCAGAGAGAAACTATACCATTGGGGATAGGGAACTGCTCGCCCTGAGACTAGCCTTGGAGGAGTGGCATCACTTGCTGGAAGGAGCGAAACATCCTTTCCAGGTCTATACAGACCATAAGAATCTGACGTACTTACAAACCGCTCAGCATCTGAATCCTCGCCAAGCCCGCTGGTCCTTGTTTTTCTCCCGCTTTCACTTCTCCATCAACTATCTGTCTGGGAGTAAGAATAACAAGGCAGACGCCCTGTCTCGCTCTATGGTTTCTACCCAGGAAGAGATTGACGAACCTCGTCTTTTCCTTCCCTCCAGGGTTTTTCATACGCTCTCCCCTGTTACGTTAGACCAAATCCCACCGGGCAAGACCTTTGTTCCGCCTGATCGACAGAATGATTTACTGTTGTGGGCCCACACCTCAAAGGTGGGTGGGCATTTTGGTATTAGGCGGACACGAGGGTTACTGGAGAGGTGGTATTGGTGGCCACACTTAGCCACTCACGTCAAGAGATATGTCGGTTCCTGCTACTCGTGTGCTCGCAACCGTCCATTACGGCAAAGACCGGCTGGGCTCTTGCATCCTTTACCAGTGCCAGATAGACCATGGGAGGTGGTTGGCATGGACTTTGTGGGTGATCTTCCGTGTTCACAGGGACATAGATTTGTGTGGGTAATTACAGACCATTTCTCCCGGAAGGGTTCATCTCGTACCGTTATCGAGAATCCCATCTTCCAGGGTACTAGCCAAACTATTCCTCAAGCATGTCTTTAGTCTTCACGGGATGCCAGATCGTATCATTTGTGATAGAGGCCCGCAATTTGCTTCCCGTTTCTGGTGAGATCTTTGTAGCCTTCTGCAAATTGAGTTGAATCTCTCTTCGGCATACCATCCGGAGACCAATGGTTTGGTTGAGCGTACCAATCAATGTATGATTATATACCTTCGACACTTTGTTGCTGAGAACCACGATAACTGGTCCTCCCTCCTACCCTGGGCAGAATTTGCCCTTAACAATTCGCTGGCTGAGGCCACTGGGCAGACACCATTCGTTCTAAATAATGGGCAACACCCTAGGGTACCGATACCGTTTCCCGCTGCTGCACCTTCTCCTCTTGTGGCCGACTGGGCAACTAATGCCAGAGAGGTTTGGGATGGGACTCAAGAGTCGATCCAAGCAGCTAAGGACCATATGAAGACGGTGTCCGATCGGTTTTGTCGCTCGGCTCCTGTCTTTTCTCCAGGGGACTTTGTGTGGCTCTCTGCAAAACACGTGAAACTTAAAGTGAGCTCTGTCAAATTTGCTCCTCGCTTCCTGGGTCCTTATGAGGTTCTTCGACAGGTAAATCCTTTAGTCTACCAATTGAAGTTACCCGTCCATCTTAGGATCCATGACAAATTCCATGTTTCACTGCTAAAGCCGGCTATTTTACCTCACGCTCGTGAAGTGCACTCTCCTGCCGCTGATTCCTCTTGCTCTAGCTATGATGTACGAGCCATAGTTGGTTCTAAGATGGTTAGAGGGCGCAGGTTATTCTTGATAGATTGGGAGGGGTACGGCCCGGAACATCGCTCTTGGGAGCCTGAGGAGGCTGTCCATGCTCCCGACTTAGTTGCCGATTACCTGCGTCGCCGGGAGGGGGGCCCTTGAGGGGGAGGTACTGTTACGGTTGCTGTGGCTCTGGAGACTATGTCCGGATTTCTTGCTACTGCACATGTGCAAGCGCTGGAGACTAAGTTCTATCATGGAGCCATTGCACATGTGTGGGTGAAATCATCGCTGACACGAGGTCACATGTCTCTGACACCTTCTAAGCTGATTGGCCGCTGGTCATGTGCTTCTGACACGCGGTCACATGTCTCTGACACCTTCTATGCCGATTGGTTGCTGGTCATGTGCTTGTGACGCTTTGCTCGGTGATAGGCCAGCGTGACGTCATTCCTGTCGTTTTGGCAGTGGATTGGCTCTGGTGTCCTCCATCTTGGATGAGGCACAAAGTCTATATAAGACCCTGATGCACGCCGCCCGGCGCTCAGTCCTCTTGGTTCATGCATGAGGGTAGACGCCCTGTGCACGTTCCTCTAGGCATCTCTCTGTCTATGTTAGGTGAGCGCTACCGGCAGGGTAGCGTTCTTATACCTTACAGCTTTGGCTGAAGTCCGTATCCTTACCTTTTAGTGGAGCGGACATAGGCAGGTGCCTGAGGCACATGGTCCGGCTGGGCCTTGTGATTCTACTCGTAGGTGGACGTTGCCGCTAGGGTAACGTTCCTTATACTGCGTCTGGCAGTTGTTCGTATCCTCGCACACTAGGGGAGCGAACAGAGGTAGGAGCTTTGTGCGGCTTATGCTGCTGTCCATCTCTTTTGCACCACTAGAAGAGCGGACCTAGGCAGGTGCCATATCTAGTGGTTCGTGTCCTCGCACACTAGTGGAGCGAACGCAGGTAGGAGCTTTGTGCGGCTTACGCTGCTGTCCGTCTCTTTTGCACCACTAGAAGAGCGGACCTAGGCAGGTGCCATATCTAGTGGTTCGTGTCCTCGCACACTAGTGGAGCAAACGCAGGTAGGAGCTTTGTGCGGCTTATGCTGCTGTCCGTCTCCTGGCACCACTAGAGGAACGGACCTAGGTAGGTACCATTTCACACTCACTGCTTGTGTCTCTGTGATCTTTAACAGAGACCATTCCACGCACCCTCCAAGTATGGGAGGAATTGCTTTATTTTCTAATTATATTCCTCTGTGAGTTTAACAGAGGTATTGCACTCTGCACTTGTGCTATTATTTTTTACACTGGTACACTTTTATACCCCTTATCCTCTGCCATAGTCTGCAGCAGAATCTCTGCACGGTGGACCCTGACTGTCTGATATTCCTTTAGATTTTATTATCAGACAGCCCCCCGTAACAGGGTGTCAATGTAGGCTACATTGTATATATTAACTTGTTATATCTATACTACAGTACATTATGTTATATATCATTGTATTAAAAATATTTAATATCTATGCCTAGCGTTGTAAGCGGGGACCCCAATTGTCATGGCATCTGTATCTGTAAATGTATTCATTTACTATCTATACTATCTATTGTGGAGACACGGGGCTCAGTGGGTGCTCTCGTCCACTAAAACCCGCCGCCTTTAGAAAGACAGCGTGGCTCAGGGCTCATCCCAACTGAACGCCGGCCTCCTTAACTGTGGGCGTAACACCACTCAGACAACACAGGGTGAGGGAACCACAATAATTAGACTTTATTGGATCCCCAAACAATTAACGGCACATAACACATAACCAGCAAAACACACAAATGTAACAGGCAACAGAGTCTCACCCTTCCGCTGGCTCACCAGGGATTTAGAATGTCCATGCCTCAGAGCTTCCAGGGCCGCTTACTCCAATCCAGCAGCACCCCGCTTTTGGCGGGCACCCACCGAGAAAGGAATAACGCCAGATTTAGGAAGCTGTGTGAGGTCTGCAAAGTCTGTAACAGGTGACTGAACTGTCCCAACCTGAGTGTCTTCCTTAGGTAGTCCTGGTATGATGTTACAATCCTGGCAGCCAGAGTCGAAATCCCTAGGCTGTGGATATGGTCTCCAACCGGATCCGGAGTTCCTAGATTGAAGCCATAAGATATCCTGATTCTCTAGTCAGCTCCAAATAGCTTAGACTGGATCCATCAGCATCCATCAACCTTTATCCACCCTGGTGGCTTAAAGAAGTCCCTTTTATAGCCATAACCTTCCCTTAGGATACACTGCGTCCTCATCGATTGGTTGGACAAGATTGCTTCTCCCATTGGATGAATTTCAAGCTGCATGGATAATGTTCATTTAAATGATGTGCATAGAAAGACTTAGTATATCTACATGGAGTCGGCAAGTCACCGACTAGACAATGGCTACTAAGGTAATTACATTATCAATACACAACTACAATACAATGGTTACTGGAAAAGAGTCTGGAGAACAATACGTCTGGCTTTCAGTGGCCAACACAATTACATGAGTCTTGTAGAAACAATGAGGGACTTCTCCCCCATCTATAAACAATCTATAATCCTGTCTGGCTGAATTTTAAGAAACTTTAACCCATGAGAGTCCATGTCGTCACATCTATATTTATTAATGCCCAGCATTAAATTGGCTGGGAACGGTACTTTAAATTGTTTATTCTAGGTGCTAATGCAGAGATTTGCTGAAAAGGTTGATATTAAATATCTCCTACATATTACTGCGTGTGTGTGGTAATTTTTCAGTAGGATTATATGATCTATTCCATCTAATTATGGTGCTTTGACATTAGGGGTCCCGCACATGCGCTATTAGGCTCAAAGTGGTGCCGCCGGACCGCCATTGTGTGCGTGCGTTGCCTGGGAGATCCCGGACATGCGCTCTTGCGGTCTGAATGGGCGCCGCCGGGTCTCTGTCTGTGTGTGCACGCTGCCTAGGAGACCCTGGGCATGCGCGCTTGGAATCAATGTGGTGTCGCTCGGCCGCCAGTTGTATATGTGCGTTGCCTGGGAGATCCCAGGCATGCGCACTGGCTGGCTGACTGTGGCGCCGCTGGGCCTCCATCTAGGCGTGCGCGTTGCCTAGGAGATCCTGGGCGTGCGCGCCTGTGATATTAATGGCGGTGCGGGACCACCTTGAATGCTGGTGTGGCCGGACCCTGTCTGTGCATAATGCCCGCAGTATATTGGACATGTGCACCTGCAGGGAGGTTGACATCGGCATAATTAATTGATTACACCCAGCTGCATTTGGCTATTTAAATCCACTGTGATATGCAGCTCCATGACGCCTCGCCCTGGACTGTGGCAGCAATATACCTACAGCATTGTCTGTTTGCTATGGATCCCTGCTGATGGCGCCATGGACCTGCATATCTGATACCATATCTCTTTGGGCAAGTACCTTATTGTTAATTATCACATGTTCCATACCACATGTGGTGCTCTTTTAAATTGTTTGTCTTATTGTAAGTCACTTGGTTGCTGATATAGTCTATTTATCTTTTAGCCTCCTGATGAACCATACGTTTTTTGTATGGGGAAACGCGTTGGGATGGAGATAATCCATTTTCAATGAAGTTGACGGCTCACTTTCATCAATAAAATGGGATTTATTGGAGAGCACCTCTATATACCTCTTTGGATTTATATGGACTGAAATCTTCCTTCCATACTATGTGCGCTGCCTGAACCATTGTGTGTGGTCCCAAAGATAAGTCTGGGCTCTGACTTCATCCCTTTCATGTGAACCCTCACTTCGGACAATTGTATATGTTCATTGTACATTTTGTCTCTTTGTTTATATGCAAGCGACCGGATTGGTCATTTACTTATACCTGTATATGCACGTTGGTGGTATGTTACCTTTAATCTAATAATAAAAATTTATAATTTTGAAATAATTGAACTATTTACTGCTTGATAATATTCCTGGGACTTGGAGCCCAATTAGTATACTGGTACAATTATTCCAAAGTATGGCAGGATTTTTAATAGGACCTGTTAACACTGAGTCCTGGGCTTAGGAAGCCAGTCAAGTGTTCTCCACTGGAGAGTTTTCTACAGGGAATTCAGGTTCCACCCTGAAAGATTCTTTCAAAGAATTGTTGGCTAATTATAAAAATAATATACGCTCCTGGTGGGAAATTAAGGGACTGGAAAACTATCTCAAACATCAAATCGTCCCTAGGGGATTGAGGATTAATATTCACCCATCCCCTAGAACTGCTTCAGATAGTTTTCTTATTCTTTGGCGTAAGGAATCTGTGACCTCCTCTCTGAGGTTAATGAATTTATTGCTTGAGGAGGAGAAAAAATTATTTGCGGAATCCACTATTACATTAAATACTGGAATTGATAATATTTTACGTTTCAAGAGTGATCCGGATTTTATTAGAAGGGAAGGGCTGCTTCAGACTTCCATAGAACAATTTCAAAATAATCTCAAAGAGAGAAAACATTCTCAATTTGTTAGGGATCTTGCTGAATTCAGGGAGGACAAGGCTTATCAACCCCCTAGCAGACAACCTTCAGCTGTGTCCTCCTCTGATGTGGACACGTCTGACTCTGAAAGACCAAGGACTGGTGCTAATCCCCCTGAATTATTAAATCGCAATCCACACCGATGGGTCGGTCCAAAAAAATCAAGGAAGAGAAAGGAAGGTCAGTATGGCTATCGTGGGTCCCCTCATGTGTCCTCTGGTCCTCCTGGTTCTTCTTCCTCTTTTTTGGAGAAAAGACGTATGGGGGATTATTACCCCCATACGAGAGCACATCATGCCAGGGGAGGATATTAAATTTATCTGATATTTCCCTTTCATGTAATGATTATGCGGTTCTTTCTAGGGGTTTGGGCTTTATCCCCTCAAACCGGTTTGAAAATTATTTTTTGAGCATAATACCCAAGAACAATGTAGGGCTTTGGGCATCCTAGAGGAGGATTATGAGTGTTTTCAGTCCCTTACTGACCTTCTTAGGGACAATACCAGGGGGAGAGGTGATGGCCCCTTCACTAATTTGAAGAGACCAAGTAAAAAGTCTCCACCAGTCCAAAGCTGTACAAGCGTTGTTATTTTTTTAAAACTTGTACAGGATGATCTTCAAAAAATCCCTCAATCATTATGTGGTCTGGAATCTAATCTGACCAATGATGAGTTCCAGGCACTGGATCGACTATCAAAGAATGATGAGTTTATCATAAAAAAGTCCGATAAAGGCGGAAATCTTGTAATCTTGAGCCATATACAATATCTTGATATGTGTCATGCCCTACTTAATGATAGTGATACATATGAACGGTTGCCTCATGACCCTACCTTGACCTATACTGATATTCTTCTATCGATACTCGATGGAGCCAGACAGAGTAACCTGACATCAGCGAATGAACATGAGTTTTTGAGACCACACTGCCCAGTAATTCCGTTTTTTTATGCCCTTCCGAAAGTGCATAAGGGCCTTGTGCCCTTTAAGGGTAGGCCTATTGTGGCTGGTATTAATTCTTTGTCTCAGAATGTTGGCATTTATATAGACAGAGTCTTACGCCCCTTTGTCACCTCCCTTCCCTCTTATGTTAGGGATACTCCACATCTTTTACAAATCCTAGAGGACGTCAATGTAGACCCGGATACTATCCTGGCCTCCATTGATGTAGAGGCACTTTACAGCTCTATTCCTCATGATCTAGGTATCATGGCGGTGAACTTTTTTCTGAGGTCTAGGGCTGTTGAGTGTACGAGGCACAGCAGATATGTTGAGGAACTCTTATCATTTACCCTGCACCATAATTATTTTTTATTTAATACCCAGTACTTCCACCAGCTCAGGGGTACAGCTATGGGGAGCTCTTGTGCCCCCAGCTATTAAAACCTGTACCTGGGCTGGTGGGAGGAAATGGTAGTTTTTGGGGGGGAGGATGGGGAATCTCATCAATGTATCCGACTATGAGTCCGATACATTGATGACATCCTCATCCTCTGGACAGGGTCTGATTTTGAGTTTGAACAGTTTGTTGAGGGCCTTAACAGGAACTCTCTTGGTTTAAGGTTCACCCATACATGTGATCGGAATTCCATCACCTTTTTGGATTTGGTAATATGTAAAGATGAGGGGGGTAAAATTCATACCCTCACTCATCGTAAACCAACAGTGACCAATTCCCTTCTTAAGTGGGACAGCCATCATCCTCTCCCACTTAGGAAGGGCATCCCAAAGGGGCAATTTCTGCGGATTCGTAGAAATTGCTCAAGGGACAATGATTTTAAGGCCCAAGCCTCGGATCATTTTACAGCAATCATATGCCCATGCCAGGAATATTAATAGACATAATCTTATGGCCCCTAGGATCCGTAAGGAGGATTCTAACGTTACACGAGTCATTGGTACATTCGATATGCAGTCCGAAAGGGTATTTTCAGTGTTAAAAAAACACTGGAATATCCTGAGGGCTGACCCTGACTTGGCAAAATATATTATTAAATCTCCAAGTATTACCTATAGACGGGGTCGCACTCTGGGTGATAGACTTGTAAATAGCATGTACCAAGGGCCTAGGTCGCCAGGAACCTGGCTGGATAGACGTCCTTGCGTGGCAATGTTCCGCTGTGGCAATTGTAAGTATTGCGGTTCCATGGAACAATGTAAAAGGGTGACTAGTGCAGCTACAGGAAGAATTTTCTTTCTGCGTGACTTTAGTAACTGCAAAACCTCCGGAGTTGTCTATAGGGCTACCTGTACGTGTCCTATGGACTATATTGGTAAGACTTTAAGAGAACTCTGGAGGCGGGTTGGTGAACATCTTTCGGACATCCGTAATGGGCGAGATACGCCAATTTCTCGTCACATTAATACGGCTCATTGTGGCGATGTAACACATGTTCGGTTTTCGGTTTTGGAGGTGGTCAGACCTAGCCCTAGGGGAGGCGATTTCGATAGGGTATTATTGCAAAAAGAATCAGCATGGATCTTTAAAATGGGTTCATTGGCTCCGAGAGGGCTTAATGAACAGCTTTCCTTTTCCTGCTTCCTTCCCACTTAGTGTTGAGTGGAATCCTAAATTGTTTTTGATAGTCCCTATGCCTTACTTTGGAAGACCCTTCTCTTTAGAGGGATGGAGCCATATTGATGGCCAATACATATATAAATTGTTGCCCTTGGGTTTTTTTGCTCCAGATGTACTTTCCCAATGGGTATATGGGGGGGTACATCTGGGTGCATTTGTTGGTATGTTTGGGAGTGGAGTTTTTTCATTTATCAATTTGTCCTTTTATCAGTAATGGGTGTCAATGTAGGCTACATTGTATATATTACCTTGTTATATCTATACTACAGTACATTATGTTATATAACATTGTATTAAAAATATTTAATATCTATGCCTAGCGTTGTAAGCGGGGACCCCAATTGTCATGGCATCTGTATCTGTAAATTTATTCATTTGCTATCTATACTATCTATATTTTTTAATGCCCAGCATTAAATTGGCTGGGAACGGTACTTTAAATTGTTTATTCTAGGTGGTAATGCAGCGATTTGCTGAAAAGGTTGATATTAAATATCTCCCACATATTACTGCGTGTGTGTGGTAATTTTTCAGTAGGATTATATGATCTATTCCATCTAATTATGGTGCTTTGACATTAGGGGTCCCGCGCATGCGCTATTAGGCTCAAAGTGGTGCCGCCGGACTGCCATTGTGTGCGTGCGTTGCCTGGGAGATCCCGGACATGCGCTCTTGCGATCTGAATGGGCGCCACTGGGTCTCTGTCTGTGTGTGCGCGCTGCCTAGGAGATCCTGGGCATGCGCGCTTGGAATCAATGTTGTGCCGCTCGGCCACCAGTTGTATATGTGCGTTACCTGGGAGATCCCGGGCATGTGCACTGGCTGGCTGACTGTGGCGCCGCTGGGCCTCCGTCTAGGCGTGCGCGTTGCCTAGGAGATCCTGGGCGTGCGCGCCTGTGATATTAATGGCGGTGCGGGACCACCTTGAATGCTGGTGTGGCCGGACCCTGTCTGTGCATAATGCCCGCAGTATATTGGACATGTGCACCTGCAGGGAGGTTGACATCTGCATAATTAATTGATTACACCCAGCTGCTTTTGGCTATTTAAATCCACTGTGATATGCAGCTCCATGACGCCTCGCCCTTGACAGTGGCAGCAATGTACCTACAGCATTGTCTGTCTGCTATGGATCCCTGCTGATGGCGCCATGGACCTGCATATCTGATACCATATCTCTTTGGGCAAGTACCTTATTGTTAATTATCACATGTTCCATACCACATGTGGTGCACTTTTAAATTGTTTGTCTTATTGTAAGTCACTTGGTTGCTGATATAGTGTATTTATCTTTTAGCCTCCTGATGAACCATACGTTTTTTGTATGGAGAAACGCGTTGGGGTGGAGATAATCCATTTTCAATGAAGTTGACGGCTCACTTTCATCAATTAAAAAGGGATTTGTTGGAGAGCACCTCTATATACCTCTTTGGATTTATATGGACTGAAATCTTCCTTCCATACTATGTGGCGCTGCCTGAACCATTGTGTGTGGTCCCAAAGATAAGTCTGGGCTCTGACTTCATCCCTTTCATGTGAACCCTCACTTGGGACAATTGTATATGTTCATTGTACATTTTGTCTCTTTGTTTATATGCAAGCGACCGTATTGGTCATTTACTTATACCTGTATATGCACGTTGGTGGTATGTTACCTTTAATCTAATAATAAAAATTTATAATTTTGGAATAATTGAACTATTTATTTTTAAAGTGCACACATATAAACAACAACTCAAGAACAACAAGCAGAGAAAATGTAAGTAAAGGAGAAGAAAAATGAAAATATGGCGCAGAATCTCAATAAAAGCGACCAACCGTTATTATGAAGTACAACCGGTAACTTTCTAAACATTTGTTGATTCGCATTTCAGGCATCGTCTTTCAATTACAGCGGTACATTGCCCACACAAAGACTTATGGCAAGTCATACAATTTCCAACAGATCGATTATTTTTGCATTTTGCTTTTATCTGGCAAAATTTTTTTTGAGACATCACATCTGAAGATGTAGCAACTTGGGACATGCCACGCTTTCCCCTAGATACAACATACGGCCAACTCAACTCTGTGACAAGCTTTTGCAAAAATGCCTTGCGTGACATTTGTCCGGTGGTCATCTCCTTGTATAATATACAAGCATTTATACCCGCTAAGTCTAAGGTATTTTCAAATGCGTGAACAGGCCATCTCCTAGTACCTGTTCTTGTGCTGTATTTGCGTGCCATCTGATCTACTACATCTACTCCATATTTTGTTTCATTATAAAACTTTACAGTTTCTGGAGGGTTTTTTTGGAGATTCAGAAGCAACAAGAACATCGGGATGGACGGAACTCAGAATTATCACATTTTTGGTTGGCTTCCCTTGATACACGGTAAGTGTAAAATTATCCTCATTTTTTAGACTTTAGTGCTGTACAACGTTTCTTTCATTGATTTTATTTCTTTAGGCAGTTCTCGTCTTATCTTATTTAGCGTTCCCACGATAGTCGTTCCCTGTCTTTTTAGCTGTTTGGCAGGTTTTACTGATGTAAAATAATTATCAGTGGTTATATTTCGACCTTTTTTCAAAAATGGCTGCAATAGTTTCATGACTTTGTGGTCAGCTAAACGGTCATCAGCACGGCGTGAATCATCTTTACCCAGATAAGGGGAGCCATTTACAACATATTTACTATCCTTATCTACAGCTAGCCAAAATTTATGGCCATATTTATCTGGCTTGGAAGGTATATACTGTGTGAAAGGACACCTGGTTTTGCTTGGGAAAAGTTGTTCATCAACCGTAATGTATGGGCCAGGTTTGTAACAAGCAATGCAATTGGCAATAAACCTGTCCCACACAATAGAAAAGAGAGCAAATTTGTCGGTTTGCAGTCTCTGCTATCGATTGGACTTCTCATCAAATCTGAGGAAATGCATAATTTCTACAAAACGGTGCCTAGACATTATCGCTTTGCATAACGGTATTCCCCAGTCATTTGACCATATAGTTGCAATAGAGTGATGGCTCGTGCCCGATAGTCCGCGGACATAAAATATTGCTAGAAATGCATCTACCTCCTCATCATAAAGAGTAAACTCTTCATTATTGTTCCGGCGTGCTTCTGCAATAGTACAGTTCTTTATGTGAGTCAAGATAAATGAATCAAAAAATAATCTCCATGTACTCAAAGGACTATCACTAATTATATTTCTTCTGGCGTATCCTGTAGGGCCGGGTGCTTCTCTAAGAATGTTTTGTTTTTCCCGCCTACCAGGTAAGTTTTCTCCAATCTCAAGAGGTTTCCATTGAATACCATCAGCTGAAACTAGTATTCCTGGAGATTCGCCATCTGTGGTGTTGGTTGCATCGCCTTCGCCGCCATCGTCTTCTGTTGTGGATACATATCTGGGACGTTTTGCAGATTTTTTTCTGTCCACGACCGGGAGGATGGTCGCGAGGCAACATCAACGCATGAGCCTGATCCCCAGTTGATGAGCTTGCAACGTCTGGCAAAAAAGTTGATGAATATTTAGAATTTTTGTTTAGTAACTCAGTGTGTGGAAGAACAAATAAATACACATAACTACTTACCTTCCAGATTTGTTTCTTCTGAGTCTTCATATTCACTCGAAATGTTTTGAGGATTGAAATCTTCATCACTGTCCGTATCAATTTGAGTATCCTGACATTAGGATTCCGATTCATCCTCTGGTATGGATTGCAAAATAGCCAGAATATCTTCAGGCTTTACCGCACGTCTTCTAGCCATATTTATAAATTGGAGAAATTCCACTTGAGAGTTCACTGGTTCACTGCTGAAAAATAGAAATGAAATGAAAACTATAAGAAATAATACATGTTCTGCCACCTTCAAACGTAGGTGGGTTGAATCAGTTGACAGACAACTAAAGTCTTTCCTAAAATAATCGAATAATATGACAATAAAATGTTGTATATACCTGTAACAGTTTTCAGAGCTCTTATGTCTGCATCTGTTGTCTTTGTCTCTCCAAGTGAAATGAAAGTAATTTAGTATCCAGACTTACTGTCTACTGCTAGGACCAGAGAAAAACATCTCCCTTCGTTAGCATAAGATAAGAGAAGAGCCTACAGTTTTACAAAAAAGCTCTATTCAGATCAGCATTACACAGTTATACAACCAGGTAACACAATGAATATGTGAAAAGTTGACATCTGAATTGAACTACATCTATATGAACATCAGGGTAAATAAGATACAATGAAAAAATGATGCACAAACCTTTACAGCAACTTACAGCAACTTTTACTGACAAAAGGACAGCAAAATATAGCAGGTAGTCAAAATGACTACCTTTAGTAGTTATAGGTGAATGTTGAAATAAATGCACAATTTTTGCACCTAAATTATTTATTGCCACA
Organism: Anomaloglossus baeobatrachus; assembly: GCF_048569485.1. Lineage (NCBI taxonomy): Eukaryota > Metazoa > Chordata > Amphibia > Anura > Aromobatidae > Anomaloglossus > Anomaloglossus baeobatrachus. Next base: position 148,946,515 of record NC_134360.1, read on the forward strand.
AAATCTTTTTTAACATCCTATTTGAGGAAATGTCACCGAGTCTCAAGCCAGAATTCCAAAAAATGTAGTCACAGAGGAGAAATACATAGTGCGAAGTAGTAAATGACTACCTCAGTAGTTCTAGTGTTAAAAGATGAAAATATATATATTTTTGTTTTTCCCTAAAATACAAAGGACACATGTCATATTTAACTTTATGCCTTTTAGAGATCATTTCATAAGCAACTTGCTTAAAGGAAACTGTCACCAACTTACCTACAGGGAGGTTTGATATGTTGTGGCCCAATGGGCGTCGCTGGTCTTGGGTCCAGCGCCTCCTCTATCTTTGCAGTCACTGTCTTCCTTCTTGCTTCGTGTGAATTATGCGTCCTATGTCATTTCTATAGTGCCCTCTATTGAGCTCTTGTGCACGCGCACTTCTCTCTAAACTGCTGAGAGCAGAGAAAAGTATTGTAGTGCGCATGCATGGGTATTCTTTGACCTTTCTCAGCACCTGCGCATTATAGTAGTTTGCTCTGCCCTCAGAATGGCTGAGAGAAATGCACGTGAACAGATGTGTAACAGATGATACAAAGCAGAAGCACGAAGCAGGATAGAGGACGGTGATTGTAAGGATAGAGGAAGCGTCAGGTCATGATCAGCAACGCCCTTCGCACCGGACGGATAGGATCTCCCTACAGGTGAGAAGGTGACAGCTTCCCTTTAACTGTGCACAACAACAGTAATTTTGACCAAGGGTGCCCAAACGTTTGCATGCCACTGTATATCTGTCATCAGCTTTATCTGAATTATGTTGACAGCATACATCAAATGCAAATTAGAATAAGTATGTAAAAGCTTTCTATTATTTTTTTTGTTTGTTTGTTTTCTGTGTTAAAAACAACTTTAGCAAAAGATGCAAATCTACCTAATCATACATGCAAGAAAAAGCAAACTGTGAAATACAACACATGTACCCTGATATGTATAATAGCTTTAGCCATGCTAAATATACCCTACCAATGTAATACATTTTTTTAGTAGCTCTCTCAGACATTTTAGCCATATTAAGCATCTATTTGTTAATGGAGCACTAATGTATAGGTGCACTCAATGTTGCTGCTGATGCCTAAATATATTATGCTTTTTTGCACATTATACTGTATGCACGTATCTTAATGCTATCACAATTTGTTGTGCTTCAAATAACTGGAATAGAGCAATTTATATGTGGGATCAATCACAAACTACTTTGAAACTACATAGGTTTAGTATTAACACAGGCAATATGATTGCCTCAAAATTCTTACAATTTCCAGCCTAAAGTGTTTTCCTATTTGACCCTAAAAAGTGACTGATGTGACAAGATGCTGGTGCAGCTGCAAGGACAAGTATAGGAGGAAGGGCCAGCAGCATGGCTGAAATGCAGATGGTGTATCCAAGAAGAGGCCATAATTTACATGAACCAGCTGGCACCCAAATATGGAACTATGGCAGTAAACCCCAATGCTTGTGCATTTGGCTTTTTTTGCTTTCAAAACAACCTACTATTTGAGCTTACCAAAGTCTCTGTCAAGTTCCATTACCAATTGCCAACTTACAAGAGACCCCCCACACACAGATTCAGACATTGACGAAGGACAGGAGGATAGCTCATTTGCTGAACCACCCAGAAGTGCAGAATAGGAAAAACAGGAGCATATCTGCAGCCTTACCTGACCAGGCGGCATCCATAGCCTAGAGAGAAGGGTAACAGAGGGAGACTCTCAGCACCGCCATACGATGCGAGGTAGGTAGTTGAGTAATTGACTATCTATCTTGTACAGTTAATGACAATGGGGATGAGGCCTTTTGGTGCAATTTGGACAACCGATTGCTTAAGGTCCCTGCAGAATGACAGCAGCAAACAAGGTCAGCACTGCTCCTCCTCCTGCAATCCCGGCTAATGAGCCTGAAGGGGGCATTACACGCTACGATATTGTTAATGTTTTATCGTCGGGGTCACGTTGTTAGTGACGCACATCCGGCATCATTAACGATATCGCAGCGTGTGATACTTACCAGTGACATTAAGCGACCTCAAAAATGGTGAAAATCGTTCACCATGGAGAGGTCGTCCCAAAAATCAAAATCCGGTAATGGTTGATTATCGATGTGGTTCGTCGCTCCTGCAGCAGCACACATCGCTGTGTGTGACACCGCAGGAGCGAGGAACGTCTCCTTACCTGCCGCCGGCCACAATGCGGAAGGAAGGAGGTGGGCGGGATGTTACGTCCCGCTCATCTCCGCCCCTCCGCTTTGATTGGTCGGCCGCTTAGTGACATCGTGGTGACGTCACTGTGATGCTGAACGTCCCTCCCCCTTGAGGGAGGGATTTTGCGGCAGAAACAGCAACTCCGCCGACCAGGTAAGTGCGTGTGATGCTGCTGTAGTGATAATGTTCGCTGGGCCAGCGATCACACGATATCGCATCCACGACGGGGGCGGGTGCTAACACGCTCGATATCGCTAACAATTGCTAGCGATGTCGTAGCGTGTAAAGCCCGCTTGAGAACCTTTCATTTTCTCCAGATCATGCGGAGGAAAAGGCAAAACATGTTGACATCAATTAGTTTACTCACTTTTCTGCCAGCAGCAACATCACCTCCAGCACCATCAGACCATGATCAGACTGTAACCCACCAGATCAGTTGCACTTCAGAACATCAGACCAGGATGCCAACAAGTGCAGCACACCTGGACCTTCAGTGCTGGACCTATGGCACATACCTATGGCACATCTATACCCCCACCATGATTTATTTTGCAGTTTGTGCTAAAAACAAACCTAAACACTTGTTTTTACATGTGCTTTTAGGTTTCGGGAGCCTAGAGCAGGCTTATCTTTGTTTGTAAAAAAATTGCAACATTTGTTTATTACATTCAATATATATTTTTAATGCCTGTTAAAACACAAAGTCCATAATTTGAGTCCAAAAGAAAAAAAATGTTCAAAGACATTAACACAAAGGTATTTTAGCCATGCTAAGAAAGCAAACATTAGTCCTGATTAGTGGGTTGCCATGATATTGATCCCTACACTGCGACAAAATAATTTGCAAAGATGTCACAGTCAGACTCAGAGGCTAAAAGGGTCACAGTGTCTGTCAACCACAAGGGAGACTTGATCAGTATGGAGCAGTAACCACCCAGAGCATCCATGTAAACAGTCGAATCATGGATATGCGTGAAGATCTGTAGGATTACACAAGCTTTGATTACACCATTGACATTGTGTGAGCTTAATTGCAGGGAACACAACAATACCCTCCATTTAGCACACAAAACACCAAAGGCGCATTCCGCCAGTCGCCATGCTCTATTTGGCGGTAATTAAAAATCCCACACAGATGGTTTAGAGCTGACAAGGAAAAAGGCAACATAACATGATGGATTGGCTGAAATTCCTCATCCCCAACCATAATAAATGGAACAGAATCTCTTCTTGATCCAGGCAGCAGTCATATTGGAGGGACTCCCATTCTGTTGTTCTTAAGCTGACGACCCAATAGGGGAGAAATGAATATCCTTCAATCTCCAGTTCTTCCATAGGTCCCAAAGTCTACAATTCTAAACAAGCAGCTGCTGTCAACCATGACTTAGGCTATGTGCGCACAGTGTGTTTTTGCGCGTTTTTCGGGTGCGTTTTTGGCCTCAAAACTGCATGACTTTGCTTCCCAGCAAAGTCTATGAGTTTTCATTTTTGCTGTTCGCACACAGCTTTTTTTTTAAGCTGCGTTTTTGAGCTTGAAAAAAAAATGGACATGTCAATTCTTTCCTGCGTTTTTCTGCATTTTCCGCCCATGCAATGCATTGGAAAAATGCAGCAAAACGCAGAAATCAAAAACGCAGCAAAACACAGCCAAAAACGCACCAAATCGCGGTAAAAACGCATGCGTTTTTACACATTTTTTTGACGCGGGTGCGTTTTTGTGCATTTTTATAGGCCAAAAACGCACAAAAACGCAGCGTCAAAAAAACGCAGCATGCGCACATAGCCTAACAGTACTACTGAAATATATTGCTTACAATGATAGAATAAAAGCCTTGAACTTGGTAGCCTTTTAACCCAGATGTGCTTGCCATCAATGACCCTCAAATAGTTTGTAAATTGGCACAGTTCATCAATGCCCTGGAAATTTAATCCAGTTGCTTGTGGTAGGCTTGGGCATGACATTTTCCTGTAGAAGCTTCCATATTTGAAGGCATGTATGGTGCACTGTTTGGGAAATTGTAGATTTCTCCAGAAGAAATAACAGGTTCAATGCTGCGTATGACAAACCAGTGGAGAAAAATCTAAAAGGGGAAAAGAGAAGGCAAAAAAGAAACATTTAATTCCGAAAAACAGATGGAGAGGGGTTAAAATATATTTTGACAAAATTCCTATTTTAGACAGTACTGGGTTTGAACATATAATATTTGTGGGTTGATTTAACAAAAAATCTTGTTTTTATTTGAAAATAAGGAACCAACTAAAGACGACCAATAATCTGACACCCAATTCAAAAGTCTGAAAAATGAAATGTATATCTTCACGTAAACCAGTTTTGGCATAGAGCCACGTTCACTTATTTGTTTTATAAAGCAACACACATAAATATTTTGCAGATACAGAAAAGTTAGTGATTCAAAATTCAAAGGAGGACATGTAGGTCCTCTTCTATGCTCAACACAAGGTAAGCAGGGCATATTAGCACAGATTTTATTAACAGGGATTCAAGTAATCATTTGTGAATATAATGTCAAATATGTAATGTACAGATTTGTAAAAAAAATCTGATCACTTACTTCAGGATCACTAGGAGTCACTCTTCTGTAGAAACATATTTGCACATTCTGGTATTTTGAATATGCGGTCCCTGGCTGTAGCCCCTCCAGTAGGCAGTCAAAGGATTCCAGACGCATTCTGCAGTATGCAAAAAATGTATCGATATGGAGGCATAACTCCCCGTAGAAATGAGCAAAAAGGCTTCTTGTCTAATGCTTGCAGGAAAAGGAAAGACCCAAACTCACCAATGCCTCCTTGGTTCCTGAACATTTTGGTGCCTTTCCCTAAGGTTTGTGGGCAATACACAGTGAAACAGGACTTGCTCAGTCTTAAATGATAAATTCATATTGGCCATTTTTGCCATTTCAAAAACTCAAAAAGGCATCCTAGGTATAGCAATAGGGATATAATGTATTATATTAGTGTGCTCCCAGCCTAGGGCCTTTGTAAGTGTAGTTTTAAAGCGTTACCAATCAATCAGTCCATTGACTAATATGGTTTTTAATTTAGAAAAAATGTTGAAAAATCGCACTGCATACAGATGACGTATGGAAAGAGATGAGCAGATCTGTGGAAGCCGGACTTCTGAAAAAGTTCGGTTTGGGACTCGGACTTGACCTAAACCCCAATGGAAGTCAGTAATTGGCAGTTTGGGTCTCAACCCACATGCAGCCAGCCATAAATAGATTACTTTTTTTATGCACACTACATCCGATCTTGCTGTTGTTACCCCAGGTGCAAGCTGATCAAACACTTTGAGTGACTCGTACTGGGCTGAGAACCAAGCATATCTGATCACAGTGATGCTTGAATAAGTGGTTTGCATACGTAAAGCACCTGATTTCTGAACTCAAATCTGTCTTCTCTACATATGGATACCAAAAAACTTGTATGGCATACGGAATGAAATATGCATGGCAATTGTCCCACTTTTCTGGATGAGAATTAAAGTGATTGTTTTATACACAGATGTGAGCAAACACTTAGAAAGGTAATTTACAGTATATGACACTTATCTAGGTTAGTGTCTATAATAGTGATGGGAGAAACCAAACTGTACCTGGGGTCCATGCATAGACCCCAAACATAGACTTCTCAGGGAAGTCCATGTTACAGTTCAGGTTTGGCCACCTGGATTAATAAAAAAAGAAGCAAACTGGGGATTAAAGCAGTAACAGTTATCACAACTGCAATCAAGCTTAAAGTTAGTAATGGGCAGGTGTCTATGAGACCCTCCACTTTTAATCATGTAAGTAAAAATAAACACAAAACACAGAGAAAAATCCTTTAGTTAAAAAACACAAACTCTCTTTCTCCATTTTTTTTAACCCCCAAAACAACCCTGCAGGTCCGACGTAATACACACCAAGAGGTACCACGATGATCCCGGCCCTGCTACATATGATGTTGCACAGCGCAGACACATTAAAAAATGCATTTGAGCACTGGGGCATCTGGGACACACTAACGGAGCTGCAGCTTTGAGAATGTTGACATCACTGAGTTCAACTGAGTTCACAGCTGTTGGTTCCCACAGTACAACAGCTGTGACCTGAGGTAAACTCTATGAACTTACCTGAGGTGATCTAAATGAACTCAATGTCGGATTATTGGCTTAGGTTACTCAGGCTATGTACGAACGTTAAGTATTTGGTTGCAGAAAATCTGCATGTCGTGGCAGAAAACTAAACTAAAAAAGTGATGCAGTTTTCATACATTTTTCTGCCAGTAGATTCAGATTTAGGACAGAAATATATTGCACTGGGGCATCTGGGATACACTGACGGAGCTGCAGCTTTGACATCACTGAGTTCAACTGAGTTCACAGCTGTTGGTTCCCACAGTACAACAGCTGTGACCTCAGGTGAACTCAGTTCAAGTAACTCTATGAACTTACCTGAGGTGATCTAAATGAACTCAATGTCATATTATTGGCTTAGGTTACTTAGGCTATGTGCGCACGTTAAGTATTTGGTTGCAGAAAATCTACATATCCTGGCAGAAAAACAAACTAAAAAAGTGATAAAGCTTTCATACATTTTTCTGCCAGTAGATTCAGACTTGGTGCAGAAATATACTGCAGAAATCTGCACCAAATCTGCACCTCTTGACAGAAAAAAGTTCCAAAAGTGTGGTGTGTTTTCCTGCCAGGAGATGCAATTTTTGGGCAGATTTCTGCAACATATTTCAGCACTAAATATACATCTCCATGGAAACTACCAGCTGTGACCTCCCTGACATCACCGTCTCACAGGTGCGCCTCCGTCAGAGGTGTCCATGACGCAGCAGTGCTCAGTCATATTTTATAATGTGACTACACTCTGTAACCTCAGGATTTAGCAGAGTCGGTATTGTCATGGGACATCATGTTTTTAAATTATGTTGGAGCTGCAGGGATGTTTTAGGGGTTATTAGATTGGATAAAGATACGCTTTTTGTTTTTTTGTTTGTTTGTTATATAAAAAAAAAGGATTTTCCTCTGTGTTTTGTGTTTATTTATTTCTACTTACAGGATTACTAATGGGGGTATCTCATAGACCCCTCCCTATTACTAATCTCGGGTTTGATGATAGCTGTGATTATTTTATAAATCACAGCTGTCATTAACCCTTTATATTACCCCGATTGACACGGTACCAGTGCAATAGGGATTAGCTTGGTAAGTGCAAGAATTGGCACATCTGATGGATGCATCTATTCTGTGAGTGGCTAGGCTTGCTCTTTTTAGGTTGAGAGGACCAAGTAACCATGGGCCTCCTCAGCCTGAGAATACAAGCCTCAACCTGTCCGCATTATCTTGGCTGGGTATCAAAATTGGGGGGACCACACAAATTTATTTTTAAATTTTTTATTTAAATAGTTTTAAAAAAGATGAATGGGGTTCTTCAAATTTTGATACACAGCCAAGATTACGCATACAACTGGGGACTGCAGCCTATGGGTAAGTTCACACAGTGTGTTTTTCGGGTGCGTTTTTGCTCAAAAAACGCTGTGACATTGCTTCCCCAGCAAAGTCTATGAGTTTTGATTTTTGCTGTCTGCACACAGCGTTTTTTTTTAGCTGCGTTTTTGTGGTGCCCACAAAAATGCAGCATGTCAATTATTTTTGCGCTTTTCACTGCGTTTTGCACCCATTGAGTTCAATGAGATGCTCAAAAACGCAATGAAAAACTGCAAATTGCAAATATAGCTGCGTTTTAGTGCGTTTCTATGACTAAAAACGTAGCTATAAACGCAAGGGGTGGGCAGTAAAGTGACATGTACAGGAAGAGGATTCCTTCTGTCAGTAAATACAGAAGCGTGAATCCTCCTGGTACCGTCACCGCCGCTTCCACCTCCAGTCCTGTGCATGTCTGCTGCCGTGCGGCACCATGTCTGGGCGGGAGGTGGAGGCAGCTGTGAAAACAAAAATGAACAGCAGAAAAAAAAAAAGTCATACTCACCTGTCTGCAGACTCCCGGTGTCATGCATTCTCCCAGCTCCTCTCCCAGTACCGCCGCTCCGGCTGTGTGCAGACGGCCGGGACACCTCCGATAGCTGCAGGACCTGGCAATGATCACCTGATGCGGTCACCTGACACATCAGCTGATCGTAAGTGTCGCGGTGATGCCGGCGCCTGGCTGGCTTAACCCGTCAGCGGATGCCGTCAGGAGACTTCATCTCTGATTACAGGCAGCTCCTGCAGCGATCGGACGGGATCAGACTCCGCTGCAGGAGCTGCCGGTAATCAGCACATAAGTGAGTATTTTTTTTTTTGCTTGGAGGCATCATCTGATTGTATAAATGGCTTTTATACAATCAGCTGCTGTATCATGTGATTCACATCCTAGAACCTGACACATCATCTGATCGCTTTGCCTTCCAGCAAACCGATCAGATGATATTGGATCCGGATTGGACGGCGCGGGAACCTTGACCCAGGATTACTGCAGAGGGGGGTTCTTTATTTCAATAAAGATGGAGTCACTAATTGTGTTGTGTTTTATTGCCAATAAAAATATTTTTCTGTGTGTTGTTTTTTTTTTATCTTTACTATAAATTCATGGTGGCCATGCCTAATATTGGCGTGACACCATGAATTTCGGGCTTAGGGCCAGCTGATAATATACAGCTAGCCCTAACCCCATTATTACCCAGCGAGCCACCCGTCACCAGGGCAGCTGGAAGAGTTGGATACAGCGCCAGAAGATGGCGCTTCTATGAAAGCGCCATTTTCTGGGGTGGCTGCGGACTGCAATTCGCAGCGGGGGTGCCCAAAAAGCATGGGCACCCTGCACTGTGGATTCCAATCCCCAGCTGCCTAGTTGTACCTGGCTGGACTCAAAAATTGGGCGAAGCCCACGTAATTTTTTTTTATTATTTCATGAAATTCATGAAATAAAAAAAAGTGTTTCCCTATATTTTTGGTTCCCAGCTGGGTACAAATAGGCAGCTGGGGGTTGGGGGCAGCCCATACATGCCTGCTGTACCTGGCTAGCATACAAAAATATGGTGAAGCCCACGTCATTTTTTGGGGGGGCAAAAAACTCCTGCATACAGTCCTGGATGGAGGATGCTGAGCCTTGTAGTTCTGCAGCTGCTGTCTGCTCTCCTGCATACACTATTGGATGTAGTATTCTGAGCCTTATAGTTCTGCTCCCCCTGCCTCTCCCTCTTGCATACAGTCCTGGATGGAGGATGCTGAGCCTTGTAGTTCTGCAGCTGCTGTCTGCTCTCCTGCATACACTATTGGATGGAATATGCTGAGCCTTGTAGTTCTGCTCCCCCTGCCTCTCCCTCCAGCATACAGTCCTGTATGGAGCATGCTGAGCCTTGTAGTTCTGCAGCTGTCTGCTCTCCTGCACACACTAGTGGAGAATGAAGAACATATTGAAGAAGGAAATGACATCAGACCTTTTTTTTTTCAACAATCTTTAATGGCATTGTTCACTGATAAAAAAATGCATAAATACGCAGTGAGCAAAAACGCAGCAAAACGCAGCAAAAAACGCACCAAATCGCGGCAAAAACGCGTGCGTTTTTTGCCGCGGGTTTTTTTGCTGCGGGTGCATTTTTGTGCGTTTTTTTTGCCGCAAAAAAACGCACAAAAACGCAGCGTCAAAAAAACGCAGTGTGTGAACCTAGCCTATAGCTGTCTGCTTTATCTGCACTGGGTATCACAATACAGGGGATCCTATGCCATTTTTTCAAAATATTTATTTATTTTTACACTCCACTTTGAGACCCAGACAGCTATCAGAAGTGCTGGCATGCCAACAGTCTAACTGCAGCCAATCACAGATGCTGTCACAGATGGTGGGTGGGGGAACAGTGAATATTCATAGCAACTATATTTTCACCAATTTTCCAACCCCCAAAGTATTTACTGTCATTTATTAAATGGGTTTCTTGTAAAATAAATATATCTGGGTATTGAAATATCACATATTTCTTTGTGACATCAATCAGTCCTGTAACACTCCAGCTCATTATTGTTAAATTCTTAGCTATACTGTAGAAAAACACATATATCTTTTGGAAGTATCCCTTCTCCATATAACAAGTTTTAAAGCTCTAAAGGGGATGGCCATCATAAGGTACATTTTTCTGTTACTTCATTCACATATTTTGGGCTAAAAATAATTTTTGTAATTAGGTTTCTTTACAAATTTTGCACTGAATAGCTTTTACGGCCTCTTGGTTTCTCTGCACATTCAACTTTAATCTAGTCTGTGATCATAAATCAACTTAGAAAAATTGGAAAAAAAACCCGGCTAAGGCTGCTTTCACACATCAGTTATTTTGCATCAGGCACAATCCGGCTCAAAAACCTATGCAACGGATGCGGCGAAAAAAATGGATCCGTTGCATAAGTTTTTCCATGCGGCCTATCCGTTTTTTTATCGGATCCGGTTTGATAGTGAGCATGCGCAGTTCAAAAAACCGCGTCCAGCCGGCAGATGCGTTTTTTGCCGCAGGACGCCATTTCCGGCGTCCATAGGCTTGCATTGTAAACGCGCTGCATCGCGCCGGATCCAGCGCAATGCGGTTTTTCGCCACAGACAAAATACACTGCAAGCAACTTTCCATCCGGCCACCGCATCGGCTAAATATGCCGCATCTGGCAAAAAACAGACGCAATGCAAGGCCATGCGGCACAATCCGGCGGTAATGCAAGTCTATAAGGAAAAAACGCATCCGGTGGCAAAAAAAATGGATGCGTTTTTTCTGCAAAGTGCCGGATTGTGCCTGATTGCAAAAAACTGATGTTTGAAAGCAGCCTAAAACAGAGTTACAAACTGTCCCATTGAACTGTCAGAATGAGCTCAAGGATGGATTCTCAGTTAGAAGTTGGCCACTTTCCAGAATGTTCAATGGCGGACACAGACTGAAAAAGGCTTCTGTGCAAGAACAATATATAGGCCCTTTGCAGCCCAATAGTTCATCATAATGGAAAATTCCTCCTGCTTCAGAGGTGGAAATGAGCCTCCTAATCTCTTGGACCCATGTGCAGCTGCACAAGTTGCACCAATCGTCTGCACCCAATGATTGTCCATTCAGTGGCTGCTGGATGAGCATGTAACTAATCCAGTCCATCAGTATCCTCCAACAGAAAAGCAGCTTTCCCATGTGAGGTGTTTTACAAATTGAGGAAGAAAGATATGTAGTGCCCCTGAGCCTTCAGTCGCCACAGGGTACTGCATCTCACCAGAGGTGCGGTACTCATCCCAGGTAAAGAGGAGGTCGGTGCCAATCCACAATATCCAAATCCACACATAAGCCAGTTGCCCTCTCACCAGGACGGGGTTAGGGTAGGGTCATTTAGGATGGTCACCATATCGTCTGGGGCCTCCCACACACTAGCTCAGGGGCTCAGGTGGGCGAAGCGACTGATCAGGGGAGTAGGAGCCTCACACACATACAAGAGAAGAGAAACAACCAGTAACCAAGTGCAACACAGGAGAACACAGTCACTGCGGGGAGAGCTCATAGCTCCCTCAGGACCGTCGCACATCTCAGGGTGCGGAGCCGTAGGCTGGTGGGCACTTCAAGGCCTGCCAGTATAATCTGCCGGGCAGAGGATTTCAAGTCTTCTGGCCCACAACAGTGCCCGGGGCAAAGCAGCATATAGAGCCAGGAGCCGTGACAATAGGGCGGCCCATCAACGGACTTGCGCTGCCTGCTATATGGGACGGAGAACATAACCACCCCAAGGACTCGGGTGCCTGCTTAGCTTCAAGTTGCAGGGACTCACACAAAAGAGTGCAGGGAGGAAGGACTCACAAATTATCCCACCGGCACCGGCCCCGAACTATCCGGGATCATCTGGAGCCCATCACGGCGGAGTCTGGCAGTCCAATGGCAGGAGCAACTCAGTGAGTAAACACCTTAAACTGCAACCGCTATGTCATATGTTCCTTCCTGTGTCCCGCACTTTCCACACTGAGGTGGGAAACTACTCTCAACATCCTCCCTGGGGCCTAGCTGTGCCTGTGGAAAGCTGCAACATCTGAGTTATGTTACCGTCTGCTCCAGCAGAGAGAGAGACTTTGCGCAGCGACGGCAACCATCATAGCTGCATACTACAGGTGGCTTCACGAGACAACTACTCCGATCATCCCCAACCCCTTCATCTTTATTGACACCGACAGGGTCTCGTAACCGGGCAAGGCCGCTGTGACACCCCAAACCCTCAACACCGGCCTGGTGACGAGTAACCCCAGACACCCCACATGTGTGTCAGATACCCAGTGAATTGGGAGATGTTAAATGACTGTGCCGTACAAACTGTCTTCCACTATGAACCACTAATATGTGAAGGCTTGGGTATTAACCACCACTGTACAAGGTATATTAATGTGGAAGATATTATAGCTGCAGGACATTTTTCCATGCAGGAATACAAAATTAAATTAACCCGCTCTCTGATGCTTCAGCAATGTGGGAAATGGTGCCAGGCGAACCACAAATCAATTGTCAAATTGTTCAAACTGGTATGAAACCATGAATTTCAGAAAATTCAATTCAATCTCAATCCTCTATGGCTTGATAAAATTATCTCTAGCCAGGATGCTGATCTTTGTGGTGATGGAGTGCATGGAGCTGAAACTTTGCACCACAAGAATGTTGCTATGGGGCAAAGGAAAGCAATTAGAGACAGACTTTTGGCATTAAATCGGTGAGAATATAGCACTTAAAGAAAAAGTCAGTTGCCTATGTAAATAATGAACTTGGGTTTGAAAATCAAAACAAAATGGTGGGTTGAGCAACTAGATGCCTGATAAATGCTACTCTATGTTAGAGATCTGTGTTTACTTGCATATTGACACATACTGGTTGTCACATTTCCACCATAGTCCGCTCCTTCGACTTCTGCTTGGATCACCAGACACCACCATATTACCGCCGTGGGAAGTGCTGGTGATGGGTAGAAGTCAGTGCCTCCGCTGGGCGCAGACTGGATTTCACTAGGACCTGCAGTACCACTGGCTGACTGTAGTGGCATATGCCTTCCAGTTGAAGTCCCTACCTTCCAGCCAGGCGATTGAGAAGGCACCACCCTCTTCATATTCCTCCTCCAGTATGCTGGCAGCTGCTAGATCTAGTTTTGTAGTTTACTGCTGCTGCCTGGTTCACATCCTTCTTTTGTACTATTGATTCCTGTGTTTTGACCTCTGCCTGTTGTCTGACCATTCTTCTGCCTGTCATTTTTGAACTTAACTGCCATCTCTGGTTTGACCTTAGCCTGATACCTGACCACTCTCTTGCCTGACGATTTTGTCCCTTTTGTGTATCCTGGTTTTGACCATGCCTGAGGACTACTCTTCTCTGGACTACAGCCTTCCATAGGTAGAAACCTCCTGGGATCTGTAGTAATTTTAGATCCCTGTATAGAGGTTAAAGGGTTTCAGGGCCCTCGGGATCTGGCTGAGTAGGTTGTTAGCCTCTAGTCTTTCCATGACAGCCATCCTGAGTCTGTGGTCCCCAGCAGACATCACAATGATATACTGATGTAGTGGCCTCCAATACACCGACTTTGAAGCATACCTATTCAATTTGTGTAGCGTTTTGCTCAATCAAAGTAATAACTACACAAATAGTCTACATAGCTATGGTTCACTATGCTAATGTCAAAGTCTGGTTATTATAGAAAGATAACTTTTTTTCTCTAAGTTCTTAAATTGGCGAGTCAACTTTTCTCAAATTTAAAAGTCCTCACAAATTTGAACAATTTTTTATTTGATTCATAAGGAAATAAAAAGTAAAAAATGTACGGTGCCATTTCAAACTCTGCTGAAGTCATGAGCAGCAAGAGAATAGACTCATATCACATAAGGTGTTACCATCTCATAATTGCTTCCCATAATTCTTAGCAGCTTTCTGGGGGGAATATTATAACCAATATAAAGGTAAGAGTCAGAAAGGCAGCGTTATTTTGAGATTTTATGGCCTATGGATAAGAGGACGGAGCACACAGTTCAATACATCTAGGGGAAAAAAAAGGCCTAAATCAGATTCTGGTGTACTACTGCAATGGGGCCAACATCATTTAAGATTCCTTGGTATTTTTTACACTGAAGATAGTTCTTATTGATATTGGGTGTATATTTGGGGTCTTGTCTGTTTTGTAGAATAAATTTGGAGCAATTAAATGCCTCCTTGATGGTGTTACATGATGGATAAGTACCTGCCTGTAATCTTTTAACCTTAAGTGTCTGCAGGCAACAATGAAGCATGGTGGATGTTCCTTGCAAGTTTGGGGTTGGGGATTTGATCAAGATTAATTGTGGCTTTGATGTTGAGAAATACATCTCTGCACACTGTGCAGTTGATCGAGGGTTGGGCAGCCCGTTACCTTATGACTTCATAATATTGTTACATCATGTTGTGTGCAATGACAGCAACGGGCATAGAAATGTCAGAGGTCTAGTCAGCCAGAAATCGCGGTCCATAGCAAAGCAGGCCAATGACGATGCAAGAGACAGAGAAAGGAGAAAGGAGGACTGGACAAAGTGTTATGGGGGCGGTGGGACAGGAGGAGTCAAGAGGTGATTATTATTATTATTTGTTTTACATTTTGCATTGAGTAACTTACAAATTTAGTTTCCTTTATAAATTTCTTCTATTTACTGAATTTGAATCTGCAGATTTGATCATCTCTAACAACACTTATTTTATTAAACTATGTAAATTTTTGATTAATTAATAAAGACTGATGTAGCCATTTTTTTCCATTGTGAAACAACATATTTTAATGTGTTTCTTATAGCTTGTAATTGAGATACTGTACATCTATGAGAGAGTTGGCTTTTTGGGTTTTTCATTAAACTTCATAACAACAAATTCTTGAAATTTATATTGCTAATATTTTTATAATGAAAACAAGGAATTCTTGAAATTTGATGGTGAGTGAAGAAATAGCCAGTTTATGGGAGGCTGAAGCATGATGCAAATGCATTTAAATATTTTTTTTCAATCAAAACTTATATTGTAGATTTTTTTTAAGTAATATGTTTCATTTGTTGAATTACTGAAGTTATTTCAATCAGTGTAAAACACAACTCAACTGAAAGAAATCTAATCTGCATTTTGAGTTTGTTCATGCTGTATTAATGAATAGCATCTGTTAGAATTGATATGTGCATCCAATGCAATATTTCTGGAGGCATTTGTTTATATTAATACTATAATTATATGTTTGTGCCCTAAATAATCAGAATCCTCTCTCAGGAAAACGGATTGTCAAAAAGGCTATCAACAATCGTTAATGCTTGAGAACTTAAATCAAACTCTTAATAATCCTTTTCCATTTTCAGTTTATTCGTAGAGGTTATTAAAGTCACCTAAAACATCTTACAGATTAACAAAGCTTGGCTATAACAGCTCTGGTCTAATTAGCAACATTATTGGATTTTCTGCCATCACAGAATACAGTCAGGTCATAACATTGTTCTTGGGCATGTAACACCCGCAGAGAAATGGAACATTTATTCATAATTTATGTACATAAATGGGATAAAGTTATTTTAGAAAAATAATCAGAATATTTTAACTAACTTAAAGCACTACTCTAGCATTTTTTATTGATTTATTTCACTGCTGGAATGGTGCTTTAAAAGTAAGTCCCCAGCCCCCAGTCTTAAGCCTCGCTCCCACTTATGTAAAAATAATCGCACCAATTCTCATCCAGAAAATTGGGAGCAATGTCCTGTGTGTATTATTCCGTATGTCATGTGAGTGCTATAGGTGGGTGGATAGATAGATAGATAGATAGATGATAGATAGATAGATAGATAGTCAGATATGGGAAGCTAAGAAGAGGAAGCAATCTATTTAAAGGCAGAAAGTGTGGACATTATTATGAGATATTAGAGTAACGAGTGGTGATGTTCCTGACATCCCCACTCATCACAGTCTCCAGGTCTCGCGGTGCACAGCATGAGCAAATGTGGCAGCTGCTCAAAGCCTACAGAGGCTCTTTCTGAGGCTCCATCGTCTTTGATCATCTGAGTTGGAGAACATCATGGGAAGCACTGGACTATGTCAGAACTTTGCTTTCTAATAAATTAGTGAACAAGGGACTGTCTTTTATTTTTATCTCTCTCTTTATATTTTTCAGGTTTCAATTTGTAGACTACATTCAAATCCCTGGACTACATCAGGCCTACATGTTTTTGTTTTTTCCTAAATAAATTGGTAAACACAGGGAAAAAGATGAGGAGTGTTTTGCAAAATAAACTATTTTGGTGTTTTTTTTCCTGCTTTCTGGGATAGTAATGGGGTGTCTGATAGACACCTCTCCATTATTAACACCAGGGCTTAATGCCAGCTGACAGTACACAGTTGTCATCAACCCCAACTACCATTACCCTGAGTTACACAGAGCCGAGGTGAAGCTCCAGAATTGGAGCATTTAATGTGATGCTTTACTTCTGGGGCGGCTGCAGGCTCATATTTTTAGGGTGGGATGGTCCCAATAACTATGCACCTTCCCAACCTGATAATATCATCCCACAGTTGTCTGCTTTACCTTTGCTGGTTATCAGAAATAGAGGGGACGCTACCTTGTTTTTTTAATTATTTGTATATTAAGTTAATTCAATCTAAAATACCCATTTCTGCCACATAAAAGGCACTAAATGGTGCAGGTTTAAAATATGTAGAGGGGTTGTTAAATTATATATTATTATTATTATTTATTATTATAGCGCCATTTATTCCATGGCGCTTTACAAGTGAAAGAGGGTATACGTACAACAATCATCAACAGTACAAAACAGACTGGTATAGGAGGAGAGAGGACCCTGCCCGCGAGGGCTCACAGTCTACAGGGAGTGGGTGGTGGTACAATAGGTGAGGACAGAGCTGGTTGCACAGTGGTCTTCTGGACTGAGGGCTATTGTGGGTTGTAGGCTTGTTGGAAGAGGTGGGTCTTGAGGTTTCTCTTGAAGCTTTCCACGGTAGGGGAGAGTCTGATGTGCTGAGGTAGAGCATTCCAGAGTATGGGGGATGCACGGGAGAAATCTTGTACGTGATTGTGGGAAGAGGAGATAAGAGAGGAGCAGAGAAGGAGATCTTGTGAGGATCTGAGGTTGCGTGCAGGTAGGTACCGGGAGACTAGGTCACAGATGTAGGGAGGAGACAGGTTGTGCATGGATTTGTATGTCATGGTTAATGTTTTGAACTGGAGTCGTTGGGCGATGGGAAGCCAGTGAAGGGATTGGCAGAGTGGCGAGGCTGGGGAGTAGCGAGGGGAGAGGTGGATTAAGCGGGCCGCAGAGTTTAGGATAGATTGGAGGGGTGCAAGAGTGTTGGAAGGGAGGCCAGATAGCAGGAGGTTGCAGTAGTCAGACCCTTTGCTCAGTATTGAGTAGAAGCACCCTTTTGAGCTAGCACAGCCATGAGTCTTCTTGGGAATGATGCAACACGTTTTTCACTCCTGGATTTGGGGATCCACTGCCATTCTTTCTTGCAGATCCTCTCCAGTTCCGTCAGGTTGGATGGTGAATGTTGGTAGATAGCCATTCTCATGTCTATCCAGAGATGGCTTTAGGTCAGGGCTCTGGCTGGGCCAGTCAAGAATGATCACAGAGTTGTTCTGAAGCCACTCCTTTGTTATTTTAGCTAAGTCCTTACCTTACCTGTGTCATTGTCTTGTTGAAATGTGATCCTTCGGCCAAGTCTGAGGTCCACAGCACTCTGGAAGAGGTTTTCTTCCAGGATATCTCTGTACTTGGCCGGATTCATCTTTCCTTTAATTGCAACCAGTTGTCCTGTCCCTGCAGCTGAAAAACACCCCCATGTTTCTCTGTTGGGATTGTATTGGGCAGGTGATGAGCAGTACCTGGTTTTCTCCACACATACCACTTAGAATTATCACCAAAAGTTCTATCTTCATCTCATCAGACCAGAGAATCTTATTTCTCATAGTCTGAGAGTCCTTCATATGTTTTTTTGCCAATGTTGCCATAAAGGTCCGACTGGTGGGGGGCTGCAGTGATAGTTGACTTTGTGGAACTTTCTCCCATCTCCCTACTGCATCTCTGGAGCTCAGTCACAGTGATCTTGTGGTTCTTCTTTACTTCTCACACCAAGCCTCTTCTCCCATGATTGCTCAGTTTGGCTGGATGGCCAGGTCTAGGAAGAGTTCTGGTGGTCCCAAACTTCTTCCATTTAAAGATTATGGAGGCCTCTGTGCTCTTAGGAACCTTGAGTACTGTAGAAATTCTTTTGTAACCTTGCCCAGATCTGTGCCTTGCCACAATTCTGTCTCTGAGATCCTTGGACAGTTCCTTTGACCTCATGATTCTCATTTGGTCTGAGATGCACTGTGAGCTGTGAGGTCTTATATAGACAGGTGTGTGCCTTTCCAAATCAAGTCTTATCAGTTTAATTAAACACAGCTAGACTCAAATGATGGAGTAGAACCATCTCAAGGAGGATCACAAGGAAATGGACGGCATGTGACTTAAATATGAGTGTCTGAGCAAATGGTCTAAATACTTATGACAATGTGATATTTCAATTTTTCTTGTTTAATAAGTTTGCAAAAATTTCTATGTTTCTGGGTTTTTTTCTTTCAAGATGGGGTGCAAAGTGTACATTACTGAAAAAATAAACTTTTTTGAATTTACCAAATGGCTGGAATTAAACAAAGAGGGAAAAATTTAAAGGGGTCTGAATACTTTCCATACCTACTGTATTTCTGTCATCTTTCTATCTATACCTTTTACAGTGGAACCTCGGTTTACGAGTAACTTGGTGTGCGAGTATTTCGTTATATGAGCAAAGCTTGCTGTAAATTTGTAACTCAGTTTACACGCAATCTTTGCTGTATGAGCAAATACTCATCGCACACAATTCCAGTTTTGTACTTTCACCGTGCTCTGACCCGCTCTTGCAGTCTGCGCAAACATGCACAAAGACACACAAACACACACAAACACACATGCACACACATAATATGCTCACCTTACCTCCGTTCACTCGCCGGCCTCCTGGTTCTTGTAGTCCGCAGGTACAGTATGTGTATCCGGTAACCATTGCGACGATGGAGGAACTTCCACTGTCAGCCGCTTCTCAAAGGCAAGCGCGCTGACCAAACAGAGGCAAGCAACTCATGCTTTTGACGTCAGCGCGCTGGCCAATCAGAGGCATGCAGCTCCTGCATATGATGTCTGCTGCTGAAGCACTGAAAGTGGAACCTCCAGCATCGGTAGAGATGGTTACCTGATACACATCCTGTACCTGCGGCGGAGTACAAGAACCTGGAGACCGGCGAGGGAACAGAGGTTAAGGAGAGCATATAGTGTGTGTGTGTGTGTGTGTGTGTGTGTGTGTGTGTTTGTGCGTGTGATGAATGGCACAATAGGGGACCAGGATGGAACATTGAACAAGTTGTGGAACGAATTGTCTGAGCTTCCATTATTTCCTATGGGAAATTTTGCTTTGCTAGACAAGTCATTTGGTTTACAAGCACACTCTCAGAATTTAGTTTTCTTGTAAACCAAGGTTCCACTGTATATTAGTTTTATTTTTTCCTTTGACATGTGGACATGTGTGCGAGAATAATATTGGATGGCATATGGATGGTCCATGTGCTGTCCGATTTTTTTTCACACATATTGACTTTCATTGTCAAATATCATGAGAAATACGCTGCTATACGCAGAATGCTGCAAATTTCTTCCTCAGCCTGATTACAGCTGTGGAAAAGCTCACAGATAAACACTCTCATTGAATAACATTGGTGCGGTTGTAATGTGATGTTTTCTCGGATTGCACTTTATATGCAAGTGAGAGTGAGGCCTATCACTGAGACTTTTGCAATATTCTATCTGATCTGCCATTTACCTGCCTTCATTATTTGTGTGTTAAAGGTGCCTGTAGTATTTCACATTACAGCTGAATTGTAAATGTGACCAAGTTTTGTCCTTTGTGGTTTAATTTTCAGCATAAATGTAATCTTTCCACGTACAAGATCATGAATAAAAATATAAAAATCCTTTGAGTATTGCTCGGTTAATCCAATTTCTTTCTGATTTTATACCATGAATTACTCCTTTTTATATAAACTATATAAAGCCTCATTCAGACGTCCATATTGCCTGTGTGTTTTATCTGTTTATTTTCACAGATATAGCTCATACCTTTTATAATCCGTGGTGCTATTCAAGTGACCAAGTTTTTTCATGGACCATGTATCCATCCAAAGCACAAAGATTGTGGTCACCTTGTGCCAGTGATCTCCATGGTGACCCCGAGCCAAATAATGGTCACAGGGTCACCTAGGTACGGAGGCTTGTGAGATCCTGCTTTCAGAAGGATCTGACAGGCTTCCTGCCTATGTCAGTTTAAGGGATCTAATGCCTTGCAATGCAAAAACGATGTAGAGTTCTAAATTAGCGATCAGACCAGGGAAAGATGATGTGATAACCTGAGACTAAAAAGTAAAAAAAAAGTATAAAAAAAAATTGTAAAAATATTTTGAAAAAAAAAATCACAAAATAAAGAACAAAAAAAATGAAAAAGAATTATACAAATAAATATATATATATATTTAAAAATAATGGACAAATAAAGTACACATTTTTTGTTTTAGTGTCCGAAACTACTGAATTTATAAAACTGGCGCACTAGTTAACCCCTTCAGTGAACACCGTAAAAAATAAAAATGTGGTAACTTGAAGGAGAATTCTGCTGTTGTGGCACTTAGGGGCTTTGTATATCGAGTCCACAAACTATTCTAAGAAAATCAGTACTCCAAGAGTCAAATGTCGCTGGTTCCCTCCTAAGTCTTGCAGTGGGGCTGAGCAGTACTGTACAGTCACATATGGGTTAATGCCACAGTCAGCAGAAATTGTGTGACAAATTTTGGTGCTAATTTTACCCATTTCATTGTCGGAAAATTTAAAATCTGGATCTAAAAAAAGACTGCCCTCCTATATGAATTAATTGAGATGCGTAGTTTGTAAGATGGGGTCACTTAGTTCTACTATTCTTTTACACAAGTTGCGCCTATCCGAGCATCCAACCGCTTGTCATGAGTAGAGTTGAGCGCGGTTCGTGGTTCGTGGTTCTCCAGTTCTAGGCTCGAGTGATTTTGGGGCCTGTTCTAGATCGAACTAGAACTCGAGCTTTTTGCAAAAGCTCGATAGTTCTAGAAACGTTCGAGAACGGTTCTAGCAGCAAAAAAACAGCAAAATCCTAGCTTGGTTTCTGCTGTAATAGTGTAAGTCACTCTGTGAATCACACTATTATGACATTTCAGTGTATAGTGTGCGGGAACAGCGCCTTCAGATCACTGCTGTTTGTATAATGGCGATCGCCATTTTTTTTTTTTTTCTTGTCTTCCTTCCCTAAGCGCGCGCGTCTTGTGGGGCGGGCCAGCATGTCAGCCAATCCCAGACACACACACAGCTAAGTGGACTTTGAGCCAGAGAAGCAACGGCATGTGTGATAGGATGTCCATGTCACATGTCCCTGCATTATAAAACCGGACATTTTCTTCCAGGACGCCATTATCTGCCTTCTGCGTCTTTGCTGTCAGACATCACTGTCGCAGCTCCGTCCTCCTGAGTTCTATAGCCGATACAGCTGTATGCGCTGCATACACAGCGTTAGACAGCATAGGGAGAGCACTTTATAGCAGTCCTTTTAAGGGCTCAAACCGGCAGGGTCAGAGTTAAGGTGACAGGTCCTGAAAACAGCGCCAGCGTCTGTGCAGCCAAGGTCAGGGTCAGGGATTTCCTCCCTGCATTTCACCATTAGGAGGGAATAGAAAGGCAGGCTTCCATTCCTCTACCCAGAGCACCACAATCCTGCCACTGTACCCTCTTGTCCTCTGCACACTCCAACTAATTATAACTAAGCCATTATATTAGCAAACACTCAGTGTACCTAGTGGCATCCTATACGTGGCTATTGGACTTTGCTATAGTCCCACTAGTGCCAAGACATTTGCAGAGCGCATCTGCCTGCGTTGCACACTCCAACTCATTATAACTAAGCCATTATACTAGCAAACACTCAGTGTACCTAGTGGCATCCTATACGTGGCTATTGGACTTTGCTATAGTCCCACTAGTGCCAAGACATTTGCAGAGCGCATCTGCCTGCGTTGCACACTCCAACTAATTATAACTAAGCCATTATACTAGCAAACACTCAGTGTACCAAGTGGCATCCTATACGTGGCTATTGGACTTTGCTATAGTCCCACTAGTGCCAAGACATTTGCAGAGCGCATCTGCCTGCGTTGCACACTCCAACTCATTATAACTAAGCCATTATACTAGCAAACACTCAGTGTACCTAGTGGCATCCTATACGTGGCTATTGGACTTTGCTATAGTCCCACTAGTGCCAAGACATTTGCAGAGCGCATCTGCCTGCGTTGCACACTCCAACTCATTATAACTAAGCCATTATACTAGCAAACACTCAGTGTACCTAGTGGCATCCTATACGTGGCTATTGGACTTTGCTATAGTCCCACTAGTGCCAAGACATTTGCAGAGCGCATCTGCCTGCGTTGCACACTCCAACTCATTATAACTAAGCCATTATACTAGCAAACACTCAGTGTACCTAGTGGCATCCTATACGTGGCTATTGGACTTTGCTATAGTCCCACTAGTGCCAAGACATTTGCAGAGCGCATCTGCCTGCGTTGCACACTCCAACTAATTATAACTAAGCCATTATACTAGCAAACACTCAGTGTACCTAGTGGCATCCTATACGTGGCTATTGGACTTTGCTATAGTCCCACTAGTGCCAAGACATTTGCAGAGCGCATCTGCCTGCGTTGCACACTTCAACTAATTATAACTAAGCCATTATACTAGCAAACACTCAGTGTACCTAGTGGCATCCTATACGTGGCTATTGGACTTTGCTATAGTCCCACTAGTGCCAAGACATTTGCAGAGCGCATCTGCCTGCGTTGCACACTCCAACTAATTATAACTAAGCCATTATACTAGCAAACACTCAGTGTACCTAGTGGCATCCTATACGTGGCTATTGGACTTTGCTATAGTCCCACTAGTGCCAAGACATTTGCAGAGCGCATCTGCCTGCGTTGCACACTCCAACTAATTATAACTAAGCCATTATACTAGCAAACACTCAGTGTACCTAGTGGCATCCTATACGTGGCTATTGGACTTTGCTATAGTCCCACTAGTGCCAAGACATTTGCAGAGCGCATCTGCCTGCGTTGCACACTCCAACTCATTATAACTAAGCCATTATACTAGCAAACACTCAGTGTACCTAGTGGCATCCTATACGTGGCTATTGGACTTTGCTATAGTCCCACTAGTGCCAAGACATTTGCAGAGCGCATCTGCCTGCGTTGCACACTCCAACTAATTATAACTAAGCCATTATACTAGCAAACACTCAGTGTACCTAGTGGCATCCTATACGTGGCTATTGGACTTTGCTATAGTCCCACTAGTGCCAAGACATTTGCAGAGCGCATCTGCCTGCGTTGCACACTCCAACTAATTATAACTAAGCCATTATACTAGCAAACACTCAGTGTACCTAGTGGCATCCTATACGTGGCTATTGGACTTTGCTATAGTCCCACTAGTGCCAAGACATTTGCAGAGCGCATCTGCCTGCGTTGCACACTCCAACTCATTATAACTAAGTCATTATACTAGCAAACACTCAGTGTACCTAGTGGCATCCTATACGTGGCTATTGGACTTTGCTATAGTCCCACTAGTGCCAAGACATTTGCAGAGCGCATCTGCCTGCGTTGCACACTCCAACTCATTATAACTAAGCCATTATACTAGCAAACACTCAGTGTACCTAGTGGCATCCTATAGGTGGCTATTGGACTTTGCTATAGTCCCACTAGTGCCAAGACATTTGCAGAGCGCATCTGCCTGCGTTGCACACTCCAACTAATTATAACTAAGCCATTATACTAGCAAACACTCAGTGTACCTAGTGGCATCCTATACGTGGCTATTGGACTTTGCTATAGTCCCACTAGTGCCAAGACATTTGCAGAGCACATCTGCCTGCGTTGCACACTCCAACTAATTATAACTATGCCATTATACTAGCAAACACTCAGTGTACCTAGTGGCATCCTATACATGGCTATTGGACTTTGCTATAGTCCCACTAGTGCCAAGACATTTGCAGAGCGCATCTGCCTGCGTTGCACACTCCAACTCATTATAACTAAGCCATTATACTAGCAAACACTCAGTGTACCTAGTGGCATCCTATACGTGGCTATTGGACTTTGCTATAGTCCCACTAGTGCCAAGACATTTGCAGAGCGCATCTGCCTGCGTTGCACACTCCAACTCATTATAACTAAGTTGCATTGTCAGGGATATTTATTCTTTATTATTCTGCTGTTAATAAAGCTAGACCACCACTGCAATCTTCACCACCTCTCAATTTTTACTACCACATTTTCAGTCCACAATCTTGTCGCAATCAACATGAGTGGCAAAATGAGAGATGCTGGTGGAAAGGGGAAGAGGCGTGGTGGAAAAGGCAAAAAAGGTTTTGTCTGTGGGGAAGGTGGCAAAGCTCCATTATCATCTGCTGAAGATAGACCATCTACCAGCAACAGTAAGATGTCTACTACTTACCGTGGACAATCCGATGTGCTCCCTTTTTTACGGACACGAACAACAGGAAGAAAGGTAGATGATGGGCAAAAAAGGAAAATGCTTGAATGGATCTCAAGTGGTCCAACAAGTGCCCTCTCAGCCACTTCAAGTACCGCATCCAAAAAACACCAGTCCTCTGAGTTGTCATCCCAATCACACTTGATTTCTCCCAGCTCTGAAGTCTCCATCAGCCCTGCACAGTATGGTGGAACTGAGATGGCTGAGTCTGCAGAGCTGTTCAGTCACACTATAGCCTGGAAATCAGAGGTCTGCTCCCAAGCTACAGTGAGTACAGGAGTACAGAACAGGAAATGGTCTGCAGTGATACCCAGAACCTTTGTGACTCTGATTCAGGCCGTGAGGACCAAGTTTCTGAGCATAATGTTGACCCTTTGTCACAAACTGTAACACCTGTGGTTATAGACAATGAGGAACATACTGATGAAGATGAGACGCAGATACCCGATTGGGATGACAACTTAAATATTCGGTCAGGGCAAGAAGAGGCTCGGTCTGAGGGGGAGGGGAGTGCAAACACAACAATTGATGATGAAGTTCTAGATCCCACCTACTGTCAACCCCCAGTCACGCACTCGAGGAGGTCAACAGAGGCGGTGGAGGAGGATGCAACCGACGACGAAGTTACCTTGCGCCTTCCTGGACAGAGTCGGAGCACTGGTAGCACGTCTACAACTGCATCCTCAGCCACCACTCTGCCTATGAGCATTATTCGGGGTGGATCAACAGGTC
Source organism: Anomaloglossus baeobatrachus (assembly GCF_048569485.1). Taxonomy (NCBI): domain Eukaryota; kingdom Metazoa; phylum Chordata; class Amphibia; order Anura; family Aromobatidae; genus Anomaloglossus; species Anomaloglossus baeobatrachus. The sequence goes on from NC_134360.1 coordinate 148,972,186, forward strand.
GCATGGCCTCTAAGCCTTGCCTAGCCTGGTCCTTTTTTGACATAGAAAAAGATCGCCCAAATCATGTGATATGTAACATTTGTCATGATTCTCTTAGTAGAGGTCAAAACCTCAGCAGTTTGACAACTTCTTCCATGAATCGTCACATGAATAAATATCATAGGTCCCGGTGGGAAGCTCACCGTGCTGCAATGCGGCCTAGCGGAGCGAACCATCCACCGCCCGCCCCTTCCAGTGCATCCGCGCGCCCTTCATCTTCTAGGACTGTGGGGACAGCTGTCACACCTGTTTTTCCACGCAAAACTTCCACCACTGTAACCGCAACAGGCAGTTTGCTTGTAAGGTCGTCAGTTGGTTTGGAAGGGGAAACAAGTGAGTGTGTACAGCTCTCTCAGACATCGATAGCACCAACGTTGGATGAAGGCAACATCATGTCTCCGCCTGCACTTTCCTCACAAACCTGCATTTTTCCAGGGACACCCTACTCAACACCGTCTACACACAGCAGCCAGATCTCTGTCCCTCAGATGTGGTCAAATAAAAGGCCACTTCCTCCGACCCATGACAAAGCTAAGAGGTTGACTCTATCCCTCTGTAAGCTGTTGGCTACCGAAATGCTGCCTTTCCGCCTAGTGGACACACAGGATTTTAGAGACCTTATGTCTGTCGCTGTGCCCCAGTACCAGATGCCTAGTCGCCACTACTTCTCTAAGAAAGGTGTGCCCGCGCTACACCAGCATGTCGCACACAACATCACCGCTTCCTTGAGAAACTCTGTGTGTGAACGGGTGCATTTCACCACCGATACTTGGACCAGTAAGCATGGACAGGGACGTTACATGTCGCTCACTGGGCACTGGGTAACTATGGTGATAGATGGTGAGGGGTCTGCTGCACAAGTCTTGCCGTCCCCACGACTTGTGTGTCAATCCTCTGTCTGTCCAAGTTCCGCCACAGCTTCTGCATCCTCCACCTCATCTGGGTCCTCCACCTCCGCCCCAAGCCTGCCTGGTCAGGCCACCAGCGTTCTCACTGCGCAGAAGGAATCACGCACGCCTCATTACTATGCTGGCAGCAGAGCGCAACGGCATCAGGCGGTCTTTAGCTTGACATGTCTTGGGAATAAGAGTCACACAGCTGAGGAGTTGTGGTCAGCTCTGCGGTCCGAGTTTAATAAATGGTTGTCTCCACTCAACCTGCAGCCTGGTAAGGCCGTGTGCGACAATGCTGCAAACCTGGGTGCGGCACTTCGCCTGGGCAAGGTGACACACGTACCTTGTATGGCTCACGTGTTGAACCTTGTCGTCCAGCAATTTTTAACACACTATCCCGGCCTAGATGGCCTTCTGAACAGGGCACGAAAACTGTCAGCTCACTTCCACCGTTCAAGCGCCGCAGCAGAGCGACTTGCATCGCTCCAGAAGTCTTTCGGCCTGCCGGTTCATCACCTGAAATGCGATGTGGCGACACGCTGGAATTCAACTCTCCACATGTTACAGCGACTGTGGCAGCACCGCAGAGCCCTGGTGCAATACGTCATGACGTATAGCCTGGGACAACGAGATGCAGAGGTGGGGCAGATCACCCTGATGGAGTGGTCTCAGATCAAGGACCTATGCACCCTTCTGCACAGTTTCGACATGGCGACGAATATGTTTAGCGCTGACAATGCCATTATCAGCATGACGATTCCAGTCATTTACATGCTGGAGCACGCGCTAAACACTATTCGGAGTCAGGAGGTGGGACAACATGAAGGGGAGGAACTACAGGAGGATTCATATGCGCAAGGGACAACAACATCACCAAGGTCCAGACGTTCATCATCACCAACGCAGCAGGCATGGGACCATGTGGGACAGGGATCGACAAGGGCGCATAGTAGCAGGCGAAATGTTGAGCAAGGTGCAGGAGAACATGAAGAAATGGAGGACGAACTGTCCATGGACATGGAAGACTCAGCGGATGAGGGAGACCTTGGTCAAATTTCAGTTGAAAGAGGTTGGGGGGAGATGTCAGAGGAAGAAAGAACGGGTAGCACCTCTATGCCACAAACACAGCGTGGACTTGGTTCTCATGGCTGCGCAAGACACATGAGTGCCTTTTTGTTGCACTATCTCCAACATGACAGTCGTATTGTCAAAATTAGAAGTGATGATGACTACTGGATTGCCACACTATTAGATCCCCGGTACAAGTCCAAATTTTGTGACATAATTCCAGCCATAGAAAGGGACGCACGTATGCAGGAGTATCAGCAGAAGCTGTTACTCGATCTTAGATCCGCTTTTCCACCAAACAACCGTGCAGGTGCAGGGAGGGAATCTCCCAGTTGTAACTTGACAAACATGGGACGGTCTCGTCATCTTCAACAGTCTACCCGTACCAGTAGGACCGTATCTGGTGCCGGTAACAGCAATTTTATGGAATCTTTTCATAATTTTTTTAGACCCTCTTTTGCAAGGCCACCAGAGACAACAAGTCTGACACATACTCAACGGCTGGAGAGGATGATACAGGAGTATCTCCAAATGAACATCGATGCCATGACTGTGCAACTGGAGCCTTGCTCCTTTTGGGCTTCAAACCTAGAAAAATGGCCAGAGCTCGCAACTTACGCCTTGGAGATTTTGTCGTGTCCAGCTGCCAGCGTTGTCTCTGAACGTGTATTCAGTGCTGCTGGGTGTGTGCTGACAGATAAGCGCACGCGTCTGTCCAGTGACAATGTGGACAGACTGACGTTCATCAAAATGAACAAGTCATGGATCCAGAAGGAATTTACTACCCCTGTGTCATCCTGGGGAGAGTAAATGCTTGTTGATTTGGAATGTGCTTGATGCAAATCAAAACATCCTGTTTGCAACTAGGGCACAAGTGCTGCCACTGAATGGGTGGGTGTGTGTGGGGCACAATTTTTGGAAAAAAAGGGAGACTCCGCTTGGAGTAACGCTTGCTTACATTGTTTTTAAAAGAAGCCAAGATGAACAAGTCATGGGTCAGCAAAGACTTTATCTACCTACCCCGGTGTCATCCTGGGGATGGATAAGAATGGCGTATTTTTGAATGTGCTTGATGCAAATCAAAACATCCTGTGTACAACTGGGGCACAACTGCTGCCACTGAAGGGGTGGGTGTGTGTGGGGCCCAATTTTTGGAAAAAAGGGAGACTCCGCTTGGAGTAACCTTTGCTTGCTGTGTTTTTAAAAGAAGCCAAGATGAACAGAGCTGGGATCAGGAAAGACTTTGCTACCTACCCCTGTGTCATCCTGGGGACGGATAAGAATGGCATATTTTTGAATGTGCTTGATGCAAATCAAAACATCCTGTTTGCAACTAGGGCCCAAGTGCTGCCACTGATGGGGTGGGTGTCTGTGTGGCCCAATTTTTGGAAAAAAGGGAGACTCCGCTTGGAGTAACCCTTGCTTGATGTGTTTTTAAAAGAAGCCAAGATGAACAGAGCTGGGATCAGGAAAGACTTTGCTACCTACCCCGGTGTCATCCTGGGGACGGATAAGAATGGCGTATTTTTGAATGTGCTTGATGCAAATCAAAACATCCTGTTTGCAACTAGGGCCCAAGTGCTGCCACTGATGGGGTGGGTGTCTGTGTGGCCCAATTTTTGGAAAAAAGGGAGACTCCGCTTGGAGTAACCCTTGCTTGATGTGTTTTTAAAAGAAGCCAAGATGAACAGAGCTGGGATCAGGAAAGACTTTGCTACCTACCCCTGTGTCATCCTGGGGACGGATAAGAATGGCGTATTTTTGAATGTGCTTGATGCAAATCAAAACATCCTGTTTGCAACTAGGGCCCAAGTGCTGCCACTGATGGGGTGGGTGTCTGTGTGGCCCAATTTTTGGAAAAAAGGGAGACTCCGCTTGGAGTAACCCTTGCTTGCTGTGTTTTTAAAAGAAGCCAAGATGAACAGAGCTGGGATCAGGAAAGACTTTGCTACCTACCCCTGTGTCATCCTGGGGACGGATAAGAATGGCGTATTTTTGAATGTGCTTGATGCAAATCAAAACATCCTGTGTACAACTGGGGCACAACTGCTGCCACTGAAGGGGTGGGTGTGTGTGGGGCCCAATTTTTGGAAAAAAGGGAGACTCCGCTTGGAGTAACCCTTGCTTGATGTGTTTTTAAAAGAAGCCAAGATGAACAGAGCTGGGATCAGGAAAGACTTTGCTACCTACCCCGGTGTCATCCTGGGGACGGTTAATTATGGCGTATTTTTGAATGTGCTTGATGCAAATCAAAACATCCTGTTTGCAACTAGGGCCCAAGTGCTGCCACTGATGGGGTGGGTGTCTGTGTGGCCCAATTTTTGGAAAAAAGGGAGACTCCGCTTGGAGTAACCCTTGCTTGCTGTGTTTTTAAAAGAAGCCAAGATGAACAGAGCTGGGATCAGGAAAGACTTTGCTACCTACCCCTGTGTCATCCTGGGGACGGATAAGAATGGCGTATTTTTGAATGTGCTTGATGCAAATGTAGCTGTGAAGTTTACAACTAGGGCACAAGTGCTGCCACTGAATGGGTGGGTGTGTGGGGCACAATTTTTGGAAAAAAGGGAGACTCCGCTTGGAGTAACCCTTGCTTGCTGTGTTTTTAAAAGAAGCCAAGATGAACAGAGCTGGGATCAGGAAAGACTTTGCTACCTACCCGTGTCATCCTGGGGACGGATAAGAATGGCGTATTTTTGAATGTGCTTGATGCAAATCAAAACATCCTGTGTACAACTGGGGCACAACTGCTGCCACTGAAGGGGTGGGTGTGTGTGGGGCCCAATTTTTGGAAAAAAGGGAGACTCCGCTTGGAGTAACCCTTGCTTGATGTGTTTTTAAAAGAAGCCAAGATGAACAGAGCTGGGATCAGGAAAGACTTTGCTACCTACCCCTGTGTCATCCTGGGGACGGATAAGAATGGCGTATTTTTGAATGTGCTTGATGCAAATCAAAACATCCTGTTTGCAACTAGGGCCCAAGTGCTGCCACTGATGGGGTGGGTGTCTGTGTGGCCCAATTTTTGGAAAAAAGGGAGACTCCGCTTGGAGTAACCCTTGCTTGCTGTGTTTTTAAAAGAAGCCAAGATGAACAGAGCTGGGATCAGGAAAGACTTTGCTACCTACCCCGGTGTCATCCTGGGGACGGATAAGAATGGCGTATTTTTGAATGTGCTTGATGCAAATCAAAACATCCTGTTTGCAACTAGGGCCCAAGTGCTGCCACTGATGGGGTGGGTGTCTGTGTGGCCCAATTTTTGGAAAAAAGGGAGACTCCGCTTGGAGTAACCCTTGCTTGATGTGTTTTTAAAAGAAGCCAAGATGAACAGAGCTGGGATCAGGAAAGACTTTGCAACCTACCCCGGTGTCATCCTGGGGACGGATAAGAATGGCGTATTTTTGAATGTGCTTGATGCAAATCAAAACATCCTGTTTGCAACTAGGGCACAACTGCTGCCACTGAAGGGGTGTCTGTGTGGCCCAATTTTTGGAAAAAAGGGAGACTCCGCTTGGAGTAACCCTTGCTTGATGTGTTTTTAAAAGAAGCCAAGATGAACAGAGCTGGGATCAGGAAAGACTTTGCTACCTACCCCGGTGTCATCCTGGGGACGGTAATTATGGCGTATTTTTGAATGTGCTTGATGCAAATCTAGCTGTGAATTGTACAACTGGGGCCCAACTGCTGCCACTGAATGGGTGGGTGTGTGTGGGGCCCAATTTTTTGGAAAAAAAAGGGAGACTACGCTTGGAGTCACCTTGCGGTGTTTTACATGATTTTAGAATGGCGTGCCATGCCTATATCTGTGTGTCCTCCTCTTTTTCCTTGTCCAGCTGTTTTGTTTTCGCATGAGTATATGTCCTTGTCACTTTCCCATGTGTTGGAGTTGTTTGTCACCTTTTGGACACCTTTGAGGGTGTTTTCTAGGTGTTTTACTGTGTTTGTGATTGCCTGCCATTGTTTCCTATGCAGTTCGAGTTCGGTTCGTCGAACGTTCGACGAACCGAACTCGAACGGGACCTCCGTTCGGCGAACCAACCTCGAGCCGAACCGGGACCGGTTCGCTCATCTCTAGTCATGAGTAACGAGCATCCGAGAATGTAGCGCTTACTCATCACTACTTACCACCAGGGACATTATAGATACGAGCTCTGCAGAGCATGTAAGTGGCGACAGTAGAGGTAAATCCATTGACTCACTAATGACATCTCAAATTAAAGTTATTCATTTACACTTTTCTTTCTCATCCATCACAGATTGCTAAGACTTCATCCATCTAGGACTGATCTCTGCAGAGAGTAACAAACAGACGTCTATGGCTGAACACTTCTAGAGCACCCTCCTGACTTTTACTTCCCACTTCCACACTGTACCAGATAAAATAGAAAAGTACCATATTTACATGCTGGTGGCCTAGATAGCAATGGCACCTCCCTTTTTTTTTCCCCACAGTAACAATTTCCTGCCAAAATAAAATATATTATAGTAGTGATGTCTGTCATAGTGATAATGCCACACCTGTTGCCCCCATACAATATTAATGCCTATGTCCCTTTAGTGACCTATGTATAATAGTAAAATTCCCATCTGTACCCCTGTACAGTAGTAAGGTCTTTGTACTCAAATACGGCAGCAAAATCCTCTTTCTAAGGACATTTATTTAGTAGAAACATAGACCTTCTCTGCTCCCATACAGTAATACCGTGTTTCCCCGAAAATAAGGTTTAGGAGGAGTTTTCAGCAAGGCTTAAATATAAGCTCTACCCCGAAAATAAGACTTAAGGGGGCTTTACACGCTGTGATATCGTTAGTGAATTATCGTCGGGGTCGCGGTGTTTGTGACGCACATTCGGCTTCATTAATCAGATCACAGTGTGTGATACCTACAAGCAACCTTAAACGATCGCAAAAGAGGTCAAAATAGTTTGCCGTGGAGCGGTCGTCCTGAAACCAAAAATCATTGTCTGCTTATTAGCGATGTTGTTCCTTGTTCCTGCGGCACCACGCATCGCTATGTGTGACACCGCAGGAGCGAATAACATCTCCTTACTTGCGTCCCGCCGGCAATGCAGAAGGAAGTAGGTGGGCGGGATGTTACGTCCCGCTCATCTCCACCCCTCCGCTTCTATTGGACGCCTGCCGATTGGCATCGCTGTGACGCCGCATGAACCGCCCCCCTTAGAAAGGAGGCGGTACGCCAGCCAAAGCAACGTCGCAGGGCAGGTAAGTCCATGTGATGGGGACTAACGAGGTTTTGTGCCACGGGCAGTGATTTGCCCGTGTCGGACAACCGACGGGGGCGGGTACAATCGCTTGCAATCTCGCTAGCGAGATCGCAGCGTGCAAAGTACCCTTTAGTCACAATTCAATAATGAAGTGATCGTGCAGCTAAAAAAGTTAAAGAATACTGCAGGACACCTCATTATAGAAAACAGACACCCCGAAAAGAGAGAAAAAAGAAGACAGAAGACCCTGCAATCATACTCACCAGATGCCGACTGGGAGCAGTGGAATGCATCAAGGTCCTGTGGCGGAACACACACCCGCACATCAGATAACACACACACATGAGTTTGCACACACACACAATCACACATCAGACTGCACACACACACACACACACACACGAGATCGCACACACACACTACCGTGTGACGCCCTGGCGCCGCCAGGTGGTCACAGAAAAACATACACCCCTCACAATACCACAAAACCCATGCCACCCCCCTCAGGGTAGGAAGGACACACCAGTGGGCAGGATCAGGCGGATTGGGAGCGCCCACCTAGCGGTCTTGAGGATCCGGGGGAGAGAACCAGTCAGTTGGAGTTCAAGTTTAGAGTAGAGTGTGTGTCAAGGTCCAGCTCAAGTGACAGTGCAAGTCAAGTCTGTGCCTAGTGAAGGGTAGCCAGGGTAAAGGCCCTGGTCTACTGGCTAGGTGGCAAGCAGTGGACCGTGTCCAAAGGCAACGGGAGTGCTGTCGCGGGAAATCCAGAGTGGACTGAGACAGGGTTGGAGCTCAGTTCCAGATGTTCCAGAAGTTGTTCCAGAGTGTTAGCCCAGATAGAGCAAAACGGCAGCCCACCACGGGGAATAGGGTATCCGCAACAATCCAGTGAGATCCCAAGGGTAAGTTTTCGCGGGCACATCTCCCAACCAAAACCAAACCGGCAGTGGACTTCCACGTTCTATACAAGGTCGTCTAAAATAGAAGGAAAATACAGAGTGCCGGAGGAAGGGACATTGGCACACCAGCCGGGTGTGGGAACCGTATACACCCTGAAGCGACAGCCGGCCACTGACACCTTGGTTTACCAGCAGACTAGTGTGCATTTATTCAATTGTGAGTATACCAACACCCTCCGGCCCGGCCCGATGCATCACCACCAACAGCCCTCACCTCCCGTGTTCTGGACACTGAGCCCCAGGGCATCCACCCCTACCCACGGAGGGGTTAACATCCAGCTGCCTTTCCATTGCCCCTGGGTGCTCCCCAACAGCAGCGGTGGTACTCCATCTTACGACACACCGTGGGTGGCGTCACGAAGTATCCACAACAATCCCCTGTACATATTACGCCCCTTTTTATTTGAGTGTCCGCACGACCCCCGGGTCCGGAGACCCCTCGAGCCACTGCGGATCCGGATTCGAGCAACCTGGCTGCTGACGTGGGGGCAGCACACCTCAAAACCTGGCATCACGAACAGGATTGTAACCCATCCACCTACCTGGTGGAAGTGTGCCTTGTTTTGGAATGTAAACGGTGCTCAGTTTCAAAATTTTTCGACAGCCGCCATTTTGCCGCCATTTTTGGGTGCGAAAAAATAACTAGCCCGGTGTCTTCTTCCCCGGAAAAGGGCGCAAAGTTGAAGCCCCGCCCCCTGGGAACGCGGGCGGAAGTTGGTGATTCCCCAGACAGGAAGCGCAAAGGACAGTGGGTCCCGCGAGACTGCTGTTGAAAAACCAAGGAGGAGGACAGAAAAAGCGGCATGTGACACAAGAAGATAAAAGGCAGGGGCACCAGGACTTTGCCAAATCCCGTACCTAGACAAGCAAGCGGCAGGATGTCTCAGGGGTCCGGAAGCCAGCAAGTGGAGAGGCCCATTCCCAGGACTGCCTACTGGATTGAAGTGCAGACGGAGAGGATGTGTCAGAGGATCCAGGCCCAGGCGCATTTCCTTATGACGTGGTGAACCACCGAAATGAAGGGCCTAGCTGCAGCTGTCCAGGCTTGCGAGATGGATGGCTTCGGAGGAGCGGGTAAGTGGTGACCCACACCCCTATGTTCCCCAGGAACCGGCCGTACCGGCTGAGGGGCCTGGCCTGCACCCGTCTGCCACGTCGCCTCCCTCGCCACCCGTGTCCATGGCCAGCACCCCAATCAGCCCGCTGCCCCAAATAACGGCAGCGGAACCTGTCATGTCTATCGAAGAGGACCCAGCAATGGGGACCTCGGGCACTACTTGCAACCCCGCTCTGACACCCGTCCCGGCCCCGCGCCAGACCGCAGTCCGGAAGACATCCCCTCCGGCCCTGAGCCAGGCCGCAACATCAGTGATGTCACCCCTGGCCCCGAGCCCGGCCGCAGCTGTGATGACGTTGGGTCCGGCAGTCCGCCCGGCCGCAACTATGATGACGTCAGCTCCGGCAGTCCGCCCGGCCGCAACTATGATGACGACGGCTCCGGCCGTTCCGGCCGGCCGCAGCGGAGGCGGTGCCCGATCGGAAGCCACCCGCGGCAGCAACACAAGTTGCTACCCAGTGCCCGGTCCCGGCTGTAGAGCAGCCGGGATGTACCTACAGGAATGAGAGAAGGCTGATGAAAGGTGGAGCCCTCGGCAGAGAGAAAGGCTGGTCGTAGCCGGCACCGAGGGCATCCGTGTGGGCCAAGCTCCCAAGCAGGAGGAAGAGCATGGTACCCATGCCCCGTACTGGGAGCAACAGCAACGGCAGCTGAAGCAAGAAATCGCTGCCCAGGAGAAGTGTAAAGCCGAGGTGCTGGCACACACCTACCAAGAGAAGGACCACCTATGGCAGGCTACCTTCCGGGTGCGTGGCCCGACCTACCGAGGGCAGGTCCACCACTTTAACCCCCAAAAGGGATGGGGGTTCATCTATGAGCCGGGACTGGACTCCGAGATCTTTGTGTCCCGGAGGGATGTGGCCCCTCATTTGCCGACTGGCCATCCCGATAGGAATCTGGAACCCGGAGACATGGTCAGCTACACCAGACACTGTGGAGAGCGAGGGTGTTTTGCCCTTGATATAAAGAAGTGGATGGTAGTGAATGAAACCCCCTGTCTCGCCTCCCACCGCATCTTGCATGAAGATAAAGAGTAATTTGTTGAGTTTACCCGTTAACAGTTAAAAAATGGACCAAGACCTCAAGACTGGTGAGGTCACCCAAAAAACTTTCTTGGGTCCTGTAAATACCCCCACCTACCTTCTTGTTACTCCTCACCCTGCACAGCCTCTGGAGAGGTATATTGGAGGAAGGGCCTGCGGTGGAGTAGGCCAAGGCCCAGCCACTAATGAAACCGGTGGCTAACCTCCAGGCCAAGGGTCCCCGGACTATCGGCCCTTGAGATGGACTGCCGGGTAAGGAACTTTTTACCTGGACTATGCAGGCGTTACCTGGAACAGCTTGGGACTGGGGAAAAGGGGTGCCCACCAGGATTAGAGGTGGCACCAGGGTACCAGGTTGTTTGGGTGGCGAACGGTGGAGGTGAAAGTAATGTTTAACCCTGTTTTTGCAACATTGAAGTAATGTGCCTCCCATAAAAGGAAGAAATGTTCTCAACATGTTTTTACCTTTTCCTGTTCATTTCCAGAAAAAATAAATGTCAGTGGTCAGACAGCCCGCTGATGGGCTGTATTAAACCAAGGGGGAGTGTGACGCCCTGGCCTGGCGCCGCCAGGTGGTCACAGAAAAAACATACACCCCACACAACACCATCCCACACCAGGTTCCATCAGCCAGAAAACCCTAGCCACCCCCCTCAGGGTAGGAAGGACACACCAGTGGGCAGGACCAGGTGGATTGGGAGTGACCACCTAGGGGTCTTGAGGATCCACGGGAGGGAAGCAGTCATTTGGAGTTCAAGTTTACAGTGGAGTGAGAGTCAAGGTCCAGCTCAAGTGACAGTGCAAGTCAAGTCTGTGCCTAGTGAAGGGTAGCCAGGGTAGTGGCCCTGGTCTACTGGCTAGGTGGCAAGCAGTGGACCGTGTCCAAAGGCGACGGGAGTCCGGTCACGGGAAATCCAGAGTAGACTGGGACAGGGTTGGAGCCCGCCGGTACCGACAGTGGAGATCCGGTCCGGAAACCGTGCACATGCGGGGTACCTGGACCCTAGTTAGAAGACGGTTGCAAGCCCCTTCTCTAATTAACCAGGCAGGGAGCAAGGTTCCAGACGTTGTTCCAGAGTGTTAGCCCGGATAGAGCGAAACAGCAGCCCACTGCGGGGGATAGGGCATCTGAAACAACCCACTGAGATCCCAAGGGTCAGTTTTTGCGAGCACATCTCCCAACCAAAACCAAACCGGGAGTGGACTTCCCCATTCCATACGAGGTCGTCTAAAATAGAAGGAAAATACAGAGTGCCGGAGGAAGGACATTGGTACACCAGCCGGGTGTGGGAACCATATACACTCTGAAGCAGCAGCCGGCCACTGACACCTTGGTTTACCAGCAGACTCGTGTGCATTTATTCAATCGTGAGTATACCAACACCCTCTGGTCCGGCCCGGTGCATCACCACCAACAGCCATCACCTCCCGTGTTCTGGACACTGAGCCCCGGGGCATCCACCCCTACCCACGGAGGGGTTAACATCCAGCTGCCATTCCATATCCCCCGGGTGCTCCCCAACAGCAGTGGTGGTACTCCATCTTACCACACACCGTGGGTGGCGTCACAAAGTATCCACAACAATCCCCTGTACATATTACACCCCTTTTTATTTGAGTGTCCGCACGACCCCCGGGTCCGGAGACCTCTCGAGCCACTGCGAATCTGGATCCGAGCAGCCCGGCTGCTGACGTGGAGGCGGCACAACCACACCCAGCAATATCGATTGCTTCTGGGCAGCATAGGGACCTGGCTGTGACGCTGTGCAGTGGAGCTCCAGCACCTGTGGGTGGAATGCAGGGATGACCCAGCAGTGGAACGCATAGTAGAGACAAGAGAGCTGAGAGTCCACTGCTGGCTGTAACAAAGTGGTATAACTGGATGTGATGAGTGTGTATGCGCACAATTGTATGTGTGATGTCATGAGTGTGTGTATGTGTGATCTGATGTGTGTGTGTGTATGTTTGATCTGATGTGTGAATGTGTGTATGTGTGATCTGATGTGTGAGTGTGTGTATGTGTGATCTGATGTGTGAGTGTGTGTATGTGTGATCTGATGTGTGAATGTGTGTATGTGTGATCTGATGTGTGAGTGTTGACCATAAGGAGGGGCAGATTGCATGCAGCATACCTGCTGGGAGCACAGGAGTACCTGAGAGCAACACAGACACCCAGGGTCTGGTAAATATGATGATCCTGGAAAGGGGGATCTGCATTTTTTGCAAGGGGTAAACTTAACCCCAACCATGTCTTCCTGAGAATGAGCCCTCCACCGAAAATAATACCTAGCTCTTTTTTCAGGGCAAAAAAAAAATATAAGACAATGTCTTATTTTCGGGGAAACAGAGTCGGGGCTAATTTTGACATTTCCAAACAATTAGCTGCAAATTTATTGACAGTAAACTGTTAAAGAAATTCTTTGGAAACTGCACTGGCCAAGGGTGATCATGGAACAGGCAAATACAGAGTTAAATATTAAAATTACAACAGATAAGTCTGTTAGAAACAAGGACAAGTGACGTTTCTAATCCGGAAGGTCCAAAGCTATGTAAATTTGATATTTTTTCCCCAGTAAGCACGAGCATTGTCATCTTGTTGCAGCCTAACATACGAAGGCAAATCATTATAATAGTAACAGGTTCCCATTGTTCCGCAGGAAAAAGAAATTGCTGCAGATTCTGACAGCTCGTGTTCTGGGGTCACATTTACATGCAATGATCAGAACAATATTGATGGACAGATAAAAACCTTTAAGCAATTTTTTCACTAATTAAACCTTTTTTTATTCTCACACCTGGATATTGCATCTGTATGTTAGTAAATGAGACAACCAATTTAATTGACTAATGCATACAACATGGTTTATATATCAGACGTCACTACAGTTGTCAGCTTCCCAATTCGTCTAATAAATGAAAAAAAACTTCAACTTGAAAAATTCTGCTGAAATGCTATAAATATTGCAATGTTTTCTGGCTTTTGGCAATATACATTCGCTATAACGTTTGATTTTTGGGCCTGCTGACTATATGGAGTCCAGCAGCTGATAGTCTTCACCTGGCAAATACTTGAGGACATCAAATCACGTTAATGTGAAGTGAGTTTGAGCAGAATTTTATGAAATTTGCAAATCCTGGCAAACTTAAAAATTTGATGTTTACTTTGTGTGTATTGCCTAGAAAATGTCTGTCACCTTTCTAGGGTATCTGCACACATTAAAGGGAACCTGTCAGGTGCACTATGCATCCAGAACCACGAGCAGTTTTGGGTGCATATTGCTAATCCCTGCCTAACCGTCCCTCTATACACTAGCATAGACAAAGAGATCTATAAAAAAAGTATTTATAAATATCCCATATGATATGCTATTGAGGCCAGCAACTAGTCACAAGGGCATTAGTTCCCTTGGCTAGTCGACCCTCTTAGCATGTAAGCACGTCCGTGTGGGCGTGCTAACTAACTAATGAATGCGCATCATCAGAGTTATGGTAGCGCTCACCTCTCTGCTGCCATCACATCCGACGCTGCACTTCGGCTCAATGCGCATGATCCTGGACTTTCAGCCATGCACACTACTCGAGGTTTGAAGCCAGGACGCATAGACCTGGCTTCAAAAGGAAATCAAGAAAAATGGAGTCATATTACAAAAATATAGAAAAATTTTATTAGATAATTCATAATTCATACATTAAACAGTCAAAAAGGGGGGGGGGAGAATAAAGTGCAAGAAGTAGGGAAGCAATCACCACAGAGCGAAGTTCTTGGCAAGCACTGTATCAATTTTTATGCAGATGGCAGCATGTACATAAATCGATAGCGTTTAAGCAAACCGCAAAGGGTACAACACCGTAGCTATAGTAAACCACGGGCACAGGAGACAACCCAGCAAGTGCACAGGTGAAAGCCCACCAGCACTAAGGTCATAATGCACAAACAGGTGAGAGCACTCACTGTATTGTCACATATAAATCCAAGTGCCAGATATACACAGTGCTCACAACCTGTCCGTGTGCTGCGTACCAATGTGGGAAGGATTTTTTCCCCTTCCTTTCCAAAAGGCTGGCAGGGCTTTTTAGTATATAGGTGAAAAGGATCACTCCAAATGCGGGTTAGCTCATGTCCCAGTGGTGAAGTCCTAGCGCCACGGTGATGAAAGAGCCCGCTGTACAATGAGTAACATGCTGCAGTCATACAATAGATAAAAGTAACAAGTTAATTGTGCTTACCCATTTAAGTAACTCAGTGGTGAAAGCTGTCCTGGGGGCCCCGATGCTGCGTTTCGCGTTGGGCTTCCTCGGGGGGCCATACGTTAATCCTGTGTGCTGGGCTATTTATAGCCAGTTATACCGGCGAGACAATTGTCATAAATTGCGCTGCGCACACCGCAAGCACGTCACTTCCGGCCTCACAGTGATGCGGTGGGTCAGGGAAATCCCAGGTGACGTCAGATAGTCCCGCCCGCATCACTGACAGAGGCCTTCCGAGACGCGCCCAGGCTGTCAGCCGGCGCCACGCATGCGCAGGCAATCACCACGCAGAACGAACACAGTGATGGAAGGTAATCAACGAAAATATAGGCATGGGGAACATTTATAAAGACAATTTGCAGACATATCACACATTACATCACATTGTCACACATGAATATAGGCCATATCATAGCAATATGTCAGCAAAAATATGGAGATTCGTTTCCATTCCATACACATGATGATTTTGATCATACTCTTCGGTATCGTCTGTTGGACAATTCAGCTAGAAGGGAGGATGTTGATGCTGGTAATGAACGATTGGGATTTATCAGGAACCTGAGGTCTGCCTCACAATCAACCAAACGTAAGACCACACCACCGATGCAGACTGAGAAGAGAGCCAAGAACAGAACCTTAGAGGTAATCAATCTATCCTCTCACTTTATTACCCCTCAACAACGGGAGGTTCTGTCTTTGGGTCTCACTTTTGCACCATATATTCATTATGATTATTTTATAGCCCTAAAAGATTTGCATCTTTTTGCAAGGAAAATTGTCCTAAAAAAACTACACTCTAAACGGGACATTGATGAATTAGGCCTCAACAGTCGTGCCGAGCAGGAGGCGGTCCGGGTACTGGAGGAACTGGCAAGTGAGTCCACCCCTGATGTGTCCGACAGGTTTCCCCGCTCTGTCCTCCCTAGATCTACCACATTCCCCTCTTTGTCTATCTGTCCCCAGGTTGAAATTTTCACTCAGTTGGTGGCCAATGATCTGAAAAAAATTATTGATAAAAATAAAAAAGACAATCTTACTGCGGATCAGAGGCTTGCCTTGACTGAGTTGAAATCCTGGGATGACGTCATATTTAAACCTGCTGACAAAGGGGGGAATGTGGTCATCTGGCCAGTAGAGAAGTATGAGCGTGAGGTTTTCAGGCAGCTCCGAAATAAGGAGGTCTATACAACTTTGACCTATAACTAGTGATGAGCGAGTACTAAAAAGCTCGGGTGCTCGAAGCTCGGGCCGAGCCTCCCAAGATACTCGTGTACTCGGGCCGAGCAACGAGCCCAATGTTATCCTATGGGAGACCCGAGTATTTTTGTGAAATGACCCCCCGGCAGCATGGAGAAACCCTAAAAATGGCACAAAAGTCTCAGAAGAGTGCTCAAATGACATGGCAACAGCATGGGGAAGACCCCTTGAAGCATTTATCACTGAAAAGTCACAGCTGTGAACAATTTTGTCCGCGTTTTACGCCATTTTTACGGACTCACCAGAAAACCTTCCAAAATGACCCCAAAATGATTTTTCATGGCGGAAATGTTAAGGGCACATACCCAATAGTGAGATAGAGCTGGTGTATGTTACTTTTTGAGATTAATACATGAAAGATTTTACGTGAAAACATTGTGTGGCACTCCGATGTCCCTGAGAAGAGACGTACATGAAGGCCTCTTGAGTCTAATGTGCCCATTTTGAGGAAGTGAGTCTTTGTAGTATTTTCCTTTGCCAGGGCAGTCCAAAATTGTGAGGTTCACCAATGCCCCTGCATACAGACGTGCATGAGGGCCTCAAAACATTAAGTGTCCATTGTCATGAAGTGGGTGTATTATAGTATAGCCCTTAGGCAGGGCAGCCAAAAATTGGGAGGCTCCACATTGTCCCTGGATAGAGACGTGCATGAGGGCCTGTAAACCTGAAGTGCCCATTGTAAGGAAGTGGGTCTATTGTAGTATAGCCCTTAGGCAGGGCAGCCAAAAATTGGGAGGCTCCACGTTGTCCCTGGATAGAGACGTGCATGATGGCCTGTAAACCTGAAGTGCCCATTGTAAGGAAGTGGGTCTATTGTAGTATAGCCCTTAGGCAGGGCAGCCAAAAATTGGGAGGCTCCACGTTGTCCCTGGATAGAGATGTGCATGATGGCCTGTAAACCTGAAGTGCCCATTGTAAGGAAGTGGGTGTATTATAGTATAGCCCTTAGGCAGGGCAGCCAAAAATTGGGAGGCTCCACGTTGTCCCTGGATAGAGACGTGCATGAGGGCCTGTAAACCTGAAGTGCCCATTGTAAGGAAGTGGGTGTATTATAGTATAGCCCTTAGGCAGGGCAGCCAAAAATTGGGAGGCTCCACGTTGTCCCTGGATAGAGACGTGCATGAGGGCCTGTAAACCTGAAGTGCCCATTGTAAGGAAGTGGGTGTATTATAGTATAGCCCTTAGGCAGGGCAGCCAAAAATTGGGAGGCTCCACGTTGTCCCTGGATAGAGACGTGCATGATGGCCTGTAAACCTGAAGTGCCCATTGTAAGGAAGTGGGTCTATTGTAGTATAGCCCTTAGGCAGGGCAGCCAAAAATTGGGAGGCTCCACGTTGTCCCTGGATAGAGACGTGCATGATGGCCTGTAAACCTGAAGTGCCCATTGTAAGGAAGTGGGTGTATTATAGTATAGCCCTTAGGCAGGGCAGCCAAAAATTGGGAGGCTCCACGTTGTCCCTGGATAGAGACGTGCATGAGGGCCTGTAAACCTAAAGTGCCCATTGTAAGGAAGTGGGTGTATTATAGTATAGACCTTAGGCAGGGCAGCCAAAAATTGGGAGGCTCCACGTTGTCCCTGGATAGAGACGTGCATGATGGCCTGTAAACCTGAAGTGCCCATTGTAAGGAAGTGGGTGTATTATAGTATAGCCCTTAGGCAGGGCAGCCAAAAATTGGGAGGCTCCACGTTGTCCCTGGATAGAGACGTGCATGAGGGCCTGTAAACCTGAAGTGCCCATTGTAAGGAAGTGGGTGTATTATAGTATAGCCCTTAGGCAGGGCAGCCAAAAATTGGG
The DNA here is from genome assembly GCF_048569485.1 of Anomaloglossus baeobatrachus. Taxonomy (NCBI): domain Eukaryota; kingdom Metazoa; phylum Chordata; class Amphibia; order Anura; family Aromobatidae; genus Anomaloglossus; species Anomaloglossus baeobatrachus. Next base: position 148,989,828 of record NC_134360.1, read on the forward strand.
AGGCTCCACGTTGTCCCTGGATAGAGACGTGCATGAGGGCCTGTAAACCTGAAGTGCCCATTGTAAGGAAGTGGGTGTATTATAGTATAGCCCTTAGGCAGGGCAGCCAAAAATTGGGAGGCTCCACGTTGTCCCTGGATAGAGACGTGCATGAGGGCCTGTAAACCTGAAGTGCCCATTGTAAGGAAGTGGGTCTATTGTAGTATAGCCCTTAGGCAGGGCAGCCAAAAATTGGGAGGCTCCACGTTGTCCCTGGATAGAGACCTGTTAGGTTCTTAGTGCCTCCGTGCTTGCATTTAAAAACCGCACGTGTGTGCCTGTTGGTGGCAGCTTTCCGCTGCATTTGTGTGAGTTTTGCAAAAACTTGGATATAACGCACAAGTCTAGTGAATACACATCAGCACAGCATTGAAAAATGCGCAAGGGCGTTGTCAACGAACAAGGAAGTGGACGTGATGGTGGTGCAGGCAGAGACCGAGGTTGTGTGCAAGCTCTAATTTCGCCACAACAAAGGGCCACATCTAGTCGCTCGCACGTCCTGTCCCAAATTCTTGGGGACCGCAGCAGTACACCGCTCTTGAACCAAGACCAGTGTCAACAGGTTGTTAGTTGGATAGCGGATAATGCTTCCAGTCAGATTGGCACCACCACAAACACTCTGTCTTCCACACGGTCAAGTGTCAGTAGCCGTGATACTGCACCGCACATTTCAGAACCTGATCCTCCTTCCTACCACCAGGCCGAGTACACGTCCACGGACATTACTGATCCCACACTTGGACACTCGGAAGAGCTGTTCGTTCACGTTTCCATTCACAAATTCTGGCCTCTCGCCAGCTCCTGTTGAAGTGGGCCATGACGAGATTGTATGTACAGATGCCCAAATATTTGAGCAGCCACGTTCTCACGAAGTTGGCAACGTGTCTCAACAAGGGGTGGACGATGATGAGACACAATTGTCAGGAAGTCAGGAGGAGGAGCAGGGTGCGGAAGAGGAAGACGACGTGGTGGATGATCCAGTAAATGACCCAACCTGGCAGGAGGTTATGCAGAGCGAGGACAGCAGTGCACAGGGGGAGGGAGGCGTAGCATCACAACAGGCAGTAAGAAGCAGAGTGGTGGCCCCAGGCAGACGTCAGGCAACTGTTCCCCGGAAAAACACGACACAAGGTGCCTGTACAAATGTTAGGTCTTCCCGAGTCTGGCTGTAATACTATTGTATGTATTGAGGATTTCGATTGCGTTAGGGCAATGACAACCAGAGACGAGTTCTTGGTGCAAGACGTTTATAATATGCAACCAGCAAATATGTACATAAACGGAACAAAAACACAGTAGAACATAAATACAGGAAATACCTTCCAGGGACGGAGCGAAAGGGAATTCCCGGGACCGCGCACCGGACTCCCCCAGGGAGACCACCAAGAGCGAACCCCTATACAGGGACTGTCTGGCAATCACCCCAGAAGCCCTAAATGCGCAGCAGCCGGGACACAAAAGGGCAATAGGTAAGTCCAAAAATGTCCGTACGTGATGTGAGTCCAGAGTGGTATTAAACGGAAGGAACCGGGCAGAAGTGCCGACCAAAGACGGCAAACGGAGTCCGGGCACAGCTAGATGATACCAGATGAAGTCCAGAGTCGGTGTCGGTTGTTTTCCAAGAGGATCCGAATAACAATCAGGAACCAAAAGCAGCAGGGCAGGAGCACACAGGAAGCAGTATACTCAGGCACTGGACTAAGCTTTAGGGGCGGCTTTTAAACAGATGGACAGGAAGTAGGGCAACAGAACAGAAAACTCCATGTTAACAAAGGGCAAGCTCTTTCAAAAGAAAACTGGAAAACCCGGAACTCTGACACTGGCAGTTTTTTAAGTTGGCTCCAGATGATTCTAAAAAGGCCATTTGCAACACCTGCCATGCCAGCATCAGCAGGGGTACCAAAACTAGCAGCCTGACCACCACCAGCATGATCAGGCACATGTCAGCCAAGCACCCGACTTTGTGGGAAGTACAACAGAGTCGAGGAGCAGTGCTTGCTGATGTCACTGCTACGTCTTCGCTGGTTGTGCATGCGAGCCAATCCCCTGTCCATGCTGCCTGCGAACAAGCCTCCTCCACTCCTGCACCTGCAGTTGCCTACGCAGAAAGAACACCATCATCAAGCACGTCCTTGTCCCAGCGCAACGTTCAGTTATCCATTCAGCAAACCTTTGAACGCAGGCGCAAATACACTGCCAACACCCCACATGCCACAGTTCTAAATGCTAACATTTCGCGACTGCTTGCGCTGGAAATGTTGCCTTTTAGGCTGGTTGAGACAGAAGCATTCCGCGACCTGATGGTGGCAGCTGTCCCACGTTACTCGGTCCACAGCCGCCACTATTTCTCCCGGTGTGCCGTCCCCGCATTGCATAACCACGTGTCACAAAACATCACACGTGCCCTGAACAACGCTGTTTCAGCCAAAGTCCACCTAACCACAGACACGTGGACAAGTGCATGTGGGCAAGGCCGCTACATCTCGTTGACGTCACACTGGGTTAATATTGTGCAAGCTGGGACCCAGTCTGAGCGAGGGACGGAACACGTCCTTCACACACCAAGTTTTGCAGGCCCTACCTCAGTCAGGGTTTCACACACACTCTACAGCTCCGGAATGTCATGCTCCTCAGCCTCCTCCTCCTCCTGCGCATCCTGATCCACTTTACCCTCCACACCAGTCCCAAGCTGGAAGTGTCGCGGGCGGAGGAGGGGACGGTGCGCTCTCCCACTGCTCGGGTCCGGCTGACGCTGCTCTACGGCTGCTGCTGCTCGTTGGCTCGAGCGATGGCCGGATCCCGGGGACTCGAGCGGCGCTACTCGCCCGTGAGTGAAAAGGGGTGGTTTGGGTTTTGGGGATATTGTCCGTGACGCCACCCACGGTTGTGGTGATTGTGTGGACACCACCGCTGCTCTGGACGGGGATCCCGGGAGCCTGTGACAGGGAGCAGCTTTGTTGTTATTTCTCCCCTCCGTGGGTAGGGGGGTTGGTTGTCCCGGGGCCTGGTGATGGGGTAGACATGGATGACAGGCGGGTTGCGGGGCCTGATGAGGTGCAGGGTCGCAGGGGCAGCGCTGTGCCGCACGGCACGGAGGTACTCACTCAGCCCAATGATGATGACACAGTTCACGGTTAAACAAGTGGCTGGATGGACGGGTCACTCGGACGGCTGCGGTTGTTCCTCCCTGCAGGTTAGTGATGACTGTCTCTCCCTGCACCTAAGTTAAGTGTTGGTAGTGATGGTTTCCCAACGGTAACCCGCTCCCCGACCTGGATATGGGCCGGAGGAGCCCCTTTTGCCCACAGGCGCTGGCCCTGGGAGACGGTTGCCCTTGGCGGTGGCTGTGTCTCCCCTTCACGGTTGTACGGTTGCCTTCTATCTGGACTTGGCTGTTTGGAAACCCTGAGGTTCCCTTCACTAACGGATTTGGCAAATTCACGGCGACACCAAGCCTTGCCGGGATCCGAAAGTCCTCTGCCAATGGTGCTGGCTTCTCTTTGTATACCGGTCCGGTACGGCCGGGTCACCACCCGTCCACGGTCCTTACGGCAGACTCCAATCGGCCTCCACTGCAGACGGTCACCACATCCTGCCAACCTTGCTGTCCTGTCCGGGCCACACACCCGGACCAACTTCAGGCTCTTTGCTGTCACTTTTCTCCTCTCTACTACTTTCCTCCTTCCACTTCCTTAGCTTAACTCTCACTGCCTGTGTTTTCCCTCCTCCTCGGTGGGTGGAGACCAACCGCCTGGCTCCACACCCTGGTGTGGACAACAGCCCCTGGGGAAGGCAACAAGGATTTTGTGTTTTGACTATGATATGCCTGCAGGGAGTGTGGGGTGTTTAAGTGTTGTGCTCTGTGGCCCCTGGCTTGTCCAGAGGACAGGGTAGATGATGAGGAGGAGGAGGAGGAGGACAGCATGTTCAGTCATCGTGTTGGTCAGGATACTGAAGTGATGGCTGTTAAGAGTCTGGCACACATGGCTGACTTTATGGTAAGCTGCCTGTCTCGTGACCCTCGCGTTAAGAACATCTTGGCCGACAATCATGACTGGTTGGTAACACTGTTAGACCCACGCTAAAAGGAGAACTTTATGTCTCTTATTCCCGAGGCGGAGAGGTCAGGCAAAATGCAGCAGTTCCAGAAGGCCATAGTCACGGAAGTAGGCAAAGCATTCCCCTCACAAAACGCTAGCGGCATAGGTCATGAATCAGTGGACAACCGAGGCGTACAGCCGAGAGAGGCACAAGTCCAATCCGCCAGAGGTAGGGGAACAGTCTTTAAGATGTGGGACAGTTTTCTCAGCCCCTCACGTACCACAGCCCCTGAGGTGCGGGGTAGTGCCACAAGAAATCCTAAGTTTGCCCAGATGCTGAAGGAGTACCTTGCAGATCGAACAACTGTACTCCGACATTCCTCTGTGCCTTACAACTATTGGGTATCCAAGCTGGACACGTGACATGAATTGGCTCTCTACGCCTTGGAAGTCCTGGCCTGCCCTGCTGCTAGCGTTTTGTCAGAGCGTGTTTTTAGTGCCGCAGGTGGAATCATTACAGATAAACGCACCCGCCTGTCAACTGAAAATGCTGACAGGCTGACTCTGATCAAGATGAACAAGGGTTGGATTGGGCCAGACTTCACCACACCACCAGCAAATGAGAGCGGAATTTAAAGTTTGCCATGTACCTCCACTCACCCATGGGTACACACTTCTGGACTTTGGATAATCGCTGGACTGCTCCTCCTTCTCATCAGGCGCCACCATGATGATGACCGTTACAAATTGCAATACTTAGGCCTTTGTTTCAGGTATACCCCCAGTGGTAAATTTTTTCGCCCATTCTTTGCAGAATGGACATTACAACGACAGGAGACCCGCTCCTTTGCAATGGGAACAATGTTTTGAGGCCCTCATGCACGTCTCTACCCAGGGACAACGTGGAGCCTCCCAATTTTTGGCTGCCCTGCCTAAGGGCTATACTACAATAGACCCACTTCCTTACAATGGGCACTTCATGTTTACAGGCCATCATGCACGTCTCTATCCAGGGACAATATGGAGCCTGACGCTGCCACCGACTGCCACACACATGCTGTTTTTAAATGCAAGCACGGACGCAATAAGAACCTAACTGGTTTTTAGGAGCGACAATTACTGAGAAGTCTGACACTATCAGACACTGCTGACTGACGTGTATTATACACTAGACTTGTGCGTTATATAATAGTTTGTGCAAAACGCGCACCTGTACGCTGCCACCGACTGCCACACACGTGCTGTTTTTAAATGCAACCACGGACGCAATAAGAACCTAACTGGTTTTTAGGAGCGACAATTACTGAGAAGTCTGACACTATCAGACACTGCTGACTGACGTGTATTATACACTAGACTTGTGCGTTAGATAATAGTTTGTGCAAAACGCGCACCTGTCCCCTGCCACCGACTGCCACACACGTGCTGTTTTTAAATGCAACCACGGACGCAATAAGAACCTAACTGGTTTTTAGGAGCGACAATTACTGAGAAGTCTGACACTATCAGACACTGCTGACTGACGTGTATTATTATACACTAGACTTGTGCGTTATATAATAGTTTGTGCAAAACGCGCACCTGTCCCCTGCCACCGACTGCCACACACGTGCTGTTTTTAAATGCAACCACGGACGCAATAAGAACCTAACTGGTTTTTAGGAGTGACAATTACTGAGAAGTCTGACACTATCAGACACTGCTGATTGACGTGTATTATACGCTAGACTTGTGCGTTATATAATAGTTTGTGGAAAACGCGCACCTGTACGCTGCCACCGACTGCCACACACAAGCTGTTTTTAAATGCAACCACGGACGCAATAAGAACCGAACTGGTTTTTAGGAGTGACAATTACTGAGAAGTCTGACACTATCAGACACTGCTGACTGACGTGTATTATACACTAGACTTGTGCGTTAGATAATAGTTTGTGCAAAACGCGCACCTGTCCCCTGCCACCGACTGCCACACACGTGCTGTTTTTAAATGCAACCACGGATGCAATAAGAACCTAACTGGTTTTTAGGAGCGACAATTACTGAGAAGTCTGACACTATCAGACACTGCTGACTGACGTGTATTATTATACACTAGACTTGTGCGTTATATAATAGTTTGTGCAAAACGCGCACCTGTCCCCTGCCACCGACTGCCACACACGTGCTGTTTTTAAATGCAACCACGGACGCAATAAGAACCTAACTGGTTTTTAGGAGCGACAATTACTGAGAAGTCTGACACTATCAGACACTGCTGACTGACGTGTATTATACGCTAGACTTGTGCGTTATATAATAGTTTGTGCAAAACGCGCACCTGTACGCTGCCACCGACTGCCACACACAAGCTGTTTTTAAATGCAACCACGGACGCAATAAGAACCGAACTGGTTTTTAGGAGTGACAATTACTGAGAAGTCTGACACTATCAGACACTGCTGACTGACGTGTATTATTATACACTAGACTTGTGCGTTATATAATAGTTTGTGCAAAACGCGCACCTGTCCCCTGCCACCGACTGCCACACACGTGCTGTTTTTAAATGCAAGCACGGACGCAATAAGAACCTAACTGGTTTTTAGGAGCGACAATTACTGAGAAGTCTGACACTATCAGACACTGCTGACTGACGTGTATTATTATACACTAGACTTGTGCGTTATATAATAGTTTGTGCAAAACGCGCACCTGTCCCCTGCCACCGACTGCCACACACGTGCTGTTTTTAAATGCAAGCACGGACGCAATAAGAACCTAACTGTTTTTTAGGAGCGACAATTACTGAGAAGTCTGACACTATCAGACACTGCTGACTGACGTGTATTATTATACACTAGACTTGTGCGTTATATAATAGTTTGTGCAAAACGCGCACCTGTCCCCTGCCACCGACTGCCACACACGTGCTGTTTTTAAATGCAACCACGGACGCAATAAGAACCTAACTGGTTTTTAGGAGCGACAATTACTGAGAAGTCTGACACTATCAGACACTGCTGACTGACGTGTATTATTATACACTAGACTTGTGCGTTATATAATAGTTTGTGCAAAACGCGCACCTGTCCCCTGCCACCGACTGCCACACACGTGCTGTTTTTAAATGCAAGCACGGACGCAATAAGAACCTAACTGTTTTTTAGGAGCGACAATTACTGAGAAGTCTGACACTATCAGACACTGCTGACTGACGTGTATTATTATACACTAGACTTGTGCGTTATATAATAGTTTGTGCAAAACGCGCACCTGTCCCCTGCCACCGACTGCCACACACGTGCTGTTTTTAAATGCAACCACGGACGCAATAAGAACCTAACTGGTTTTTAGGAGCGACAATTACTGAGAAGTCTGACACTATCAGACACTGCTGACTGACGTGTATTATACACTAGACTTGTGCGTTATATAATAGTTTGTGCAAAACGCGCACCTGTACGCTGCCACTGACTGCCACACACGTGCTGTTTTTAAATGCAAGCACGGACGCAATAAGAACCTAACTGGTTTTTAGGAGCGACAATTACTGAGAAGTCTGACACTATCAGACACTGCTGACTGACGTGTATTATTATACACTAGACTTGTGCGTTATATAATAGTTTGTGCAAAATGCGCACCTGTCCCCTGCCACCGACTGCCACACACGTGCTGTTTTTAAATGCAAGCACGGACGCAATAAGAGCCTAACTGGTTTTTAGGAGCGACAATTACTGAGAAGTCTGACACTATCAGACACTGCTGACTGACGTGTATTATTATACACTAGACTTGTGCGTTATATAATAGTTTGTGCAAAACGCGCACCTGTCCCCTGCCACCGACTGCCACACACGTGCTGTTTTTAAATGCAACCACGGACGCAATAAGAACCTAACTGGTTTTTAGGAGCGACAATTACTGAGAAGTCTGACACTATCAGACACTGCTGACTGACGTGTATTATACACTAGACTTGTGCGTTATATAATAGTTTGTGCAAAACGCGCACCTGTACGCTGCCACTGACTGCCACACACGTGCTGTTTTTAAATGCAAGCACGGACGCAATAAGAACCTAACTGGTTTTTAGGAGCGACAATTACTGAGAAGTCTGACACTATCTGGACTGTTTTACACTATGTACACCAGCCCCAGATATGATGAAGGCTGGTATACGGTCACCACTACCCTGCCTGCCTGCCTGTATACTGCTACAATAGTCCTGACAAGGACTCTTCTGGTCACTAGCCTGTATTCCGACCTGGCTATACCCTGCCTGTATATAGCAACAATAGTCCTGAGAAGGACTCTGCTACTGTACTCCGACCTGGCTATACCCTGCCTGCCTGTATACAACTAGAATAGTCCTGAGAAGGACTTCTGGTCACACTGTTTGCAGCCCTGCTCCGGAACTAACTATAAAGGGCCGCAAAGCTTTCCCTGAATCAGCGACACTCTCCCTGCACTGACTGTCTGGATAGTTGTGAGCAGAGCACAGCGCGCCGGCCGATATAAAGGCTCGGTCACGCTGTGCAGGCCGGCCAATCACTGCAATTCCACAACTAACAGGGCTGTGGCATTGCAGTGGTCTGCCAGCCAATCCCTGCATGAGGGCTGGCTCTCAAAAGAGCGCGAACATGCAGAAATGAAGACCACGAGTACAGCACGAGTATCGCGAGATTACTCGGTCCCCGCCGAGCAGCCCGAGTACAGCGATACTCGTGCGAGTACCGAGTAGTGACAAGCATGCTCGCTCATCACTACCTATAACCCTATGGGTAGTTTTTCATCTATATTATTGAAAATTTTGGAGCGAGGCTTGAATGATGGTATAATTACCAAGAAAGTATTTGATGGCCTCATGATAAAAAACCCTGTTATCCCGACATTCTAGTTATTGCCAGAAATTCATAAAGATCCCCAAAATCCACCTGGACGTCCAATTGATTCTGGCATAGGAGGGCTATGCGACCCAATTTGTAAATTCATAGAATATTATCTACATCCTTTAGTGGAGACGCTGCCCTCCTATGTCAGAGACACTATGGACGTCCTTCAGTGTCTTGATGGCATGATATTGGAATCGGACATGTATCTAGTGGTGGCTGACGTGGAAAGCCTCTATACAAACATCAGACATGATGATGGTTTGGAGGCATCTCAATATTTCTTGAGAATGAGCAATTTGGATGCGGATTTGGTGGGTCTGGTGTTGGAGCTCTTAAGGTCCATCCTTACACATAACTTATTTATTTTTAAAGATAGATTTTTTTTTACAGACACAAGGCACAGCCATGGGAGCGGCATGTGCCCCGTCATATGCCAACCTCTTTCTAGGATTATGGGAGAAGGGCATTTTCGGCGGGGGAGATGCTGCTCCCCAGGTACAAGGATAGTACAGATACATCGATGATGTACTGTTCATCTGGCAAGGTTCATCTTATGATTTACAGGAATTTTTGACAGGATTGAACTGCAACAGCTCCAACTTCAGACTTACCTAAAAATTTGATAAACGGGAGGTTGAGTTTTTGGACATGAAGATCTTGGTGCAGGCTGACGGTGTTTTTTACACTGATTTGTATAGAAAGGAGACCTCTGTTAATGCCCTCCTGCATGCCTCCTCTGCTTATACACCATCTACTGTCAGGGTGATTCCTATAGGCCAGTTCCTCAGAGCAAGGAGGATTTGTTTGTCCGGTGAACTCTTTGAGGAACAGGCTGAGGACCTAAAAGACAGATTCATTGAGAGAGGCTATAGCAGGAGGTGCATTAAGAGAGGCTACCTTAGGGCAAAATCTAGGAACAGGAGTGATCTCCTGACGCCTGCCCCCAAAAAATCATCTCCCGGAGAAATCCGCTATATATCCACCTACAACCATCAGTGGGAAGGTATACGTGAGGTCCTACAGAGACATTGGTCCGTTCTCCTTACTGAGCCAACCCTAGCTAATACCCTGCCTCCTTCTCCCCTAATGACAACAAGGAGAAGTATGAACCTTAAGGACCACCTTGTTAAAAGCCACTACTTGGCAAAGGTGACTAATCCATTGGGGGTGGGTAGGAGGAGAGTCGGCTTTTATCCATGTGGTGATTGCCGTGCATGCCCGAATATGGTCAGGTCCACTGTGTTTGAGTCGGCTGACGGACATAGGGAGTTTAAAATATTAGACTACATATCATGCAGTAGTACATATGTGGTATACTTTGCCACATGTACCTGTAATCTAATCTATGTGGGCCTCACTTCGAGGGAATTACGTGTTCATGTACGCGAACACGTAAGGGATATTCTGGCTGCACAAACCGCGGAGGAGCCAGCTCTCCTTAAGCCCATCCCAAGACACTTCTGGAGTCATCATAGTTGTGATCCTGCGGACTTTAGGGTCTGTGGCATTGAATAAATTAGGATGGGGTCTAGAGGGGGTGATAAGAAACGGATTCTGGCTCAGAGGGAGTGTCGTTGGATTCATATCCTGGGGACATTAAAACCCTATGGCCTGAATGAGCAACAGAGTTTTGCTCCTTTTTTGTAATTTACAGTCTTAGTCCTTAGTTTTAATCTGTGTGTGTTTTTAGATTTTATCCTTAATATTGTTTTTTCTTACTTCTGTCTGTTTTGTATAGGTAATTGGGGTACCATTTCTTCAAAATCATCATGTGTATGGAATGGAAACGAATCTCCATATTGTTGCTGACATACTGCTATGATATGGCCTTATATTCATGTGTGACAATGTGATGTAATGTGGGATATGTCTGCAAATTGTCTTTATAAATGTTCCCCATGCCTATATTTTCGTTGCCATCACTGTGTTTGTCCTGCGTGGTGATTGCCTGCGCATGCGTGGCGCCGACTAACAGCCTGGACGCATCTCGGAAGGCCTCTGTCAGTGATGCGGGCGGGACTATCTGATGTCACCTGGGATTTCCCTCCTGACCCACCTCATCACTGTGAGGCCGGAAGTGACATGCTCGCGGTGTCTGCTTGCGCTGCGCATGCGCAATTTATGACAATCGCCTTGCCGGTATAACCGGCTATAAATAGCCCAGCACACAGGATTAACATATGACCCCCCCGAGGAAGCCCTATGCGAAACGCAGCTTCGGGGCCCCCCAGGACAGCTTTCACCCCTGAGTTACTTAAATGGGTAAGCACAATTAACTTGTTACTTTTATCTATTGTATGACTGCAGCATGTTACTCATTGTACAGCGGGCTCTTTCATCACCATGGCGCTAGGACTTCACCACTGGGACACGAGCTAACTTGCATTTGGAGTGATCCTTTTCACCTATATACTAAAAAGCCCTGCCAGCCTTTTGGAAAAGAAGGGGAAAAAATCCTTCCCACATTGGTACGCAGCACACGGACAGGTTGTGAGCACTGTGTATATCTGGCACTTGGATTTATATGTGACAATACAGTGAGTGCTCTCACCTGTTTGTGCATTATGACCTTAGTGCTGGTGGGCTTTCACCTGTGTACTTGCTGGGTTGTCTCCTGTGCCCGCGGTTTACTATAGCTACGGTGTTGTACCCTTTGCGGTTTGCTTAAACGCTATCGATTTATGTACATGCTGCCGTCTGCATAAAAATTGATACAGTGCTTGCCAAGAACTTCGCTCTGCGGTGATTGCTGCCCTACTTCTTGCACTTTATTCTCCCTCCTTTTTGACTGTTTAATGTATGAATTATGAATTATCTAATAAAATTTATATATATTTTTGGAATATGACTCAATTTTTCTTGATTTCCTATTGTGTCTGGAGTCTCCATATGTGAGAATTATCATGTTTCAGATGTATTTGATCTCATGCCTTCAAAGTGGGCATGACTGAAACTCCGGGATCATGCACACTGAGGTGAAATCCAGGACTTGGACGCGATGTCAGCAGAGAGGTGAGCACAACCATCCTCTGATGCTGAACATTCATTAGCATGATAGCATGCCCACAGGGGCATACTTACATGCTAAGAGGACTGACTAGCCAAGGGAACTAGCACCCTTCTGACTAGTCCCTGTACACATTAGCATATCATGTGGGATCTTTAGAAATCCTTTTTCTAAAGATCTCTTTATCTATGCTAGTGTATTTGTGACGCCCTGGACTAGCCAGGTAGTCACAGATAGCGCCCCGCACAACACCAGTCCCTCACTAGGTAACACCAGCCAAACCATAAACCCCAGTCACCTCCCTCAGAGCTTGATGAACACACCAGGGGGTGGAGCCAGGTGGTTGGCCACGCCCACCGAGGAGTTCGGAGGGCCTGAGGCAGGAAAAGTAGTCAGCCAGTCACTCAGTCAGTGAGTAGTAGTGAGTGAGGAGTGAAAGAGTCTGACAAGTGCCAGGGTTGGAGCCCGGGCACCTTTGGCTAGGAAGCATACGGTGGCCTTAGCCTGCAGGAGCCAGGAAGACGGCTCGGTGGTACCGTGGTGGACCGGGACAGGGTAGTGGCTTGCCGGTACTGACCCGGGGAACCGACTGGAAACCGGAGCACACAGGGGGTACTCCTACCCTGAAACGAGGTCCAGAATTTACTGGACTGAGCTAATTAACTGATTGCGGTCTGGACTATACGTCCTTTCCCACTCAAGTCCCGACTGAAGACAACAGCCCACCGAGGGGGATAGAAAGCTACCGCACAGGCAGAGAGATCGCACGGGCCAGCGTCTGCGGGCAAACGGGCTTTCCCGACATACATACAGCCGGGGAGCGGACTCCCGTCACTGAAGCGCAGGCAGTCTACACATACACTACACGGTGCAGGAGAAAGGCAAAGACCACCGAGCCGGGTGTGGGACCAGACGAAGCTGGCTGCGGGCACCGACCACCATCAACTTTGTTTACCAGAGACTTGTGTGTGTCAATAACAGTGAGTACAACAGTGCCATCCGGCCGCTCACCGCCCTGCACTACCCAGCTCTCCCCAACGGGTCCTCGGGCCAACACCCCTGCCCACGGAGGGGTTAACACCTTGCTGCATCACCATCTGCCCCGGGTGCCCATTAACCGCAGCAGTGATGTCCACCTTCACCACAACCCGTGGGTGGCGTCACAAACTTAAACACGACTCCGGCCATACACCTACCTACCACCCCCCTAAGTAGCACCAGCATCCTTTCAGAGCGAAGTGACCCCGAGTCCGGAGACGCTCGAGCCACCCACCACACAGCCCGGATCCGAGCGGCTCGGCTGCAGTCGAGCGCGGGGCGGTACACTTCGACTCTTCTGGCGTCACGAACAGGATACTTACCTATTCACTTACCTAGGGAAGTGCGCCTTGAAGTGAAGTCAGTGGTGATCCGTTGCGAAATTTGCAGAATCCGCCATCTTGCCGCCATCTTTTGGGGCAGAGATTCCCGCCAGAGTCTTCTTCCCCGCAGAAAGCCGAAGCCCTGCCCCCTGAGAACGCGGCTGTGCAGCAAAGCGAGCGGTCGAAAAGCGAAACTGCCCAGCAGAAAAAGAGAGTGCCGCGAAAAGACCAAGGGGGGCGGGTGAAGATACAGCGACATGTGACCAAGCTGATAAAGCGCAGGGACTCCAGGACCCTGCCAAACTTCTGGTTCCTGGACCCTGTGAAGGCGCCATGGCTGACTCGTCCTGCAAGCCTGCATCACCGGAGCCCGCGCCTGGAACAGCAGCGTGGGTGGAAGCCCGAACTACACTGATGTGCCGCCGTCTGCAGGCCCAGGTGCGCATCCTTATGGAGCTGTGGGTGGCCGAGATGGAAGAGATAGCTGCGGCTATGTGGGTACATGAAATGGAAGCAATTTTGGAGGAGCGGGTAAGCGACCCACGCCCCTGTGACCCCGAGGGACCGGCCGACGCAGCTGAGGGACCCTGTCTGCCCCTGCCCTCTATGTTGCCTTCCTCACCACCCGTACCGGCTGCCGCCGCTCCCCCGCTTGGTCTGCTACCCCCGACACCGGAGGCGGAACCCGTTCAATCTGCCCACGAGGACCCGCCGGTGGAAGCAGCCCGAGGATGGCCAGTCACCCGATCAGCGCCCATCCCGCTTCCATGGAAGATTGACTGCCAGCAGGTGTCCGGCCCTGAAGCGAGCCCGTTGGTCCCGGAAGTAGCCGCGCCCCAGCTAATCCAGGCCCCGGCAGTCCGCCCGGCCAAGATGGAGGTGGCCGTTGTCCGGAAGCCAGCCCAGCAGGTAAATCTGGCCGCTCCCACAAATCAGGCCTTGGCTGAGGCATCGCAGGGTTGCTGCTGCAAGGCAGCACAGCAGGCCATGTCACAACGGGGTTCCTCAATCCAGAAGGTGCCGGACGTAGCCGGCACGGGGGAGCTCCGGCTGGGCCCAACCTCCATGCAAAAGGGAGCAGGCAGATGCTTCATATTGGGAGCGGCAGCAGCCCCAGCTGGGCTGGGAGATTGCAGCACGTGAAAAGCAGAAGGCGGAGGTGCTGGCCCGGACCATCAGAGAAAAAGAGAATCTCTGCAGCGCCACTTATCGGGTACGGGGCCCGACCTACGAAGGCCAAGTCCGGCAGTTTGACCCCAGCCGTGGATGGGGGTTTATCTATGAGCCCGGCCTGGAGGCGGAATTGTTTGTGTCCCGCAGGGACGTGTACCCGTGTCGCGGGCGGAGGGGCGCTGCGCTCGCTAACGCTCAGGTCCGGCGCTGCTGCTGCTGCTCGGTGGCTCGAGCGGTGGGCCGGATCCGGGGAGTCGAGCGGCGCTCCTCGCCCGTGAGTGAAAGGGAGGTGGTTTTTTGGGTATTTAGTCCGTGACGCCACCCACGGGTTGTGGTGAAGATGGGCACCACCGCTGCTGGTGACGGGGATCCCGGTAGAGATGGTAGGAAGCAGCTGGGATATTGTTTTCCCCCTCCGTGGGTAGAAGTTGGTGGTCCTGTGGCCCGGTGGTGTGACGGGGAGGCAGGGTAGGTGAGGTGCAGGGTTGCGGGGACAGCGCGGCGCGGTGCCAGATGGCACGGGTGTACTCACTCAGCAAGAGATGCACAAAGTCTCCGGTAAACCAAACGGCTGGATGGACGGGTCCCACAGCCGGCTGCAGTGTCTCTCCCCGGACAGGTGATGGCGGCTGTCTTTCCCTGCACCTTTGTGTACTTGTTTGACTACGATGGACCCCAACTGTAGTCCGCTCCCCGGTGTATGGATGCCGGAGGAGCCCGTTTGCCCGCAGGTGCAGGCCCTTGGGTCTCTAGTCTTAGCCGGTAGCTGTATACCCTCACGGTGCGGACGGTTGCCTTCAAACGGGTCTTTGGTTGTTAAGAAACCCCTGGGGTTCCTGTCACACTTGGATTTGACTGTTGACAGCGACTCCAAGCCTAGTCGGGGTCCGATGGCCCTGCCCGTGTGTGCTGGCTTCACTTCGCTCCCCGATCGGTACCGGCGGCCACTGCCCGACCCCGGTCCTACGGTTCCGCGTCGATCCACCACTCCTGCAGACGGCCACCACCGTCTGCCAACCTTGTTGTCAGTGCCTGGGCCACAAACCCAGACACTCTCCACTTTACTCCTCTCACTTCCACCTCCTGGACTCTTCTACTCCTTTTCCCGCCTCCAGGCCTGTGAACCCCTGGGCGGGTGGGGCCAGCCGCCTGGCTCCGCCCCACCTGGTGTGGTTATCAGACCCTGGAGGGAGGCAACAAGGATTTTATGTTTGGCTAATGTTACTGTATAGTGGGGGTGGAAGTGTGTGTGTGTTACCTGTGATGACCTGGCTAGTCCAGGGCGCCACACCCGCACCTGCTCTTTGGTCAACCGGACCATGACCTGGAGTCCGGAGAGCTGGTGAGCTACACCCGGCATTGCGGGGAGAGGGGCTGGTTCGCCCTTTATGTAAAGAGGAGGGTGAGCCGCAGTACCCTGTCCCCTCCCCCGCCATACAGTCCAGAGGAAAAGGAGTGTTAAAAAGGTAGTGGTTCCTGGCTACCATACTGCCCGTCCCCGTTGGGGCTTTGTTTGATCCCGTTGTTTACCCCGTTTTACCATGAACAAGGTTGAGAACTTGCAGGCCACCCAAAAACTTTTGGGCTTGTAAATAATCCCTGACTAACCTTTCAGGTCCTGCAGCCCCCGGGGAGGCTGGTTGGAGGAAGGGCCTGCGGCAGAGGAGATCGGGTCCCGTCACCATTGCAACCGGTGACAACTCTCCGGGTCAGGGGTCCCCTGGACGTGGGGCCTCTGAGAGACTGCCGGGTATTGAACTTTGTACCCGGTCCGAATGGGGAATACCCGGACCCGAACCCGATTCCTGGACTGGGGAAAAGGGGTGCTGACCTGTTTTTAGAGGCAGCATCAATGTTCAGGTTTGCTTAGGTGGGCAACTGAAAGGACCCGGTCCCGTCCCGTTCCCGGTTAATAAAAATGTATTTTTACCTGTTTGCAACGTTTAAACAAAATGCCTCCCGTCAAGGGAAGAAACAAAAGTTTTTGTAATTGTAAATATGTTGGTATACTTGCATACATGTTCTCTTTTATCTTTTGCAGTTCAGAAAAATAAACGGTGATGGTCGGACAGCCCGCGGACGGTCTGTAGTTAACCAAGGGGCAGTGTGACGCTCTGGACTAGCCAGGTAGTTACAGATAGCGCCCCGCACAACACCAGTCCCTCACTAGGTAACACCAGCCAAACCATAAACCTTAGTCACCTCCCTCAGAGCTTGAGGAACACACCAGGGGGCGGAGCCAGGTGGTTGGCTACACCCACTGAGGAGTTCGGAGGGCCTGAGGCAGGAAAAGCAGTCAGTCAGTCAGGGAGTAGTAGTGAGTGAAGAGTGAAGTAGTCTGACAGGCGCCGGGGTTGGAGCCCGGGCACCTGTGGCTAGGAGGCATATGGTGACCATAGCCTGCAGGAGCTGGGAAGATGGCTCGGTGGAACCGTGGTGGACCGGGACAGGGTAGTGGCCCACCGGTACCGACTCGGGGAACCGACTGGAAACCGGAGCACACAGGGGGTAGTCAGACCCTGAAACGAGGTCCACAATCCACTGGACTGAGTTAATTAACTGATTGCGGTCTGGACTATAGGTCCTTTCCCACTCAAGTCCAAACTGAAGACAACAGCCCACCGAGGGGGATAGAAAGACACCACACAGGCAGAGAGATCCCACGGACCAGCATCTGCGGGCAAACGGGCCCTCCCGACATATATACAGCCGGGGAGTGTACTCCCGTCGCTGAAGCGCAGGCAGTCTACACATATACTACACGGTGCAGGAGAAAGGCAAAGACCACCGAACCTGGTGGGGGACCAGTCGCAGCCGGCTGTGGGCACCAACCACCATCAACTTTGTTTACCAGATACTTGTGTGTGTCAATAACAGTGAGTACAACAGTCCCATCCGGCCGTGCACCGGCCTGCACCACCCAGCTGTCCCCAACGGGTCCCTGGGCCACCACCCCAACCCGTGGGTGGCGTCAGGAACTTAAACACGGCTCCGGCCGTACACCTACCTACCACCCCCCTAAGTAGCGCCAGCACCCTTTCAGAGCGAAGTGACCCCGTGTCCGGAGACGCTCGAGCCACCCATCAACGAGCCCGGATACGAGCGGCACGGCTGCAGCCGAGCGCGGGGCGGTATATATACAGGGACAGTTAGGCAGGGATCAGCAATACGCACCCAGAACTGCTTGCGCATCTGGATGCATATTGCACCTCAAAGATTCCCTTTAAGTATTTGGTGTACACATTTCTGCATCATTTGGAAGGAAAAAAGCAGCATAAAATACACCAGATTTTTGATGCATTTTTTACATGCGTTTTTGATGCAGATTTTTCCCCACTTATCAGTATGGCAAAAATCTGTAGCAAAAGCACTGAAAGAATTGACATACTGCACATATAATCTGCACCAATTCTGCAAGGAGAAAAAAGGAACATGTGCATGAGACTTTAGGAGTCTCATTGACTTTGCTGACTTTATGGAACCCTTAAGGTTTTATAAAAAAAACTGAGCAGAAAAAAATGACAAAAAAAACAATGTGTGCACACAGACTTTCACATTGCATCAGTCACAAAACACTAGTATAGTTGTTTTGAATAAAACACTAGTATGAAATCAAATGGAACTGTGAAGGCTTCTCTAAATGGCCTTGCAGCTATCACATCACACAGCACAGCATGGCCAAACAGGAGGTAGTATCATATATACAATTCTAATCGGGGAGTGCAGCAGCTATTTAATTTAGTGTAATTTAGGCTAGTGAGAGGACGTCAGAGTGCACATAACAGCAAAACAGATAAGTAGCAAAAGCTCTAAAACATTGAAAAAAAATATTTCAGATAATAATGTATTGCACAGCTGCAGCAGTGAAGAATAAAACTAGTAATCTTGGAATAAGGCCTTACTCTCATTAGCTTTTGACAACTGATGCGAGAGCATCGGATACGTTATTCTAATGACCCTTGGCTCAGGCTCTGCTTCAAGTGTGAGCCGAGTGTCATGAAACTGTGATCTGATCTTGCAGTTGGATCACAGCTGCGCAGAAGAGGCAGTGAGTAATGTCTCTGTCGCGGGCGGGGAGGACGCCGCTGCTGCGCGCTCGCTAACGCTCGGGTCCGGCGCTGCTGCGGCTGCTGCTGCTCGGTGGCTCGAGCGGTGGGCCAGATCCGGGGACTCGAGTGGCCTCCTCGCCTGTGAGTGAAAAGGGTGGTTGGTTTGGGAGATTTAGTCCGTGACGCCACCCACGGGTTGTGGTGAAGATGGGTACCACCGCTGCTGATGACGGGGATCCCGGGAGCGATGGTGGGGATCATCTGGGATGTTGTTTTCCCCCTCCGTGGGTAGGGGTCGGTGGTCCCGGGGCCCGGTGGTGTGACGGGGAGGCAGGGTTGGTGAGGTGTAGGGTTGCAGGGACAGCGCGGTGCGGTGCCGGATGGCACGGGTGTACTCACTCAGCAAGAGATGCACAAAGTCCTCGGTAAACCAAACGGCTGGATTGACGGGTCCCGCAGCCGGCTACAGTGTCTCTCCTCAGACAGGTGATGGCGGCTGTCTTTCCCTGCACCTTTGTGTACTTGTTTGACTATGATGGATCCCCAACTGTAGTCCGCTCCCCGGTGTATGGATGCCGGAGGAGCCCGTTTGCCCGCAGTTGCAGGCCCTTGGGTCTCTAGCCTTAGGCGGTAGCTGTATACCCTCACGGTGTGGGCGGTTGCCTTCTAACGGGTCTTTGGCTGTTAGGAAACCCTTGGGGTTCCTGTCACACTCGGATTTGACTTTTAATGGCGACTCCAAGCCCAGTCGGGGTCCGATGGCCCTGCCTGTGTGTGCTGGCTTCACTTCGATCCCCGGTCGGTACCGGCGGGCCAACGCCCAACCCCGGTCCTACGGTTCCACGTTGCTTCACCACTCCTGCAGATGGCCACCACTGTCTGCCAACCTTGTTGTCAGTGCCTGGGCCACAAACCCAGACACTCCTCACTTCAACCTCCTCCACTGAACTCCAACTTCTAACTGACTCTTTCACCGCCTCCAGGCCTGTGAACTCCTCGGTGGGCGGGGCCAACCGCTTGGCTCCACCCCACCTAGTGTGGACATCAGACCCTGGAGGGAGGCAACAAGGGTTTCGTGTTTGGCTAATGTTACTGTCTAGTGGGGGTGGGGGTGCTTGTGTGTTACCTGTGACGACCTGGCTAGTCCAGGGCACCACATTCCCCCTTGGTGAAATGCAGACCGTCCGCTGGCTGCCCGTCCATCACCGTTTTTATTTTTCAACTGTAAAAACATAAATAACATGTAAACATATAAAACATAAGCATACTTTTCAGGTCACTTTAATGTTGCACAAATAAACATTTTTAATCACAGATGGACGGACGGACGTCTACCGCTCTCCCACCCAAGCAACCTAGCTCTGATGCTGCCCCTAGAAAGTGGGCAGCACCCCTTGGCCCCAGTCCAGGGTCAGGCTGCCCGAGCGGGATTGGGTACGGTAACTTGCACCCGACTGTCACTTCAGGGGACCCCACGTCCAGGGGGACCCCTGACCCGCGGAGGATGGCCACCGGTCCTGGTGGTGGCCGGGCCCCAGCCTGCTCTGCTGCGGGCCCTTCCTCCAATCTGCCTCTCCGGAGGCAGCAACGGTTTCCATCCCACAATACTATTTACAAACCCACAAGTTTGTGGGTGGCCTGCCAGTTCTCTTCCATGTCCATGAGCAGTTTCTCATGTGGGTGGTAAAAACAGGGACAACTTGCCGGCAACGGCCGGGATAATCACTGTAGCTAATCAGATGATCTTTTCGGTTGATTTTTGTCATTCATTCTGCTGAAGGTCCCAACGGGGAACAACTTGCTTGTAACGGAGGACCGCTGCCTATTCCACCTCTTCCTCTGAGGTGGCTTCGCCCTCCGCTGTCAGTATTGCAAACATCGGTGGAAGGCCTGGTGGGAGAGGGCCGCCCGGTATCCGTTCCCTCCACCACGCGGGACACAGAAAGCTACTGGCGCATTACCGTTGGGAAGACTCTCACCCGCTTCCTCGGACTCCGAGACCGGTTCTGTGTCAGCTCCCGAGCCGCTGTCATCTGACTCCAGGGGGCTAATGGTAGGACCTGGCAGGTTGGTAACGGTTTCCAGCTGAGCCCAGACTCATGGCTCCTCAGTGGCAAGTGACCCGTCATCAGCCGGTGTACGGAGGCCCGCCATCGGTTCTTCCAAGTCAACCACTCCAGCTATTGGTGGGCGGGCATCCTCTCGGGCCTCCGGGCCCTGGCGGGGCAACACGGACTCCGCCACCTCTATCGGGGACGGCGGCCTGAGCGGGGTGGTACGGTTGGTCAGCACAGGCGATGGAGCGGGCCCTGCTGGGGCCAGGGGTAGACCGAGTCCTTCAGCCGCAGCGGCCGGTCCTTCAGGGACACAAGGGTGTGGGTCACTCACCAGCTCCTCTAGCATGGCCTCTATTTCATGCGCCCGCACGACCGCAGCCAGCTCCTCCATCTCAGCGGTCCAGCGATCTAGCAGGTCCCATACTTGGGCCCGGTTACGACAGCACAACAGCATCACTTGGGTATTCAGCCAAGCCGCCGTCCCGGGGCAGGCTCTGGAGACTTAGGCCTTTCAGGTGGTGTGGACATGTTGCAAGCTACTTCCAGGAACCGAGTATCTTTGCAGAGTCCTGGCGTCCCCGCTTTTATAGCCTCAGCTACATTAGGCAGACACACACCCGCCCCCCTTAATTCTCTTCAGCACTTCCGCTTGTTGGGGGCGGGGCTTTGCTTTCGCACCTTCCCTGCTCGGAGAAGACGCTCGAGCGGGAGATTTTCGCGCCAAGATGGCGGCGCTTCAAAATTTTCGGCCGAACACTGCCGGCGGAGATCACAAGGCGCACTTCTACTGGTAAGTAGATGGGTTCAATCCTGTTCGTGACGCCAAGTTGTCGCGGGCAGAGGAAGACGCCGCTGCTGCGTGCTCGCTAACGCTCGGGTCCGGCGCTGCTGCGGCTGCTGCTGCTCGGTGGCTCAAGCGGTGGGCCAGATCCGGGGACGCAAGCAGCGCTCCTCGCCCATGAGTGAAAAGGGTGGTTGGTTTGGGGGATTTAGTCCGTGACGCCACCCACGGGTTGTGGTGAAGATGGGCACCACCGCTGCTGGTGACGAGGATCCCGGGAGCGATGGTGGGGAGCAGCTGGGATGTTGTTTTCCCCCTCTGTTGGTAGGGATCGGTGGTCCCGGGGCCCGGTGGTGTGACGGAGAGGCAGGGTTGGTGAGGTGCAGGGTTGCAGGGACAGCGCGGCGCGGTGCCGGATGGCAGGGGTGTACTCACTCAGCAAGAGATGCACAAAGTCCTCGGTAAACCAAACGGCTGGATTGACGGGTCCCGCAGCCGGCTACAGTGTCTCTCCTCGGACAGGTGATGGCGGCTGTCTTTCCCTGCACCTTTGTGTACTTGTTTGACTACGATGGATCCCCAACGGTAGTCCGCTCCCCAGTGTATGGATGCCAGAGGAGCCCATTTGCCCGCAGGCGCTGGCCCTTGGGTCTCTAGCCTTAGGCGGTAGCTGTATACCCTCACGGTGTGGGCGGTTGCCTTCTAACGGGTCTTTGGCTGTTAGGAAACCCTTGGGGCTCCTGTCACACTCGGATTTGACTGTTGACGGCGACTCCAAGCCCAGTCGGGGTCCGATGGCCCTGCCTGTGTGTGCTGGCTTCACTTCGCTCCCCGGTCGGTACCGGCGGGACAGCGCCCGACCCCGGTCCTACGGTTCCGTGTTGCTTCACCACTCCTGCAGACGGCCACCACCGTCTGCCAAGTGCCAACCTTGTTGTCAGTGCCTGGGTCACAAACCCAGACACTCCTCACTTTAACCTCCTCCACTGAACTCCAACTTCTAATTGACTCTTTTCCCGCCTCCAGGCCTGTGAACTCCTCGGTGGGCAGGACCAACCGCTTGGCTCCACCCCACCTGGTGTGGACATCAGATCCTGGAGGGAGGCAACGAGGGTTTTGTGTTTGGCTAATGTTACTGTCTAGTGGGGGTGGGGGTGTTTGTGTGTTACCTGTGATGACCTGGCTAGTCCAGGGCGCCACATCTCCATAATCTCTGGTGTCTGTCTGTGAGTATATCGCACTGTACTGAGATGACATCCAAGTGCAGTCTGATGTTTCACTTGTACCCATGGACTTGTATGGGTGCATGTGATGCACAACTCGTTGTCAAATGCACCATGCTGCAATTTTTTTCTCATGCCGATTTTTTTTCATGCCGATTTCTTATGCTGATTATGCTTGCAATCCAATGTTTAATCGGATTTCACTCGTCCGTGTTAATCACAAGTGACTAGTGGAAGTGTGAGATAGCAAAGGTGCCAGCAGTGTAATACTCACAGCAGTGTGAATGATCAATGATATCTCACATCTGTATCACTGCACATGAATTACATTTATACTTTTTTCAGTCTTAGCGCATCTGAAAGCAAAAGCAAAACAATACAATAGTTTTTACAGAATATAAAAAACTAAAATCAGTGTCAGATGGTATACGTGATTGTCACAAGCGATTGTACTGAGTTTTTGCATTTCTAAGGCTGCTTTTACACATCAGTTTTTTTCCATCAGGCACAATCCGGCAAAAACCGGATACAACGGATCCGGTGCCAAATCCGTTTTATTCCCCATAGACATGTATTAGCGCAGGATTGTGCCAGATAGCCTTGTGTTGCATGCGGTGTCCGCCGGATCCGGTGAAAAATCGTTGTCCGGCGACCGGAAAGGACGCAGCATGCAATGTTTTTTGCCTGCAGTGAAAAAACGAACCACACCGAATCTGACGCCATATTGCATGTTGTAAAATGGAAGCCTATGGGTGCCGGAAACCGACGATGGATCCGATTTTGTTTCTGGGCATGCCCAGACGTTGTGTAAATAGTCTCTCTCTCTGTCGATGTGTCGGTTGGTCCGTCAATCTCTCTCTCTATCGGTCGGTCTCTCTCTGTCGGTTGGTCTCTCCCTCCCTCCTTTATACTCACCGATCACAGGCAGGGCGCTGCACAGCTGTCACACTGCTCTGGCGTCTTCTCCTGCTTTTGAAAATGCCGGCCGCTCATTATTCCATCTAGAATTCACTGCTTCCCCCACCCACCGGTACCTATGATTGGTTGCAGTCAGACGAGCCCCCACGCTGAGTGACAGATGTCTATATAGCGCAGTAAAATAAATAAATAATTAAAAAAAAAACAGTGTGTGGTCCCCCCAATTTTGATATCAGCCAAGGTAAAGCCACACGGCTGAAGGCTAGTATTCTCAGGATGCAGTGCCCCACATCATGGGGAGACCCCCAGTCTAAAAATATCAGCCAGCAGCCTCCCGGATTTGCCGCATCCATTAGATGCAATAGTCCTGGGACTCTACCCGGCTCATCCCAAATTGCCCTGGTGCCGTGGCAATCGGGATAATAAGGAGTTAATGACAGCCCATAGCTGCCACTAAGTCCTAGGTTAATCATGGCAGGCGTCTATGAGACACCCCCCATGATTAATCTATAGTAAAAGTAAATAAACATAAACACCAAAAAATTTTTTATTTGAAATAAAAGACAAAAAAACACCCTCTTTCCCCACTTTATTAATCCCCAAATACTCCTCCAGGTCCAGCATAATCCACACAAGGTCCCATGACGCTTTCAGCTCTGCTACATAGGAAGCTGACAGGAGCGGCCGTAGAACACTGCCGCTCGCTGTGAGCTCCCCAAAGCAACTTAAGTGAGTCGTGCTGTCAGCGGGGAGGTCACTCAGGTAGTGCCGGTATGTGCAGTGATGATGGGTGCGGTAGTGCCTGACTGTGTGTGGTGATAATGGGAGTGGTAGAGCCTGTGTGTGTGCGGTGATGTTGGGGGCGGTAGTGCCGGGGCGTTTGCGGTGATGATGGGGGTGGTAGTGCCGGTGTGTGCGGTGATGATGGGGGCGGTAGTGCCGGTGTGTGCGGTGATGATGGGGACGGTAGTGTTGGAGTGTGCGGTGATGATGGGGGCGGTAGTGCCGGTGTGTGCAGTGATGATGGGGGCGGTAGTTCCGGTGTGTGCGATGATAATGGGGGCAGTAGTGCCCATGTGTGTGATGATGATGGGAACGGTAGTGCCTGCGTGTGTGCAGTGATGATGGGGGCGATAGTGCCGGTGTGTGCCGTGATGATGGGGTCTCTCTCTCGGCATGAAAAAGAAAAAAAAAACAAAAAGTAAATGAATCCATAATTTGCTGGATCCGTCGTATCAGTTTTTACACAATCTGCGACGGATCCATTGCATCAGGCACAAACCAGATTGTGTCTGATGCAAAAAAAACTGATGCGTGAAAGCAGCCTATGTGATCGTTTTTAAAAAGAGTTGAAGAATGATCTACTGTTTTCAAATGCAAAAGAAAAGTCCCCAAAATCTAGACATTATGCCATAACTACAAGTATCTACCTCACAAATTGTGGATGGCAAACAAGTTTTTTTTGCATGTCTTTTACTAGCTACATTTCGCATCTGTACAAGTCACAATAATATGCTTGTATGAACCAGCCTAGCAGTGACACTGTCAGTCCCAGTTGGTGTTCTGCATAAAATGATCTGCCTTGTTACTAGAGAGGAGCGAACCGGTCGCAGTTCGGCTTGAGTTCGGTTCGCCGAACGGGCGTCTCGTTCGAGTTCGGTTCGGCGGACGTTCGACGAACCGAACTCGAACCGCATAGGAAACAATGGCAGGCAATCACAAACACATAAAAACACCTAGAAAACACCCTCAAAGGTGTCCAAAAGGTGACAAACAACTCACAACACAACACAAACACATGGGAAAGTGACAAGAACATATACTCATGCGAAACCAAAAGAGCTGGACAAGGAAAAAAAGGAGGATACACAGATATAGGCATGGCACGCCCTTCTAAAATCATGTAAAACCCCACAAGGTGACTCCAAGCGGAGTCTCACTTTTTTCCAAAAATTGGGCCCCACACACACCCACCCCTTCAGTGGCAGCACTTGTGCCCCAGTTGTACACTTCACAGCTAGATTTGCATCAAGCACATTCAAAAATATGCCATACTTAACCGTCCCCAGGATGACACCGGGGTAGGAAGCAAAGTCTTTCCTGATCCCAGCTCTGTGCATCTTGGATCATTTTTAAAAACAATGTAAGCAAGGGTTACTCCAAGCAGAGTCTCCCTTTTTTCCAAAAATTGGGCCACACACACACCCACCCCTTCAGTGGTAGCACTTGTGCCCCAGTTGTACACTTCACAGCTAGATTTGCATCAAGCACATTCAAAACTACGCCATACTTAACCGTCCCCAGGATGACACCGGGGTAGGTAGCAAAGTCTTTCCTGATCCCAGCTCTGTTCATCTTGGATTATTTTTGAAAACAATGTAAGCAAGGGTTACTCCAAGCGGAGTCTCCCTTTTTTCCAAAAATTGGGCCCCACACACACCCACCCCTTCAGTGGCAGCACTTGTGCCCCAGTTGTACACTTCACAGCTAGATTTGCATCAAGCACATTCAAAAATACGCCATACTTAACCGTCCCCAGGATGACACCGGGGTAGGTAGCAAAGTCTTTACTGATCCCAGCTCTGTTCATCTTGGATCATTTTTAAAAACAATGTAAGCAAGGGTTACTCCAAGCGGAGTCTACCTTTTTTTTCCAAAAATTGGGCCACACGCACACCCACCCCTTCAGTGGCAGCAGTTGTGCCCGAGTTGTATACTTCACAGCTAGATTTGCATCAAGCACATTCAAAAATACGCCATACTTAACCGTCCTCAGGATGACACCAGGGTAGGTAGCAAAGTCTTTCCTGATCCCAGCTCTGTTCATCTTGGATCATTTTTAAAAACAATGTAAGCAAGGGTTACTCCAAGCGGAGTCTCCCTTTTTTTCCAAAAATTGGGCCACACACACACCCACCCCTTCAGTGGTAGCACTTGTGCCCCAGTTGTACACTTCACAGCTAGATTTGCATCAAGCACATTCAAAACTACGCCATACTTAACCATCCCCAGGATGACACCGGGGTAGGTAGCAAAGTCTTTCCCGATCCCAGCAATGTTCATCTTGGATCATTTTTAAAAACAATGTAAGCAAGGGTTACTCCAAGCGGAGTCTCCCTTTTTTCCAAAAATTGGGCCCCACACACACCCACCCCTTTAGTGGCAGCACTTGTGCCCCAGTTGTACACTTCACAGTTAGATTTGCATCAAGCACATTCAAAAATACGCCATACTTAACCGTCCCCAGGATGACACCGGGGTAGGTAGCAAAGTCTTTACTGATCCCAGCTCTGTGCATCTTGGATTATTTTTAAAAACAATGTAAGCAAGGGTTACTCCAAGCGGAGTCTCCCTTTTTTTTCCAAAAATTGGGCCACACGCACACCCACCCCTTCAGTGGCAGCACTTGTGCCCCAGTTGTATACTTCACAGCTAGATTTGCATCAAGCACATTCAAAAATACGCCATACTTAACCGTCCTCAGGATGACACCAGGGTAGGTAGCAAAGTCTTTCCTGATCCCAGCTCTGTTCATCTTGGATCATTTTTAAAAACAATGTAAGCAAGGGTTACTCCAAGCGGAGTCTCCCTTTTTTTCCAAAAATTGGGCCACACACACATCCACCCCTTCAGTGGCAGCACTTGTGCCCCAGTTGTACACTTCACAGCTAGATTTGCATCAAGCACATTCAAAAATACGCCATACTTAACTGTCACCAGGATGACACCGGGGTAGGTAGCAAAATCTTTCCTGATCCCAGCGCTGTGCATCTTGGATCATTTTTAAAAACACAGCAAGAGTTACTCCAAGAAGAGTCTTCCTTTTTTCCAAAAATTGGGCCACACAGACACCACATCAGTTGCAGCACTTGTGCCCTAGTTGTACACTTCACAGCTAGATTTGCATCAAGCACATTCAAAATACACAAGCATTTACTCTCCCCAGGATGACACAGGGATAGTAAATTCCTGGTGGATCCATGACTTGTTCATTTTGATGAACGTTAGTCTGTCCACATTGTCACTGGACAGACGCATGCACTTATCTGTCAGCACACACCCAGCAGCACTGAAGACACGTTCAGAGACAACGCTGGCAGCTGGACATGACAAAATCTCCAAGGCGTAAGTGGAGAGCTCTGGCCATTTTTCAAGATTTGAAGCCCAAAATGAGCAAGGCTCCATGGCATCGAAGTTCATTTGGAGATACTCCTGTATCATCCTCTCCAGCCGTTGACTATGTGTCAGACTTGTTGTCTCTGGTGGCCTTGCAAAGGAGGGTCTAAAAAATTATGAAAAGATTCAATAAAATTGCTGTTACCAGCACCAGATACTGTGCTACTGGTACGGGTAGACTGTTGAAGATGACAAGACAGTCCCATGGTTGTCAAGTTACAACTGGGAGATTCACTCCCTGCACCTGCACGGTTGTTTGGTGGAAAAGCCGAGCTAAGATCGAGTAACAGCTTCTGCTGATACTCCTGCATACGTGTGTCCCTTTCTATGGCTGAAATTATGTCACAAAATTTGGATTTATACCAGAGATCTAATAGTGTGGCAAGCCAGTAGTCATCATCACTTCTAATTTTGACAATACGAGGGTCATGTTGGAGGTAGTGCAGCAAGAAGGCACTCATGTGTCTTGCGCAGCCATGCGGACCAAGTCCACGCTGTGTTTGTGGCATAGAGGTGCTAACCGTTCTTTCTTCCTCTGACATCTCCCCCCAACCTCTTTCAACTGAAATTTGACCAAGGTCTCCCTCATCAGCTGAGTCTTCCATGTCCATGGACAGTTCGTCCTCCATTTCTTCATGTTCTCCTGCAACTTCCTCAACATTTCGCCTGCTACCATGCGCTTTTGTTGATCCCTGTCCCCCATGGTCCCATGCCTCCTGCGTTGGTGATGATGAACGTCTGGACCTTGGTGATGTTGTGTCTTGCGAATATGAATCCTCCTGTAGTTCCTCCCCTTCCTGTTGTCCCACCCCCTGACTCCGAATAGTGTTTAGCGTGTGCTCCAGCATGTAAATGACTGGAATTGTCATACTGATAATGGCATTGTCAGCGCTAAACATATGCGTCACCATGTCAAAATTGTGCAGAAGGGTGGATAGGTCCTTGATCTGAAACCACTCCATCAGGGTGATCTGCCCCACCTCTGCATCTCGTTGGCCCAGGCTATACGTCATGACGTATTGCACCAGGGCTCGGTGGTGCTGCCACAGTCGCTGTAACATGTGGAGAGTCGGATTCCAGCGTGTCGCCACATCGCATTTCAGGCGATGAACCAGCAGGCCGAAAGACGTCTGGAGCGATGCAAGTCGCTCAGCAGCGGTGGTTGAACGGCGGAAGTGAGCAGACAGTTTTCGTGCCCTGTTCAGAAGGCCATCTAGGCTGGGATAGTGTGTTAAAAATTGCTGGACAACAAGGTTCAACACGTGAGCCATACAAGGCACGTGTGTCACCTTGCCCAGGCGAAGGGCCGCACCCAGGTTTGCAGCATTGTCGCACACAGCCTTACCAGGCTGCAGGTTGAGTGGAGACAACCATTTATTAAACTCAGTCTCCAGAGCTGCCCACAACTCAGCCGCTGTGTGACTCCTATTTCCAAGACATGTCAAGCTAAAGACCGCCTAATGCCATTGCGCTCTGCTGCCAGCATAGTAATGAGGGGTGCGTGATTCCTTCTGCGCAGTGAGAACGCTGATGGCCTGACCAGGCAGGCTTGGGGCGGAGGTGGAGGACCCAGATGAGGTGGAGGAGGCAGAAGCAGTGGCGGAACTTGGACAGACAGAGGATTGACACACAAGTCGTGGGGATGGCAAGACTTGTGCAGCAGACCCTTCACCATCTATCACCATAGTTACCCAGTGCCCAGTCAGCGACATGTAACGTCCCTGTCCATGCTTACTGGTCCAAGTATCGGTGGTGAAATGCACCCGTTCACACACAGAGTTTCTCAAGGAAGCGGTGATGTTGTGTGCGACATGCTGGTGTAGCGCGGGCACACCTTTCTTAGAGAAGTAGTGGCGACTGGGCATCTGGTACTGGGGCACAGCGACAGACATAAGGTCTCTAAAATCCTGTGTGTCCACCAGGCGGAAAGGCAGCATTTCGGTAGCCAAGAGCTTACAGAGGGATAAAGTCAGCCTCTTAGCTTTGTCATGGGTCGCAGGAAATGGCCTTTTATTTGTCCACATCTGAGGGACAGGGATCTGGCTGCTGTATGTAGACGGTGTTGAGTAGGGTGTCCCTGGAAAAATGCAGGTTTGTCAGGAAAGTGCAGGCGTAGACATGATGTTGCCTTCATCCAACATTGGTGCTATCGATGTCTGAGAGAGCTGTACACACTCACTTGTTTCCCTTTCCAAACCAACTGACGACCTACCAAGCAAACTGCCTGTTGCGGTTACAGTGGTGGAGGTTGTGCGTGGAAAACCAGGTGTGACAGCTGTCCCCACAGTCCTAGAAGATGAAGAGCGCGCGGATGCACTGGAAGGGGCAGGCGGTGGATGATTCGCTCTGCTAGGCCGCATTGCAGCACGGTGAGCTTCCCACTGGGACATATGATATTTATTCATGTGACGATTCATGGAAGAAGTTGTCAAACTGCTGAGGTTTTGCCCTCTACTAAAAGAATCATGACAAATTTTACAGATCACATAATTTGGGCGATCTTTTGCTATGTCAAAAAAGGACCAGGCTAGGCAAGACTTAGAGGGCATGCGACCTGCTGATCCACCCCGACTAGTGCTCAGAGGCACAGTGGTGGCTGAGGATGCAGTTGTAGACGTGCTACTTGTACTCCGACTCTGTCCAGGAAGGCGTAAGGTAACTTCGTCGTCAGTTGCATCCTCCTCCACCGTCTCTGTTGACCTCCTCGGGGGCCTGACTGTGGGTTGACAGTAGGTGGGATCTAGAACTTCCTCATCAATTGTTGTGTTTGCACTCCCCTCACCCTCAGACCGAGCCTCTTCTTGCCCTGACCGAATATTTAAGTTGTCATCCCAATCTGGTATCTGCGTCCCATCGTCATCAGTATGTTCCTCATTGTCTATTACAACAGGTGTTTCAGTTTGTGAATAAGGGTCAACATTATGCTCAGAAACTTAGTCATCACGGCCTGAATCTGAGTCACAAAGGTTCTGGGCATCACTGCAGACCATTTCCTGGTCTGTACTCACTGTAGCTTGGGAGCAGACCTCTGATTCCCAGACTATAGCGTGACTGAACAGCTCTGCAGACTCAGCCATCTCAGTTCCACCATACTGTGCAGGGCGGATGGAGACTTCTGAGCTGGGAGAAAGCAAGTGTGATTGGGATGACAACTCAGAGGACTGGTGTTTTTTGGATGCGGTAGTTGAGGTGGAGGAGAGGGCACTTGTTGGACCACTTGAGATCCATTCAAGCATTTTCTTTTTTTGGCCATCATCTTCCTTTGTTTCAGTTGTTCGTGTCCGTAAAAAAGGAGCACATCGGATTGTCCACGGTAAGTAGTAGACATCTTACTTTTGTTGGAAGATGGTCTATCTTCAGCAGATGTTAATGGAGCTTTGCCACCTTCCCCACGGACAAACCCTTTTTTTCATTTTCCAACACGCCTCTTCCCCTTTCCACCAGCATCTGTCATTTTGCCACTCATTTTGATTGCGACAAGATTGTGCACTTAAAATGTGGTAGTAAAAATTGAGAGGTGGTGTGGATTTAAGCGGTGGTCTATCTTTATTAACAGCAGAATAAACAACAATAACTATCCCTGACAATGCAACTACGGCCCTTAAACTGGCAGCATAGTTTGCTAGTATAATGGCTTAGTAACAATGAGTTTGGGTGTGCAATGCAGTGGTGCTGCAAATAGCTTTGCACCAGTGGGACACTAATGGAAGTTCAACAGCCACTTTTAGGATGCCACTAAGTTTATTCAGAGATTGCTAGTATAATTGATTAGTAACAATGAGTTTGAGTGTGCAATGCAGTGGTGCTGCAAATAGCTTTGCACCTGTGGGACACTAATGGAAGTCCAACAGCCACTTTTAGGATGCCACCAAGTTTACTCAGTGTGTGCAATTGTGTGTGTACTTGCATTGTGCACTGTGTACTTGCAATGCAAGTGCCAAGACTGAACTTAAAGTACAATTTGAAGGCCAATCTGTTAAACACAATTTCAATCCTAAGTATCTAGGTGTAACCCTTGATAGAAGTCTAACTTTTAAATCCCATCTGGATAAATTGGCACAGAAACTGAAAGCACGTAATAATATTATTCAGAAACTTTGTGGATCCTCATAGGGCTCGGCAACATCTGTTTTGAGAACATCTACTCTTGCCCTGGTGTACTCTGCTGCAGAATACTGTGCTCCAGCATGGTTAAATAGCTGTCATGTAAACTTAATTGACACTCAGCTGAACAACTCTTTGCGTATAATATCTGGTGCTATTAGACCTACACCTGTTCACTGGTTACCTGTGCTGGGTCATATCGCACCCGCAAATCTAAGAAGACAAAAGCTCCTACTTAAAGAGTACACTAAAGTAGTGAATAATGAAAAACTTCCAATACACCAAAATATCAGAGATGTTACAATACAACGATTGAAATCAAGACATCCACCCATCCGAACGGCAATCACCTTGCATGAACAAGACTTCAATTTAGAGGAGAAATGGCGAGAACTTTGGGTCAATGTAGTAGAAGGTGATCCCCAAATGTTCCCTAATTTACAAAACCCTCCACCAGGCTTCAATCTACCAAGGAAAACATGGGTTACTCTAAATCGTATCAGAACAAACTTTGGCGTCTGTGCAGATTTTATGTATAAGTGGGGAAAATATGACTCTCCGACCTGTGACTGTGGAGCAGATCATCAAACTATCCAGCACATTGTTGAGGAGTGCCCCCTGAGATCCTACCATGGTGACAAGAAAGATTTCTATATTGTAAATGATAACGCTATTGCATATATAGAAAATCTTGATATTCAAATTTGATTTTTATCCTGTTGATATTTTTCAATCACTGTCTATTGTCTGGTGTTTATTTTTATATGATGGTAAGATATACGTTCATACGATTAAATTAAAAGTGTGCAATGCAGAGCTGCTGCACATAGATTTGCACCAGTGGTACACTAATGGAAGTCCAACAGCCACTTTTAGGATGCCACTAAGTTTCCTCAGTGTTTGCTAGTATAATGGCTTAGTAACAATGAGTTTGAGTGTGCAATGCAGAGGTGCTGCACATAGGTTTGCATCAGTGGGACACTAATGGAAGTCCAACAGCCACTTTTAGGATGCCACTAAGTTTCCTCAATGTTTGCTAGTATAATGGCTTAGTAACAATGAGTTTAAGTGTGCAATGCAGAGCTGCTGCACATAGATTTGCACCAGTGGGACACTAATGGAAGTCCAACAGCCACTTTTAGGATGCCACTAAGTTTCCTCAGTGTTTGCTAGTATAATGGCTTAGTAACAATGAGTTTGAGTGTGCAATGCAGAGGTGCTGCACATAGGTTTGCACCAGTGGGACACTAATGGAAGTCCATCAGCCACTTTTAGGATGCCACTAAGTTTCCTTAGTGTTTGCTAGTATAATGGCTTAGTAACAATGAGTTTGAGTGTGGAATGCAGAGGTGCTGCACATAGGTTTGCACCAGTGGGACACTAATGGAAGTCCAACAGCCACTTTTAGGATGCCACTAAGTTTCCTCAGTGTTTGCTAGTATAATGGCTAATTAACAATGAGTTTGAGTGTGCAATGCAGAGGTGTTGCACATAGATTTGCACCAGTGGGACACTAATGGAAGTCCAACAGCCACTTTTAGGATGCCACTAAGTTTCCTCAGTGTTTGCTAGTATAATGGCTTCATAACAATGAGTTTGAGTGTGCAATGCAGAGGTGCTGTACATAAGTTTGCACCAGTGGGACACTAATGGAAGTCCAACAGCCATTTTTAGGATGCCACTAAGTTTACTCAGTGTTTGCTAGTATAATGGCTTAGTAACAATGAGTTTGAGTGTGCAATGCAGTGGTGCTGCAAATAGCTTTGCACCAGTGGGACACTAATGGAAGTCCAACAGCCACTTTTAGGATGCCACTAAGTTTCCTCAGTGTTTGCTAGTATAATGGCTTAGTAACAATGAGTTTGAGTGTGCAATGCAGAGGTGCTGCACATAGATTTGCACCAGTGGGACACTAATGGAAGTCCAACAGCCACTTTTAGGATGCCACTAAGTTTCCTCAGTGTTTGCTAGTATAATGGCTTAGTAACAATGAGTTTGAGTGTGCAATGCAGAGGTGCTGCACATAGGTTTGCACCAGTGGGACACTAATGGAAGTCCAACAGCCACTTTTAGGATGCCACTATGTTTACTCAGTGTTTGCTAGTATAATGGCTTAGTAACAATGAGTTTGAGTGTGCAATGCAGAGGTGCTGCACATAGATTTGCACCAGTGGGACACTAATGGAAGTCCAACAGCCACTTTTAGGATGCCACTAAGTTTCCTTAGTGTTTGCTAGTATAATGGCTTAGTAACAATGAGTTTGAGTGTGCAAAGGGCAGAAGGGTACAGTGGCAGGGTTGTGGGTCTGGGTAGAGGAAAGGAATCCTCCCTTTCTATCCCTCCTAATGGGGAAATGCAGCGAGGAAATCCCTGACCTTAGCTACACAGATGCTGTCATCTTGTGTAGCTGTTAAAATCTGTTTTCACGGACCTGACTGTCACCTATGGCTCCGACCCTGCCGGTATTAGCCCTTACAAGGACTAATAGAAACTTCTATCCCTATTCTGTATAGCGCTGTGTATAGAGCGTACACAGCAGTATCGGAGACAGGAGCTACGCCAGCGGTGACTGACACCAAGACGCAGAAGGCAGATAATGGCGTGCTGGAGGAAAATGTCCGTTTTTATAATGGATGGACATGTGACATGGACATCCTATCAAACATGCCGTTGCTTCTCTGGCTAAAAGTCCACTTAGCTGTGTGTGTGTCTGGGATTGGCTGACATGCTGGCCCGCCCCACTACACGCGCGTGTTTAGGGAAGGAAGACAAGGAAAAAAAAAAAAATATGGTGATCGCCATTATCCAAACAGCAGTGATCTGAATGCGCTGTTCCCGCACACTATACGCTGAAATTTCATAATAGTGTGAGTCACAGAGTGACTTACACTATTACAGCGGAAAGCCAGCTAGTAATTAGCTTGTCTTTTTGCTGCTAGAACCGTTCTCGAACGTATCTAGAACTATCGAGCTTTAGCAAAAAGCTCGAGTTCTAGTTCGATCTAGAACAGCCCCCAAAATCACTTGAGCCGCAAACTGGAGAACCTCGAACCGCGAACCGCGCTCAACTCTACTTGTCACAGATGATTAGGAGGGATATTTTTTTGATAAATTTTAAATCAATGAAAAACATGGAAAGAATGTCATTTCACTATGCCAAGAGTTAACTTCATACCGAGCTGCCCAGTTAGTTGGCCAATAAGGTACTGGTCTTTTGATCCTCCATCATTGGGTGCACCTGGAATAAGCTGTAAAGTCTCTCCTTGAAGTCAGTCAGGGTGTAAGCTTCCCCCCGCATACTGGGGCAGCCATGTTGCTCCTGGGAGGTACGGCATGGAAAATGGTATCACCGGAGCTACCACTGGTGCTGCAGCCACAGAAGCAGGAGCAGCGTAATCCTCCTCTGCAGACATATCTTAAGTCCCCGCCCTTGCTCCAGAGCATGGGGTCTACTGGTAACCCTCCGTCAGCAGGGCTGTCTTTTGCGCGCTTGTTTGGACTCTGCCAACGAAGACACACCTCTTCTTTTCCTGCGCTTTGACTATAATGGTGACTGTCTTTTCAGTTAATCCGGTTTTAACACAGTTCTGTAGGTGAACAGTACCCAGGTTTTATGGGCTATCATCTGTTTCTATGGTAAGGTCACTTTAACATTATGAAGGCTTCGATTGCATTGTGCTGGCACTAAAAAAGCATTAAAATAGCGCTGCCCCCAAAAAATACTGCAAAAATGCAATATGTGTACATGGCCTTCTTGAGAGTTCTGCAAATACTGGTAAAGTTGATGATGGCACTAGATGCTGCCATTATTATCAGATCACTATAAAAATGTTTATCAGATATGCATTAAAATGATTGTGAATATTCATTGTGTTGTTGTTTGTGTAATTACATGATTTCATTGCCTTTTCATTATTGGTATCGGGACTTGTTAAGGTCCCTATACCTTTAGCGCGGTCCCTATACCTTTAGCGCGGTCCCTATACCTTTAGCGCGGTCCCTATACCTTTAGCGCGGTCCCTATACCTTTAGCGCGGTCCCTATACCTTTAGCGCGGTCCCTATACCTTTAGCGCTGCCCCCAAAAAATACTGCAAAAATGCAACATGTGTACATGGCCTTCTTGAGAGTTCTGAAAATACTGGTAAAGCTGATGATGGCACTAGATGCTGCCATTATTATCAGATCACTATAAAAATGTTTATCAGATATGCATTAAAATTATTGTGAATACTCATTGTGTTGTTGTTTATGTAATTACATGATTTCATTGCCTTTTCATTATTGATATAGGGACTTGTTAAGGTCTTAGCAAGGCCAGACAATGTGGAGCGGAGGCACTGTTTGCGCTTATTACTAGGGTTTCAACCTCTGCTATCAGGTTTGGTGCGAAAATGAGATTTAGCAGAGGGTTATTGAGGTAAAATAAATGTTTCCTCTATTATTCTTTTTTGCAGCAGCCAATATATATATATAAATTTATACCAACAACTCCCTACCTTATAACTATACATTACCCCTGCACCCTGTCTTAGGCCGAAAACACACATCCGTTAAAAACACTTCCGTGTAAAACGGGCTGTTTTTCGGGTCCATTTTCCGGTCCATTTTTATGGTATGTGTGGCCTGCGTGTGTATCCCGTATGCTAGCCGTATGTGCGTGTGGAATGTCCGTGTGTGCGTGAGTAAAATAACTGACATGTGTGTGTGTGTTGTCCGTGTGAAATGTTCCGTGTGTGTGTGTGATGCACAATGTCGTTGATACATGTCAGCAGACAGCAAACAGAGTTGCGCGATGAGATTGAACTCGGGTGAACTTCACCCGACTTCATTGTCATGCCGCGGCTCTGTCTGTGTGCCGCGTACTGATTAGCGGTCACCCGTGAAGGACTCACCGGTGACCGCTTATCCCCTGAGTGACTGAATTGAGCAGCCCTCTCTCATACTCACCGTTCCCCGATCTCCGGCGCGGCTCTGCACTGCTGTTATAAAAGCTCCGACGGCTTTTACTATTTTGAAAAAGCCGGCCGCTCATTAATCAATCTCGTATTCCCTGCTTTACCCGCTCACAGGCGCCTGTGATTGGTTGCAGTCACACACGCCCACCACGCTGAGTGACAGCTGTGTCACTGCACCCAATCACAGCAGCAGGTGGGCGTGTCTATACTGTGCAGTAAAATAAATAAATAAATAAATTAAAAAAACGGTGTGCGGTCCCCCCCCTATTTTAATACTAGCCAGATAAAGCCATACGGCTGAAGGCTGATATTCTCAGGATGGGGAGCCCCACGTTATGGGGAGCCCCCCAGCCTAACAATATCAGTCAGCAGCCGCCCAGAATTGCCGCATTCATTATATGTGACAGTTCTGGGACTGTACCCGGCTCTTCCCGATTTGCCCTGGTGCGTTGGCAAATCGGGGTAATAAGGAGTTTTTGGCAGCCCATAGCTGCCAATAAGTCCTAGATTAATCATGTCAGGCTTCTCCCGAGATACCTTCCATGATTAATCTGTAAATTACAGTTAAAAAACACACACACACACGAAAAATCCTTTATTAGAAATAAAAAACACTAACAAAGCTGAGCTGTCACTGAGGTTAATCGCGGCCACCGCTGCATCCAGCGGTGGCCGTGAGTTACCTGACTGACAGCAGCTGATCGCGATACTCACCTCATTGGTTGCGTGGAGGTGACAGGAGCGGCGGTGTCTTCTGCTGCTCCTGTCACCTGCATGCAGCAGAGCTGGATGCGATGCTGGAGGTCCGTGGATTACGCCGAACATGGAGGGCTTTGTCAGGGTTAATAAATTGGTGATGAGGGACTTTGTTAGTGTTTTTTATTTCTAATAAAGGATTTTTCGTGTGTGTGTGTGTGTTTTTTAACTGTAATTTACAGATTAATCATGGAAGGTATCTCGGGAGACGCCTGACATGATTTATCTAGGACTTATTGGCAGCTATGGGCTGCCAAAAACTCCTTATTACCCCGATTTGCCAACGCACCAGGGAAAATCGGGAAGAGTCGGGTACAGTCCCAGAACTGTCGCATATAATGTATGCGGCAATTCTGGGCGGCTGCTGACTGATATTGTTAGGCTGGGGGGCTCCCCATAATGTGGGGCTCCCCATCCTGAGAATACCAGCCTTCAGCCGTATGGCTTTATCTGGCTGGTATTAAAATAGGGGGGGACCGCACGCCGTTTTTTTTATTTATTTATTTATTTATTTATTTTACTGCACAGTATAGACACACCCACCGGCTGCTGTGATTGGGTGCAGTGACACAGCTGTCACTCAGCGTGGTGGGCGTGTGTTACTGCAACCAATCACAGGCGCCTGTGGGCAGGTAAAGCAGGGAATACGAGATTGATTAATGAGCGGCCGGCTTTTTCAAAATAGTAAAAGCTGCCGGAGCTTTTATAACAGCAGTGCAGCGCCGCGCCGGAGATCGGGAAACGGTAAGTATGAGAGAGGGGGGGAACTGACCGACAGACAGCGAGAGGGACAGATAAGACAGAGAGACCGACCGACAGACATAGAGAGAGACCGACTGACCGATAGACTGAGGGAGAGAACGAAACAGAAAAAGAAAAAAGACCGACATCACATGAAAAAGCACAAAATGTACAGGGAACAAACAGAGATGCGTCCGTGTCACGCGGACATGCGCACAGACCCATTGACTTTCATTGGGTCCGTGCTGCGTGTTACATGCTAAAAGCGGACATGCTTCTGTGCAAAACGGAGACACAAACGTAGCACGCACACGGACCCACGGACCTTAATGAAAAACGCACATGTGTCCTCAAACATTAAATAACATTGGTGCACGTTTGGCCGTGTCTCCGGTATATACGGAAACGGACCAAACACGCACGTTTTCTACGGATGTGTGTTGCAGACCTTAATATAATTATATACCATTTTTATTGGATTTTATTATTGATCCTCTGTTGTTTTTTTCCTAAATCAAAATTTGAATGCCTGTCTAGTAAACATTTTTACTTTTATTGCTTTTTTTCACTTGTTTAACTACTTTTTGGATCCCCATTTGATCATAGTTAATTACATTACTATCAGTTTTCAGAGTAACATTGGGGTTGTCAATATAGTTTTGATGGTATAGGGTGAGGTTATTATGGGAGCCTTTGGTGGTTCAGTTATGTCTTGCAAGTAATGGAAATGTGAAATTTGTCAGACCTCTGGAGGTTAATATTGGTGTTAGGCACTGCGTTCTCACCCCTGCTCAATACTCCATCTAGCATCTGGGTGCTGAAGCATCATTCTCCTCCTAACAGAGGCTCCACTGACTTTTTTTGATTTGCATACTTCCCAGGGGGCAATGCACCTAAGATTTCACAGTGTTGAGCGCCTTTGCTGGCTGCTGGCAGTATTTTCTCTGGCTGGTCTCCCCGAGATCAGTGAGTGATTGTTTTGTCTTGCTGGTCTACTAGGCATTGCTCCCACCTAGCCAGAATCCTGCTCCACACTGATCAGGGGCAATACCCCAAAAAAGCTGTCTGTGGATGGATACCTGGTCTTGGTATTTCCCTTGTCATATCTTTAAACTCGTCAAAGAGTTGGATATTGACTAAAGGGGCCACTTAATATGGTGGTTATGGTGGTCTCCTAAAAAGAGCCACTCCTTAGCTAGGTCCTTCCCGGAGGGATATCTGGATATTTTCTGTGTCGAGACACCTAACAGAGGCTCCACTGACTTTTTTCATTCTAATTTTTTGACATTAATTGGAAAATGCTGTTTGAGGATGCCATCAAGGAAAGAGCAGAAGATCTGGAGTTACTGGGTGATTGGAGTTGTAATGGAGGCATGTTACTTTCATCTCCACTAATCAGAGGAGAAGGAAGTATTTTAAAAGTTTAAACTGTGTTATGTGTTATGTGTAGTGATGAGCGAGTATGCTTGTTACTACTCGGTACTCTCACGAGTATCACTGTACTCGGGCTACTCGGCGGGTACCGAGTAATTTCGCGATACTCGTGCTGTACTCGTGGTCTTCATCCCTGCATGTTGGCGCTCTTTTGAGAGCCAGCCCTCATGCAGGGATTGTCTGGCATACCACTGCAATGTCACAGCCCTGTTAGTTGTGGAATTGCAGTGATTGGCCGGCCCGCACAGTGTGACTGAGCCTTTATACCGGCGGGCGCGCTGTGCTCTGCACACAGCCATATCATATTCCCTGCTTTCCGTGCCCACAGGCGCCTATGATTGGTTGCAGTGAGACACGCCCCCACGCTGAGTGACAGGTGTCTCACTGCACCCAATCACAGCAGCCGGTGGGTGTGTCTATACTGTGCAGTAAAATAAATAAATAATTAAAAAAACCGGCGTGCGGTCCCCCCAATTTTAATACCAGCCAGATAAAGCCATACAGCTGAAGGCTAGTATTCTCAGGATGGGGAGCCCCACGTTATGAGGAGCCCCCCAGCCTAACAATATCAGTCAGCAGCCGCCCAGAATTGCCGCATACATTAGATGCGACAGTTCTGGGACTGTACCCGGCTCTTCCCGATTTACCCTAGTGCCTTGGCAAATCGGGGTAATAATGAGTTAATGGCAGCCCATAGCTGCCACTAAATCCTAGATTAATCATGTCAGGCGTCTCCCCGAGATACCTTCCATGATTAATCTGTAAATTACAGTTAAAAAACACACACACCCGAAAAATCCTTTATTAGAAATAAAAAACAATAACAAAATCCATCATCACCAATTTTTTAACCCCGACCAAGCCCTCCATGTCCAGCGTAATCCACGGACCTCCAGCGTCGCGTCCAGCTCTGCTGCATGCAGGTGACAGGAGCTGCAGAATACACCGCTGCTCCTGTCAGCTTCACACAGCAACTGAGGTGAGTATCGCGATCAGCTGCTGTCAGTCAGGTAACTCACGGCCACCGCTGGCGTTCGCCGTGATTAACCTCAGTGACAGCTCAGCTGATCGCGATACTCACCTCAGTTGCTGCGTGGAGCTGACCGGTGCAGCGGTGAGTAGCACAATCAGCTGAGCTGTCACTGAGGTTACTCGCGGCCACCGCTGCATCCACCGCTGGATCAAGGTAACCTCAGTGACAGCTCAGCTGATCGCGCGGCTGTCTTCAGTTGCTGTGTTAAGCTGACAGGAGCGGTTGTGTATTCTGCAGCTCCTGTCACCTTCATGCAGCACAGCTGGATGCGACGCTGGAGGACTGTGGATTACGCCGGACATGGAGGGTTTGTCGGGGTTAATAAATTGGTGATGAGGGACTTTGTTAGTGTTTTTTATTTCTAATAAAGGATTTTTCGGGTGTGTGTTTTTTAACTGTAATTTACAGATTAATCATGGAAGGTATCTCGGGGAGATGCCTGACATGATTAATCTAGGATTTAGTGGCAGCTATGGGCTGCCATTAACTCCTTATTACCCCGATTTGCCAACGCACTAGGGTAAATCGGGAAGAGCCGGGTACAGTCCCAGAACTGTCGCATCTAATGTATGCAGCAATTCTGGGCGGCTGCTGACTGATATTGTTAGGCTGGGGGGCTCCCCATAACGTGGAGCTCCCCATCCTGAGAATACCAGCCTTCAGCCGTATGGCTTTATCTGGCTGGTATTAAAATTGGGGGGACCCCACACCGTTTTTTTTAATTATTTAATTCACTGCACAGTATACACACACCCACCGGCTGCTGAGTTTGGGTGCAGTGAGACACCTGTCACTCAGCGTGGGGGCGTGTCTCACTGCAACCAATCATAGGCGCCGAAAAGCAGGAAAGCAGGGAATACGAGATTGATTAATGAGCGGCCAGCTTTTTCAAAAGAGGAAAAGCCGTCGGAGATTAGTGAACAGCTGTGCAGCGCCGCGGCAGTGATCGGGGGACTGTGAGAGGGGGACAGACAAGACAGAGAGAGACAAACAGAGCGAGACCGACCGACGGGAGATAGAATGAAAAAAAAAATGACCGATATCGCTAGTAAAAAGCACAAAACGTGCGTTTTGGACATCGGAGTGCCACACAATGTTTTTACGTAAAATCTTTCATGTAATAATCTCAAAAAGTAACATACACCAGCTCTATCTCACTATTGGGTATGTGCCCTTAACATTTCCGCCATGAAAATTCATTTTGGTGTCATTTTGGAAGGTTTTCTGGTGAGTCCGTAAAAATGCCGTAAAACTCGGACAAAATTGTTCACAGCTGTGACTTTTGAGTGATAAATGCTTCAAGGGGTCTTCCCCATGCTGTTGCCATGTCATTTGAGCACTCTTCTGAGACTTTTGTGACATTTTTAGGGTTTCTACATGCTGCCGGGGGTCATTTCAGAAAAATACTCGGGTCTCCCATAGGATAACATTGGGCTCGGTGCTCGGACCGAGTACACGAGTATCTTGGGATGCTCGGCCCGAGCTTTTTGGTACTCGCTCATCACTAGTTATGTGCAGACCTGCAAATCATTGGATCTGTTACTATGTTCAGTTCTATGCTGGTGGAACCAGTTCTCTAAGTGTGAGAGCTTGTGAGTTCTCGTCGAATGCTTGAGCTGGAAGTACCATATTTTTAATATTTTTCGAGAAAGGGAAAAAACATTCAATCAGCTTATAGACAGCACCCATGCTCATTTTTCTCCCAGCCATGATGCTGCCGTGTGTCCTTCAGAGTGAAGAATGTTTTGGTCACTGTCAAGTTCTAGGATGTAACAGTTAGATGGAGCTCCTGACTTACTAAACCATCTGAGTCAGTAAAGACCGCTTTACACGCAGCGACATCGCTAGCGATGTAACTAGCGATTGCACCCGCCCCCGTCGTGCGTGCTTCATGGGCAAATCGCTGCCCGTGGCGAACAATATCGCTAGTACGCATCACACGCACATACCTTCCTAACGATGTCACTGTGGCCGGCGAACAATCTCTTTTTTAAGGGGGAGGTTTGTGCGGTGTCACAGCGACGTCACACAGCGGGCTACCAACAGAAGGGGAGGGGTGGAGAGCAGCTGCATTAACGTCACTCCCACCTCGTTGCTGTTGTGCGCAGGAACGCTGTTGTTCGTCATTCCCGGGGTATCACATGTAGCGATATGTGATGCCTCAGGAACGACGAACAACCTGCGTCCCAAACGAGCCACGATATTTGGGAAAGGAACGACGTGTCAACAATCAACGATTTTTGCCATTTTTCAGATTGCTAGCGGTCGCTCGTACGTGTCACACACAACACCGTCGCTAACAACGCCGGATGTGCGTCATGAATTCCGTGACGCGTGATATCTCGTTAGCGATGTCGTTGTGTGTAACAGGGCCTTAAGTAAGCCAAATTCCCCACCAACTATCCCCTTTGTCATGTAGTTTCAGACAGTGTTCAGCCATGTTAGATTTGTGTAAAGTAAAACTCCTGAACAAATAATCTTGCAGTTCAACTTGCATTTACCATCTTCTACTTTCAGAGATTTCCTGCCTTTTTAAATTGTAGTCTTATTAAATTTCAATTTCATGCCTATTTAGTATCAAAATTGTTCTGAAGCAAAATACTTTCCTAAAGCAGAAGGGAAATTATATTCACAAACGTTATTTCTTATCTTCGGCAAACTGAAATGTTTTCAGACTAATTTCAGTTTTCGGCTACATAGAAATTGTTTCAAAAGAAAAGCATTTAGAGAATGTGGCGTTCAGGCGATGAACCAGAATAAGCTGCAGAATAAATGCATTTTATTTTCAAACAATCAAGATTATCACAATAACCTTCTATTGATTGAAGAGAGGATGTTCTAATGTTTTGTACAACAGTAAAGTACACATAGAGATAGAGAAATCAGCATAATCTGGCAGAGATGTCACTGGGTCAAATCTGTGTATCTTTCTACTTAGTCTGTGACTAAACTCATTACTTAGATGTGATTTTCATAAGCTCTGAAATAAAATGATAAATAAAATAGAGAAACATAAAATTACTCATACTGACTGGTAGAATTGCAGGTAGAGTGAGAAAGAGAAGTAAGTTCCTCTGATTGGGACATAGTTTAAAGGGAGTAAGTTCGCAGGATCAGCCCTCCTAGGCCATTTATATGGGCATGTAGGTCATAGGAAGCTGAATAACATGATGTCTGGATATCAGAGATGTCTTATTTGTCACGCTCCCCGGGTCCCGACGTCGTTTCTCACTCACCGCTCCTGTCCCCTGGTCTCCTGCCTCCAGCCACACGTCCTCCTCGGCACCGCTCCCTGCTCTGGCCTCCGGCACCCGGGCGTCACGCATGTGCATTAGGGCTTGCGCGCGGTCACTGACTTCCTCTTAAAGGCCCTGCACTCCCTAACAGGATATTGCATCAGTCAGGGTCAGGTATATTAGGAGCTCCCTGCCTGGAGGGCGTCGCCTGTTCGTCAAGTTCTGCAAGCTAGGAGTCCAGGTCCCCATGTGCCTTGCCTGTGCTAACTCTGTCTCTTTCGTAGAGTCTGCTCTGCCTCCGTAACCGGCTCCTGAATCCGGGTTTGCCAAGAGGTCCTCCGGTGTCCGTCAGCGGGGAATCCCACCACCGTTACGTCTGCCTGTGTCTGTCTGTGATCCCCGGCTTCACCCGGCTGCCTCCCCGTCACATCCAGCTAACCCGGATCCCGTCTGAGCTTCCTAACCAGCACCCGTACCGGACTCCCTTAATTGTCTCCAAGAACTCTGTGGCTCTAAAGACTCCGTTCTACCCGTTCCCTGAGGGACGCTATCCCTGTCCCGCTAGTACTCCGGCTACCGTGTACCTAGGCCCTCTGGTGGGGTGACCGGACAGTCCCTGAATAGGGGTTAGCTCCAGGTTGCCTCACTGGGGGAGTCTGGTGCACGGCCCAGAGGATCCACCATCACCCG
Organism: Anomaloglossus baeobatrachus; assembly: GCF_048569485.1. Lineage (NCBI taxonomy): Eukaryota > Metazoa > Chordata > Amphibia > Anura > Aromobatidae > Anomaloglossus > Anomaloglossus baeobatrachus. The sequence goes on from NC_134360.1 coordinate 149,034,481, forward strand.
GACCTAACATTATTCCAGAGTAATCCATGTCTATCTTCTATGTCAATTAGTTATGGGCCATGGTTGAGACATTGGTCTCCTGGAGAATTTGCCTCCAAAGTTTTTAATTAAAAGGTGTTAACAGTGTGATGTGTAATGGCTGCTCTCTGCGCTCCTGATCTCACTGCAGAGCTGTGTGTGACTATAAGGCCGGGGCCACACAGGGACCAATGCAATCGTCGCATGACACTCGGCTCGTGCTGGCAGTACAGCAGAGCCGAGTGTCATGCGAGTATCACTGCGACTGAGGTCCGATCATGCGAACAGACTTCAGCTGCGGGGGACAGGCCAGCACTGAGGAGGGGCAGGCCGGCACTGAGGAAGGCCGGGCTGGCACGGAGGAGGAGAGTGAGGGATTTATCTCCCTCTCTCCTCCATAGCCGGCCATTGCCATTCTCGCCCTGCACTCGTGGTACACTGGTGTACTTCGAGTGCAGTGTGATTTTCTTCTCACACCATAGACTTCAATGGATGTGAGAGAAAGAGTCTCACATTACAATTGTATCATGGTGCGACTGTTTTCTCGGTCTGATTGGAGCCGAGAAAATAATTGCTCATGAGTACTGGCACATAGGCTAATATTGGTCCGAGTGGAATGCAAAGTTTTATCATACTCCACTTGGTCCGATTTTCATACTGTGTGTCTTAGGCCTAACTGACAAAGTTGCAGGTTCCTCTCAGCCTCCATCTCCCAGGCAGACAGTGTGGTAATACAGCAGAGTTGAGGAACCTGCAGCAAATGGTTTTGTAAGAAGACAAGTTCAATTCTACTGTTCTGTGCCAGTTACTTGTCTCACACTTGCAATGTCCCCTTTTATTAAAAATAAGTGTAGCGCCCCACGGGGCAGGTGTTTTAACCTACTCGTTGCGAGGGTGCAGATCCTCTGCGCTGTCACGGGGTTGCATAGCTCGGTTCCATTGCCCCGAGGCATACAGGAAGGAGGATTGGAGGGAGGCAGGGAGGATGGAGGTAGTGGTCAGGGGTTTAGGAATGTCTTTTAGGATCGTGACACCACCTGTAGTGCGCGGTCAGGGATAGGGGTAAGTCTTTTGCTTCGGGATGGCTGGCTTCCCTGTCTGCCCCACTACAACCCCCTGTGAGTAAGCACCTGCTGTTGTTTGTGTGTGGTTTGTGAAGGCACCGGCAGGTTAACCCCCTCCTGACCCGGGATAGATATTACCCCTGAAAAGTGGTGTAATACCCTGTGGCACTTGAAGCCCAGGGGCGTCACATAAGCATGTAGGCAGAATCGCATACAAATTAGAGTCCGGCCTATAGCATTGAACAGCTCATTTACATATAAGAAAGATATGCATTTCACTAAAATAAGATATCGGAGTGCAGATAACAAGGTATTAGGCTAGGTTCACACACTGCGTTTTTGTGCGTTTTTTGAGGCAAAAAACGCACAAAAACGCACCCGCGGCAAAAAACCGTGGCAAAAACGCATGCGTTTTTACTGCAATTTAGTGCGTTTTTTGCTGCGGTTTTGTTCACTGCGTTTTATACGTTTTTTATCAGTGAACAATGCCATTAAAGATTGGTGAAAAAAAAAAGGTCTGATGTCATTTCCACAAGGCTCCGCATGCTCCATACAGGACTGTATGCTGGAGGGAGAGGCAGGGGGAGCAGAACTACAAGGCTCAGCATACTCCATCCAATAGTGTATGCAGGAGAGCAGACAGCAGCTGCAGAACTACAAGGCTCAGCATCCTACATCCAATAGTGTATGCAGGAGAGCAGACAGCAGCTGCAGAGCTACAAGGCCCACCATCCTCCATCCAGGACTGTATGCAGGAGTTTTTTGCCCCCCAAAAAAATGACGTGGGCTTCGCCATATTTTTGTATGCTAGCCAGGTACAGCAAGCAGGTACGGGCTGCCCCCAACCCCCAGCTGCCTATATGTACACTAGGGTGACCACAAAAAATCGATAAAAACAGATTTCCTAAGACAAAATCCAAACACCTGGCCTCAAAATAATGACTTGAGGATTGAAAATTGTCAAAACATTAAAAGTAGTTAATGATATGGCTGAGCGTGGTGTTAAATTAATAACCGACTTTAACGACCTTCTGACAAAAGATGAAGAACAAAAGCAATATGTCCTGTAAGTTGTAAGCAAATGCCGAGCATTATATTCTGACGTTTCAAAAACTACTTTAACAAAAGCTCTAGAATAGATTAGATAACTATGTAAAATTATCAACTCATGTAGGTACTACGTCTGTATCTTTTCTGTGTCTGTTTTGTATGTATTATATATATCATTTTTATATTTTAAAATAAAAAATGTCATTAGACTTATCAGTATTACTTGTTTTTTTGTTATATTTCTACTTTAAACTCAAAAATATACCAAAAAAAAAATAATTTATCACTTAATAACAAAATATACGAAGTATGCTCCTAGTGGTACCAGTTCCCGTTCTTGGGGCTAAAAGCTGTTGTAACTCAGTTTGACTTAAAATAACAACAATTACGTATAAAATATAAATGTTGAAGAACAACATTAGCTTTCTTTATTAAGCTTGTTTTTATTATTTACCATTCTTAAGTTATGGCTCCATATGTCAGCTTTTTGGCCAAAAATTTGGATTTTTTCAAAATTTGAGCAACGAGCGGCACGGGTTAATGTCGTTTGATCGAGCTTAAATTTTGGCTATCTCAATATCTGGAAAGGGGAATCGTTTTGTGGGGTCCAGACGAACAAGATTCCGACATTTTTTCCCCCCATATGAGATCCGGTCACCCTAATGTACACAGCTGGGAACCAAAAATATAGGGAAGCCCTTTTTTTATTATTTCATGAATTTAAAAAAAAAAAATGACGTGGGTTTGCCCAATTTTTGAGTCCAGCCAGGTACAACCCCCGCTGCGAATTGCAGTCCGCAGCCACCCCAGAAAATGGCGCTTTCATAGAAGCGCCATCTTCTGGCGCTGTACCCAACTCTTCCAGCTGCCCTGGTGACGGGTGGCTCGCTGGGTAATAATGGGGTTAGGGCTAGCTGTATATTATCAGCTGTCCCTAAGCCCGAAATTCATGGTGTCACGCCAATATTAGACATGGCCACCATGAATTTATAGTAAAGATAAAAAAACACAACACACAGAAAAATATTTTTATTAGAAATAAAACACAACACAATTAGTGACTCCATCTTTATTGAAATAAAGAACCCCCCCCCACACACACACAAACTCTGCAGTAATCGTGGGTCAAGGGTCCTGCGCCGTCCAATCCGGATCCAATATCATCTGATCGGTTTGCTGGAAGGCAAAGCGATCAGATGATGTGTCAGGATCAAGGATGTGAATCACATCACACATCGGCTAATTGTAGAAAAGCCGTTTATACAATCAGCTGATGCATCAGTGCAAAAAAAAAAAAAAACCTCACTTATGTGCTGATTAGCGGCAGCTCCTGGAGCGGAGTCTGATCCCGTCCGATCGCTGCAGGAGCTGCCGGTAATCAGTGATGAAGTCTCCTGACGGCATCCGCTGATAGGTTAAGCTGGCCAGGCACCGGCGTCACTGCGAGACTTACGATCAGCTGATGCGTCAGGTGACCGCATCAGGAAATCCACCGCCAGGTCCTGCAGCCATCGGACGTCCCTGGGAGCACACACCCAGAGTGGCGGTACCGGGAGAGGAGCTGGGAGCGGACATAGCACCGGGAGTCTACAGACAGGTGAGTATGACATTTTTTTTTCTACTGTTCACTTTTGTTTTCGCAGCTGCTTCCACCTTCCGCCCAGACATGGCGCCGCACGGCAGCAGACATGCATAGGCTGGAGGTGGAAGCGGCGGTGACGGTACCGGGAGGATTCACACTTCTGTATTTACTGACAGAAGGAATCCTCTTCCTTTACATGTCACTTTACTACCCACCCCTTGTGTTTATAACTGCGTTTTTAGTCATAGAAACGCACTAAAATGCAGCTATATTTACAATTTGCGTTTTTCATTGCGTTTTTGAACATCTCATTGAACTCAATGGGTGGAAAACACAGTGAAAAATGCAAAAATAATTGACATGCTGCGTTTTTGTGGGCACCACAAAAACGCAGCTAAAAAAAACGCTGTGTGCAGACAGCAAAAATGAAAACTCATAGACTTTGCTGGGAAAGCAATGTCACAGCGTTTTCTGAGCAAAAACGCACCCGAAAAACGCAGCGAAAAATGCACTGTGTGAACTTACCCTTATTTTATTCACATTCCTATGATTATCATGCCCATATACACAACTTAGGAGGATTGATCTCACCTACATGTTCAGTTAAGATAATCAATTTAAATTTCAATATTTTAATAATGGATTGCATGTTAAACAAGGGCTTCAAAACACTAACAATAAAAACTACAGCTTGTTTTGGTAAAAAAAAGAAAAGTCCTCACAAAGCTGTTAAACTAAAAAAAGAAATGTAAATGTTATGGCTCTCAGTACATCACGCCTAAAGGGCATAGATGAAATTTCTTTAGAAAGTGGTTTTCTTGTGTTAAAGTAGTAAAACATATAAAAAATATAATCATACAGACTGATATGATAAAACCAGGACATTATTTATCGTGCTTATTTAACACTTTAAAAAAATAATAAAAAATAGCATAGAAGTGATAAAAAGCTGTTTGTACTAAAAGCTACTGCTTGACAAGCAAAAAAAAAAAATAAATACACAGTTCTCGCTACAGGAAATAAATAATTTATGTATCTTAGATTATGGAGACCAGAAACAAATTGATGTTGTTAAAAAAAAGTGTGTGCAAAAGTAATGAAATATAAAAAATATACACAGTACATTTGGTATTGTTATCATATTGATTGTCAGAATGAAGTGAACATGTCAATCCTACTGAATATCAATCATACGACTGAATAAAGTTATCCTGTCAATTATAATAAAAATATAGAATTTAATTTTGTTATTTATTTTTTTTTATTTTTTTTTTTTTGGGGGGGGGGTCATTCAACATCCAAATAATTTTACTAAAAAATTATAAAAAAAAATGTTTATGACAAACTGATATTAATGAAAAATATATGTTTTTGTGCAAAACTTGAACCTTCAGACAGCTCCTTTTTCAGAATTATGTAACACTTATCTCTTAGCTCTCAGAATATGCATATTAGTATTTTTTCATTATATATACACAGGAGATCAAAATTAGAGAACAATGTATAATCACTTGCTTTTTTCCAGAAATAATGTAATCTACATTGATCAACATTTGAAGGTTTTGTGTGAGGGGTGCGCCATGCCACTAGAACAGTGTTTTCCAAAAGATCCAAAGTTTATCAACATTAAACCTTAATTTTGCCCAAAATCTGATGATCATAATTAGAGAACAACAATGACTGTAGCACAGAGAAAGATTCTAACTACATTTTCTGAAGGTAACAACAGTCACCAATCAGTAGGAAGTGTACAGGTCAATGCATTGAATGACTTCAGCACATCTGCGATCACAATACATCACTAGTCTCTCTGGCTCTAGTGGGATTTTTGGCAACTCTTCTTCCAGTCTCTTCCACTATTCTTTGTCTGTTGTGGGTTTCTTGGCTATAACTTCGTCAACAAGGATTTTCCAGAGGTTTTCTATTGAGTTTAGATCAGGACTCTGGGCTGGCCATTTCATTGTTTCAATGTGTCCTGTTTCAAGGAACTGCTTTACCCATTTTGCTGTGTGATAGGGGGTAATGTCCTGCATTACCATTGGTGGCTGATGGAGTGATGAATGCAAGTAAAGAACCATGTGTTGTTGAAGAAGGTTCTGATACACACTTGCATTCACTCTGCCATGTACCTGTCTGAGAGGTCCGACTCCTGCTGCAGAAAATATTCCCCAAACCATGACACATCCTTCATCATCTTTTACTGACTTCTTAATACACTTTAGGTCCAGTCTTTCCCCAGTTTGTTGATGAACATAATGTTTCCCATCAGACCCAAATAAATTGAACTTTCATCACCAAAAATGAACAGTGGACCACTCCTCCTCTTTCCACACAACATGCTCCTCACCAAAAATAAGTCCAGCCTTTTGATTCTTTCTGCTAATGAGAGGTTTGGTCACTGCAGAGTGGGCTTTCAGTCCAAATGTCCTTAAACATCGTGACACTGTATGACGAGACACAACCTTACCCTAATCAGTGCTGAACTGGTGAGCAAATCCAGCTGTAGTGTGGAAATGATTACCCATGGAGATTCTCTGCATTATCCTGACCTCTCTTGCATTTGTCTTTCAAGGGTGACCAGCCTTCTTGGGGGACTTGAAAGAGTTTGTGATGTTGAAAAGATGCAATAGTCTCAAAATCACAGTTTGTAACGACCAACTTCTCTTGCTATGGCTGAGCCTTTGGCCTTAATCTGGACAACCTACTGCCAGAGGGTTTCAGTCACTTTGGAATTAAACACCATTTTTGAAAAGTCAGTACAAACTGTAAAGTTAGGCTGCCAATTACGTAGGGTTTGTCAGATAATTAAGGAAATTAGCACTAGCTGCCAGATTAACACCAATCTGTGTTCTCTAGTTTTGATCAGTTTTCTTTTTCATTTATCTCATTTACATTTTTATCATGTGCTTTTGATTTCAATATATGAAATAAGCTTAAAATACTGCAAGTTTAGGATAATCACATAGGACGACACAATGACCGCACCATTTAGGAAATTGTGTGTTGTTCTCTAATTTTGATCTCTAGTGTAGTACATGTATTGCTCAAAAGTAATAAAAAATATATAAATTTGGTATGATTACAATTTTAATGTTCCACAAAATAAAGTTCATACTTTAATTGTGCAGCACATTTACAGAGTGAAATGTCAAAAAACAACAAAATAATTATTTTTTGTTTTCTGTTATTCCATTTAAAAAGTTAATGCAAGTTAGATAAATTATTGACACTAAGATAAAACTCAAGAAAAAACCCCCACAAAACATGGTTGAGATCTGCTAATGGGTTACTTCTGCTGCCAGGGCCTATTGAAATCTCTAGTCATTTAAAATGTAGTAATTAGCTAATCTTTTGAATTTATAATTCGTCAGATCTATCAAATAATCCAAATAAATTACATTTACAATGAAACAATTTGTAATGAATCAAAATTACAATAAAGCCTCTAGATGCCCTGAAAAGATTTGATACTCTGAGATTTTCAAGTACTGTATAAAAACTCTTTCAAACTTTTTAAAGGGAATCTGTCATCAGGTTTTTACTATGTAAGTTAAAGCCAGTATGCTGCATGGGTTAACACAGAAAATTTAGGAATGCCTGTCTTGTCAAGGTCCAATATGTTGTTTGCTGCTATGTTTGATTAAGCAGCAAGACACAAGCAGAACTTATCATTTCTCGGACTACAAAGTCACACACACAGCAGTCCGAAAACGCCCTCTCTTCTGATTGATACCACACTGTCAATGTATATCTATAGAGAACCTAGTGAAGGCGACAGAGTTCTCTCTGTTACATGGCTATATCTTAAAGTTTTGATTTTGTCATAACGGCTTCAGCCAGTAATCTCTGTGATACACTGTTGGATTCAGAATTTCCTTGCCTACATTATGTTGCTCTTAGATGAGGCAGCAAAGGTCTACTGACAGATTCCCTTTAAAAGAAATCAGTCATCCGGATTTGCTATGTAATCTGAGAACTCAATAATGTAGTGGCAGAGTCCCTGATTACCGTTATGTGACACACGTTTTGCACGATCCTTGGTGTAGGTGTGTATGTGTGTGCATGTGTCTATGTGTGTGTTCACTGTGTACTGTCAGTGTGCTATCTGTGTGACATCCAGATAGCACACTGACAAAGTGAACTTCTATACTTACCTGTCCATGGTGCTGATGTCTCCGGCGCTGCTGCTGCTTCCGGTCCTCGGTGCAGTGCATATGCAATGAGCATAATGAGTGGGGGTTGTAAGTAAGTGACAGCAGTGCTTGAGACAAGTGAGTATAGAAAACCATTTTATTTCACAAACATGTGGTTTTCTCTGGTACGTGTCACACTGATGTCACACAGATCACATAAGTGTGCGGTCCATGTGACACCCATGCTGTCAGAGAAAAACAGACTAGTTGCGCTAGTGGCCTAATTCTGGAGCTAGCGGGAACAGTCCATGAAGGCTCCGTTCTCCTCAGGTTAATTGCCGGGTTGCCTGAAGCTTCTCCCCGCCCTAGGGTCCGTGTACCCCGCCGTACCTTCAGTCCTGGACCGGTGATAGGACCAGGCTGCTGACCGTCCTCCTTGACAGTTTCAGGCACCTTTCCTCAATTACCTGCGACCGGAGGTCCGACTCCTCTAGGTCCAGACCACCATCTGCAACGTAGATAGCTTCTCCTGGGAGCACTTTTCCCAACCTCTTCCACTCGACTTCACTATTCCACTCTCTACTCTGACACTCCTCACCTCCCCTTCCTGACACCTAGGTGGGCAACCCTATTCCACTCAAGCCGCCCACTGGTGTGTCTGGTGGGTGTGGGGTAGGGCGTACCTAGGATTTGATTTGCTGTTGGGGGCAGCACCACAATATGGGAACCCAGAACCATGAGGGATTCGATTACTGCACTAAGGAGAAAGAGCGTGCAGTACCCTGTGACGACCTGATAGTCAAGGGGCATCACAAATGACCAATTGGAACTGCTGAATAAACATTACCGTTATGTAGGAGAACACAATATAGACTCCGTTTAGAACTGTCAAGAAATAACCGCCATTCTGTTGGACTGTAAGTGATAACATCTAGCTAGCTGAGAAGACTACTGATATCATGACAGAAAACAAATTGTTTGTCTTTGGAAAAAAAAAGTCCACAAAAATGTGTTCATTTGTTTTGCACTACCAAATTTTGAAGACTATAGGATTTTTATTTTTCTGCCCACAGAATCATGTAAGAGCTTGTTTTTTTGTGGGATGAGTTGAAGTTTTTATTGGTATAATTTGGGCCACATAACATTTTTTAATTGTTTTGTATTCTGCTTTTTGTGAGGTAAAATTACGAAACAGCATTTGAGGAATTTTCTTTTACTTTATTCACATGTCGTAAAAGTAATAGGACAGTTATATTCTCAAAGCCAGTATGAATACAGCAATACCAAATTTTTATAGTTTTTTTTTAATGTTTTGACACTTTTACTCCGTAAAAATTATTTTGTGAAAAAAAAAAGATTTTGCATTCCTGCATTCTGGGAGGTATAGTTTTTTTTTGTTTTTTTTTCATTTTTTGGGTGATGGAGCTGTATTATGGCGGGACAAGATTACATTTTCACCAGTAAAATTTTTATTTATACAGTATATGACTTTTTGATCTTTATTTATTCCACTTTTTTTGTCATCCAAATGATGAAAATTTTTTGATAAGTTTTTTATTTATCTTTTTTACACTGTTCACTGAAGGATTTAACTAGTGTGACAGTTTTATAGCTCAGGTTGTTCTGGAAATTGGCATACCAAATATGTGCACTTTTTTATTTTATTTATTGTTTTACATAAATATACATGTTTATTTGAATATTGTTAATGTGACACCCTGGACTAGCCAGGTAGTCACAAACACAACATCTCACACGCCCCCTCCCCTGGTTAGGCAACAACAGTCAAACAAAATCCTTGTTGCCTCCTCCAGGGTCTGATGTCCACACCAGGTGGGGCGGAGCCAGGCGGTTGGCTCCACCCACCAAGGCGTTCAGAGGCCTGGAGGCGGGAAAAAGCAGTTGGTTCAGTTTTGGAGTTGAAAGTGACAGGAGAAAAACTGTAAGTGTCTGGGTCGGAGCCCAGGCACTGTCAGCAAGGTCGGCAGATGGTGGTGGCCGTCTGCAGGAGGTGGTGCAAGTCAGCAGAACCGTAGGACCGGGGACGGGCGGTGGCCCGCCGGTACCGAGCCGGGGAGCAGATCTGTACCAAGCACAAAGTCAGGGCCATCAGACCTCGACCAGGCTAGGAGCCGCCGACAATGGTCAAATCCAATAGTGACCGGGACCCCAGGGGTTCTCTCACACCCAAGACCCGACAGAAAGCAACCGTCCACACAGTGAGGATAAAAAGCCACTGCCATAGGCTAGAGATCCAAGGGCCAGCGCCTGCGGGCAAAACGGGCTCCTTCGGCACATACACGCCGGGGAGCGGACTACCAGTGAGAAACCATCAGAGTCAGTACATACACAATGGTGCAGAGAAAGACAGCCACCATCAACCTGTCCGGGGAGAGGAAAGACACTGCAGCTGGCTGCCGGACCCGTCCATCCAGCCGTTTGGTTTACCAGAGACTCTGTGAATCTGTGCCTGAGTGAGTACAACAGTGCCATCTGGCACCGCACCACGCTGCCCGCAACCATGCACCCCACAGGCAGGCCTTCCTGCCTCCCCGTATCACCATTCGGGCCCCGAGATCACCAATTCCAACCCACGGAGGGGGAACCAACATCCTAGCTGCTCCCTGCCATCGCTCCCGGCATCCCCGTCACCAGCAGCGGTGGTGCCCATTATCACCACGACCCGTGGGTGGCGTCAAGGACTGTCTCCCCAAACAAACCATCCCCATTTCACTTGTGGGTGAGGAGCGCTGCTCGAGTCCCCGGGTCCGGCCCACCACTCAAGCCACCGAGCAGCAGCAGAAGCCCCGGACCCGAGCGCGGCCCCTCCGCCCGCAACATTAATTTTTGGGGGGGGATTTAAAAATTATTTTTACAATTTTTTGTAAACTTTTTTAGTTAATACCTACAGTGCCTACAAGTAGTATTCAACCCCCTGCAGATTTAGCAGGTTTACACATTCGGAATTAACTTGGCATTGTGACATTTGGACTATAGATCAGCCTGGAAGTGTGAAATGCACTGCAGCAAAAAAGAATGTTATTTCTTTTTTTATTTTTTTATTTTTAAATTGTGAAAAGTTTATTCAGAGGGTCATTTATTATTCAACCCCTCAAACCACAAGAATTCTGTTTGATTCCCCTAAAGTATTAAGAAGTATTTCAGGCACAAAGAACAATGAGCCTCACATGTTTGGATTAATTATCTCTTTTTCCAGCCTTTTCTGACTAATTAAGACCCTCCCCAAACTTGTGAACAGCACTCATACTTGGTCAACATGGGAAAGACAAAGGAGCATTCCAAGGCCATCAGAGACAAGATCGTGGAGGGTCACAAGGCTGGCAAGGCGTACAAAACCCTTTCCAAGGAGTTGGGCCTACCTGTCTCTACTGTTGGGAGCATCATCCGGAAGTGAAAGGCTTATGGAACTACAATTAGCCTTCCACGGCCTGGACAGCATTTGAAAGTTTCCACCCGTGCCGAGGCCAGGCTTGTCCAAAGAGTCAAGGCTAACCCAAGGACAACAAGGAAGGAGCTCCGGGAAGATCTCATGGCAGTGGGGACATTGGTTTCAGTCAATACCATAAGTAACGTACTCCACTGCAATGGTCTCCGTTCCAGACGAGCCCGTAAAGTACCTTTACTTTCAAAGCGTCATGTCAAGGCTCGTCTACAGTTTGCTCATGATCACTTGGAGGACTCTGAGACAGACTGGTTCAAGGTTCTCTGGTCTGATGAGACCAAGATCGAGATCTTTGGTGCCAACCTCACACGTGACGTTTGGAGACTGGATGGCACTGCATACGACCCCAAGAATACCATCCCTACAGTCAAGCATGGTGGTGGCAGCATCATGCTGTGGGGCTGTTTCTCAGCCAAGGGGCCTGGCCATCTGGTCCGCATCCATGGGAAGATGGATAGCACGGCCTACCTGTAGATTTTGGCCAAGAACCTCCGCTCCTCCATCAAGGATCTTAAGATGGGTCGTCATTTCATCTTCCAACAAGAGAATGACCCAAAGCACACACCCAAGAAAACCAAGGCCTGGTTCAAGAGGGAAAAAATCAAGGTGTTGCAGTAGCCTAGTCAGTCTCCTGACCTTAACCCAATTGAAAATTTGTGGAAGGAGCTCAAGATTAAAGTCCACATGAGACACCCAAAGAACCTAGATAACTTGGAGAAGATCTGCATGGAGGAGTGGGCCAAGATAACTCCAGAGACCTGTGCCGGCCTGATCAGGTCTTATAAAAGACGATTATTAGCTGTAATTGCAAACAAGGGTTATTCCACAAAATATTAAACCTAGGGGTTGAATAATAATTGACCCACACTTTTATGTTGAAAATTTATTAAAATTTAACTGAGCAACATAACTTGTTGGTTTGTAAGATTTATGCATCTGTTAATAAATCCTGCTCTTGTTTGAAGTTTGCAGGCTCTAACTTATTTGCATCTTATCAAACCTGCTAAATCTGAAGGGGGTTGAATACTACTTGTAGGCACTGTATATGGGATAGTACTTTTTTTCCTCCTGTTTGCAGGCATAATGTATTGCAATGCTCAAGCACCTGCAATACATTATACTGTCAGTTTTACACTGACAAAAGCACCTGGGATCATGCTCCTGGCATGATTCCATATGCTTTCCATAGCTTGGTGACCAGGAGGTTATCATAATGACCTCAGGTTACCATGGCAATGATCAGGTTCTCGTAACCACATTGTGAGTGCACCGATTGGAGGAGAGAGCATCCCTCTCTAAATCCCTTAAATGCTTCGATCAATGTCGTTTGTGGCATTTCGGATGTTTTTAAACATCCATAGACAGTACAGGCACTGTCCATGGCTGTGAAAGCCAGGGCTCGGTTGTTGAGTAATCCAAGTTCCGGCGATCACTTGGGTACAACTCTTGTGCCCCCGCGATTTCCAGGATGTACTGGGTACATCCAAGGTTTGGAAGAACCCAAAAAGCAGAACTTACCCAGTACGACAAAGGTCAGGAGGTTGTTAAACAAAGCGCAGACAAAGTTTGTTTTCTTTCTCTGCAGTAGTATCCTAGCACTCTCTTCTGCTCTCTTATCAGCAGGTTTGAAAGCTTTGTCTTTTTTTGCTTTTTTTTGTAGTCTCTTGTACTCAGTATAAATAGGGTGTAGCCCCCTTCTCAGTGAGCTGGTCATTTCATCTAATGCTTCCCATGTGTGTGTGTCCAGCTGGGACCCAGTCACTCTCAGCCCTTATTCAGATTGATTGATGTCTGTTGATACATGGTGAGGTTTTAATATTTGAGAGTGTAGGTACTGTCCCGATTGGGTACACCTTGTCGCGATGGAATGACTTTAAGCTTTTTTGATCAAAAATAGTGTTTACTAACTCCCCTATGTTCATTTATATGCACAATGCTTTTATTTTAGTTACAGCAGGGTATATGTTCATTTTATTTTCTTCTCTGGTGTTTTATGTCTTATGGCCAGTGTGAACATGAGCTTACAAGCTACAAGTACACCAACTCATACTCCGGCTACTATATTGTTTCTTTGGTATGCTTGGAATGTAGTGCTGTGACTTATCAGCAGGTTTGAAAGCTTTGTCCTTTTAGCTGGGTTCACACTAAACGACAGCGACAACGACGTCGCTGTTACGTCACCATTTTCGGTGACGTAACAGCGACCTTGTAAGTCGCTGTTATGATCGCTGCTTAGCTGTCAAACACAGCAGAAGCAGCGATCATAACGTCGCTGTGCTACATGTGCAGAGAGCAGGGAGCCGCGCTTAGCGCTGGCTCCTTGCTCTCCTACAGTACACATCGGGTTAATTAACCCGATGTGTGCTGCAGCTACATGTCACAGTTCAGAGAGCAGGGAGCCGCGCACACTGAGCGCTGGCTCCTTGCTCTCCTTGCTACAGTATACATCGGGTTAATTACCCGATGCATACTGCAGCCACATGTCACAGTGCAGAGAGCCGGCGCTGGCAGCAAGAGCGGAGGCTGGTAACCAGCGTAAACATCGGGTAACCAGGGAAAGGTCTTCCCTTGGTTACCCGATGTTTACGCTGGTTACAGCTTACCGCAGCTGCCAGTGCCGGCTCCTGATCGCTTCATTTCGTCGCTCTCTCACTGTCACACACAGCGATGTGTGTGTCACAGCGGGAGAGTGACGACCAAAAAATGAAGCTGGACATTCAGCAACGACCGGCGACCTCACAGCAGGGGCCAGGTCGTTGCTGGATGTCACACACAGCGACAGCGACGGGACGTCGCTGCAACGTCACAGAAAATGGTGACGTAGCAGCGACGTCGTTGTCGTTGTCGCTGTGTGTGACACCAGCTTTTCTTTGTCATCTCTCACTGACCTCTAGAACATTTGCTGAAAGTTCCAGGCTGGTGCTTTATCTTACATAACAGACTAGTGGGGTTTCTTATGTTAATGATTAAAACACCAGACTGGAATTTTCATCAAATGTTTTGGAGTTCAGTCAACACACTTTAGGTTTTCATATTAGACATATGATACATTACATACATCACCTCTCTTATAATAGTGTAGTAACTCTCTTTTAGGGACTCTGTGGTATTGACGTCTCTTATTACACAATTATACCGTACGCAATTATCCTGATCCCAATACACTACTCAACACTGAAATTACAGCACCCAAAAGGAAATCTCATGGAATTATGAAAATCACAGGATTGAGAGTCATGTTAAAGATATGCAAATTATAAAAAATGTAACAAAAAAAACCCATCTTCACTTATTTAATATCAAGCATGTGCTATCAACGAGATTATCAATGAATATCTGAGGAATACTTTGCCACACTAAATGTACTTGAGCATGCAAATCATTAAGATCCATTGCTCCCAGCTCCCTTTACAATTGTCAACCAATGACATTCCCGATGTGCTCAATGGGAGACAAGCTGGGAGATGCTACAAGCTATGGTAGCACTTTTGGGCTACAAAGGCTGCAAGCACCATCAACATGGGAACTGTCTTATTGAAAAACCGCACAAGACACTTTCACATTCTCTTCATAGCATTACCAATCTGGTCCCCAGATCAATATCTGGCTATCATTTCATCCAATAAAAAAGTAAGAATCATCACTGAAAAGGTTAGATCTCAATTTGAGCCTCTTGCCCCATGATTGCCATTGAGAGCAATGACATGATGTCAATTGAACACCTGCATCAGGACATCTGGCCCATAGTCAATGTCATGCAGACACCTTCTGATAACTTGTGTAGACAATGTTTGATGCTTTAGGCTTGGTATTAAAGATGAGTGGATCTGGAAAAAAAATATGCAGGAGCCATAAATCAGTTCTCAAAAAGGGCCCTGAAGGTAGAGTTTATAATGAGTGCACCAGAGATACATGTTAATAATTATGTGCAGCAGGTAACCACCAGTGTAAGTGTGACGCCCTGGACTAGCCAGGTAGTCCCAAACACAACATCCCACACACCCCCTCCCCTGGTTAGGCAACTAAAATATAGGTCAGGTAAAGAGAAAACCGGTTTAAATGCCGCGCTAAAAACCACTGATGTTGTAGATGAAAAAGATTTCCTTTATTTCATAATTCTACGCGTTTCAGAGACATCTCCGTCTCCTTCCTCAGGAAAATAAATCATATTTTTATGATTATTATGATTTATTTTCCTGAGGAAGGAGACGGAGATGTCTCTGAAACGCGTAGAATTATGAAATAAAGGAAATCTTTTTCATCTACAACATCAGTGGTTTTTAGCGCGGCATTTAAACCGGTTTTCTCTTTACCTGACCTATATTTTATATACTGCATTCCGGGGCCGCTGCTAAACCACAAAAAGGCACTCACATGCGATCATAAGGAGTTGTGACTTGCACAACCCTACCAGGTGAGTGTACCTCTTTCTGTCTCTCTACCCTCATACCGGGTAAGACCCTATTGCGCTTTTTCCCCCTACAGCTCTACTGGTTAGGCAACAACAGTCAAACAAAGTCCTTTTTGCCTCCTCCAGGGTCTCATGTCCACACCAGGTGGGGCGGAGCCAGGTGGTTGGCCCCACCCACCGAGGAGTTCACAGGCCTGGAGGCAGGAAAAAGCAGTTAGTTCAATTTTGGAGTTGAAAGTGACAGGAGAGAAACTGCCAGTGTCTGGGTAGGAGCCCAGGCACTGTCAGCAAGGTCGGCAGACGGTGGTGGCCGTCTGCAGGAGGTGGTGCAAGTCAGCATAACCGTAGGACCGGGGACGGGCGGTGGCCCGCCGGTACCGAATCGGGGAGCAGATCTGTACCAAGCACAAAGGCAGGGCCATCAGACCCCGACCAGGCTAGGAGCCGCCGACAACGGTCAAGTCCGATAGTGACTGGGACCCCAGGGGTTTCCTCACACCTAAGACCCGACAGAAGGCAACCGTCCACACAGTGAGGATAAAAAGCACCGCCATAAGCTAGAGATCCAAGGGCCAGCGCCTGCGGGCAAAACGGGCTCCTTCGGTACATATACGCCGGGGAGCGGACTACCAGTGGGAAACCATCGGCGTCAATACATTTTACAACGGTGCAGGGAAAGACAGCCACCATCAACCTGTCTGGGGAGAGGAAAAACACTGCAGCCGGCTGCGGGACCCGGGATATCCAGCCATTTGGTTTACCAGAGACTCTGTGAATCTGTGCCTGAGTGAGTACAATAGTGCCATCCGGCACCGCGCCGCGCTGCCCCTGAAACCCTGCACCCCGGCCTTCCTGCCTCCCTGTATCCACCATCCGGGCCCCGGGATCACCAACCCCTACCCACGGAGGGGGAACCAACATCTTAGCTGCTCCCTGCCATCGCTCCCGGGATCCCCGTCACCAGCAGCGGTGGTGCCCATTATCACCACGACTCTTGGGTAGCGTCACAAACTATCTCCCCCAAACAAACCATCCCTTTTCACTCGTGGGCGAGGAGTGCTGCTCGAGTCCCCGGGTCCGGCCCACCGCTCGAGCCACCGAGCAGCAGCAGAAGCCCCGGACCCGAGTGTAGCGAGCGCGGCCCCTCCGCCCGCGACATAAGACACATCTGAGGGCATGAATTGTTGGCCTTTTAGCCTATACTTTTCCATCAAGAAAATATTGGTGACTTGTAGGTAGAAATGGATGACAAGGTGTCTTTTTAATTGTTTTGCAGTGATTGCTGAAGATTCAAAGGGCTGGAATTACTATCATGGTACCATGAATTTAGGAACAGATATTGTCATGGAGTAGCAGACATTAAGATAAAATTCTGTTGTGTGTTGTGGCTGAAGAAAACCTTTACTCAGATTCTAGCTGTTGAAAGGTTGTGAGAGGTTTCAATATTAAGAAGAACTGAGACTACTGATGAAAGGAAAAACCTAGAGAGAAAATGGTGCTGAAAGCCTTCCCACCCTAATGGCTTATGTGCTTCATCTGAGACACTAGGGCAGTTTGGCTTCAAATACTGCACAGTTTATCACAAGTAGTTGTGACACCCTGGACTATCCAGGTCGTCCCAGGTAGTCACACACACAACATCACACCCCTTCCAGTTAGGTAACAGCAGTCAAACACAGAAAACCTTGTCATCATCCTCCAGTTTTGATGTCCACACCAGGGGGGGTGGAGCCAGGTGGTTGGCTCCACCCACCGAGGAGTTCACAGGCCTGGAGGCGGGAACCGAAGAAGTCAAGTTCAAGTAGTTGAGAGAGGAGTTCTGGCAGTGAAGGAGGGAGGTTGTGTCCAGAAGCAGACCTGTGCTCAGGCCTGCCACAGACTGCTCCGGTGGCTGGGTTGGAGCCCAGTCACCACTGGCAAGAAGGCAGACGGTAGTGGCCACCTGTAGGAGACCGGGAATGCGACCGGTGGAACCGTAAGGGACCGGGGCAGGGTAGTGGCCCACCGGAACCGAATCGGGGAGCCAACTGGATAACGGAGCACCAGGCAGGGTACTCAGACCCCGAACTAGGCTATAAGCCACCACCATAGTCAACTCAACTGATTGCGGTCTGGACCTCAGGGGTTCATTCCCACCTAAATCCCGATTGAAGGCAACAGCCCAACCATTCCGGATAAGTGCAATCGCCAAAGGCAAGAGATCCAAAGGGCCAGCGTCTGCGGGCAAACGGGCTCCTATGACACTTATACGCCGGGGAGCGGACTACCAGTGCCCAGGCACAGGAGTCAAGATTCACACACAGGTGCAGGAGAAAGGTGGACATTACCAACCTAACAGGAAAAGCTGCAGCCCCCGTTCATCACTTTGTTTGGTTCATCAGCGACTCCAGTGTCTTGTATCAGAGTGAGTACAGCGGTGCCATCAGGCACCGCACTGCGCTGCACCAGAACACTGCGCCCTGCACCCCGGCACTCACCAACCGGGCCCCGGGACCAACATCCCCTACCCACAGAGGGGTCAACACCTAGCTGCGCCACTACACCGTTCCCGGGAGTCCCCATACCTTCACCGCAGCGGTGGTGTTCATAATCACCACAACCCGTGGGTGGCGTCACAAACTATAATTGCAAAACCAAAGAACCGCATCCCCCGCGCGTAGCGCCAACCCCCCCTTGCAGAGCGACGTGACCCCCAGGTCCGTGAGAGGCTCGAGCCATAACCCGTAGAACACGAGCACGGATCCAAGCGGCTTGGCGGCCACAGCCGAGGCCGCGGGGCGATACATAGTATTTGCACAAAAAAATGTAGACTTTTTTCCCTCTTGTGCCAGAATGGTTGAGGTTTAGAAAGCAGAGTATGCCGTAACCACATTACAGTGATTACTGTTCTGTAACGGTTTAGTACAATACATTGCATCACTTCCTTCGTGGAAATATCAAGATTTTGCCACATCTCGCTTTCACGTTGAAAGGGGCAGAGGAGGGTTGTGAGAGTCCGCTCTGTATGCCGGAATCCAACAACACAGAAGTTCTGGACCAAATTTTTAGAAAGTCAAACCCTTTCAAGCAGCTTAAGGGAAATCATAAGCATGTTTGAAATTACCTTATAACAGTCTGGTGCTGCTCAATCTTATGTAAAATAAAAATGGCAGTGCCAGATGGGTGATAGTTACTTCTTAAAGGGAACCTGTCATGTAAAAAAATGCAAGCATTAGTGATGAGCGAGCATGCTTGTAACTACTCGGTACTCGCACGAGTATCGCTGTACTCGGGCTGCTCGGCGGGGACCGAGTAATCTCGCGATACTCGTGCTGTACTCGTGGTCTTCATTTCTGCATGTTGGCGCTCTTTTGAGAGCCAGCCCTCATGCAGGGATTGGCTGGCAGACCACTGCAATGCCACAGCCCTGTTAGTTGTGGAATTGCAGTGATTGGCCGGCCTGCACAGCGTGACCGAGCCTTTATACCGGCCGGCGCGCTGTGCTCTGCTCACAACTATCCAGACAGTCAGTGCAGGGAGAGTGTCGCTGATTCAGGGAAAGCTTTGCGGCCCTTTATAGTTAGTTCCGGAGCAGGGCTGCAAACAGTGTGACCAGAAGTCCTTCTCAGGACTATTCTAGTTGTATACAGGCAGGCAGGGTATAGCCAGGTCGGAGTACAGTAGCAGAGTCCTTCTCAGGACTATTGTTGCTATATACAGGCAGGGTATAGCCAGGTCGGAATACAGGCTAGTGACCAGAAGAGTCCTTGTCAGGACTATTGTAGCAGTATACAGGCAGGCAGGCAGGCAGGGTATATAGCCATTCCTAGTGGTGACCGTATACCAGCCTTCATCATATCTGAGGCTGGTGTACACAGTCTAAAACAGTCCAGATAGTGTCAGACTTCTCAGTAATTGTCGCTCCTAAAAACCAGTTAGGTTCTTATTGCGTCCGTGCTTGCATTTAAAAACAGCACGTGTGTGTCTGTTGGTGGCAGCGTACAGGTGCGCGTTTTGCACAAACTATTATATAACGCACAAGTCTAGTGTATAATACACGTCAGTCAGCAGTGTCTGATAGTGTCAGACTTCTCAGTAATTGTCGCTCCTAAAAACCAGTTAGGTTCTTATTGCGTCCGTGCTTGCATTTAAAAACAGCACGTGTGTGTCTGTTGGTGGCAGCGTACAGGTGCGCGTTTTGCACAAACTATTATATAACGCACAAGTCTAGTGTATAATACACGTCAGTCAGCAGTGTCTGATAGTGTCAGACTTCTCAGTAATTGTCGCTCCTAAAAACCAGTTAGGTTCTTATTGCGTCCGTGCTTGCATTTAAAAACAGCACGTGTGTGTCTGTCGGTGGCAGCGTACAGGTGCGCGTTTTGCACAAACTATTATATAACGCACAAGTCTAGTGTATAATACACGTCAGTCAGCAGTGTCTGATAGTGTCAGACTTCTCAGTAATTGTCGCTCCTAAAAACCAGTTAGGTTCTTATTGCGTCCGTGGTTGCATTTAAAAACAGCACGTGTGTGTCTGTCGGTGGCAGCGTACAGGTGCGCGTTTTGCACAAACTATTATATAACGCACAAGTCTAGTGTATAATACACGTCAGTCAGCAGTGTCTGATAGTGTCAGACTTCTCAGTAATTGTCGCTCCTAAAAACCAGTTAGGTTCTTATTGCGTCCGTGCTTGCATTTAAAAACAGCACGTGTGTGTCTGTCGGTGGCAGCGTACAGGTGCGCGTTTTGCACAAACTATTATATAACGCACAAGTCTAGTGTATAATACACGTCAGTCAGCAGTGTCTGATAGTGTCAGACTTCTCAGTAATTGTCGCTCCTAAAAACCAGTTAGGTTCTTATTGCGTCCGTGCTTGCATTTAAAAACAGCACGTGTGTGTCTGTCGGTGGCAGCGTACAGGTGCGCGTTTTGCACAAACTATTATATAACGCACAAGTCTAGTGTATAATACACGTCAGTCAGCAGTGTCTGATAGTGTCAGACTTCTCAGTAATTGTCGCTCCTAAAAACCAGTTAGGTTCTTATTGCGTCCGTGCTTGCATTTAAAAACAGCACATGTGTGTCTGTCGGTGGCAGCGTACAGGTGCGCGTTTTGCACAAACTATTATATAACGCACAAGTCTAGTGTATAATACACGTCAGTCAGCAGTGTCTGATAGTGTCAGACTTCTCAGTAATTGTCGCTCCTAAAAACCAGTTAGGTTCTTATTGCGTCCGTGCTTGCATTTAAAAACAGCACGTGTGTGTCTGTCGGTGGCAGCGTACAGGTGCGCGTTTTGCACAAACTATTATATAACACACAAGTCTAGTGTGTAATACACGTCAGTCAGCAGTGTCTGATAGTGTCAGACTTCTCAGTAATTGTCGCTCCTAAAAACCAGTTAGGTTCTTATTGCGTCCGTGCTTGCATTTAAAAACAGCACGTGTGTGTCTGTCGGTGGCAGCGTACAGGTGCGCGTTTTGCACAAACTATTATATAACGCACAAGTCTAGTGTATAATACACGTCAGTCAGCAGTGTCTGATAGTGTCAGACTTCTCAGTAATTGTCGCTCCTAAAAACCAGTTAGGTTCTTATTGCGTCCATGCTTGCATTTAAAAACAGCACGTGTGTGTCTGTCGGTGGCAGCGTCAGGCTCCATATTGTCCCTGGATAGAGACGTGCATGATGGCCTGTAAACATGAAGTGCCCATTGTAAGGAAGTGGGTCTATTGTAGTATAGCCCTTAGGCAGGGCAGCCAAAAATTTGGAGGCTCCACATTGTCCCTGGATAGAGATGTGCATGAGGGCCTCAAAACATTGTTCCCATTGCAAAGGAGCGGGTCTCCTGTCGTTGTAATGCCCATTCAGAAAGAATGGGCGAAAAAATTTACCACTGGGGGTATACCTGAAACAACGGCTTAACTATTGTAACGGTCACCATGATGACGCATGAGGAGAAGGAGGAACAGTCCAGCGATTAGCCAAAGTCCAGAAGTGTGTTACCATGGGTGAGTGGAGGTACATGGCAAATTCCCGTTACAAACTTTAAATTCCGCTGTCATTTGCTGTTGGTGTGTGGTGAAGTCTGGCCAAATCCAACCCTTGTTCATCTTGATCAGAGTCAGCCTGTCAGCATTTACAGTTGACAGGCGGGTGCGTTTATCTGTAATGATTCCACCTGCGGCACTAAAAACACGCTCTGACAAAACGCTAGCGGCAGGGCAGGCCAGGACTTCCAAGGCGTAGAGACTAAGAGCCAATTCATGCCACGTGTCCAGCTTGGATACACATTAATTGTAAGGCACAGAGGAATGTCGGAGTACAGTTGTTTGATCTGCAAGGTACTCCTTGAGCATCTGGCCAAACTTAGGATTTCTTGTGGCACTACCCCTCACCTCAGGGGCTGTGGTATGTGAGGGGCTGAGAAAACTGTCCCACATCTTAAAGACTGTTCCCCTACCTCTGGCGGATTGGACTTGTGCCCCTCTCGGCTGTACGCCTTGGTTGTCCACTGATTCCTGACCTATGCCGCTAGCGTTTTGTGAGGGGAATGCTTTGCCTACTTCCGTGACTATGGCCTTCTGGAACTGCTGCATTTTGCCTGACCTCTCCGCCTCGGGAATAAGAGACATAAAGTTCTCCTTTTAGCGTGGGTCTAACAGTGTTACCAACCAGTAATGATTGTCGGCCAAGATGTTCTTAACGCGAGGGTCACGAGACAGGCAGCTTACCATAAAGTCAGCCATGTGTGCCAGACTCTTAACAGCCATCACTTCAGTATCCTGACCAACACGATGACTGAACATGCTGTCCTCCTCCTCCTCATCATCTACCCTGTCCTCTGGCCAGCCACGCTGAACCGAGGATATGACTGCATGTCATATCCTCAATTTGGCCAGAGAGTTGCTCCATGTCTTCATCCTCCTCCTCGTCATAGTCCTCCACTGCACGTTGTGATGAGACGAGGCTGGGCTGTGTGTTATCACCCACACCCACTACTGTTTCTTGCTCAAACTCATCGCGCTCCGCCTGCAATGCATCATGGTTGTTTTTTGAGCAGAGACCATTTTAGAAGGCAGAGAAGCGGTATGGTGACGCTAATAATGTCGTCATCGCCGCTCACCATCTTGGTGGAGTCCTCAAAGTTTTGGCGGATGGTGCATAGGTCGGACATCCATCTCCACTCCTCAGGTGTTATGTGTGGAGTTTGACCCATTTCCCGACGGCTTAGGTGATGCAGGTACTCAACAACTGCCCTCTTCTGCTCACATATCCTGACCAACTTGTGCAGAGTTGAATTCCAACGCGTGGGGACATCACACACCAGTCTGTGTGCCGGAAGATACAAACGGCGTCTTAAGCCGTCAAGGCCGGCTGAAGCAGTAGGTGACTTTCGAAAATGTGCAGACAGGCGGCGAACTTTTACCAGCAGATCAGACAGCTCTGAGTATGACTTTAGAAACCGCTGAACCACGAGGTTGAGCACATGGGCCACGCATGGAACATGTGTCAGCTGGCCTCGCCTCAAAGCCGCCACCAGGTTCCGGCCATTGTCACACACGACTTTTCCTGGCTTTAGGTTCAGAGTTGTGAGCCAGTGATCTGCCTTCTGTTTCAGAGCTGTCCACACCTCTTCTGCATTGTGGGGTTTGTTGTCACCTATGCAGATTAGCTTCAGCACTGCCTGTTGCCGCTTCGCCGAGGCAGTGCTGCAGTGCTTCTGTGTCGCCCTGGACAAGCCAGGGGCCACAGAGCACAACACTTAAACACCCTCCCTGCAGGCATATCATAGTCAAAACACAAAATCCTTGTTGCCTTCCCCAGGGGCTGTTGTCCACACCAGGGTGTGGAGCCAGGCGGTTGGTCTCCACCCACCGAGGAGGAGGGAAAACACAGGCAGTGAGAGTTAAGCTAAGGAAGTGGAAGGAGGAAAGTAGTAGAGAGGAGAAAAGTGACAGCAAAGAGCCTAAAGTTGGTCCGGGTGTGTGGCCCGGACAGGACAGCAAGGTTGGCAGGATGTGGTGACCGTCTGCAGTGGAGGCCGATTGGAGTCTGCCGTAAGGACCGTGGACGGGTGGTGGCCGTACCGGACCGGTATACAAAGAGAAGCCAGCACCATTGGCGGAGGAGTTTCGGATCCCGGCAAGGCTTGGTGTCGCCGTGAATTTGCCAAATCCGTTAGTGAAGGGGACCTCAGGGTTTCCAAACAGCCAAGTCCAGATAGAAGGCAACCGTCCAACCGTGAAGGGGAGACACCGCCACCGCCAAGGGCAACCGTCTCCCAGGGCCAGCGCCTGTGGGCAAAAGGGGCTCCTCCGGCCCATATCCAGGTCGGGGAGCGGGTTACCGTTGGGAAACCATCACTACCAACACTTAACTTAGGTGCAGGGAGAGACAGTCATCACTAACCTGCAGAGAGGAACAACCGCAGCCGTCCGAGTGACCCGTCCATCCAGCCACTTGTTTTACCGTGAACTGTGTCATCATCATTGGGCTGAGTGAGTACCTCCGTGCCGTGCGGCACAGCGCTGCCCCTGCGACCCTGCACCTCATCAGGCCCCGCAACCCGCCTGTCATTCATCTCTACCCCATCACCAGGCCCCGGGACAACCAACCCCCCTACCCACGGAGGGGAGAAATAACAACAAAGCTGCTCCCTGTCACAGGCTCCCGGGATCCCCGTCCAGAGCAGCGGTGGTGTCCACACAATCACCCCAACCGTGGGTGGCGTCACGGACAATATCCCCAAAACCCAAACCACCCCTTTTCACTCACGGGCGAGTAGCGCCGCTCGAGTCCCCGGGATCCGGCCATCGCTCGAGCCAACGAGCAGCAGCAGCCGTAGAGCAGCGTCAGCCGGACCCGAGCAGTGGGAGAGCGCACCGTCCCCTCCTCCGCCCGCGACACTTCCAGCTTGGGACTGGTGTGGAGGGTAAAGTGGATCAGGATGCGCAGGAGGAGGAGGAGGCTGAGGAGCATGACATTCCGGAGCTGTAGAGTGTGTGTGAAACCCTGACTGAGGTAGGGCCTGCAAAACTTGGTGTGTGAAGGACGTGTTCCGTCCCTCGCTCAGACTGGGTCCCAGCTTGCACAATATTAACCCAGTGTGACGTCAACGAGATGTAGCGGCCTTGCCCACATGCACTTGTCCACGTGTCTGTGGTTAGGTGGACTTTGGCTGAAA
This sequence comes from Anomaloglossus baeobatrachus, assembly GCF_048569485.1. NCBI lineage: Eukaryota > Metazoa > Chordata > Amphibia > Anura > Aromobatidae > Anomaloglossus > Anomaloglossus baeobatrachus. The sequence continues at coordinate 149,059,373 of NC_134360.1, forward strand.
CAGCGTTGTTCAGGGCACGTGTGATGTTTTGTGACACGTGGTTATGCAATGCGGGGACGGCACACCGGGAGAAATAGTGGCGGCTGTGGACCGAGTAACGTGGGACAGCTGCCACCATCAGGTCGCGGAATGCTTCTGTCTCAACCAGCCTAAAAGGCAACATTTCCAGCGCAAGCAGTCGCGAAATGTTAGCATTTAGAACTGTGGCATGTGGGGTGTTGGCAGTGTATTTGCGCCTGCGTTCAAAGGTTTGCTGAATGGATAACTGAACGCTGCGCTGGGACAAGGACGTGCTTGATGATGGTGTTCTTTCTGCGTAGGCAACTGCAGGTGCAGGAGTGGAGGAGGCTTGTTCGCAGGCAGCATGGACAGGGGATTGGCTCGCATGCACAACCAGCGAAGACGTAGCAGTGACATCAGCAAGCACTGCTCCTGGACTCTGTTGTACTTCCCACAAAGTCGGGTGCTTGGCTGACATGTGCCTGATCATGCTGGTGGTGGTCAGGCTGCTAGTTTTGGTACCCCTGCTGATGCTGGCATGGCAGGTGTTGCAAATGGCCTTTTTAGAATCATCTGGAGCCAACTTAAAAAACTGCCAGTGTCAGAGTTCCGGGTTTTCCAGTTTTCTTTTGAAAGAGCTTGCCCTTTGTTAACATGGAGTTTTCTGTTCTGTTGCCCTACTTCCTGTCCATCTGTTTAAAAGCCGCCCCTAAAGCTTAGTCCAGTGCCTGAGTATACTGCTTCCTGTGTGCTCCTGCCCTGCAGCTTTTGGTTCCTGATTGTTATTCGGATCCTCTTGGAAAACAACCGACACCGACTCTGGACTTCATCTGGTATCATCTAGCTGTGCCCGTACTCCGTTTGCCGTCTTTGGTCGGCACTTCTGCCCGGTTCCTTCCGTTTAATACCACTCTGGACTCACATCACGTACGGACATTTTTGGACTTACCTATTGCCCTTTTGTGTCCCGGCTGCTGCGCATTTAGGGCTTCTGGGGTGATTGCCAGACAGTCCCTGTATAGGGGTTCGCTCTTGGTGGTCTCCCTGGGGGAGTCCGGTGCGCGGTCCCGGGAATTCCCTTTCGCTCCGTCCCTGGAAGGTATTTCCTGTATTTATGTTCTACTGTGTTTTTGTTCCGTTTATGTACATATTTGCTGGTTGCATATTATAAACGTCTTGCACCAAGAACTCGTCTCTGGTTGTCATTGCCCTAACGCAATCGAAATCCTCAATACATACAATAGTATTACAGCCAGACTCGGGAAGACCTAACATTTGTACAGGCACCTTGTGTCGTGTTGTTCCGGGGAACAGTTGCCTGACGTCTGCCTGGGGCCACCACTCTGCTTCTTACTGCCTGTTGGGATGCTACGCCTCCCTCCCCCTGTGCACTGCTGTCCTCGCTCTGCATATCCTCCTGCCAGGTTGGGTCAGTTACTGGATCATCCACCACGTTGTCTTCCTCTTCCGCACCCTGCTCCTCCTCCTGACTTCCTGACAATTGTGTCTCATCATCGTCCACCCCTTGTTGAGACACGTTGCCAACTTCGTGAGAACGTGGCTGCTCAAATATTTGGGCATCTGTACATACAATCTCGTCATGGCCCACTTCAACAGGAGCTGGCGAGAGGCCAGAATTTGTGAATGGAAACGTGAACGAACAGCTCTTCCGAGTGTCCAAGTGTGGGATCAGTAATGTCCGTGGACGTGTACTCGGCCTGGTGGTAGGAAGGAGGATCAGGTTCTGAAATGTGCGGTGCAGTATCACGGCTACTGACACTTGACCGTGTGGAAGACAGAGTGTTTGTGGTGGTGCCAATCTGACTGGAAGCATTATCCGCTATCCAACTAACAACCTGTTGACACTGGTCTTGGTTCAAGAGCGGTGTACTGCAGCGGTCCCCAAGAATTTGGGACAGGACGTGCGAGCGACTAGATGTGGCCCTTTGTTGTGGCGAAATTAGAGCTTGCACACAACCTCGGTCTCTGCCTGCACCACCATCACGTCCACTTCCTTGTTCGTTGACAACGCCCTTGCGTATTTTGCAATGCTGTGCTGATGTGTATTCACTAGACTTGTGCGTTGTATCCAAGTTTTTGCAAAACTCACACAAATGCAGTGGAAAGCTGCCACCAACAGGCACACACGTGCGGTTTTTAAATGCAAGCACGGAGGCACTAAGAACCTAACAGGTCTCTATCCAGGGACAACGTGGAGCCTCCCAATTTTTGGCTGCCCTGCCTAAGGGCTATACTACAATAGACCCACTTCCTTCCAATGGGCACTTCAGGTTTACAGGCCCTCATGCACGTCTCTATCCAGGGACAATGTGGAGCCTCCCAATTTTTGGCTGCCCTGCCTAAGGGCTATACTACAATAGACCCACTTCCTTACAATGGGCACTTCAGGTTTACAGGCCCTCATGCACGTCTCTATCCAGGGACAACGTGGAGCCTCCCAATTTTTGGCTGCCCTGCCTAAGGGCTATACTACAATAGACCCACTTCCTTCCAATGGGCACTTCAGGTTTACAGGCCCTCATGCACGTCTCTATCCAGGGACAATGTGGAGCCTCCCAATTTTTGGCTGCCCTGCCTAAGGGCTATACTACAATAGACCCACTTCCTTACAATGGGCACTTCAGGTTTACAGGCCATCATGCACGTCTCTATCCAGGGACAACGTGGAGCCTCCCAATTTTTGGCTGCCCTGCCTAAGGGCTATACTACAATAGACCCACTTCCTTCCAATGGGCACTTCAGGTTTACAGGCCCTCATGCACGTCTGTATGCAGGGGCATTGGTGAACCTCACAATTTTGGACTGCCCTGGCAAAGGAAAATACTACAAAGACTCACTTCCTCAAAATGGGCACATTAGACTCAAGAGGCCTTCATGTACGTCTCTTCTCAGGGACATCGGAGTGCCACACAATGTTTTCACGTAAAATCTTTCATGTATTAATCTCAAAAAGTAACATACACCAGCTCTATCTCACTATTGGGTATGTGCCCTTAACATTTCCGCCATGAAAAATCATTTTGGGGTCATTTTGGAAGGTTTTCTGGTGAGTCCGTAAAAATGGCGTAAAACGCGGACAAAATTGTTCACAGCTGTGACTTTTCAGTGATAAATGCTTCAAGGGGTCTTCCCCATGCTGTTGCCATGTCATTTGAGCACTCTTCTGAGACTTTTGTGACATTTTTAGGGTTTCTCCATGCTGCCGGGGGGTCATTTCACAAAAATACTCGGGTCTCCCATAGGATAACATTGGGCTCGTTGCTCGGGCCGAGTACACGAGTATCTTGGGAGGCTCGGCCCGAGCTTCGAGCACCCGAGCTTTTTAGTACTCGCTCATCACTAGCAAGCATCCTGCAGATATGGGGTTATTCTGCAGGTTAACAGTGGTTGGAAGCTGTGTAGCTGTTGCACTGTAAGCCAGGTTGCCAGGAGGAAATAACTGTATCTGCTAACAGTCAGTGCCGGGGTATGTATACAGCCACTGCTCACAATGCACTGAGCAGTGATTGAAGCTACATTAGCCCTGCTTTTATGACTAAAGGTCCAAGGCTCCTGTGAGGAAAAACATTCATTTATTCCCAACAGTAGGGCTCTCAGTGTGATGGCCACATTGCTTCAGAATGCTATTACCCTGCAGATTAACCCGATATCTTCAAGTTAAGGTTTTTTACATGACAGGCTTCTGTTGAGACGTGCCAATATTCAGGTACAATTATCAAGAATTCTCATTTGAGATCATTTTTAAATTTGCTTAAAAAATGTAATTCTCAGCAGCACATCACTCTCTGTACACAGGAGATACACATAACATGATGCTCTATGTGCATGTAAGGAGGTAAACATACTGCCGTGTTTCCCCCTTGAAGACACGATCGTTGTTGTAATGTCAACATCCACACCTTTAAGCGGGCCCTAAAAATGCATTTCTTTAGACTAGTCTATCGCCTCACTTCCCTCAGCTAATCTAGTCCCATTCTGCCCTTCATAAAATTTACTTCCAATTCTTGTCCCCTGGATCTTCTGGATCCTTCCTCTTCATGTACTTTCTTACACTCTGTATGTATAAATTCTGTCTGATGACCTGTCCATACAGGAGGTTTTGAATTCCCTAATATATTAATGGCCAGACCATATATGACAAGCTTTTCTCCCCCCATTCACCTTTTGTGCCTCCCCTATTCCCTCATAGACCGTAAGCTTACGAGCAGGGCCCTCACTCATCTTGGTATCTGAATTTTGATATTTTGTAATGTCTGATATTGTCTGAATTGTAAAGCGATGTGGAATATGTTAAAGCTATATAAATAAAAATTATTATTATTATTATTATTATTATTAATATTATGTGTAATGTGTCATGTAAATTGTGATATCTGTTAGATTGTTAAGTATGTTGTGCCAGACAATTGGGCAAGATAGGGTTAATGTTTGGGACTATTACAAGGTGGGAGGGGCTAGTGAAGAGATACAGGATGGTTTCCAGTTGGAAATTGAGATAGGGCCCAATGCTACAAAAAATGCACAAGAAAAATATTACTTTCATGGACTGTACTGTGATGCTAAGCTGGCTTATGGTGGACATTGAAGCAGGTGAAGTGGGGAAAATGAAGAGAGTGTGTCTCGAGATGCTTTGTGTTAATGAAACATGAGAAGACATGTGCTCACAATCTTATGTTCACACTTGTTACCAAATTGCTGTTGAATAAAATCACGTTTTAAAGGGAACCTGGTACCGGATGTTCATAATACTCACCTATATATATTATAAATCATCGCACTCTCTGGGATAATCTTGCAAAAGTGTTTACAGTTTATTTATAAATATGTTAAACAAGCCGTAGGTGCCAGCAATACGTGAAAAAGATTTTTGCGACTAATATACAACGTTTCAACCCTTTTTGATAGGGTCTTGCTCACGCTGTCGCTCAGGTGTCAAGTATATGTGACACTTTTATGCCTAAATTCATGTATGGCAGTCAGACTGGGTGTGATGCCCTGGCCTATCAGGTCGTCACAGGGTATTGTGCAATCTACCCTTCTGCACAGTATCCACTCCTCCTTGGTTATGGATCCTGGTCCTTTGGTGTTCCTAACAGCTGAGCCAGTAAAAACCCTAGGAGCACTTTGCACCATTCCCACCAGACACACCATTTGGGGGCCTGAAGGGAATAGGGCCGCCCACATGGGGGGTTCGTAGGGGAAGGTGAGAAAGTGACAGGAGAAGTGGAGAAGAAGTGAGAAAGGAGTGGAAGGAGTAGGAGGTGGAAGGTGACTCTCTGCGAGGGAGAGGTCACTGGTGACAGGTTCCCTTTAACATCTGTGGTTGGCGTATCTACAGTAAATAGGTGCTTACAAAACTGTCCAGTAGCAAAAAAAATGGTAAAAAAAATGTAAATGAAGAGTATTTAGAAAATTGCTTATATCTTTATTTAGGAAGCAAATGAATAATAATTTTAAAAAAAAATCTGTGCGGAGGTGTGCATACCCTTTTGACAATATTACTTTGTGCGTGTGTGAGTGACACTGTATAATTTATTTGTACATTCATGTCTGTACATATTGTATTTTTGTGCATTTTAAAAAATAGAGATTAATTAGTGCATGTAAGAAATTAAATTGTCAGCCCCACTGGAGACGAGAGTGATGTGCATGGTTACAATCTGTTTACAAAGCTGCAGAGTGTGTTTGCACTGTATAAGCAGTGGGAATTAAATAATAATGAAATAGGGAGACTAGAACTGTAGAAAATAGCATTACACGGATTAGCTGCTTTCCAGCTCCAGTAACAAGGGTTCATAAATCCCACGTCCTTCAGCATTGCCTAATCAGCTGCTTGTTTGGTAACCTCGGCTTTATCAGCCAGTCTTCTCATCCCTGAGGCAACACAAAAGTGACAGAATCAGCAGAATGCTTGAAAATGATAAGCAAAGGTTTCCTAACACTTCTCATGCCATCTGCCAAATGTTAGTATATTGTTACGTGAGAGTGTAAAATACATGAACGGAAGCCAATACTTGTTCTTATTCTTAATCCTACTTCTCCTTTGTTCATGGTTTTATTTTATTATTTTACAACCTGCTGGAGACTTGAAGAAAATAATAAGGTGGGAACTTTTAGGAAGAAATGTTTTATATAACAGATTTTTTAGCAACCACTAATATGGTTGGAATACTTACTTCCATGTAGGATTCTGGGATCTGGAGCCATGGATTTAGTGGTCCATAATATATTATGACAGGGCTGTACTGGTCAGCTCAACAGCAACCTTAGGCCGGTGCCAAACACAAACGTGAAAATCACGCACGTGCCGCGAGACATGTATTTTCCTTGTTTGTTGCGTGAGGTAAGTACATGTCTCCGGTGCGTGCGGGCCACGTGTGTTCTCCGTGTGATGTCCGTGATAACACACGGAGAACCAGTAATTTGCATACTCACGCGGTCCTTACTGCAGTCTGTGGTGCTGATCTTCGGTCTCTAGTCCTGCTGACTCCCCGCTGCTGCTGCTTCCGGCCGCAGTGAAGTGAATATTAAATGAGCGGCGGTCGGCAGCAAGTGACAGCAGCGGCAGAAACAGCAGGGCAGGAGAAGGTGAGTAAAGATTTGTTATTTTTTTTCTCTGACATGTGAGTTTTCTCCGGCACATGTCACATGGGACCGCATCCACACTACATCCGTGTGGTACGTGTGCGTTCCGTGTGACACCCGTGATGGTGGTGCAAAATGGACATGTCAGCGTGAGAAACTCACGGACACATGTAATTACGGAACAGACACACGTTCCGTTCAAAAATACTTATGTGTTTCCAATACATTAGGAAAACATTGGTCCACGTGTGTACATGTATCCGGTACGTGGAAAAACTGCCGGAGGTACGAACGTGTGACAGAGGCCTTACACTGCCATTGGCCAATACTGCACTGCTCATTTCAGAATGAAGTCTCTATAACTTTTATTATTTTAATCCCTTTACAACCTTGCACATATATATCTGTCCTAGGTCGTGTCCCCCTGGTAACCACGGGCTCCCACGGTAATACACGCACATGTCTGCTGATCCAGTCATTAAACATGTGTGGTTATCAAATAAGGGTGGATCAGAGATTAACCCGTACCTGCTTATCACTTAGATTGCGCTGTCAATATCTGACAGCATGATTGAATTGGCCGCAGTGGGGATCGCCTCGTTCCTCGCCACAATCAGCAGCCCTGTGATGCGATCATAGGGTGCCAATGTGTAGTCATGGTAGTGCGGGGTCAGCTGATGGCCCCTGATGCTAGCATGACTCACTTCCTACAGAGCGTTGACACTCACAGGAAGGCTGCATTTCTCCTGATCAGAGCGATGCTGCCCTGATCAGCAGAAAAGCACAGGTTATCAGAGATCATTCATAAAGTCCCCTAGAGGGACTAGTAAAATTAATGCAAAAATGCAAAAAAGTTTAAAAAATCGGAAAAAAAAAAAAACTTAAAAGTTGAAATTAACCCCCTTTCACCCCATTGAAAATAAAACAACAAGTAAAATATATACTCATCTTTGTTATCGGCATGTTCAAAGATGCCTGATCTATCAAAATATAAAATCAATTAACCTGATCGCTGCACGGCATGTCAAGAAAAAATTCCAAATGCCAAAATTACGTTTTTTTGGTCACCCCAATATTACATTTAAATGCAATAACAGGCGATTAAAATGTTGCAGCTACACAAAAATAGTATAATTAAAAACATCAGCTTAAGTTTCAAAAAGTTAGCTGTCACTGAGCCCCAGATCCTGAAAAATGAGAGCGCTACGGATCTCAGAAAATGGCGACAAAAGAGCAATTCTTTTTTTTTTTATCAAATTGCTGATTTTTTTCACCCCTAAGATAAAAGTAAACGTATACATGTTTGATGTCTACAAACTCGTACCAACATCATACTGACATGTTAGTTTTACCATATACTGAACAGGAGAAATAAAAGACCCCGAAACAATTGTGCAATTGCACTTTTTTTGCAATTTAACCACACTTAAGAATTGTTTTCCCATTTTCCAGTACACTATTTGGTAAAATTAATGATTTCATTCAAAAGTACAACTCGTTCCACAAAAAAAGAAGCCCTCATATGGCAATATATGGGAAGGTAAAAAGTTATTGCTTTTAGAAAAAGGGAAGGAAAACACAAAATGGAAATTAACAGAATAAAGTTATGGCGTGTTGTATTGTGTTATACTATGGACCATTAAAGAAATAGAAGAAAAATAAGTGGCACTCACTACTGGTGCATTTTTTTGGGCATGATTACTGCAGTTATACAGGGATACAGAATGAAGACACACAGACGGGATACAGCTGTTTCGCATCTACTTACGCTTCATCTGGCACTGACATGAATCCTTTATGCCCTCTTTATTTGTGTTGATTCTCATGATAATTGAGCAATTATAACCCCATAAGATGCATGCAGTTTGGATCACTTTTACGTTCCTCCCTCATATGTCCAATAAACCTGAGAGAGTCTTTCCAAGATTGCATACAACAAGCATTTTCACTGAGGCATTTTTGGAGTTATAGAATGGTTTTTACAATACATCAAAAATTACAATCCAAATAATCACATATACCACATATTAGTTTGAAGTGGAAAAAATGATTTATATTTACTTCATAGCCACCTAATTAAACAAAATTGCTATAATTCCTATATTTTCAATAGTTGCAATGTCTGCATTTAAAATTACCTCTAGTTTGTATCTCTTTAAGAAAATGTGTTCCTTTTTTCCTGTGATTCTGGAATGATTCATCCTTTATCCAGTACATATCTTATACTTTCAGTAAAGGTACCGTCACACTAAGCAACTTACCAGCGATCCCAACAACGATAGGGATCGCTGGTAAGTTGCTAGGAGGTTGCTGGTGAGATGTCACACTGCGACGCTCCAGCGATCCCACCAGCAACCTGACCTGGCAGGGATCACTGGAGCGTGGCTACACGAGTTGCTGGTGAGCTCACCAGCAACCAGTGACCAGCCCCCAGCGCCGCGTGGAAGATGCTGCGCTTGGTAACTAAGGTAAATATCGGTAACCAACCCGATATTTACCTTGGTTACCACTGCACGGAGCTACACGTGCAGAGAGCAGGGAGCAGCGCACACTGCTTAGCGCTGGCTCCTTGCTCTCCTAGTACAGCACACATCGGGTTAATTACCCGATATATGCTGCAGCTAAATGTGCACAGAGCAGGGAGCAGCGCACAATGCTTAGCGCTGGCTCCTTGCTCTCCTAGCTGCAGGACACATCAGGTTAATTAACCCGATGTGTCCTGCAGCTACATGTGCACAGAGCAGGAGCCGGCAGCACAGGCAGTGAGAGAGGCTGGTATCGAAGGTAAATATCGGGTAACCAAGGACAGGGCTTCTTGGTTACCCGATGTTTACATTGGTTACCAGCCTCTGCAGAAGCCGGCTCCTGCTGCCTGCACATTTAGTTGTTGCTGTCTCGCTGTCACACACAGCGATCTGTGCTTCACAGCAGGACAGCAACAACTAAAAAATGGCCCAGGACATTCAGCAACAACCAACGACCTCACAGCAGGGGCCAGGTTGTTGCTGGATGTCACACACAGCAACATCGCTAGCAACGTCACAAAAGTTGTTCGTTAGCAGCGATGTTGCTAGCGATGTTGCTTAGTGTGACGGGGCCTTAACTCTGAAGAAAACAGTTGATTACTTTCCTGCTACGGTTGAAACCAGAAGTTTACATACATTATCTGGGACTCGAGGAATGGGCCCAAACTCCTACCAACTATTGTGAGAAGCTTGTGGAAGGAAATCCAAAATGTTTCCCCCAAGTCATACAGTGAAAGAGCAATGGCACAAATACTAATGAAATATATGTAAACTTTTGACTTTACAGAAATTTATAAAAATGCCTTAAAACATTCTCTCTCTCATTCTGGCATTTGGCAAATATAAATAATTTTGATTCTTAACTGACCTAAAACGGGAAAGAAAAACATGCAGATGTGTCTTTATAGAGAGCGGTGGGAAACTTCTGCTTTCAACTGTATACTATATTTTCTAATTGCTCCTTTTTTAATTTCTCTCATGGGGTCATACTGGAATGATAAGACAAAGCTCTTGTCCTTGTTCTTTCTTTTAAATTGTAATCCAGATGAACGCTCCTGTAAATAGTCTCTGTCAAAACGATCTTTAATAATTACTTTTGGACAACCCCGATCCTACAACTTTTTATTTAACTCCTCAGATTTTTTTAAAAATGATTTCTCACTACTGTTGATGTGATGTAATCACAAACACTGACCATAGAGTAAAGATTTTTTTTTATATAATATGGATTATAACTATCAAAATGCATGAGTGAATTCATTGGTTTTCAATATCAATATGTATGTATCTGACCCACCACTTTTTAGATTTCAAAATCCACAAATTCTATTTGGTTCCCACCCAATTTGCTTGTAAATCTCATATTCACTTGATTATGGTTTAAGAAATTAATGCAATAAGTAAATTTCTTTGGTTTACCATCCCATACTATAAAATATCATCTAGAGATTTTAAGAATAATTTGACATGTGATATAAATGGATTGGCCAAATTAAATATCTTTTCTGTTTTAAAATACCCCAAATAGGATTTACAAAGTTGGGGGCCACTATTGTACCCATTGCGGTACCAGCTGCCTGGGTATATCAGTGGTCCACAAATTGAAAGGAATTACAAATTTTTTTTACACAAAAAAGCTCAGTTAATTTTATAAATGGCGCTTTAGGTCCACTAGGTCTGAATGATCTTAATGAACTCAGCTCCTTTTTTATAAAACATGTTAGCGTACATGCAACCTTTGTGATAATACTTTCTATGTTGTCTTTTCTACATATTTTATAATACCTAGCAGCTTTGTATAGTTGCCTGTTGAATTATGGAATTTATTATATCAATAGTGGTGATGGGCGAATAGTAACTATTTGTGTTTGGTAATTCGTAACGAACACCAAAGTACTATGCCAGTATTCGCCATGAATAACAAAACTAATGTAAGTTAATGGGGAACCTGAGCATTTTTCTGGGAAACTTTCATGAAAAATGCTCAGGTTGACTTAAATAAGGTTCGTTATTTGTGACAAATACCAGAATAGTACTTTGGGATTAGTTACGAATAATTCAAACAAAAATAGTTACTATATTTAGATTGTGAGCCCCAATGGGGACAGTGTTGCCAATGTATGTGAAGCGCTATGGAATTAATAGCACTATATAAATATTATTATTATTATTATTTTACTGGCTCATCACTAGTAAATTAAATGACAAGTGAATTTCACATGAGTACATAGAGGTGTGATGTCAGGGCAGGATGAAGTAAAATTAGACAGGAAACAGCTGTAGCCAAGTCTGTGTGTCTGTAGTCTCATATGACCATAGAATAATAAAGCACAAAATAATGCACCAGTGAGCATTTTGTTGCTGCACAGTTGAGCACTACCATGTCTAGCATTCTAAGTTACCAAGTGTTGTATACCCCAGTGGTACAAACAACAGTGCTAGCCTGCTGATCTTTGGAAATAGATATTATGAGTAAAAAGCTGTGGAGAAGTAGCACAATAGGGTCTTACCTATAAAACACCAGGAATATAAGTAAGGTAAACTCATCTAAAGGGGTTGTGTCAGTCACAACTCCTGTAATCGCGTATTGGCAATGTGGAACGGCCGCAACCCCAAAGAGTTCAAGCAGAAATATACAGAGGAAACCGGGATACAAATTAATCCATGTCTTTATTAGGTACAGGTCAACGCGTTTCGGAGGACTCCCTTCCTCAGGACATACAGCAATGACAAGGATAATCCTCTGTATATTTCTGCTTGAAATGGATAGTATGTAATATTGCATAGAAGGTGAGTGGTGGAAGCAGATGCATATTTGTAGAAGTTGCACTTGTAGCCAGCACCATAATTCAGTAGACACAGAACCTTCTGCCTTAAGAGGTTTATAAGAGGTTAACCTTGAGCTATATGCTTAGGCAGGATTGGAAATAGTATAAGACTACAGAATTGTACCCAAGTTAATGTCCATTTGATACTAAGTATGATGTAGACAATCTTACTGTTGTCTTTGGTTTTATCTCCATGTCCCTTTTCATTATGTATTGGAACTTTTGCATAACTTTTTTATTATATGGATTTGAATAAAAAACATTTTCACTTTATTTTCACAGGCTTCTTGTGTTCTGCAGGTACCCTTCTAGACATTTTATTTAAGCATGAATGTGAAGTTTTCAGGAACAGAACCAAGTAGCATTTTAATAATTTTTATCAAGTCAGATACAAAGGTTTTGTAGCATTTTGTAGCATACAGTTATCCAAGTAGAGCTTCTGCGCAAGCTCTGTGCACTTGGTGTTATCATCATAGTGCCAATTCGGCACTCAAAGCAAATCTTGGGGCTTTGATGCCCGTAAGAAAAGGAATGAAAAGATAACTAACAGTTTTCAGTTTATAACAGAACGCATATTTTGGACAAACTAGGGACTGGTATTTAGAACTGAACAGTATTTGTGAACTAAAAAACACTCAACAACAAAAAAAAATAGATTTTTTTTTTCTTTGTAAATACTTTCATTTCACAAAGAGGAAATAAGAAGAAGGCCTTTAAGACTATTTCATTATTCAAAAGCTGCCATTATATGCCCTTCCCCAAGAGGTTCTGATAATTACTTTAGTTTTTGTTACCATACAGTAAGTGAAATCTCCAGGTTGAAAGTTCCTGGCTGCAAATTACTATGTTTTTTTGTAAAGTTATTTAATCTGAACCCATCTAGATACATGCATCCTCCATTAAGTCATGCATTCAGCTGTTCTGCATGGCTTGAAGAAAGAAAACTAATAAACGGTAGTTTGATCTTCCAGAAAAAAATGCTGCAATTCTCCATTGACTTCCATTATATTTGGGTTCATGAGTTGAACCCGTCCGAAAGTCCCACTGCTCGTTTCGAGTACTGAGCATCTGAAAATGTGAGTACTTGCTGATCACTATTTATTTCCCCAGAGAAAAGGAAGAATGTGGCATCAGCCACTGAAAGTCCGAAGGCCACCATAGACTTTAGTACAATGATTGTTAGACAATAATTTATTCAGTATTTGTTCAAACACCAAACAAGTGCTCTCCAATGTGGATGGAGATCTTAACAGAATAATTTAATTTTAAAAAGTGTTCTAAAATAATAAAATTAATGATGAACAACCACTACCATGCTCTGATGCTCAGTATTCATAATGAGCAGGTCGGATGCTCGGACGAGCGCGACTTGTGTACTGAGTACAATGGAAGTCAATGAGAAGCTAGAGCATTTTTCCTGAAATTCTTCTGGAACAAGACTCAGGTTCTCCATTGACCTCCATTATACTCAGTATATGAGTCAAGCTTATCCAACTGCTCCTTAGGAATACTGAGCACTATAGCATGATACTAATCGCTCATCACTAATTATTATCTTAAATAATCCTTTTAAATTTGCTGCATTCTACCCAAACACATTTCATTGTAAAACTGGAGCAAGGAACTCTGAAAATCCCAATTGCAATTCTCAATCCAATGATGCAGGTTTAGCACTTTAGAAGAACACATTCTTTTATACAGGGTTTTAACCAGAAAGGGAACCTGTCACCAGGTTTTTTCTATCATAACTGATAACAGCTTGATTTAGGGTCAGATACCCTGATTCCAGCAATGTATCACCTACTGGGCTGCTTTCTGCAGTTTTGATAAAATCACAATTTTACCTTCTGCATATGTAACAGTTTTCTGAATAGTGATCTCTGTATAACCCTGCCCACACCACTAATTGGCAGTTGTACACTGTGCAAAGGAAGAAAGCTGCCAATCAGTGGTGGTTGCTGGGTATGACTACATAGCAGCAGGGGTAGTAGTCCTCTAATGATAATCATCTGCATATAAAACAATGATTTTATAAAAATTTCAGCAAGCAGCCCCGGAAGGGATACATCATTGATGGCTGGAATTGGGGTCTCTGCCCCTACATTATATTGCTCTCAGATCAGGTAGCAAAATCCTGGTGACCTTGTCATTTTAACCTTCCAATACCCTTAACATGTTGATAAATTGTGAAATATTCTTCTCACATCAGAAACAAAACACTTCACAAATATGTCTGCAGAATCTGAAACATTGCAATAATATATGGATCCATTCTACACAGCTATCACGGTTTCTTCAATAGTGTCATGGCAAACTGTGCTCGCATAAATCAGAGCACCATTTGAATAACAGAATAATAAAACATTTCTTCCCAGGTTTCTTGAACATTCTTAAAGAAAAAACACTTATAAGCCTTCTTTATGGCTACGTGTATTGTAGCAGCCCATGTGAGTGGAGGAGGAAATTAATTCCGACAATTCCAGAACTTCAAAACACCAAAACCAATTGTAGAATTCCCCCTATAAGCAAAGTGTCCATACATTGCTACCAGCATTGACCACCTAGGTATTGAATGCTGACGACGGTTCATTAATAAAACTCATGCACAATTACCCCAAACCCTCAGTGGTAGATGGCATCACTAACACGCCATGGAAGAGTAGTCCTTGGACATGGCCGGACAGCCGACTAAATTACACTTAATTAATGTTCGTCTGAATACATTTTCCTCGGATGCTTTATTGTAACGGAATGATAACAGCCACTGTATGGACATATTTCTTGAAAGCCAAGTGCAGGGCTTAATCTAGGACAATTGGTCTACATAAATTATTCACATGGTAATGAGAAATCTTTTCCTTGACTGCAGTTAGTTCCTGTTATGAGCACAGCGGTTCGGATGCAGCAGGTTAAAAAGGGCAAAGTTATTAGAAATAGGATGATTTTTCTTAGTCGCTGCAACCATTTATAAAAAAAATTCTTTGTTCTATAAGCTTAGATTTATTATTTTTGATTATTTTATGGTTTTATGGTTTTATTACATTTTTTATTATGGCAAAACCACCTGTTTTTTTATATTAAAAACAATCACTGGATAAGTTATGTGTTTCTGCTTTATAAAAGGTGTATCTGAGAAAAACAGAGCCCTGTGTGTGTCCCTTATGTAGTCCGGAGCCTCATCCATCAGAGGTGTCTTACAGTAAAGCTGTGTGCACACAACGCATTTTTTGCCTTGTTTTTTGTTGCAGTTTGTTGCCCAAAACTACATCTCTTTCCTTCTCCCAGCAAAGTCTATAAGAATTCAGAAATGCTATGCGCATGTTGCTTTTTTGATTATTTTGTCCTTGAAGTTTTCGGTGCACAAAAAACAGCAGCATGTCAATTCTGTGTGTGTTTTTGTCCTACACGTTTTAGCCCTTCCAGCCATTGACTTCACAAAAAAAAATGCATGGGACAAAAACGTACCAAAAGTGCATGCTTCTTTGTTGCATTTTCTGGCACAAGCTACGCTTTTTTGCCCCAAGGTGCCTTTGTGAACAAATTTTCTGCAGCGTGCACACTCGTACACTTAAAAAGACTTTGTTGACCATTGCAATAAGCCCAACTTTCATTTAGCCATAACAGCTTAGAAAAGAAATGAAGCCCATGATATTCTTCTACACGAGTTGAGTGTGACTCCTCGCAGTAGTGTTATTTGTGAATGCAACCAACGTGACTTATTTCAATAGAAAAAATATCAACTTTAAGAATCTTCAGTGGTTGATATCTTATGATGTCTAACTGAACAGATGGTAATAAATATCAAGCCTTTAAGACTTTTCATCAGACTTAAGGCCGCTTTACATGATGCGATCTCACTAGCAAGATCGCTAGCGTACGTACCCACCCCCATTGTTTGTGCATCACGGGCAAATCTCTGCCCGTGGCGCACAACATCGCTCGGACCCGTCACACTACTTACCTGCCTAGCAACGTCACTGTGACCGGCGAACCACTTCCTTTCTAAGGGGGCGGTTCATTCGCCGTCACAGCCACGTCACTAAGCGGCCAACCAATCGAAGTGGAAGGGCGAAGATGAGCGGTACAAACCTCCCGCCACCTCCTTCCTTGCTCATTGCTGGTGGCCGCAGGTAAGGTGAGGCTCCTCGTTCCTGCGGTGTCACACATAGCGATGTATGCTGCCGCAGGAACAACGAACAACATCGTACCTGCAGCAGCAACAATAATTAGGAATAGGGGAGCATATCAACGATTAGCGATTTTACACGTGTTTGCGACAATTTTTGATCGCACGTAGGTATTACACGCAACGACATCGCTATCACGGCCGGATGTGCGCCACGAACTCCGTGACCCCAACGACATCGCTTTAGCGATGTCACAGCGTGTAAAGCGGCCTTTAGACCTGTTTCAGACATCAGTGAAAAACACATTCATTTTTCACTGGCTTATTAAAGGTGCATATGTCCCTCTGTGTGCCGTGATTTTACCACATGTGTGTTCTCTGTGTGCTATTCATGATAGCACATGGAGAATAGGAACTTTACATTTACCTGTCCCCCGGGGCTGCTTTCCAAAGTGTTGATATCTCCGGACCTGCTGTTTCCACGCTGCTGCTGTTATACTTCCGGGTCGTGGTGCAGTGGATATTCATGAGTATAATTAGCCGGCCTGGAAGCAAGTGACAGCAGCGCTGAAAACAGCATTGCTGGAGACTGGTGAGTATAGAAATTAATTTTATTTCACAGGCATATGTTTTCTCGGGTACGTGTCACATGAATCACATACCTGTGTGGTCCATGTGACATCAGTGATGCCAGAAAAAGCAAACGGACTTGTCTCCATGAGGAACACAAGGATATACGTGTGCCCCACAGAACCAAAGTCCATGAGAAATCACTGATTTTAATGGGTCTGCGTATGTTTGTGATTCCGGTACATATTAAAATGGTGACATATGTACCTAAATCATGAACGTGTGAAGGTGGCCTTAGTAAAACAAAATCTGAGGCGTCAACTACTTATACACAACACGACACAGGAATAGTGCAGTAAATAAGACAAGTGACGTGAAGCAGAACAATCAATATGGGAAGGGGAGAAACAGTTGTGGCAGTAAATACAGATTAAGTTTATAAATAAGGAATGAGAAAGTTTTATTCTCCACTTCATGGGGTCTCGTCTAGGTTAGTGATGTTCCTTGAGATCTAGGTGTCACATTCCTGAATTATTATAGAATTATATAAATCAATGTAACATATATTAATCCATGAGGTTTCCTTTCAAAACTACATTTTTATGTCAATGATGATGTGATCAGGGCTACAGAAATTTTTAGACATCGGTAGATCTATTCTTTTTTCTTTTGGTGGTGATGAGAAATTTATTTTGTAAGATTTTGTCCTGTTTCCACTATACATAGAGAGAGATGCAGAACCCATGTTGGACATTTGGTACACAGAAAGCTGCTAATTAGTAATGAGCAAGTATCACCATGGTACTCGAGACGAGCAGTTAGATTCCTGGATGGCGGTGACTCAAGTACCTGAGTATAATGAATATCCACTGGGGACTCTAGCATTTTTTCCTGGAAATCTTCCAGAAAAATTCTCGAGTCCCCCATTGATGTCCATTATACTTGGGTACTCGAGTCGCTCTAATCCGAGTATCCAACTGCTCGTTATGAGTACTGAGCACCCAAACATGGTAGTGCTCAGTCATCACTAATACTGCTTTTGTTGTTGATGACAGTTATAAGATACCTCCTATACTATATCGAGAAACTAGTTACATGTATTGCTCAGGTGTGAGTTTGGCCCATTTTTTCACACACACTGATAAAATCCTGAAGATACCATGGGCTCCTTTTATGAATGCTGAGCTTTAACTCCCTCCATAAATTTTCTATTGGATTCAGATCAGTAGATTGACTTGGCCATTCTATCAGCTTTATCTTCTTTTTCTAAAACCAATTCAGAGTTTCCTTGGCTGTGTGTGCTGGCATAATTGGCTGAAATGACCACCATCGTTTCATCTTCATTTCATCTTCATCATCCTGGTAGATGGCAGTATATTTTTTTTATCATGAATGTCTTAATATATTTGTCCAGGCATAGTTCCTTCTGTTATATGAATTTTTCCAGTTCTGTATGCTGGAAGACCCACAAAATGATGTTCCCACCAGCAAAGTTTACTGTCCACAGCATAATGTTCCCATGACCAAAGTTTACTGTTGGTATGGTCTTTTTGGGGTGATGTGCAGTGCCTTTTGGCCTTAAAACATGGTGTGTAGTGTATTATGGCATATAAAGTATTCAATTTTGGTCTCATCTGACCAGACTTTATTCTTCCAGTATCTCACAGGCTTGCCTAAATGTTGTTGAGCAAACTTTAAACGCGCTGGAACATTTTTTTTTTTATCAGCAATGGATTCTCACGTGGTGAGCATACATACAGGATATGGAGGTTAAGTGCATTACTTTTTTTTTTTTTAAACAATTGTACCTGCTGAAACATATGTGGTTGTTGGTTCTTCTTATACAAGTCTTCTGATAGTTCTTTTCACTCTTCTGTCTGATATCTTGCATGGAGAGCACCTGGTTGTGGCCAGTTTATGGTGAAATAATATTCTTTACATTTTCAGATTATGGCCCCAACAGTGCTCACTGGAACTTTCAGTGGTTTAGAAATTATTTTGTAACCAATTCCCTAAGTATGTTTTGAAACAAAAGGTTGCAAAGGTCTTGAGACAGCTCACTGGTTTTAACCATTATGAGATGTTTCTTGTGTAGCACCTTGCTAATTCGATACCTTTTTATAGACCATCAGTTGAACCAGATTAAATTATTTTTCACCAACTGACAGGATTACTTTTTAATTACTGATTGATTTCAGCTGTGTCATGACTTTCCATAGCTTTTTGAGACTCTCATTTTTCATGCGTTCAATATTTTTTCCCTTTTTCATTACTCATTATTACACTAAATTTACATATCTATGGTTTGATTTCTTTGGCTGTGATGATTAGATCGGTTATTATCGACATCTGATGAGAAATCCATGTCTATAGCACCATTAGAAATATAATTACTTAGAAAGTTGGTGACATGTTCAATATGTATTTCACCCTCTGTATATATGTTTATTTGTTAGTCATTGCTTTATTAAGCACACCAAATTCATTAATATGTCTTCTGCTACATTTCCAATAACTAGTGGCACTTTCAACTCCCCTTTTTTCCAAATTCATCTGGCAAACTCTAAAATAAAAAAAAAATAATAAAAAACAACAACAAAAAAACCTTTCTAATCTCCCAATGCTCCCTTTCCAATGTTGCTTGGGTCCCACATTTATTTCTGTCCATCCTCTCACTTTATTTTAAAACATGCTGAACACCTTTTGTGTTCAACCCCTTTAATTTGGCATTAAATGTATGATAAGAATCTACCTGAAAGTGGTGCTTTTATAAAAAAAAATGTTAAATGATAGAGTAGGCTTGCAAGCATCATGCTATTCACATAGGCCAGAAATGATTCAACCTCACAGATCAAATTTTTTGCAGACAATTGTCAAGTAAAAATGGTGTAAAATTTCCAAACAAAAATTAGCCATAAGGGCTCTTTTCCACTTCTGTACTGCTTCCGAAGCAAGAGCATCGGAAGCGATATGCTAATGACCCTCTAATGCGGGAGTCAGCCGAGGGTCATGCGACTGTGATGCGATCTTCAGATCACACCACATTGCATCACAGCTACGGAGAAGAGGTAGGGAGCACTTTCTCCCCATCTCCTCCATTGTCTGTCTCTGCGTGCACCGCACTGCACTCGCATAACATGCGAGTGCAGTGCGATTTTACACACGCGTGAGCCGAGACTTGGTGCAAAACACAGCATGCTGCGATTGCACCGAGAGCCCGATTCGTGTGGAGAAAAAACGGGACAGAGGAAATAGTCTCATTGATCAACATTGGTGCAAGTGCGATCCGATTTTTTATCGGATCTCACTTGCCCCAGGAAATAACGAGTGGAAAAGAGCCCTAATCGTCAGAATTGACCACTAAAACTACTTTTTAGCTTTAAAAGTAACCTGTCAGTTAATAAATGCTACCCAAACCATAGGCAACATGTGTGAGCTGCTGACTATTATACCAGCCAGGTATGACTGATTATGAATCACTGCAGCTGCTTCAGAGAAGACATACTTTTAGTATCTTCTGGGGACTGAGCTGCAGTGTGCACTAGTCATACAGGCGGGTCCTGACGGCTGTCCTTCCTTTCTGACAGTGACTGACCAGTATCTGCCTATAAACGCTGCAGCATTACAGAGTTACATATACGTGGCTGGGATAAGATAACGAGCGGCTGATACAAGTTTCCCACCGATTGGAAATTTATCAGCTGGGGAGGATCTCCTTAAAAAACTTTTACTAATTACTTTTCTGTTTACTTTGGTTATATACAGTATGAAAAAAATGCTTAAATGAAAAATAATTCACCCACTTTATAGAATGCACATCTCTTCATGTAAAAATTACGGTTGTAAATCACGGTTCATGATCTATACTTGGAACCAGTTAAAACTTCTTTTATTGGACTTTAGAGTTTTGAAACAATCTAGAAGTTCTTGAAACTGTCATTTACTATCCACATATTTACACTGGTTGGTTCATCATCACCGACATTCAACTCTTCACTATCAGAACTAATATATCCTCACCTACCAGAATGCATTTTAACAATGCGCACAGTCTGTGTCCAGGGAAGAGGAGAGCAGAAGCGAAGACACAGGGAGCAGATTTCACATTTATCATAAAAATGAGCAAAGTATGACAATTGTGTGTGATTGGATGTTTCACAGTGTTAAACAGGGAAGTCAGGGGCCCATCAGTAACATTCACTCCGGAGACCCACTCATCAGCTATATGTAACATTACATTCACAAATTTACCTATGCTTCTATATAATAATATACTGGGTACTTTGTAAAATTAATAATGAGCTGCTTACTTTGTACATAATGAAACAAGTGTATTGTGGCAACTGCTCATGATTATGATCATGTTTGCAGGTAAGTGATATATTAGTGTAAAGGGGCCCACCAGATGATTCTCCTGCTCTCCTGTGGGCCAGTCCAAGCCAAGGTGTGAGTCAGTCTTTAATATGGGGCTTATTCAGGTGTAGCGCTTATGTCAGTAAAAGTTATAAATATGGACCTGCATTCCACTCTGTGGACAGAAATTAGAAATACAATTCATCATTTGTCCATATGGATAGTATATAATTACAGTCTTTGTAAACATAGCCAGAAATAATTATTTGATGTGAGGACACGTTCCCACTTCCAGTTCATGTATGGCAGTGGTGTGATCAAATGCTGTTTCTTTTTTAATCAGATGTTTTCTTACAGAACCAACATCTTGTTTTGTCTCATTGATAATGAGATGAGCATTTCCAGAACCTGAGATGAATAACATTTCTTATTCTCAAGGGGTAAATTAGCTAAATCCTTGCTGTAAGCATAGATCTGTTTAGAAGACGCATCAGATAAGATACATGCAGAAGAATGATTCTGTCTGAGTAGATAGAATTACATGAGATAATGATATAATCATTTGATATCATTATCAAAAACAAAGATTTACTAAGAAACGTTAATTCATGTTTGTGTCTTTTGGTTGTATCCAATTTGGTTTGGTTTTGTTTCTCTGAAACATAGAAACTATTACAATAATTTAAAAATGTACATTTTTTTAATATATCATTTATGGTAAAAATGTTTGGTTTATTTTTTTCAAATTATATTAAAACTGTTAATCCATAATTGTGTTAGTGTATATACAACATAAACCCTAGAATAACTAATGTTGTTTTCCATAGAAGCACTGGTCACACCAAATTGATATAATTTAGATTTAATTTTTGCTCATTTACTTTCCATTTTGTTTATACATAAAAATAAACTATTACCAATTCTATTTTGATTGCATGCTAACTTTACAGAATGCTTTTGACAGCTACTTATAACTTTGCACAGTACTGTATATTGCTATGATAAATGGATGGTCAGCCTGTTCTTTACACATTAATCTTCTTCACTGCTGTGCTGTAATGTACACTTTCTGTGCCGTCTGTTGAGCTTCTTTTGACATTCTGTGCATTACCTCTACGGCTAAGCTATGAGCTGTGAAATCTTTTAACTATCTAGATTCACCATAAATTGGCTGCTGTACTCCCTGCTTCTGTTTTTATACAGGCTATGACAATCACACCCTGAATGGCTGAGCTATGATGTGATAAATGCATGACATTATATGGACGTCCTTCAAACAACAGCTGTAATCCTGTGAGCTTATCTGACTGATGTAATTGTCTGCAAAGTGTAAAATGTGGCAAGCATTTGGAGCAATTTACACAAAGTGAAGTACAAACTGATCAATTTTACAGGATTCACCTAGCTCCTAAATATTTTTCATAAATTCAATTAACATACAATTAATTTATTCATATCAAGTATATAAAGTATTTTGCAACAAAGTTGATACTGTAGGCCATGGTGTCAGTTCTACCACACACAGGCTGCTCACAGTAGAACAAGCAACATGTGATCTGTTTTTTTTCATACCATAAAACATCTCCTAGGACAGTTTGCTGAAATGGTCTTATCTAATGTTCCTCAATTGATCCATTCTGTGCTGCAAGTGAAATTGAATATCACAAACCAAGCTTACAGTTCAAACCAGTGTCTATACAAATATACAGGAAGTATTTGCACAACATTGGGCTATGAGCAAAATGTCCAGAAATAGGTGTTTAATGGACCTCATGCAATTACTCTCAAGGCTATCTTGGTGTAGAGTAAGGCTGTGTGCCCACGCTGTGGAAAATTCGCAGAATTTGCAGCAATTTTTTTGCGGAAACTCTACGGATTTCTCAAAAATCCGCAGTATAGCGAGTCCCCAGCCATTTCTATGGCATTTGGGGAGTGCTGTGCCCATACTGCAGTTTTTTCTGCAGCAGAAATAGTGCGGATTTCCCTGCGGAAAAATCTGAAGCATGTCAATTATTCCTGCGTATTTTTCCACATGATCCTATACTTACCTGCCTTGATTGAAGACACCAGAGTCACTTCCTCCAGTGCAGAGGAGCGCGGTGAAGCCAGGAGCGGGCAGCAGGATATAAGCGGGGCCTGCATGAGCTCCTGTCATGTGACAGCCGGAGCTAGTTCAGGCCCTCCCATCTTCTCCTGCAAAGTGCAGACAGACACGGCTGGAAAGTGAAGTGCTGCATGATGGAGGTAAGTATGAACCCCTGATCACTCCAGCACTTGTTCTGCATTGAAGATGCAGTGCCGAAGCCATGGTAGTGTATCCTCAATGCAGAATGCCCGCACCATATCTGCAGGACATTCCGCAATACAACTGCAGCATTAAAACAGACAAAGTTGTGTTGCGGTTTTCTGAGAGCTCCTGCAGAATGTCCTGCGGATATATCCCCATAGCCTAACACCACTGCCATGAAGGTCTATACCCTTCAATTGTAAATCCTGCTTTTATTTTGGACAAAATTATAGCCACCGATTGGTCTGAAGAACACATGGGCAATACCAATTCACAAAGGAATGTCACACCATTCCTATTCCCAATATTATGGTGTAAGGGTGTCTTAAAGACTGGTAGCTGAACCCCTCTAATCTTTATTCTAAAATAGCATTGTTACATTCATTTGATCATAGAACCAGTGATATGCCTATTAACCCCTTAATGACCACGGGTAGTAATATTACGTCCTAGCGGTCATAGTGTTACTGCCCGCGGTCTGCTGCCTTCAGCATGCTGCGATCGGCACACATCTCAGCTGATTTTCACAGCTGAGATGTGTGCCTGCTAAGCCTGAGCAGAATCGCTATCTGCTTGTGCCGTTTAACTCCTTAAATGGCGCTTTCAATATTTGACAGCGCCATTATAACGGCATCGGTGGTAAACATTTACTTACTGGCCAATAACGGAAGTTATGTGACGTAATCACGTGACTTCCGGGGGTTGTCATGGTAGCACAGGGTCATGTGATGACTCCTGTAGCTCACATGAATTACTTTCAGATTCACTCAGCCCGGAGCCGAGTGAAGCAGAAAATGAGCGTATCTGCTGTTTACAGCTGTATATCTGTGATCAGCAGATATGGCAAAGCAATCGGACTGCTGATCCATAACCCTGGGGGGACTAGTAAAACTAAAAAAAAATTAAAAAATAAGTTTAAAAAAAACCAACAAACCTAAAAGTTCAAATCACCCCCCTTTCGCCCCATTGAAAATTAAAGGGTTAAAAAAATAAAAAATATACACACATTTGATATCGCCGCATTCAGAAACGCCCTAGCTAGCAAAATATAAAATATATTAATCTGATCAGTAAACGGCGTAGCAACAAAAAAATTCCAAACACCAAAATTATGTTTTTTGGTGACCACAAATTTTGCGCAAAATGCAATAACAGGCAATCAGAACATAGCATCTGCGCAAAAATGGTACCGATAAAATCGGCAGCTCGAGTCGCAAAAATTAGGCTATTACTGAGTCATAAATCCTTAAAAATGAGAACGCTATGAGTCATGGAATATGGCAAAAAACGTGCGCCACTTTTTTCGACAAACATCCAATTTTTTTTAACCCCTTATATAAAAGTAAACCTATACATATTTGGTGTATACAAACACGCACTGACCTGCGGCATCACACTCCCACATCAGTTTTACCATATATATAGTGAACACAGTGAATAAAATATCTCAAAAACAATAGTGCTATCGCAGTTTTTTTGCAATTTTTCTGCATTTGGATTTTTCTTTGCCGTTTTTCAGTACACTATATTGTAAAACTTATAGTTTCATTTAAAAGTTCAGCTCGTTGTGCAAAAAATGAGCTCTCACATGACCATATTGACTGAAAAATAAAAAAGTTGTATCTCTCGAAAGAAGAATGGTGAAAAAAAAAAACGGAAAGCGAAAAATCGGCCGGTCGTGAAGGGGTTAATAGTGGCTCCTGTGAGCAACCAGCATGGCCTAAACATGCTACTGTAGCCTTTGGCACCTCCAAATTTGGCCTTAATCAAACTCATCTGGTGCTTGAAATTATTTTTTTTTTCTGTTTAACATGGTTACCTCCAAGGAAACTCGTGCACTCATGCAGTTGTTTTGCATAAAAGGGCTTTATAAGCAAGTACATTGCTACTTCTAACCTTGATCCTCAATTAACCATTTAGCAGCGCCTAGGAGAATCCAGCAAGTGCCAGGTTGATCAACTAATAAGACTAGAAAAAAGAAGCACTGATAAGGTATTACCAAATAACAGGAGTAATATATAAAATATATACACTCACCTAATGTGGTTGTGAAAGTCACAACCACTGCCAAGCATAAGATAATGGCGTCTGCCGCAGCCCCACGTGGATGAGCATTCAAACAGGAGAAGAGAAGAGGTTATCTTCATTTGGCTGATGCGCGGCGTTAACCCCTTCTCTTCTCCTGTTTGAAAGTTGATCAACTAAAGAAGATTTAATTACAGAATCAGTTCAACACCAGCACAGAGCTTAAGGGGGCTTTACACGCTACGATATCGTTAATGTTTTATCGTCTGGGTCACGTTGTTAGTGACGCACATCCAGCGTCATTAACGATATTGCAGCGTGTGATACTTACCAGCGACCTTAAACGTCCTCAAAAATGGTGAAAATCGTTCACCATGGAGAGGTCGTCCCAAAACCAAAAATAGGTAATGGTTGATTATCGATGTGGTTCGTCGCTCCTGTGGTAGCACACATCGCTGTGTGTGACACCGCAGGAGCGAGGAACGTCTCCTTACTAGAGATGAGCGAACTGGTCGCGGTTAGGCTCAAATTCGGTTCGGCGAACGGAGGTCTCGTTCGAGTTCGGTCCGGCGAACCGGTTCGGCGAACCACTCGAACCGCATAGGAAACAATGGGAGGCAATCACAAGCACATAAAAACACATAGAAAACACCCTCAAAGGTGTCCAAAAGGTGACAAACAACACACAACACAACACAAACACATGGGAAAGTGACCAGGACATATACTCATGCGAAAACAAAAGAGCTGGACAAGGAAAAAGAGGAGGATACACAGATATAGGCATGGCACGCCCTTCTAAAATCATGTAAAACACCGCAAGGTTACTCCAAGCAGAGTCTCTCTTTTTTCCAAAAATTGGGCCACACACACACACACCCCCCTTCAGTGGCAGCACTTGAGCCCCAGTTGTACACTTCACAGCTAGATTTGCATCAAGCACATTCAAAAATACGCCATCCTTAACTGTCCCCAGGATGACACCGGGGTAGGTAGCTAAGTCTTTCCTGATCCCAGCTCTGTTCATCTTGGATCATTTTTAAAAACACTGTAAGCAAGGGTGACTCCAAGCGAAGTCTCCCTTTTTTCCAAAAATTGGGCCCCACACACACCCACCCCTTCAGTGGCAGCACTTGTGCCCCAGTTGTACACTTCACAGCTAGATTTGCATCAAGCACATTCAAAAATACGCCATCCTTAACCGTCCCCAGGATGACACCGGGGTAGGTAGCTAAGTCTTTCCTGATCTTAGCTCTGTTCATCTTGGATCATTTTTAAAAACACTGTAAGCAAGGGTTACTCCAAGCGGAGTCTCCCTTTTTTCCAAAAATTGGGCCACACACACACCCACCCCTTCAGTGGCAGCCCTTGTGCCCAAGTTGTACACTTCACAGCTAGATTTGCATCAAGCACATTCAAAATCCACAAGCATTTACTCTCCCCAGGATGACATAGGGGTAGTAAATTCCTTGTGGATCCATGACTTGTTCATTTTGATGAACGTTAGTCTGTCCACATTGTCACTGGACAGACTCGTGCGCTTATCTGTCAGCACACACCCAGCAGCACTGAAGACACGTTCAGAGACAACGCTGGCAGCTGGACATTACAAAATCTCCAAGGTGTAAGTGGAGAGCTCTGGCCATTTTTCAAGATTTGAAGCCCAAAATGAGCAAGGCTCCATTTGCAAAGTCATGGCATCGATGTTCATTTGGAGATACTCCTGTATCATCCTCTCCAGCCGTTGACTATGTGTCAGACTTGTTGTCTCTGGTGGCCTTGCAAAGGATGGTCTAAAAAAATTATGAAAAGATTCAATAAAATTGCTGTTACCAGCACCAGATATGGTGCTACTGGTACAGGTAGACTGTTGAATATGACGAGACCGTCCCATGTTTGACAAGTTACAACTGGGAGATTCACTCCCTGCACCACGGTTGTTTGGTGGAAAAGCCGAGCTAAGATCGAGTAACAGCTTCTGCTGATACTCCTGCATACGTGCGTCCCTTTCTATGGCTGGAATTATGTCACAAAATTTGGACTTGTACCGGGCATCTAATAGTGTGGCAAGCCAGTAGTCATCATCACTTCAAATTTTGACAATACGAGGGTCATGTTGGAGGTAGTGCAGCAAGAAGGCGCTCATGTGTCTTGGGCAGCCATGCGTACCAAGTCCACGTTGTGTTTGTGGCATAGAGGTGCTAACCATTCTTTCTTCCTCTGACATCTCCCCCCAACCTCTTTCAACAGAAATTTAACCAAGGTCTCCCTCATCCGCTGAGTCTTCCATGTCCATGGACAGTTCGTCCTCCATTCTTCATGTTCTCCTGCACCTTCCTCAACATTTCGCCTGCTACCATGCGCCCTTGTTGATCCCTGTCCCCCATGGTCCCATGCCTGCCGCGTTGGTGATGATGAACGTCTGGACCTTGGTGATGTTGTTGTCTCTTGCGCATATGATTCCTCCTGAAGTTCCTCCCCTTCCTGTTGTCCCACCCCCTGACTCCGAATAGTGTTTAGCGTGTGCTCCAGCATGTAAATGACTGGAATTGTCATGCTAATAATGGCATTATCAGCGCTAAACATATTCGTCGCCATGTCGAAACTGTGCAGAAGGGTGCATAGGTCCTCCTCTGCATCTCGTTGGCCCAGGCTATACGTCATGACGTATTGCACCAGGGCACAATGGTGCTGCCACAATCGCTGTAACATGTGGAGAGTCGAATTGCAGCGTGTCGGCACATCACATTTCAGGCGATGAACCGGCAGGCCGAAAGTTTTCTGGAGCAATGCAAGTCGCTCAGCAGCGGTGGTTGAACGGCGGAAGTGAGCAGACAGTTTTCGTGCCCTGTTCAGAAGGCCATCTAGGCCGGGATAGTGTGTTAAAAATTGCTGGACAACAAGGTTCAACACGTGAGCCATACAAGGCACATGTGTCACCTTGCCCAGGTGAAGGGCCGCACCCAGGTTTGCAGCATTGTCGCACACGGCCTTACCAGGCTGCAGGTTGAGTGGAGACAACCATTTATTAAATTCAATTTCCAGAGCTGCCCACAATTCAGCCGCTGTGTGACTCTTATTTCCAAGACAATTCAAGCTAAAGACCGCCTGATGCCGTTGTGCTCTGCTGCCAGCATAGTAATGAGGGGTGCGTGATTCCTTCTGCGCAGTTAGAATGCTGGTGGCCTGACCAGGCAGGCTTGGGGCGGAGGTGGAGGACCCAGACGAGGTGGAGGAGGCAGAAGCAGTGGCGGGACTTGGACAGACAGAGGATTGACACACAAGTCATGGGGACGGCAAGACTTGTGCAGCATACCCTTCACCATCTGTCACCAAAGTTACCCAGTGCCCAGTCAGCGACATGTAACATCCCTGTCCATGCTTACTGGTCCAAGTATCGGTGGTGAAATGCACCCATTTACACACAGAGTTTCTCAAGGAAGCAGTGATGTTGTGTGCGACATGCTGTTGTAGCGCAGGCACACCTTTCTTAGAGAAGTAATGGCGACTGGGCATCTGGTACTGGGGCACAGCGACAGACATAAGGTCTCTAAAATCCTGCGTGTCCACCAGGCGGAAAGGCAGCATTTTGGTAGCCAAGAGCTTACAGAGGGATAAAGGCAACCTAATAGCTTTGTCATGGGTCACAGGAAATGGCCTTTTATTTGTCCACATCTGAGGGACAGAAATCTGGCTGCTGTGTATAGACGGTGTTGAGTAGGGTGTCCCTGGAAAAATGCAGGTTTGTGAGGAAAGTGCAGGCATAGACATGATGTTGCCTTCATCCAACGTTGGTGCTATCGATGTCTGTGAGAGCTGTACACACGCACTTGTTTCCCCTTCCAAACCAACTGACGACCTACCAAGCAAACTGCCTGTTGCGGTTACAGTGGTGGAAGTTGTGCGTGGAAAACCAGGTGTGACAGCTGTCCCCACAGTCCTAGAAGATGAAGAGCGCGCGGATGCACTTGAAGGGGCAGGCGGTGGATGGTTCGTTCCGCTAGGCCGCATTGCAGCAAAGTGAGCTTCCCACTGGGACATATGATATTTCTTCATGTGACGATTCATGGAAGAAGTTGTCAACTGCTGAGGTTTTGCCCTCTACTAACAGAATCACGACAAATTTTACAGATCACATAATTTGGGCGATCTTTTGTTATTTCAAAAAAGGACCAGGTCAGGCAAGGCTTAGAGGGTATGCGACCTGCTGATCCACCCCGACTAGTGCTCAGAGGCACAGTGGTGGCAGAAGATGCAGTTGTAGACGTGCTACCAGTACTCCGACTCTGTCCAGGAAGGCGCAAGGTAACTTCGTCGTCAGCTGCATCCTCCTCCACCGCCTCTGTTGACCTTCTCGAGTGCCTGACTGTGGGTTGACAGTAGGTGGGATCTAGAACTTCCTCATCAATTGTTGTGTTTGCACTCCCCTCACCCTCAGACCGAGCCTCTTCTTGCCCTGACTCTTCTTGCCCTGACCGAATATTTAAGTTGTCATCCCAATCTGTTATCTGCGTCTCATCGTCATCAGTATGTCCTCATTGTCTATTACAACAGGTGTTTCAGTTTGTGAATAAGGGTAAACATTATGCTCAGAAACTTGTTCATCACGGCCTGAATCTGAGTCACAAAGGTTCTGGGCATCACTGCAGACCATTTCCTGGTCTGTACCCACTGTAGCTTGGCAGCAGACCTCTGATTCCCAGGCTATTCTCACGCTTCCCGGTCCCCTGGCCCCGTTCTCCGGTCCCCGTGGCCCGCTCCCCGCTCCCCGGCGGCGTCCCCTACTCACCACTCCGGCCCCGGCCTCCTCGTCCCCGCCTGCGGCCTCCATACGTCCAGCTCCCCGCTCCCGGCGCTCCTCTGCGACGTGGGACTCCCAGCCGGGCGCTCCTGCTTCCTCCTCACCGCTTCCTGGACTGGCTTCTGGCACACGGGCCTCGCGCATGCGCATTAGGGCGCGCGCGCCGTCATTGACCCTTTCTTAAAGGGCCAGCACCCAGAAACAGGATATTGCATAGACAGGTACAGGGTATATAAGGTTTCTCTTTCCTGGTGGGCGGGGCCTGTTCTACGTGTTTAGCAAGCTAGTGTTCAGGTCCCCTATTGCTTTGCCTTGTGCTTTGCCTGCATTAACCCTGTCCTGTCTCGTAGAGCCTGTCCTGCCACGCCAGCCGCTCCGAACCACGCTCATTCCCGTACCCTGACGGTGACTTCGGCGGATGTTCCACCATCTCTGCAGCTCCGCCAGTCTCCAGTCCCTGGCTCCGTTTGGTGACCCGTTCCATCGCTCAGCAAGTTCCGGATCCGGCCTGACCTTACCACCTGGCCTCGGACTCTGAGCCTCGTCACCCGGACCACCGTCCAGAACTCCGTCCACCTTTCCTGCTCCCCTACGGACTGTCCGGCTACCAATAGTGCTTCGACTGCCGTGCACCCAGACTCTCTGGCGGGGTGACCTGCCTGGCTGCCTCCTCAAGAGAAACCGGTGTACGGTCCAGAGTTTCCACCACCCGGACGTTACAGCTAGAACAGGCCATGGATCCCGCCGAAGCACTAGCGGCCCTGCAGCAGGAACTCACACGACAGCGTGAGACCCAGACCCGCATGCTGAACTTCATGACTTCTGTGGATACCCGTCTGAACGCGCTACAAGCAGCGGCCACGCCTGTGGCATCTCGGGATTCCACTGCACAATCCACGTCCACAGCTCCCGTGGCAGTCTCCTCGGATGCTTCCAAGCTTCGTTTGGCCTCACCACCCCGGTACGCTGGAGATCCCAAGACCTGCAGGGGATTTATAAACCAATGCTCTCTCCATTTCCAGCTGCTGCCGCACCTTTTTGCCTCCGACCAAGCCAAGGTTGCGTTCATGATGTCCCATCTAGAGGGAGAGGCACTGGCCTGGATGAACCCCTTGTGGGAGAAGGAGGATCCGGTGACCACTGATATCCAGGACTTCCTGCAGGCTTTCCGTAACACCTTTGACGAGCCCGGATGCACCGCCGCCTCTGCTTCATCCCTCCTCCGGCTACGTCAAGGGACTCTGACGGTGGGCCAATATGCTATTCGTTTCCGCACCTTGGCCTCGGAACTCGGGTGGAACAACGAGGCCCTAACCGCCGCCTTCTGGGAAGGACTCTCAGCTCGCATTAAAGATGAGCTGGCTGGTCGTGACATGCCTTCTACCCTGGATGCCCTGATTGCTCTGGCGACTCGCGTGGATCTTCGCTTTCAGGAACAATCCAAAGAGGTGTCCCGCGAGAGGCGTCCAATACGGCACTCCTCCCCACCACAGAAGTCCACCGCTCCTCAGTCGGCGTCCCCTGGCGCGTCTACCTACGACCCCATGCAGATTGACCGCCTGAGGCAGTTGGAGCAACGCCGAACGGAACGACTAGCAAAGGGTCTCTGCTTCTACTGCGGTGATGGTTCCCACCTGCTACGCTCTTGTCCCGAGAAGCCGGGAAACTCCAAAGCCTAGGATTGGTAGGAGAGGCTACCCTAGGTGCTGGGACACTCTCAGACTCCGTTACCTGGACTATTCAAGTCACTACAGAAGAGACCCAGTTCATGGCAGAGGCGTATCTTGATTCCGGAGCAGCAGGCAACTTCATCCAGCAGGCCACGGTGGATAAGTACCAGGTGCCGGTCCTCCCACTAGAGAAACCGCTGGTGATCGCCTCTGTGGATGGGAGACCCCTCTCTGACACCGTCTCACTGATCACCAAGCCTGTGGAAGTACGGATCGGTGCTCTGCACACCGAGAAGATCACCTTCTACGTCCTCCCGCGTATGTCTCATCAGATCCTGCTGGGCCTCCCATGGTTACGGACACACGAACCGTCGGTCAGCTGGAGTACAGGTGAAATCACCCGATGGGGCTCCTCGTGCCACGAGAGATGTCTGAAAACCATCCAGCCCGTTCGACGCTCTCCGGTTCCAGAGTCTCTACCAGGACTGCCTTCTGCCTACTGGTCCTTCTCGGACGTTTTCGATAAAAAGGAGTCAGAGGTGCTACCGCCTCATCGTCCCTATGACTGCGCCATCGATTTACTGCCAGGAACAACGCCTCCTAGAGGAAGAATATACCCCTTGTCCCCTGCGGAAACACGAGCTATGTCTGCCTATATTACCGAGAGCCTGGCAAAGGGGTTCATTCGGAGGTCCTCATCCCCTGCCGGAGCAGGGTTTTTCTTCGTCAAGAAAAAGGAAGGTGATCTGCGCCCTTGCATCGACTACCGGGGTTTAAACCAGATCACCGTAAAGAACAAATACCCTCTGCCACTTATCCCCGAACTATTCGATCGGCTCCGAGGAGCCCGTGTTTTCACGAAGTTGGACCTCCGTGGGGCTTATTACCTGGTTTGCATTCGCTCTGGAGACGAATGGAAAACCGCATTCAACACTCGAGATGGGCACTACGAGTATTGTGTCATGCCCTTTGGTCTGTGTAATGCTCCGGCAGTCTTCCAAGAACTGGTGAACGACGTGTTCAGGGACCTCCTCTATGTCTGTGTCGTGGTATATCTGGATGACATCCTGGTCTTCTCTCCGGATCTACAGACCCACAGAGAAAACGTGCAGCTAGTTCTCCAGAGGCTTAGAGAGAACCGTCTGTACGCCAAGTACGAGAAATGCATCTTTGAGAAGTCGTCTCTTCCCTTCCTGGGTTATGTTATCTCGGACACTGGTCTACAGATGGATCCTGAGAAAGTGTCTGCCATCATCAACTGGCCCCCTCCTTCCGGACTGAAGGCCATCCAACGCTTTCTCGGATTTGCGAACTACTACCGTCAGTTCATCCCGCATTTCTCTGCCTTGACTGCGCCTCTCTCTGCCTTGACTAAGAAAGGAGCTAATCCCATGGACTGGCCCCCGGCGGCCGATGCCGCGTTCTGCTCCTTGAAACAGGCGTTTGCTTCTTCCCCGGTTCTTCATCGCCCTGAATTGAACCGACAGTTCACCTTGGAGGTGGATGCCTCTTCCTCAGGAGCCGGGGCAGTGTTGATGCAGAACTCCCCCTCCGGCAAGATGGTCACTTGTGGATTCTTCTCCAAGAGCTTCTCGGCACCCGAACGCAACTACACCATCGGGGATCGGGAGCTACTGGCCGTGAAGCTCGCCTTGGAGGAATGGCGCTACCTCTTGGAGGGAGCAGTATACCCTGTAATCATATACACGGACCACAAGAATCTGGAGTACCTGCGGTCAGCCCAAAGACTGAACCCACGACAAGCCCGCTGGTCTTTGTTTTTTGCTCGATTTGATTTCCAACTCCATTTTCGGCCTGCGGACAAGAACGTGCGGGCAGACGCTTTGTCCAGGTCCTTCGTGCCCGTGGAGTTGGAGGAGGAGACGTTCCAGCCCATCATCAACCCCAGCAAAATCATTCCGGTGAATCCTGTCGCTTTAGCTCAGATACCCCCTGGGAAAACCTATGTCTCAGATACTGACAGACAGCGAGTCCTGCACTGGGGCCATGCCTCGAAGATTGCCGGCCATGCTGGTCAGAAGAAGACTTGTAGTACGATTGTCCGTCACTACTGGTGGCCGTCCCTTCATAAAGACGTCACATCCTTCGTCTCAGCCTGCCCGTCCTGTGCCCGGAACAAGACACCCAAGCACATACCATATGGACGTCTCCTGCCTCTGCCCATTCCTTCTGTTCCGTGGCAACATATCGCAATGGACTTCATTACGGACTTACCCTTATCCTCCGGACACACAGTCATATGGGTTATGGTGGACCGTTTCTCAAAAATGGCTCACTTCATTCCCATGGCCGGGCTGCCCTCTGCCCAGGAGCTAGCTGACTCCTTCATCCAACATATATTCCGATTGCATGGCTTTCCCGCACACATTGTGTCCGACAGAGGAACCCAGTTTACCTCGCGCTTCTGGAGGGCCCTCTGCAAACATCTGGGAGTATCTCTGGACTTTTCTTCGGCCTACCATCCTCAGTCGAATGGGCAAGTGGAGCGGGTCAATCAAATCCTGACCTCCTTCCTGCGCCACTACGTTAATGCCCATCACAATGACTGGTCCACGCTTCTTCCTTGGGCTGAGTTCTCCCACAACCATCACATCAGCGAGTCCACCTCCAGCTCTCCATTCCGAGTCGTTTACGGACTTCAGCCTTCTGTTCCATTGCCAGTATCCTCGGCTTCCGATGTCCCCGCAGCAGATGCTCTGGTCCAGGACTTCTCAGCCATATGGAGCTCTGTCAAGACCTCCCTTGAGCGTGCTTCTTTGCGGATGAAGAGACATGCGGACAAAAGGCGCCTGGATCCCCCGTGTTTCTCCCCTGGTGATCTGGTCTGGCTTGCATCCAAGTATGTCCGATTGAAGTTGCCATCGTACAAGTTGGGTCCTCGTTACATGGGGCCGTTTAAAGTCATCAGCAAGATTAATGCAGTCTCCTACAAGCTGCAGCTCCCGGCCACGATGCGGATACCCAACTCTTTCCATGTCTCCTTGCTCAAGCCTGTTGTCCTTGGTCCCTTCTCCGCTGAGGTCGGTACTGCTCCTCCTCCTATTGCTGACGATGACGTCTATGCGGTAAGGGATATCGTGGCCATGAAGACCGTGCGAGGTCGGCAATACTTCCTGGTAGACTGGGCGGGTTATGGTCCCGAGGATAGATCCTGGGAGCCCCGGGAGAATGTTGGCACTCCTCTGATTCGTGCCTTCCTGTCCCGCTTGCGGGGGGGGGCGTGGGGGAGGGGGTACTGTCACGCTTCCCGGTCCCCTGGCCCCATTCTCCGGTCCCCGTGGCCCGCTCCCCGGCGGCGTCCCCTACTCACCACTCCGGCCCCGGCCTCCTCGTCCCCGCCTGCGGCCTCCATGCGTCCAGCTCCCCACTCCCGGCGCTCCTCTGCGACGTGGGACTCCTAGCCGGGCGCTCCTGCTTCCTCCTCACCGCTTCCTGGACTGGCTTCTGGCACACGAGCCTCGCGCATGCGCATTAGGGCGCGCGCGGTCATTGACCCTTTCTTAAAGGGCCAGCACCCAGAAACAGGATATTGCATAGACAGGTACAGGGTATATAAGGTTTCTCTTTCCTGGTGGGCGGGGCCTGTTCTACGTGTTTAGCAAGCTAGTGTTCAGGTCCCCTATTGCTTTGCCTTGTGCTTTGCCTGCATTAACCCTGTCCTGTCTCGTAGAGCCTGTCCTGCCACGCCAGCCGCTCCGAACCACGCTCATTCCCGTACCCTGACGGTGACTTCGGCGGATGTTCCACCATCTCTGCAGCTCCGCCAGTCTCCAGTCCCTGGCTCCGTTTGGTGACCCGTTCCATCGCTCAGCAAGTTCTGGATCCCGCCTGACCTTACCACCTGGCCTCGGACTCTGAGCCTCGTCACCCGGACCACCGTCCAGAACTCCGTCCACCTTTCCTGCTCCCCTACGGACTGTCCGGCTACCAATAGTGCTTCGGCTGCCGTGCACCCAGACTCTCTGGCGGGGTGACCTGCCTGGCTGCCTCCTCAAGAGAAACCGGTGTACGGTCCAGAGGTTCCACCACCCGGACGTTACAGCTATAGTGTGACTGAACAGCTCTGCAGACTCAGCCATCTCAGTTCCACCATACTGTGCAGGGCTGATGGAGACTTCTGAGCTGGGAAAAAGCAAGTGTGATTGGGATGACAACTCAGAGGACTAATGTTTTTTGGTTGCGGTAGTTGAGGTGGCGAAGAGGGCACTTGTTGGACCACTTGAGATCCATTCCAGCATTTTCTTTTTTTGGCCATCATCTACCTTTGTTCCAGTTGTTCGTGTCCGTAAAAAAGGGAGCATATCGGATTGTCCACGCTAAGTAGTAGACATCTTACTTTTACTGGAAGATGGTCTATCCTCAGCAGATGTTAATGGAGCTTTGCCACCTTCCCCACGGACAAACCCTTTTTTTCCTTTTCCAACACGCCTCTTCCCCTTTCCACCAGCATCTGTCATTTTGCCACTCATTTTGATTGCGACAAGATTGTGCACTTAAAATGTGGTAGTAAAAATTGAGAGGTGGTGTAGATTGCAGCGGTGGTCTATCTTTATTAACAGCACAATAAACAACAATAACTATCCCTGACAATGCAACTACAGCCCTTAAACTGGCAGCATAGTTTGCTAGTATAATGGCTTAGTAACAATGAGTTTGAGTGTGCAATGCAGAGGTGCCGCAAATAGATTTGCACTAGTGTGACACTAATGGAAGTCCAACAGCCACTTTTAGGATGCCACTAAGTTTACTCAGTGTTTGCTAGTATAATGGCTTAGTAACAATGAGTTTGAGTGTTTAATGCAGTGGTGCTGCAAATAGCTTTGCACCAGTGGGACACTAATGGAAGTCCAACAGCCACTTTTAGGATGCCACTAAGTTTATTCAGTGTTTGCTAGTATAATGGCTTAGTAACAATGAGTTTGAGTGTGCAATGCAGAGGTGTTGCAAATAGATTTGCACTAGTGGGACACTAATGGAAGTCCAACAGCCACTTTTAGGATGCCACTAAGTTTACTCAGTGTTTGCTATTATAATGGCTTAGTAACAATGAGTTTGAGTGTTTAATGCAGTGGTGCTGCAAATAGCTTTGCACCAGTGGGACACTAATGGAAGTCCAACAGCCACTTTTAGGATGCCACTAAGTTTACTCAGTGTTTGCTAGTATAATGGCTTAGTAACAATGAGTTTGAGTGTGCAATGCAGAGGTGCTGCAAATAGATTTGCACTAGTGGGACACTAATGGAAGTCCAACAGCTACTTTTAGGATGCCACTAAGTTTACTCAGTGTTTGCTAGTATAATGGCTTAGTAACAATGAGTTTGAGTGTGCAATGCAGTGGTGCTGCAAATAGCTTTGCACCAGTGGGACACTAATGGAAGTTCAACAGCCACTTTTAGGATGTCACTAAGTTTACTCAGTGTTTGCTAGTATAATGGCTTAGTAACAATGAGTTTGAGTGTGCAATGCAGTGGTGCTGCAAATAGCTTTGCACCAGTGGGACAATAATGGAAGTCCAACAGCTACTTTTAGGATGCCACTAAGTTTACTCTGTGTTGGGTAGTATAATGACTTAGTAATAAGGAGTTTGAGTGTGCAATGCAGAGGTGCTGCAAATAGATTTGCACTAGTGGGACACTTATGAAGTCCAACAGCCACTTTTAGGATGCCACTAAGTTTACTCAGTGTTTGCTAGTATAATGGCTTAGTAGCAATGAGTTTGAGTGTGCAATGCAGAGGTGCTGCAAATAGATTTGCACTAGTGGGACACTAATGGAAGTCCAACAGCAACTTTTAGGATGCCACTAAGTTTACTCAGTGTTTGCTAGTATAAAGGCTTAGTAACAATGAGTTTTAGTGTGCAATGCAGTGGTGCTACAAATAGCTTTGCACCAGTGGGACAATAATGGAAGTCCAACAGCCACTTTCAGGGTGCCACTAAGTTTACTCAGTTAGAAAAACAGAGACCAAGTAGAGCGGACCTCATATTTGTTGTAATATACATGGACCCCGTAGAATACATACAAAAACTTGTGAACAAGAAGGGGTATTTATCATGTTTTTTTTAAGTAAAACTACTGTACCACAGTTGTGAAAAAGTATACAGTTTTTATTATTACAAAAAGTGCAAATATCAAAAATCACATGTGATGACAGTAGTTAGACATACATAGTTAAAATCCAATTAGATGAGACAGAGAGAGAAAAAGGTCTCAGGGAGAGAGACAGACTACCCCTTAACTAAAACTGGTAAGAAAGTAGTATTACTATATCCCGGGGGGGGCATATAAGTAACCAAAAGATATCAATAGTATACCCCCTGGGCTAGTGGAGTGATGGAATGTCCATACATTAAACAGTAACCAACAGGATAAGGTCCAAATCAGGGCCTGAGTACACCAGTATGTAACACCACCAGAATAATTTCAGAGAAAAAAAAAAAAGAAAAAGTCATACAGTGGTGGGTAAATTGGCACCTGAAGGACCTACCTGTGGTATGTATAGCACCCAGAAAGGGAGTCTGTCAGCCTCACATGTGGACCCGGTCCCGACACGTGTTTCGCATGTGCTTCAACGGGAGGAAGGAGGCGGGACGCCGGCCAGAGCGATGTCGCAGGACAGGTGAGTGCATGTGAAGCTGGCATAGCGATAATGTTCGCTATGCCAGGAATCACAAGATATCGCTGCTGCGACGGGGGCGGAGACTATTGCGTGCGACATCGCAGCATCGGCTTGTGATGTCGCAATGTGCAAATCCCGCCTAAGAGAGTGGGCTTCCTCACACTGTTGCCTAAGTACATTGTCTTAAATTTTGTATGATTAATAAATATCCTCCAAGAGAAACTGCTCTCAATACTTCAAGACTAATTATATGGTAAAAAATGATTTTTACATCATGATGGAGACTATCCCTAGTTTTTATAAATAACTTAAGTATCTCCATAAAGACAAAGTGGTAGTTTATGCATGTGACCTGTGTACGGCCTGTGGGGTGTGTTCGGGTTGGGGGTATGTGTTGTGTTCAATCTTACCTCTCCATTGATGAGATGATAGCAATCAAACTATTTGCCATTTAATTAATTGATTTTTCATAATTCCTCGTGGGTTTTGTCAGATAGCTTTTATTTGGGGCACATACTAGGTCTCCCCATATGATCCTGACTAATCATATGCAGGCAGCTACATTTAGGAGAAAAAAATGCTCCCACCATAGCTTAGAGACAGTCTCTTGTGTGAGATGTAATGATAAAGCTCAGATATTCTGGTCTAAGCTCCTTCATGACTCAGTGTGAGAGAATGGTCAGCACAGCTGAGTTTAGTTGTTCCTCATTGCAAAACTTTCTATCATCTCTTCTCCTGTCATAACATGGCCAGCTGTGCTCTACTGCCCCTACCCACACACTGCCTGACCAGAGAGATTATTAATCACATTAATGTCTGTTTGGCTCAGCTTACAATCACTCTGCAATGAGATCAGAGCAGTGTGTCACACAGGAGTAATTGAGACATAATGACAAGCTGATCTCACTGCAGAGTGATTAAAAGTTGCTTGATCACAGCAGACATAAGTGTGATTGCATCTCACACACTGATAAACCTGCTCTAGGATATGGAAGGGGTGTGTTCTTTTCGGGTGTGTTTCTGTCTGCTTATGATTGGTCAGCATTATAGAGGGAGAAGAAGTACACACCCACAGTGTAAACTAAGCGATAATAAGTA
Source organism: Anomaloglossus baeobatrachus (assembly GCF_048569485.1). Classification (NCBI taxonomy): domain Eukaryota; kingdom Metazoa; phylum Chordata; class Amphibia; order Anura; family Aromobatidae; genus Anomaloglossus; species Anomaloglossus baeobatrachus. The sequence goes on from NC_134360.1 coordinate 149,098,901, forward strand.
CTTAAGGCCCCATCACACACAAGAAGTTTGCTAACAAAATAGTTGCTGAGTCACAGTTTCTGTGATGTAGCAATGATCTTGCCAGAGATGTCGTTATGTGTGACACCTACCAGCGATCAGGCCCCTGCTGTGAGATCGCTAGTCATTGCCGAATGGTCTGGATCATTTTCTTCAAAGGCGATGTCCTGCTGTACAGGACGCATCGCTGTGTTTGACGCCTACCAACGACCTCCTAACAGGGTCCCAACGCCCGCCGAGATCGTTATACAGGTTGCTGATCATTATTGCGTCGTTGGTAAGATCTGAATGTGTGACATCTCACCAGCGACATCCCAGCGACTTACTAGCGATCCTTATCAGGACATATTGTTGTCGGGATCACTGGTAAGTCGTTGTGTGAGGGGGCCTTTAGACTTAATAAGGTTATCTCATTAGTTAACTTATGTAACCATTAGTCGTTTTTTTTTTATTATATTAAGTACAATCTTTTTTTAAGCAAATCCAGTACAATCTTGTGTCATCCTAGGAAAATGCATGATGGACTTAACATACCAGTACAACCAATATGTAGCCACACAAAGATATGTTTAGGATTTACACATTGCAAAAGCATATTATGAATTAAGTTTCTTCTTTTAAGGATGGTAATATTAGACCCATATTTTAGGTTATGTTAATCAAAGAGAAAGAATTATAAAAAATATGGTACTGATTTAGCTATTTCAAATTGTAATTTGTAGGAAGTAAAGAGACTGGAGTGGGGGAAGGGGAGGATAAAGCCGATTAGTAAGGTGATTAAATATTCTGTTGTAATTTTACAACATCCAAAGATGTTTTTAAAATAATTTTGCTTTCTACAAGAATTTGTAATTGGCATACATCTCAAGAATAGAGAAAGCAAACACATGTTAGTAGATTGCTGTTTAGAATTTCCCCAGTGATGGAGAAAACTTATTTTTCACAGTAATGTTATTCAAAAAGCTAGTTGTATGTTAGGCTCAGATTTGAAACATTCAACTCATCAGCATATGCATATACTAACAAAATTCCCAGTTGTAGTTATTAAAGAACAATTGAAAGCTTTGAATGAAATGCATAAAATCATGGCAAAGTATTGTTTTTTATTCTAGTAAAATGTGTAAAATACAAAAAGGAAAGAAAACTATGGTTTGGTGATTTCTAAAGTTTTTCTGCATTTGTTTTCTTAACATGTTCAATACTTTGGAAACTCATATGAACTCCTCATAATAGTTTTATACAAAATACAGCACCATGCTGCGTTACTTTGTCTAAGAGGGTGAGTGGTATGATTAAAACTTGACTGACCACAGAAAACTTCATTATTCTGTTGGGCACCATTGGGGTCCCTCATCAGGCGAATATACGGTAACACTCCATTATTTTCAGAGTTCCAATGGAGCAGAATAACAGAAATAAAGAATGCCACTGTGACCAGAGCCTTACAAATAAGTTGATGCAGAATTCAATGTCAGATTTACTGATAAAGAATAGCTCATTTTCAATACAGTATTAGAGAGAAACACAACAAACAATTATGAATTAGTTTCTGTGGCAGGACCAGTAGCTTGCATGCTCGAAAACATTTTCCATCCAAAAACCAGCTTCTTTCATTTAGAATCCTGACACCCCCTCCTTTTCCTCAGTCTAGAGCTTCCGAAAACAACTTAAAGCTCACAACATTCCCTATGTGATTGTGAATCTCATGATCTACATAACAGTGCTCCACACTGAAAACTCTCCGCGAGGCTGACAGGCAGAAATGCCTTTGTATAAGAGAAATGCGGAGGTGGCGAAAATGATCCGAGTTTCCATGCTTTTCTGGAAAGGTACTCTCAATACAATTTGGTATCTAAAGTAACCGTGCAAGAATTTGTTCTTTATCAGCCATATTGACTTTTTACTAAGGCCTGTCACAACAGTCTGCTCATAGCACATTGTTCTTATGTATTTCCATACTAGAACAGCAGAAAATCTTACGTTGATCTGTACACACTTGTAGTTTATTAACTTTACAATTGACCTATACCAGTTGAAAAACTGATGAAAAATTGACACTTGCATAACAACCAAAAACACCTCCCCTGGATATGCTGTGCTGCCTGTTACATATAATGTAGTAATCATCTGTATACAACAAATCAGTGTGAAAAGAAGTCTCTTATGAGTTGAGAGGAGCAGATAGATTTGCAGAACATCAAATCCGAGTTGAATGTCCTGAAATTTGCAGTTTCAGGTGGATTTCAACAGTCTGCTATTCAATTCAAAAGGACTATGAAAATATTTATATACACATTTATATACATTTATAAGGCAGACTTTCTCTTTACTGAGATAGGAGATCGAAGTTGTTACTAATAATTCTATGTAGATAGAAAAGGGAGTGTGGCGCCCTGGACAAGCCAGGTTGTCACAGGTACTACAACAACACACCCCACACCCCGGTTAGGCACAACAGTCACACACACAAATCCTTGTTGCCTTCCTCCAGGGGCTGATGTCCACACCAGGTGGGGTGGAGCCAGGCGGTTGGCTCCACCCACCGAGGAGTTCACAGTCCTGGAGGCGGGAAAGGACGGGTTGTTGAGTAAGGGAGAGTGAAGTGGAAGGAGGGAAGTGGGAGTCGAAGAGCACACTGACCGTGTCTGGGTTCGTGGCCCGGGCACATACAGCAAGGTTGGCAGACGGTGGTGACCGTCTGCAGAAGAGGCCGATTAACGCACAACCGTAAGGACCGGGGACGGGCGGTGGCCCACCGGTACCGGACCAGGGAGCGAAGAGAAGCCAGCACCATTCGGCAGGGCCTATGGCCAGACTTGGAGCCGCCATTAAACCGGTCAAATCCATCAGCGACGGGAACCTCCGGGGTTTCCCAGCAGCAAAGACCCGACTGAAGGCAACCGCTCAACCGTGAAGGGAAATACAGCTACCGCCACAGCTAGAGTTCCCAGGGCCAGAGCCTGTGGGCATAAAGGGGCTCCTCTGGCAAATACACCGCTGAGGAGCAGGTTACCGGTGGGAAGCCATCGGAGCCAACAACACAACACAGGTGCAGGGAGAGACAGTCACCGCCAACCTACCGGGAGTGACCATCGCAGCCGGCTGCGGGACCCGTCCATCCAGCCATTTGTTTTACCAGAGACTCCGTCTACATCATTGCCTGAGTGAGTACTATCGTGCCGTCTGGCACCGCGCTGCCCCCGCGACCCTGCACCTCGCCAAACCCCGCTATCCACCTTACGGTCACCATCATCGGGCCCCGGGACCACCAAATCCCCCTACCCACGGAGGGGAGAGAAAACATCTCGGCTGCTCCCTGTCATCGCTCCCAGGATCCCCGTCCAGAGCAGTGGTGGTGTCCCAACCTCACCACAACTGTGGGTGGCGTCACGGACAACATCCCCAAACCCAAACCATCCCCTTTTCACTCACGGGCGAGGAGCGCCGCTCGGGTTCCCAGATCCGGCCCACCGCTCGAGCCACCGAGCAGCAGCAGTAGCTGCGCCAGACCCGAGCGTTGGTGAGTGCAGCGCCCCGCCGCCCGCGACAGGAGGAGGGGTGGTGCACTGATGATAGCTCCACCCCCTGTATAGAGCTCCTCTCTCTGCTTATAGCTCCTCCCTCTGCCTCTAGCTCCTCCTGTCATTATAGAATCTCATCAGTAACAGCCGCCTAGTGGTGGAAACAAACATAGCTCCCAGTTGCTGAGGCCTCACCTCCTCTTCCAAATGTGGAGGTGTATCGATTATGCTAAAAATATTCACCCAATGAACTATGAAATTCATGTATTGTCCTTGGCCATAGTTGCTGTTCCGAGGTATCTATAATGCAGTGCACTTTTGAGCTTGAATAAAAATATATCCTTTAAGTGAAAGCGGAGTGGGCAAGAAAGAATGACTGGTATTTTCCAGTGAGGCTGACTGCATGCCAGCTTTTCTCAAAAGGCAGTAGAATCCACAAGATAGTAACAAAGTGACTGCCAACCAACAACTTAACCAGATGTGAGTTTATTTAGCAAACCAGGGATGACTAGGAGCATTTGGTTGCTTTGTCACCACGCAATCGATGATGGACATTAGTCTTTTTGATGAAGAAGAAGGAGGCATAAATGGAGGACCACACACAAAAGAGGAGCATGACAGTGATAATGGTAGCAATGATGATTCGAAACAGATACTAAGTAAGGGTGCATCTTGGCTAAAAGATGAGCATGGTGAAAATGAGGAGGACAATTTGAGGCTCACAATGATTGCTGGCCAGCTTGATTTTGCAAAATGATCAGGTGATGTCACTCTATGTGCTGAGCGAGAGCCATTTTTCCTAGTCTACAATATCTGGGGTATTCATTGCTTATTTTCCTCTTGCACAGCCAGCAGAGGGCCAAAGAATCAGCTTGTGGCATATTGAAAAAAACCTCTCACAAAGCAGAGGCCAGCATGCACAAATCGCCACCACTGTGAATAGACCTTTCAGGCACTGTAGAGCTTTTTCCACCAATGTGGGACATTTTCTGCTTTGGAGGGACCACAATAAAAGCTGATTTGGCACCAGAAGAGATTTTTTGTGCACAGCACATTTGATGTGTATCACTGATGCCAGCAACCTCCTCTGATGATGATCTAATTTCCTCTTGTCTGGTTTCCAGGTTTTGTCCAACACAGAATCACCATAATATTCATCGTCATCCATGAGTCAGCTGACTCTGGGTGTAAAATGGCAAGTGCACCTTGCCCCTCACCTGATTTCCAGCCAGCGGTCTACTCTGACACAGAGTGGTACTACCACAGACGATATCCCTACCACCTTGGCTTACAGAGCCTGCAACACAGATTGGTATTAGAATCGTGTTTTAGGTTTTCTTGGCCTAATATGTTTGTTAGCCCACAAGGTGCTGGGGGTTAGGGCATCTAGTGGTAGAATTCAAGCAGTTGTTATTGATGGATTAGAAATTTTACCTCATGAATAAAAATTGCAAGTGAGGAAGATGACCTGAGCCGAATGCTGACTTCAACCCACAGTGTCACTGTCAGCACCAGGGCTAAATCATCCTGCTGTGATTGAGAAGAGCATTGGGACACATAGTTTAGTACATCATTGCTTCCTTCTCACTGACAAAAAGGAGGCCAAATATGACTTGCGTTTAGTACTTCTACTGCCAGGACAGATACTGCTAGTACTACTAATGGTGTTGGAGTTCCTGCTAGTGACAACAATATTCTTATCTGTTATACTAGTTTTTTTTTTCTATTACCGTGCCATGTGTATTGTCCAAGCAATGTTTTGGTTTATTATATTGTGAGGAGCTTGGAGGGCCATTATACTGAGTGGGGGGCTATTTGGAGTTCCATTCTAAGTGGGGGTTCCATACTGATTGGAGACTCCCGTACATAGTGGAGCCTTTGGGAACCTCATTCTATGTAGGTGTCCTCATTCTCTCTGGGGGCCTCCATCCGTGAGCAGGAAAGGGGGACCCTCATTTTGTGGCTGGGCATGTGGAGACCGTCATTCTGTGAGGGAGCCGTTATACTGAATAATGGGCTGTGGGGACACTCATATTGAGTTTGGGGCTGTGGGGGTTCTCATAATGAGTGGTAGTATAATACTGACAAGTGTTACATTGCATTTTTCTGTATATTGTCAAAAAAGGGTATTTGCTGCTGAGAATACTAAGGGGCTTCAATAGGTATATAACATATCTATATATTTTTGGTGGGGGCAATGAGAACTTTTGTTATGAGGCCTGTGAGTTCTTTGTATGTTACTGCTCATCTCTACTTATGAGAGCACTCATGGTGCTTTTCTCTACTTTTCTTTTTGTTTAATGAACTGACTATGACATGTTAATAGCCCATCTATTTCTTGAGGCTAAAATGTTTTCTTTTTTTAGCAAGGTCAGTAAGTGATTATTTAAAGAAAAACTAAAGTAAATGCAGATATGAATCCAGCCAGAGAAAGGAATAGCCCGGGCTCCTGCCCCAAAGGGGCTCAAGGGAGGGCAGCATGACTAGGAGGGATGCCAGGCCAATAGGGACAGTAAGGGGTTAATGTAGAAAGTTTAGTTTGAGCGGGAAATCTGGGGGTGGAACTAAGGGGCAGTTAGGACTAGTGGTCAGTTTGATTCGTCAGGGGGTGGAGTCGTTGAGGGGTCGTATATAGGTCAGCTCAAGGGTGTGGGTGGGCATTCCTACCTGGATGGTGACTGGAATCGTTTGGTGCAGCGCCTGGATCCCGAAGATGGACGGTCTCGTGGCACAGATGAAGAGGATGGTGGAGCAGCGTGGCCAGCAGTGGATGGAGGAGCAGCTGCAGCGCTGGTCTGAAGACGTCAGCAACGCTGAAGATGGTGCCCCCCTGCCTCCGAAGCGGCAGCGAAGATCGTGGCCTCCAGAGCGTCTGAGTCCGGAGATGTCCTCAGGGAGCCGGCAGCGGAGGAGCCCCAGCGGATGGTCCACGGCAGGGGCCTGGGCTGGAAGTCGGGCCGCAGGCAGCAAGGCAGCGGGGCGGTGAGTGCTGTGGCCAGATCCCCTCCTACTTCCAGATCTCGGTGCGCAATGGTGACACGGTCACCTGACTCGGCGCGGTCACCTGACCCGGCGCGGTCACCAGGCCCGCGCGTGCTCACGTGGCCCGGCGCATTCACGTGACATGGCGCGCTCACCTGATCCAGCGTCCCCATGGACCCGTCCTGACCCCTGGCCCGTCCTGCTCCACTAACCCAGCGTGGTCACGTGGGGCAGCGTCGCGGTCACGTGGAGTGGCGTCGCAGTCACGTGAGGTGGCGTCGCGGTCACATGGGGCGGCACTGCGGTCACGGGGGCCGGCGGCCCTGTCACATGACCACAACTCACCAGCTAGGAGCACTGCGGCAGCCCAAGGAGCCAGGAGAGAGGGACGGGACCCTCCGACACAGCTAGGGGCGGAGCCTATGCCAGAGCATAGGGCTTCAGTGGCAGCAAAGGGGCCAAGGCAACAGCCCGGATCGGGGTCCGGACGGCGCAGAGAATGGACGGATGACCACAGGGTGGTGTCGAGATCAGCCACATCACGCGGGGCTGCCGTTCGGCAGGCCTCCGGCAGGATTACCGCAGGAGGATCGGCTGTCAGAGCGCAGCACAGCACAGCACCGCATGCAGGCGTTTTTCTGGGCGGATTGGGCTACAGGTCGAGCCTGCCGGACGGCGGGCTCCCTGGTCCAGGGTCCAGTGAGGAGGACGACATTGTGGAGGACGACGTTGCAGAGGATGACATCACTGACGACGACAAACCGGCTGGAGCGCGTCGCAGAGGACATGTGACGGCTGTTTCGGGGTCCTCTCGGAGTCAGCCTGGTAAGACCACGGTTTTCCCTATCTCTAGCATGTCTGGATTGGCGGTTGGTGGTGGGTCTGGTGGTATGAGTGACGTGCAGGGTTTGAATTTGGTTTCTGGTGGTATGGGCGGTGTGCCTTGTGGCCCGAGTGGGGGTGGCCGGTTGTGAATGTGGTGCCGGGTGATGGCAGTGTGGCATCCGAGTTGCTGTGTTTGGTTAGCGGTTTAGGGGGCCCTAGCATGGTGTGGCAGGGAGCGGCTGGCGTGACGGTTCAGGATGTTGTGGCCACCGCGGCCGATGCGGCGGCCAGTGGAAATGTTGTTAGTGAGTCGGTGGTGGCGGCTCCCGCTGCCTCAGCTGCTGCTGCAGTAGATGTAGTTCGTTTAGATGACTAGGCAAGAGGGGAGGTGTATGTCTGCTTTGATGGGCCGTTGGGGGCGCATTTGAAGCAGGAGGTTAGGGAGAAAATATGGAAGGACGAATATGTTGAAATATTCTCGTTACTTCCTTTGGAGAAGTTTAACCTTGATCGGGTTAAACCGGATAAGACTAAAAAGAATGAGGAAGACCGGTGGCGTTATTGCCTTATTCCTCGCACTTTTCAGAATTGGTTACAGGCGTTTGTGATATTGACCAGCGTGGTGGGGGAAAAGGCTCCGTACAACTGTTTGGCGCTTTTTTGTTATCTGGATTTTATCTGTGAAGCGTACAGGACCTATGGGGGGACTGCTTGGCTACGATATGACGAGCAGTTTCGCCAGAGGAAAGTGGTCAGACCCAGTTTACGGTGGGACCACAAAGAAATCAGTCTCTGGATGTGGCTGATGGCTGCGCCGAAGTCGGAATCGCAGTACTTTCCAGGGGGTTCCGGCGGGGGATCATTTGGCACCTCGCCGGGGCCCAAAAAGGGCGTTTGCTGGCAGTTCAACAAAAAGGACTGCCGCTTTGGGCCCTCCTGCCGATTTAAGCACGAATGTTCGAGCTGTGGCGGCGCCCATAGTTATCTCACGTGCTTCAGGAAGGGAAAAGGGAAGGCCGCAGAGTCTTCATCAAAAAGGGAGGACCCCAGTGAGGGTAGATCGGATGGCGCCGTTTCTAAGTAGATCCCGGATCGAGTGACGGCGGAGTTTTTGAGTGAAGGTTTTAGTTCTGGTTTCAAGATACTGTCAGTTGTTAAGCCTGGCGAGAATTGTTTGAAAAATTTACAGTCGACTCGCTTACATGGCGAGATAGTTGCAGATAAGGGTCCTTTGATGCTCCTCCATTGCCTGACTTGGTGGTGTTCCGGTTGGGGTTGGTCCCAAAAAAGGAACCTAACAAGTTTCGGCTGATCCACCATTTGTCATATCCTACTGGCAGGTCGGTGAATGACGGTATTGATCCTGAGCTGGTTTTAGTATCTTATGTTCATTTTGATAGGGCGGTGGAATGGCTAAGGAAGTTGGGTCGTGGCTCGCTTTTGGCGAAAACGAATGTGGAAGCCGCCTTCCGTCTGTTACCGGTGCACCCGGACAGTTTACACCTGTTGCGGTGTTGGTGGGAGGACCAGTTTTATGTAGATTGTTGTTTGCCTATGGGCTGTTCAATTTCATGTTCTTATTTGAGAAGTTTAGTTGTTTTTTGGAGTGGGTAATTAAGGAGGAGGCGGGCTTGGATTGAGTGTTGCACTACTTGGATGACTTTTTGTGTATGGGGCCAGCTGGATCTCCACAGTGTTCCCTTTTGCTTCGGACAGTGGAGTAGGTTGCTCGCCGCTTTGGTGTTCCGTTAGCGCCTGAAAAGACAGAGGGTCCGGTTACGGTTTTGAAATTTCTGGGAATTGAGTTAGATACAGTTGCCATGGAGTGCCGCTTGCCGGAGCACAAGCTGGGGGATTTGAGGCGTTGTGTTCAAAGAGCCATGGAGGCCAAGAAAATCCATTTACAGGATTTCCAGTCCCTGTTGGGGAAGTTGAATTTTGCTTGTAGGATTTTGCCGATGGGAAGAGTTTTTTTCCCGTCGCTTGGCTCAAGCCACTACTGGTGTGTCGCATCCTTTGCATTTTGTATGTTTGAAGGTCGAGCATAAGGCGAACCTGAGAGTGTGGTCCCGTTTTTTACAATTGTATAATGGACGGTCATTGTGGCTTCGTAAGGTGGTGTCCAATGATGCGTTGGTCCTTTTTATGGACGCGGTGGGGTCCAGTGGCTTTGGGGCATATTTTGGGGGGAGATGGTGTGTCGGCAGGTGGCCTGAATCTTGGCGGGTTTCCGGTTTGACCAGGAATTTGGCTTTGTTGGAACTTTTCCCTATTGTCGTGGCCATAGAGGTTTGGGGACAGGATCTAAGAGACAGAAAGGTGCGTTTTATGTGTGACAACCTGGGGGTTGTTCAGTGTGTTAACAAGTTGACAGCAGATTCCCCTCCGGTGGTGGATCTCTTGCGGCATTTGGTGTTGAAATGTCTGGAGCTTAATTTGTGGATTTGTGCTGTGCATGTTTTGAATTCCATGGCTGATGCTTTATCTCGTTTCCAGTGGGACCGTTTTCGAATGCTGGCGCCGGACGCGGAGCAGCAGGAGACCGTGTGGCCCGTCTGGTTGTGGGACCTGGTTTGCAGCCGGCCTGGGAATTGATCAAACAATCGGTGGCACCCAGTACGTGGCGCACCTATACTGCGGCGTGGGATCGTTGGCTCGAGTTGGTTGCCGAAGTTGGAGGTGATGTACCCGAAGGTGACAGGGTTTATTTAGTTTTATTCATGATGGGTATAGCGAAGGAAGAAGGCCTGTCATGGTCGGCGGTTGCTGGCAGGCTGGCTGGCATGGCTTTCTTTTTTAGGTTACTGGGCTGGAAGGACGTCACTAAGGATTTCATGGTGTGCCAGGCGTTGAAGGGCTACCGTAGGGCAAGGGCATGCTGAGACCTTAGGCACTCGGTGTCTTTTGAACTGCTGGTTTGTTGTCAGTTTTGCCCCGTGTGTGTTTTTCGGAGTATGAATGCCGTTTGTTTGGGACCGCTTTTGTTTTGGCCTTCTTTGGTGCGTTTAGAATCAGTGAACTGGTGAGTAGGAACACGAGGAGTCACGGAGGTTTGTTGTTGGAGGATGTGGCATGTGGTGTGGTGTGGATGCGGTACGGTGTTGCTTGAGATGGTGAAGACGGATCAATTGGGTGGAGGTCGTGTGGTGGAACTGTGGGGTGTACCTGACCTAATGGAGTGCCCCGTTAAACAGGTGTCGTCATTTTAGAAGTAAGGGGAACCCGCCTGGGGTCCCTTTTGTCTCATGAAGACGGGTCAGCCTTGTCCAGTTACCAGTTTGTCTGCATCTTTCGGAGGTGCCTGCAGTGTTGCGGTCTCAACGAGACTGAGTTTGCATCTCATTCCTTTCGGATTGGGGCTGCGACTCAGGTGGCTCGTTGGGGCCTGGGCACGCAGGCTGTCTGTAAGATTGGACGCTGGGAATCGGCTAGGTATAGATCCTACGTGCGGCCAACCTTATTGTAAGATGTTGGGGGGGGGGTCAGGTCGGGGAGGTATTTGCTTGGTCCTCATTACCCTTTCTTACCCATGCCCCCCTTTCCCCCCCCCCCCTCCATGTTGTCACCTTTTGTCTCGTAGGTTTACCTTTGTTGGTGTGGGTGCTCGGTCACTCGTATGTGTATTGGGGTGCTTTTCGTGTGGGAGTAAGATCGAACGGCCGTCAGTTGGCGGTCCCCAGGGAAAAGGCGACAGTGCGATGGATCAGCGTCAGGGGTATGCTGTGGAGTGAAGTTTTGCCTACCTGGCGTCACCATTCAGAGTTGGATAGACCACCGGATGTGGTAGTGCTACACGCGGGTGGGAATGACTTGAGTCTTCGGGCGTCCAGGGACCTGATCCAGGACATAAAGTGCGACTGCCTGCAGCTCCTGTCATCCCACGCGGGTATAGTGATTGTGTGGTCTGATATCGTTGCGCGGCGGGCATGGTGGCGCACCAGGTCGGTGGAGGCTGTTAACAGAGCGCGAAGTAAAGTGAATCGTGAGATTGGGCATTTTGTTTCTCGGGTCGGGGGTGTCTCGGTTCGGCACCCGGAGTTGGAATCGGCGTCCGCCGACTTGTTGCAGCGGGACGGGGTCCATTTAAATTCGGTTGGGAATGATATCTGGGCCTTAGGGCTTATGGAAGGGGTCGAGAAGGCTTTGGTGTTGTGGGAGGACTCGCGCGCACAAGGGGTCATGCGCACTCGCGGTGGTGGAAAGGAGGGGGGTGTCTGAAGGTGGGGGTTTGCACAGAGGAGAGGACGAAACCCAGTGCCGGAGCGGGGTTACCTCTAGCGGTGCAAATGTTTGGTGAAACGGGTCCTTGCTGGGTTGAGTCTCAGCGGGACATGGTGTGGGCAACATCTGGCCAGGGCTCTCGAGTTCGTGTGTTGCAACTGAGGGTCAGGAGGTGGGCCGATGTTGCAAGGAACAGTTTGGTCAACCTTCAAGTACCCCCCTCCTTTTTCGGGTGTTCTTCAATGAAGATTTGTATTGTTATATTGCTTATGTTTTTTTATTAATAAATGGGGCTGCTGTGGCCTTTATATCCAATGTCACGCAGTGTTTGTGTTTGTTTTAGATAAGAACCCTAGTGTGTTGGGGGTGTTGGGTGAATGATAAGGCCTTTAGTCAGACATTCCGGAGTCATGACAAGTAAAGATTTTGTACTAAACGTCATGATAAACTGTGATAATGACACAATTTTATTATTTGGATGCAATTTTGTTTTTAGATTGAATGGGTTACTAATTCTGATACTATGTCAGTTAGGTATAGGTGTGTGGGGGGATGCACAGGATATTGAGGAGGTCATTCTTGGAAAGAAAATACCCTTAAGGCCTAAAACACACATCCGTGAAAACTACGTCCGTGTAAAACGGGCCGTTTTTCGGGTCCGTTTTCCGTTTTTAGGTCCATTTTTATGGTATGTGTGGCCTGCGTATGTATCCCGTATGCTAGCTGTATGTGCGTGTGAAATGTCCGTGTGTGCTTGTGAAACTTAACTGACATGTGTTTGTATTGTCCGTGTGGAATATCCGTGTGTGATGCAAAATGTCGTTTACTACATGTCGGCAGACAGGAGACAGAGTAGCGGGATGAGAATGAACTCGGGTGAACTTCACCTGACTTCATTGTCATGCCGCGGCTCTATCTGTGCCGTGTACTGATTAGAGGTCACCTGTGAAGGATTCACCGGTGACCGCTAATCCCCCGAGTGACTGAAGTGTCCCCCCCTCTCTCATCCTCACCGATCCCCGATCACCGGCGCTGCACGGCGTTCACACTGCTCCGGCGGCTTTTTCTAATTTGAAAAAGCCGGCCGCTCATTAAACAATCTCGTATTCCCTGTTTTCCTCGCCCACCGGCGCCTATGAGTAGTTGCAGTGAGACACGCCCCCACGCTGAGTGACAGGTGTCTCACTGCACCCAATCACAGCAGCCGGTGGGCGTGTCACTATGGAGTATAGAAGTAAATAAATAAATAATTAAAAAAAAATGGCGTGCGGTTCCCCCCAAATTTAATACCAGCCAGATAAAGCCATACGGCTGAAGGCTGGTATTCTCAGGATGGGGAGCTCCACATTATGGGGAGCCCCCCAGCCTAACAATATCAGTCAGCAGCCGCCCAGAATGGCCGCATACATTAGATGCGACTGTTCTGGGACAGTACCCGGCTCTTCCCGATTTGCCCTGGTGCGTTGGCAAATCGGGGTAATAAGGAGTTATTGGCAGCCCATAGCTGCCAATAAGTCCTAGATTAATCATGTCAGGCGTTTTCCCGAGATACCTTCCATGATTAATCTGTAAGTGACAGTAAATAAACATACACACCCGAAAAAATCCTTTATTAGAAATAAAAAAACACTAACAAAGTCCCTCATCACCAATTTATTAACCCCGACAAAGCCCTCCATGTCCGGTGTAATCCATGGACCTCCAGCGTCGCATCCAGCTCTGCTGCATACAGGTGACAGGAGCAGCAGAAGACACCGCCGATCCTGTCACCTCCACGCAGCTAATGAAGGCAATAGCGCGATCAGCTGAGCTGTCACTGAGGTTACCTGTGGTGCAGCGGCGGCCGCGGGTATCCTCAGTGACAGCTCAGCTGATCGCGATACTCACCGCCGCTCCGGTCAGCAACTGAGGAGAGTAGCGCGATCAGCTTAGCTGTCACTGAGGTTACCCGCGGCCACCGCTGCATCCACCGCTGGATCCAGGTAACCTCAGTGACAGCTCAGCTGATCGCGCTATTGCCTTCATTAGCTGCGTGGAGGTGTCAGGAGCGGCGGTGTCTTCTGCTGCTCCTGTCACCTGCATGCAGCAGAGCTGGATGCGACGCTGGAGTTCCGTGGATTACGCCGGACATGGAGGGCTTTGTCGGGGTTAATAAATTGGTAATGAGGGACTTTGTTAGTGTTTTTTATTTCTAATAAAGGATTTTTCGGGGGTGTGTGTTTTTTAACTGTAATTTACAGATTAATCATGGAAGGTATCTCGGGGAGACGCCTGACATGATTAATCTAGGACTTATTGGCAGCTATGGGCTGCCAATAACTCCTTATTACCCCGATTTGCCAACGCACCAGGGCAAATCGGGAAGAGCCGGGTACTGTCCCAGAACAGTCGCATCTAATGTATGCGGCAATTCTGGGCGGCTGCTGACTGATATTGTTAGGCTGGGGGGCTTCCCATAACGTGGAGCTCCCCATCCTGAGAATACCAGCCTTCAGCCGTATGACTTTATCTGGCTGGTAGTAAATTTGGGGGGAACCGCACGCCATTTTTTTTTTAATTATTTATTTATTTATTTCTATACTCCATAGTGACACGCCCACCGGCTGCTGTGATTGGGTGCAGTGGCACAGCTGTCACTCAGCGTGGTGGGCGTGTGTGACTGCAACCAATCATAGGTGCCTGTGGACGGGTAAAGCAGGGAATACGAGATTGATTAATGAGCGGCCGGCTTTTTCAAAAAAGTAAAAGCCGCCGGAGCTTTTATAACAGCAGTGCAGCGCCGCGCCGGAGATCGTGGAACAGTAAGTATGAGCGAGGGGGGGAACTGACCGACAGACAGCGAGAGGGACAGATAAGACAGAGAGACCGACCGACAGACATAGAGAGAGACCGACCGACGGACTGACGGAGAGAACGAAACAGAAAAAAAAAAAAGACCGACATCACGTGAAAAAAGCACAAAACGTACAGGGAACAAACAGAGATGCGTCCGTGTCACTCGGACGTGCGCACAAACCCATTGACTTTCATTGCGTCCGTGCTGAGTGTTGCGTGCTGAAAACGGACATGCTTCCGTGCAAAACGGAGACACAAACGTAGCACGCACACGGACCCACGGACCTTTATGAAAAACGCACATGTGTCCTCAAACATTAAATAACATTGGTGCACGTTTGGCCGTGTCTCCGGTATATACGGAAACGGACCAAACACGCACGTGTTTCACGGATGTGTGTTTCAGGCCTAAGGGTGCTTTACACGCTGCGACATCGCTAACTTTTTTCTTTTGATGTTGCGAGCGATAGCACCCGCCCCCGTCGTTCGTGCGATATTTGGTGATCGCTGCTGTAGTGAACATTATCACTACGGCAGCGTCACACACACATACCTTGTCAGTGGCATCGCTGTGACCGCTGAACAATCCCTCCTTCAAGGGGGAGGTGCGTTCGGCGTCATAGTGACGTCGCAGAGGCGTCACTAAGCGGCCGCCCCAATAGCAGAGGAGGGGCGAAGCTGAGCAGCCGGAAAATGCCGCCCACCTCCTTCCTTCCTCATTGCCGGTGGACGCAGGTAAGGAGATGTTCGTCGTTCCTGCGGTGTCACACATACCGATGTCTGACACCGTAGGAGTGACGAACAACCAGCGGCATGCACCACCAACGATATTATGAAAAGGAGCCACGTGTCAACGATCAACGATTTTGATGTTTTTGTGATTGTTGATCGTCGCTCCTTGGTGTCACACGCTGCGAAGTCGCTAACGGCGCCTGATGGGCGTCACTAACGACATGACCACGATGATATATCGTTAGCAATGTCGCAGCGTGTAAAACACCCTTTAGGCTGTATGCCCATGGGACAATGTACCCGCGGATTTTGTCGCAGAAAACCCACGGATTTTTCTGGATATTCTAGTTAAATCTCCAGGGTCTAGCAAGTATAGACACTCCCCATGTTATCCTATGGGATTTGGAGAGTGCTGTATCAATGCTGCGGCATGTGCGGCTGCGGAATATGCTGCGGATGTCCCGCAGCCGCATGTTACTGCATGTACATTAAATAACAAAATTTGTTTTATCTAGACTGCACACTTCTACTCAAACTACTAACTGAAAAGTCAATCTTATAACATAGCAAAGTAAGATCATTGAGATTTCATTTTCCATGTTTATCCATTGGGGGTTTACAAATGTATTCTAAATGCACACATTAGGTGGGGGGACTTGTTTCCAATTTTCCTTTTGCCTTCAAGTTACACCTTAGAACTTATGCATAGTGGTAAATAAAATAAAAAATGGCGTTAAGGGCGGTCATTAAGTCTTTAAAAAAATACATAAAACAAAATTATGTCTAATTTTTAACTTTCGACTCACAATCTCCATGTCAGTCTTGCTTTTTCTCAGTCATCTGGATTGATCCGAGAATTCCATGGAAGTAAACAGAGGCTTTCAAAAACAAATTGCTATTTAATATGACCCTGAGGGCCAGAGAGGACAAGGCGATACAGAACAGATGTGCTCTAAAGTCTAATTATGTTTGGCTGTGAATCTTCAGCTACAGCTAACTCTCTGACTTCAAAAAAGGTGACATTTTGCTGTCTCCATCAGTTGCACAATAGCCTGATTGCAAAAGCAACTTTACAAGGGGGTCAAGAAGCCTTATATGTAAGCTACCTAGTTAACCCTTGGTATATTTTGCGTTATTGGTAGCAAGAAGACTAGTGACATTTCTTTAAAATATACCATCTGGTTACACTGTTCCAAAATATTAACTGTAGTTATTTTTATGAAACAATAAAGAATTCAGAAATATCATGTACACATAATATATATATATAACAATTGTATTCATTTTAGTGAACAGGTAGCTGTCTCTAACCTAAGACAACTAGAGGGGGAGACAGAGTTGGAGCACAGGGTGAATTTAAATGACAGGTTTCAGACTCGTAATTAGAGATGAGCGAACCGGTCGTGGTTCGGCTCGAGTTCGGTTCGCCGAACGGAGGTCCCGTTCGAGTTCGGTTCGTCGAACGTTCGACGAAACGAACTCGAACTGCATAGGAAACAATGGCAGGCAATCACAAACACATAAAAACACCTAGAAAACACCCTCAAAGGTGTCCAAAAGGTGACAAACAACTCACAACACAACACAAACACATGGGAAAGTGACAAGAACAAATTCTCATGCGAAAACAAAAGAGCGTAACGAGGAAAAAGAGGACAAGACACAGATATAGGCATGGCACGCCCTTCTAAAATCATGTAAAACACCGCAAGGTGACTCCAAGCGGAATCTCCCTTTTTTCCAAAAATTGTGCCCCACACACACCCACCCATTCAGTGGCAGCACTTGTGCCCCAGTTGTACACTTCACAGCTAGATTTGCATCAAGCACATTCAAAAATACGCCATAATTAACCGTCCCCAGGATGACCCCGGGGTAGGTAGCAAAGTCTTTCCTGATCCCAGCTCTGTTCATCTTGGATCATTTTTAAAAACAATGTAAGCAAGGGTTACTCCAAGCGGAGTCTCCCTTTTTTCCAAAAATTGGGCCACACACACCCACCCCTTCAGTGGCAGCAGTTGTGCCCCAGTTGTACACTTCACAGCTAGATTTCCATCAAGCACATTCAAAAATACGCCATTGTTAACCGTCCCCAGGATGACACCGGGGTAGGTAGCAAAGTCTTTGCTGAACCATGACTTGTTCATCTTGGCTCCTTTTAAAAAACACAGCAAGCAAGGGATACTCCAATTGGAGTCTCCCTTTTTTTCCAAAAATTGTGCCCCACACACACCCACCCATTCAGTGGCAGCACTTGTGCCCTAGTTGTACACTTCACAGCTAGATTTGCATCAAGCACATTCAAAAATACGCCATAATTAACCATCCCCAGGATGACCCCGGGGTAGGTAGCTAAGTCTTTCCTGATCCCAGCGCTGTGCATCTTGGATTATTTTTAAAAACAATGTAAGCAAGGGTTACTCCAAGCGGAGTCTCCCATTTTTCCAAAAATTGGGCCACACAGACACCCCATCAGTGGCAGCACTTGTGCCCTAGTTGCAAACAGGATGTTTTGATTTGCATCAAGCACATTCCAAATCCACAAGCATTTACTCTCCCCAGGATGACACAGGGGTAGTAAATTCCTTGTGGATCCATGACTTGTTCATTTTGATGAACGTTAGTCTGTCCACATTGTCTCTGGACAGACGCGTGCGCTTATCTGTCAGCACACACCCAGCAGCACTGAAGACACGTTCAGAGACAACGCTGGCAGCTGGACACGACAAAATCTTCAAGGCGTAAGTGGAGAGCTCTGGCTATTTTTCAAGATTTGAAGCCCAAAATGAGCAAGACTCCATTTGCAAAGTCATGGCATCGATGTTCATTTGCAGATACTCCTGTATCATCCTCTCCAGCCGTTGACTATGTGTCAGACTTGTTGTCTCTGATGGCCTTGCAAAGGAGGGTCTAAAAAAATTATGAAAAGATTCCATAAAATTGCTGTTACCAGTAGCACCAGATAGGGTGCTACTGGTACGGGTAGACTGTTGAAGATGACGAGACCGTCCCATGTTTGTCAAGTTACAACTGGGAGATTCACTCCCTGCACCTGCACGGTTGTTTGGTGGAAAAGCCGAACTAAGATCGAGTAACAGCTTCTGCTGATACTCCTGCATACGTGCGTCCCTTTCTATGGCTGGAATTATATCACAAAATTTGGACTTGTACCGGGGATCTAATAGTGTGGCAAGCCAGTAGTCATCATCACTTCTAATTTTGACAATACGAGGGTCATGTTGGAGGTAGTGCAGCAAGAAAGCACTTATGTGTCTTGCGCAGCCATGCAGACCAAGTCCACGCTGTGTTTGTGGCATAGAGGTGCTAACCGTTCTTTCTTCCTCTGACATCTCCCCCCAACCTCTTTCAACTGAAATTTGACCAAGGTCTCCCTCATCCGCTGAGTCTTCCATGTCCATGGACAGTTCGTCCTCCATTTCTTCATGTTCTCCTGCACCTTCCTCAACATTTCGCCTGCAACCATGCGCCCTTGTTGATCTCTTTCCCCCATGGTCCCATGCCTGCCGCGTTGGTGATGATGAACGTATGGACCTTGGTGATGTTGTTGTGTCTTGCGCATATGAATCCTCCTGTAGTTCCTCCCCTTCCTGTTGTCCCACCCCCTGACTCCGAATAGTGTTTAACGTGTGCTCCAGCATGTAAATGACTGGAATTGTCATGCTGATAATGGCATTGTCAGCGCTAAACATATCCGTCGCCATGTCGAAACGGTGCAGAAAGGTGCATAGGTCCTTGATCTGAGACCACTCCATCAGGGTGATCTTCCCCATCTCTGCATCTCGTTGGCCCAGGCTATACGTCATGACGTATTGCACAAGGGCTCGGCGGTGCTGCCACAGTCGCTGTAACATGTGGAGAGTCGAATTCCAGCGTGTCGGCACATTGCATTTCAGGCGATGAACCCGCAGGCCGAAAGACTTCTGGAGCGATGCAAGTCGCTCAGCTGCGGCGGTTGAACGGCGGAAGTGAGCAGACAGTTTTCGTGCCCTGGTCAGAAGGCCATCTAGGCCGGGATAGTGTGTTAAAAATTGCTGGACAACAAGGTTCAACACGTGAGCCATACAAGGCACGTGTGTCACCTTGCCCAGGTGAAGGGCCGCACCCAGGTTTGCAGCATTGTCGCACATGGCCTTACCAGGCTGCAGGTTGAGTGGAGACAACCATTTATTAAACTCGGACCGCAGAGCTGACCACAACTCCTCAGCTGTGTGACTCCTATTCCCAAGACATGTCAAGCTAAAGACCGCCTGATGCCGTTGCGCTCTGCTGCCAGCATAGTAATGAGGGGTGCGTGATTCCTTCTGCGCAGTGAGAACGCTGGTGGCCTGACCAGGCAGGCTTGGGGTGGAGGTGGAGGACACAGATAAGGTGGAGGAGGCAGAAGCAGTGGCGGAACTTGGACAGACAGAGGATTGACACACAAGTCGTGGGGACGGCAAGACTTGTGCAGCAGACCCTTCACCATCTATCACCATAGTTACCCAGTGCCCAGTCAGCGACATATAACGTCCCTGTCCATGCTTACTGGACCAAGTATCGGTGGTGAAATGCACCCGTTCACACACAGAGTTTCTCAAGGAAGCGGTGATGTTGTGTGCGACATGCTGGTGTAGCGCGGGCACACCTTTCTTAGAGAGGTAGTGGCGACTAGGCATCTGGTACTGGGGCACAGCGACAGACATAAGGTCTCAAAAATCCTGTGTGTCCACTAGGCGGAAAGGCAGCATTTCGGTAGCCAAGAGCTTACAGAGGGATAGAGTCAACCTCTTAGCTTTGTCATGGGTCACAGGAAATGGCCTTTTATTTGTCCACATCTGAGGGACAGAGATCTGGCTGCTGTGTGTAGACGGTGTTGAGTAGGGTGTCCCTGGAAAAATGCAGGTTTGTGAGGAAAGTGCAGGCGGAGACATGATGTTGCCTTCATCCAACGTTGGTGCTATCGATGTCTGAGAGAGCTGTACACACACACTGGTTTCCCCTTAAAAACCAACTGACGACTTACCAAGCTCACTGCCTGTTGTGGTTACAGTGGTGGAAGTTGTGCGTGGAAAACCAGGTGTGACAGCTGTCCCCACAGTCCTAGAAGATGAAGAGCGTGCGGATGCACTGGAAGCGGCAGGCCGTGGATGGTTCGCTCCGCTAGGCCGCATTGCAGCACGGTGAGCTTCCCACTGGGACATATGATATTTATTCATGTGACGATTCATGGAAGAAGTTGTCAAACTGCTGAGGTTTTGACCTCTACTAACAGAATCACGAAATTTTACAGATCACATAATTTAAGCGATCTTTTTCTATGTCAAAAAAGGACCAGGCTAGGCAAGGCTTAGAGGGCATGCGACCTGCTGAGCCCCCCCGACCAGTGCTCAGAGGCAGAGTGGTGGCTGATGATGCAGTTGTAGACGTGCTACCAGTGCTCCGACTCTGTCCAGGAAGGCGCAAGGTAACTTCGTCATCGGTTGCATCCTCCTCCACCGCCTCTGTTGACCTCCTCGAGTGCCTGACTGTGGGTTGACAGTAGGTGGGATCTAGAACTTAATCATCAGTTGTTGTGTTTGCACTCCCCTCACCCTCAGACCGAGCCTCTTCTTGCCCTGACCGAATATTTAAGTTGTCATCCCAATCTGGTATCTGCGTCTCATCGTCATCAGTATGTTCCTCATTGTCTATAACCACAGGTGTTACAGTTTGTGACAAAGGGTCAACATTATGCTCAGAAACTTGGTCCTCATGGCCTGAATCAGAGTCACAAAGGTTCTGGGCATCACTGCAGACCTTTTCCTGGTCTGTACTCACTGTAGCTTGGGAGCAGACCTCTGATTCCCAGGCTATAGTGTGACCGAACAGCTCTGCAGACTCAGCCATCTCAGATCCACCATACTGTGCAGGGCTGATGGAGACTTCAGAGCTGGGAGAAAGCAAGTTTGATTGGGATGACAACTCACAGGACTGGTGTTTTTTGGATGCGGTAGTTGAGGTGGCGGAGAGGGCACTTGTTGGACCACTTGAGATCCATTCAAGCATTTTCCTTTTTTGGCCATCATCTACCTTTGTTCCAGTTGTTCGTGTCCGTAAAAAAGGGAGCACATCGGATTGTCCACAGTAAGTAGTAGACATCTTACTTTTGCTGGTAGATGGTCTATCTTCAGCAGATGTTAATGGAGCTTTGCCACCTTCCCCACGGACAAACCCTTTTTTTCCCTTTACAACACGCCTCTTCCCCTTTCCACCAGCATCTGTCATTTTGCCACTCATGTTGATTGTGACAAGATTGTGCACTTAAAATGTGGTAGTAAAAATTGAGAGGTGGTGTAGATTGCAGCGGTGGTCTAGCTTTATTAACAGCAGAATAAACAACAATAATTATCCCTGACAATGCAACTACGGCCCTTAAACTGGCAGCATAAATTGCTAGTATAATGGCTTAGTAACAATGAGTTAGAGTGTGCAATGCAGGCAGACGTGCTGCAAATATCTTTGCACTAGTGGGACAATACAGAAGTCCAATAGCCACGTTTAGGATGCCACTAAGTTCACTCAGTGTTTGCTAGTATAATGGCTTAGTAACAATGAGTTTAAGTGTGCAATGCAGGCAGACATGCTGCAAATATCTTTGCACTAGTGGGACTATACAGAAGTCCAATAGCCACATTTAGGATGCCACTTAGTTCACTCAGTGTTTGCTAGTATAATGGCTTAGTAACAATGAGTTTGAGTGTGCAATGCAGGCAGACGTGCTGCAAATATCTTTGCACTAGTGGGACTATACAGAAGTCCAATAGCCACGTTTAGGATGCCACTAAGTTCACTCAGTGTTTGCTAGTATAATGGCTTAGTAACAATGAGTTTGAGTGTGCAATGCAGGCAGACGTGCTGCAAATATCTTTGCACTAGTGGGACTATACAGAAGTCCAATAGCCACGTTTAGGATGCCACTTAGTTCACTCAGTGTTTGCTAGTATAATGGCTTAGTAACAATGAGTTTGAGTGTGCAATGCAGGCAGACGTGCTGCAAATATCTTTGCACTAGTGGGACTATACAGAAGTCCAATAGCCACGTTTAGGATGCCACTAAGTTCACTCAGGGTTTGCTAGTATAATGGCTTAGTAACAATGAGTTTGAGTGTGCAATGCAGGCAGACATGCTGCAAATATCTTTGCACTAGTGGGACTATACAGAAGTCCAATAGCCACGTTTAGGATGCCACTTAGTTCACTCAGTGTTTGCTAGTATAATGGCTTAGTAACAATGAGTTTGAGTGTGCAATGCAGGCAGACGTGCTGCAAATATCTTTGCACTAGTGGGACTATACAGAAGTCCAGTAGCCACGTTTAGGATGCCACTAAGTTCACTCAGTGTTTGCTAGTATAATGGCTTAGTAACAATGAGTTTGAGTGTGCAATGCAGGCAGACATGCTGCAAATATCTTTGCACTAGTGGGACTTTACAGAAGTCCAATAGCCACGTTTAGGATGCCACTAAGTTCACTCAGTGTTTGCTAGTATAATGGCTTAGTAACAATGAGTTTGAGTGTGCAATGCAGGCAGACGTGCTGCAAATATCTTTGCACTAGTGGGACTATACAGAAGTCCAATAGCCACGTTTAGGATGCCACTAAGTTCACTCAGTGTTTGCTAGTATAATGGCTTAGTAACAATGTGTTTGAGTGTGCAATGCAGGCAGAGGTGCTGCAAATATCTTTGCACTAGTGGGACTATACAGAAGTCCAATAGCCACGTTTAGGATGCCACTAAGTTCACTCAGTGTTTGCTAGTATAATGGCTTAGTAACAGTGAGTTTGAGTGTGCAATGCAGGCAGACATGCTGCAAATATCTTTGCACTAGTGGGACTATACAGAAGTCCAATAGCCACGTTTAGGATGCCACTAAGTTCACTCAGTTTTTGCTAGTATAATGGTTTAGTAACAATGAGTTTAAGTGTGCAATGCAGGCAGACATGCTGCAAATATCTTTGCACTAGTAGGACTATACAGAAGTCCAGTAGCCACGTGTCACGGCCGGGCGGTCGGGCAGACCCAGGAGGTGGATCCACTGGACCGAACTCGAAGATGGTGGTAGGGAGTCCGGCAGCTGAAGCACTGATGGGCAGCAGAACAGTCCGTGCAAGTGAAGGCAGCGGAGGAGTCCCTGGGACCACGGAGTCACAGATGGTAGTCCTGGTGACGTAGCTCAGGTTCGGAAGCCGAGATGATATCAGGCGGGGTCCGGAACCTCAGGAGCGAGATGACGGGTCACCGCAGGGATCCGAGATGGTACGGACTGTCAGATGGCAGACGGACAGTGTGCGGGGTTCAGGATACGGCTGACTGGATGGCGAGGCAGGTACGGCTCTACAAAGAGAGATAGGTGAGTACAGGCACATAAACACCAGGAGACCTGACTCCTAGCTCAGGGAACACGAAGATCAGGCCCCGCCCCCTTGGACAATAACCCCCTTTATAACCAGTACCTGTTCAACCTCATTTCCTGTTAATGGACGCTGGCCCTTTAAGAAAGGGTCAGTGACCGCGCGCGCGCCCTAACGCGCATGCGCGCCGCCCGGGTGCCAGAAGCCAGGGAAGGAGGCTGAGAGGAGGACGCAGGAGAGCCGGCCAGGTCCTGGGAAGCCGTCGGGCGCCGGGATCGGGGACCAGGGGGCCTGGGACGGACGGAATTCGGGGGCTGAGGAGCGGGCAGCGTGGCAGGTGAGCCGGGGAGCGGGGGTGAGGACCCGGGGAGCGTGACAGTACCCCCCCCCCCCACGCCCCCCACCCCGCAACCGGGACATGAAGGCACGGATAAGAGGAGTGCCCACGTTCTCCCTGGGCTCCCAAGACCTATCCTCAGGACCATACCCTTCCCAGTCCACCAGGAAGAACTGCCGACCTCGAACAGTCTTCATGGCCACGATATCCCTTACCGCATAGATGTCGTCATCGGCAATAGGTGGAGGGGCCGGACTGGCAGCATCGGAGAAGGGACCAAGGATAACCGGCTTGAGCAGGGAGACGTGGAATGAGTTGGGTATCCTCATCGTGGCCGGGAGCTGTAGCTTGTAGGAAACCTCATTGATCTTGCTGAGGACTTTAAACGGCCCAATGTAGCGAGGACCCAGCTTGTATGATGGTATCTTCAGGCGGACGTACTGGGAAGCAAGCCAGACGAGGTCTCCAGGAGAGAAACACGGAGGGTCCAGACGTCTCTTGTCGGCGTGTCTTTTCATCCGCAGGGAAGCACGCCCAAGGGACGATTTGACAGAGTCCCAAATGTTTGCAAAGTCACGGGCTACTGTATCTGCAGCAGGGACATCCGAAGAGGGGGATACAGGCAATGGGATGGAAGGCTGAAGCCCGTAAACAACATGGAAGGGAGAGCTGGAGGACGACTCACTGAAGTGGTGGTTGTGGGA
This sequence comes from Anomaloglossus baeobatrachus, assembly GCF_048569485.1. Lineage (NCBI taxonomy): Eukaryota > Metazoa > Chordata > Amphibia > Anura > Aromobatidae > Anomaloglossus > Anomaloglossus baeobatrachus. The sequence goes on from NC_134360.1 coordinate 149,123,466, forward strand.
GAATTCAGCCCAAGGTAGAAGGGCGGACCAGTCGTCATGATGGGCATTGACGTAGTGACGTAAGAAAGAGGTCAAGATTTGATTGACCCTCTCTACCTGGCCATTAGACTGAGGATGGTATGCAGATGAAAAGTCCAGAGTCACTCCCAGATGGTTACAGAGAGCCCTCCAGAAGCGGGAAGTGAACTGAGTTCCTCTGTCTGATACGATGTGTAATGGAAAGCCATGCAAGCGGAAGATGTGTTGTATATAGGCGTCCGCGAGTTCCTGAGCAGAGGGCAGTCCAGCCATAGGGACGAAATGGGCCATTTTAGAGAACCGATCCACCACGACCCATATGACTGTGTGTCCGGATGACAATGGCAAGTCCGTAATAAAGTCCATAGCTATGTGTTGCCACGGAACTGAGGGTATCGGTAGAGGCAGAAGACGGCCATAGGGCAGGTGTTTGGGCGTCTTGTTCCTGGCACAAGAGGAGCAGGCAGAGACAAAGGCGGCGACGTCAGTGCGAAGGGATGGCCACCAGTAATGGCGTACAATCGCACCCCATGTTCTCTTCTGGCCTGCATGGCCGGCTGTTTTTGAGGCATGACCCCAGTGTAACACTTTTAGCCTGTCGGTCTCCGAGACATAGGTCTTCCCGGGTGGTATTTGGGCCAGAGTGACGGGAGCCACCGGAACAATCTTGCTAGGAGGGATGATAGGTTGGGTAGTCTCTTCCTCCTGCTCCATGGGCATGAGGGACCTAGACAAGGCATCGGCGCGTACATTCTTGTCCGCGGGTCGGAAGTGGAGCTGGAAGTCAAACCTGGCAAAGAATAAGGACCACCTGGCTTGCCGTGGGTTCAGTCGCTGAGCGGACCGCAGGTATTCCAGGTTCTTGTGGTCCGTGTAGATGGTCACGGGGTACACTGCTCCTTCCAGGAGGTAACGCCACTCCTCCAGAGCTAGTTTGACCGCCAATAATTCTCGGTCACCGATGGTGTAATTCCGTTCAGGTGCTGAGAAGCTCTTAGAAAAGAAACCGCAAGTCACCATCTTCCCGGAGGAGGATTTTTGCATGAGCACTGCTCCGGCTCCTGAGGAGGAGGCATCCACCTCCAAGGTGAACTGGCGGTTTAACTCCGGTCGGTGGAGTACAGGAGAGGAGGCGAAAGCTCGCTTCAAAGAGCAAAACGCGGCGTCGGCCGCAGGTGACCAGTCCTTTGGTTTAGCCTCCTTTTTGGTCAAAGCGGAGAGAGGAGCAGTCAGGGCGGAGAAGTGCGGGATAAACTGGCAGTAGTAGTTGGCGAATCCCAGGAACCGTTGGATTGCCTTCAGTCCAGAAGGAGGAGGCCAGTTGAGTATGGAGGAGACCTTCTTTGGATCCATCTGCAACCCAGTACCCGAGATGATGTATCCCAGGAAAGGAAGAGAAGACTGCTCAAAGACGCACTTCTCATATTTGGCGTAGAGACGATTCTCTCTCAGTCTTTGTAGAACCAGCTTTACGTTCTCTCTGTGGGTCTGGAGGTCCGGAGAGAAGACAAGGATGTCATCCAGATAAACTACTACACAGAGGTAGAGGAGGTCCCGGAAAATGTCGTTCACCAGTTCTTGGAATACGGCAGGAGCGTTACACAGACCGAAGGGCATCACGCAGTATTCGTAGTGCCCGTCGCGAGTATTAAATGCGGTCTTCCATTCGTCCCCAGAGCGGATACGAACTAGGTTGTAGGCACCCCGAAGATCCAGTTTGGTGAACACACGGGCTCCTCTGAGCCGGTCGAACAATTCGGGGATGAGCGGTAGGGGGTACTTGTTTTTTATGGTGATCTGATTCAAGCCCCGGTAGTCAATGCATGGGCGAAGGTCACCCTCTTTCTTCTTAACGAAGAAGAAGCCTGCTCCCGCAGGAGAGGAGGATCTCCGGATGAATCCCTTTGCCAGGCTTTCCGTGATGTATGTGGACATGGCCCTGGTTTCAGCTGGAGACAACGGATATATCCGTCCTCGAGGTGGTGTTGTTCCTGGGAGCAGGTCGATGGCGCAATCGTAGGGACGGTGTGGCGGAAGTACCTCAGACTCCTTCTTGTCAAAAACGTCCGCGAAGGACCAATAGGCCGAGGGCAGTTCCGGTAGGTTCTCTGGAGCCGGGGGACGTCGGATTGGTTGTAGGGACTTTAGACATCTCTCATGACAGGCAGAGCCCCAACGAGTGATTTCGCCAGTACCCCAGCTGACTGATGGTTCGTGTGTCCGCAACCAAGGAAGTCCCAGCAGGATTTGATGGGACATGTGTGGAAGGACGTAGAGAGCGATGTTCTCGGTGTGCAGAGCACCTATACGCAATTCCACCGGCTTGGTGATCCAGGAGATGGTATCAGAGAGGGGTCTCCCATCCACCGAGGCAATCACTAGGGGCTTATCGAGTGGAGTAACAGGCAGCTGGTACTTGTCCACCGTGGCCTGCTGGATAAAATTGCCTGCTGCTCCGGAGTCGAGGTATGCCTCAGCCGTGAAGCGCGTCTCTCCTGTTGACACTTGTACCGTCCACATAACTGGGTCTGAGAGAGTCCCAGCACCTAGGGTGGCCTCTCCTACCAACCCTAGGCTTTGGAGTTTCCCGGCCTTTCCGGACAGGAGCGTAAGAGATGAGTGCCCTCTCCGCAGTAAAAGCAGAGGCCTTTGGCGAGCCGCTCTGCTCTACGTTGGTCAGACTGTCGTACTCGGTCAACCTGCATGGGCTCGTGGACAGGAATCCCAGCTGTTGATGAGTGAGGCACAGAGGACTTCTGTGGAGGAGGGGAGTGCCGTACTGCACGTCTCTCACGATACAGCTCTTTGGAGCGTTCCTGGAAACGAATGTCCACTCGAGTGGCTAGGGCAATCAGGGCATCTAGGGTGGAGGGCACGTCACGACCCGCCAACTCATCCTTGATGCGACTCGAGAGTCCTTCCCAGAAGGCGGCTGTCAGGGCCTCATTATTCCACCCGAGTTCAGAAGCCAAAGTACGGAAACGGATGGCATATTGGCCCACCGTCAGTGTTCCTTGACGTAGGCGGAGGAGGGATGAAGCAGACGCAGAGGCGCGTCCCGGCTCGTCGAAGGTGCTGCGAAAGGCCTGCAGGAAGTCTTGAAGGTTCTTGGTCATGGGGTCCTCCTTCTCCCACAAGGGGTTCATCCACGCCAGCGCCTCGCCCTCCAGATGAGACATTATAAAGGCGACCTTGGCTTGGTCAGAGGCGAACAGATGTGGCAGCTGCGTGAAATGAAGGGAACACTGGTTTATGAAGCCCCTGCAGGTCTTGGGATCTCCAGCATAACGAGGTGGTGACGCCAAACGGAGACGGGAAGCATCTGAAGAGGCTGCCACTGGTGCGGGAGCCATGGCTTGCCTAGCTGGGGACCTGGGTGCCGCAGGCGTCATTGATGCTTGTAACGTGTACAGGCGGGTGTCCACGGAGGTCATAAATTGCAACATGCGGGTCTGGACTTCATGCTGACGTTGGAGTTCCTCTTGCAAGGCCGCTAGTGCTGCAGCGGGATCCATGGCCTGATCTTACTGTCACGGCCGGGCGGTCGGGCAGACCCAGGAGGTGGATCCACTGGACCGAACTCGAAGATGGTGGTAGGGAGTCCGGCAGCTGAAGCACTGATGGGCAGCAGAACAGTCCGTGCAAGTGAAGGCAGCGGAGGAGTCCCTGGGACCACGGAGTCACAGATGGTAGTCCTGGTGACGTAGCTCAGGTTCGGAAGCCGAGATGATATCAGGCGGGGTCCGGAACCTCAGGAGCGAGATGACGGGTCACCGCAGGGATCCGAGATGGTACGGACTGTCAGATGGCAGACGGACAGTGTGCGGGGTTCAGGATACGGCTGACTGGATGGCGAGGCAGGTACGGCTCTACAAAGAGAGATAGGTGAGTACAGGCACATAAACACCAGGAGACCTGACTCCTAGCTCAGAGAACACGAAGATCAGGCCCCGCCCCCTTGGACAATAACCCCCTTTATACCCAGTACCTGTTCAACCTCATTTCCTGTTAATGGACGCTGGCCCTTTAAGAAAGGGTCAGTGACCGCGCGCGCGCCCCAACGCGCATGCGCGCCGCCCGGGTGCCAGAAGCCAGGGAAGGAGGCTGAGAGGAGGACGCAGGAGAGCCGGCCAGGTCCTGGGAAGCCGTCGGGCGCCGGGATCGGGGACCAGGGGGCCTGGGACGGACGGAATTCGGGGGCTGAGGAGCGGGCAGCGTGGCAGGTGAGCCGGGGAGCGGGGGTGAGGACCCGGGGAGCGTGACACCACGTTTAGGATGCCACTAAGTTCACTCAGTGTTTGCTAGTATAATGGCTTAGTAACAATGATTTTGAGTGTGCAATGCAGGCAGACATGCTGCAAATATCTTTGCACTAGTGGGACTATACAGAAGTCCAATAGCCACGTTTAGGATGCCACTTAGTTCACTCAGTGTTTGCTAGTATAATGGCTTAGTAACAATGAGTTTGAGTGTGCAATGCAGGCAGACTTGCTGCAAATATGTTTGCACTAGTGGGACTATACAGAAGTCCAATAGCCACATTTAGGATGCCACTAAGTTCACTCAGTGTTTGCTAGTATAATGGCTTAGTAACAATGAGTTTGAGTGTGCAATGCAGGCAGACGTGCTGCAATTATCTTTGCACTAGTGGGACAATACAGAAGTCCAATAGCCACGTTTATTATGCCACTAAGTTCACTCAGTGTTTGCTAGTATAATGGCTTAGTAACAATGAGTTTGAGTGTGCAATGCAGGCAGACGTGCTGCAAATATCTTTGCAATACTGGGACTATACAGAAGTCCAATAGCCACGTTTAGGATGCCACTAAGTTCACTCAGTGTTTGCTAGTATAATGGCTTAGTAACAATGAGTTTGAGTGTGCAATGCAGGCAGACGTGCTGCAAATATCTTTGCACTAGTGGGACAATACAGAAGTCCAATAGCCACGTTTAGGATGCCACTAAGTTCACTCAGTGTTTGCTAGTATAATGGCTTAGTAACAATGAGTTTGAGTGTGCAATGCAGGCAGACGTGCTGCAAATATCTTTGCAGTAGTGGGACTATACAGAAGTCCAATAGCCACGTTTAGGATGCCACTAAGTTCACTCAGTGTTAGCTAGTATAATGGCTTAGTAACAATGAGTTTGAGTGTGCAATGCAGGCAGACGTGCTGCAAATATCTTTGCACTAGTGGGACTATACAGAAGTCCAATAGCCACGTTTAGGATGCAACTAAGTTCACTCAGTGTCTGCTAGTATAATGGCTTAGTAGCAATGAGTTTGAGTGTGCAATGCAGGCAGACGTGCTGCAAATATCTTTGCAGTAGTGGGACTATACAGAAGTCCAATAGCCACGTTTAGGATGCCACTAAGGTCACTCAGTGTTTGCTAGTATAATTGCTTAGTAACAATGAGTTTTAGTGTGCAATGCAGGCAGACGTGCTGCAAATATCTTTGCACTAGTGGGACATTACAGAAGTCCAATAGCCACGCTTAGGATGCCGCTAAGTTCACTCAGTGTTTGCTAGTATAATGGCTTAGTAACAATGACTTTGAGTGTGCAATGCAGGCAGACGTGCTGCAAATATCTTTGCACTAGAGGGACTATACAGAAGTCCAATAGCCACGTTTAGGATGCCACTAAGTTCACTCAGTGTTTGCTAGTATAATGGCTTAGTAACAATGAGTTTGAGTGTGCAATGCAGGCAGACGTGCTGCAAATATCTTTGCACTACTGAGACTATACAGAAGTCCAATAGCCACGTTTAGGATGCCACTAAGTTTACTCAGTGTTTGCTAGTATAATGGCTTAGTAACAATGAGTTTGAGTGTGCAATGCAGGCAGACGTGCTGCAAATATCTTTGCACTAGTGGGACTTTACAGAAGTCCAATAGCCACGTTTAGGATGCCACTAAGTTCACTCAGTGTTTGCTAGTATAATGGCTTAGTAACAATGAGTTTGAGTGTGCAATGCAGGCAGACGTGCTGCAAATATCTTTGCACTAGTGGGACAATACAGAAGTCTGGGTAGAGGAAAGGAAGCCTGCCTTTCTATCCCTCCTAATGGGGAAATGCAGCGAGGAAATTTCTGACCTTAGCCACACAGACGCTGTCATCTTGTGTAGCTTTTAATCTCTGTTTTCACGGACCTGTCACCTATTGCTCTGACCCTGCCGGTATGAGCCCTTAAAAGGACTGATAGAAAGTGCTATCCCTTTGCTGTACAGCGCTGTGTATGGAGCGTACACAGCAGTATCGGCGATAGGAGCTGCGCCAGTGATGACTGACACCAAGGACGCAGAAGGCAGATAATGGCGTGCTGGAGGAAAATGTCCGGTTTTATAATGCAGGGACATGTGACATGGACATCCTATCACACATGCCGTTGCTTCTCTGGTTAAAGTCCACTTAGCTGTGTGTGTGTCTGGGATTGGCTGACATGCTGGCCCGCCCCACAACACGCGCGCGCTTAGGGAAGGAAGACAAGGAAAAAAAAATGGCGATCGCCATTATACAAACAGGAGTGATCTGAAGGCGCTGTTCACGCACACTATACAGTGAAACTCCATAATAGTGTGAGTCACAGAGTGACTTACACTATTACAGCGGAAAGCCAGCTAGGAATTAGCTGGTCTTTTTGCTGCTAGAACCGTTCTAGAACTATCGAGCTTTAGCAAAAAGCTCGAGTTCTAGTTCGATCTAGAACAGCCCCCCAAAATCACTCGAGCCGCGAACTGGAGAACCTCGAACCACGAACCGCGCTCAACTCTACTCGTAATCCCATGTTCTACCCAGTAAAATCGAGACCTCCTTTCCTTGATTTTTTTCAGGAAACAATTGAAAGTGAGCTGGTGTCTCTTTATAACCAAGTAGAACATCAAGAGGTTAAATTTAATCTGAGTACTTCTGAACATAGGGCAATTGATGAACTGAGAGGAAACAGCGATCTCCTTGTTGTCAAGGCAGACAAGGGGGCGATATTGTAGCTCTCAATGCTGGTTTATACAAGAAAATGAACTTGTTGGATCTGGAAAACAGTAGCACCTATATTGAATTGCCATCTAATCCAACTAATTCATTTAATTCTGAATTATTACATCTATTACAGGTGGGAATTAGTATGGGTGCTATTTCAGACAGAGTTAAGAAATTTATTTTTTGTGAAACACCGATTGTCCCAATATACCACTCACTCCCTAAAGTTCATAAAGAGGTTTTTCCTCTCCCTCTCAGACTTATAGTGTCTGGGATCGGGTCATTCAGTGAGAAACTAGGGGAGTGGTGGATTTTTATCTTCAACCCCTAGTGCCATTAACACCAAGTCATCTTAAAGATTCCACAAGTATGATACAGATTATGGAAAAATTTCATTGGCAAGCTGACTATATGTGGCTATCTTGCGATGTGGTGGGGTTATATCCCTCTATCCCCCATCACATCGTGATACGATGCATCCAGATACAGTAATTACGAGGATTCCATCCAGAAGTTTATTGTCTCTTCAATTCAGTTTCTTTTAAGCCACAACTATTTTTCGTTTGATGAGAGATACTAATTCCAGACACAGGGCGTGAGTATGGGCGCTAAGTTTTCACCTTCCCTAGCTAACCTGGTTATGTCCGTGTGGGAAGAAAATTACATCTTTAACATTGATAACCCATACAAGGATAATATTGTTTGGCTGGGGAGATTTATTGATGATCTGATATTTGCCGGGGGAGGTAGTCTCTCGTCTGCGAAAAGTTTTTTTTTTCTTATTTGTATTTGAATGACTTCAATCTAAAATTTACTAGTAGTAGTCATGAGGTATCAACAAACTTCTTGGACTTAAAACTGACCGCAGATTTGGACAGCAATAAGGTTTTGATATCTCCCTATAAAAAATCCACTGCATGCAATAGTATTTCAATGGCTTCCTCTAACCATCCCAAACATGTAATTCAGAATATTCCTCTGGGGGAGCTTATTAGACTAAAAAGGAATACTACATCTAGTGATAAATTGGAAGAAGAAATTGAAATAACTTGTAATAATTTAAAAAAAAAAAAAAAAAAAAAAAAAAAGGGGGTATCCTAATTGGCCCTTGGAGAGAGCCAAGAAAATAATAGCAGGCATGGATAGGGTTAAGCTGTTGGAATCTACCAAGAAAAAAAGACAGTTTGACTTTTCAGCACCAACTATAGTCCTCAGTTTAATTCTATTGTTAAAATCATGAGAAAATATCTTCCTTTGTTGTCTCAGAATGATATTCTGAAAAATATTGTGGAAAACAATGATATTGCCTTTGTGGCAAAAACAGCCCCGACTTTAGCTACATTATTAGCACTTAGCATGTTCAAAGATCCGGATAAAATCTCCCCTAGCAACTGGTTAAAAACAACAGGATTTTTTAAATGTGGTGCCAATATCTGCAAGTGCTGCGGTTTTGCTAATAAGTCCAAAATATTTACATCTATTTCCAATGAAAAACAGTTTAATGTTCGTTCTTTTATAAACTGTAATACGGAGAATGTAGTTTATCTAATTAATTGCATTATATGCCGCATGCAATATGTAGGCTGCACGATGAACCCCCTTAAAACCAGAATCCGCAAACATCTATCAGATGCTAGTAATTTGCCTTTGGTTGGTGCATCAGTAGTATCCCGACACTTTTCAAAAAAACACAATGGGGATTTACGCGGTTTTTCTTTTATGGGCATAGAGCATGTAAAAAAAAACCTTTGAGAGGGGGAGATTTTCACAAAAAAGTGCTTGCAAGAGAGAGTAGGTGGATATTTGAGCTGGGGACTCGCATGCCACAGGGCTTTAATAATCGCCTGGATATCATTATGCACTATTGATACATTGTTGCACTATATAATGCTGGCTATTATTACTGTGTCATGTTTTTGTATCATTTAAAATTTTATGGTTAGGTTATTGGATTTTCTGATTGTATTTCTCTCTCAAATGCTGAATCCTTTCCTTATAATTCTCATGTATGTTGTATACTGATCAATATGCGGATAGTTTATATGTTTGATTTGCTTTTCTAGCTCATGTTTTTAAGTCTCTCACATATGTTTGTAATTGCCCTGATGGGAGTGAGATGTATATAAGGTTCCATGTTTGGAAAGCAGATTAGATTCTGGACCGTGAAGAAGGCTGATTTTACCGCTGAGTCCTATCTGCGCTACTTTCCTGCGAGAATGCTGTTCTGAATTGCTTGGACCACTGTATTTTAATGGATCTATGAATAGAAAGAAAGAAAAAATTTTTAACAGCATCCTGGATTGCTCACGTTATTGCTGGACTCTGCTTTGTCGTTGTTCACATTTGTATGGATGGACTCCTACATCCTGATCCGGGCACAACGGAGTTAACCAGGTCAGCTGAGGTTCCAGGTGATTCACAGGAGTGAGCTGGTCTACATTGTTGGACTTATATGTAAAAAAAGAACAGTCGCACACTGCAAAACGACAAAAATACTCTACCTAATAAAAAATAAATAAATTGGGAGGTATTTAGAATATTAGACTGGCCATTGTAATACTAGCCCAGCACCACTTCACAGCACCCTCCTTTGCTGGATCCCACTGTAAAGCCCGTTTCACACGTCAGCGGAAAACACTGACGTTCTTCAGTGACATGTAAAACACGCACATGTCCCTCCATGTTCCGTGATTCACGGCACACGTGTGTTGTCCATGTGCAATCCGTGATCCGTGATTGCATATGGACATTACTTACCTGCCTTCACTATCGCTGTCCATGGTGCTGAACTCCTCGGCTCTCCAGCGTCCACCCACCGCTCTCAGCAGCTACTTCCGGGTCGTCTGTTCCTGTTTTCATGAATATTCATGAGTCAGGCAGCAGCTCCCGAGAGCGGAGGCTCCAGAGCGAATCGCAGGCAAGGTAAGTTGAAAATATTTAATATTTAATATGTCCATTATTTTCTGGTAGGTGTTTCACGGATCACACACGGATCACACCATAGTGTGGTCCGTGGGTCATCAGTGATGCTAGACAAAAACTGACATGTCTCCATGCAGAAACATGGCCATGGGTGTACGCTGCATGGAGACACGTTCAGTGAAAAATCACTGATGTGTGAGCAGACCCATTGATTATAATGGGTCTGCGCATGTCAGTAAATCTGGTACGTTTAAAAAAAGCACATACGTACCAGAATCACTGACGTGTGAAAGGGGCCTAAACTGCCTCTTTCTGGGCTTCTTAAAATCCTACACAAGATCAGCAGGTGACCACAAAAAGGTTAATGAAATTGGCAGGGGCTAGAGTGCAAATCCAGCAAAACAGAGCATATACCGTATTTTTCGCTTTATAAGACGCACTTTTCTTCCCCCAAATTTTGGGGGAAAGTAGGGGTTGCGTCTTATAATCCGAATATACGGGGGGGGGTGTATATATATATATATACACAGAGTCCAGTGGAAGTGCAGGCAGCTCTGGAGCGGTGCTTGGGGCTGGGAGCGGCAGCGTTTGATCTCCTGCTCTCCCGCTCATATAATATGCACAGCCGCTGTCCATCAGAAGTGTGGTGATGAAACTGCATCGCGCTGATGGGCTGAGGGAGCTGTGCATATTATCTGCCTGTGCTTACCTTTGATTGCACAGGATCCCCCCTCCCCCTGTGTTAGATATAGCCTCCCGTGCTGCTGCTGTAGTAAAATAATAAACTCTTTACTCACCTTCTCCAGCGTCTGCCCGGTCTCCCTCCTACTGGCTGTGATTAGACACACAGAGATTTCACTCTGCCGTGCCGATCACATGACCTCCACTAGAACTAGGAAGTAGTAAGTGCAGGAGACAGGAGGAGTTCAACCCCGAGGAGGGAGACACGAGACAGGACTGTGCTGCAGAAGGTAAGGAAAGAGTTTATTTTTCTAAAAGCAGCAACATGGGGGCGATATGCCACAGAGGCTGATGTGGCCCTGTCTGCCTGCCACAGAGGCTGATGTGGCCCTGTCTGCCTGCCACAGAGGCTGATGTGGCCCTGCCTGCCTGCCACAGAGGGTGATGTGGCCCTGTCTGCCTGCCACAGAGGGTGATGTGGCCCTGTCTGCCTGCCACAGAGGCTGATGTGGCCCTGTCTGCCTGCCACAGAGGCTGATGTGGGCCTGTCTGCCTGCCACAGAGGCTGATGTGGCCTTGTCTGCCTGCCACAGAGGCTGATGTGGGCCTGTCTGCCTGCCACAGAGGGTGATGTGGCCCTGTCTGCCTGCCACAGAGGCTGATGTGGCCCTGTCTGCCTGCCACAGAGGCTGATGTGGCCCTGCCTGCCTGCCACAGAGGGTGATGTGGCCCTGTCTGCCTGCCACAGAGGCTGATGTGGGCCTGTCTGCCTGCCACAGAGGCTGATGTGGGCCTGTCTGCCTGCCACAGAGGGTGATGTGGCCCTGTCTGCCTGCCACAGAGGGTGATGTGGCCCTGTCTGCCTGCCACAGAGGGTGATGTGGCCCTGTCTGCCTGCCACAGAGGGTGATGTGGCCCTGTCTGCCTGCCACAGAGGGTGATGTGGCCCTGTCTGCCTGCCACAGAGGCTGATGTGGGCCTGTCTGCCTGCCACAGAGGGTGATGTGGCCCTGTCTGCCTGCCACAGAGGGTGATGTGGCCCTGTCTGCCTGCAACAGAGGGTGATGTGGCCCTGTCTGCCTGCCACAGAGGGTGATGTGGCCCTGTCTGCCTGCCACAGAGGGTGATGTGGCCCTGTCTGCCTGCCACAGAGGCTGATGTGGGCCTGTCTGCCTGCCACAGAGGGTGATGTGGCCCTGTCTGCCTGCCACAGAGGGTGATGTGGCCCTGTCTGCCTGCCACAGAGGGTGATGTGGCCCTGTCTGCCTGCCACAGAGGGTGATGTGGCCCTGTCTGCCTGCCACAGTGGCCCTGTCTGCCTGCCACAGTGGCCCTGTCTGCCAGCCATAGAGGATGTGTGCCAGCCATAGGGGAAATGTGGCATCACTGGGGGATGTGTTCAATATAAGGTGGCCATATCCAGATTAAGGGGGCTAATTTTAGGATGAGGGGGCTATGAGGGACATATACCCTATATTATTTGTTAGACGGACACTGGCATTATAAGACGGACACCATTTATTAAAAAATTCTCTATTCCTTCACCAAATTTGGGGGTGCGTCTTATAATCAGGTGCGTCTTATAAAGCGAAAAATACGGTACATACAATATATAATGAAAAAAGAATAAAAACAGGGGTTAACTTGCCGGTCTCCCATGCTGGTACTAACCTGACTTCAAACTGGACTGGCAGCACCTACCAATGTGAACAGGTGCGTATCTGTACATGATGCAAAATATATGTAAAAAAGAACAGTCGCACACTGAAACACCTCAAAAATACTCTACATAGTGAAAATATATATATATATATATATATATACTAGCTGTACTACCCGGCTTTGCCCGGGTTGATAACTGCTGTTAACAAAATAGAATGTATTAACAAAAATGTATCCTGCACACAAAAATCACAAAACAAATATAGAAATGTAATTATTAAATTGTTGCCTATATTAACCAATCAGAGCTAAGATTAATTAACTGTAGCAAAATAGAAGCTAAGCTGTGATTGGTTGCTATTGGCAGCCTGATAAATCTCCAGGCAACAGAAAGCCTTCCCCCCTGACAGTATATATTAGCTCACACATACACATAATAGACAGGTCATGCGACTGACAGCTGCCGTATTTCCTATATGATACATTTGTTGTTCTTGTAGTTTGGCTGCTTATTAATCAGATTTTTATTTCTGAAGGATAATACCAGACTTGTGTGTGTTTTAGAGCGATTATGTGGCGAGGTTGGTGTATGTGTGATGAAATGTGTGCTGGGGGTGTTATATGTGTTCAAGTACGTGGTAGTGGGTGGCGCATTTTGTGTGTGTGTGTGTGCTCATATCCCCGAGTGTGGTGAGAATCCTATGTCGGGATAAGTTGCCTTAGCAACTGTATGGTATATACTCTTTGGCGCCATCGCTCTCATTCTTTTAGGCTGCTTTCACACATCCGGTTTTTGCTATGCGGCACAATCCGGCACTTTGCAGGAAAAACGCAACCGTTTTTTTTTGCTGCCGGTTGCGGTTTTCCTGTATAGACTTTAATTAGTGCCGCATTGGGCCGCATGGCCTTGCGTTCGGTCCGTTTTTTGCCGCATGCGGCAGATTTAGCCGATGCGGCGGTCGGATGGAACGTTGCCTGGCACGTTTTTTTGTGCGGCAAAAAAAAAAAACCGCATCGCGCCGCATCCGGCCGATGCGGCGCTTTTCTCAATGCATCCCTATGGATGCAGGATGCGGAGCGATGCGGCAAAAACCGCATCCGGCCGCCGCATACGGTTTTTGCCACTGCACATGCTCAGTAGCATGCCGCAAGCGGCAAAAAACGGACGGGCCGCATGTAAAAAAACTTATGCAAAGGATGCGGTGTTTTCACCGCATCCGTTGCATAGGTTTCACAGCCGGATTGAGCCACACCGGCTTTCAAACCGGATGTGTGAAAGCAGCCTAAGTCCCCCTTGTTCACATCTGGCAGCTGTGAATTTGCCCCCAACACTTTTCGTTTCACTTTTTCCCCATTATGTAGATAGGGGCAAAATTGATTGGTAAACTGGAACGCGCTGGATTAAAATTTCGCCTCACAACATAGCACCCGGCGCTGCCCGGGATAGTAACTGTCTCGCTGTTTCTCTCCCATTCTCTGTCTGTCTCCCCCTCTGTATATATCTCTCTGTCTCTCTCTCTATCTCTTTGTCTGTCTGTCTCTTTCCCTGTTTGTCTCTGACTGTCTCTGTCTCTTTCTCCGTCTGTCTCAATCTCTTTCCCTATCTGTCTATTTATCTCTGTCACTTTCCCTGTCTGTCTCTTTCCCTCTCTTTCCCTGTCTGTCTCTTTCCCTCGCTTTCTCTCTGTCTCTTTCCCTCTGTCTCTTTCCCTGTGTCTGTCTCTTTACCTGTCTTTGTCTGTCTCTTACCCTGTCTGTCTCTTTCCCTCTCTTTCCGTCTGTCTTTTTCCCTGTGTCTGTCTCTGTCTCTTTGTCTGTGTCTGTCTCTTTGTGTCTGTCTCTTACCCTGTCTATGTCTGTTTCTTACCCTGTCTTTGTCTGCCTCTTTCCCTGTCTGTGTCTGTCTCTTTTCTTGGCTGCATTGTGACACGCCAACATTCCATATAAGGGCGTGGCTGTGCATTCTTCTGTAGTTCTGGTTGCACTGTGGCTCCCAGCTCCATTTGATTTAATGGGGGCAGGTTTTTTGGTGAATAACTGTAAAGCGCGGGGTTAAAATTTCCCCTCAAAACATAGCCTATGACGCTTTTGGGGTCCAGAAGTCTGAGTGTTTAAAATTTTGTGGCTGTAGCTGCGACGGTGCAGATGCAAATCCTGGACATACATACATACATACACACACACATACACACATTCAGCTTTATATATATATATATATATATATATATATATATATATATATATATTGTATGTTACAGGGAGTGATGCTCTGTTTTGCTGTATTTGCACTCTAGCCCCTGCCAGTTTCATTAACCTTTTTGTGTCTACCTGCTGATCTTGTGTAGATTTTTAAGAAGTCCAGAAAGACGCAGTTTAGATGTTAGGTGCAGTTTAGGACCCAGCAAAGGAGGGTGCTGTGAAGTGGTGCTGGGCTAGTATTACAATGGCCATTATAATATTCTAAATACCTCCAAAAAAATTTCTTTATTAGGTAGAGTGTTTTTGTGGTTTTGCAGTGTGCGACTGTTCCTTTTAAAATACATTTTGCATCATATACAGATATGCACCTGCTCACATTGATGGGTGCTGCCAGTCCAGTTTGAAGGCAGGTTAGTACCAATATGAGAAACCGGCAAAGGAACCCCTTTTTTCATTCTTTCTTTTATATATATATATATATATATATATATATATATATATATATATATATATATATATATTTATATTTATATATATATATATATATATATATATATATATACAGTGTGTCCACCCATATTGTGCCCACTACCATTAACTTGAGAACGGCGGCAGCTATAGGCATAGAAGTGGTGTTTAGGTATAGTAAAGTAGCCATATGCGCTATACAGTGAAACCACCTATAGCGCCACCTGGTGGAAAACAACGGAGTTAGCATTTTTATCTCGACAACGTAACGAAATAAAGTGAAGTACAAAGTTGTAGGGCATCATCAATTCAATAAAAATCGACACCTTGCATACAGAAATGCTATGATATGAAACCCATGATCCCCCAAAACATTGAATGCTTGTCATGCATATGGCGCTCATTTAACTTTGATGCTCAAAGTGGCCACCATCAGCTGCAATGCACATCTGGACCCTGGACAGCATACTGTATCTTGCTGCACGTTGTGCAACATGGTAAGTGACACGTTTGCACAAGCATCTGTGATACGTCGTCGTAGGTCCTGCAATATTGGTGGTGTTGCATACACCTACTGTTTGATGTGACCTCACAGAAAGAAGTCCAATGGGGTCAGGTCATGTGAGCGTGGAGGCCACTCCACGCAGACACCAACCCAACAATGAGTTGTAGGAAGGTCTCCATGAGGTATTGCTTCACGTCTGCAGCCTTGTGAATCTTACACGTTCTAATCATAGCATTTTAGTATGCAAGGTGTCGATTCATATTGAATTGATGATGCCCTACAACTTTGTAATTCACTTTGTTTCGCTATCTCGTTTCGTTTTCGAGATAAAAATTCTAACTCCGTTGTTCTCCACCAGGTAGCGCTATAGGTGGTTTCATTGCATAGCGCATGGCTACTTTACTATACCTAGAAAGCACTTCTATGCCTATAGCTGCCACCGTTCTCAAGTTAATGGCGGTGGACAGGATATGGGTGGACACACTGTATAGATATATCTCTATCTATCTATTTATCTATCTATCTGTCTATCTATCCATATTATATATATATATATATATATATATATATATATATATATATATATATATATATATATATATATATTAGGAAAAATAAAAAGCTGAAAAGTACCACCTGGTTAGTCTTTTACTATCAAATAAGTCTGTTTGTATTGCATAAAAGATATTATTCTACCATTGCATTTTGAACTTTGGCAGCAGTTTTTGTCTTCCCAGTCTGGCGTGGCCTAGATTTTTTTTAGCTCTCTGAGGATGGTTTTGTCTGGGCCACACGGTTATGGGAAAAAAAATGTTCATGTGATGTTGTACCTCCAGAGAATGCATCAACAAGGAGCTTGCTGTCAATTACCATGATAATGGTTGTCAGGCTCCATCAACTGAGCAGAGCAGAAAAGAAGCCACCACACTGTTGATGTGATATCAGTGGAAGCTGCTGGCATGACTAGTCTATGACCGTTCTGTGTGAAGACCAGCACCAGGCACAACAGACCGGTAGTTAGCATCTACCTACCTGTTAGTTCTTGGGCACAATGTAAAATATGTAGTGTATAAATCCATTGAAACAATTCACTTATTATGCTGCTGTCTAGTTGTCCTTGGATGAACTGCTTTTTGTAACAGTAGGTAAGGCTAGGTAAGGGTGTCCCCATTTATTATTTCTAGTACGCTGTATTTAATATACATGACTTTAATTAAGCTTCCATTTTTTGCATAGAGTAGAAATTATTTTGAGAATATCTCATTGTTTATTGCTAACACAGGTCTTCAGTCTTTCATTTCTACCAATGTGTTATTGCCACACTGGGTTGTATGTTGCTTTTTCCATGCTTATATTTTGGTTAGCATCTTGGTAAGTGGGCTGCTCTGTGAAGTAGCAAAGCAAGACCCTGTCAAGATAACTGAACGCAAAGGAGCATCCCACCATCTTGTAGAAGGCGAAGCTCCTGGGCATCAGCAGAGGCACACAAAAAACATACGAGTTATAAACTTATTCCGTTCTTATGAGAAGAGGAAAAGATGTTATCATATAAGGGTAGAGTTTGTAGTTATCAGGTAATTTGTAGAGCTCTCGTATATAGTGCTATGAGAACATGTTGAGTGTCGTTGAGTATGCTGATTAAATGTATACAGCTGGCGTCCCTTATTTACATGAATACAATATAAGAGGGATATGCTCTCGAATATCCCTCTTATATGTTCTCTTTCTCTTGCATAACAATGATGTCCATTACTAATACATAGTTGTTTATCTGATAATGCATTTGTGCATAAATCATTTCCCTGCCCATACAATGATGGTGTCCTATACACATGGGTGGTGATGCTGTTTCATTACATTCTTTGCTAATTAACACCTGTAAGTACTGACCATTAGAAAATGCCATGAGCGTGGCATTCACTGTATGAGAACTTCAGATGTAGTGCATACAACCTACCATATTTTTTCAGATTATAAGACAAACTTTTCTTCCCAAAAATTTGGGAGGAAAATGAGGGGTGCATCTTGTAATGCGAATGTAGCTTACCAGGAGGTGGAGTAAGAAAGCCACGGACCCACTTGGGGGGAGGGGCGACATGACCAAGGGGGAGGTAGGGAGTGATGGGTTAATAGGGACAGTGGTATATGCCTAATATGGCTTTGGGGGATGGTTTTAGCCGGGGAGGAAGAGGAGGAGCAGGGAAAGGGTTAGCTGGGAGAGGAAGGAGTTACCTCCTCTTCTGTTTCCGGACGCCGAACGATCCCCGCCCACCCTCCCTTTGTGTTGTCATGTGGGAGATGTTTTTGGGTAGTTGGGATACCTTTTGTCACAGTAGCGGTGGGGGTAGGTCTGGTCCAGAGGTTTGGAAGTGATTGGTGGCTGGACCGGGAGTCATTGTCTTGGTATGGTGGCTCTCGGTTTCCGGGATGTGGCAGGCACGGGGTTCTGCCAAAGTGTGGGGGTCAATCCGTGGGTGATTGGCACCTCGTCTCTGGGTCGGTGTGTTGCGGCCGGGGACAGGGGGAGTAGTAGTAGTGGACTGGGCCTACCCCGGGGGGTATTGTAAATGTTATTGTCTATTGTTACCGTTATGTGGTTGTTTTGGGTCGCCCGTTGGACGGCGTCCCTAAGGTACTAGTCTGTAAAACAATAGGCAATAAAAAAGGCTGCTGTGGCCATTTGAACCAAGTCGCATGCAGTCCGTGTGTTTAATTTTAGAGGATAAGGGGGTTTGGTTACACAGACATCATGACCGGAGAATCCTCCCTCAGCTGGTCATGGGTGCTGTGCCGGCTTCAGTGGGGACTGTACTAGCTGTGGTGGGGGCTGTCTGGAGCAGGGCGGTGTGGTGGGTGAGATGCTTTGTTGGCAGTGCAGGCTTCAAATAATGGCGCCCGGAGTTAGCACATGCGCAGATGGAGCTCTTGGCTCAAGATCTCATCTGTGCCACACGCTGACTCCGGCCCATTGATCTAGCAGCAGCGGACTTAAGGAAAATGGTGCTCAGAGGTGGCGCATGTGCAGATGAGATTTTAGCTTATCATTGAGCTGAGAGCTCAATCTGCACACGCGCCGACTCTGGGTGCCATTTCTTTGAAGCCCTCAGAGCATCTGTGACACCTGCCACACCACCCTGCTCCAGCAGCCAGTACAGCCCCCACCGCACCAGCATTGCTCTACTCCAGCACCGCCCCTGCCTCCACTGACCTCACTCCACCACTGCTGCCGCCCCCCCTCCGGTAAGACACTTCCGAAGTATAATACAGATCCCATTTTTTTTTTACCTTTTTTATCTCTAAATTTGGGGTACGTCTTATAATTTGGTCCATCTTATAAAACGAAAATACGGTATATAACACAGGTACCCAGTCCACTACTTCTATCTTTTTGTTCATGTTTCCTCTTCTACTCTTCTCTTAGCTGTATGTATGGTGTAAGCACAGTTTTAGCACCTGGTGATTAACGATAACCTTTTTCCCTATTGGATTTATGTACAGTATATTCACTGCAGCCTTTATTTCTATATTATCATTGACCGTCTTATTATACTGCTAAACTATTAAAATCATTATCTATTCATGTATATTACAGTGGCTTATTCATGTTGTATTCTATATTTCTATATTGAAACGAAGTATACAGTGTATCAGAAATATTTGATTTAATTGTAACATTTTTATTTTGTTACATTAACTTTTATTCAATGCTTTAACCCCTTCACGACCGGCCGATTTTTCGCTTTCCGTTTTTTTTTTTCGCCATTCTTTTTCTGAGAGACGTAACTTTTTTATTTTTCAGTCAATATGGTCATGTGAGGGCTCATTTTTTGCGGAACGAGCTGTACTTTTAAATGAAATCATCAGTTTTACCATATAGTGTACTGGAAAACGACAAAAAAATTCCAAATGCAGAAAAATTGCAAAAAAAGTGCGATAGCACTATGGTTTTTGAGATATTTTATTCACTGTGTTCACTATATGGTAAACCTGATGTGTGGGTGTGATGATTCAGGTCAGTGCGAGTTCATAGACACCAAACATGTATAGGTTTACTTTTATATAAGGGGTTAAAAAAAATCGGAAGTTTGTCCGAAAAAAGTGGCGCACGTTTTACGCCATATTCCGTGACCCGTAGCGTTCTCATTTTTTGGGATCTATGGCTCAGTGATGGCTTATTTTTTGCGTCTCGAGCTGACGTTTTTAACGGTATCATTTTTGCGCAGATGTTACGTTTTGATCGCCTCTTATTGCATTTTGCGCAAACGTTGTGGCCACAAAAAAACGTCGTTTTGGCGTTTGGAATTTTTTTGCCGCTACGCCGTATACTGGTCAGATTAATTGATTTTATATTTTGATAGATCGGGCGTTTCTGAACGCGGCGATACCAAATGTGTGTATATTTTTTATTTTTTTAACCCTTTAATTTTCAATGGGGCGAATGGGGGGTGATTTGAACTTTTAAGTTTTTTTGGTTTTTTTTAATTTTTTAAAACTTTTTTTTCAACTTTTTTTTTTTGTTTTACTAGTCCCCCTAGGGGGCTATTGCGATCAGCATTCCGATCGCTCTCCAGTATCTGCTGATCACAGCTACAAGGCTGTAAACAGCGGAAACGCTCTCTTTCCCTTTTGCTGTGCCGCTGGCACAGCGAAAGTGAAAGCAAGTCAGGTGTAGTACAGGAGTCATCACATGACCCTGTGCTACCATGACAACTATCGGAAGTCACGTGATCACGTCACCGCAACATGGATGCATGGGACTGGCCCTGTAACAAGGCCTGAACCGGCATTTCTACCTTCACCAAAGACAGTAAGATGACAGACAGGCGTAGGGCTGGTATTCCCAGACACCTGGTACAACAGGCAAAACACAATTTGGAGACCCTACTTGTAGTCTACACATTTCCAAAAATGAAAGTTATGCAACAGGGAAAGTTGCAGCAATTGGCCCATACTACAAATTGTAGAATGCCGCAACATGGATGCATGAGACTGGCCCCAGAACAAGGCCTGAGCCAGCATTTCTATCTTCACCACAGACAGCAAGATGACAGGTGTAGGTCTGGTGCGCCCAGAACACTGGCACTACACTATCGCCTAGTCTGCACAGTCTGGGACTGGGGTAGCAAAGTCATTGGACATCCATGACTTAGTTATCTTTATGAAAGTTAGGCTGTCTACACTTTCAAGGGACAGCTCATCAGTACACCACCAGCAGTGCTGAAAACACGTTCTGAAAGAACACTGGTTGCCGGGCATGCCAAAACTTCCAAAGCCTGACTGTCGAGATCAGATCACTCTTCCAATTTTGAAGACCAAAATGTAAAAGGGTCCAAATCCCTTTTATGTCATCGATATTGAGCTCTAGATACTTTCTGCACCATCCTTTCTGTTTGTACACTATGTATCAGACTTGTACTCTGTTCTACTGGTACATGCGATGGTCTAAAAAATGTGTATCATACCTCACAAAAATGTCTTCTGCCACTTGAACTGCTACTGCCAGTGTTTTTGTGATGACGACGTGACATTCCCATGGTTACAATTCTAGAACTGTGATGCACACTGTGTGCCTCAGTGCTATCTTTTCGAAGACTACTATTAAAATGGTCTACAAGCTTGTTTCGATACTACAGCATCCATGCATCCTTTTCCTGGGGGAAGCAACTTGCTAAATTTACTCTTGTACTATGGTTCTAACAGAGTGGCAAGCCAGTACTCAGCACTTTTTCTAATCCTGACAATACTGACCTCATGTTGCAGATAGTACAGCAAGAAGATGCACATGTGTCAAGACGCTTTCATGAGATACAAGTCCATGCTGTGTTGGTGGCAGGGTAACACTCAAGCTTGCCTCCTTCATCCCCCCACCAACCATGGACAACAGAGACGGGATCAATATCTTTTTCATATCCTGAGTGTTCTGGGCCCATTATCTCTTCCTCCTCCAATTGTAACTTGGCTGGTGCACCTTTACTACCACTTTCACTCTTAACATGAGCCCACTTCGATAGATGAACTCCACCCTCCCATGACACCCCCATGTGCGATAACTGTCTGGACCTTACAGAAAATGGTGTCCCTTCTTCATCCTCTTCTCTCTCCTCCTCTTCTTCTGAGACCACCACACCTCCTCCTGCAGATTATTCACAGTGTGATCCAACATGTAGAGGAACAGAATAGTGATGTTGATGACGGCATTGTCAGCACTAACTATCTTTGTAGCCATTTTGAATCTGTGCAGGAGGGTGCAGAGTTCCTTCATCTGTGCCCACTTCGCAATCATGATTTGCTCCAAATCCAGACTGTGGTGTCCCAGGCTATGCATCATGACATAGTGCACCAGGGATCATTGCTGCTGCAACAGTCACTGCAACATGTGCAGAATTTAAGTCCTCCATGTCAGCACATCAAATATCAACCGGTTAACCAGTAGGCCCAAAGACCTTTGTAGCGTTCCAAGTCAATTAGCTATGTGGTGAAAACGGCATAAGTGAGCACACAGCGACTGTGCCTTCCGCAGCAGCACATCCAGGCAGGGATAGTTGCCTAGAAATTGCTGTACAACCAGGTTGAGGAAGTGAGCAATGTAAGGCACGTGTGTGATTTCACCCAGGCAAAGGGCCGCCACCTAGTTTGCACCATTTCGTACATGGCCTTCCCTGGCTCCAGGTTCTGTGGAGGTAGCCATTGATCAAACTCGGTCTGGATAATGGTCCACAACTCTGCAACTGTGTGACTGCATTCTCCAATGCATATTAATTTCAGCACTACCTAATTGAGTTGAGCCATAGTTTTTTCATTATAGAGGTGGGGTGTATTCTCTCTGCACTGTTGGAAAACTTGTTACAATAAGGGAGAGGTTGAGGGCACAGATAGGGACTTAGAGGAGGTGGAGGAAGCAGAAGCAGTGGAGGAAGCGGTAGATCAAGAGGTTTGTCCCACAAGCCTTGGGGATTTCAAGACTTTGGAAGCATCTCCTTCGCCACCTGCCCCTGCAGCCACCAGAGTAACCCAGTGCCCAGTCAGAGAGATGTAAAACTCCTGGCCATCCTTACTTATCCAAGTGTAAGTTGTGAAATGCACCATGGAAGACACAAAATGTTTTTAAAGGAAAATGTAATGTTGTCTGCGACATGATGGTATAGTGCAGGCACAACTTTATTAGAGAAATAATTGTGACTGGATAACTGGTACTGGGGACTGCCATGGTCATCACCTTTGGGAAACCCTCTGCATCCATTAGGCGGAAAGGCAGCATTTTCGTGGCCTACAGACTGGACATGGTGAAGTTCAAGCTCTTAGCTTTGGCATGTGTAGGAGGAAATAATCTTTTCCATGACTAGAATTGTGGGAACGAGAGCTGGCCAGTGTGCTGAGAGAGGGTGAAATAGGTTGTACAGAACAAACTGGTGGACTACGGGGGAGATGCAGGCAGAGATGTTACGGTGGATTGGTAAACATGTGGTGTGCTCGGTCTGTTAGATTTGTCAAAATCCACTGGTATGTCCACTTCTGTAAAAACTGACGGGCTGTCACTCACTCTGACTGTAGCGGGTAAACAAGTGTAGGTTTTGAAGGTGGAGACCTGGGTCAGAACAGTTTCAAGGGTGATGGAGGAGGAAGAAGCATGAGATGCAGTTGATGAGGCATCGGGTGGTTGATGATGCCTGCTAGGCCACATTTTAGCACAGCTAAGATTCCCAGACTAACACATGTTGGTTAGTCATGTGACAATTCATGCATGTAGCAGACAAATTATTTTAATTTCTGCCTCTACTGAGTCTTTTTGTTACAAAGTTTGCAGATAATGTTATTTGGGTCACCATTCCGGTTGCAAAAAAGGCTCAGGCTATGCGAAATGTAGAGCTGCCACCGCTGCTGGACACAGTCAGAGTTGTGGCTGAGGATGTAGTGGTTGTCCTGATTGCATCGTCCAGTGTCTGTCCAGGAAGCATCTCCTCTTCCCCCTCCACCTCCTTTACTAAGCTACCCAGCTGCATGCCTCTGGATTCACACAAAGTGTGATGTACAACTTCAAAGTCATCATCTCTGTTGTCACACTCCTCACCCTAACATTCCCGATCCTCCTAATTCTGACCTGACATTACAGTACACTATGCATGCGCCTCAGGTATCTGAGCGTCATCATCATCACCTCCACCCTTGGGGGTTAATGTCTATTGATGATGGTCTGGATCCTGCTCGGACTCTACTTTGTCTGGACCAGGATTAAATTGACAAAGATTTTTTGGCCATTTGTGGTTCCCCACAGTAAGTTGGGTGGTTGGAGACTTGTGATGTGGGGGGAAACATTGCACCTCTGAAGAATGAACTGTGTGTGTTGCTGAGGTGCAGGAAGAGGAGGAGAGTCCACTAGATGCAGTGCTGGCCATTCACTCTAGCACATGCGGTTTCTGATCCTCATTTACAAGTTGAAGGGATGTGTGGCTGCCTAAGAAATTGAGTGGCATAGCCCATACAGTAACATAAGTTGTTCATGGTTCTATTTGGATAGGACAAACCGTTGTTTGCTCAGTATAGCTTTGACTAACATTAGAACATCCCCCATGTACACCTCGAACACCTCGCCTATTCCCCCTTCCATCACGACCTCGTGATTTACCTCCTATGCAGAGGGACAATTGACTTAGGCAGCCAATGACACAAGCCCTTGTGTCTGACCTTGTGGATGTTTTCTGCGCTTTGATTGGCTGCAGGTTCCAGAAATAAAGTTAAGAAAAAAAAGTGTGTCACGCCTCTGGCCTCTCCCCATCCTCTCCCGTCATTAAACACATCCCCCCATTCATCATACAGCACCACAATCATATCCAAAAGCTTCATATGTTTTTAGAAAAGTATTTTAGAAACCCAAAAAGTGAAATGCTGGTACCAAATTTTAAATTGGCAAACACAGACCAAACAAGTTTGATGTTATCTATCCAGGATTGCCCTGTATTTAGCTCCATCTTCTCATCAACACTCATCAGCTTCCCTGTCCCTGCAGAAGAAAATAATCCCAACTGCATAATGCTGCCATAACCATGTTTTATGGAGCGGATTGGTATTTTCAGGGTTTTGTGCAGTGTTAGTTTTCCCCCGCACATAGCATTTTGCATTTCAGCCAAAATGTTCCGCTTTGGTCTCATCTAGTCAGAGCACATTCTTTCAGATGCTGTGTCCCCTACATTGCTTTTTGTAAACAGGACTTTTTATTGCTTGCTTTCAAAAATGGCTTTATTCTTGCCACGCTTCCATAAAGACCAATTTTTGGAGTATACAAGTAATAAATTCTCTAACCTGAGCTGTGGATCTCTGTAGCTCCTTCAGAGAAACTGTGAGCCTCTTGGCTGCTTTCTAATTAGTGCTCTCAATGCATGGGATGTCAGTTTAGGTGTGTGAGGTTTTTGTATGATGTATTGAACAGTGCTCCATGAGATCTTCAGAGTTTGGGCTATTTTTTATATAACTTAACACTGCTTTATTGTTTTCCACAACTTTATCCTTAGCCTGTCTGGTGTGTTCCTTATTTTTCATTATGCTGTTTAATCTCTAATATTCTCAAACAATCCTCTCAGTCCTTCACTGAACAGCTGTAGTTATACTGATAATAAATTACACACAGGAGGAATTAATTTAATAATTTGGTGACTTGTGGAGACAACTTTTCACTCAAGATTTTATTCAGTGTTATCAGACTTTATGGGGCTGAATAAAAATGCACATCACAATTCTGAGATTTATATTATTTAATTTTAGTAAACCATGTATAATTTCCTTTCGCTTTACAAATACTTCCTAATTAGCATTGGTATATCACATAATATCCGAATAAAATAAATTTAAAATTTTGGATGCAATATGAAAAATTTTGGAAAAGGTCACAGTGTATTAATACTTTTTCAAGGCACTGTATTATAAGGTAATTAACATTGGATACTATTTGATAAAAAAAAACATGTTAGTTGTTCTGCACTGCTGTGGAAAAGAGATTTTTCAACAAGAATGATAATAAGACTTTTAATTCACAACACTTTTCAACACCACACTGACACCTTTATAAAGTGAAGAAACCAAAGTAATTAATATGACTTTGTTATCATTGTTTTGAAGGCCGTGACCAAGGCTCTCGAAGGAACTAAACAATGGCCTTCACTATATACAGTATATGGATAAGAAAACCATGAAGTATCTCTCTTTCTCTATTATATAGCATTTTTATCTCGAAAACGGAATGAGATAGAGAAAAAAAATGAATTAAAAAATTGTAGGACATCATCAATTCAATACGAATCGACACCTTGCATACAGAAATGCTATGATATGAAACCCATGACCCCCCAAAAACATTGAATGCTTGGCACGCATATGGCGCTCATTTAACTTTGATGCTCAAAGTGGCCACCGTCAGCTTCAATGCACATTTGGACTCTGGACAGCATACTATATCTTGCTGCACATTGTGCAATATGGTAGGTGACACGTTTGCACAAGCATCTGTGATACGTCGTCGTAGCTCCTGCAATGTTGGTGGATGGGTCGCATACACCTGCTATTTGATTTGATCTCACAGAAAGAAGTCCAATGGGGTCAGGTAAGGTGAGCGTGGAGGCCACTCCACGCAGCCATCATACCCAATGACTTGTAGGAAGGTCTCCATGAGGTAACGCTTCACGTCCACAGCCTTGTGAGTTTTACACATTCTAATCATAGCATTTCTGTGTGCAAGGTGTCAATTCGTATTGAATTGATGATGCCCTACAACTTTGTAATTCACTTTTTTTCTCTATCTCGTTCCGTTTTCGAGATAAAAATGCTAACTCCATTGTTTTCAACTAGGTGGTTTCATTGCATAGCGCACGGCTACTTTACAATACCTAGACACCACTTCTATTTCTATAGCTGCCGCCGTTCTCAAGTTAATGGCGGTGGACAGGATATGGGTGGACACACTGTGTGTGTGTGTATATATATATATATATACATATATATATATATATATATATATATATATATATATATATATATAGTAGCGCCCCTGAGACTGGACGCTACAGGGTATATCATTATATCCTTCTCTGGCAGGTCAAGATGGTAATCTAGTAAGTTCTACACACACCTCACGCCACCATATGGCAGGGAGAAGCAGTCACTAGGAAAGAGTTAACAATATTTCTACAGACACAGGAAGTGACTCAGCCAGTTCTTAGCAGACCCAGGTTGCCATAGACACTTGCAAAAGTGGTGGGGGCATGAGCAGTTAGGAGTAGAAAACAGTTTCACTTTACCTCAGAATATGCTTGGACACAAGACAGAGCAGACATACAGTGTGCAGCTCTCTGAAGGGGAGGCTGTCAAGCCTTCAGGGAGGTATAACAGAGCTGTTTGGATGTAACACCGAACAGACAGCTCCACCAATCTGGGGGCCAGTAACATCTAGAGAGACGGGACCCAGCACCTGTAATCGTGGACTAAAAGGGAGCAGTCCCCAGAGAGACGGGACTGGGCACAAGAGAGGTAAAGAGCCCTAATTTGCGTGGCCGAGGTGCGGCAGCAGAGAGGGTGCCTGAGAGAGGGGGATAGAGGTCCGACCCACGGGAGGCCCAGGCTGCTGGCGGTGCGGACCGAGACCGGGGAAGAGTGCAGAGTTGTGCATGGAGGAGAAAGGCCACAGATTACCAAACCAGATCCAGCCTCTGACCTGCCCAGGAAGCAACCGGAATCTCTGATGGCGAGGACCAGCACCCGAGGTGCGATACAACCTGAGCCAGTAAATAAAGTGACTGGAACCTGCACCTGGTGACTCTGTGAGTAACTACCGCTGCCTTGCGCTCCGGCGCTCCTGTGGACTGCTGACCCCGTTCTCACCAACCTCCCGGGGTACCATGCTCTGCCTGTGGGGAGCGATACCATCCCGGCAGCAGATAACACCTGCCCTGGAGGGAGACTGTGCAGCGGCGGCTAGTTCCTGGCCGCATATCGCAGGTGGCACTGCAAAGCATTCCCACTCCCCATCAAGTACTGCCCCTGGGAGAGGACTAGTCGGAGGAAGGGTCGGAGGCGGCGGAGGCCGAGACCCCAGTCACCTCTGCAACCAGTGACACACTTCCCAGGGGCCTGTCATCTTCCTTCCATCCACATCTGTATTGGAGACTTGCTGTTCTTATTTAACATGTAGCCGACAAGGTCACGAAAACGGGTCAAGCCAGTCACAACTACTCGAAGGAACCACTGGCCCGGTGACAAGTACCCTAAGGCACCGTGGATGCTACATACACACACACACACACACAAACATGGGCCAAAATGCAGCAGTAGCTTCAAGAATACCTAAGTAGAAATCTGCAAGGCTCTAAATCAATAAAATATGTTTTTTTTGTAATAAATAACATTTAATTTAAACACAAAAATAGACATACAAAAGTCAGACAAATAAAATATGAAAGGTATGCAGGTGATAATAACAAAACTCCCCTGTGTAAATACAAATCAATGCAGAGTTATAGTGAGGGCACTCAGAGTTTTGGGGAGAGATACTCATAAATTTCAAGTCAAAGTAGCAACTGCTGTGTAACTTAAAGCACATACAAGTAAATAAGGAGAAAGTAATATCACTTACAGTTCACATAATGATAATGATGCACAGTGGCATGAATACATTTTACCTAATTGATTTTAGGAGAAATTTGTAGAAAAAATACCCTGACTATCAATAAATAAATTGCAAGTGCTTAATAAACAGGGTACTTAGTGTATACATTTTTGGAAAAATGTAAGAAGCTGTCTCACCTTTTTCTACAATTTTCTCCTTGTTTTTTTTCTAGTCTTGAGGCTGCAATTCACATGCTTGTAATGTTGCATGTTTATTGAACAATTGTCACAGCTCAGTTTTTTTTGTGTTTTTTGTCTGTTATCTTGCTTTAATGCAAGTTGGGGGTGCAGCCCTCCTGATACTGAGGCTGAACAATTACCTGCTTCTCACTTTTTGCTGTGTATTTAATCTGGGACCCAGCTAACCACTTTACCATCCATATTGAAGTTTTGACATGACACAAGTCAGGTACAGAATATGTTTTTAACTTTAGTAGGTTAGGGACTGTCTCAGATGGGTACACCGTGACGAGGTGAGACAGCTTCTTACCTTTTTGCAAAAATGTATACACTAAGTACCCTGTTTATTAAGCACTTGCAATTTATTTATTTATAGTCAGGGTATTTTTTCTACAATTTTCTCCTTGTTTTTTTTCCATTTCAGAATGCAGCGATACCAAATGTGTGTGTATAATTTTTTTTTTTTAACCCTTTAATTTTCAATGTGGCGAATGGGGGGTCATTTGAACTTTTATTTTTTTTTATTTTTTTAAAACTTTTTTTATACTTTTTTTAATTTAATTTTACTAGTCCCCCAGGAGACTATATGGATCAGCAGTCTAATAGCTCATTCATTGCTGGTGACCACAGCTACATAGCTGTGATCACAAAAATACTCACCTCTTGTTACTTTCAGCACTCGGTCAGGTGAAACAGGAAGGGACTCATACTAGCTACAGGAGTCATCACATGACACTGTGCTACCATGACAACCATCAGCTCACAGTTTGACATAGTGATTTAAAGGGCTAAAAGGGGCAGGTGGATAGCGACTCCACTCTTGCCTGTGAGACAGACATGTCAGCTGTACAAATCAGCTGACATGTGCCCTGATCTTCAGCTGCTGCCCGCAGCTATCGTGGGAAACTATTAACACAAGTTTACCAACCCGGCATCAGTGTTGTTCCACTGCCTGTAGAAAAGGTCACGTTACAGTATTCACCTTCAAATAATCAAACCCAAAAAATGGGGAAAACAGGTGGTAAGGGTCGTGGATGACGTAGTAGTGACACTGGTGGTTGCCCAAGCAGTGTGACCAAACCAAAGTAAAAGGTTCCTGCTTTATCTATCTCTGCCTTCCTATCCCAATTTTCTGTTCCACGTGAGAAACCACTTTTGCACTCTGAACAGTGCGAACAGGTAACGAGTTGACTAGAAGAGAATGCTCCAGTTACTTGTCGAGTAACAAATCCCAAGGGTCCACACAGACAGACTTGAGTAGCAAAGAGGCTGGGCCATCGAATCCTCAGCCTGGCCCTTCTTCCTCACAACATCAGTATTCTAAGGAAACATATGACCCCAAAGCAGGTTACTCTGAGGAACTGTTTACGTGACCCTTTGACCTTTCTTGCCTCTCACCGTGGAACACCACTAAAACACGTGAGGCCATGGAGTGCAGTGATGCACACATCTTTGAGCACCCAAGGCCAGAAGAAAGCCATGTTGTTGGCTGTGACATGCTGGGCAAACAGGTGGAATTTTTTGAGGATGATGAAACACGGTTGCCCTCAGGTCAGCCTGAAACCTCCATTACTGAAGATGTTGACCTTCAAGAATGTGAAGACAACCTGGTCGATGATGAGGTGACTGATCCAACATGGATGGGTGGCGTGGATTGTGAGAGCAGCAGCACAGAGGAGCATGTACCCATAGTCCACAAAAAGGCTGTAAGAAATAGGGTTTCTACCACTGCCAGAGGTCAACCAACTGTGCACATGACACCACCACCTGTGTCATCTCAGAGTCCAAGGGTCCGTACTGCGATTGTGTGGGAGTTTTTTTCCAAGAGTCCTTCGGACCACACAGTTGCCATTTGTCAAATATGTCAGAACCAGCTTTGCAGAGGCAGAAATACTTCCAGCTTGGGCACCTCCAGCATGAGAAACCATATGTTAACCAAGCACACCACTAGGTGGTTGACAGCTCTAGGTAAAAAACACGATTTCCAGACTCAAAACACTGCCACTTCCCCTGGGCTGCCTGTTTCCCAAACTCATGTGCAAGAAGGTGGCGCTGATGCCTCCTTCTCCCAACCTGATGTTGGCCACACTCAATCATCAGTGACCACGTCCACTTCGGTGTCCCAGCGTTCCATTCAGTTGTCCATACCCCAGACCTTCGAAAAGAAGCAAAAATACCCTGTTACGCACCCAAAGGCAGAAACCATAACTGCACACATTGCACGATTGATAGCCCTTGAGATATTGCCGTATCGGCTTGTGGGAACAGAGGCTTTCCGTGACCTTTTGGCAGTGGCAGAACATCGGTACTCTGTGCCTAGCTTCAACTATTTTGCTCGTTGTGCTGTCCCTGCGCTCCACAATCTCGTGTCCATAAACATCAAACAGGCTCTCACCAACACCATAACAGGGAAGGTCTACATAACCACAGACATGTGGACAAGTGGAAGTAGACAGGGACGCTACATCTCACTGAAAGCACACTGGGTGAACCTGGTGGCGACTGGTAAAGAGTCTGAACCGGTAACATCCCATATAATTCCCACACCCAGAATAGCGAGCCCCACCTCAATCACAGTTTCAGTTGCCTCCTACACAGCAACAATTCCTTCCTCCTCCTACTCTTCATCTGGCTCCTGTGCATCCTCCTCAACATCCACCGGTGTCCAACCATCGATTGATTGATAGCCCTTGAGATATTGCCGTATCGGCTTGTGGGAACAGAGGCTTTCCGTGACCTTTTGGCAGTGGCAGAACATCGGTACTCTGTGCCTAGCTTCAACTATTTTGCTCGTTGTGCTGTCCCTGCGCTCCACAATCTCGTGTCCATAAACATCAAACAGGCTCTCACCAACACCATAACAGGGAAGGTCTACATAACCACAGACATGTGGACAAGTGGAAGTAGACAGGGACGCTACATCTCACTGAAAGCACACTGGGTGAACCTGGTGGCGACTGGTAAAGAGTCTGAACCGGTAACATCCCATATAATTCCCACACCCAGAATAGCGAGACCCACCTCAATCACAGTTTCAGTTGCCTCCTACACAGCAACAATTCCTTCCTCCTCCTACTCTTCATCTGGCTCCTGTGCATCCTCCTCAACATCCACCGGTGTCCAACCATCGACATTATTCCCCAGCTGGGAGCTCGGCAGCACTGCCTCGGCTAAGCGGCAACATGCTCTACTGAAGCTCATCTATATCGGTGACAAATCGCACACGGCACCTGAGCGTTTGAAAGCAATAACTGAGCAGACAGATGAGTGGCTTGCACCATTGGACCTCCGTCCAGGGATGGTAGTGTGCGATAATGCTCGTAATCTGGTGGCAGCTTTAAAGCTTGGAAAGCTTGTACACGCTCCTTGTATGGCCCACATTGTAAATTTAGTAGTTCAGCATTTTCTCAAAAAATACCCTGATATACCAGACCTACTTACCAATGTACGACGTATTAGCACCGATTTCTACAAGTCATCTCCCTCTTTTGCTGGCTTGGCAGTTCTGCAGCAGCGCTTACACTTGTTTCGTCACAGACGAATATGTGACTTCAGTAAGATGGATTTCAACCTATCATATGTTGGCCAGGATCCATAAATAGCAGAGGGCAGTATCCCACTTCCAGCTGGAACATGCCCATCAGACGCAGCTGCCAGACATATGTACTGCAGAGTGGGTGTGGATTGCAGACATTTGTCAGGTTCTAGAAAATTTTGATTACTATACCAACATTGTGAGCAGTGATGATGCTCTTATCAACATTACCATTCCACTGATTTGTTTATTGAAACGCTCTTTTGATGGTCTGACTGACCAAAGTGTTAATTCACCCGAGGTGTCTGTGGATCCAGACTTCACAATGGTTGCTAGTAAAACTCAGAACCTCGGCCAACAGGCTCAGGCCACCTTTCGTCAGTAACATGAGGATCAGGAGGATGATGAAGAACAGGAATGCTTTGAAATCGGTAACCAAGGGATTGACAACCCAAGCTTCAGGGCTGTCCAGCATGGTTAGCCTGAGGAGGAGCAGGAGGATGAGAGACAGACTGAGGAGGAGAGGAGGTTCAAGGAGACAGAATTTATTCTTAGCAGTGATACAGAAAGGTTTCCAGTTTGGAGTGTGGCACACATGGCACAGTTCATGTCATACTGCCTTTCTCATGACTGTCGGCTAGTCCACATTTTTGCAGACAACAAATACTGGTTATGTACCTTCCTTGACCCATGCTACAAAGACGAATTTGCTTCGCTACTTGTCGAGGCAAATAAGGATTGCACTACGGAAACATTCAAGAGGGCTGTAGTGGACCAGTTGATGAAACGATTACCCTCAGATCATGCTGGCGTCAGAGGGAGCGTGTCATCTCATGCAACAGGATTACAAGAGAGGGCTACGCATAGTAGGAGCAACACAGGCGGAGGACTAATGTGCCAAAACTGGTCCATTTTCCACAAACCGTCAACTTCGAATCAGATACTGGTTGGGGGAACCATGACAAGGAGGGAACACTTAAGTAAGAAGGTGAGGGACTATGTAGGTGACCATATCAGCATGCTTTCAGAGTCTACAGTTCCCTTTAGCTATTGGTTTTCCAAGCTCAACACTTGGCCAGGCCTCGCCTTATATGCTTTGGAAGTGCTAGCCTGCCCTGCAGCGAGTCTGTTGTCTGAGCATGTTTTCAGCTCAGCGGGGTCAATAATCACAAATACTCGCACAGTGCAGACAGTTTGAGGATGTTCAAAGTGAACCATAGATTTTGTGCCCCAGAGTATCTCAGGCCGCCTGTTAAAAAACCCCAATAAGGGTAGCCCCAAAATTTGTATTTCTGAAATTCAAATAAGTTCCATTGTTTCTCATTCAAGACTATTTTGTCTTCTATCATAATGAGACCGCATGACTAATCTAACTTGTTATGCTGCTGCAATTTAATTGTTTGGCCCAATCATCCAAGACAATATTTTTCAAGCCTTTGTACATTATGCACTGGCACAACCACTGTTGAGGCTACACTGTCTATAACAATTGGTCAGGCAGTCTCTATTTGTGTTCTTTATTGATTCTCTGCTCCACGGTGTGTTTCACATGGCCCTCTGCGGAATCAGAATTTTTTTTAACGCCTTGGCATGTTATGCACTGTTACAAATCCTCCCAATTTAAAAAAAATAAGCAGTTGGAAGTATCTTCTGATGCTGTGCTCCATGGTGTGTTACACATGGCCCCCTGCAAACTCAGAATTTTTTCTAACTCCTTGGCATGTTATGCACTGTTGAAAATCCTCCCATTTTTTAAAAAAAAAAAAAGCATTTGGGAGTACCTTCTGATGCTGTGCTCCATGGTGTCTGAACCATTAACCCCTGGGGAAACTGAATTTGTTGAAATCCTCGGTGTTAGCTAGTGGAATAAAGCCTGAGTTCCAGAATGAAACAACTGCCACTTCCACGGTGCTGCATGCTTCACAAACTGCAGTCTAGGAAGCAGGCGATGATGCCTCCTGCTCCAAACCTGCTTTTGGCCAGATGCAATCATCATCAATGACATCAGTTTCGATGTCCCAGCGTGGCATTCATTTGTCCATAAAACAGACATTACTGAATAATTATTATTAGTATTATTATTATTTATTATTATAGCGCCATTAATTCCATGGCACTTTACAAGTGAAAAAGGGTATACATAAAAACTAGTATAACAATCATTAACAGTACAAAACAGACTGGTACAGGAGGAGAGAGGACCCTGCCCGCGAGGGCTTACAACCTACAGGGAAATTGGGGGTGCAATAGGTGAGGACAGAGCTGGTTGCGCAGTGGTGTACTGGACTCAGGGTTATTGTAGGCTGTAGACTTGTAGGAAGAGGTGGGTCTTCAGGTTCCTCTTGAAGCTTTTCACGGTAGGAGAGAGTCTGATATGCTGGGGTAGAGCATTCCAGAGTATGGGGGAGGCACTGGAGAAATGTTGTATGCGATTGTGGGAAGAGGAGATAAGAGAGGAGTAGAGAAGGAGATCTTGTGAGGATCTGAGGTTGCATGCAGGTTGGTACCGGGAGACTAGGTCACAGATGTAAGGAGGACACAGGTTGTGGATGGCTTTGTAGGTCATGGTTAATGTTTTGAACTGGAGTCTTTGGGCAATTGGAAGCCAGTGAAGGGATTGGCAGAGCGGTGAGGCTGGGGAATAGCGAGGGGAGAGGTGGATTAGGCAGGCTGCAGAGTTCAGTATAGATTGGAGGGGTGCAAGAGTGTTGGAAGGGAGGCCAGAGAGCAGGAGGTTGCAGTAGTCAAGAAAGAGATTATGAGGGCATGTACTAATGATTTTGTTGATTCTTGGTTAAGGAAGGCACCGATCCGAGAGATATTTTTGAGTTGTAGTTGGCATGAGGTGAAGAGGACTTGGATGTGCGGCTTGAAGGATAGAGCAGAGTCGAGGGTTACTCCAAGGCAATGAGCTTGTGAGACTGGGGAAAGTGAGCAGCCATCAACTTTGATGGATAGGTTTGGTGGAGGAGTTGAATGAGGAGGAGTAAAGACAATGAATTCTGTTTTGTCCATGTTAAGCTTTAGGAATCGCGCAGAGAAGGATGAAATAGCAGAGAGACATTGTGGGATTTTCGTTAGAAAGGAGATAATGTCAGGTCCAGAGAGGTAGATCTGAGTATCATCAGCATAGAGATTATACTGAAAGCCGTGGGACTCTATGAGTTGTCCCAGTCCGAAGGTGTAGATAGAGAACAGCAGAGGTCCAAGAAATTAATCTTAGGTGACACCAACAAATAGAGGGTGGGATGAGGAGGTGGTGGAGATGCTGAAAGTTCGGCCAGTTAGGTATGAGGAGATCCAAGATAGGGCCACGTCTGTGATGTCCAGAGAGGAGAGAATCTGTAATAGGAGGGAGTGGTCTACTGTGTCGAAGGTACAGGACAGGTCCAGGAGGAGGAGGACAAAGTATTATTGCTTGGCTTTGGCAGTTAGTAGGTCATTGGTGACTTTAGTTTGGGCAGTTTCAGTAGAGTGATGGGGTCGGAAGCCAGATTGTAGCTGGTCAAAGATGGAGCAGGAGGAGAGGTATGAGGACAGTTCAAGATGGATATGCTGTTCCAGTAGTTTTGAGGCATAGGGGAGAAGGGATATGGGAAGGTAGCTAGACACAGAGGATGGGTCAAGAGAGGGATTTTTAAGGATGGGTAATTTGAATAGAATTTGCATAGAGGTCCACTGGAGCCAGTGTCATTTGTGGAGGAGGAGGGCAAGGCCAACACCCAAATGGCCACATTGGCAATAGCACTATAAAGTGTTATGGAGTACGTATTCCAACTTTCACACTAATGACATAGGGGACGCAGAAAACTACAAATGACTACCATTCCCCCCAATGTATGTTATAGGGCCCACCTAAGGGCCCTAAGAAGTCTGAGATTTGAGGACAGCCAGTGGCCCTTTCTACATTTGAACAGAGGGCCACTGGAGCCGGTGGTGTTGGTGCAGGAGGAGGGCAAAGCCAACATTCCAACGGGCACAGTGTAGCTAACCTTTTAAAGTGCTGTCAAATATGTCCCAAAAAAGGAGGTGCGAGACAGACACCAATATAATGTATAAGTTAGAGCCCTTTCTAATCGAAAAAGGGAGAAAAATGTAAAAAACGAAACGTGTGAACATATGCTAAAGTGTTTTTTTTTAGGTATGGGCTTGATTTTACATGTTATTACAGTGATTAGGCACTACAAACTGTTTCTTATCAATTTTCTCTCTTTTACTTTGCTTTGAGAGCTATTCTGGCGACTACGTAAAAGCCGCGTGCTGCTCTAAGCACGTTATTCCAAGACACCAGAAATGCAGTCAGGCACCTTCTACAGGCTGTGCCCATATTGTTTCCGCCTTTTCCCATCCATTTCAGCCTTTTCCTCAGTCACCACAGGTCACCGACAGGTCCAACATGAAATTATTCGGGTTTCCCATAGACTTACATTGCACAACGAATATTCGCGAATAGCGGTGACCTATTTGTCGGATATTCACGACGTTGAATATTTTAGTATTCGATCATCCCTAGTTAGGACGTACCATTACAGCCCGTGGTTGTTAAGGGGGTAATCTATGCATTTCAAAGCCACTTACAGAACTCATCCCTATATTTAATTTGTTTTTCTTCCCTTGAGTTGCCCACTCACTCCAATGGGTAATTCTTTTTTTCTGATATGACATACTGATTAATATCTGCACTATTATATTATATAATGTACTTTCAATCATTGGGAATTCACATATAAAAATAATACCCTTTGGTTCGCTGGAATTTCATAAACTCTTCTATTATTTTCTGTATTTTTGTAGGTTTGAGTCTCAACACTTAAAGGGAACCTGTCACCAGATTTGGTAACTATAAGCTGTAGCAATC
Source organism: Anomaloglossus baeobatrachus (assembly GCF_048569485.1). NCBI lineage: Eukaryota > Metazoa > Chordata > Amphibia > Anura > Aromobatidae > Anomaloglossus > Anomaloglossus baeobatrachus. Next base: position 149,160,119 of record NC_134360.1, read on the forward strand.
ACTACTGGGGTCTTATATACAGCAATCTAACATGCTGTATATAAGAGCCCAGGCCACTGTGAAGAATGAAAAAATGACTTTATAACACTTACCTAAACGGTCGGTTCGGGGCTAATGGGTCAATGGGTGGCTCCGCCTCCTCTTTCAACCATTTTCGTCCTCCTTCTTTTGAAGCCGGGGTGCATGACGCGTTCTACGACATACACATGCGCTGGCATTGAAGTCCTGCGCATGCACAGTACAATACTTTGATCTTCCATGCTTAGGACAGATCAAAGTGCACCTGTGCAGGACCTCATTGCTGCTGCGAGTGCATGACGTAGGACGCGTCATGCACCTCGGCAACAGAAGGAGGATAAAGCATGTTAGAATGCTGTATATATAAAAGCCCACTGGTGGTGGCTGCAGCTTATAGTCACCAAATCTCATGACAGGTTCCCTTTAAAGAATCACAAAATACTTTTTCAATTCAAATCATTTTTTAAGTTTTTTTAAGGAAATAGGGAAAAGCAGGCGTGTTATACTTACCAGTGCCCCGTGCAACTGTAACAATCCTTCCGGGGATACTCATACTGCTTCCGGAGCTGCTCTTTATCCTTCATGCACATGCACTGTTTCCTGGCAGTCCCACCATCTGTGATTGGTTGCAGGCAGACCGTGCCCCAACCCTGTGTGACAGCATGTCTGACTGCTTGCAATCGCATATGCTCGAGTCTAGAGTTGAGCGCGGTTCGTGGTTCGAGGTTCTCCAGTTCTAAGCTCGAGTGATTTTGGGGGCTGTTCGAGATCGAACTAGAACTCGAGCTTTTTGCACAAGCTCGATAGTTCTAGATACGTTCGAGAACGGTTCTAGCAGCAAAAAGCAGGGCTTTTTACAGCTACAGTGTGCAGGAGCCATCGCTGGCAGCCTGCCACAAGCTGGTAACCAAGATAAACATCGGGTATCCAAGCAAAGCGCTTTGGTTAGTAACTCGATGTTTATCTTAGTTACGTGCAGGAAGCCCACACTTCCCCGCTCAGCTCGCTCCGCCCCCTCCTGCCCGCGGCATGTACACATACATACACACACACACACACACACACACACACACCCCTGCTCCCGCTCGGCTTACCTGCGGTGATGAAGTCCCACCATCTCGACCTCAGTGCTGTCACTGTCCTCCATGGCCGCCGCTTGTCACATCACCTCTCGCTTCCGACCCGAGACTGACTAGCGGTGACGTCACGGACCTCTCGCGATACTTGGTGTGAAGGCGCCGGTCATTGAACTCAGTGACAGGGGCTGTCAGTGTGCTGGAGATCAGCGCAGGTAATGTACCTCGCTGACAGCAGCACTTGTCATGCCCTGCAGTGACCTGGGCTGACCCATTGATGTTAGCTCAGGTCACTGCAGTGCTCTCCTAGCCAATGGTGAACATCCTGCTCTTCATTGACTGGGACAGTGTGGATCGTCATGGCAACCCCTTGGATTACACCAGACCTGGATTTGTTTTTCATTCTAATAAATTGGTTAAAGAGGGAATGTTTTGGGGAGTGTTTTTTCAAATAAAAATGTGTTTGTCGTCTATTTTTTTTTTATTACTGACTTGGTTGGTGATGTCGGGTATCTGATAGACGCCTGACCTTACCAACCCCAGGGATTGATGCCAGGTGACATTACACATCTGGTATTAACCCCATATATTACCCCGTTTGCCACCGCACCAGGGCGCGGGATGAGCTGGGGCGAAGCACCAGGATTGGCGCATCTAATGGATGCGCCACTTCTGGGGCGGCTGCGGCCTGCTATTTTTAGGCTGGGGAGAGTCCAATAACCATGGACCTCCCTAGTCTGAGAATATCAGGCCCCAGCTGTCTGCTTTACCTTGGCTGGTGATCCAATTTTGGGGGACCCCTACGTGTTTTTTTTTTAAAATTATTTATTTAATTTAAAATAACAGCGTGGGGTGCCCTCAGTTTTGGATTACCAGCCAAGGTGAGGTTGCCAGCTGTGGTCTGCAGGCTGCAGCCGTCTGCTTTACCTTAGCTGGCTACAAAACTAGGGGGAACCCTACGTCATTTTTTTTTTCATTTTTTTGGCTAAATACAAAGCTAAGCACCCCTTAGTGCCACAAGAAAGGCACCAAAGGGTGCTCCACTTTTTCTCCATTTTTTCTCCACTTTTTCTCCACTTTTTCTCCACTTTTTCTACATTTTTTTCTCCATTTTTTCTCCACTTATTCTCCACTTTTTCTCCACTTTTTCTCCACTTTTTCTCCACTTTTTCTCCATTTTTTTTCTCCACTTTTTCTCCAATTTTTCTCCACTTATTCTCCACTTTTTCTCCACTTTTTCTCCATTTTTTTCTCCACTTTTTCTCCACTTTTTCTCCTCTTTTTCTCCACTTTTTTTCCACTTTTTCTCCACTTTTTTTCCATTTTTTTTCTCCACTTTTTCTCCACTTTTTCTCCACTTATTCTCCACTTTTTCTCCACTTTTTCTCCACTTTTTCTCCACTTTTTTTCCATTTTTTTCTCCACTTTTTCTCCATTTTTTTTCTCCACTTTTTCTCCACTTTTTCTCCACTTTTTCTCCACTTTTTCTCCATTTTTTTCTCCACTTTTTCTCCACTTTTTCTCCACTTTTTCTCCACTTTTTCTCCACTTTTTTTCCATTTTTTTCTCCACTTTTTCTCCATTTTTTTTCTCCACTTTTTCTCCATTTTTTCTCCACTTATTCTCCACTTATTCTCCACTTATTCTCCACTTTTATCTCCACTTTTTCTCCACTTTTTCTCTACTTTTTCTCCACTTTTTCTCCACTTTTTCTCCACTTTTCTCCACTTTTTCTCCACTTTTTCTCCACTTTTTCTCCATTTTTTTCTCCACTTTTCTCCACTTTTTCTCCACTTTTTCTCCATTTTTTTTCTCCACTTTTTCTCTCCACTTTTTCCCCACTTTTTCTCCATTTTTTTTCTCCACTTTTTCTCCACTTTTTCTCCACTTTTTCTCCACTTTTTTTCCATTTTTTTCTCCACTTTTTCTCCATTTTTTTTCTCCACTTTTTCTCCACTTTTTCTCCACTTATTCTCCACTTTTTCTCCACTTTTTTCCATTTTTTTCTCCACTTTTTCTCCACTTTTTCTCCATTTTTTTCTCCACTTTTTCTCCACTTTTTCTCCACTTTTTCTCCACTTTTTCTCCATTTTTTTTCTCCACTTTTTCTCCACTTTTTCTCCACTTATTCTTCACTTATTCTCCACTTTTTTCTCCAGTTTTTCTCCACTTTTTCTCCACTTTTTCTCCACTTTTTGCCATTTTTTTTCTCCACTTTTTCTCCAATTTTTCTCCATTTTTTCTCCATTTTTTCTCCACTTTTTCTCCATTTTTTTTCTCCACTTTTTCTCCATTTTTTTTCTCCACTTTTTCTCCACTTTTTCTCCACTTTTTTTCCATTTTTTTCTCCACTTTTTCTCCATTTTTTTTCTCCACTTTTTCTCCACTTATTCTCCACTTTTTCTCCACTTTTTCTCCATTTTTTTTCTCCACTTTTTCTCCACTTTTTCTCCATTTTTTTTCTCCACTTTTTCTCCACTTATTCTCCACTTTTTTCTCCACTTTTTCTCCACTTTTTCTCCACTTTTTCTCCACTTTTTGCCATTTTTTTTCTCCACTTTTTCTCCAATTTTTCTCCATTTTTTCTCCATTTTTTCTCCACTTTTTCTCCATTTTTTTTCTCCACTTTTTCTCCATTTTTTTTCTCCACTTTTTCTCCACTTTTTCTCCAATTTTTTTCCATTTTTTTCTCCACTTTTTCTCCATTTTTTTCTCCACTTTTTCTCCACTTATTCTCCACTTTTTCTCCACTTTTTCTCCACTTTTTTCCATTTTTTTCTCCACTTTTTCTCCACTTTTTCTCCTTTTTTTTCTCCACTTTTTTCTCCACTATTTCTCCACTTTTTTCTCCACTTTTTCTCCACTTTTTCTCCACTTTTTCTCCACTTATTTCCATTTTTTTTCTCCACTTTTTCTCCACTTTTTCTCCACTTTTTCTCCACTTTTTCTCCATTTTTTCTCCATTTTTTCTCCACTTTTTCTCCATTTTTTTTCTCCACTTTTTCTCCACTTTTTCTCCATTTTTTTCTCCACTTTTTCTCCACTTTTTCTCCACTTATTCTCCACTTTTTCTCCACTTTTTTCCATTTTTTTCTCCACTTTTTTCTCCACTTTTTCTTCACTTTTTCTCCACTTTTTTCTCCACTTTTTCTCCACTTTTTCTCCACTTTTTCTCCACTTTTTTCCATTTTTCTTCTCCAATTTTTCTCCACTTTTTCTCCACTTTTTCTCCACTTTTTTTTCCATTTTTTCTCCACTTTTTCTCCATTTTGTTTCTCCACTTTTTCTCCACTTTTTCTCCACTTTTTCTCCACTTTTTTTCCATTTTTTCTCCACTTTTTCTCCATTTTGTTTCTCCACTTTTTCTCCACCTTTTCTCCACTTTTTCTCCACTTTTTCTCCATTTTTTTTCTCCACTTTTTCTCCACTTTTTCTCCACTTTTTCTCCATTTTTTTCTCCACTTTTTCTCCACTTTTTCTCCACTTTTTTTCCATTTTTTTCTCCACTTTTTCTCCACTTTTTCTCCACTTTTTCTCCACTTTTTCTCCACTTTTTTTCCATTTTTTTCTCCACTTTTTTCCATTTTTTTTCTCCACTTTTTCTCCACTTTTTCTCCACTTTTTCTCCACTTTTTTCCATTTTTTTCTCCACTTTTTCTCCACTTTTTCTCCACTTTTTCTCCACTTTTTCTCCACTTATTCTCCATTTTTTTTCTCCACTTTTTCTCCACTTTTTCTCCACTTTTTCTCCACTTTTTCTCCACTTATTCTCCATTTTTTTCTCCACTTTTTCTCCACTTTTTCTCCACTTATGGAGAAAAAGTGGAGAAAAAGTGGAGAAAAAGTGGAGAAAAAAATGGAGAAAAAGTGGAGAATTTTTTTCTCCACTTTTTCCCCACTTATTCTCCACTTTTTCTCCACTTTTTCTCAACTTTTTCTCCACTTTTTCTCCATTTTTTTTCTCCACTTTTTCTCCACTTTTTCTCCACTTATTCTTCACTTTTTCTCCACTTTTTCTCCATTTTTTTCTCCACTTTTTCTCCACTTTTTCTCCACTTTTTCTCCACTTTTTCTCCATTTTTATCTCCACTTTTGCTCCACTTTTTCTCCATTTTTTCTCCACTTTTTCTACATTTTTTCTCCACTTTTTCTACATTTTTTTCTCCACTTTTTCTCCACTTTTTCTCCACTTTTTCTCCACTTTTTCTACATTTTTTTTCTCCACTTTTTCTCCACTTTTTCTCCATTTTTTTCTCCACTTTTTCTCCACTTTTTCTCCACTTAATGGAGAAAAAGTGGAGAAAAAGTGGGGAAAAAAATGGAGAAAAAGTGGAGAAAAAGTGGAGAAAAAGTGGAGAAAAAGTGGAGAAAAAAATGGAGAAAAAATGGAGAATTTTTTTCTCCACTTTTTCTCCACTTATTCTCCACTTTTTCTCCATTTTTTTCTCCACTTTTTCTCCACTTATTCTCCACTTATTCTCCACTTTTTCTCCACTTTTTCTCCACTTATTCTCCACTTATTCTCCACTTTTTCTCCATTTTTTTCTCCATTTTTTCTCCACTTTTTCTCCACTTTTTCTCCATTCTTTTTCTATGGTCGGTCTACCCATTAGCTCTGCCATGCATGCTGTAGCTCTACACCTACTGCACATGTTACTTTATGATTGACATCTCTTTCGTACCAGAGCTGTCTAAGCCTACTCTGACCCCATATTTGTCATTACTATATTGTCCTTGTACTGTATTATGACATTTGTATCATGTGTTTCATTTCTTGCTGTGTTGCAATTTTTTTGGCTGCATCCCAATTGTACCTCTACATTGTTCGAGTTTATGTTATTGTTCTCTCCCTCTTATGTGATACTGATTATTGTCATTTTTCATAATTACATGCAGATAAGTCCAATCTGACGAAAGCTCAGGCTGAAACGTCATTTGTAACTTGTTTTGGACAAAAACATATATGCTTATGAAATTTTTTTTTTTCTTAATACGGACCAATAAAGAGTGATTTTGCATTACTATCCGTTGTGACTTACTGACTTAGTCTGGAAGATTTAGAGTGCCGAGGTTACTCACTAATTTTATCTATTATTACCTCTGAGCACATAGATACCAGTGAGCAGAGCTTCCTCTACAGTAGTTCTCCTGATTAGGCATGCCCTTACCTCATGAGCAGGGCATTGCAGCTTTGGTAGCAACCATTACGACATGGACTCTGCTGCTGTGGACCCGAGAAGAGTGAGTGCAGATTCATTGCACCCACACTCCTCACATGAAGGGTCCGCACTCCTAGAAAATGGGGGATACGTTCCCTGAGTGTCTCCCCCCCCATATTCTAGACGGTCCAGAGTCGTCGTGGGATCCCTTTATTTTTTTTCTTACAATAAATTGGTGAAAGAGGAAATGTTTTGGGGACTGTTTTTTCAAATAAATTTCTTTTGTCGATTTTTTTTTTTTGTTAGTACTGACAGTTTATGATGTTGAGTATCTAATAGACGCCATTACATCACAAACTGCTGGGCTTGATCTCAGATTACTTTACAGCTAGTATCAACCCGATTTATTACCCCGTTTGCCACTGCACCAGGGCACGGGATGAGCTGGGGTGAAGCGCCAGGATTGGCGCATCTAGTTGATGCGCCACGTCTGGGGTGCCTGCGGCCTGCTATTTTTAGGCTGTGAAGGCCCAATAACTATGGACCTTCCCACCCTGAGAATACCAGACCACAGCTGTCCGCTTTACCTTGGCTGGTGATCCAATTTGGGGGGACCCTACTTTTATTGTGTAATTATTAATATTTATACAATAACTATAAAAAAGAGCCTGAGGGGACCTCCACATTGGATCCCCAACCACGGTAAAGCTGCCAGCTGTGGTTTTCAGGCTACAGCCGTCTGCTTTACCCTAGCTGGCTATCAAAAATGGGGGGACCCAACGTCATTTTTTTTTTTTAACTATTTTTTAAATAGAAAAAATTAATGGGCTTCCCTGTATTTTTATTGCCAACCAAGGTAACGGCAGGCAGATGGGGGTGGCAACCCATAGCTGTCTGCTTTATCTGCGCTGAGAATCAAAAATACCGCGGAGCGCTACGTCATTTTTTTAAAGATTTATTTTTACAGCACTGTGATGTCCAGCAATCAAAATACAGGGAAGCCCATTTTATTTTTAGTTATTTAAATAAATAATTAAAAAAAATATATATGGGCTCCCGCTGCATTTTTTGTATTGCTAGCTAAGGGTAATCCAAGCAGCTACTGGCTGCTAACCCCCACTGCTTGGTGTTACCTTCACTGGCAATGGAAAATCCAGGGAAGCATTTTTTATTTTTTTTGCCAAAAAACTACAAAAAAAGGACGTGAGCTTCGCCATATTTTTGTATGCTAGCCAGGTATAGCAGGCAGGTGCTGGAAGAGTTGGATACAGCGCCAGAATATGGCGCTTCTATGAAAATGCCATTTTCTGAGGCGGCTGCAGACTGCAATTCGCAGCAGTGGGGCCCAGAAAGCTCAGGCCAACCTGTGCTGCGGATTCCAATCCCCAGCTGCCTAGTTGTACCTGGCTGGACACAAAAATGGGGCGAAGCCTACGTCATTTGTTTTCTAATTATTTCATGAAATTCATGAAATAATAAAAAAAGGGCTTCCCTTTATTTTTGGTTCCCAGCCGGGTACAAATAGGCAACTGGGGGTTGGGGGCAGCCGTACCTGCCTGCTGTACCTGGCTAGCATACAAAAATATGGCGAAGCCCACATAATTTTTTCAGGGGGCAAAAAACTTCTGCATACAGTCCTGGATGGAGTATGCTGAGCCTTGTAGTTCTGCAGCTGCTGTCTATCTGTATGGAGAAGAGCAGACAGCAGCTGCAGAACTACAAGGCTCAGCATACTCCATTCAGGACTGTATGCAGAATTTTTTTGCCCACCAAAAAAATGACGTGGGCTTCGCCATATTTTTGTATGCTAGCCAGGTACAGCAGGCAGCCACGGTGTTACGGGGGGCTGTCTGATAATAACCTAAAAGGAGTATCAGACAGTCAGGGTCCACCGTGCAAAGACTTTGCTGCAGACTATGGCAGAGTGCAATACCTCTGTTAACTCACAGAAGGATATAATAAGTAAGTAAAGCAATTCCTCCCTTACTTGGAGGGTGTGTAGAATGATCTCTGTTAATAATCACAGAGACAAAGGCAATGTGTGCGAAATGGCACCTACCTAGGTCCGCTCTTCTAGTGGTGCAAAAGAGACGAACAGCAGCGTAAGCCGCACAAAGCTCCTACCTGCGTTCGCTCCACTAGTGTGCGAGGATACGAACCACTAGATATGGCACCTGCCTAGGTCCGCTCTTCTAGTGGTGCAAAAGAGACGAACAGCAGCGTAAGCCGCACAAAGCTCCTACCTCTGTTCGCTCCCCTAGTGTGCGAGGATACGAACAACTGCCAGACGCAGTATAAGGAACGTTACCCTAGCGGCAACGTCCAGCTACGAGTAGAATCACAAGGCCCAGCCAGACCATGTGCCTCAGGCACCTGCCTATGTCCGCTCCCCTAAGAGGTAAGGATACGGACAGCAGCCGAAGCTGTAAGGTATAAGAACGCTACCCTGCCGGTAGCGCTCACCTAGCATAGACAGAGGAATGCCTAGAGGAACGCGCACAGAGCGTCTACTCTTATGCAAGAACCAAGAGGACTGAGCACCATGCGGCGTGTGTCAGGGTCTTATATAGACTCTGTGCCTCATCCAAGATGGAGGACACCAGAGCCAATCCGCTGCCAGAACGACAGGAGTGACGTTATGCTGGCCTATCACCGAGCAAGACGTCACAAGCACATGACCAGCGACCAATCGGCATAGAAGGTGTCAGAGACATGTGACCTCGTGTCAGCGATGATGTCACCCGCACATGTGCAATGGCTCCAAGATTGGACTTAGTCTCCGGCGCTCGCACATGTGCAGTAGCAAGAAATCTGGACTTAGTCTCCAGCGCTCGCACATGTGCAGTAGCAAGAAATCTGTACTCAGTCTCCAGCGCTCGCACATGTGCAGTAGCAAGAAATCTGGACTCAGTCTCCAGCGCTCGCACATGTGCAGTAGCAAGAAATCTGGACATAGTCTCCAGTGCTCGCAGCAACCGTAACAGTACCTCCCCCTCAAGGGCCCCCCTCCCGGCGACGCAGGTAATCGGCAACTAAGTCGGGAGCATGGACAGCCTCCTCAGGCTCCCAAGAGCGATGTTCCGGGCCATAGCCCTCCCAATCTATCAAGAAGAACCTGCGCCCTCTAACCATCTTAGAACCAACTATGGCTCGTACCTCATAGCTAGAGCGAGAGGAATCAGAGGCAGGAGAGTGCACTTCACGAGCGTGAGGTAAAATAGCCGGCTTTAGCAGTGAGACATGGAATTTGTCATGAATCCTAAGATGGACAGGTAACTTCAATTGATAGACTACAGGATTTACCTGTCGAAGAACCTCATAAGGACCCAGGAAGCGAGGAGCAAATTTGACAGAGCTCACTCTAAGTCTCACGTGTTTTGCAGAGAGCCACACAAAGTCCCCTGGAGAAAAGACAGGATCCGGGCGACGAAACCGATCGGACACCGTCTTCATACGGTCCTTAGCTGCTTGGATCGACTCTTGAGTCCGATCCCAAACCTCTCTGGCATTAGTTGCCCAGTCGGCCACAAGAGGAGGAGGTGCAGCAGCGGGAAACGGTACCAGTACCCTAGGGTGTTGCCCATTATTGAGTACGAACGGTGTCTGCCCAGTGGCCTCAGCCAGCGAATTGTTAAGGGCAAATTCTGCCCAGGGTAGGAGGGAGGACCAGTTATCGTGGTTCTCAGCAACAAAGTGTCGAAGGTATATAATCATAGATTGATTGGTACGTTCAACCAAACCATTAGTCTCCGGATGGTATGCCGAAGAGAGATTCAACTCAATTTGCAGAAGGCTACAAAGATCTCGCCAGAAACGGGAAGTAAATTGCGGGCCTCTATCACAAATGATACGATCTGGCATCCCGTGAAGCCTAAAGACATGCTTGAGGAATAGTTTGGCTAGTACCCTGGAAGATGGGATTCTCGATAACGGTACGAGATGAACCATCCGGGAGAAATGGTCCGTAATGACCCACACAAATCTATGTCCCTGTGAACATGGAAGATCACCCACAAAGTCCATGCCTACCACCTCCCATGGTCTATCTGGCACTGGTAAAGGATGCAAGAGACCAGCCGGTCTCTGCCGTAATGGACGGTTGCGAGCACACGAGTAGCAGGAACCGACATATCTCTTGACGTGGCTGGCTAAGTGTGGCCACCAATACCACCTCTCCAGTAACTCTCGTGTCCGCCTAATACCAAAATGCCCACCCACCTTTGAGGTGTGGGCCCATGACAGTATATCATTCTGTCGATCAGGCGGAACAAAGGTCTTGCCCGGTGGGATTTGGTCTAACGTCACAGGGGAGAGCGTATGAAAAACCCTGGAGGGAAGGATAAGACGAGGTTCGTCAATCTCTTCCTGGGTAGAAAGCATAGAGCGAGACAGGGCGTCTGCCTTGTTATTCTTACTCCCAGACAGATAGTTGATGAAGAAGTGAAAGCGGGAGAAAAACAAGGACCAGCGGGCTTGGCGAGGATTCAGACACTGAGCGGTTTGTAAGTACGTCAGATTCTTATGGTCTGTATAGACCTGGAAAGGATGTTTCGCTCCTTCCAGCAAGTGACGCCACTCCTCCAAGGCTAATCTCAAGGCGAGCAGTTCCCTATCCCCAATGGTATAGTTTCTCTCTGCCGGTGAAAAGGTTTTAGCAAAGAAGAAACACGGCCTTTTTCTACCTGCACCGTTCTTTTGATACAAGACCGCACCAGCACCCACTGAAGAGGCATCAACCTCTAAGAGGAAGGGCTTATTCTCATCGGGTCTTTGAAGAACGGGAGCAGTTGAAAAGTGTCTTTTTACTGCCTCAAAAGCCTGAGATGTCTCAGTAGACCAGGCTTTGGGATTGGCACCTTTCTTAGTCAAGGCCACCAAAGGGGCCACCAAAGTAGAAAAATGGGGTATGAACTGCCTGTAATAATTTATGAATCCTAAGAAGCGTTGCACCGCCTTCAAGGAATGAGGTTCGGACCATTGCAGGACAGCAGAGAGCTTCGCAGGATCCATAGCCAGACCCTCTTGTGAGATAATGTAACCCAAAAAAGGCAATGAGGACTGCTCGAATACACATTTCTCGAGTTTAGCAAACAATGAGTGCTCCCTTAAACGGGAAAGGACACGAACGACATCCTGACGATGAGTCTCCAGATCAGGAGAAAAAATCAGGATGTCGTCCAGATACACCACTACTGAGGATAACAGTAAATCCCTGAACACATCGTTTACGAAGTCCTGAAATACTGCGGGTGCATTACATAACCCAAAAGGCATGACGAGGTATTCATAGTGACCGTCTCGGGTGTTAAAAGCGGTCTTCCATTCGTCACCCTTTCGAATTCGTACCAAGTTATACGCACCCCGCAGATCCAACTTCGTAAAAACTTTAGCGCCTCTCAGTCTGTCAAAGAGCTCCGAAATTAAAGGTAATGGGTATTTGTTCTTTATTGTGATTGCGTTGAGACCCCTGTAATCTATGCAGGGACGCAAATCACCCTCTTTCTTCCGAACAAAGAAAAACCCAGCTCCCGCGGGAGAGACAGACTTACGAATGAACCCCTTCTCTAAACTCTCTCTTATATAGGTCGACATGGCCTCCGACTCAGGTATCGACAGGGGGTAAACTCTGCCTTTAGGTGGAACCGAACCTGGGATAAGGTCTATGGCACAGTCATACGGCCTATGGGGTGGAAGAACCTCAGCACCCTGTTTGGAGAACACGTCAGCGAAATCCAAATAGGGTGTAGGTATGGGAGAGAGATCAGTTGATGCAACCGCAACGACCTTAGGTGGTAAGGGAAGACATCGGGACTGACATTTCGAACCCCAACTAATAATGCTGTCAGACTCCCAGTCAATGTGAGGAGCATGAGTCCGAAGCCATGGAAGACCCAGAAGGACGTCTTCTATACCCTCAGGCAAAACAAGAAAAGAAATCTCCTCTATGTGACCCTGAGACAGGGAAAGGCGCAAGGGAACTGTCCTCAATGTAATGGAGTCAGACAACATAGTTCCATTAACAACACGGACAGGAATAGGCGCCTCTAACATGATAGAGGGAATATTGTGTCCCTTTACAAATCCTGAGGACACAAAAATCCCGTCAGCTCCGGAATCCACAAAAGCCATAATAGGCCATGTATTCTCAGATAACGAGAGCTGACCTGGGATACAACACTTAGAGGGTGCAGAATACGTCTCTAGTAACCCCCCTCTAATGGTTACTAGGCCAGGGAGTTTCCCTGACGACTAGGACACTTGTTGGCATAGTGCCCAGCCTGACGACATACGTAACATATAGGAGGACCAGACTTGCGTAGTCTGGAGGACGTATGACCTAACTCCATAGGAGTGGGAGATGTTTCAGATGCTGAGGAAGATGGTAGTGGACCCTCAACAACTGGAATAGCCCGATGCTTAGGGCGTGAGGAAGAGACCTCGAGTCTACGTTCCTTATGGCGTACATCGATCCTCGTTGCTACTGTGATCAAGTCCTCCAGAGAAGCAGGGACCTCACGAGTAGCAAGAGCATCCTTGACATAGCCTGCCAACCCTCTCCAGAAGATAGGAATCAACACCTTCTCTGGCCAATCTAGTTCTGCCACCAGAGTTCTAAAAGCAATGGCATAAGAACTAGTGGATAACGAACCCTGAGATAGATCTAACAGTCTCAGGGCCGCATCATGGGTAACCTGCGAACCCATGAATACCGCCTTAAGAGCCTCAAGAAAGTCTTGATGTCTCAGAGTAACCACATCAGAGCGCTCCCATAGGGGAGTCGCCCATTCTAAGGCTTTGTCCTGAAGTAAGGAGATGATAAAGCCTACTCTGGACCTCTCCGTAGAGAAGCGAGAAGAGTTGACCTCTAGGTGTATCTGACACTGACTAATGAAACCACGACATGATCTGGCATCGCCAGAATATCTGTTTGGCAGAGCAAGTCGAGGATCATGTGCAGCTGTCACCATGGTCTGAGGTTTATCCTCTATACTCTTGAGCCGTGACTCAAGTACTTGTATGTAACGGTGTAACTGCTGATATTCTGCCATAACTGCCAGACCCTTGGCTCAGTCCTAATGTTACGGGGGGCTGTCTGATAATAACCTAAAAGGAGTATCAGACAGTCAGGGTCCACCGTGCAAAGACTTTGCTGCAGACTATGGCAGAGTGCAATACCTCTGTTAACTCACAGAAGGATATAATAAGTAAGTAAAGCAATTCCTCCCTTACTTGGAGGGTGTGTAGAATGATCTCTGTTAATAATCACAGAGACAAAGGCAATGTGTGCGAAATGGCACCTACCTAGGTCCGCTCTTCTAGTGGTGCAAAAGAGACGAACAGCAGCGTAAGCCGCACAAAGCTCCTACCTGCGTTCGCTCCACTAGTGTGCGAGGATACGAACCACTAGATATGGCACCTGCCTAGGTCCGCTCTTCTAGTGGTGCAAAAGAGACGAACAGCAGCGTAAGCCGCACAAAGCTCCTACCTCTGTTCGCTCCCCTAGTGTGCGAGGATACGAACAACTGCCAGACGCAGTATAAGGAACGTTACCCTAGCGGCAACGTCCACCTACGAATAGAATCACAAGGCCCAGCCAGACCATGTGCCTCAGGCACCTGCCTATGTCCGCTCCCCTAAGAGGTAAGGATACGGACAGCAGCCGAAGCTGTAAGGTATAAGAACGCTACCCTGCCGGTAGCGCTCACCTAGCATAGACAGAGGAATGCCTAGAGGAACGCGCACAGAGCGTCTACTCTTATGCAAGAACCAAGAGGACTGAGCACCATGCGGCGTGTGTCAGGGTCTTATATAGACTCTGTGCCTCATCCAAGATGGAGGACACCAGAGCCAATCCGCTGCCAGAACGACAGGAGTGACGTCATGCTGGCCTATCACCGAGCAAGACGTCGCAAGCACATGACCAGCGACCAATCGGCATAGAAGGTGTCAGAGACATGTGACCTTGTGTCAGCGATGATGTCACCCGCACATGTGCAATGGCTCCAAGATTGGACTTAGTCTCCGGCGCTCGCACATGTGCAGTAGCAAGAAATCTGGACTTAGTCTCCAGCGCTCGCACATGTGCAGTAGCAAGAAATCTGGACTTAGTCTCCAGCGCTCGCACATGTGCAGTAGCAAGAAATCTGGACTCAGTCTCCAGCGCTCGCACATGTGCAGTAGCAAGAAATCTGGACTTAGTCTCCAGCGCTCGCACATGTGCAGTAGCAAGAAATCTGGACTCAGTCTCCAGCGCTCGCACATGTGCAGTAGCAAGAAATCTGGACATAGTCTCCAGTGCTCGCAGCAACCGTAACACACGGGCTGCCTACAACCCCCAGTTGCCTATTTGTACCCGGCTGGGAACCAAAAATTTAGGGAAGCCCGTTTTTTTTAATTATTTCACTTATTTCATGAAATAATTAAAAAACAAATGACGTGGGCTTCGCCCCATTTTTGTGTCCAGCCGGGTACAACTAGGCAGCTGGGGATTGGAATCCGCAGCACAGGTTAGCCCGAGGTTTCTGGGCGCCTCTGCTGTGGATTTCAGTCCGCAGCCGTCCCAGAAAATGGCGCTTTCATAGAAGCGCCATCATCTGGCGCTGTATCCAACTCTTCCAACAGCCCTGGAGCCGGGTGGCTTGTTGGGTAATCATGAGTTAATACTGGCTTTGTTTTACTAGCCAGTATTAAGCCAGAGATTCTTAATGTCAGGCACGTTTGACCCGGCCATTAAGAATCTCCAATAAGGGGTTAAAAAAAACACCACACAGAGAAAAAATACTTTAATAGAAATAAATACACACACACATTAGAGACTCCATCTTTATTACCCCCTGTCAGCTCTCCACGATCCTGCTCTTCTGTCTTCTTTCTTTCTAGTGTAGTAGTAGTGACGATTGTAGTGAGGAGGATGAGATGCACCAGCCCATCATGGGCTGGGGAACCTCATCCTCAGTACAATCCTCACTACAATCGGGAAGCAGCGTGCAGCCTTCACTCCGTGAGTGATCAGTGCTGGCTGTCAGCGGTAACAGCGGTAACGCTGACAGACGCGTTACCATAGCAACGGTGCTCTCGGAGCCGCGGTTAGCGGTGACGTCACCGCTAACTGCGTTGCTATGGCAATGGTGATCTCCGTTAATGACCGGCTGTGTCAGCCGGTCCCTAACGGAACGGGGAGTCGACCGTGTGCTAGAGCATGTCGCCGGTACACGGCGATACACATATGTGCACCGTGTACCGGAGAGATGCACTCGCAGGTCCTATATGACGTGTCATAGTCATGTGACCAGTCTGTAGCCAATGAGATAATAGCCACGTGACTGGTCACATGGCTATTTTGACATCACGATAGGTCCTGCATCTCTGCTGGCAGTGCAGGTCACCGGGAGGATTCAGCGATCATCGGATGGAATAGCGGCAGGAGACAGAGTGCAGAAGGGATCGCGAGGACCGGTAAGTGTTATGGCAATGTTTATTAACTGTTTGTGTACATTTATAATGCATTTTTATGTGTTTGTGATTGCCTCCCATTATAGCCTATACGTTCGAGTTCGGTTCGTCGAACGTTCGACGAACCGAACTCGAACGGGACCCCCGTTCGGCGAGCCGACCTCGAGCCAAACCGGGACCGGTTCGCTCATCTCTACTCGTGTCTAAATTGGTGTAAAAATAAAGTAAAAAAATTGTGCAGGATCCCCATATTATTATACCGAGTACAGATAAAGCATGTGACTTTGTGCTGTGAGCTGTCATTAACCCCTTATTACCCCTATTGCCACCGCACCAAGGCAATCAGGAAGAGCCAGGTAAAGTTCATGGATTGTTGCCTCTACTGGATGTGATAACCCTAGGTTGCTGTAGGCTGCTATTTTTAGGCTCAGGGGGCCCAATAAGCATAGGTCTCCTCAGCCTGAGAATACCAGCCCCCAGCTGTCAGGCTTTGTCATGGCTGGGTATCAAAATTGGGGGGGGTACCACATGCTGTTTTTTAAATGATTCATTTAAATAAATTTTGAGAAAGTCACAAGCGGTTTCTCTTATATGATACACAGCCAATATAAGCACACGGCTGGGGGCAGCATCCTGTAGCCGTATGCTTAATTTGTGCTGAGCATGATAATATGGGGGACCCTACAACAATTTTTTTATTTATTTATTTTGTACCACAATTTTGACCCACATACTGGTCTGTGATACCAAGAAGTCAGATGCACACAAGCTGGGGGTGCATGTCAATGCAACCAGTCACAGATGCCAGGACTGCCAGTGGGCAAGGGAAGCCATGAATATGCAATAAGATAAATGAGCGGCCTCGAAAGAAGAGTGAGTGGCCTGGGAGCAGTTACAGCCAAACCAGAGACTTGGTAAGCATAGTGTGCATGCTCTAATCCCCCTATTCCTTCTACCACCATTTTTAGGCAGCAGAGTCTGGTCCCCATAGACTTATATAGGGAATGGTGTCCGGCCAGATATCCGGGATCAATTCCGGGGAGGAACCAATATTTTGTTCAGTCCGGTTAATCCCGCCGATCCCTGATATCTGCGTGTTTGCCCATATTTTACCTATGACATTTCACTACCTACGACATGAAACTGCCTTCCACAACTTCACCTTTGTAGCAGACTTTGGCTGTCCTTCATCCAGTTCAAGTCTCTTTCATAGCTGTTTCTTTTTCAGTTAATGACTGTATTAACTTGCATATGAAATTTATGAGTCAGTAGTCTGTCAGTCTGGTAGTGGTAATCTGTTAATAGAACATTGATTGTATTGAAACAGCAAACCACTGCCCTGTAAGTGACACACAGTAATCAGGGACACTGCTCCTACATTATGGTGTTTTCAGATTACATAGCAAAACCTGATGACTGATTCCCTTTAAGTGGCAATTCTGGCAGCTGCAGGCTGCTATTTTTAGGTTGGGGCCCAATAATCATGGGTCTCCCCAGCCTGAGAACACCGGCCCCCAGCTGTCGGCTTTATCATCTCTGAGTATCAAAATTGGGGGGAGCCTCACGTTGTTTTTTGTAATTATTTATTTAAATAATTTTTAAAAAAGTTACATGTGGTCCCCTTTGTTTTGATACACAGCCAAGATAAGCACATGGCTGGGGGCTGCAGCCTGTAGCCGTATGCTTTATATGGGACCCGCCACCATTTTTTAAATTTATTTAATAATTTTTACATCAATATACATGCCCAGACAGCATATGTGATTGCAAGTAGTAGTAGGGTGGAGGCGTGATCTGACTGCAGCCATTTAGACACTGACTGCTGGTGGGCAATGGATGCAGTACATATGTATGAGGTTAATAAGTGGCCCTGGAAGTAATGTTACAGCCAGATGAAGACCGATAAGTATAACCTGCCCACCTTAATAACTCTATCCTTCTACCACCATTTTAAAGCACATGATTCAGGTCCCTAAAGATTTATTTGGGTACTGGTGTTCAGCCAGACATCCGGGATTAATTCCGGGCCCAAAATGTTTTGTTTTTTTGTTTTTTTTTAAACCCATTATTTGGGGGTCCGCCCATCACTAGTTCTGATAAAACAAGATTTTAAAATTAGATGTCTTTCTTTTATAGATAATCTGGAAAAATCTGTGATTAAAAAAACATATGATGGTTGCATACGTTAGCTCAGGGGTCAGCAACTTTTTTGGGTGAGAAAGCCATGAACACCACATATTTAAAAAGTAATTCTGTAGGAGCCATACTCACCAGGGGAGAGCAGCAGTGGTGGAGTGCCTCAGAAGGTCCCAGGAGGCAGGGTAGGCAATGCTGTGGGCATGGAAGAGGGGCTGTCATGGCTCAAGAGGGTCAGGGTGCGGAGGGTTGGCGACAGTGCTGCGGGCTCGTGGGGTGTCATGGAGGCAGGCGCCATTGATCTGCCGGCAGGCTACTTTGGATCTTCCGCAGTTGACATGATGAACTTCAAGAAAATCGCCGCCGAGTCCTAATTGCGTATGCACCGCATCCAAGGCCATTTTCTTGAAGTCAATCTTGTCAACTTCGGGAGGTTCAAAGCAGCCCGTAATCCGCCGACTACTGAGGGCTCACTGCTGTGACACCCCACGAGCCCACATTATCGCCGACCCTGCGCCACCACTGCCGCCCGGTAAGTCATATGCAGTTTTTAAGATGCACCTCCATTTTTCCCCCCAGTTTTGGGAGAAGAAAAGTGCATCTTACAAACAGGAAAATACAGTAATTTTTTATTAAAGATTTGTCTGCGAGCCAGATGCAGTCTTCAAAAGAGCCACATCTGGTTCATGAGCCATAGGTTCCTGACCCCTGCGTTAACTGAACAACTAACAAGGCAGAGGCGTATCTAAGGAGGGGCTGGTGACGCATCTGCCCCGGGCACGGCTGTCGGGGGGGGCATTGTCGGGCTGCCTGATGCAGCGCTCTGAGAGTCTCCCCAGCTTCTGTGTTTTACCGCCCTCCATAGTGGGAGATATTCTCTGAGTCCGGTAACCAAGCTGACAGTCGGACTGAAAGAAAGTGTGGCGCGCGGCTCTGTGTGATCAATTGCAGGGCACAGGGCTCTGGCCGCCAGACTGCACTGGGGGATTTCCCCTCTGCCTCTGGCTCCTGCACGCTCCCCTGTAAGATTGCAGTTAGAAGCAGAGTGATGGGGAGGGGCCTGCAGGGCATTGAGGAGGCTGTATAGTGCCATGTGCTCAGACTCTCACCCTCCCACCCTGTGCACCGCAGAGGAGACAGGAGACCAGAATGAAGCCGGCGCTGATTAGCCACACATTAACCAGTCAGTGCCCGGCTGCTGCATCAATCTTACATGAGGAGGATGCATCAGTCAGGAACTTGTGCTGTACCTGATCTTACAGGGCCAACTTATATCTGGTACTTATATCTGAGCTAAGTGTGTTTATATCTAATATATACAACGATATATCTAATGTGTTAGTGACTTCAATGTTCAGTGTATGTATGCTGTATATGTCCAGTGTGTGAGTCCTGTATATGAGGTGTGAGTGCTGCATACGGGATGTGAGTGCTGTTTACGGGGTGTGAGTGCTGTATATGGTTTGTGAGTGCTGCATACGGGGCGTGAGTGCTTTATACAGCTTGTGACTGCTTTGTATGGCGTGTGAGTGATGTTTAAAGTATACAGTATGTCCAATACATGTGTGTCAGAGCTGTGTGCGGTATACGGCCAGTGAGTCAGAGTTGTGTGCAGTATTGTCATGCCCCATCCTGTGCCTTCCCCAAGCGCTGCAGTTCCGGTCACCGCTGGCCATGGAGACCAGGGGCATTCCCACATCGTCTCCAGGGTGGAAAAGCTCCTGACCATCCTGTACTTACCGTTTCCAGCGAGCTTCCACCGGGAACGTGCGTTCTCTGCTCTCTGCTACTCATCGTAACATAGCAGATTTCTGCATACAATAAGGGTCATGTGATCTCTGACTCTTCCCTTCCCTGTGACATCATCACAGGTCCTGTTAGTGCAGAGCTGTCCTGAGTGCATTTCCCACCTAGCCTATTTCTGAGCAGCTCTGTGTATGTGACGCCCTGGACCCTAGGGGTCACAGAACACCATCACACACATACACACCCCCTCCACTGGTAGGGAACATCCGTCAAACAAAAACCCTTGTTGCCTCCTCCAGGGTCTGATGTCCACACCAGGTGGGGCGGAGCCAGGCGGTTGGCCGCACCCACCGAGGAGTTCACAGGCCTGGAGGCAGAAAAAACAGTGAGAGTTGAAGTCAGTTCAAGTTCAAAAGTGGAGTGAAGGAGTTGGTGTAAAGGAGTAGTGGAGTTGGAGGTTGAAGTAGAGAGACTGTGTGTGTCTGGGTCAGAGCCCAGGCACAATCAGCAAGGTCGGCAGACGGTGGTGGCCGTCTGCAGGAGTTAGTGGACGTCTGCGGAACCGTAGGACCATGGTCGGGCGGTGGCCCGCCGGTACCGAACCGGGGAGCGGAGTGAAGCTAAGCACCAAGGCAGGGTACTCAGACCCTGACTGGGCTCGGAAGCCGCTGTAACGGTCAAATTCGCTGATTGCGGTCTGGACCTCAAGTCCCGTCAGAAGGCAACA
Source organism: Anomaloglossus baeobatrachus (assembly GCF_048569485.1). Lineage (NCBI taxonomy): Eukaryota > Metazoa > Chordata > Amphibia > Anura > Aromobatidae > Anomaloglossus > Anomaloglossus baeobatrachus. The sequence goes on from NC_134360.1 coordinate 149,180,434, forward strand.
GCCCAACCCGTCCGGATAAGAGCCACCGCCAATGGCCAGAGATCCAAGGGCCAGCGCCTGTGGGCAAAACGGGCTCTCCCGACACGTACAAGCCGGGGAGTGGACCACCCATGGGAATCCATTGGGGTCAAACACTTACATACAGGTGCAGGGAAAGACAGCCACCATCAACCCGTCTGGGGAAAGTGAAGACTCCGCAGCCGACTGCGGGCCCCGTCCATCCAGCCGTTTGGTTTACCAGAGACTCTGTCGTTGACTACCTGATTTAGTACACCAGTGCCCTCCGGCACAGCGCTGCACCGCTGCCCCGCATTCGCGCTGCCTCCCCGCATCGGCACCTGCACCTATCCCCTTCTCCCTAATACCCCCAACCGGGGCCCCGGGACCAACAGACCCTACCACGGAGGGGCCAACACCTCAGCTGCTCTCCGCCATCGCTACCGGGAACTCCCGTCACCAGCAGCGGTGGTGCCCACCATCACCACAACCCCGTGGGTGGCGTCACAATCGACATCCAACCACCAAACCTCCCCCCTTTTCACTCGTGGGTGAGGAGGCGCTGCTCGAGCCCCCGGGTCCGGCCCCGTGCTCGAGCCACCGAGGAGCAGAAGCACCGGACTCGAGCACCAGAGATTCCCCCAGGCGAGCGGCGCTCCCCAAAAACCCCTCTCCGCCCGCGACATGTATATAAAGTATCCTCCCCTAATGGGAGGTGTTTGGGCAACTTTTCCTATCCTTAGGTATTTTGTCAGTATAGGGGTTGTGCTGCGTACCTCTTGCTGTGCCTCTGACTAATGTGCCTTTTCCTATCCTTATAATTACCCCATTTGCTGTGTCTCCCGAGTCGCTGCTTCTTTGATGCCTATAGGATCCGTAAGCTGTGCCTAATCCTTGGTGCCAAACTTTACATCCAGCTTCACGTCCACAGAGTCAAGTCGCATCTGCAGTACATTATCCGGAGAAGCAACTTTCACTAGATCTGCACGTATGCTGTGTCTTGCCACGTTGTGCAGCGCTACAGACGGGCGCACTACCCTTAAACTTTGCATTATCCCTGTGACGCGGTGAGTCGTTACCATCATCTTGGAGATCGTGCATTTGGGCCCCTGGGGTTGTGCCCAACAGCCCCTGTATAGGGGATTTGCTCACGATTGCTCCTCCAGGGGAGTCCAGTGTATGGAACGGTGGAGCCTCTCTCGGTCATTCCCGCATTTCTCACCTGCTTTGTGATTGACAATAAACCTTGTCTATTACTCACCACCTATGCTCTACCGTGTCCTGCCTGAGGTCAGCTACTGCTGCTCAGTTGTGGTCTAGTGGGTCCACACGTCCACGCTCGCCACTCAGCGGTGAGCGTAACAGGTATTCAGCCAGTTTGTCAGAGCTCTGTGTGGTATACAGCCAGTGTGTCTAATCAGCCGGGATCTAGCACCTGCCAATCAGCTGGTTTTAGTGCCGGTGACAGCTATAGACAGCTAGAGTGCTCAATGCCAGATCTGATCCGTCTTCTGATAGTGGCCATGGCTGGTTAGTGCACATCCGCTCCTATCCATCACAATGAGGCGGATTTGCAGTACCCGACATACTTGAGCTCACTTGACCGTCTACTCTTGCCACTGGCATGGGAGAATCCTAAGGGTGCAGAACGTCTCCAAAAAAAGCAAAAAGAATCAAGCTCTTCAGGGGAAAGAGACTTCAGGTTTATTTCAACATGCAGGCAAAACAGATAGCATGACCAGCGCTGATTCCTTTCACCTGAAACGCATAGCGCTGGTCATGCTATCTGTTTTGCCTGCATGTTGAAATCAACCTGAAGTTTTTTTCACCTGAAGAGCTGGATTCTTTTTGCTTTTTTTTTTTATTACTTTGTGTCGTGGCAGTGCCTGTCTGTGCTCCATGGAAGATGCTAAAAGGAGTGAGTGCATACAAGGTGAGCTGAATATCATATATATGAATGTGCAGAACATGCGCTGTGAGAATTTAGAAGCTTGCAGTCACCTAGAGTGACTGCAGACTTTCATCATAAACCTGGACAACCCCTTTAACTATAAAATTAAGCAATGTAGCCCAGTGCTAAGAGCGTGTAATTTATTCCTCGTAAAGGTATGTGCCCACTATCAGGACTCACTGCGTCCTGGACGCAGCGGGTCCTGACCTGTGGGGTCGCGCATTTCCTCTGCAGAAAAATGCAGGAGATTGCAGCTGCTCGGACCCACGATCAGGGTTCAGTGCGCTGTGGTCTCTCGCTTGTGTTCTCCCTACGGAGGACGCATGCCAATCCATAGCAAACAATTGACATGCTGTGACTTGGAAAAACTTACCGCAGGTCAGTATTTGCTGTGAAAAAACAAGCACAGTGGGCACAGGATTTCTAGAAATCCCATCCACTATGCTTGTACTTGTCACGCTTCCCGGTCCCCGGGCCCCGCTCTCCGGTCCCCGTGCCCCGCACTCCGGTCCCCGTGGTCTGCTCCCTGGTTCCCGCCGGCGTCCCCTGCTCACCATCCCGGTCCCGGTCCCATCCTCCTCGCCTGCACCCTCCTTGTGTCCTGCTCCCCGCTCCCGGCGCTCCTCTGCGACATGGGACACACAGCCGGGCGCTCCTGCTTCCTCCTCACCGCTTCCTGGACTGGCTTCTGGCACACGGGCCTCGCGCATGCGCATTAGGGCGCGCGCGGTTATTGACCCTCTCTTAAAGGGCCAGCACCCAGAAACAGGATATTGCATAGACAGGTACAGGGTATATTAGGGTTCTCTTTCCTGGTGGGCGGGGCCTGTTCTACGTGTTTAGCAAGCTAGTGTTCAGGTCCCCGTATTGCTTTACCCTGTGCTTTGCCCTGTATTAACCCTGTCTGTCTCGCAGAGCCTGTCCTGCCACGCCAGCCGCTCCGAACCAAGTCCATCCCTGGACCCTGACGGTGACTTCGACGGATGTTCCACCACCTCTGCAGCTCTGCCAGTCTCCAGTCCCTGGCTCCGTTCGGTGACCCGCCCCATCGCTCAGCAGGTTCCGGATTCCGCCTGACCCTACAACCCAGCCTCGGACCCTGAGCCTCGTCACCCGGACTACCGTCCAGAACTCCGTGGGTTCAGCAACATACACCTTTCCTGCTCCTCTACGGACTGTCTGGCTACCAATAGTGCTTCGGCTGCCGTGCATCAGGACCCTCTGGCGGGTTGACCGGCCTGGCTGCCTCCTCAGGGGAAATCGGTGTACGGTCCAGTGCTTCCACCATCCGGACGTAACAGTACTGTACAACGCAGCGTTTTGGATACAGCGAAAACACGTTACATCGAAAACGCTGCAAACAGTGATCGTGGACACGCAGACTTAGGATTCAGCTCTGCATTATGGTTCCAGCAGTCATCACATGGCCGCTCTACTCATGCAATTTTCATATTGAATCATGAGACAATTCACTTCTCCTACTACTTCTGTTTTTCATTAAACATTGAGAGAGTTAGGAAAGCAGCTTGTCTGCACGTGACTGTGTAAATCATATATGAATGAGCATGACAACTACACAAACCGCGGGGGTGGGGGGCGCCAAACAGAAATCTTGCCCAGTTTTTACATAATACTTTCTTGAATTTATATGCAGATGATAGTTTTGGGCCTTATATGCATACTAATGGTGGTTTTTGTGATTTATTCATGTACCGATGAGAGTTCTGGTTTTGTATATATGTATATATATATATATATATATATATATATATATATACACTGGTTATATATATACACAATTGTCTATTATTGCAAGACTAGAACATTGATTAAAGGATTTGCCATGTGCATTGGTTCTCTATTACACTGTTAACCTAATATTTACCTTAGGCCTCCGCCACACATCCGTGAAAACCACGTCCGTGTAAAACGGGCCGTTTTTCGAGTCTGTTTTCCGTTTTTTAGGTCCGCTTTTATGGTATGTGTGGCCTGCGTGTGTATCCCGTATTCTAGCCGTATGTGCGTGTGGAATGTCCGTGTGTGCGTGAGTGAAATAACTGACATGTGTGTGTGTTGTCCGTGTGAAATGTACGTGTGTGATGCAAAATGTCGTTACTACATGTCGGAAGACAGAGTAGCGGGATGAGAATGAACTCGGGTGAACTTCACCCGACTTCATAGTCATGCCGCGGCTCTGTCTTTGTGCCGTGTACTGATTAGCGGTCACCTGTGAAGGATTCACCGGTAACCGCTAATCTCCCGAGTGACTGAAGTGTCCCCCCCTCTCTCATACTCACCGTTCCCCGATCACCGGCGCTGCACGGCGTTCACACTGCTCCGGCGGCTTTTTCTAATTTGAAAAAGCTGGCCGCTCATTAAACAATCTCGTATTCCCTGCTTTCTCTCCCCACTGGCGCCTGTGATTGGTTGCAGTCACACACGCCCACCACGCTGAGTGACAGCTGTCTCACTGCACCCAATCACAGCAGCCGGTGGGCGTGTCTATACTGTGCAGTGAAATAAATAAATAAATAATTAAAAAAACCGGCGTGCGGTCCCCCCCCATTTTAATACCAGCCAGATAAAGCCATACGGCTGAAGGCTGGAATTCTCAGGATGGGGAGCTCCACGTTATGGGGAGCCCCCCACCCTAACAATATCAGTCAGCAGCCGCCCAGAATTGCTGCATACATTATATGCGACAGTTCTGGGGCTGTACCCAGCTCTTCCCGATTTACCCTGGTGCGATGGCAAATCGGGGTAATAAGGAGTTATTGGCAGCCCATAGCTGCCAATAAGTCCTAGATTAATCATGTCAGGCATCTATGAGACACCTTCCATGATTAATATGTAAGTGTCAGTAAAAAAACACACACACCCGAAAAATCCTTTATTAGAAATAAAAAACACAAACAAATTCCCTCATTACCAATTTATTAACCCCGACAAACTTTCCATGTCCAATCACTGAGGTTACCCGCGGCCACCGCTGGATCCAGCGGTGGCCGCGAGTTACCTGACTGACAGCAGCTGATCGCGCTACTCATCTCATTAGCTGCGTGGAGGTGACCGGAGCGGCGGTGTCTTCTGCTGCTCCTGTCACCTCCATGCAGCAGAGCTGGATGCGACGCTAGAGGTCCGTGGATTACGCCGGACATGGAGGGTTTGTCGGGGTTAATAAATTGGTAATGAGGGAATTTGTTTGTGTTTTTTATTTCTAATAAAGGATTTTTTGGGTGCGTGTGTTTTTTTACTGTCACTTACAGATTAATCATGGAAGGTGTCTCATAGACGCCTGACATGATTAATCTAGGACTTATTGGCAGCTATGGGCTGCCAATAACTCCTTATTACCCCGATTTGCCAACGCACCAGGGTAAATCGGGAAGAGCCGGGTACAGCCCCAGAACTGTCGCATATAATGTATGCGGCAATTCTGGGCAGCTGCTGACTGATATTGTTAGGGTGGGGGGCTCCCCATAACATGGAGCTCCCCATCCTGAGAATACCAGCCTTCAGCCGTATGGCTTTATCTGGCTGGTATTAAAATGGGGGGGGGGGACCGCACGCTGTTTTTTTTAATTATTTATTTATTTATTTCACTGCACAGTATAGACACGCCCACCAGCTGCTGTGATTGGGTGCAGTGAGACAGCTGTCACTCAGCGTGGTGGGCGTGTGTGACTGCAACCAATCACAGGCACCGGTGGGGAGAGAAAGCAGGGAATACGAGATTGTTTAATGAGCGGCCGGCTTTTTCAAATTAGAAAAAGCCGCCGGAGCAGTGTGAACGCCGTGCAGCGCCGGTGATCGGGGAACGGTGAGTATGAGAGAGGGGGGGACACTTCAGTCACTCGGGGGATTAGCGGTCACCAGTGAATCCTTCACAGGTGACCGCTAATCAGTACACGGCACAAAGACAGAGCCGCGGCATGACTATGAAGTCGGGTGAAGTTCACCCGAGTTCATTCTCATCCCGCTACTCTGTCTTCCGACATGTAGTAACGACATTTTGCATCACACACGTACATTTCACACGGACAACACACACACACATGTCAGTTATTTCACTCACGCACACACGGACATTCCACACGCACATACGGCTAGCATACGGGATACACACGCAGGCCACACATACCATAAAAACGGACCTAAAAAACGGAAAACGGACCCAAAAAACGGCCCGTTTTACACGGACGTGGTTTTCACGGATGTGTGGCGGAGGCCTGAGACACGGACCAAAAAACGCATCACGGAGACGAACTCACGGACATAACCAAAAACGCAATTGTAACCGCTGAGATATAGTAACATTGGTGCACGTTTGGCCGTGTCTCCAGTATACACGGAAACGGACCAAACACGCACGTGTTTCACGGATGTGTGTTTCAGGCCTTAAGTCTTTTAAGGACAGTTTTATTTTCAAACTGTACTATACTTCATTTGAAAGCCATTTTAGTAAAGGGTACTTAGCAGACAAGAACACTCTACACTGATGATGGATCTGATGCTGTACTCATGTACTCATGATGGTTATAGTTCTCTATTACTGTACTGTTGCCATGTCTGATTATGTACAGTCATGTCTGATTATGTACAAAGGTAATAATCCATAATTTGTCCGATAACTTGTTATAGAGACAAGCAAAAGCTTAACAATGTTGTAAACTATTTACGGTATGATAATTTATGCAGAATCTTGTCATGTTACCGCATTGTTACTGTTTTGCACCGAGTGTTTGAATTTTTTTTCTTCATGTATACTACAATTTACAACCTGTTATCACATTCCATAACAGCTCAGTGTTTTAATGGGTTGTCCCAAGGAAAAGGCCACTAGTTCAAATTAAGGAGCAGCCATAAAGAAGATTTCCCAAGAAAAGAGAAAAGGCATTATGCAGCTCATTGATAGCAGTCTCTCCGCCAAGAAAATGGCCAAACTGTATCATGTGAGTGACATGACAGTTGGAAAAGTATGAAATAAAATCCGTCCGCGCATTCAAAAGCCAAGAGGTGGACGTCATGGCACAATGTCATAGTCAGCAAGTTGACTCATCACAAGGTCTATCAGTTCTGGTGCTGTGACGCTTGGTATGGGGAACACCAAATGAATGTCAAAAGGAGGGAGTAAGATTGAAACCCTAATACTTTAGAATGGGAAGATGGAGAGCCCAGGAGAAAGCCAACCGCTGACTCCTGGCTTATCTGACTGACGTCCCCAGATACATTCCTCACCAATGCAGTGATCAGGATACCTAGGCCCTAGCTGACTCTGAAATCAGCCCTAGGTTGTGATGTAGTGGGATGATCACTAGTCTTAAAGAAAACATAAGGTGAACAAACAATAGAATGCAACACGGACACTTATCTCCAAGATGACTTTGGGCAAAACACAGCAACATGCAACAATGCAATCTGGACAGTTTAGAAAAAAACTCTATCACCAGTAGAGTTGAGCGCGGTTCGTGGTTCGTGGTTCTCCAGTTCGCGGCTCGAGTGATTTTGGGGCATGTTCTAGATCGAACTAGAACTCGAGCTTTTTGCAAAAGCTCGGTAGTTCTAGAAACGTTCGAGAACGGTTCTAGCAGCCAAAAAACAGCTAAATCATAGCTTGGTTTCTGCTGTAATAGTGTAAGTCACTCTGTGAATCAAACTATTATCACATTTCAGTGTATAGTGTGCGTGAACAGCGCCTTCAGATCACTGCTGTTTCTATAATGGCGATCGCCATTTTTTTTTTTTTTTTTCTTGTCTTCCTTCCCTAAGCGCGCGCGTCTTGTGGGGCGGGCCAGCATGTCAGCCAATCCCAGACACACACACAGCTAAGTGGACTTTGAGCCAGAGAAGCAACGGCATGTGTGATAGGATCTGCATGTCACATGTCCCTGCATTATAAAACCGGACATTTTCTTCACGGACGCCATTATCTGCCTTCTGCGTCTTTGGTGTCAGACATCACTGTCGCAGCTCCGTCTTCCTGAGTCCTATAGCCGATACAGCTGTATGCGCTGCATACACAGCGTTAGACAGCTTAGGGAGAGCACTTTATAGCAGTCCTTTTAAGGGCTCCAACCGGCAGGGTCAGAGAGCCATAGGTGACAGGTCCTGCAAACAGCAACAGCGTCTGTGTAGCCCAGGTCAGGGATTTCCTACCTGCATTTCACCATTAGGAGGGAATAGAAAGGCAGTCTTCCATTCCTCTACCCAGAGCACCACAATCCTGCCACTGTACCCTCTTGTCCTCTGCACACTCCAACTGATAACTAAGCCATTATACTAGCAAACACTCAGTGTACCTAGTGGCATCCTATACGTGGCTATTGGACTTTGCTATAGTCCCACTAGTGCAAAGACATTTGCAGAGCGCGTCTGCCTGCGTTGCACACTACAACTCATTCTAACCAAGCCATTATACTAGCAAACACTCAGTGTACCTAGTGGCATCCTATACGTGGCTATTGGACTTTGCTATAGTCCCACTAGTGCAAAGACATTTGCAGAGCGCGTCTGCCTGCGTTGCACACTACAACTCATTCTAACCAAGCCATTATACTAGCAAACACTCAGTGTACCTAGTGGCATCCTATACGTGGCTATTGGACTTTGCTATAGTCCCACTAGTGCAAAGACATTTGCAGAGCGCGTCTGCCTGCGTTGCACACTACAACTCATTCTAACCAAGCCATTATACTAGCAAACACTCAGTGTACCTAGTGGCATCCTATACGTGGCTATTGGACTTTGCTATAGTCCCACTAGTGCAAAGACATTTGCAGAGCGCGTCTGCCTGCGTTGCACACTACAACTCATTCTAACCAAGCCATTATACTAGCAAACACTCAGTGTACCTAGTGGCATCCTATACGTGGCTATTGGACTTTGCTATAGTCCCACTAGTGCAAAGACATTTGCAGAGCGCGTCTGCCTGCGTTGCACACTACAACTCATTCTAACCAAGCCATTATACTAGCAAACACTCAGTGTACCTAGTGGCATCCTATACGTGGCTATTGGACTTTGCTATAGTCCCACTAGTGCAAAGACATTTGCAGAGCGCGTCTGCCTGCGTTGCACACTACAACTCATTCTAACCAAGCCATTATACTAGCAAACACTCAGTGTACCTAGTGGCATCCTATACGTGGCTATTGGACTTTGCTATAGTCCCACTAGTGCAAAGACATTTGCAGAGCGCGTCTGCCTGCGTTGCACACTACAACTCATTCTAACCAAGCCATTATACTAGCAAACACTCAGTGTACCTAGTGGCATCCTATACGTGGCTATTGGACTTTGCTATAGTCCCACTAGTGCAAAGACATTTGCAGAGCGCGTCTGCCTGCGTTGCACACTACAACTCATTCTAACCAAGCCATTATACTAGCAAACACTCAGTGTACCTAGTGGCATCCTATACGTGGCTATTGGACTTTGCTATAGTCCCACTAGTGCAAAGACATTTGCAGAGCGCGTCTGCCTGCGTTGCACACTACAACTCATTCTAACCAAGCCATTATACTAGCAAACACTCAGTGTACCTAGTGGCATCCTATACGTGGCTATTGGACTTTGCTATAGTCCCACTAGTGCAAAGACATTTGCAGAGCGCGTCTGCCTGCGTTGCACACTACAACTCATTCTAACCAAGCCATTATACTAGCAAACACTCAGTGTACCTAGTGGCATCCTATACGTGGCTATTGGACTTTGCTATAGTCCCACTAGTGCAAAGACATTTGCAGAGCGCGTCTGCCTGCGTTGCACACTACAACTCATTCTAACCAAGCCATTATACTAGCAAACACTCAGTGTACCTAGTGGCATCCTATACGTGGCTATTGGACTTTGCTATAGTCCCACTAGTGCAAAGACATTTGCAGAGCGCGTCTGCCTGCGTTGCACACTACAACTCATTCTAACCAAGCCATTATACTAGCAAACACTCAGTGTACCTAGTGGCATCCTATACGTGGCTATTGGACTTTGCTATAGTCCCACTAGTGCAAAGACATTTGCAGAGCGCGTCTGCCTGCGTTGCACACTACAACTCATTCTAACCAAGCCATTATACTAGCAAACACTCAGTGTACCTAGTGGCATCCTATACGTGGCTATTGGACTTTGCTATAGTCCCACTAGTGCAAAGACATTTGCAGAGCGCGTCTGCCTGCGTTGCACACTACAACTCATTCTAACCAAGCCATTATACTAGCAAACACTCAGTGTACCTAGTGGCATCCTATACGTGGCTATTGGACTTTGCTATAGTCCCACTAGTGCAAAGACATTTGCAGAGCGCGTCTGCCTGCGTTGCACACTACAACTCATTCTAACCAAGCCATTATACTAGCAAACACTCAGTGTACCTAGTGGCATCCTATACGTGGCTATTGGACTTTGCTATAGTCCCACTAGTGCAAAGACATTTGCAGAGCGCGTCTGCCTGCGTTGCACACTACAACTCATTCTAACCAAGCCATTATACTAGCAAACACTCAGTGTACCTAGTGGCATCCTATACGTGGCTATTGGACTTTGCTATAGTCCCACTAGTGCAAAGACATTTGCAGAGCGCATCTGCCTGCGTTGCACACTACAACTCATTCTAACCAAGCCATTATACTAGCAAACACTCAGTGTACCTAGTGGCATCCTATACGTGGCTATTGGACTTTGCTATAGTCCCACTAGTGCAAAGACATTTGCAGAGCGCGTCTGCCTGCGTTGCACACTACAACTCATTCTAACCAAGCCATTATACTAGCAAACACTCAGTGTACCTAGTGGCATCCTATACGTGGCTATTGGACTTTGCTATAGTCCCACTAGTGCAAAGACATTTGCAGAGCGCGTCTGCCTGCGTTGCACACTACAACTCATTCTAACCAAGCCATTATACTAGCAAACACTCAGTGTACCTAGTGGCATCCTATACGTGGCTATTGGACTTTGCTATAGTCCCACTAGTGCAAAGACATTTGCAGAGCGCGTCTGCCTGCGTTGCACACTACAACTCATTCTAACCAAGCCATTATACTAGCAAACACTCAGTGTACCTAGTGGCATCCTATACGTGGCTATTGGACTTTGCTATAGTCCCACTAGTGCAAAGACATTTGCAGAGCGCGTCTGCCTGCGTTGCACACTACAACTCATTCTAACCAAGCCATTATACTAGCAAACACTCAGTGTACCTAGTGGCATCCTATACGTGGCTATTGGACTTTGCTATAGTCCCACTAGTGCAAAGACATTTGCAGAGCGCGTCTGCCTGCGTTGCACACTACAACTCATTCTAACCAAGCCATTATACTAGCAAACACTCAGTGTACCTAGTGGCATCCTATACGTGGCTATTGGACTTTGCTATAGTCCCACTAGTGCAAAGACATTTGCAGAGCGCGTCTGCCTGCGTTGCACACTACAACTCATTCTAACCAAGCCATTATACTAGCAAACACTCAGTGTACCTAGTGGCATCCTATACGTGGCTATTGGACTTTGCTATAGTCCCACTAGTGCAAAGACATTTGCAGAGCGCGTCTGCCTGCGTTGCACACTACAACTCATTCTAACCAAGCCATTATACTAGCAAACACTCAGTGTACCTAGTGGCATCCTATACGTGGCTATTGGACTTTGCTATAGTCCCACTAGTGCAAAGACATTTGCAGCACGTCTGCCTGCGTTGCACACTCCAACTAATTATAACTAAGTTGCATTGTCAGGGATATTTATTCTTTATTATTCTGCTGTTAATAAAGCTAGACCACCACTGCAATCTTCACCACCTCTCAATTTTTACTACCACATTTTCAGTCCACAATCTTGTCGCAATCAACATGAGTGGCAAAATGACAGATGCTGGTGGAAAGGGGAAGAGGCGTGGTGGAAAAGGCAAAAAAGGTTTTGTCCGTGGGGAAGGTGGCAAAGCTCCATTATCATCTGCTGAAGATAGACCATCTACCAGCAAAAGTAAGATGTCTACTACTTACCGTGGACAATCCGATGTGCTCCCTTTTTTACGGACACGAACAACAGGAAGAAAGGTAGATGATGGGCAAAAAAGGAAAATGCTTGAATGGATCTCAAGTGGTCCAACAAGTGCCCTCTCAGCCACTTCAAGTACCGCATCCAAAAAACACCAGTCCTCTGAGTTGTCATCCCAATCACACTTGATTTCTCCCAGCTCTGAAGTCTCCATCAGCCCTGCACAGTATGGTGGAACTGAGATGGCTGAGTCTGCAGAGCTGTTCAGTCACACTATAGCCTGGGAATCAGAGGTCTGCTCCCAAGCTACAGTGAGTACAGAACAGGAAATGGTCTGCAGTGATGCCCAGAACCTTTGTGACTCAGATTCAGGCCGTGAGGACCAAGTTTCTGAGCATAATGTTGACCCTTTGTCACAAACTGTAACACCTGTGGTTATAGACAATGAGGAACATACTGATGAAGATGAGACGCAGATACCCGATTGGGATGACAACTTAAATATTCCGTCAGGGCAAGAAGAGGCTCGGTCTGAGGGGGAGGGGAGTGCAAACACAACAATTGATGATGACGTTCTAGATCCCACCTACTGTCAACCCCCAGTCAGGCACTCGAGGAGGTCAACAGAGGCGGTGGAGGAGGATGCAACCGACGACGAAGTTACCTTGCGCCTTCCTGGACAGAGTCGGAGCACTGGTAGCACGTCTACAACTGCATCCTCAGCCACCACTCTGCCTATGAGCATTATTCGGGGTGGATCAACAGGTCGCATGGCCTCTAAGCCTTGCCTAGCCTGGTCCTTTTTTCACATCGAAAAAGATCGCCCAACTCATGTGATATGTAACATTTGTCATGATTCTCTTAGTAGAGGTCAAAAGCTCAGCAGTTTGACAACTTCTTCCATGAATCGTCACATGAATAAATATCATAAGTCCCGGTGGGAAGCTCACCGTGCTGCAATGCGGCCTAGCGGAGCGAACCATCCACCGCCCGCCCCTTCCACTGCATCCGCGCGCTCTTCATCTTCTAGGACTGTGGGGACAGCTGCCACACCTGTTTTTCCACGCAAAACTTCCACCACTGTAACCGCAACAGGCAGTTTGCTTGTAAGGTCGTCAGTTGGTTTGGAAGGGGAAACAAGTGAGTGTGTACAGCTCTCTCAGACATCGATAGCACCAACGTTGGATGAAGGCAACATCATGTCTCCGCCTGCACTTTCCTCACAAACCTGCATTTTTCCAGGGACACCCTACTCAACACCGTCTACACACAGCAGCCAGATCTCTGTCCCTCAGATGTGGTCAAATAAAAGGCCACTTCCTCCGACCCATGACAAAGCTAAGAGGTTGACTCTATCCCTCTGTAAGCTGTTGGCTACCGAAATGCTGCCTTTCCGCCTAGTGGACACACAGGATTTTAGAGACCTTATGTCTGTCGCTGTGCCCCAGTACCAGATGCCTAGTCGCCACTACTTCTCTAAGAAAGGTGTGCCCGCGCTACACCAGCATGTCGCACACAACATCACCGCTTCCTTGAGAAACTCTGTGTGTGAACGGGTGCATTTCACCACCGATACTTGGACCAGTAAGCATGGACAGGGACGTTACATGTCGCTGACTGGGCACTGGGTAACTATGGTGATAGATGGTGAAGGGTCTGCTGCACAAGTCTTGCCGTCCCCACGACTTGTGTGTCAATCCTCTGTCTGTCCAAGTTCCGCCACTGCTTCTGCATCCTCCACCTCATCTGGGTCCTCCACCTCCGCCCCAAGCCTGCCTGGTCAGGCCACCAGCGTTCTCACTGCGCAGAAGGAATCACGCACCCCTCATTACTATGCTGGCAGCAGAGCGCAACGGCATCAGGCGGTCTTTAGCTTGACATGTCTTGGTAATAAGAGTCACACAGCTGAGGAGTTGTGGTCAGCTTTGCGGTCCGAGTTTAATAAATGGTTGTCTCCACTCAAACTGCAGCCTGGTAAGGCCGTGTGCGACAATGCTGCAAACCTGGGTGCGGCACTTCGCCTGGGCAAGGTGACACACGTACCTTGTATGGCTCACGTGTTGAACCTTGTCGTGCAGCAATTTTTAACACACTATCCCGGCCTAGATGGCCTTCTGAACAGGGCACGAAAACTGTCAGCTCACTTCCGCCGTTCAAGCGCCGCAGCAGAGCGACTTGCATCGCTCCAGAAGTCTTTCGGCCTGCCGGTTCATCGCCTGAAATGCGATGTGGCGACACGCTGGAATTCAACTCTCCACATGTTACAGCGACTGTGGCAGCACCGCAGAGCCCTGGTGCAATACGTCATGACGTATAGCCTGGGCCAACGAGATGCAGAGGTGGGGCAGATCACCCTGATGGAGTGGTCTCAGATCAAGGACCTATGCACCCTTCTGCACAGTTTCGACATGGCGACGAATATGTTTAGCGCTGACAATGCCATTATCAGCATGACGATTCCAGTCATTTACATGCTGGAGCACACGCTAAACACTATTCGGAGTCAGGGGGTGGGACAACATGAAGGGGAGGAACTACAGGAGGATTCATATGCGCAAGGGACAACAACATCACCAAGGTCCAGACGTTCATCATCACCAACGCAGCAGGCATGGGACCATGGGGGACAGGGATCGACAAGGGCGCATAGTAGCAGGCGAAATGTTGAGCAAGGTGCAGGAGAACATGAAGAAATGGAGGACGAACTGTCCATGGACATGGAAGACTCAGCGGATGAGGGAGACCTTGGTCAAATTTCAGTTGAAAGAGGTTGGGGTCAGATGTCAGAGGAAGAAAGAACGGGTAGCACCTCTATGCCACAAACACAGCATGGACTTGGTCCGCATGGCTGCGCAAGACACATGAGTGCCTTTTTGTTGCACTACCTCCAACATGACAGTCGTATTGTCAAAATTAGAAGTGATGATGACTACTGGATTGCCACACTATTAGATCCCCGGTACAAGTCCAAATTTTGTGACATAATTCCAGCCATAGAAAGGGACGCACGTATGCAGGAGTATCAGCAGAAGCTGTTACTAGATCTTAGCTCGGCTTTTCCACCAAACAACCGTGCAGGTGCAGGGAGTGAATCTCCCAGTTGTAACTTGACAAACATGGGACGGTCTCGTCATCTTCAACAGTCTACCCGTACCAGTAGGACCTTTTCTGGTGCCGGTAACAGCAATTTTATGGAATCTTTTCATAATTTTTTTAGACCCTCTTTTGCAAGGCCACCAGAGACAACAAGTCTGACACATAGTCAACGGCTGGAGAGGATGATACAGGAGTATCTCCAAATGAACATCGATGCCATGACTGTGCAACTGGAGCCTTGCTCCTTTTGGGCTTCAAACCTACAAAAATGGCCAGAGCTCGCAACTTACGCCTTGGAGATTTTGTCGTGTCCAGCTGCCAGCGTTGTCTCTGAACGTGTATTCAGTGCTGCTGGGTGTGTGCTGACAGATAAGCGCACGCGTCTGTCCAGTGACAATGTGGACAGACTGACGTTCATCAAAATGAACAAGTCATGGATCCAGAAGGAATTTACTACCCCTGTGTCATCCTGGGGAGAGTAAATGCTTGTGGATTTGGAATGTGCTTGATGCAAATCAAAACATCCTGTTTGCAACTAGGGCCCAAGTGCTGCCACTGATGGGGTGGGTGTCTGTGTGGCCCAATTTTTGGAAAAAAGGGAGACTCCGCTTGGAGTAACCCTTGCTTGCTGTGTTTTTAAAAGAAGCCAAGATGAACAGAGCTGGGATCAGGAAAGACTTTGCTACCTACCCCGGTGTCATCCTGGGGACGGCTAAGAATAGCGTATTTTTGAATGTGCTTGATGCAAATCAAAACATCCTGTTTGCAACTAGGGCCCAAGTGCTGCCACTGATGGGGTGGGTGTCTGTGTGGCCCAATTTTTGGAAAAAAGTGAGACTCCGCTTGGAGTAACCCTTGCTTACATTGTTTTTAAAAGAAGCCAAGATGAACAAGTCATGGGTCAGCAAAGACTTTGCTACCTACCCCGGTGTCATCCTGGGGACGGCTAAGAATAGCGTATTTTTGAATGTGCTTGATGCAAATCAAAACATCCTGTTTGCAACTAGGGCCCAAGTGCTGCCACTGATGGGGTGGGTGTCTGTGTGGCCCAATTTTTGGAAAAAAGGGAGACTCCGCTTGGAGTAACCCTTGCTTGCTGTGTTTTTAAAAGAAGCCAAGATGAACAGAGCTGGGATCAGGAAAGACTTTGCTACCTACCCCGGTGTCATCCTGTGGACGGCTAAGAATAGCGTATTTTTGAATGTGCTTGATGCAAATCAAAACATCCTGTTTGCAACTAGGGCCCAAGTGCTGCCACTGATGGGGTGGGTGTCTGTGTGGCCCAATTTTTGGAAAAAAGGGAGACTCCGCTTGGAGTAACCCTTGCTTACATTGTTTTTAAAAGAAGCCAAGATGAACAAGTCATGGGTCAGCAAAGACTTTGCTACCTACCCCGGTGTCATCCTGGGGACGGCTAAGAATAGCGTATTTTTGAATGTGCTTGATGCAAATCAAAACATCCTGTTTGCAACTAGGGCCCAAGTGCTGCCACTGATGGGGTGGGTGTCTGTGTGGCCCAATTTTTGGAAAAAAGGGAGACTCCGCTTGGAGTAACCCTTGCTTACATTGTTTTTAAAAGAAGCCAAGATGAACAAGTCATGGGTCAGCAAAGACTTTGCTACCTACCCCAGTGTCATCCTGGGGACGGCTAAGAATAGCGTATTTTTGAATGTGCTTGATGCAAATCAAAACATCCTGTTTGCAACTAGGGCCCAAGTGCTGCCACTGATGGGGTGGGTGTCTGTGTGGCCCAATTTTTGGAAAAAAGGGAGACTCCGCTTGGAGTAACCCTTGCTTGCTGTGTTTTTAAAAGAAGCCAAGATGAACAGAGCTGGGATCAGGAAAGACTTTGCTACCTACCCCGGTGTCATCCTGTGGACGGCTAAGAATAGCGTATTTTTGAATGTGCTTGATGCAAATCAAAACATCCTGTTTGCAACTAGGGCCCAAGTGCTGCCACTGATGGGGTGGGTGTCTGTGTGGCCCAATTTTTGGAAAAAAGGGAGACTCCGCTTGGAGTAACCCTTGCTTGCTGTGTTTTTAAAAGAAGCCAAGATGAACAGAGCTGGGATCAGGAAAGACTTTGCTACCTACCCCGGTGTCATCCTGTGGACGGCTAAGAATAGCGTATTTTTGAATGTGCTTGATGCAAATCAAAACATCCTGTTTGCAACTAGGGCCCAAGTGCTGCCACTGATGGGGTGGGTGTCTGTGTGGCCCAATTTTTGGAAAAAAGGGAGACTCCGCTTGGAGTAACCCTTGCTTGCTGTGTTTTTAAAAGAAGCCAAGATGAACAGAGCTGGGATCAGGAAAGACTTTGCTACCTACCCCGGTGTCATCCTGTGGACGGCTAAGAATAGCGTATTTTTGAATGTGCTTGATGCAAATCAAAACATCCTGTTTGCAACTAGGGCCCAAGTGCTGCCACTGATGGGGTGGGTGTCTGTGTGGCCCAATTTTTGGAAAAAAGGGAGACTCCGCTTGGAGTAACCCTTGCTTACATTGTTTTTAAAAGAAGCCAAGATGAACAAGTCATGGGTCAGCAAAGACTTTGCTACCTACCCCGGTGTCATCCTGGGGACGGCTAAGAATAGCGTATTTTTGAATGTGCTTGATGCAAATCAAAACATCCTGTTTGCAACTAGGGCCCAAGTGCTGCCACTGATGGGGTGGGTGTCTGTGTGGCCCAATTTTTGGAAAAAAGGGAGACTCCGCTTGGAGTAACCCTTGCTTGCTGTGTTTTTAAAAGAAGCCAAGATGAACAGAGCTGGGATCAGGAAAGACTTTGCTACCTACCCCGGTGTCATCCTGTGGACGGCTAAGAATAGCGTATTTTTGAATGTGCTTGATGCAAATCAAAACATCCTGTTTGCAACTAGGGCCCAAGTGCTGCCACTGATGGGGTGGGTGTCTGTGTGGCCCAATTTTTGGAAAAAAGGGAGACTCCGCTTGGAGTAACCCTTGCTTGCTGTGTTTTTAAAAGAAGCCAAGATGAACAGAGCTGGGATCAGGAAAGACTTTGCTACCTACCCCGGTGTCATCCTGGGGACGGTTAAGAATAGCGTATTTTTGAATGTGCTTGATGCAAATCTAGCTGTGAAGTGTACAACTGGGGCCCAAGTGCTGCCACTGAAGGGGTGGGTGTGTGTGGGGCCCAATTTTTGGAAAAAAGGGAGACTCCGCTTGGAGTAACCCTTGCTTGCTGTGTTTTTAAAAGAAGCCAAGATGAACAGAGCTGGGATCAGGAAAGACTTTGCTACCTACCCCGGTGTCATCCTGGGGACGGATAAGAATGGCGTATTTTTGAATGTGCTTGATGCAAATCTAGCTGTGAAGTGTACAACTGGGGCACAACTGCTGCCACTGAAGGGGTGGGTGTGTGGGGCCCAATTTTTGGAAAAAAGGGAGACTCCGCTTGGAGTCACCTTGCGGTGTTTTACATGACTTTAGAAGGGCGTGCCATGCCTATATCTGTGTGTCCTCCTCTTTTTCCTTGTCCAGCTGTTTTGTTTTCGCATGAGTACATGTCCTTGTCACTTTCCCATGTGTTTGTGTTGTGTTGTGAGTTGTTTGTCACCTTTTGGACACCTTTGAGGGTGTTTTCTAGGTGTTTTACTGTGTTTGTGATTGCCTGCCATTGTTTCCTATGGGCTCGAGTTCGGTTCGTCGAACGTTCGACGAGCCGAACTCGAGCCAGACCCCCCGTTCGGCGAACCGCCTCGAGCCGAACCGGGACCGGTTCGCTCATCTCTAATCACCAGTAACAAACCAAGTGGGAATGCAGAAATATATAGACACAGAGAGAGAAGATGTTAACTGCTAAAATATATGCAGGGTCCAAAACAGAAAAAGTTAACCTTGACTTCAATATCAGCAAAAGAAGTCGGCTTGAGTTTGCAAAAAAGTATAAGTGTACAGTAAAATATTGTAAACGGGTGATTTGTAGCGATGAGATGGAACTAAACTATGCTCTGATGGATGTAAATGTGTCTAAAAGCAAAAAGGGAAAAACAGGCTAATGGATTGAGAAATTAAAGAAACTGTCAAGCTCAGTAAAGGAAGCCTGATGTTTGACAGTCAAAGGCATTGGATACTTGACCAGAATAGTGATCTCAATGCTGAGCTACATATGAGTATCCTACAAGGTGATTAACGTCATACACTCGAGTACTATGGGTATGAAAATGACGACATAGGGTCCCAGCAGGATAATGACCCAAAGCATATGTGGCACCCTACGGTTATGTAGCCACAGTAATATCTGCTTGGTGCAGTAAGGGATTTCCACATTGGAAGTACTCACCTACAACACTTTCCACCCCAGGCCTGAAGGGGGAGCTCTACTTAACTGACGTCAGGCATACTGGCTGATGTCAGTTAAAGTCTCTTAGAAATTC
Organism: Anomaloglossus baeobatrachus; assembly: GCF_048569485.1. Lineage (NCBI taxonomy): Eukaryota > Metazoa > Chordata > Amphibia > Anura > Aromobatidae > Anomaloglossus > Anomaloglossus baeobatrachus. The sequence goes on from NC_134360.1 coordinate 149,199,868, forward strand.
AAATCCTGGGGGCAGAGAGAGGCAGTTGAAACCGGTTGGGTCCAGTGCAGGACTGACTAGAGTTGAGCGATGTTCGAGATTCGAGGTTCACCAATTTCATGTTCCAGTGATTTTTGAGGGTGCTCGAGATCGAACTTGAACTCGAGCTTTTTTGCTAAAAGCTCGACTGATCGAGATAAGTTCGAGAACGGTTCGATCACCATAAATGTGGCGTTTCACAGTAAGGCTATATGCACATGTTGCTGTCTGCATGCGTCCTGCGTCCCCAGCACAATCCCTCTCCCTTTCCTACTCACCGATCACGGGCGTCTCGCTCCTCGGCTGTCACAAATCTGAGGTGTCTTTTCCTCTTTAGAAAATGGCTGCCGCTTCATTAGTCAATTAGTTATTCCGTGCTTTCCCCACCCACCGGTGCCCATGATTGGTTGCAGTCAATATCAGCAGGCAGCCGCCCGAAATCGCCGCATCCATTAGATGCGACAGTCCCGGGACTCCACCCAGCTCATCCCGAATTGTCCTGGTGCGGTGGCAATCGAGGTAATAACGTGGTTAATCATGCCAGGCGTCTCCCTGAGACACCTTCTATGATCAACCTGAAAGTGAAAGTAAATAATCACACATAGCGAAAAATCCTTTATTTGGAATAAAAGACAAAAAAACACCTCATTTACCTCTTTATTAATCACCAAATACCCCTCCAGGTCTGACGTAATCCACACGACACTGTCAGCTCGGTTACATGAAGCTGCAGCAGCACCGTAGAACACAATCGCGCTGTATCAGCTCCACATAGCAATGAAGTAAATTGCGCTGTCAGCAGAGACTTCAGCAATGCAGAAGTCAAGATTACCAAATCTGCCAATCTTTATCATTAGAGGCAGTAGATTAGTGGATGGAGCGCTTGCCTCAGAAGCATAATTCAGGAGTTCTAATCCCGGTCCCGAAATAGAATTTTTTTTTTTATTTTTTTATTTTTCATTTTAAATTTTAATTATTATTTATTTATAAAATGAAAGTAAATAAACACACACAGCGAAAAATCCTTTATTTGGAATAAAAAAACCCCAAAACACTTCAATTATCTCATTATTAATCACCAAATACCCCTCCAGGTCCGACGTAATCCACACAACACTGTCAGTTCAACTACATGAAGCTGCAGCAGCACCGATCACACACACACACGATCGCGTTGTATCAGCTCCACGTAGCAATGAAGTAAATCGCTCTGTCAGCAGAGACTTTAGAAAAGCGGAAGTCAAGATTACCAAATCTGCCTATCTTTATCATTAGAGGCAGTAGACTAGTGGCTAGAGCGCTTTCCTTAGAAGCATAACTTCAGGAGTTCTAATCCTGGTCCCAGTAAGGAATTTAATTTTTTTTTTTTATTTTAAATTATAATTATATATTTATAATTATAATTTAATTTAATTATGCACTGAGGGGAGGAGCCGGAAATCAGCTGTGAGCCGCGGGACACACCTCTAAAATCGGAGCAGTTCACGGAATGAGGCTGCATTGCTCTCTCCTCTCTCTCTCTCTCTCTCTCTCTCTCTCTCTCTCTCTCTCTCTCTCTCTCTCTCTCTCTCTCTCTCTCTCTCTCTCTCTCGTTCTCTCTGTCTCCCAAGGAGAGGGAAGAAAGTGTTTCAGGGAGGGCTGAGAAAGCATACTATAGAGAAGGAGAGGGAAGAAAATGTTTCAGGGAGGGCAGAAAAAACATACTATGGACAAGGAGAGGGAAGGAAGTGTTTCAGGGAGGGCTGAGAAAGCATACTACAGACAAGTAGAGGGAAGAAAGTGTTTCAGGGAGGGCAGAGAAAACATACTATGGACAAGAAGAGGGAAGAAAGTGTTTCAGGGAGGGCTGAGAAAGCAAACTACAGACAAGGAGAAGGACGAAAGTATTTCAGGGAGGGCAGAGAAAGCATACTATGGACAAGGAGAGGGAAGAAAGTGTTTCAGGGAGGGCTGAGAAAGCATACTACAGACAAGGAAAGGGAAGAAAGTGTTTCAGGGAGGGCAGAGAAAATATACTACGGGCAAGGAGAGGGAAGAAAGTGTTTCAGGGAGGGCAGAGAAAACATACTATGGACAAGGAGAGGAAAGAAAGTGTTTCAGAGAGGGCAGAGAAAACATACTATATTATAATATAATTATTTATTTATAATTATAATTTAATTTAATTATGCACTTAGGGGAGGAGCAGGACATCAGCTGTGAGTCGCGGGACACACCTCTAAAATCGGAGCAGTTCACGGAATGAGGCTGCATTGCTCTCTCCTCTCTCTCCTCTCTCTCTTCTCTTCTCTCTCCTCTCTTCTCTCTCTTCTCTCTCTCTCTCTTTTCTCTCTCTCTTTTATCTCTGTATCCCTCTCTCTCCTCTCTCTTTTCTCTCTTCTCTCTCCTCTCTCATCTCTCTCCCCTCTCTCTCTCTCTCTCTCTCAGACATGGCGATGATCATCTGATGCGGTCACCTGACGGAATCAGCTGACACTATAAGTCGAGCGATGAGGCCGGCTTTTTACCACCTGGCCGGCTAAACTATCAGCTGATGCTGTCGGACAGGAGTCTGCACTGAAGTGTGTAGTTTGTTTTTTTTTTTGCACTGATGCATCAGCTGATTGTGTAAAAGCTGTTTATACAATCAGTTGCTGTGTCATGTGATTCAGGCCCTTGAACCTGACACATCATCTGATCGCTTTGCCTTCCAGCAAACCGATCAGATGATATTGGATCCGGATTGGACGGCACGGGACCCTTGACCCAGGATTACTGAGGAGGGGGGTTCTTTATTTCAATAAAGATGGAGTCACTAATTGTGTTGTGTTTTATTTCTAATACAAATATTTTTCTGTGTGTTGAGTTTTTTTTTATCTGTACTAGAAATTCATGGTGGCCAAGTCTAATATTGGCATGACACCATGAATTTCGGGCTTAGGGCCAGTTGATAATATACAGCCCTAACCTCATTATTACCCAGTGAGCCACCCGTCACCAGGGCAGCTGGAAGAGTTGGATACAGCGCCAAAAGATGGTGCTTCTATGAAAGAGCCATTTTCTGGGGCGGCTGTGGACTGCAATGCGCAGCAGGGGTGCCCAGAAAGCTTGGGCACCCTGAGCTGCGGATTACAATCCCCCAGCTGCTTAGTTGTACCTGGTTGGACACAAAAATTGGGCGAAGCCAACGTCGGTTTTCTTTTAAATTATTTCATGAAATTCATGAAATAATTAAAAAAAGGGCTTCCCTATATTTTTTGTTCCCAGCCGGGTACAAATAGGCAGCTAGGGGTTGGGGGCAGCCCGTAGCTGCCTGCTGTACCTGGCTAGCATACAAAAACATGGCAAAGCCCGTGTAATTTTTTGGGGAGGGCAAAAAACTCCTGCATACAGTCCTGGATAAAGTATGTTGAGCCTTGTAGTTCTGCAGATGCTGTCTGTCTGTATGGAGGAGAGCAGACAGCAGCTGCAGAACGACAAGGCTCAGCATGCTCCATTCACTAGTGTATGCAGGAGAGCAGACAGCAGCTGCAGAACTAAAAGGCTCAGCATACTCCATCCAGGACTGTATGCAGGAGTTTTTTGCCCACCCAAAATATGACGTGGGCTTTGCCATATTTTTGTATGCTAGCCAGGAACAGCAGGCAGGTACGGCTGACCCCAACCCCGAGCTGTCTATTTGTACCCGTCTGTGAACAAAAAAAATAGGGAAGTCCTTTTTTTAATAATTTCATAAATTTCATGAAATAATTAAAAAAAAAAATCGACATGAGCTTCGCCACATTTTTGTGTCCAGCCAGGTACAACTAGGCAGCTGGGGATTGGATCCGCAGCACAGGTTGGCCTGAGCTTTCTGGGCCCCTCTGCTGCGAATTGCAGTCCGCAGCTACCCCAGAAAATGGCGCTTTCATAGAAGCACCATCATCTGGTGCTGTATCCAACTCTTCCAGCTGCCCTGGTGATGGGTGGCTTGCTGGGTAATAATGAGTTAATACTAGCTTTGTTTTACTTGCTAGTATTAAGCCAGAGATTCTTAATGTCAGGCAAGTTTGACCCGGCCATTAAGATTCTCCAATAAATGGTTAAAAAAAAGACACCACACAGAGAAAAAATACTTTAATAGAAATAAATACACAGACACCTAGAGACTCCATGTTTATTACTCCCTCTCATCCCTCCACGATCCATAGTCTTCTGTCTTCTTTCTCCTTCAACCCATGCAGCGCTGCTACATCAGCAGCGCTGCATGGGAGGAAGACTCTGCTGCTCCCCCGCACTGCAGTCTTTTCACTCCGTGATTGAGCGGAGGCTGCTGGCTGTAAGCAGTGACGTCAACGCTGACAGGCGCGTTTCTATAGCAATGGTGATTTTCGTTATTGACCGGCTGTGGCAGTCGGTGAATAATGGAACGGAGAAGCAGAACGGGAAGCCGACCATGTGCCAGAGCATCTCGCCGATACATGGGGATGCACAAACGAGCACCACGTACCGGAGAGATGCACTGACAGGACCTAGCAATGACGTCTAGCCATGTGACCAGTCTGTAGCCAATGAGATAATAGACACGTGACTGGTCACATGCTTTTTTTGACGTCACGGAAGGTCCTATCATCAGTGCTGGTTACCGGGAGGACGCAGCAATTATCGGAAGGAAAAGCGGCAGGAGACAGAGTGCAGGACGCGTCGCGGGGACAGGTAAGTGTAATGGCAATGTTTATTAACTGTATTTGTACATTTATAATGTGTTTTTATGTGTTTGTGTTTGCCTGCCATTTGTATCAATGGAGCTCGAGAGGTTCGTCGAGCCGTTCGCTGAACCGAACTCGAATGCGGCCTCCGTTCAACGAACCGAACTCGAGCCTCTAGAGGCTCGCTTATCTCTAGGACTGACAGAGGAAGCAATCTGAAAATGCTGCTGTGTTGGGCCAGTACCAAGGGAAAAGCCTAGCAGTGTGAGGGAGCCTGAGTAAGGGTTGGAGGCAAGGCGAGACAGAAGGGGTGAAGGAACCAGTTCGGTACACCCCCGAAGAAGCAACTCGGACACAGAGTCTGAGTCTGCACTGGTTTAGTCAGGCTCAGCAGAAACGTCCGGAAGGCGAGGGGGACTTTGTGACGCCCTGGCCTATCAGGTCGTCACAGGGTATTGTGCAATCTGCACTTCTGAACAGTATCCACCCTCCTTGGTTATGCTGGTTACGCATCCTGGTCCTTTGGTGTTGCTAACAGCTTAGCCAATCAAAATCCTAGGAACACTTCCCACTTTAACCTACTAGACACACCATTGGGGGGCCTGAAGGGAATAGGGCCGCCCACATGGAGGGTTGGTAAGGGGAGAGTGAGAAAAGGGACAGTTGAGGAGTTGAGTTTGAGAAGTTGAGAGGAGAGGAGGTGAAGTGACTCTCTGGAAGAGAGAGGTCACGGAGCAGGGCTCCTGAGTACTAGGTGGCAGACGTTGGTCTGGGCCTGCTAGGAGCTGGAACCCCGGTCACAGGGGACAGTGTCAAGGGTCACGGACTGCCGAGGAGGGCAGCCGGCGGCCTTGAGCTATCACCGGGCAGGAGCCAGGGCACGACGGGGTACGTGGACCCCAGGCCGGAAAGTAGCTTCACGCGTTCCAGTAATTTACCCGACGGGGTGAAGACTTCAAGTGTCATCCCCAACCCGCTCCAAAATTTGGGTATTAGAACACCGATGGGATAGGACTTTCCCACTACAGTCCAAAGAAATCCTACACTTGAACCCTGAGAGAAAGCTCACTCCATTAGCCAGACGGATGAGCGGGACCCAAAGAGTTTTATACCCACGGGTCCAATAGAGACGAAGGTGCCAAGGACAGGGCCACAGGCTAACAGCAACACCAAGGGCACGGACCCAAACGTGCTCCCTACAAGCTGCAGTGGTGCCCAGAATTCTGGTTTACAAGCTGTCGGTGTAGTTATTCCAGGACTGAGTAAGTACATTGAAAACCCCTGTTCCTATTCCCAATGGCACACAAAGACCATCCCAGCATCAATGGGCCCCCGGGACACAAACCCCCTACCCACGGAGGGGTTAAACATCAGTCTTCCGCACAATCATCACCGAGCTCCCCAACGGCAGCAGTGATCCCTCACATTATCACGCACAGTGGGTGGTGTCCCAAACTTACCAAAAATCCCCTGTACATATTCCCCCCCTCTTTTAATCAAGTGGCCGTGTGACCCCCGGGTCCGGAGACCCCTCGAGCCACCGCGGATCCGGATCCGAGCAGCAGCGGTAGCCTGGCTGCTGGCACGGGGGTGGTACACCTCCACTCTCTCATCACAGAAACACTTGTAGCACAGCCATCAACAGAGCCAGGGACCGCAGCAGAGTTAGTGGTGCCCAGCAGAACGATTCATTACTCCTGCTATACAAGTGAGAGACACAGGAGTGTTCAGGCCCAGGTTTGAAACACCCCAGGACTTAAACAGACACACAGCAATAAGGAGGCCTCATAACTTACAGATGTGGAAATCCCAACTGCCATCTGACCACCCTGACTGTACCCTGGAGATAACCCTGCTAACATCCATAAAGGTACAGAAAGAAAGACCCGGTGTGTGTGTGTGTGTGTGACAGTTATTGCTGTCTAAAGTCCTGCTCTCACGATAGACTGTATTTGCCTGAACATGGGAAGCCACATCTCAGTGGCCTTGAAAAGACCAATATCAAGACTTGTGTGGTAAGCTGTCTCCCTGTGTGTGAAATCTCAATCTTTTTCAAAAGTCCCAGGGTCCCGCTCCACCTATGGGGAGCAATAATACCTCAGTTGCGCCATCACCACCTGCCCCGGGAAACACGGAGCGCAGCAGCAGCCTACAAAACCACAGGTGGCATCACAGACTTTATTCCACTGTAAATATAATCATCATTCCCTTTATTTAAAAGACACGGCCAGGGTCATGGAGCCAGATCCTGCCACCGCTGACGTCCCCGGTGTAGTGCGGCCCGATTCCGAGTACTCCCGGCCCTGGTGTTGGGCGTGTCCCATATATATCGAGATTGGCGAAGAATTTGAAAAATGAAAATGAAGTAAAGGTGCTGGATTGGCCTCCACAGTCCCCACACATCAACCCAATCAAACCACTTTTGGGTAGACTAAAAGAAAAAGCTTTATACATATACAAGTGAGTTGACCAGTATGCACCAACATTGGGAAAGTGTAGAAGTGTTCCTAGGGTCAGATTTTGCTTGAATCTGATTGAGAGCAGACCCAGAAGGGTTTAAACAGTGTTGAAGTCAAAGGCGGATTTACAAAATAAAAACAAAATAATAAAAATGTAAAACTAGATTTTTAGGAGTAAACACTTAGCAATGCAGTGACATTACAAGAATCTGCATAACTAATCATTTGCCAATTAGTTGTGGGTAAAATTTATGTATGAGATAGCCAAGAGGATTGTTACTCTATACAACGAAAGTAGTGTCAAACTCAAAGCTGAAGTGGATGGTAAGATACTGTATGTAGTCTAAAAGTCAAAAGTTTGAAACATTGCTACCTTTTGCGTGCCACTCTATATGGATATGTTAAAAAAGTATAGTGCCACTTGCAAACTTAAGGTCTACTACATTTGTGATCATGTTTAGATCATTAAATCTTTGCATTTAAAGGCCTCCAACACTCTCATTTTGGTTCTCCTGTGTCACAGACTGAGCTGCATAGCAGACCAGGAATTGTCCTATATACTGGAATACTTTGGTATTGCAAAATATAGTATAAGACATCAGACAATTGTAGTTTCAGGTACCCTAAGGAGTAAATATATACAGAAAAACATAATTCTAATGACTCTGCCTTCTTCCTCATTAAACATTAAAAAATTATAAAAAAACATACTTGCTATTGCAGCATCCATACAATGCTGGTCTATCAAATTGATCAAAATCTAAAATTAAATAACCTGAACTAGCATTGAAGTTTTTTTTTTTTTAATCATCTTTGCTTTCCTACAAAATGCATTAAAAAAATTATCAAAACATTGCATGAACAAATATGTCAGCTAACCATGCAAAAAACAAGCCTGCACACAGCACAATTGAAGAAAAAAAATTACAGAAAAAAAATGTATAAAAATACATTTTGGAATCTCTGTAATCACATTTACCTGGAGAATCATGTTCATAATTATTTTTTTTAACGTACAATGAATACTATAAAAGCCAGTGGTTGACATATCAATACCAAGAGGTAAGGGGGCACATTTTGACCTAAAAAAGAAGGTTAGATTATGCATTCAGATGAGTTATTGGACTCTAAAAGGCCTATTCACTGTTCTTGCACAGGTGTCCTTTCTTGTCAGTGTTGCACAGCTTCTAGCTTCCCAGGTGTAGAAGAAAGTTCACAGAGCAGATTACATGAGGTAATGAAATGCACAGTCATATAGCATTGCATCAGGAAGTAAAACCAAAACCAGAAAGAAAAACAAAAGAATTTTTACAATACAATGAGTAAGGAAACTTTACATAACATTGCCATCTACTGTTAGATCAGCATAAAGTCCTCCTTCACACATACGAAGAAGCCTTGTCTGTTGCATATACCAACAGTCTGTGCCCCCCAGTAATAAAAGCAATACCCAAAAAACTATGGAAAGATTGTGTTTATTCACTGCAAGTTTACATTGCAGTGTGGGGAGTCTTGCCATTTCAATTTTCACCTCAGGTAACAAGAAAACTAGAGGCAAATAATTTGAGTCTAACTTGATATACATATTGTATATATTGTACCAACTCCCTAATTATACCAATGTGGAGAGTCATGCTGTGAGTCTGCACTCAGCAAGGAAACATTCAGCAGTCTAAGGCCCGTTTCACACGTCAGTGAAAAGCACTGACGTTTTTCACTGGCGTGTAAAACACGCACATGTCCCTCCGTGTGCCGTGAATCACGGCACTCGTGGGTTGTCTAAGTGCAATCCGGGCTCCGTTCTCCGTGGCCCATGATTGCACTTAGAGATTAACTCACCTGTGCGCGCTCCCGCTCTCCATGGTGCTGATCGGTCCCGCGGTGCAGCATCCAGCCGGCGCTGACCCCCGCAGCAGCTGCTTCTGGGTCGGCTGTGTCGTGCATAATGAATATGCGCGACAGTAATGAGCTGGCTCAGAAGCAGCAGGCAGAACAGGCTGCATAGAGCGTCGCTGGAGCCGGGTGAGTAAAAATGATTTTTATTTTAAAAGCACGTTTTTTTCTGGCACGTGTCTCACGGATCACACCACTGCGTGGTCCGTGGGACATCAGTGATGCCAGAAAAAAATGGACATGTCTCCGTTCGGCAATCACGCACACGCGGGTACGCCGCACGGAGACACGTGCAGTGAAAAATCCCTGATGTGTGAGCAGACCCATTCATTATAATGGGTCTGCGTATGTCAGTGATTCTGGTACGTTTAAAAAAAAGCACAAACATACCAGAATCACTGACGTGTGAAAGGGGCCTAAGAATGCTATGCTCTAAACGCATCTGGTATGAGCCTTATGAGTCCTATAGACCTGCTATATTACTCATGAATCATGCAATATTTTCTTAGATGATTTTTAAGAAATTACCAATAAAGGTGAATTTTATTATAAAGAAAAGAAATCTGGAAGTTGGATCATTTCTTCTTGTTTCAACTGAGCCAGGGAAGCAGACATATTGGATAGATGCTATGTAGAAAGGCAACAGAAGTCACAATTTAATTAAGTTTTTACAATGACAGAAGTGCATTAGAAACTCAGGAAGAAAGGCTCCTTTCTTCTTGAGTTTCTAATGTATGTTTTTGGGAGTTGTCGCCCATTTGTTTAATATGACATCCGTGGGTGGTCCTTGTCTTTTTCATAATGACAGAAGTGCGAAGAATGAGACTTGAGATTCTGTCGTTCTGTCGTTGTCGTTCTGTCATTGATGGAGCCTGGTTCTGGGACACTGTGTCTAGCACTGCTGGAATTTATGTGTCTCTCTGTTGGCTTGGATGTTAGTGAGGCCGTGGCATCAGCATAGTTTTATTGCAGAAGCGCTCTAGAAAGAAACAACCCGTAGTGATAACGGTAATCCATTTCTGATGAGAAACATAAGAGGTTAAGAGGCAAATTATACAGAACCTCATCACAAAAAAGGTTCTGGAGCTTCATGTTTTATGGAATTACTAACAAAGAATTACTTATTAATATGGAGGAAAATTAGTCTTTTATCTGTAGCTGAAAAGAAATTGTCACTAAATCTGTAATTCTAATTTGTGACTTTACGAAGCAGAAGTGTTCCATCTATCCCTAAGGAATCTCGAGCCATCTGGAAACTTAAAAATGGTTCTAGCACATATGTTTACTTTTGTGTATCAGGATGGAAGGAAACTTGCAGCTATCTCCGAGCTGGAAGACCCAGGATACCCAAGCAAGGTTTGATGTGGTTTATTGTGAACACGTTTCGAAGTGCTCCACACTTAGAATATCTTTTGGATAAGACCCTGCTGTGTCTTTTAAGCCCTTAATACCTGATTCTACTTTTGTGTATCAAACATTTCCCTGCAAATCTCCAAAAAAATCACAATGGTTAAAAAAAGTACAATTAACGTTTATATAATTACATAATTACATAGGTTGAATAAAAGACCTAGGTCCACATAGTTCAACCTTCCTCCATCAATTCTACATTTTGTCATTATGTCCTTTATAAACAACAATGTTGTGTGTACTGAGGAAATCATCCAGCCCTTTTTTAAAAGCTGTTATAGCATCTGCCTCACTACCTCTTGTGGTAGGGCATTCTACAATTTGACTGCTCTAACTGTAAAGAACCCTTTCCTATTTAGCTGCCGGAATCGCTTTTCTTCCACTCGCAGTAAATGCCCCCTGGTCCTTAGTATTGTCTTTGGAAAGAATAAATCATGTGCCAGTCCTCTATATTGACCACGCATGTATTTATATATATAAATGAGATCTCCTCTGAGACGTCTTTTTTCTAAGCTAAAAAAAATCTAACTTTTTCAACCTGTCATCATATGGGAGGCCTTCCATTCCTTGTAATAGTCTAGTTAGCTGCCTTTGAACTGACTCTAACTTCTGAATATCCTTTTTAAAATGTGGAGCCCAAAACGGAATCCCATATTCCAGATGTGGCCTTACAAGTGATTTATAAAAGGGTAACAATACGTTGGGATCACGGGATCTAATCCCTCTTTTTATACACCCTAAAATCTTGTTTGCTTTAGAAGCTGCTGCTTGACATTGAGTGCTGCTGCTCAGTTTATTTGTAATAAGAATACCCAAGTCCTTCTCCTGTTCTGTAGTCCTGAGATTGCTTCCATTTAATGTATACGCAGTTATAGGATTACTCCGTCCTAGGTGCATTACTTTACATTTATCAACATTAAATCTCATTTGCCAAGTATCTGCCCATTCCAACTTCTTATCCAGATCGTTTTGTAATATTGTACTATCAAGGTCAGTTTTCAATATCCTGCATAGTTTGGTGTCATCAGCAAAGACTGACACTTTACTATCTATGCCATCCGCAAGGTCATTAATAAAGAGAATAAAAATAATTGGTCCTAGCACAGAACCCTGCGGCACCTCACTGCTGACTATAGCCCATTTACAGAATATACCATTTATGACTACTTTTTGTTTCCTATCTTTTAGCCAATTCCTTACCCATCTGCATATAGTTTCCCCTAGTCCTTGCTTCTGGAGTTTTAGTATAAGGCTATTATGTGGTACAGTATCAAATGCCTTTATAAAGTCCAAATAAATCACATCAGCTGCATTACAATATGCAGATTTGCACTAATTTCACCCTTGTTGGGCAAAATGTTTTGCATACCAAAAGACAGGTATCAGTGTTGCAAACTTGAAATTTATTGACAAGGGAAAAGGGTGGGTGCACCGCCAAAAATATTGAATATAATTAATGGGTGCTCACCCATGCAGCAACAAAGCACAAGGAAACAAGGGAAGAAAGTACTGCACAAAAATTGGGGAGCACAACCGCAATATAATATATAAAAGGCAATCCTTTATTGTAGCAAAAATATTAAAAACACTAAAAACACAACACATTCAATGACACGACAAGAAAACCCCTACACAACCCATAATTAGGCGATGTGAACAAAAACAATTCTACAATAACTATCCATGACAAAAATGCTTACAGTAATAATATACCTTAATGACAATAATCAGCACTATTACAATCTAATGTATATGTGCAACATGAATATACAGGGTACCCATCAACAAAATGCTGTCCTGTGTACACACACAGGACAGCATTTTGTTGATGGGTACCCTGTATATTCATGTTGCACATATACATTAGATTGTAATAGTGCTGATTATTGTCATTAAGGTATATTATTACTGTAAGCATTTTTGTCATGGATAGTTATTGTAGAATTGTTTTTGATTGTTTGAACCTGGACGGTTCACGGAGGGATTAGGTAGAAACAGTGCCAAAAGACCCTGAAGGGTCTAGTATGTCCTGATCAAAATAACCAGTAGGAAAAAGGAGAGAAAATGTTTTCAGCATACCAAAGAGGGTCTTCAGGGCCCTGATGAAGCTGCTGCTGTGGCGATACGTGTAGGTCTCTCCATGGGATTCTTGTCCCCCCTTCCTCCCCTTTCCTGTTGCATTCTTACCTGCCCTGGCTACCTCATCTACAGAGGGTGTCCTACCCTTACAGACCCTCTTGGGTATGCTGAGAACTTTTTCTCTCTGTTTTTGTTCACATCGCCTAATTATGGGTTGTGTAGGGGGTTTCTTGCCGTGTCATTGAGTGTGTTCTGTTTTTAGTGTTTTTAATATTTTTGCTGCAATAAAGAATTGCCTTTTATATATTATATTGCGGTTGTGCTCCCCAAAGTTTGTGTAGTACTTTCTTCCCTTGTTTCCTGTTGCAATTTATTGGGCAAGAACAGCAAACGATGATCTGAGTTCAACTATAATATTGCAGCAAATCTGAATAATGAGAAGCTCACAGTGATACTATTAAGGAGCAGAAAAGGTTTAAATAACAAGTGTTGACAGTGTATATACATAAAATTACAACATTATTTGAGCAGGAGAGTAGAGACCTTTAATATTAATATTATCAGTGTGCACTGAAGTGGATCACATATGACTGCCGCCAGAAGTGTGTCTCCCTAAGTAGCAGAATTGTTCCCTTTCATGGCAGTGACTTCTGATGTCACTTCTAGACTTCTGGGTGAGAAGCGCCCAGCACAATAATTGGAGGGATCATTCTCAAAGTTATTTATCATTAAAACATTTAATATCAGTGAATTAAAACGGATTTATTATAAAGATAGAGGCTGGTAACAATATTATATTTTAATGTAACTATTACTTTTAATAAATATCTATAATATGAAAAGAAAAGGGTATAATAATGAGAAAAAAATGAATTGTATATGAATAAAAAGCTGGTTAGGTGCCAAAAGACAAACAATTAGGAATTAACTTAGTAAGGTCCATGCGTGAAGCCAGAAATTATTAATATATGGCTATAATAGTGTGAAAAGTAGCAGAACATATAGATATACATATAGATTAGAAAAAAATACACATATATGTATAGTGCTCAGCGCAAATGAGTACACCATATGAAAAGTAAGGAAAAGCAAGATGTTGGCAATATGCTGTAATATTTCCCATTCTTAAAGAACAACCTCTTTTGGAGCTTAGACGCTGGATGGAGAATGTTTTCAACTTGTCTCTTTAGAATTCCCCATTGAAGTTCATTTGGGCTCAGATCAGGAGACATTCTTAGTCACTAAATCACTTTAACCCTTTTCTTCAGAACCGCAACATATATATGATATGGATCGTTGTTATGGTGGAAAAGTGCTCGTCTACCAAAGGGACAAAGTGTTGATGTCATCTTCTCTGTAATATACAGCAGTACATTTGTCAATTCATGACACCATTAACGAAATGTAGCTCTCTGACACCAGGAGCACTCATGCAGCCCCACGTAAGAAACTACCCCACTATGTTTACTGTAGGCGCCATGAATTTTTCTAAATTATATTTTCTAAATGAATAGGGCCTACAGTAAAATATGTTAGTGACTGGGTCCATAAGTGGGTATTCTTGAGTGCTCTTGGTTTCTGGATGCTCATTTTATTGATGGGATCATGAATTTAGAGATGCTCTGCTCTATATTGAAAAATAAGTGATTCAGTGGCAAAGTATGTCTCCTGATCCCACCCAACTGAAACACCTATGGGGAATTTTGAAGAGACAAGTTGTCATCACTCTCTATTACTTGCTTGTAAGTTTTGCTTGTCTTTCAGTCTATTCTTGTCTAGTTAGTCCATTTTGGTTGCTACCTGGTCTCAGTTGGTCCCTAATGGTTTCATCCTGGGTTATCTGGCTAGTCCTTGTCTGTGTTCTGTACCCATTCTCTTTACAATGGTGTATGGGTTCTGCTTTATGTTACCTGCACCCTGACCTTCCGGTCAGCTGCTGTTGGCCTGGGGACTGCTCTGGCATGTTACCTGGTGGATATTTGCTGCACAAGCCTAAGCTCACCACCAGAGGCCCTAGTGAAGATAAGATCGCCACTTAGTTATGCCCATCTCTATAGGGTAAGTTTCTGCCTTCCTCACCTTGGCCATGTCCCTGAGCACTGAACCCCTTGTACTTCTGGGAGTTACAGGGAGGTTGCACTTCTGGAATATGTTAGCACTGGAATATGTTAGCACTGGTCTGAGGGGCACTGCAGCCAAAATTTGAGATGCTGCCACCTGACTGCAGGCCCCCTATGCTAATTTTAGGTGGTTTCTCCCCCTGGAAAGACTCACCAGCTACCCCCACCCGGCTCCTGTGGTATGATCTGCTCTGATATAAGTCACTGCGTTGCCCAGCTTCCGGTCTCTTTGTTCCTGGACCCGGACCTGTTTGGGCGGCCGGTGGGGTAAGAGAGCTATCAGCAGGGAGGGAAGAGTTTTGCCCACGGCGTTTTAGCTGTGAGCGGCTCCCTCCCTGCTGAGGCACGAGTGACATAGCCGGCGGGCGGTGTTGTCAGGGAAATACCCACCCGCCGGTCAGCCTGTGCTCGCCGTATGACACAAATCCCCCATCAGCAGGGAAGGAAGCGTCCGACTCACAACGCTGTTAGTTGTGAGCGGCTTCCTCCCTGCTGAGGCACAGGTGACATGGCCGGCGAGCGGTGTTTTCAAGGAAATACCCGCCCGCCGGTCTGCCTGTGCTTGCAGTATGATACAAATCCCCCCATCAGCAGGGAAGGAAGCGTCCGACTCACAACGCTGTTAGTTGTGAGCGGCTTCCTCCCTGCTGAGGCTCCAGCTGGGTGTGCGGGCGAGCGGCGTTCTGAGTGAACTACCCGCCCGCCGGTCAGCTGGAGCCCGCCCCTCAGTTTGTAAAGAGCGCGAAAGCGCTCTTTGCTTAAGGCACCGCCCACCCGCCGCCCTGCCTCTGCCAGCGGTGGGTGCGAGTGCAGACTGTGAGCCGGTGCGGTCCCTGATGCAGCGCAGGTGGAAGCGCTGCAGCGGGGACCCGCCGGCTTTGTGTGAATAACAGACCCCGTGCCCCTGATCCCTCCACTGCCCTGTCACCGCTCCCCGGTCATAAATAAATAAATTATACATAAAAAAATAAATAAATCACAGCCTCTGATGCAGCTCGGATTGGAGGTGCTGCATTGGTGTATGTGCTGACTGCTGAAGTCAGCAGAATCCACATCCCTTATTGGTATCCCCAGACAAGTTTTAAAAAAAAAAAAAATTAAATAAATTATAAAAATAAATAAAAATAAAAATAAATAAATAAATTATAAATAAAGAATAAATAAATTAAATAAATAAATTATAAATAAAGTAAATAAATAAATAAATTAAATAAATAAATTATAATTAAAAAAAAAAAAAAGCTCCCTTACATTAGGGCCAGTGTTTTTTACCCCCTCCCCTTTAGGAGTCGGCATGACATTTTAGAATAAAACCTCCCCTTCTGTGGGTAGCGGCTTGATCGGACTTTGTCACCCTATGCACGGGCGTTGGGGCCCCGGGCGTCATGAGTCACAAGGAGATTTAAACCCCCCTTTTTTTCTTCAGAATTAACCCCTGGTGCTGTCCCGCGGTGGGATGATGAGCATTTGAGGTACATTGGCCTGGACAGCGGAGTGCTGTGGGAATTGGGCAGGAACATCTGGAGTCCGGCCGCCTCCCTGTTATTCTGCACAATCTGGCGAGCACCATTACGTGGGATTGCGGGGTGGAATAAGCGCCCTGGGGGGGGTCACGTGATGTCACCAGGCAGCAGGTTTTCCGCCCTATTCAACATTCTGTAATCAAGTTATTATGACCGACACTATAGGTGTACTGAGGAAATCATACACCCGCCTTATTAGGCGCTATAGTAGCTGCCATTACTACCTCTTGTGGTCGGCATTCCGCAGTCTGTTTGCTTTTACTGTAAAGAACCCTTCTCATTTAGCTGCGGTAGGTGGAAGTAATGTTCCAGTCCTGTATGGTGACCACACACGATTTATGCATAAAAATGAGATCTCCTCCTCCATTCCTTGCAATAATCTAATTGTCTCCTTGAACCGAATAATCTCAGAATGTCCACCCACCGCCTTTTGATAAAAAAAAAAAAAAAAAAGTTGAGCAGAACTGGATCCCAGATTTTGGATGTGGCCTGTCAAGTGATTTATAGGTGGGTTACATTATGTTGGGCGCACAGGATATCACCTCTCCTTGGTATACATTCTAACTTAGGGCTGTAGTTAACAAGGCGTAAGCTATGTTCGTCATTGATAACTTTATGGTAATAGCAAAAGGTATTTCTGTGCATTTTCGTGTTTGTTGGAGTTTCAGTTCAACTGACGAAAATGAACATGTGAGATGCAAAAAATTGTCAATTTTATGCAAGTGCATAATTATGCCCGCTAATATTTCCTGAGCAATTATGTCCACATAAATAGCCTCAAAAAAAAAAAAAATACACAATTTTAGTTTAGGTCTCAGGTGTGCACAACTGACCAGTTTTTTCCCACGTGTTAGTAGACAACAATCATTCTAATACTAGACTATAGAGGGTGTCAAGTAGCTTCATTATTTGAAGCTCCTATTACGAATTTAAAAAAAAAAAATAAAAAAATTATGGAAAAGCCCCTCCTTTTGGGTTTGACTTTTGTTTCGGAAGGTTTTGCCGCATGGAAATAGCGTTTATCGGCTATTACCCATCGTATGGAGGTTTATCTTTCGGCCCCTGAGGTTCCCTAGGTATGAACTTCAACTTTGCGGTTAAGGTCATTTCTATTGCTGTCATTGTTTCCAAGGCGCCTTTCCTAGGCTTTCCGGTGTAGGACTAAGCGACAGGGTCACGTTACCCGGTATCGGTACATTGGTCCAACCCTAGGTGCGGTAAGTTTAAATTTTATTTTCCGCTACATGGGATCAGGCACCTGAAAAGGAGGAACTGATTGGTAGCTGAATCTTCTTTAAGCTTCAACGGCTACATTCGCTTCAAGAGCAGTAACGGTTGAATCGATAGGGGGTGTATTTAACAGCAGCAGGTCTGGCTGTTCGGGTTTGTTTTCAACACAACGATAAAAAAAAAAAACTGTCTAACCACCTGTTTACAACTTTTCTTTTCAGTAGTGGGCTGTTTAGGCTTTTCGGTTTTTAGAATGCGCATAAGTTAACGAAAGGTTAAGTCATACCAGGTATCCAGTTGCCGGGATAGTATGGTTTACTCCCTATTGATTTTCCAATTCCAGGCATCCTCCTTAACTCCGTCCGCTGGCAGGTCCAAAGGGTTTTGATTCTTTAAATTCGTAATGGTACTCCCATCGAAAGGAGGCCGAGGGCCCGCCCTCTCGTTAAAACACAGACATGATGGGCTTATAGCAGGGTATGCAGCGAGTGGGGTTTACCAGGCGGGTGAAAAGCAAGATGATTTTAAAGCGATCCCTTGCTAATGTATAACCGGCAGTATTTAGTGTTTCTACTTCACCAACGGGTACAAATTTTTCCTGTTATGAGCAAACTGGTGTGGGGTTTTTGCCCTGAAATTTTTTCAGGTGCGGAACTGGACCTGCGTGACCAAGGCCTAGTGGGACCCACGGTATGAAATGGATAGTGGTTTAGCGGCAGGTGGGTGGATGTCAGGAGGCCTAATACTCCTGGCCTTTTGTCGATCTTATAAGGTACCGGGCCGGGTGGTTACGTACATTGTGGTTTTGATCTTAAAGCTTAGTCACACAGGCTGAAGAAAGGCCTAGGTCTATCTAGCCAAGCCTGTCTTTCCTCACAGTTTTGGGATCTTTTTCCCCACCTCTGGTTGGTATGCCTAAGGTGTTAGTGATAGCCCTCAGATGAACAGGGATGACGGGGAGCATTTTTTAACCATGAAGATTTTTTCCCATATTTGGCGGGCAATTTCATGGCGGTAAATTGGTGATGGTTGTTATTGTGGGTGCGTTAGTTGCAGTACCTGGGATGTAAACACCCCTCCCTTCCCCCCCCCCAGAACTGGGGTGCTGCTGAAGTGTGGCGCCCCTGACCTGGTCAGGCACCACTGAGTACTGCACCCATGCTGGGGACAGTACAAGACAGGTAATCCAGAAGGCTGACCGGGGTGTGGTACACAGGCGCATAGTGATCAGGTCTCACACATGTACCTTTGAGAGGACCCCTGGGGATCCCAGGAGGGGGAAAAGCCTTCACCTTCACTGGAATAGTGGAGGGGGCCAAAAGCCTCCATCTCCTCTCAAGGGGTGTGGTAAGAGAATCTGGTTGCTAGGTGGCGTAGGCAAGAACAGGAGAGGAGGGGCAGTGAGCCAGAGCAGTGTGGAGTTCAGGGAGCTCGAGTGAGGAGCAGATCCCTGGGGCTGTGCAGTCTGACAGCGCCCGCGCAGTGGCTACTGACGGGGGAGAACGGTCAACTAGGAGTGCTACCCGAAATCCATCTTCAGCTAGAGAGAGAGCAACGGAGTGGGAAGTAAGGAGACTGCTAGAGAGTACCAGGCCCAAACGGGCGGCAGTTCCCGAAGCGGAGATAGATCCAGCTTTCTTTTGCTAAACCTGCCGGTGTGGGGCTCTCAAAGCCCACGCCACAACACCACAAAAGCCGCAGCCACGTAGCCACAGTTAGGGCCCATAGGTCACAGGAGGCAAGCAGCTGGAGTGGCCTGGTCCAGGCGACAAGCAAACGGCAAACGAAGGGGAGAGAGGCTGCAGCATCTTCCCTGGGTGACCCCCATAGGGACTCAAAGTCGGGGTTACCCCAAACCACCAAGGGCTAAGGAAGGCGAGTTAGTAGTCACCCTCACAAGTCAGCCTGAAGGACACCTGGTTCCCACTTGGTTCATCCCAGCTACGCCCGGGTCACTCACCCTGCCATCAACTGTGAGTAAAAACCCTGAAAGACATCCTGCTTGTGTGGAGTCATTCTGCGCCTTGTAGTTCTACACACCTACACAGGGCCCTGGGGCTTGCCTCACTCTCAGGAGGCTATTCCAACTAACTGCACTCACCATCAGCCCCAGGCGTCCCTCAACCTGCAGTGGCGGTCCCCACTGACCGCAATTCTGAGAGTGGCGTCACGACAAGAAGAAGATCTCCTACCTGTGACAAGATCCAGCAGAGTGGAGTCCCTGAAGGTAATGCACCGACACAACACCTGTGGGGCTTCACAGAAGCTTTGGGGCAAGTGTGTATGAGCGTGGTTATAATGGAATGGGTTTGGCAACGCAAATGCATTTTGGGGAACGTCCGTACCGAGTTTGTTTTATAAACAGTCACTAGTAGAAGGGCAAGAGGCTAATGACTATCATATAGGTTAGCGTAACATTACATACGTTTCAGATTTGTGTATTAATTAAAAAGAAAAAAAAAAATTAACGCGAGTTTTTGCCAAATCAACCCCAAGGGAAAGGGGGTCTGCTGTTTAAGAGAATTTGGATGGTTTCGAGAGTTTTTCCTTTCTGACAATGTTTTCCTTTTCAGATTTAAGTGGCCTAGGTTTCAAGCTTAGGTCATGCCCATACTTTTCGGGCAGCAGGAAAAGGTGATCCTCGCTCTGGCGGTTGGTCCGTGGTTTCTATTGGCCTGGATATGATTGGAGAAGTTGCCGGGAGCTGGTTTAGCTGAGTGTGCTACCTGAGGTGTTCAGGATTGTGGAGCCGCCCTCCACAGTTGACTTAGCGACACAAGGAGATGTCACAGATTTGGTCTCCTGCAACCTAGCTGCGCTTCGCCTCGTACCCTCATCCGGGCAGAGATGGTACAACTTTTCCTGTTATTTTACTAATTTAAGATGGGCAAGGCAGAGGTGATTTTCAGCTCATATTGGAACGTATCCAAGGAAGGATGTGTTACGGGGCTGTCCTTGGTGCACGGGCAACCAGTACCTACCTAAGTTGATCGTGTAAAATATATATATATATATATAAAAAAAAAATTTTGGTGTGGTACCGCCAGCTGGAAGGTATTAACTTTGCTCTCCTTATGAGGGAGCGGGTGCATTTTCCATGATGCGGTTTTCGGATGGATTAATGGTGGGTATGTGTGAGGAGATGGCTCAGGTATTGTGGTTTTTGGGGGGGGTCGCAGCTTGCTAGCGCTGTGCTGCTCCTTGGCGGAAGGGGTAGGAAAAGTGGTGGTGAAATACCCGCACCGGACGGCCGGTGGCGGAAAATTTCCCAAAACCCCATGGTGTTGACTGGTAATGCCTAATTTGAAAGCTGCGACCATAATTTATGCCATAGTAAAAGATGAGAGTGTTTTTTCCCTATGCCTCTCCATAAGTGAAAAATAAAAGTAATTTAATTTATAAAGAACTGTGTGGTGTCTTTCTAGGGGGAAAAAGGTGGTGTTTGGGTCCTGGCAGTCTGAGGGGCACTGCAGCCAAAATTTGAGATGCTGCCACCTGACTGCAGGCCCCCTATGCTAATTTTAGGTGGTTTCTCTACCTGGAAAGACTCACCAGCTACCCCCACCCGTCTCCTGTGGTATGATCTGCTCTGATATAAGTCACTGCGTTGCCCAGCTTCCGGTCTCTTTGTTCCTGGACCTGTTTCCCACCCTCCCTCCCTTTTGTTTTATGAGTTTTGTGGAGTGTCTCTGTGTTAAGTCGCAGCAGCGGAAGGGGTAGGAAAAGTGGTGGTGAAATACCCGCACCGGACGGCCGGTGGCGGAAAATTATCCAAAACCCCATGGTGTTGGCTGGTAATGCCTAATTTGAAAGCTGCGACCATAATTTATGCCATAGTAAAAGATGAGAGTGTTTTTTTCCCTATGCCTCTCCATAAGTGAAAAATAAAAGTAATTTAATTTATAAAGAACTGTGTGGTGTCTTTCTAGGGGGGGGAAGGTGGTGTTTGGGTCCTGGCAGTCATAGCATGTTTGCTTATTCTCAAATCTTTGGCAGTAAATTTGCTTCCTTTTATGATCAAGACTGACAAAGCGAGTGCATATTGCTTAGAAGTATTACTTTGACTGTCAAACTGGAGACCAAGAGAAAACCTCTGGGCACCTCATGTTTGTTGCACTGTGTGTTACTCTGGACTGGTTGTATGGTAAAAGGAAAGGAATGTTTTTTGCAGTGCTGAGGGTTTTGTGTGAGCAGAAAAAAAATCATCTTTGAAACTGTTGTTTTTCATGGCTAAAATCGCCAGATATTCAAAGAGAAACAAGTCACAAATTGTGTATCCTGACTGTGAGCCTACTCTTAAACCAGAACAACACAATGTAGAGAATTAAGTGCCTGCCCCTCCTGCCGCAGAAACGGTAATTGAAACAGACAGTTCTGATGCTTATGAAGAAGACTATATTGATTGACATGATATATTGTAATGAATTATGTGACAATGAAAATTCTCTTAAAATATATTTCTGTTTGAAATGCATTAAAGAATACCTATAAACATGGACCAATTCTACACACAGGGGTATTCTTCAAGTATTAAAATTAATATATTTCCAAACACTGATATGCCCTAATCAGATTTGCTCTCATAGCTGTCACAGTGTCACATAAGTGAAGCCTTCGCTCCTCCATGGCTAACCCTAGGAGACCCTACAAGGCCCTATAGGTATACTTATAGATACAGTAGGCAAATGTCACTAATTATAAACAGGCAATAAGGTTAAGACAAGGAATACTTATGATGTTAGTGTCAATTCCTCAATGCTATAGTCACTGCCTTCATGAGTTCCTTATGTAAGTTTCCTCAGGAGGCCAATAGTAATGACATCCTCTATGGATTGTCAGCCCAGTACAGTGATCCTGGCTGCTGAAAACTGATGTCTAAATAGCCAAGATTGTGTATGGCGTCCACCTCCAAATGCATGTTTAATAGTATGAAATGCACCTTTCTCAAAGACTACATGTGATAGGGAAGAAATCAGACAAAGGGGGCAATTTGGTGCTACTTGATCATCCAAAATATTTCTCAGTCTGCTACTCTATCCTGAGAGGCAGACACACGTATGAGGTATTGCCTTCAGATCCAAAGGATGTTTATACTGTAGTGAACGCAAGTAAGAAATTCTGATTAGGGCATGTTATGAGTCACTAATTTCAAATAATGAGTACAAATTTTACCACTATCTTTTCCCACCATTCCAACATTTTACACCTTTACCAAAATTCACAAGAGAGTTAACCCCTTCAAAGGATGTTCCATTGTCTCAGGTGTAAAATCCTTAACATACTTTACCTCTTTGTAAATACCATCATATGTGAGGGATACTTTTCATCCACTAAATAAATTTGAGAGAATAATAATTCAACAAAATATTTTATTGACCTCAATTGATATGGCACTCTACAGCAATATACTCCATAAGGTGGGATAAATGCAGTTAAGTGTAATGGTGCCAGGGGTGGTGCCAGCATTCTATACACAAGGGGGTTTGAGGGTGTGAAAGTTTTACCTTATCACAGTGGTACTTCTTGTCCAAAAGCCAGTTTTTCATTGTCTATTTCCCACTGTACGGTTCCGTGTTCCACGTCATTAAAGACGACTTCACACTTGTTAAAAACTGCACATACTTTACTTGTAACGAGTTTCAAACACCATTTCACCTTGCTGATGACAGATATCATCTTAGTACAGACCAGCGCTTCCATTACAGCTGCAGACAAGTTCACACCGGCTATGAAGAAGAGGGAGAGTGGTTGGCGCATTGCTTTCCCCTTGGTATCTAACCACAAGGGTCAATGTGTATTGCTGTCATTAGTGTACCCTGCATGGCTATGCTACGTCTTCTGAATCACTTCTTGAGTTGATTCCTCAGTGTTAGTGGCCAGCAGTCAACATAAACCGGCTACAGTCCGCACTGTTCACTGTGCACCTCAAGAACATCTCTAGAATCCACCCCTTTCTCACCATGGAAACTGCAAAAACCCTCACTGTGGCCCTGATCGACTCCCGCCATGATTCCTGCAATTCTCTATTAAATGGTCTCCCCCTAACTAGACTCCCTCCTCTACAGTCCATCCTTAATGCAGCAGCCAGAGTCACCTATCTGACTAACCGGTACTCGATTGCTTCTATTCTGTGCCAGTTATTGCACTGGCTGCCCATACATTACAGGATCCAATTCAAATTGCTTGTTCTCACCCACAAAGCTCTCCACAGTGCGGCATCCCTCTATATGTCCACCCTCATCTCTGTCAATCACCCTCCCCATTCTCTACGCTCTGCAAACGACTTGCGACTAACGTCTACTCTAATCCGAACCTCCCACTACCGGATCCAAGACTTCTCCCGAGCTGCATTAATCCTCTGGAATGCTCTACCTAAAGAAAGCAGGATGATCCACAATTTACTCAGCTTCAGATTCTCCCTAAAAACACATCTTTTTAGGCAGGCCTATCACACTCCCTAATCAACTTCAATTCACATAGTTCCCCCACGACTTCTCACAACATAACTCTCCATGAAATTCCACTGCACACAAAAGCATCTCAAAAATTGGCTGACAGGTGAAGGCAGCCTTTATCTACCCCCATTTCTTTCTTTGAGATGGCTGAATTGTCATTGCAAATAAGCACCTGTACCTTGTCCCCCCACCCCAACTCATTTTAGATTGTAAGCTTTCATGAGCAGGGTTGTATTTGTTGCTTTAATTATTGTATTTTCTATAACCATTGCTTGTATATGAACCTCAGAATTGTAAAGTGCAGCGGAACATGTTGGGGCTATAGAAATAAAGATTATTATTATTATTATTATTATTATTATTATTATGCCTTATAAGTTGGACCAAGACAGGTGCACTGTTTGAGAAACAGTATCAGTGGCAAGAGATCACAGAAGGGTGGCACATATGCTGATATTCTATGTTTTTTGTTTGGGCACGTATGCGCTATGTGGCCTGTGTTGTCTGGCAACTTTTACCTCTCATCTGCATTTTATGAGTATTAAATAAAGGGTGACCACAGAACCATCAAAGTTGTACTGCAAGTAGTCAACATAATTGCAAAAAATGATTAGATACTGCGCTACCGGAGTAAAGGGCACCTTACACACAGTGACATAGCTAGCGATGTCACTGGTGAAAGCACCCGCCCCCGTCGGTTGTGCATCACGGGCAAAACGCTGCCTGTGGCGCACAACATCGTTAATCCCCGTCACACGGACTTACCAGCATAGCAATGTCGCTGTGGCCGGCGAACCGCCTCCTTTCTAAGGAGGTGGTTCGTTCAGCGTCACAGCGGCGTCACTAAGCGGCCGCCCAATAGAAGCGGAGGGGCGGAGATGAACGGGCATAACATCCCGCCCACCTCCTTCCTTTCTCATTGCAGGTGGCCGAAGGTACAGTGATGTTCCTCGTTCCTGCGGTGTCACACATAGCGATGTGTGCTGCCGCAGGAACGACGAACAACCTGCATCCTGCAACAGCAACGATATTTCGGATTAAAACGACGTGTCAACAATCAACGGTTAGGTGAGTAATTTTGATCGTTAACGATCGTTCATGCGTTTCACACGCAACGATGTCGCTAACGAGGCCGGATCTGCGGCACGAATTCCGTGACCCCAACAACATCTCGTTAGCGATGTCGTTGCGTGTAAAGCCCCCTTTATACACATGGCTACCTGGTTGGGAGCCCACTCAGCTATTTCTCCACCAAGCGGAACCCCTACCTATGCTTCTGACACACATGTATATATTTAGAATATCGGAAATTTATTTATTTAATTTATTGATAAATATTAAAACAGGAAATATTATTGAAAAATCCAAAAATACAAAAACTACACAAAAAAGCCAGGGACAGGTGATATTAAATACATAAAATAACATATAGTGAAAAAATATAAAAAATAATACTAGTCATTACAAATAGTCAGAAGCCTGATGCAGTAAAAATACATAAATAGGTGACATTCACTTAAGGTCCAGTCACACTAAGCAACTTACCAGCGATAGGGATCGCTGGTAAGTTGCTAGGAGGTTGCTGGTGAGATGTCACACTGCGACGCTCCAGCGATCCCACCAGCAACCTGACCTGGCAGGGATCGCTGGAGCGTGGCTACACGAGTTGCTGGTGAGCTCACCAGCAACCAGTGACCAGCCCCCAGTCTCCTAGTTACAGCACACATCAGGTTAATTAACCCGATGTGTGCTGCAGCTAAATGTGCACAGAGCAGGGAGCAGCGCACAATGCTTAGCGCTGGCTCCTTGCTCTCCTAGTTACAGCACACATCGGGTTAATTACCTGATGTGTGCTGCAGCTAAATGTGCACAGAGCAGGGAGCAGCGCACAATGCTTAGTGCTGGCTCCTTGCTCTTCTAGTTACAGCACACATCGGGTTAATTACCTGATGTGTGCTGCAGCTACATGTGCACAGAGCAGGAGCCGGCACTGACAGTGAGAGCGGAGGAGGCTGGTATCAAAGGTAAATATCGGGTAACCAAGGACAGGGCTTCTTGGTTACCCGATGTTTACAGTGGTCACCAGCCTCCGCAGAAGCTGGCTCCCTGCTCACTGCACATTAGTTGTTGCTGTCTCGCTGTCACACACAGCGATCTGTGCTTCACAGCGGGACAGCAACAACTAAAAAATGGCCCAGGACATTCAGCAACAACCAACGACCTCACAGCAGGGGCCAGGTTGTTGCTGGATGTCACACACAGCAACATCGCTAGCAACGTCACAAAAGTTGTTCGTTACCAGCGATGTTGCTAGCGATGTTGCTTAGTGTGACGGGGCCTTTAAGCACAATGTGTATTCAACAAGCTATGGACCCTGTATAAAACTAAATGAGAAAGTGCTAAGAAGGGCAGGGTCAAAGTGCAAAGTGCAAAGGTGCCTAGATAAAGAGAAAAAATATACTTACTTATTGGAATGCAGAAACCACCCATCCCGGATGCCCCGTCCCATTTTTAAATTGTTTGATTATTATTCTCACTTTAACAAATGGAAATTAACAATTGAGATGAAGAATTTTACGTTTTTCATTTAGTTGAATAATAATTTAACACTAAAAGTTGTCCAATAATTCTGGACACATAGATATTCTCCAGAGGGTTCATATACACAACTCTATCCTAGTGCTATCCATGAGAAAAATGAACAGCATTCAGACCAATGTCCCCCTATAATGCAGTGCAGATGACCGATTTTGCCATTAAATCAATCTGTGTGTGCAAAACTCTGTGTGTCCAATTTTTATGAATACATTTGAATTCTGTAGCAAAGGAAACTGTGAATGGTCTTGTAATTCATTAACTGCTACTGTGAAAATGGATAGCACACAAACTGCACATGGATGACAAGTTAGAAAAAAAATTGTCCACTTCTCTGGACCAATTTTTGTACTGTCATGTAAGCCTACCCCTAAAATGACAAGACCTCACCTTAACTTACTTATATATTACGTTTTTAGGATTAGTTACCATTTAATTGACTGACAACACTGTAGATGTTCAATAAATTCAAATAATTATGCATAATACAAATTACCTAATAACTGTGCATAAATTGTGAAGAATAAAATACATAGAAATTAAAAAAAATAATCAAAATATGAAAAACTAATTTTAAAGTGTATTTGAAAATATATCTTAATTTTATTAAAAAGCAAGAACAGGATATCAGTTTATGCTTTATGATACCTTGGGACTATAAACTATAAGAGGATGTGCAATTTCAGCTAAATAGATTTAAGATATATGAAACATCTGTTACCTTCCAACTTGAGGATAAGAAAAATAGTACAAAATGTTCTACTAAAGAAATAACACAAATCACAAATCTAATAAAACCTACTTCTCTCATCGTTGACCTGCTATGTACAGTTTCTGGTTCATTGTAAGCTATCAGGACCTGCATTAACTTGTTCCATCAAGTGCACCAGACAATTATGTAACTTTTGGGATTATATTACATTAGAAAAGTTTACAGTTCTCCAGTTTAGTTAGTTTGATCTGGTATTTTAACTTGCCTTGAAAAACTGTTACAGTGAGAATGAAACAGATACTTAGGAATTGTGAGTACAATTACTTTCTTAGTACAGATTGAGCTATTGTCTTAAATTATTGACATATCACATTTGATTGATATAATTAATAATAAAAAGTGATGGGTGAGAGGGCTGAACACTGCTCAGTTCTCAATCATGCACTAGGGGGCTTGAGACACTTGATACTCAATTGAGTAACCTACTACTCAAGTGCCTTGCTCGTCAAGCCCCTGCTTCACATATTTTGCAGATTTTTTTTCAGCTACTAAACATGTGAGGATTGCCTGCCAATCACAGTAATGCCATAGCCATGTTGGCAACTACTGTAAATAGCTGGCCGTGTAAAGTCATCTGGTTTGTATAACACCCAGTGAGGTGAAGCCATGCTCGGTGGTCTCTACTGGGGAATAGTGTAGGGAGAGTTTCTTATGGGGAAGGGAATCACACTACCTACTAGTGCAACACTAAGCCAACAGTCCTTTTCAGCGCTAAATCAAATACAGTAGATTCTATTCTATAACAATACTACTCTTAAGGTGGCTTTACACACTGCAACATTGCAAACGACATCGCTGTAACGTCACCGGTTTTATGACATAATAGCGACCTCCCCAGCGACATTGCAGTGTGTGAAACACATCAGCGACCTGGCCCCTGCTGTGAAGTTGCTGATCGCTACAAATCGTTCAGGACCATTCTTTGGTCCTGTGTTTCCCGCTGTGCAGCATGATTGCTAGAAAGGTTCAGTGTGTAAAGGGGACTTTACAGCGACTTTGTTAGCGACTTCCCTTTCAAAAAGCTTCTTTACAACGTCCCCAATGACTATCTAGGTTGTTCTGCAGGTCCGGATCGCTGTTGCGTCGTTGGCCAGGTTTGCATGTTTGACAGCTCACCAGCGACTCACCAGAGACTTTGTAGCGATCCCGGCCAGGTTGGGATCGCTGGTGGGATCGCTGAAAGTCTCAGTGTGTAAAGGGGCCTTTAGTCTGCAATAAGTGCAGGGCAGGCTTCTGGAGAAGAGATAGTGTATTATAGGCATGTAGGTAGGGATTCTAGCCTTATAGACCGTGCTGCTGCTATGTAAAAAATCTAATCTATTCTCAAAGAATACTGCTCTTATCTGCATTTAGTGTGGTGCAAGTTAATGGAGAAGGAATAGTGTACTAGAGGCATGTAGGCAGGGATTCTAGCCTTACAGAATGTGCTGCTGCTATGTAAAAAATCTACTCTATTCTATAATAAAAATGCTTTTATCTGCATTCAGTGAAGGGCAAGCTGCAGGCGATGGGATACTGTATTAGAGGCATGTAGGCAGAAATTCTAGCCTTACAGACCTTTTTGCTGTTACATAAAAAAATCTATTCTATTCTATACTAATACTGTTTTTAGTATGCAATTAGCAATTAGTGTAGGGTTAGCTTCTAGAGTAGGCAAAGTGTATTAATGGCATGTAGGTGTGTCACCCCTGAGGCTTCAGTCGCCAGAGAGGTACTGCACCTCATTCAGAGGTGTGGTATCCCATCCTGGGTATGGAAGAGGTCATCCTTCGGTATGCACCTAAAACATACACAACACCTCAATTAGCAGCTGTCCACTGGGTCAGGGTTAGGGCTTGGTTCAATTAATGCTATGTATAGCCACCACTGGTGATGGTTCCTCCCTCCCCCTACTCCGACAGGGCCTGGGGGTAGAGTCTAGTGAGTTGGGGACATTGTAGTGTGGGGAGTTAGATGGAGAAGTGGAGGAGTGAAGACTTGTGGCCTAGAGCTGGTGCAGCTTGGCCCGGGCACAAGACAGAAGGGGTCCTAGAGACCACAGGAAGTGCGCCATACTCCTGTGACCTCATTCCACATACAACCTTGGAATGGAAGGACTTGGCTGAAGATCAGGGACTGGTCCCTAGACTAGGGGAGAAGAACCAACGTGCTCCACTAGTAAAACCAGAGGTTGAGGACCATTTAGTACCAAAGCCAACTCTGCACACGAATCCGCTGGAAAGGGATAGAGCTTAAAGACACTCCGACAGAGCACGTGGATACC
This sequence comes from Anomaloglossus baeobatrachus, assembly GCF_048569485.1. Classification (NCBI taxonomy): domain Eukaryota; kingdom Metazoa; phylum Chordata; class Amphibia; order Anura; family Aromobatidae; genus Anomaloglossus; species Anomaloglossus baeobatrachus. The sequence continues at coordinate 149,229,352 of NC_134360.1, forward strand.
GGCTCAGGGCACTGTGTGCATAGGTGCAGGACAGGCGGGAAAGAAGTCAGCGAAGAAAAACGAAGGAAGGAACACTAGAAGGGTGCACCGGTTTTTACCTGCGAACTATTCAGGATCAGCTGGAGCCCATCACAGTGAAACCCCAGCACTCCACAGGCGGTCACTGACAAGTCGTGTTACCTTGAAACCTGTTACAGTGAGTAAAAACCTTGAGACTGCATCCCTGTGTCACTCCATTATTCGCCTGCACCTTCGACCCTGCACCCCAGCCATCACCTACTACTTCCCCCATCCGCTCTGGGGCCCAGCTCTGCCTGTGTCGCCATCTGCCCCAGAGGTCCCCATCCCGAAGCGGCGGCACCCAACTTGCCGCATCTCACAGGTAGCATCACGAATAACTGTCATCATCCCCTTCATATTTAAACGACACCACCGGGGTCACGGAGCCGGACCTGGCCACCGCAGCATTCCAGAAACAGAATTGCGAAAAAATACTGACCACTACCCTTCAAAACAAGTTAGCAAGCTTAAACAGATTAAAGAAGCTGTTATATTCGGCCAAAATAGTGTCGGAGATATCCGTCTTGAATTTAGACATGTGATCAGAAGAGGTGTGGCCTCAGCCACCAAAGCTGGATACCAGGTCACATGGGTATGACCTCACCAAAGGTCCTGCTAGATAAAGTGAGTCGCTTGTATAATACTTATGCTAATTTTAACAGGGGGGGGGATAACTATGAAAATATGATCTGCTCCAGTGCAACTGACACTCAAGAAGCTGCTCATTTTACAAACTTCACTTTCTTGCATTTCAAAACCTAAACATCCGAGCTGACGATTACAGGTATGTAGAGAATCAGCCTGATAGGGCCAGTATAGCACTGGCTTTAGGTTTTATGTGAAAATTCTGGTGATTGGTTCCCTTTAAGGCTTCTTAATATACTACCAGAGCTTATTCATACTGATCAGGTTGGCTTTATAAAAAAAAAAAAACAAGTGATGGAACTCGCCGCCTTATTGACCTTATTGCCAAGGTGGAGGCAGATCAGACACCTTCTCTGCTTCTATCCCTGGATGCGGAGAAGGCGTTCGATAGGGTTCATTGGGGATACATGAAGGAGGTACTGAAATGCTTTTTTTGTCATCAATCTTGGCTCTTTATACATCCCCTTCAGCCCAGTTTTACTCATCCAGGATATTGTCCCAAAAATTTTGCCTAACCAACGGAACGAGGCAAGGATGCCCTCTCTCCCCCCTGATATTTGTCTTATTAATGGAACCATTTGCCCAAACAATTCAGGAGAAAAAACAGATCTCAGGGATCACAGTGGGAAAGCTGAAAAATAAGATAGGCCTCTTTGAAGATGACGTTATCCTGTGTGTAACAAACCCTATAGCGGGCTTTACACGCTACAATATCATTATGAAATAATGTTGGGGTTACGGTGTTTGTGATGCACATCCGGCGTCATTAACGATATCGCAGTGTGTGACACTTATGAGTGACCTTAAACAATCGCAAAAGTGGTCAAAATCGTTTGCCGCGGAGAGGTCGTCCTTAAACAAAAAATCGTTTTCTGTTTATTAGCGATGTTGTGCCTCGTTCCTGCGGCACCTCACATCACTGTGTGTGACACCGCAGGAGCGACAAACATCTCCTTACCTGCCTCCACCGGCAATGCAGAAGGAAGGAGGTGGGCGGGATGTTACGTCCCGCTCATCTCCGCCCCTCCACTTCTATTGGATGCCTGCAGTGTGACGTCGCTGTGACCCGCACGAACCGCCCCCTTAGAAAGGAGGTGGTTCATCGGCCAGAGCGACATCGCAGAGCAGGTAAGTGCGTGTGACGCTGCCGTAGCGATTATATTCGCAACAGCAGCGATCACACAATATTGCACGTATGACGGGGGCGGTGCTATCACACTCGACATCGCTAGCCGATGCTAGCAATGTCGCAGCGTGTAAAGCCCGCTTAAGACTTCTTTACAACACATTTTACAAACTATTGTCCAGTTTAGTCAAGTTAGCTATTATAAAGTAAATATATGCAAATCCCTGATACTAAATATGGGTATACCAGAGGACGTCAGGAGGAGTTAAGAAGCAAATTTCTCACTGGTGTGGGTATCAGATAAAATACCCTACCTGGGCATCTACTTGACATTCCCGATTAAAAACTTAGAAAGAGTTAACTACTCAAATTTACAGCAAACTAAAATAAGAGAGATGCAAACATATACCAAAGTCCAAGTGTCCTGGACAGGCCGCATCTCTATAGTTAAAATGATGATCATGCCCCGGGTTCTCTATTTCATCCGCAATCTATCTATTAAAGTAACAGCACGCACCCTAAATAAGATCCAGTCGAACCTCACAAGCTTCTTATGAAAACCAACAAAGAGCGAGAGTGTCAATGAAACTTCTTTTTTTGACAGTGGAAGCTGGAGGTTTGGGGTGCCCAAATATACGTGCATATTACCAAGCCGTACTGTTGCACCAGTTGAAGTATTAGTGGATGGGGGAGTCATCCAAGCTTGGGTGCAATTGGAAGCACACCTAGTGAAATATCCCTCAATGGCCTCATTCTTGTGGCATCTTCGCCTCTCGAAAAATATGAAGATTCCAGATTATTCGACAATCCAGGCCGGCACCAGCATGTGGGTAACACAGAAAACTGGACATGTTTGCCATTCATAGAGTAATTCCTTTTGTTAACATAGATGAGTGGGTATTAAAAGGTATATCTACAACAGGTTGCATTATGCGGGGTTCCAGCCTAATGAGCTTTTTGTATATCATTGATAAATTTGCAGTCTATAAGATAGACTTCAATAAGTAGCTACAAATTCGGCATCTTGTAACTAGTTTAGCATCAGAACCAGATATCCTAATATCCAAATATGAAAATTTCTTTGCTGTTAATAAGGATTCTGCCAAAGGGATCTTGATGGCCTATGAAGCCTTCAATACACTACAAAATCCACATTCTCTGTCATTTGTAAAGACTTGGGAAAAAGATCTAGGCACTCAATATTTGGAGGAGCAATGGTTGCATGCTTTCCAACTACACAAAAAAAGTCACATTGTGTTAATCACTTAGAGATCTCTAGGGAGCTCCTTTACAGGTGGTATTATACGCCAGTTAGATTAAATAAAATCTTCCCGAATTTCTCCAATGTATGTTGGAGATGTAATAACTTCCCAGGTTCCTAACTTCCCATATGGTGGGAATGTGGGAGAATTCAGCAATTATGGAAGGCGGTGCAACAGCTGTTGAGTAAAGTTCTGGGCTATGCCTTTGACCTGGGACCAGAAGTAGCTCTACTGTCTTTAGGCTTGACTGTCCTTAGGCTTAGAAACATTAACCCTTGATGATGTAATTATCACTGCCCATCTTTTGATGGTAGTTAGAGCTAGTATTGTGAATAAACGGAAACAATCGTTGGTACTGTCCATACAAGAAATTATTATGAAAATGCAGTGCAATTGTATTATGGAGCATATGGTTGCAAGTAGGATGGACAAAACCTACCAATATGATATAAACTGGGGGAAATCGCTGGCCTTTTCTAAACTGTCATGCCTATGAGTATTTGTTGTAGTGATCAGCCTATAAAGCAGATCAATGTTTAGAGTGATATATAAAGAAATTGAGGAGTTGTTTCAGGAGGGAAGGGGAGCGGATATAGAGGGAATAGGTAATGATGGGGAGAGGTAGAGAGTTAACCACATGCTTTATGATTATGAGTAGTTGTGTCTGTTGTAACTGTGGGTTCCAGGTACACACGTCCTAATTATTCAAATATATTTAACCCATGTAATTATCTTTCCATAAATATGCTAAAGTGTACAGTGGAACCTTGCTTAATGAGAACAATCCGTTCTGGGACTGTGCTTGTTAACCAAGTTACTCGTTCAGCAAAGCAAGATTTCCCATAGGAAATCATTGCAATGCAGACGATTCGTTCCACAACGTGTTAAAAGTCCCATCCTGGTCCCCTATTCTGTCATTCCACACACATGCAAACACACACAAACATGTACAAACACACACAAACTCACACAAACACACACAAACACACATGCACGCATGCACACGCACATATTATATGCTCACCTTACCTTCCGCTCCATCACCGGTCTGCTGGGACTTGCTGTTCTCTGGTACGGGGCCGGGCTGTGTATCACGTTACCATAACGATGAGGCAGGAACTTTCCGGCCAGAGCGCTGACGTCAAAGGCAGAGCCACTTGCCTCTGATTGGCCAGCGCGCTGCCTTTCATTAGCGGTGACAGGAAGTTACTCCCTCGTCACTATGGATGCAGATACACAGCGTGGAGTGGAGCGCAGTGGCGAACTAAAGGACCCAGGAGGCCGGCGATGAAACGAAAGGTACACATATCATGTTATATTATATGCTCACCTTACCTTCCGTTCCATCGCCGGCCTCCTGGGTCTTGTTTTTCGCCGCGAGGACGTCGCAATGTACCCGGGAACTACAAGAACCATGAGACCGGCGGTGGAACGGAAGGTAAGGTGTGCATAATACTGTGCGTGTGTGTGTGTGTATGTGTGTTTGTGTGGACTGCAAGTGCGGGTCAGAGTGCGGTGGATGTACAAAACTGGAAGTGTGTGAGGTGAGAATTTCGCTCGCACAGCAAAGCTTTCTCGTAAAGCGGGTTACAAATTTACAGAAAGCTTTGCTTGTTAAGCGAAATTCTCGTTAAGTGGGTTACTCGTTAAGCGAGGTTCCACTGTATTGTTATTTTGAAATACCAATAAACCATTTGTTACAAAAAAATTGCACCTTTTGTGCTTTTACAGGCTCTTGTTTTCCCTTCACATTGCTGGCTACAGAATTTTAAGAGAATCTGTCTGCTTGTATTATAAGTTTGTATCTCCCTCAGATCATTTTTGATCATATTCTTCTGCTCAACCTTTATGTGGTTATAATCCAGTTGAGAGAGAAATTAGGAAAAAGACAGATGGGAGAGTTATGAACTTAATAATCTGCTGTTTGCAACACTGAGACTGTAGAAGACAAATAATGCAAATATTTAATGAAATCCAATTGCAAAAATTATTTTTAGCCAAAAATACGTTTTTAAGTAAAATTAAAATGCTTCCAAAAGTATATTTTATGGAAATGTTTTATTCATAGTATGCCCTGCTTTTTCATACTGGCCAAATATATTATAGTTATCATTTACTACCACCCTATCTAACTATCTGTTAACATGATGTAACTGTTGCCCAATGAAAATATGATGGAAAATTGAACAAGTAAAGATTACTAAATTGACTGTTCGGCCCAATGGGACAAAAAAAATGTATTAATCTCTATTCAGGATAAGTTCTACATTATTTCAGTTTAATACAGATATCATTTTCTAGTTGGAAAAAGATTAATGGGAAACCAAGACAATCAGAGGACAATACAATACCTATTTGTGATGCTAGTCACTACATGGATAAGTCAAGAGGAAGGATAGCTGAATGTTCCATGGTGAGGTGCAGGAGAGCAAATCAAGATTAAGAGGATAGACAGAAGCATAGTTAGGTCACAGTCCGGAGTCAGAATAAATGGAGGGTTGTGGATCAGGACAAAGGGACAAGTCAAAAGGATGGTCAAATGAAGTCAGATGTCTGGCAGCAAAAATCAATTCATAAAGTACAGATAACTGAAGCCAAAAAGCACCAGTAATCAGAATGCTAAGACTGGCAGTGGTCTGGGACAGACTGCTCAGCTAAGTAGCTGGGCAACTACTGGGAACAGGGAACACCTGCAGAATCCCAGCACCCCCCAGTATGAAATTAGATGACTGAGCTGTTACTCAAAACACTGACAGATCAGCACACCGCAGCTAAAGGTTGGACGACTGAGCCATCACTCACCCAACTGACAGCTCAGTATGCCCTGATCACAGAGCTGAGGCATCATGACGCTACATGATTTCATCCCTTCATTTATTTTTTCCTTTATTCTTTTACATTTTTCAATCATGCCAGTTACTTTATTAGGCCAGTGTCACACTTACGAGTGTATCGCGTTTAATTCACGGGAATCTCACGTTGCATCACCCAACCTGGCTCACACTCTCCTCACAGGAGTGGGTCAGTTGCATTCATCTCTATGCAACCGACCCGCTCCTGTGAGGAGAGTGCGAGTCCGTGCCGGGTATGCAACACGAGACTCGCACGAGATACATGCGAGACACTGGCAATTGTCACACCGGCCTTAAACACAGTATGTCACAAAAGTGATTATACGCCTCACATTTTTGTACATATTTTATTGGGACAACACTGAAGATGTGGAACTTTGATAGAATGTCAAATAGTCAGTGTACCGCTTGAATAAGGCTATGTGCGCACACTAATCAGTCACATCAAGAGGAGGAGGGGAGAAGAGAAGATCCAGCATCGATGTAATAAAAAGATTCTTTATTCAAAATTCATAAAAAAGATTTTTCCAACCAAGTGCAAGAAAAATTTATGCTTGACACATTTCGGAGAAGGTAGACTCCTTATTCATAATTAACATGTGCGCACACTGCAGATTTGTTTCGTCAGCGAAAATCGCACCTTCTGGAAAAAAACGTAACTACTTGCAGAAAAAGTGAAACAAAAGCACATGCATTTTTACCGCAGTTTGGTGCGTTTTTGTCTGGATTTACCGCGTTTTTGCTTGCGGTTTTGTTCCTGCGTTTTTTTTAACATTGTGAATGGCAAAACACAGGGGGGAAATGCAGAAAAACGCAGAAAAGAAGTGACATGCTACTTCTTTTTGCTGCAAAAATTCTGCAGCAAAACCTGTAAAGAAAAAAGACGCAACGTATGCACAGCATTTTGAATTTCTCACAGACTTTTCTGGGGAAGGCCTGCATGAAGCTTATGAACAAAAACTGCACCAATTCTGTAGCAATTCTGCAAAACCGCAGTGTGCGCACAGGGTCTTACAGTGTAAATTTGGTGTGCCTTCTAAATCAACTCCAGTCCTCAAGGCCCACCTACAGTGCAAGTTTTCAGGATTTCCTTAGTATTGCACTACTGATAATTGAATCACTTACATGCATAACTGAGGATTCAAATATTCCTGTAATGCTAAGGAAGTCCTGAAAACATGCACTGTTGATGGGCCTTGAGGACTGGAGTTAGGGAGCACTGCTCTAAATAACACACAGCTAGTAATGTCACAATTTCTAGCAGCAAAAGTGAATACACTCCTAAGTCAAAATGACCAAATTGTACCCACAAAGCCATTTTACCTCCCAGGTGTCATGTGACTTATTAGTGTTACAAGTTCTCAGGTATGATTGGCTAGCAAGTGTGCAAAATTTTCTGTTTTTCTCAGACACTCAAACTGGTCACTGGAAGTGCAACATGGCACCTCATGGCAAAGAATTCTCTGAGGAGGTAAAAAAAGCATTGTTGCTCTACAGAAAGATGCCCTAGACTACAACAAGATAGCCAACACCCTTAAACTGAGCCCATGCTCAGTTTCACACCCAGAGGTTGCCTTTTCAAAAGAGGTATATGAGTGTTGCCAGCATTGCTGCAAATGTTAAAGGGGTCAGACCATACACTGCACACTGCAACAAATTGGTCTGCATGGCTGTCATTCTAAAAGGAAGCCTTTTTAAAGATGAAGCACAAGAAAGCTCGTAAACAGTTTTCAAAATACATTTAGATTAAGGATATGGATTACTAGAACCATGTCCTGTGGTCTGATGAGATCATGATAATCATATTTGGTTCAGATGGTGTCAAGCGTGTGTGGAAGCAACCAGTTGAGAGGTACAAATACAAGAGTGTCTTGCCTACAGTAAAGCATAATGGTGGGAGTGTCATGGATTGGAGCTGCATGAGTAATGGCGGCTGTGGGAGCTACAGTTCATTGAGGGCATCATAAATACCAACATGTATTGTCACATACTGAAGCAGCGCATGATTCCCTCCCTTCAGGAACTGGCCAACTTGGCAGAATTCCAACATGATAATGACCCCAAACACCCCTGCCTTCGTAAAGAAACTGAGGTTTAAGGTGCTGGACTGGCCAAGCATATGGCCAGGCCTAAATCCTATTAAGCATATGTGGGTCATCCTGAAACAGAAGATGGAAGAGCACAAGGTCTCTAACATTCATTAGCTCTGCGATGTCATCATGTAGAAGTGGAAAAGGATCCAGCAGCTCCTGTAAAGCTCTAGTGAACTTTATGCCCAAGAGAGTTAAGGCAGTGCTTAAAAATAATGGTGGCTGCACAAAATATTTTCACTTTGTGCAGAATTTGGCCATTTAAAACTATGATTTGTACTTACTTTGATGTCAAAGGTTTAGACATTAATGGCTGTTTGTTGCGTTAATTAGAAGGCACCAAATTTACACTGTTATACACACTGTACCCTGACTGCTTTACATTGTATCACAGTGTCAGATCTTCAGTGTTGTCCTATGAAAAGATGTAATAAAATCTATTAAAAATGTGAGGGGTGTATTTACTTTTGTGATATACTGTATATACAGTATGTTTCACCACACGACAACAGCTACTGTAATATTGTACCTCTTGTCACACACAAAAATAACACTGATTCATATGAGGAAATAGTAAGGCTTGTTTGGAAAATATAACTCAGAAAAATCTGATATGATGCAATGAAAACAAGCATTAGGGTAACAACTTTGTACTTTGTTTAATCGTAAAGATATTATTGCACTATTAAACCATTCAATGGTTGCAGAGATCGCATACTGTGCTACTGTTATCATAGGTCTGTTATGGGAGAGAACTGTCCACCATCACGTTTTGACTTCAGTAGTCACATACTGACCATTTGTAACCTAAGATATTTAGTGGAAGTCAACTTTGTGTACTACATCAAAGACAACTGCGTAAACTGTAATGCCATTCACTAAAGACAACTGTCTAAATGCAATGTCATACACGAAAAACTGAATTAATTTACTTGAACCATGGCACAACTACTATGGATCTTTCATTATATGGATGTAAGGAATGTCAGGAAGTGGACTGGGTTCTGCCATGTTCCTTCCCTTGAAGACACATGTTGTGGCATTGTTATGTAGTATAATGTGAATTGTATCCGTCGCCTTTTGTAAATATTGTCTTATGTGAAATATGATGTAAGGTGGGGTACTGTGATGTGTTATCTATAATGCACAGTAAGATAATATGTTATTATGTACAGTACAGACCAAAGATTTGGACACACCTTCTCATTCAAAGAGTTTTCTTTATTTTCAGGACTCTGAAAATTGTAGATTCACATTGAAGGCATCAAAACTATGAATTAACACATGTGGAATGAAATACTTAAAAAAGTGTGAAACAACTGAAAATATGTCTTATATTCTAGGTTCTTCAAAGTAGCCACCTTTTGCTTTGATTACTGCTTTGCACACTCTTGGCATTCTCTTGATGAGCTTCAAGAGGTATTCACCGTAAATGGCTTTCCAATAGTCTTGAAGGAGTTCCCAGAGATGTTTAGCACTTGTTGGCCCTTTTTCCTTCACTCTGCACTCCAGCTTACCCCAAACTATCTCATTTGGGTTCAGATCTGGTGACTGTGGAGACTAGGTCATCTGGTGTAGCACCCCATTACTCTCCTTCTTAGTCAAATAGCCCTTACACAGCCTGAAGGTGTGTTTGGGGTCATTGTCTTGTTGAAAAATAAATGATGGTCCAACTAAACGCAAACCGGATGGAATAGCACACCGCTGCAAGATGCTGTGGTAGCCATGCTGGTTCAGTATGCCTTCAATTTTGAATAAATCCCCAACAGTGTCACGAGCAAAGCATCCCCACACCATCACACCTCCTCCTCCATGCTTCATGGTGGGAACCAGCCATGTAGAGTGCATCCGTTCACCTTTTCTACAAAGACACGGTGGTTGGATCCAAAGATCTCAAATTTGGACTCATCCGACCAAAGCACAGATTTCCACTGGTCTAATGTCCAATCCTTGTGTTCTTTAGCCCAAACAAGTCTCTTCTGCTTGTTGGCTGTCCTTAGCAGTGGTTTCCTAGCAGCTATTATACCATGAAGGCCTGCTGCACAAAGTCTCCTCTTAACAGTTGTTCTAGAGATGAGAAGGTGTGTCCAAACTTTTGGTCTGTACTGTATATCGAATAGCAGTTGTGTATGCAGTTACCAGACTATTCGATCAGTAATAGTTAAGTGTTGGGACTACCCGACAATGAAAGGGGTAAGCTGAAAGGGTAAGCTTTCCTTTAGGAGAGCAAATGAGGTCCTAATGTGCGATAGATATGGACAGATAGTCTGTAGGTTGTAAAGGTTGCATGCAGTGGGTGACTTTTGGCAGAGAAAAGAGAAAGGAGACAAGAGTCAAGCGAGCATAATCCTTAAGTGCTGTCTAAGACACTAAACACTACAGAATGCTGAGGCTAGAGACTTGCCTCCATATGGAGTGGACCAAGATAGATGGGTCCAGAAAACGAGACTTTAGTGACTTGGTCCCAAGCCTTAAATGTAATGGGATAGAGTCATGAGCAGAGATGGATTTCCAGTGCAGTCTCCCAGAGAATATGAGGGAGGAAGGCTCTACTCTAGCACTACTGGCTTCCCTCCCCTTACCCCCCTCCTCTACAATGAGAATTGATGTGTATATGGAAACATCTGGGAGCATAAGACTCTACTTTGACCATAGTGACAGATTCCCTGACCTTCTCCGATATTAGGGGGTTGGATGTGAAGCTGCTGGATATGAAATGTGACAATCATGAATTGGACTGTAGTGTTAGGTTTGGTTGTGCTAAGACTCACAGTACCAGTAAGATCTGAAACAACCCAACAGGAACTGCAATAATCTCTGATTGTGCATTGTATAACTGAAACATGCTGAAGATATGTGCCTCCTATCTGGTGTATAAAGTTTGGGAAGATGAGCCGTCAAGTAAAGAGCTATGGTTTGACCTGAATTGGTGGTCTCTTTGTAGAAACAAGATGTCTTTTGGTCCTGGCCACCCAACACCAAGGGCAACATGTGGCCTGCATGGACATACATCTTCATACACTCAGCCAGGGCCATGTCTAGTAGGTAGCGTGTCGGGTGTCTGGGGTTAATCCTTCGCCCTTGACTAGCACCTTGTGACACCCTACATGGACACATGCTAAGCTGTTATAACACATGGTGAGGGCAAGTTACTTCCTATCTCTCACTCTATTTTGCTATTTTTATTTTGTTCTATTTAGCAACCCTTTTTTTATTACTTAAGCCCTTCAAACCTGGGTGATTATTCTGTTTTTCATTTTTTGGGGGTTATTTTTTGCTCTTCTTCTTTTGAGAGCCATAACTTTTATATTTTTCCTTCACGTTTTACCGGATAGTGTACTGGAAAATGTCAAAAAAATTCCAAGTGCGGAAAAATTGCAAAAAAAATGCAATTGCACGATTATTTCGTCAGCATTTTATTCATTGTGTTCACTATATAGTAAAACTGATGTGTTGGTATGATGCCGCAGGTCAGTACAAGATCTTAGTCACCAAACATGCATAGGTTTACTTTTATCCAAGGGGTTAAAAAATTTCAGAATTTTTTCAAAAACAGTGGCCGACTTTTTCTGCTACTTTCCACGACCCGTAGCATTCTCATTTCCTGGGATATGGAGCTCAGTCATGGCTTAATTTTTGTCATGTGCTGATGTTTTAATGGTGCCATTTTTGCGCAGATGCTATGTTTTGATCGCCTGTTATTGCATTTCACACAAAATTTGCGACAATCAGAAAACGTATTTTTGGCATATGGAATTTGTTGGCTGCCACGATATTTACCAATCAGATTAATTGACTTTATATTTTCATAGATTGGGCATTTCTGAGAGCAGCAATACCAAATATGTGAACCTTTTTCTATTTTTTTTAACCCTTTAATTTTCAGTGGGATGAATAGGGGTGAGGTGATTTGAACTTTTAGGTGTTTTTATTTTTTTATATTTTTTTAAAAACTTTTTTTAACCTTTTTTTATTTTACTAGTCCAACTAATCGGCTATAAGGAGGATCAGCAGTCTGATCGCTCATTCATTTGTCTTGATCAGAGCAGCATCACTCTGATCAGGAGAAATACTGCGTTCTTGTAACAGATTCTGCTCTGCTGCCTGTAACAGGAACTATGTAATGATTGTGACAGGAGTCATCACATGACCCTGTGCTACCATGGCAACCATCGGCTCTCCATGATCGTGCCACGGGGCCTCCGATGTTGGTGGGGGAAGGCGCTTTAAATGACGCTGTCACTTTTTGACAGTGCAATTTAAGGGGTTACATATAGTTACATAGTTACATAGGTTGAAAAAAGACCAAGGTCCATCTAGTTCAACCTTCCTCCACCAATTCTAAATTTGATTACTAAGCTATCTATAACCGACAATGTTGTGTGTACTGAGGAAATCATCCAGCCTTTTTTAAAAGCCGTTGTAGTATCTGCCATTACTGCCATTATGTTATAGTATCTGCCATTACTACCTCTTGTGGTAGGGCATTCCACAGTCTGACTGCTCTAACTGTAATGAACCTTTCCTATTTAGCTGCTGGAATCTCTTTTCTTCCATTCGCACTGTATGCCCCCTGGTCCTTAGTTTATCTTTGGGAGGAATAAGTCACGTTCCAGTCCTTTGTATTGACCATACATGTATTTATACCTAGAAATGAGATCTCCTCTGAGAGGTCTTTTTTCTAAGCAAAACAAATCTAACTTTTTCAACCTCTCATCATATGGTAGGCCTTCCATTCCTTGTAGTAGTCTAGGGTTAACAGAAGCGGGTGGATTGTGGATCCACCTGCGTCTGCGACGTACAGATGTCTGCTGTTAAAATCAGCAGACATATGCAGGGATTACCACCGACTCACTGCAGCAGCTGGTTATGATCACCCCTTCATGATTTAGGAAGCACCATTAAGTCCTAGATCGTGAAGGGGTTAATTTGTGATAAACCATCATTTTCCTGGTGTAATGGTGCTTAATGCATTACTTCTATGCCCTGCTGTGTCCTGTACTGGATTTGGTGCTATGGCTGTGTGTGACTCGGAGGGAGGAGTGGAGGGATGTAGGTGTAGTTATAAGTCTGTGCTAACTACTTGCTTGCTGCCCAGAACAAGGAATGATGGGGAATTTAGTAAGGAGGGAGCAGAGTAATCTGAAGTCAACAGAGATGCTGCCAGGACACATGAAGGAAAGCAGAAAGGCAGAAAACAGCATGCAACTTGGCCAAAAAGGAAGATAGGGATATATAGGGGCTTTATCCATAAGCACTTATGACAAAACTGGATCCTAAGTCAAGGTAGTAGATGACTTCTTTAATCCTTTTTTCATCTAGACATAATTAATATCTCCATTCATCATTGCAGAAAAGTGTAAAAAGTTGTTACAGTACAGTTACATTGTTACAATGAGTGTGATAAGATCATGAGAAAGATCTCTGTGCCGTCCATTCACATATTTTATATATTTGTACAATGTAATTAGATCGCTCTAAGCCTTTGCTTTTCAAAAAATGAATAATGTAAGTTTGATCATCTGTTTGGATACTACATTAAATCCACTCATGTAATGACCATGATCGCTCTTCCCTGTACCCCTTATAAAATGTTTTTGTAACAATACTTTCTCATTGTGAAATGATGTTCTCTAAAGTGCTTGGTAATGGCCTTATAAACCTTCCTAGATTGTATCTCCAAGATGATTGTTGATCTTGTCTTTCCTTAGCATTATGTTAACGCATGCCTAAATGTTCCAGACCAACAAACTGCCAAAACTTCTGCTTTTATAAGATGGTCATACATTCTGAGGAACAATTAATCAAGGCCATTTGATTAGCTGCTACTTACCCTCTTAATTTCTATGGAATAGCGTGCCCCAGATGAAGCAATCTAGCGAAACTTCAGTTGGGAAATGAAGAAAGGACAGTAAGTAGTGTATGTGATTTTAAATGCAGGTTTCAGTGTATATTTTGTGATTATAGTAAATATTTTGCAAGCGAGATCTGTTTTATGCAATCCTTCGCTATTGTGAGTGAGCTAATGTTTTCTTCATTTCACTAGGTGTGACTTCAAGAAAGCCAACTCCGAGTGAAGCCTAAACCAGAAAGTTGCTCTCTTTCTGTTATATTGGAACCCTCAGTTAATGACTTTGAGAACTCTGTGAATTTTACCCTTAAATCCTTAAGCCTACGCAATCCTTTTTCCTTGGTACTATTTTTATTTACCCTATTTATCAATTACCAAACATAATATGTTTACTTTATAATTGTTAGTTTGCAATTGCAAAGATAACAAACATATCATTCAATGGTTTGTAATGTATATTACTGTATTTTATTTTACACAATTATTTTTTTAGTAGCTTTACAAAAAAAACCTCCAACTTTTACTTTTTAGTATTGCCTATAATATACAGGTATACAATATATGGAGATATATTTTGCATATTCCAATACGCTACATCCTAAAAAAAGAAAGATTGAGGATTGTAGGCAGAAATATTTTTTTTCATACATAACTTTCCAGCCGGTAGCTCACTATTAGAGTTTCTGCCTTCCGTACCAATGGTTCTGAGTTTACATCCCAGCAGTGACAAGCTATAAGAAGAATGCGATAATTAAATATATGAAGGCATCCACTGAGAGTAGTCAGACACCTAAGGCCTCTGCACTGAAGGAGAATAAGGAAAGGTCCTGTGTAAAAAGCTACATTGGATGCAAATGCCGCAGAGATCAGTTATGTAGACAATTGTTTTTCTCAGTGTCCTGGTGGGCCCTGCTCACCCCATGGTCTCCTCCGGAGATAAACCAGCTGCTCGAGCAATATGTCTGCTCCTATGAGAAGGGGAGCAGTGGATTTAGAGCCCTGACTGAAAAAAACCAGTAATTATCGCAATAAAGATTTTATGAGTTTCATCAGCACAGAATTATGGATCAATTTAGACAAAACAAATGGAAATTATAAGTGCACTTCAAGCTTTCCTAAAGCAGGTATATATTTATAGCTATGTAATTGTTGTCATCTAGTGTTACCTTTCAGCTTACATTCACACATTCAGAATTTTCTATAGTCAAATCATACATATATTTTTGCCACAGCAAAAAATCCATCTCTTCGATATTAGGCAGACGCCCAGACACAGATGTTCCAGCAGATCCACTGAGGACTCCCCCATGGTCTCAGTGCAGTCGCTGCTATGTCACCTGGATTCTTTTTTCTACTGCAAATAAATGAAGTATGAAATATCCCATTCATGGTTACAGTACATAGTTACATAGGTTGAAAAAGACCTAGGTCCATCTAGTTCAACCTTCCTCCCCCAGTTCTACATTGTGTCATTCACTTGTACTGGAAGGCTGAACGGAGCCCACAGCGGAGCCATGGGCAAAGTGACTCATGACTGACTTTGAAGGGCAACGAGGGGTTAACTCTGGTTGCAGGGAAAGAAAGCGCGGGCTGTGGGGGGTCAGAAGTTTAGGGGGCTGGGTTTAAGTGCTAGGGGTGGTCAGTTGGGAATATAGAATCAGTAGAAGGGGTGGGTACTATCAGAACAGCATGTGAAGCCAGCAGAAAAGGTGCTGAGACCCCTTCACCTCGTCTCCTGCTGTGACTGTAATCATGGTGATTTAAAACTTCTGGAGCAGCTGCAGGGGGCTGCCAGCAGCGTGGATGGAGCTGCATCAGAGCACAGGTGCTGGAGATATTGGGAGGTTCGGCTGTGGGGGATGCTGCAGAAGATCCACTTCCCCAGTGGGCACGCAGGGCGAGTGTGCCTGACAGTCTGCCACCAGGAGCAGCTCCTGAGGTCTCAGTGCTGCTGCAAGAGCCCCCTCCCCGGGGACCCTCCCTGTCCATCTCTCCATCCTGTGCTTCTAGATGGAACAGGGGAGGAATCTTACAAGGCAGCCGGGACCTGCGGAGGTGGGCGGGGCCTCGGTGTATCATGTGACCGAGGCTCTGCCTCAAGCCTCTAGTGATCAGGGCTTCAACAAGATGGCGGCGGTCCTTCCCAGTGATATACCTGTGGGGGG
This sequence comes from Anomaloglossus baeobatrachus, assembly GCF_048569485.1. Lineage (NCBI taxonomy): Eukaryota > Metazoa > Chordata > Amphibia > Anura > Aromobatidae > Anomaloglossus > Anomaloglossus baeobatrachus. The sequence continues at coordinate 149,245,403 of NC_134360.1, forward strand.
ACTGCTTGTGGTGGCAGCAACTGGACATCCGGAGAAACACTCAGAGACAGAGGTCATCGGGGCAGAGGGCAGCGCAGAGGTCGTCATCGGGGACAGAGGTCAGCGCAGAGGTCGTCATCGGGGACAGAGGTCAGCGCGGAGGTCGTCATCGGGGACAGGGGTCAGCGCGGAGGTCGTCATCGGAGACAGGGGTCAGCGCGGAGGTCGTCATCGGAGACAGGGGTCAGCGCGGAGGTCGTCATCGGGGACAGAGGTCGGCGTGGAGGTAGTCATCGGGGACAGAGGTCAGCGCGGAGGTAGTCATCGGGGACAGAGGTCGGCGTGGAGGTCGTCATCGGGGACAGAGGTCAGCGCGGAGGTCGTCATCGGGGACAGAGGTCAGCGCGGAGGTCGTCATCGGGGACAGAGGTCAGCGCGGAGGTCGTCATCGGGGACAGAGGTCAGCGCAGAGGTCGACATCGGGGACAGAGGTCAGCGCGGAGGTCATCATCTGGCTGGCGGTCAGCATGGAGGTTGTTTTCAGTGAGGTGGTCAGCGCGGAGGTCATCATCTGGCTGGCGGGCAGCAGGGAGGTTGTTTTCAGTGAGGTGGTCAGCACGGAGGTCATCATATGGCTGGCGGTCAGCATGGAGGTTGTTTTCAGTGAGGGGGTCAGCGCGGAGGTCATCATCTGGCTGGAGGTCAGCGTGGAGGTCGTTTTCAGTGTGGGGGTCAGTGCGGAGGTCATCATCTGGCTGGAGGTCAATGTGGAGGTCATTTTCAGCTCGGTAATGGTTATTGGTAAGGAGGTCGGCGCAGGGATCGGCATCTGGAAGGAGGTCAGCATTGAGGAGGAGGCTGTCGTCATCACAGTGGAGGTCACCTTTATGTTGGAGGTCCGCAGCACGGAGGGGCTTGTCTTCGCGGATGAGGTCCGTGTCGAGGAAGAGGTCGTCATCTAGGAGGGGATGATCCACGTCCTGGGAGATCGTTCAACAGGTAGTCTGCTCCCTGGTGGTTCCGCTAGGTTTGAGCGCGGCGGCTTGCTGGGGTCTCCCTAAGCAAGCTGCTTAAGCGGCTTGAGTGCCTCAACATCCTGAGGAGAGTCATCGGCTGGAATCGGGTGTTCCGGCTGGTGGGTCCCATGCCCCCACGCAGCCTGGTGAGTTTAATTATATGTTCTGTGTGTTCATCTAGTGCGATTTTCCTGGGTAGGTGTTTTATTAGGCCCAGGGGGAATGGCGGCGGTCTTAGTTTTAGCATGTTGGGGGGCCCCTGTGGGGTCAGTTAGTAGGGTCTGCAGCATGTTAGGGTTTGGCAAGGAGTTGCCGGAACGCGTGGAGGAGGCAAAGGTCGGGTCAATGGGGTCCCCCGTTTCCGTTTTGCGGGTCGGGCATTGAGGCAGGTCGCCGGTTGGTCATCAAGTTAGGCCACATCTTGTGGTGGGGGTCGCGGTGTCAGGGCAGATAGAGAAGGGTGAGTGGTTAAACTTTCGATTTTGTTAACTGGCTTCAGGTGTTTGCCATTCTGCAAGCATCCAGGCACACACACACACACAAAAAAAAAAAAAAAAAAAAAAAAAAAAAAGGGGGGGGGGGGCCTGAGAATTGTTCAGGGGTGTTCTGCTACAAGGAAGGTTCATTGGTTTTGTGGCGATCACACCCGGTGTTGGAATGATGGGCAGTTCAGGCAGTGGAAGGATGGGTGACACTGCATGAATCCTTGGGGGTCTTGTCGCGCGCGGGGATGGATCTGCGGCGGATCGGTGGTCGCGGTGAAGTTGCGGACAATCAGTGCCAGATTTGTGGCTGTGTACAGATGGAGCGGTGTGTCCGGGGTTTCGCTGTGGCCGCGGATCTGCCGGGGATTTGTCCTTGTGTTGTGATGGGGCCTTACGGCTCGTTGAGATACCAGGGTTCAGGCTGCGGTGGGTTCTAGAATCATAATAATAATAATAAATGTATATAAAATATAATAATAATTTTGGTGCGAGGTATCGTGCAGGTATTGGGCGGTTCAGTTTTATCTCTGCCATTTCTGGTTCTGGTGGTTTTTCTGTGTTAGGGGTAGTGCAGAAGAAGGAGCCGAATAAATTCCGGGTCACTTGTGAGTTATCGTTTCTGACATGCCATTCGTTGCCAGGGCGTCCTGACAGCATGCATTTTGTTAGGTTGTTTTGGGGATGGTTCATATTTTGTGATCTGGTGTTTACTTATGGTTTGCCCTATTTTCTTGTGCCTATTGGAAGGGTTTGGTTCATTTCTAGAATGGGGGGTTGCAGTATGGCTGGGTTGCTGATGATGTCTTACCTCAAAAAAAAAAAAAAAAAAAAAAAAATAAGACAACAACTTTTTGTACATGGGGCGGTCAGCTCCCCATTTTTTGCCATCTTTGCTAAGGGCTAGGGCATGGATAGTTCAGCAGTTTGCCAGGAGAGGAAGAAGGGCCCTGGCAATTGTCTGAACATCTTGGGAATCTCCATTGATTCTAGGAGGATGGAGAGCAGGGGGGGATTGAGTACAGGTTACGGGACAAGGAAGTGTGTCTTTCCTCACTGAAGTGCGCAAAGCGGGTTATATATTTTTAAAAAAAAAAATAAATAAATAAATAAATAAGAAAAATCAAATGCAGTGGCAGACCTTTGGATGTTGCTGGGCATGCTTTAATTTGCTTTTGCATGTGCCCATAGCCGGAATTTTTTCGGGTAGTGAGAAGGTGGCTATGGCGGGGGCAAGGCCCCCACGCTTTGTATACGGTTGCCGGAGGAATTCTTCAACGACCTGGCAGTGGGGGCCAGGATATATTTTCCTGGGTAGTTATAATGGATGGTCGTTAGGGTTTTGAAGCTTGTGGTCTATTTTGATTGTGAACTTTTACTGTGGCGGCAGGTTGGGTTAGTTGACAGAGCTTTCAGCAGGGCAAATGGGGGATGGACATAGAGCCACAATCTTGGGTGGAGGCAGTATTTTACCAAAAATCGGATTTTGTTCGAGTTTTTCTTGGTAGTGGCTAGTTCCAATTGGGGGGTCTACTTCAGCAATAAAAACATCAGTTTTCGTTGCGTCAACAGCTGTTTTGGCAACTAATTTTTGGTGTTTCTCCTCCGTTAATAGGGCTATGGAGGCATTTTGGGTTACGGCGCCTTTTTTGCTTTAGTACAAAGAAGTACAAAGGTAGTGGCAGCGCAGGCACCAGGTGTTTGGAAATTAGCGTTAATGCTCTTTTTCAATGATAGTGGGATAGCTTTTGGTGCCTGGCACTAGAGGCAGAGTCCACCAGCTGCAAGTGGCCGGAGGAGCTTTGTGAGGTGGTATTTGGGCACTAGGCTTATTATGCATTACAGTATCCTTTGCTGGGGGTACTAGGTTAGCATATGAGGCGGATTGGTGAGGCAACGGGGGATCGGAGTCAGGAATTCGGCACGGGGGAGTCTGAGGAGGATTTGGTAGGGGCACTGCTGTGTTGGTTACGTAGGGTGTCGGCTGAAGGAAGGTCTGAGGTTAATAATTTATGGCTCAGGACCAATACTGGTTGTAAGTTTCAATGTCTGGTTGATGTCATTAAACTGTTTAGTGCAATTTTTGAGGGATTTGCGGGATGAGTCCTTTAACTGGTGGAGGAAGGTTGAACTAGATGGACCTAGGTCTTTTTTCAACCTAAGTAACTATGTAACTATGTAACTGGACTGGTTAATTGCTTGGAACAGTGGGCACTGCCAAGACCAGGGAGTAATTCCCCCATTTGAGGTGAAGTGGTTTTCGGCTAGTTGTTCTTAGTTGCTCTTTGGGGAATTAGGGGAATTGTTGGCTCCATCGTCAAGTGGAGGTGGCATGTTGAGTCAGGTTGTTGTGGGGTTAACCTACCCCATGGAATGTTTGGTTGGAATGGTCAAACTGAATACATCTTAAATAAATATTAAAAAATGGGGGGGTCAGGTTGTGAGCAGTAAAGAGGTTGATAAGGCGGTCGGTAGAGTGTTGCAGGGGGTATTTATTTTTGTTGGGGGGGTGATCGTTCAGACCCATTGGTGGCCTTGGGCCTCAACCAAGGTGGAAAAGTGGGGGACTTCCTGCAAAAGTATAATTTAAAAAAAAAAAAAAAAAAAAAAAAGGAAAAATGTCCCCCCCCCCCCATTTTTTCTACGTTCTACTAGGCGGTGCACCACTGGTTGGATAATTGGTTCACTGCCCTGAATTCGGGGGGGGCTGATGGCAGATGAGGGGAGGGATGAGTGCCAGCTGGGTTGGTTGAGAGATCACGTTCTAGTGCTTTGGATCTGGTTCCAGGTATGAGTGGTCTACGGTAACACTGGATTTTCACCATTTTAAGGTTGGATCCTGCCCCTGATGTGCTGGTGTTGCACACGGGTGAAAATGATGTGGGGATATCCCCCTATGGGGGATTAACTTGGAGTTATTTGCCAAGGTTTACTGCAGCTATGCTCCGCCTCCCCGAGAGGTGAAGATGATGCGGTCGGATATTGTGCCTACAAAACCTTACTGGTGGTTCGGTCGATAGAGGGGATCGACAGGACTGAAATTAAGGTGGATAGGGAAGTGGGGAGTTTCTTGGCTTGGAACGGACAGGTTGGCGCGGTGGATGCACCTGTGGTTAGCAGGTGTTCAGGAAGGTGGAGCGAGTGCTTTGTTGGTGGGGTGACTCGCATTATGAGGTCTCAGGTAATGCTCGTGGTGGCGGTAGTGAGGTGGGGTTCTTGGAGTTGGTGGTAAAATGGTGGTGGGGGGTTGTACATCAGGTGGATGGTAACCCCCCTTCTTTTATTTGGAATGGTAATTACCTGGCAGACTTTGGGGCTCTCCAGGGTGGGGTCCCCTGGGAGTCGGTGTTAGGGAAATGGTTTTCCGGTCATGGTGTCCCCGAGCTTGTGGTCGTTTGCGGCTGGGGACAACTCCGGATGGTTTATCAATTTTATGGGAACGTCCGCCAGGTTTTGGAGCTCCAAGAACCCTCCTCGCTTTAGAGAAAGATATTTATTTAATGTCATGTTTGTATAATAAAGGCCGATTTGGCCAAATTATCCAAGCGGGTGTCATGTCATCATTAAAAGGGGAATCTGTGGGATGAAGGGATTCGTGCATAGCGAGAAGGAAGCATCTACAATAGTACAGTCAAGGCTGAACGGAGCCCACAGCGGAGCCATGGGCAAAGTGACTCATGACTGACTTTGAAGGGCAACGAGGGGTTAACTCTGGTTGCAGGGAAAGAAAGCGCGGGCTGTGGGGGGTCAGAAGTTTAGGGGGCTGGGTTTAAGTGCTAGGGGTGGTCAGTTGGGAATATAGAATCAGTAGAAGGGGTGGGTACTATCAGAACAGCATGTGAAGCCAGCAGAAAAGGTCCCGCCCTCCCGCCCTGTGTTATGCTGGGTGTGTGGGTTTTCATCAGGAGAAAGTTTTGTATATTTTAGTAATGTGTCGGCGTCATTTCGGCCAGGTATTTTATTTATTTTCTGTCATGTTGCGGTAGTGAGGTGGGGTTCTTGGAGTTGGTGGTAAAATGGTGGTGGGGGGTTGTACATCAGGTGGATGGTAACCCCCCTTCTTTTATTTGGAATGGTAATTACCTGGCAGACTTTGGGGCTCTCCAGGGTGGGGTCCCCTGGGAGTCGGTGTTAGGGAAATGGTTTTCCGGTCATGGTGTCCCCGAGCTTGTGGTCGTTTGCGGCTGGGGACAACTCCGGATGGTTTATCAATTTTATGGGAACGTCCGCTAGGTTTTGGAGCTCCAAGAACCCTCCTCGCTTTAGAGAAAGATATTTATTTAATGTCATGTTTGTATAATAAAGGCCGATTTGGCCAAATTATCCAAGCGGGTGTCATGTCATCATTAAAAGGGGAATCTGTGGGATGAAGGGATTAGTGCATAGCGAGAAGGAAGCATCTACAATAGTACAGTCATGAGAAACGTCAGCATTTTGGATGCATACCCATGCGAGGAATACAATCCTAAATCCTCATAAAATCTTAAAGATGTGAACATATCCTCATGCATCTTGACTTGCTCTAAACTTTCAAGGCAATGTGCCTTGATATAGAAGACATGATTTGCTGATGTTCTGTATTAAATATGTATGACCTGTTATCTCAACCAGAAACTGTGCATATAATTGAAATAACATAAAAGCACCGTTTAGTAACTCCTAAGACAGTACGACTTCTTAAATTACTTAAAAGTCAGAAAATACATTCAGGTACTAACAGTTTACTGTATATAACATGGATATTTCATCCCCTCGTCACAGACGTTCAGATACTTGGAGGTCTTATACTCTTTGTTCACGCAGTTACTCTTTGGATTCACTTTGAGCTGCATGATACATATTACAAAGGATTAACAGAATCACAATAGCTGATTAATGTATAGTGATTGTCAACCACTAAACAAACCCTCTTCAACATTCCTAATGTGCCTATAATACATAAAAAGATGTTTACATACCTCCTGGCGCAGCACTGCTCCTCTACCCCAAGTCCTTTGCCCCCCCAGCAATCTTGTTACAATGTTTATGTCACTGAACGCTGCAGCCCATCAAGAGCAACTGATGGGCTGCAGTGTTCAGACTTCAGAGACTGCTCAGAGCAGCTTTGGTTTTGGAGAAAAGTATGTTTTTTTCACTTCTGTAATGTTAGGTAACTTTCATAGAAGTGAATGGGAAATGCAGAAATAGTATAGTAGATTGAGCTATGTTGTTTCCATAGCTTCTACATTTGGAATTCAGTAAAAATATGCATACCACTCGGTTTCCGTGGTTATTTGCAGTTCCGCTTGATTTTTCTGGTGCCACATGTTCCGAGGCCAGAACTTGAATACTGATATTTCTGCCTTTTCCAAGAATGGCTGCGATTAAAGTAACCCTTTAATAATGGCACCAAACAGACCTGAGAGCTTCACCACAACTCTGTAAGCCATTCATTCATTATGGATATGAAAAAATAAAGGTAAAGCATTAATTGGATTCCTTAAAAGAGATGTCCAGTCGTGAATGAAAAGTTTGCAGTCATTCTGTGTGACTGCAGACTTGCAAATCCACCCAGCGCACGCTGTGCAGTGTGAGGATTCACCTGTGTAATCAGAGCCAGTTACGCGGTTAACTATGCGATATGCATCCTCCTGGCTAAAACCCGTCTAGTGGACTCTGCCTCGCACAGTGCCCTCTAGACAGATTGTGCCCGGCAGTTTGCAATTTGTATACTTTACAGTGTTCCTGGCTTTGATGACACCGGTGAATCCTCACACAGCACAGTGTGTGTAATATGAGGACTTACAAGTCTGCAGTCACATAGTCACACACAGGGTGACTGCAGACTTTTCATTCTAGATCAGGCAACCCCCATACAAAGCTGGGTTCCACCAAGTGTTTAGGGTTCTGTAGTGTAAACCCACGCGAGCTTCAGCCCCAATATAGCTTTATTCTTCACATTCACAGTTCTAGCATGAACATTATTCTTTATTAGATGCACATCAAGAAATTGCCTTGGAGCCACATAATAAGTCCCACTCCTTACATCACAGTTCACTTTCCATCTGAGCTCAGGCAAATACTGACAGCACAGACTGGGTCTAACAGCCCCCTATGGTCTCATCTTGCACATTTCCTTACCAGTGGTGGCTCCACCAGACTCATCCGCACTTTCCTTGTACCTACTCTGCTACTTCCCTTGACTCCTGTGGAATATGAGCTATGTGTTTTGTTTTTTTGTTAATAGCTGTTTCTTTTACAATCTTTTTCATTTTGTATGTTTTGTTACGGTCGATTTAGGATACATTAAAAGGATAATTATTGTACATTTTTTTTTTATTACTATACATGATAAAAATGTTATAAAACATAACACAGCATGCAGCCTTTAATGAGGCAGTGGGTTACTGCAGCTTGCAATATCCTAGTAGACCTTAGATAAAATGGGCTACCGGAAACTAAAGTGTTAATTATTTTTTAATTCTTCTAAAAATGAATGATTTGAATACTGTTCTTCTGGGAATGGAATGATTATATCAAAAGCAGGACTCCCCTCAGTTCTTGTAGGGTCCTCACAACAGGTGGCATGCCTGTGGTCTACAGATATCAATAATTAGCCTTATTTTACAGCAGACTCGCTGTGATTATATAAAAACCACATAACATTACATCCAGCCAGGCACATGGTTCTGTAAATCCTCCTGTGTGGTTATCTAATAATCTATACAATAACATTGCACAGCAAATACATATTAATCACACAAAATATCACTCGCAAGGAAAGTAGCTTAATTGCTTATCGGAAAGGGTCACATAACCTGATATTTATGGAGTCAAACTTTCAAGTATCTTTCACTTTACAGACAGCAAATCAGACCCTGACACCCATATATACTATAGCCCAGAGGTTCCCAACTCCAGTCCTCAAGGCACACCAACAGTGCATGTTTTCAGGATTTCCTTAGTATTGCACAGGTGATAATTTAATCACCTGCAAAGGTGCTGAATCCAACACCCATGCAATGCTAAAGAAATCCTGAAAACATGCACTGTTGGTGTGCCTTGAGGACTGGAGTTGGGAACCTCTGCTATAGTCCATACTATTACCCAACATGTATCCAAAAGCATCTGAATTGTAAAGACACCTGTGAGTATATGTAGAGTACAGAGAAAGTCTTTATGTAATTGATCGCTCCCAAAATATCTATCTTCCCTTGTAAGGAGTACTAAACAAACTGAATTGGAAAACATGGTACTACTGCTACCAATCAATTGGACGTTGCTTGATAAATAATTAAATTAATCTTTTTACCTGTCATCATTTTGCCAACCTTGGTCCCCAAGTAGCAAATCCCGAAACCTGTATCTAGGTGGTAGAGGAGGAACTTCACTGTCTAAGTCCACCATGCTGTATTTTCAGAGTTCAGCAACAGATTCAGTGCTGGATGCCGGCAGTGGCTGCAGATTGCTGGGGCAGGCAGCAGGACACTGGCAGTGGCTGCGGTTTGCTGGGGCAGGCAGCTGAACACTGGTAGTAGCTACTGGTTTCTGGAGAAGGCAGCTGGATGCTGGCAGTGGCTGCAGTTTGCTGGGGCAGGCAGCTGGACACTGGTAGTAGCTACTGGTTTCTGGAGAAGGCAGCTGGATGCTGGCAGTGGCTGCAGGTTGCTGGGGCAGGCAGCTGGACACTGGAAGTGGCTGCAGTTTGCTGGGGCAGGCAGCTGGACACTGGTAGTAGCTACTGGTTTCTGGAGAAGGCAGCTGGATGCTGGCAGTGGCTGCAGGTTGCTGGGGCAGGCAGCTGGACACTGGAAGTGGCTGCAGGTTGCTGGGGCAGGCAGCTGGATGCTGGCAGTGGCTGCAGTTTGCTGGGGCAGGCAGCTGGACACTGGTAGTAGTTACTGGTTTCTGGAGAAGGCAGCTGGATGCTGGCAGTGGCTGCAGGTTGCTGGGGCAGGCAGCTGGACACTGGAAGTGGCTGCAGGTTGCTGGGGCAGGCAGCTGGATGCTGGAAGTGGCTGCAGGTTGTTGAAGCAGGCAGCTGGATGCTGAGTTAGATCACTTTGCAGCATTACCTTGCTGAGAAAGACTGTTATGTATTGGAAGCTTTCCACACAAACATACAGCATCCAGACTCCTCACCATGCACATCAGAAACGCCTCTGCTCATCTCATTTGCTACTCAAGACGCTCCAAAGAAGATGTGAAATGGACCACATTCAGAAAACGAAGCTTTCAGTGAATGGTTTGCTTCACTGCACTGTGTGAATACAAGAAAAAAAATCAGTAAAACGATTCATGATAAGGGTCACGGACTGTGTCTTTCAAAGTCTGAAAGTGCTTTTCATTATTGTACATTTGTTCCCTACTTCCCCACATCTTTCTTAATCTAACCATTATAAGCCACATCTAATTTTAGAAGATTATTTTTTTCTTTTCATTTCTTGCACTTTTAATTAGAGATGATAAAATAATTTTACAAGGTTTGAGATTTGCAGAGTCTCTGAACAGTTCACATCTTACTATTCTATGAAGAGAAGCATCATAATCATTATTATTTCCACTCACAAGGATACTGTTTTTGAGAAGCATTACAACTAGAGACTGCTTAGATAGATGTCAGTAATATTCTTGCATACTAATATATAGTCATAGAAAATGCTTGATATCAAAGCATATAGTAAGGTTGTGTAATCATGTTGAAATGTGTTATCACTAGTGATGGGTGAGTATGCTCGGCACTGCTCAGTACTGAATCCAGTATTACTGTGCTCAAGATGTTCGATACTAGGAAGCATTCTAATGCTCGGATGCCATGCTCGAGTCCCTGCCCTACATGTTTCTCAGCTTATTATCAGCCAGTAAATATGCAGGGATTGCTTGCCTACAGCTAGGGATTCAAGCCTTAGGCGGGCTTTACACGTTGCGACTTCGCTACCGATATATCGTCGGGGTCACGTCGTTAGTGGCGCACATCCAGTGCCGGTAGCGACATCGTAATGTGTAAATCCTAGGTGCGACGATGAACAAGCGCAAAAGCGTTAAAAATCGCTGATCTGTGTCACGTCGTTCATTTCCATAATGTCGCTGCTGCCACAGGTACGATGTTGTTTGTTGTTCCTGCAGCACCACACATCGCTGTGTGTGAAACCACAGGAACGACAAACATCTCCTTACCTGCGTCCACCAGCAATGCGAAAGGGAGAAGGTGGGCGGGATGTTATGTCCCGCTCATCTCCGTCTCTCTGCTTCTATTGGCCGGCCGCTTAGTGACGTTGCGGTGACGTCGTTGTGACGCCAAACGCACCTCCCCCTTGAAGGAGGGATTGTTCGGCGGTCACAGCGACATCGCCGACCAGGTATGTGCGTTTGAAGCTGCCATAGTGATGATGTTCGCTACGGCAGCCAGCACCAGATATCACATGTACGACGGGGGCGGGTGCTATTGCACTCGACATCGCTTGCAATTGCTAGCGATGTCGCAGCGTGTAAAGCCCGCCTTAGACTTTGTGCCCACACTGCGGAAAGTTTGTAGAATATGCTGAGATTTTTTTGCGGAAATTCCGCAGATTTTTCAAAAGTCTGCAGTACAGCGAGTTCCCAGCCATTTCTATGGCATTTGGGGAGTGCTGTGCCCATGCTGCGTTTTTTTCCGCAGCGGAAATAATGCGGATTTCCCTGCGGAAAAATCTGCAGCATGGCAATTATTCCTGCGGATTTTTCCGCACGATCCCATACTTACCTGCCTTGATAGAAGACCGGATTCACTTGCTCTGGTGCAGAGGAGCGTAGTGGAGCCAGGAGCAGCAGGTGGGCAGGGCCTGCACGAGCTCCGGTCATGTGACAGCCGGAGCTAGTTCAGGCCCGCCTACCTTCTCCGGCAATGTGCAGACAGACACAGTCGGATAGTGAAGTGCTGCGTGATGGAGGTAAGTATGAACTCCCCAATCACTCAGCACTTGTTCTGCATTGAGGATGCAGTGCCGAAGCCATGGTACTGTATCCTCAATGCAGAATGACCGCAGCATATCCGCAGGGCATTCTGCAAATAAACTGTAGCATGGAAACAGACAAAGTTGTGCTGTGGTTTTCTGGGATCTCCTGCGGAATGTCCTGCAGATATATCCGCAGAACACTTTCCCCGTCGGCACATAGCCTTACACAGCCTGCTGCTGCTAGATAAAAAAAAATCAGTTATATTCTTGTAATAATACCGCTTTTAGTTTGCAATTAGTGTTGGTTGAGATTCTGGAGTAGAGATTGTGATTTACAGACCTATAGGCAGGGATTCAAACCTTAAACACCTTACTGCAGAATCCTAAAAAAAAACCAAATTCAATTCTCTAATAATACCGCTCTCTGTTTCCATTTAGTGTTGTTTGAGAATCTGGAGTATAGATCATGTATTACAGGCCAAATCATGCCTTACATAGCGTGCTGGTGCTAGCTAAAAAATATTATCACATCTCTAACAATACCAGTCTTTGCTGCATACATAATTTAAAATGTGCAAGACCTGCAGTAAGAAACATGTAATGTCACTGATGGTGGTGCATGCAGAAGCTGTGGCTATGAGCCAGGGTAAACTTGGTCTGCTTCGTGAGCACGGAAAACACACTTATCATCTAGACCAAGCAACCTGTCTCACTTCACAGGGGGGGTGTAGAACACCACTGTTAAGACAGAACAGTGCGAGCAGAATGTGGCTTGGATGACAAATAATGCTTCCAGTCTGTTTACCAGCACCACCCTGTCTTCCAAACTGTCCAGTCTGACTAGTCAAGAGTCAGGACCACATAATTCTCACCGTGATCCTCATTCCTCTCACTATGGCCACTCTAAGGAGACAAGTGACCCAAAACTTGGACACTCCAAGGAACTCTTTACCTTTCCGTTATGTCACCTTCTGGCCTCTCAGCATCCAGCACATGAGAAGATGATATAAGTGGAAGATGAAGTGGGGTATGAGGAAGTCACTAACCCAATCTGGCAAGGTGACATCCACTCAGAGGAGGAGGGATCCACAGCACCGTAACAGGCAGCAAGACATAGTGGGAAACTAGAGGAAAAAGGCAAACAACTGTTCTTCAGAGCACTCACACGTGGCAAGATCCTAAGCTAAGGGTTAGGCATTCCCCAGTCTGACACTTTTTACATAAAGTGCAGAAGACAAGAAAACTGTCATATGTAGCCTGTGCTGTGCAAAACTCAGTAGGGGCCGGACCACTATCACACTAACCACCACCTGCATGCTCAGGACATGTCATCCATGCACCCGACTAGGTTGACAGAACACCTAGCTCCACAATCATTGTCTACAAGTGACCCCACTGCTTTTTTCCCTGTTCTACATGCTGGTCAATCCTCTGTCCAGGACACATGTGAGGATGCCTCCCGCCATGAACCTGTCTTTACACATTCGCAAACATCATTAGCACCCACTTCCTTGTCCCAGCGCAATGACCTGCTGTCTCTACTCCAGGCCTTGGAATGCAGCTCACCCACAGACTCAACACTAATGGTGGTGGCAGTCCTTCAGTACTTGGTCCCTGGCCATCAATATTTCTTATGGTGTGCCATACCCACCTTAAATAAGCATATGTCCTATAACATCATCCATGCCTTCAACAACGCAATTACTAGGAAAGTTCACTTAACCACGGACTCTTGGACAAGTGCTTGTGGCCAAAGACACTACGCTTCTTTGATGGCACACTGGGTGAACCTCCTGGAGGTGAGAAGCAAACTGGAGTCTGGTACATTACGTGTGCTGCTGACACATTGAATTCCAGGCAATAGTTTCATCATGGTTTCCTCCACTTCTTACTCCAGGTCATCCACACCCTCCTTATCCTCCATCTCCAAATTGTCATCCCTATTAGTTGGAAGCTGGCTCTGCTGAAACTTATACCTTTAGGTGACAAACAGAACACTGACACAGAGTTGTTGAAAGGTCTGAAGGCCCCTTTACACACTGAGACTTTCTAGCGATCCCACCAGCGATCCCAACCTGGCCGGGATCGCTACAAAGTCTCTGGTGAGTCGCTGGTGAGCTGTCAAACAGGCAAACCTAGAAAACGACGCAACAGCGATCCGGACCTAGCTAGTCATTGGGGACGTTGTAAAGCAGCTTTTTGAAAGGGAAGTCGCTAACGAAGTCGCTGTAAAGGCCCCTTTACACACTGAGACTTTCTAGCGATCATGCTGCACAGTGGGAAACAAAGGACCAAAGAATGGTCCTGAACGATTTGTAGCAATCAGCAACTTCACAGCAGGGGCCAGGTCGCTGATGTGTTTCACACACTGCAATGTCGCTGGGGAGGTCGCTATTGCGTCACAAAACCGGTGACGTTACAGCGATGTCGTTTGCGATGTTGCAGTGTGTAAAGCCACCTTAACAGACCAGACAAATCTGTGGCTCTCCCTGCTGAACCTTTAAACAGGAGACTCTAAAGCTTGAAAAACTGACACATGTACCATGTCTCTCCCATGTGCTCACCTTAGTCATTCAACGCTTCCTGAAAACCTACGCAGATTTGCCTGAGCTACTTCTGAAGGTGCACCATGTGTGTGCTCATTTCTGCAAGTCAGCTACAGCTGTCATTGGTCTGGAAGTGCTGCAGTAGCGCTTGCAAGTGCCAGCTCACCGACTGATTTGTGATCCACCCACATGCTGGAACTCAACAATACATACAGTTAGGTCCAGAAATATTTGGACAGTGACACAATTTTCGCAAGTTGGGCTCTGCATGCCACCACATTGAATTTGAAATGAAACCTCTACAACAGAATTCAAGTGCAGAATGTAACGTTTAATTTGAAGGTTTGAACAAAAATATCCTTCTTAATTACAGCCGCAGCCTTCAGGTCTTGCTTGTTTGTGGGACTTTCCGTCTTAAGTCTGGATTTGAGCAAGTTTAATGCATGCTCAATTGGGTTAAGATCTGGTGATTGACTTGGCCATTGCAGAATGTTCCACTTTTTTGCACTCATGAACTCCTGGGTAGCTTTGGCTGTATGCTTGGGGTCATTGTCCATCTGTACTATGAAGCGCCGTCCGATCAACTTTGCGGCATTTGGCTGAATCTGGGCTGAAAGTATATCCCTGTACACTTCAGAATTCATCCGGTTACTCTTGTCTGCTGTTATGTCATCAATAAACACAAGTGACCCAGTGCCATTGAAAGCCATGCATGCCCATGCCATCACGTTGCCTCCACCATGTTTTACAGAGGATGTGGTGTGCCTTGGATCATGTGCTGTTCCCTTTCTTCTCCAAACTTTTTTCTTCCCATCATTCTGGTACAGGTTGATCTTTGTCTCATCTGTCCATAGAATACTTTTCCAGAACTGAGCTGGCTTCATGAGGTGTTTTTCAGCAAATTTAACTCTGGCCTGTCTATTTTTGGAATTGCTGAAAGGTTTGCATCTAGATGTGAACCCTTTGTATTTACTTTCATGGAGTCTTCTCTTTACTGTTGACTTAGAGACAGATACACCTACTTCACTGAGAGTGTTCTGGACTTCAGTTGATGTTGTGAGCGGGTTCTTCTTCACCAAAGAAAGTATGCGGCGATCATCCACCACTGTTGTCATCCATGGACGCCCAGGCCTTTTTGAATTCCCAAGCTCACCAGTCAATTCCTTTTTTCTCAGAATGTACCCGACTGTTGATTATGCTACTCCAAGCATGTCTGCTATCTCTCTGATGGATTTTTTCTTGATTTTCAGCCTCAGGATGTTCTGCTTCACCTCAATTGAGAGTTCCTTAGACCACATGTTGTCTGGTCACAGCAACAGCTTCCAAATGCAAAACCACACACCTGTAATCAACCCCAGACCTTTTAACTACTTCATTGATTACAGGTTAACGAGGGAGACGCCTTCAGAGTTAATTGCAGCCCTTAGAGTCCCTTGTCCAATTACTTTTGGTCCCTTGAAAAAGAGGAGGCTATGCATTACAGAGCTATGATTCCTAAACCCTTTCTCTGATTTGGATGTGAAAACTCTCATATTGCAGCTGGGAGTGTGCACTTTCAGCCCATATTATATATATAATTGTATTTCTGAACATGTTTTTGTAAACAGCTAAAATAACAAAACTTGTGTCACTGTCCAAATATTTCTGGCCCTGACTGTATGTTGCCAAACCTTTGTGAGCAGCAAATACCAGCTCCAATATGCCTGTCGATATTCCAGTCAGCCTGTGCACATAAGAAAAGACGAGTGACCAAAGATGTCTGACATATGCGCGGCCGGTTATCCAAAACTTTGTGGAATCAATAGTGATGAGCAACAGTGCTCAGCATTCAATCGAGCATTGGCATGCCTGACACTCGATACTCAATCGAGCATTTTGCTGCTTAAACCATGCTCAAGACTATGCCCCTCATGTTTCCTGGCTTTTTATCAGCAAGTACACATGCAGGGAATATCTGCCAATTACAGTATTGCCATAGCCACTTTGGCTACTGGCAATACTGTTCTTGGATGGCCACATAGCGTCATCAAGTCTACAGACGACCAATAGACGTCATGTGTGCAGCAGTTTACCCAGAAATAGTATAGGGACTAGGGAAAGATTCGGCTGGAGAAGGGACAGTGTGTTATAGAGTGACAGTACCTGCTGGTAGAAAAGAAAACAAACAGTAAATACCAACAGTTGGGAGATGGTATTCTCAGGCTGCGGAGACTAATGGTTATTGGTCCCCTGTAGCCTAAAAATAGCAGCTGCTCAGTATTGTCACAACCATTAGATGCGACAATCCTGGAACTTTATCGGGCTCATCCCGATTTACCTGGTGCGGTGGCAGTCAGGATAGTAAGGGTTAAAGGCAGCCCACAAAGCCCTACAGGCCACAAAGCCCTACAGTCATATGAAAAAGTTTGGGCACCCCTATTAATGTTAACCTTTTTTCTTTATAACAATTTGGGTTTTTACAACAGCTATTTCAGTTTCATATATATAATAACTGATGGACTGAGTAATATTTCTGGATTGAAATGAGGTTTATTGTACTAACAGAAAATGTGCAATCTGCATTTAAACAAAATTTGACCAGTGCAAAAGTATGGGCACCTCAACATAAAAGTGACATTAATATTTTGTAGATCCTCCTTTTGCAAAAATAACAGCCTCTAGACGCTTCCTGTAGCTTTTAACGAGTTCCTGGATCCTGGATGAAGGTATATTTGACCATTCCTGTTTACCAAACAATTCCAGTTCAGTTAAGCTTGATGGTCGCCGAGCATGGACAGCACGCTTCAAATCATCCCACAGATTTTAAATGATATTCAGGTCTAGGGACTGGGATGGCCTTACCAGAACATTGTAATTGTTCCTCTGCATGAATGCCTGAGTAGATTTGGAGCGGTGTTTTGGATCATTGTCTTGCTGAAATATCCATCCCCTGCGTAACGTCAACTTCGTCACTGATATTATTGTCAAGAATCTGCTGATACTGAGTTGAATCCATGCGACCCTCAACTTTAACAAGATTCCCGGTGCCGGCATTTGCCACACAGCCCCAAAGCATGAGGGAATTTCCACCAAATTTTACTGTGGGTAGCAAGTGCTTTTCTTGGAATGCCGTGCTTTTTTGCCTCCATGCATAACGCCTTTTTGTATGACCAAACAACTCAATCTTTGTTTCATCAGTCCACAGGACCTTCTTCCAAAATGTAACTGGCTTTTCCAAATGTGCTTTTGCATACCTCAGGCGACTCTGTTTGTGGCGTACTTGCAGAAACAGCTTCTTTCGCATCACTCTCCCATACAGCTTCTCCTTGTGCAACGTGCGCTGTAGTGTTGACCGATGCACGTTGACACCATCTGCAGCAAGATGAAGCTGCAGGTCTTTGGAGGTGGTCTGTGGATTGACCTTGATTGTTCTCACCATTCTTCTTCTCTGCCTTTCTGATATTTTTCTTGGCCTGCCACTTCTGGGCTTAACAAGAACTGTACCTGTGTTCTTCCATTTCTTTACTATGTTCCTCACAGTGGAAACTGACAGTTTAAATCTCTGAGACAACTTTTTGTTTCCTTCCCCTGAACAACTATGTTGAATAATCTTTGTTTTCAGATCATTTGAGAGTTGTTTTGAGGAGCCCATGATGCCACTCTTCATAGGAGATTCAAATAGGAGAACAACTCACAAGTGGCCACCTTAAATACCTTTTCCCATAATTGGATACACCTGCCTATGAAGTTCAAAGCTCAATGAGGTTACAAAACCAATTTAGTGCTTTAGTAAGTCAGTAAAAAGTAGTTAAGATTGTTGAAATCAAGAAATTGATAAGGGTGCCCATACTTTTGCACCGGTCAAATTTTGTTTAAATGCGGATTGCACATTTTCTGTACAATAAACCTCATTTCAATCAAGAAATATTACTCAGTCCATCAGTTATTAGATATATGAAACTGAAATAGCTGTTGCAAAAACCCAATTTGTTATAAAGAAAAAAGGTTAACATTAATAGGGGTGCCCAAACTTTTTCATACGACTGTATATTAGTAATGTGGAGGGTCTATGAGACCTCCCAAAGTACTAATCTGTAAGTGAAAAGAAATAAACATAAACACCAAAATATCCTTTATTTGAAATAAAATACAAAAAACACCCACCCCCTTTTACCACTTTATTAATCCCTAAAATACCTGGCTCTGACGTAATCCACAGGAGAGCCCATGATGATTACAGCTCTGCTACATCTGAACTGACAACGTGAGGCCATAGAACATGACCGCCTGCTATGAACTTCAGGTAGAGACTGAGCTGAGTGATCAGCAGTGACATTACACAGGTTAATTGCGGTCACAGCTGTGATAGCAGGTAACCTAACCTCAGGGGATTTTCTGAGGGGAGGTCACTGAATTTATTGAGGTCCCTTGAGGTCAATATACCTGTGGTCATATGAGGCCGTGGGAGCCTCCAGCTGTGACCGCAACTAATCAGGGTGACATCATCACTCATCACTGTGGCTTATCTCTGCCTGAAGCCCACAGTGGGCAATCATGTATTATGGCTATGCCCTGTGCCTTCAAATGTAGCACTGCTGGAATCGTTCTGGGACCTCGTAGTTTGGATTATGTCAGACCTGGGTGTTTTGAGGGTTAATAAATTTGTGAATTAGGTGGCTTATAATTTTTTTAAATACAGGATTTTTCTGTTTGTTTGTTTTTATTTCTTTTCACTTACAGATTAGTAATGGAGGGGCCTCATAGAACCCCTACCCATTACTAATTCAGGGCTTACTGGCAGCAGCTCATAGCTTTAATTAATCCCTTATTACCCCGATTGCCACTGCAGCAAGGCTATCAAGATGGGCCCAGTAAGCATTGGTCTTCCCAGACTGAGATTACCAGCCCCCAGCTGTCGGGCTTTATCTTGGCTGGGTATCAAAATTGGGGGGAACCGCATGGTGTTTTAAGTTATTTATTTATATATTATTTAAAAAAAAATAAGCCACATATGATTCATCTTATTTTTACACACAACCACGATAAGCACACGGCTAGGGCTGCAGCCCATAGCCATGGCTTTATTTGTGCTGTTATCAATACAGGGGGGATGCTGGTGGAAGGGGAAAGCAGTGAATATGTCTGAGGGATAATTAGCGGATCTGGAAGTAGTGCTACAGCTGTGGGGAGACTTGGTAAGTATGTACTGCTTTAACCCTTTTTTTTCTTCTTTTACAGCTCCCCTACACCATTTTACAACACATGACTTTTGCCTCCCATTGAATTTAATGGGCTTGGCAAGGTCTCAGGTGGATACACCAGGATCGTTCATCTCTAGCCAGAAAAGCAGAATTCCTCCTCAAGAGATCCCATTTTTAAAAAATGGGAAATGATAAAGGTTTAGCCGAAACGCATCTTGCCATGTGCTTTGCAGCAGTAATTTTCTCATCTCTGCCTGTATTTGTACTATGCTGCTATGGAAAAAGATTTTTAATCTACGTTTGAACTAAAAAAAAAGATTTTTTATTCATTACATGCCTGGCTCGCTGGATTTATCCTTCCTTCATATCAATTGCTGGCAAGAGCTCCTGCCATTTATCCGATGCTGAGCACCTATATGGAATAGCAGCCTATCTATTTAATCAACTCGGTAAGCTGTCATTTTTTCATTTTTAAAATTACACTCCTCTAGGAATTTATCTACAGGTGCAACCACAATTTTGACTCCATGGATGTTTTCCAGAAACAAGCAGCAATTAATGTTGCTTAGTGAAGATTGCAAATCTGCCATTGTAGTGCCCAGTACATTGTAGAGCCCAGTATATTGTTGTGCCTTATATGTTGTGTTGCTCATAAATTATGCACAGCTCATTCTTTTGGAGGCACACACCCTGTAAATTAAGCGGCCCTTATCACTGCCAAACGTGGACGCTATATGTGGTTTAAGCGGACTGTCGGGCTCAAAAGCAAGAGGGGTACTTGGATTTAGGAACACAGATTTTTGCTGGAATTCTTTTTTGGAGGAGGAGTCATTGCACTTTTCCAGAGCCTTTGTGCTACAAGTAACATGGAAGTCCCCTGCATTTCTGTTTAGAAATGATGGACCAGAGTAGTGACTTGTTTTCTTTGTGTATTGAGTTGAAGCTTTATTGGGCACATTTTACATTAAGTTTTGAATCACATTTATCCTGTGCTCTTTGCTGAGCACTTATATTGGGGTTTCCATTTAAATCTCCAAATTATGGGATTCAGATGATATTATTGATATCATTCTCTATAATGTGTGCATCAGTGTTACTCTGTACTCCGTCTGACTTCTGTTCTGGATTGATCTTTTCAGAAGTCCACAAAACTGAAGAGACTGACAGACTGAATCCAATGTAACTTCATCTCCCTCATTATAGGGAATCTTCCAATGAGGGTTCTGTCTGAATAACGTATTTCAGAAATTTACATGGAAACTTAATGTAAATGTGGCGCCCCTGTGACTTCAGGTGCCACAGGGTACTGCACAGACCTTCCCTTGATCCGGGATAAGTACTAATGGGTGTAGTACTTATCCCGGATCCAGGGAAGGTCTGTACCGGTTTCCACCAACATCCACATACAGTAACAGTGGGGTGCCCTCCCCAATGGGGACCGGGCCAGGGTCGGGTCACAGTAGGGGGCCACTACAGCTTTTGGGTTTACAGGACGCCCTCGTACCAAGGGCTCCCCGATCCACTGGAACTGGGGACTTAGGGTCAGGGAGAAGCAACCATCAGTGGGAGTCAGGAGCGCATAGTGGAAAGAGCAGGTTGACCTAGTGAGAGTAGTGTACCAGCCGGTGGCAGCGGCTGGAAGCAACAGCTTGGAACACACAGCACAACTACAACAAGAGGAGAACAGATTCAGACACAGAGCAGAGTGGATGTGCCACGAGCAGCTCTGTGGGCCAAGGTGTTCAACACGGTCGCTGGGGAGAAGCAGACTGCTGCTTCACAGTACCGGCGCTGTCGGGGTACAGAACCCTAGGGCAAGTATACTTCACGTTGTCTACCAACTCTGCAAGGGTAGCGGGGAACTGCTAGAACAGTCACTGGACCTGTACCACTTAGTCTGCAGCCAAATAGCATATGGGATCCAGGGCTGAAGTCCACAATAAGCCCCAAATCTGAACCGCGCTATCAGCATACAGAACTGGACACTTTACTGACACCGGGATCCCCAAGTGCTTCATGCCACGGGGGC
Source organism: Anomaloglossus baeobatrachus (assembly GCF_048569485.1). Taxonomy (NCBI): domain Eukaryota; kingdom Metazoa; phylum Chordata; class Amphibia; order Anura; family Aromobatidae; genus Anomaloglossus; species Anomaloglossus baeobatrachus. Next base: position 149,266,549 of record NC_134360.1, read on the forward strand.
CCAATACTTAATGCATCAAAGGAGGAAGGGCCCATAGGCTGACACACACACCAGACTTGACCTTTCACGGATCCGGGATCGGCTGGAGCCCATCGTGGCGGACTACTTGTGAGTAAGGCACCTGGAACCACAGCCCCTGTCTCTGCCTCTCCTTTACCAGCGCCATCGCCCAGCGCTGCGGCGCCAACGGGAACGATCACCACCCATGTCCAACCTCCATCATCCTCCCCGATGTAATCCCGCTCTGCCTTTGGGGAGTGACACCAACCCAGCTGCGACCCTCACCAGCAGGCCCCAGAAAGTAGCACACGCAGCGGCAGCCTATCACCACAAGTGGCATCACGATCATAAAAGACTTTCCTAACCGTCAATACCACCACCATCCTCCGTCCTGCCTCCCGTCCACCGCCTTCTCTCTCCCTTCTGTACGTCTCGGGGTCATGAAACCGGGCCAGGCCAGCCAGTGATGACTCAGAGGATCTGCACCCCCGGCCCGGAGACGTGTCGGGTGAAAACCCTCCTTGACCCCAGAGTGTTACATAAGCGCTCGGCGTAGTGTGTAGTGTAAATGTGAGCCGAGCCTTACTGCAACCTTTGGGAGGAAGAATGATTAAATCAACAGCAGGGTAACAATTACTTTAGTTTATTTCTTTAGGCCATTCACCGTGCGGTATAAGTGATTACTGGGCATTATTCTTCGAGTTGGTGCAGTTACAGCAATACCAAATTAGCATGGTTTTATTATGTTTTACTACTATCACACACTAAAAAAAACGCCTTTTTAAGCCAAAAAGTTTTTGCAGTGCCATTTTTGAAAGCTATAAATATTCTGTATTTCTTCCATGAGAGTCATGTAAGGGATTGTTATAATAATTTTATACCACTTTTGGGCACAAAATGGTTTTTGATCGCTTTTAATCTATTTTGATTTTTGGGAGGCAAAATGAACATGGAACAGCAATTCAGGGAATAGTTTTTTTGTTTGTTTTTTTGTATTTTTTTAATGCCAATCACTGTGTTGTTAAAATGATAAGAAAGCTTTATTCTTCAGTACGATTACAGTAATAAAACATTTCTGTTATTTTTTTTTAATGTTTTTATGCTTTTATACAATAAAAACAATTTTAAAGAAAAAGAGAATTGTTTTTGCATCACTATATTCTGAGAGCTATAGCTTTTTTATTTTGCTGCTGATGGAGATGAGTGGGAGCTTATTTTTGTGAGACCAGATGACGTTTCATCCATACCATTATTATTTATATGCAACTTTTTTTATCGCATTTTATTCCACATTTTTTGGGCAGTATGATGAAAAAGCATCATTTTTTTGCCACTTTTTTATGTATCATGTTCATTGAAGGGGTTAACTACTGTGAAAGGTTTTTGGTGCGGGACATTACAAGTCATAAAAATAACAAATATGTGTACTTTTTTTTATTAATTTTGTTTTTATATAAATACAGTATTTGTATTTATTGGTATAATATTGTTTTTTTTCATTTTTTTGTTAATTTTGTGCTTTTTTAAAAAATATTTTTACAATTTTTCAAAACTTTTAGTTAGATTTTTTATCTTGTCCCAAGATGGGATCTCTACTTTCGCTGCCTTGATCGCTGATTTAATGGTCTGCAATGCTTTTACATTGTGGAACATTAGATCGGTGTCGTACACACAGGCAGGAAGCATGTCAGGTCCTGCTCAAGGCCGTACCTGGGTGACCATTATTCGGCTTGGGGCCACTCTGGAGACCAATAGTACAATGCAATCAGAATCGTGTTGCGCTGATTAGAGCAGAGACGAAGCCCCCTTCTTTTACAAGCAGATCGATGCCGCTTTCACTATTGACAGTGGCATCAGAGGGGATAAACACGAACAATGATTGTGACATAGGCTTCAGCTATGATACATGGCGGACACCAGCAAATGATGATCTTGTTGGTACAGCATGTGAGCCAGAGCGATCATTAAACCGTACATATATGATGTTTTGCGGAAGCGCAGCTCCTACAATGCCATAATGTATGGGAAATTAATAACATTTTTGGGGACATTTAACTTATTGATTAACCTGAATGCTCCTTTTTTAAAGGATTTTTTTCTTCATTTCTTGCATTTTATATCCAACAAAGGGGTTGTCCGGGACTTTAACATTGATGGATTGTACCTAGGATAAATCATCAATGTCTGATTGATGGGATGAGACACAACCACCTGTCATCTGTTTCCTTTGCTGGCAGTTGCGAGAACTGTTCAGTTGCAGAGCTGCACACTACAGCCCCATTGATGAATAGTGACCACTGTTCATCCAGTGCATATTGGTTTGAAAAGGTGGTGAATGTGCAGTACTTGACTATGGGCACTATGTAGTTCATGAATCTGTGATGTGTAGTTCCACAACTAAGCCGTTCCAGCTGACAATGGAAACAGCTGATTGACGGGGGTGCCAGGAGTCACAAGCCCACTAATCAGAGATTGATGACCTATCCTAAGGATAGGTAATCAGTGTTAAAGTCCCAGACAACCCCTTTAAGCTATTTTATGGGGCAATTAAATTATAATAATAATAATAATCTTTATTTCTATAGCGCCAACATATTCCGCAGCGCTTTACAATTCAGAAGGATCATATACAAACAAGTAACAGTTATCGAAAATACAATATTTAAAGGGAAAAAAAGACAACCCTGCTTGTGAGAGCTTACAATCTACAGTGAGATGGGGAAGGGGGGGGGAGGAACAAGGTTCAAGTGCTTATTTACAATTACAATCCAGCCATCTCAAGAAAATGGGGGATAGATAATGGCTTCATGGATCAGTTGGCCAGGACCTTGAGATGCCTTTGGGTGCCAAGGAGTTTGACGTGGGGTACTTATCTGAGAAGTTGTGGAGGGATTAGGTGAAATTAGTTTGGCTAGGGATTGTGATAGGCCTGCCTAAAAAGATGCGTTTTTAGGGTGCGTCTGAAGCTGAGTAAGTTGTGATTCGTCCTAACTTCTTGGGGTAGAGCGTTCCAGAGGTTTGGTGCAGCTCGGAAGAAGTCTTGGATTCGGGAGCGGGAGGTTCGAATTAGTGTGGATGTTAGTCGAAAGTCATTTGCAGAGCGTAGAGAACGGGTGGGGTGATAGACGGAGAGGAGGGTGGAGATGTAGGGGGGTGACACATTGTGGAGAGCTTTGTGGGTGAGAACAAGCAGTTTGAATTGGATCCTGTGATATATGGGCAGCCAGTGCAATGACTGGCACAGAGCAGAGGCATCCGAGTAGCTTAAAGCCAGATAGGTGACCCTGGCTGCTGCATTAAGGATGGACTGTAGAGGAGAGAGTCTAGTTAGGGGAAGACCAATTAATAGAGAGTTGCAGTAGTCAAGGCGAGAGTGGATCAGGGCCAGGGTGAGGGGTTTTGTCGTTTCCATTGTGAGAAAGGGGCGGATTCTAGAGATGTTCTTGAGGTGCAAGCGGCAAGAGCGGGCAAGAGATTGTATGTGGGAGGTGAAGGAGAGACGAGTGTCAAGTATAACACCCAGGCAGCGGGCTTGCTGTGCCACACACAAAGAGGGAGATGTCAGGTTGAGGAAGGTTGGAAGATGGAGGGAAAAGAAGAAGTTCAGTTTTGGAAAGCTTACGTTTCAGATAGAGAGCAGACATGACATTGCAAACTGCAGTCAGGCAGTCACTTGTGTTCTGTAGTACAGCGGGGGTGAATTCAGGGGATGAGGTGTATAGCTGTGTGTCATCAACATAAAGATGGTACTGAAAGCCAAATCTGCTGATGGTCATTCCAATTGGGGCAGTGTAGAGAGAGAAAAGAAGAGGGCCAAGGACTGAACCTTGAGGGACCCCAACATTGAGAGGAAAAGGAGAAGATGTGGAGCCAGCAAATGATACACTGAATGAGCGGCCAGAAAGATAGGAAGAGAACCAGGAAAGAACAGTGTCCTTTAGGCCGATAGAATGGAGCATAGAGAGAAGGAGATGGTGGTCAACAGTGTCGAAGGCGGCAGAGAGGTCAAGAAGAATAAGCAGAGAGTGGTCACCGTTACGTTTTGCTGTCAGTAGGTCATTGGTCACCTTGACAAGAGCAGTTTCTGTTGAGTGTAAAGGGTGGAAGCCAGACTGTAAAGGATCTAGAAGAGAGTGAGTGGAAAGGTGGCGGGTGAGATGAGAGTAGACCAGGCGCTCCAAGAGTTTGGAGATGAAGGGGATATTGGAGACTGGTCTGTAGTTGCTTGTGCAGGATGGATCAAGAGAAGGTTTTTTTAATAATGGAGTTGTGATAGAGTGTTTGAGGGAACAGGGGAAGATACAAGAAGAGAGAGAGAGATTGAAGATTTTAGTTAGTTGAGTGGTGACAACCGGAGAGAGACACTGCAGTAGGAGTGAGGGAAAGGGATCAGTAGGGCAAGTGGTAGGACGAGAAGAAGAGAGGAGCCTGGAGACTTCCTCCTCTGTGACTGGGTCAAATGTGGAAAGTGAGCTGGATGGGATGTGGCGAGGGATGGGATTCACAAGGCTTGGTGGCTGGGAGCTGATCTCTCAGAGGATGTTTTTATTTTCTTTGTGAAATACGAGGCCAGGTTGTCAGCATGAAGGTCTGTGATAGGGGTCTGTGCTTTGGGACTGAGGAGGGAGTGAAAGGTGTCAAAGAGCTTTTTTGGATTGTTGGATAGTGAGGAGATAAGGGTGGTGAAATAGGTCTGTTTAGCGAGGTGAAGGGAAGAGTTGTAGGTCCTTAGCATGAACTTTTAGTGGATGAAGTTTTCTGGTGTGCGGGTTTTCCTCCATAGGCATTCGGCACTCCTGGAGCATCGCTGAAGAAATCGAGTTTGGGATGTGAGCCAAGGCTGTTTTACTTTGTGTTTGGAGGTTCTGAGAGTGAGGGGTGCTACTTGGTCCAGGGTACTACTGAGTGTTTCATTGTAGTGGTTTAAAGCCAGATCAGGACAGGAAAGTGAGGAGATAGGGGACAGTGATGAGTGTAGAGAGTCTGTAAGTGTCTGAGAGTCAATGGCCTGTAAGTTTCTGAATGTGTGATAGGTGGGAGTGTGCTGGGGCGGACAAGGGTTTGTGAGCTTGAAAGAGAGGATGTTGTGGTCAGAGAGGGGAAGAGGTGAGTTGTCAAAGTGAGAGATTGAGCAGAAGCGGATAAAGACCAGGTCAAGGGTGTTACCATCTTCATGTGTCTCAGAGGATGAGAGCTGTGAGAGTCCAAGGGAGGAGGTTAGAGATAGAAGCTGGGATGCTGATGGGGAGGAGGGGCTGTTCATGGGGATGTTGAAGTCTCCCAGGATGAGGGTTGGTAATTCAGAGGACATGAAGTGTGGCAGCCAGGCTGAAAAGTGGTCAAGGAACTGGGTGGGTGAGCCTGGTGGACGGTATATGACAGCAACTCTGAGGGAAAGGGGATGAAAGAGTCTGATGGTGTGTACCTCAAAGGATGGGAATGAGAGTGATGGAGCTGGGGGGATGACCTGGAAAGTGCATTGAGGGGACAGGAGTAAACCGACTCCACCACCATGTCTGTTTTCAGGTCTTGGTGAATGTGAAAAGTGTAAACCACCATGAGAAATGGCAGCAGGGGAAGCAGTGTCAGACTCCTGAATCCAGGTTTCAATGAGGGCTAGTAGATTAAGAGAGTTATTGAGAAAGAGGTTGTGGATGTAAGAAAGCTTGTTACATACAGACCGTGGATTCCAAAGAGCACAATTAAAAGAGGGAAGTGAGGGTGTACAACTTATGCCAATGAGGTTAGCAGGGTTTCTATGGGAGGTGGAGGAGGGGGTAAAGTTAGCATGAGGTGGACCCGGATTAGGAGAAATATTGCCTGAGAGAAGTAGAAGTAAAGTAACAGGAGAACGGTCAGATGGTGTTTGAAGTTGTGGCATGTTTTTTTCTGCAAGACCCTGGAGTATGATGGATTGAGATTATTCAGATAGGTGAAAAGAGCCTGGGAGCTGTACATAGGATAGGGGAGGAGAGAGGGACTGATGTGGATGAGTGGTGATGGAGGGGGGACAGGGCCGTGAAATTGGACGGTAAAAGCAAATAGGATGGTAAGGATAGAAAAAATGGTCATGGTTGACACAAAAGGTGTCAAAGAGTAGTTTACCTGCTGACTCCTGCCCTGACTAACTGCAATTGAAATAACTGCCAGGCACTTAGCAACGGTGGCACTTTGCATAAGATGGCACGCATGCAACACCCCGCATGCATGCACCCTTTAAGACACCCCCAGATATATAGGGCAGACTAGAGGAGTAGGTAAGGGGAATTGTGGGAGGCCAGCTTTTAAAGGGGAAATTAACAAATGCTGATCACACCAGGGAATGATGAAGGAATCAAAGGAAACAGGACACTTGACCCCCGCCCGGACTCTAGTCTACAGAATATCACACCTTCCACCATCAGATAAGATTTACAAAGAGGAAGATACAGTCATACATCAGTGAGTATTAAACATAATGTAAAGATGACATAGCATAAGTCACAGTAATCAGAGATATATACCATAACAAAAAAGTCAATAGGAGCAGAGGGGAGCAGACATTGCACTTCAGTTCAGTAATCAGAGATATACAGTGCCTACAAGTAGTATTCAACCCCCTGCAGATTTAGCAGGTTTGATAAGATGCAAATAAGTTAGAGCCTGCAAACTTCAAACAAGAGCAGGATTTATTAACAGATGCATAAATCTTACAAACCAACAAGTTATGTTGCTCAGTTAAATTTTAATAAATTTTCAACATAAAAGTGTGGGTCAATTATTATTCAACCCCTTGGTTTAATATTTTGTGGAATAACCCTTGTTTGCAATTACAGCTAATAATCGTCTTTTATAAGACCTGATCAGGCCGGCACAGGTCTCTGGAGTTATCTTGGCCCACTCCTCCATGCAGATCTTCTCCAAGTTATCTAGGTTCTTTGGGTGTCTCATGTGGACTTTAATCTTGAGCTCCTTCCACAAGTTTTCAATTGGGTTAAGGTCAGGAGACTGACTAGGCCACTGCAACACTTTGATTTTTTTCCCTCTTGAACCAGGCCTTGGTTTTCTTGGCTGTGTGCTTTGGGTCGTTGTCTTGTTGGAAGATGAAATGATGACCCATCTTAAGATCCTTGATGGAGGAGCGGAGGTTCTTGGCCAAAATCTCCAGGTAGGCCGTGCTATCCATCTTCACATGGATGGACGGACCAGATGGCCAGGCCCTTTGGCTGAGAAACAGCCCCACAGCATGATGCTGCCACCACCATGCTTGACTGTAGGGATGGTATTCTTGGGGTCGTATGCAGTGCCATCCAGTCTCCAAACGTCACGTGTGTGGTTGGCACCAAAGATCTCGATCTTGGTCTCATCAGACCAGAGAACCTTGAACCAGTCTGTCTCAGAGTCCTTCAAGTGATCATGAGCAAACTGTAGACGAGCCTTGACATGACGCTTTGAAAGTAAAGGTACCTTATGGGCTCGTCTGGAACGGAGACCATTGCGGTGGAGTACGTTACTTATGGTATTGACTGAAACCAATGTCCCCACTGCCATGAGATCTTCCCGGAGCTCCTTCCTTGTTGTCCTTGGGTTAGCCTTGACTCTTCGGACAAGCCTGGCCTCGGCACGGGTGGAAACTTTCAAAGGCTGTCCAGGCCGTGGAAGGCTAACAGTAGTTCCATAAGCCTTCCACTTCCGGATGATGCTCCCAACAGTGGAGACAGGAAGGCCCAACTCCTTGGAAAGGATTTTGTACCCCTTGCCAGCCTTGTGACCCTCCACGATCTTGTCTCTGATGGCCTTGGAATGTTCCTTTGTCTTTCCCATGTTGACCAAGTATGAGTGCTGTTCACAAGTTTGGGGAGGGTCTTAATTAGTCAGAAAAGGCTGGAAAAAGAGATAATTAATCCAAACATGTGAAGCTCATTGTTCTTTGTGCCTGAAATACTTCTTAATACTTTAGGGGAACCAAACATTCTGGTGGTTTGAGGGGTTGAATAATAAATGACCCTCTGAATAAACTTTTCACAATTTAAAAAAAAAAAAAAAAAAAAAAGAAATAACATTCTTTTTTGCTGCAGTGCATTTCACACTTCCAGGCTGATCTACAGTCCAAATGTCACAATGCCAAGTTAATTCCGAATGTGTAAACCTGCTAAATCTGCAGGGGATTGAATACTACTTGTAGGCACTGTATACCTGTGTGAAGAGAGAGAGAGAGAGAAGACGGTTGTTAGTCCACTGCCAAAATTAAAATAAAAAATGATCAAAATTATTGATTAGTTTTAATATTTTGGGGAATTTTGTTACTGTTAAAGAGATTTAAAGTATGGAGAATTAATGGAAGGAATATATATATTTATTTTATATATATAAATTTCAAATTAGTTTGGTACAAATGAGGAATGGAATTTTGAATAGTAATCACATCGTAATAAAAAAAAATATATATAATTCTGTTCTGAGTATTTCCAATGTTTCTACAACTCAAATTCACCAGCCTGACACATTTCTCTCAAAACATGAAACTCACAATAAATTAATTGGCCACAAATTTCAAGTGCTGCTAAGTCTATAATTGCCAGGAAGAAATTGTGAACACTGAGGTCTCTGAGGTCTCTGAGGACTGTATTGAATGCTCTTATAGTACTTTAATTCAAGAGCAGCCATAGGTTTAGGTCACTTGGATATTTTTATCTCTGTAGGAGAAAATGGAAATTAACCTGTGGTAACATCAGCCTATCTAACAAATCATAACACAAAAAGACAAAAGACTTTTTAGGCTAATTACATTGCAAAACCATTGCAGAAATATCCTTTTTTGGTTGAAGATACCTGGCTTGCTCATGTTTATACACAAAATGAGTAAATTAAAGAATCCCTAGAATTTCTTTCAAGAGTTGATTAAAAAATTAGCCCTGGGAGTATCAAGAACTTTGATCGTCATTAAATGATCTGATTTTATAAAAAAAAAAATAATATTTATTTATAGAGCAGAAACAGGTGTGCTGTTTTACAATTGAGGAAACAATGGCTTCTCATCTAATCCTTCTTTGTGATCTGCAACAAGTTTGCTATTCTCAAAATACAATCATGGCCTAAAATGTTGAAAGCCTCGAGATTGTTCCAGAAAACTAAACATTTCTCTTAGAAAATTATTGCATGTTACTCAAGTTTTGTTATATACATGTTAGGCAAATTGGACATAATTTTGCACAAGACTCCAAAAATGGACTTAACAAAATTGTTGGCACCCCAAACTTAATGTCTGGTGGTACACTTTTTGGCATAAATAACTGCAATCAATTACTTCTTACAACCATCAGAAAGCTTCTTACAGCTCTAAACATGAATTTTGGTCTCTTCTTTTGCAAACTGCTCCAGGTCTCTCATATTTGAAGGCACCTTCTCCCAACAGCAATTTTAAGATTTCTCCACAGGTATCAAATGATTAGCAGATTAGCAGTATCAAATCAGATTTAGATCCAGACTCATTGCTAGACACATCAGAACTCTCTAGCACTTTGTTTCCATCCATTTCTGGGTGCTTTTTGAAGTATGTTTGGAGTCATTGTTCTCCTGGAAGACCCATCACCAAGGAATCAAACCTAGCTTTCTTTCCCTGGGCATTACATTGCGACCAAAAACCCTTTCAGTAATCTTCAGATTTTATGATGCCTTGCAAACAGTCAAGGCAACCAATGCAGCAAAACATCTTTGAGCCTCCACCATAATTCACTGTAGGTAATGTATTAATTTCTTTATTGTCCTCATTCCATGTTTGGTAAACTGTAGAATAATGGGCTTTTCCAAACAGCTCTATCTTGGTCTTATCTGTCCATGAGATGCTTTATCAGAAGGATATCAGCTAAAGGTACCGTCACACATAACGAGATCGCTAGCGAGGTCGCAGCTGAGTCACGGTTTCCGTGACGCAGTAGCAATCCCGTTAGCGATCTTGTTATGTGTGACACCTACCAGTGATCATGCCCCTGCTGTGAGATCTCTAGTCGTTGCAGAATGGTCTAGGCCATTTTCTTCAATGGCGATGTCCTGCTGGGCAGGACCCATCGCTGTGTTTGACACTGTGTGACAGAGTCCCAGTGACTGCTGAGATCGTTATACAGGTTGCTACTGCGACCTGTCTTGTTCCTGCATCGCTGGTAAGATCTGACTGTGTGACATCTCACCTGCGACCTCCCAGCGACTTACCTGCGATCCCTATCAGGTCGCATTGTTTTCGGAACCGCTGTTAAGTCATTGTGTGTGACTGGGCCTTTACTCACATTCTTTTTGGCTAACAGCAGACAAGCTTATTTATGTCTTTGTGACAGCATCCTCCTGTGTCTCTTCCATAGTGTTTACTTTGATTCAAATGTCAGTGGATAATCTGCATTGACACTGATGTGTGCCGCCCCAGCAGCAGATCGAACCGATCAGATCCGGGGGTAGTGTCTGTTCGTCGTTCGAGGGTCTCTGGACCCGGGGGCTTAGGGGCCACACTCTAAAGTAAATGGGGGGATATTTACAGGGGAGTTATAGTTTGTGATGCAACCCGTGGTGTGCGGTAATTGAGAGTACCGCCACTGCCATTGGGAGTACCCAGGTTGATGGAGTGGGGCAGCAAGGTGTCGTTGCCCTCCACGGGTAGGGGTAGGCCCCGGGACTCTGAATGGTGATACTCGGTGCCGTGAAGGGAGAAAATCACTCAGGTTCTCAGTCAACCAATAAGCACACGTTGACAACTGGGTAAACCAAGTCTCTGGGTGCTGCTGCCATTCAAAGGGGAGCTTGTCCGGGTCCCGTCTCCTGCAGTGCTGCCTGATAATCCGTGACCTGCCTCCTGGCACAAAATTTAAATTCACCGTAGAGGCCCAGTAGTCTGGAACTTGCCAGGCCCTGTTTTCCACTGTGGCTAAGTGTGGCAGCCTACTATCAGGGCTCACGCTTGGGATTTCAGTGGGCCACTTGTTTGGAAAGCCCTATCCCCCTCTTTGTGCTAGTGCCCCGATTCTGGAGCTAGTGGGAACAGTGCATAAAGGCTCCGTTCTCCACAGGTTAATTGCCAGGTTGCCTGAAGCTTCTTCCCGACCTAGGGTCCGTAAACCCCGCCGTGCCTTTTGTCCCAGACCAGTGATAGGACCAGACTGCTTACTGTCCTCCTTGACAGGTCCAGGCACCTAGCCTCAATCCCCTGCGACCAGGGGTCCACCTCCTCTAGGTCCAGACCACTGTCTGTAACCTAGTCAGCTTCTACTGGGAGCCACTCCTCCCAGCTTTCTCCTCCACTTCACTTCTCTTCTCTACTCTACTACTCTACTACACCTACTACACTACACTCCTCACCTCCCCTTCCTGACCCCTAGGTGGGTGACCCTATTCCGCTTAAGCCGCCCACTGGTGTGCCTGGTGGGTGTGGTGCAGGTGTATCTAGGATTTGATTTGCTGTTGGAGGAATCACTGCAAGATGGGGACCCAGAATCATGAAGGATTTGAATACTGCACGGAAGGGCAGTTTGTGCAGCACCCTGTGACGACCTGAATAGTCCAGGGGCATCACAGATGCACTCTGAGCCTGAAAAACAGCTTAAATTGCTTGGAACTTTATTAGCCCTGGAGTATCCTGCATTGCAATATTTCATAAATTTTTCTCTGTCATACAGGTCCAGGGAGATTAGCTACAGTGTCATGGGTTGAAAACTTCTTCATTATGTTGTCACCATGGACAAACAAACATAAAATCTCTGGAGTTGAACCTTGAGATTGTTGATATTTTTTAACAATTTTGCCTCACAAGTCCTCAGAGAGTTTTCTTCTCCTCTTTCTATTCTCCATGCTTAGTATGGAACACACAGACACACAATGCAAAGATTGAGTCAACTTCTCTCCTATTTATCAGGTTTCACGTGTGGTTTACATGTTACCCACATCTGATTCTTGCTACTGGTTTGTTTGAAAAAAGAATTGCGTCTACAAAAATAGAAAGAATTGAAGCAGCAGCACTCACCATTTGAGTCTACAATTATTTATTTGAAATCCATAAGATCACCAAATTGCAGGGTGTAGGGAAGGGGCAGTGGGGAATGCCCGGATTGATTGCCGTTTTGTGCATGTCTTATGGATTAAAATAAAGAATCATGGAAACAAACGGTGAGTGCAGCTGCTTCAGTTTTTCTATTTTTGCATTGTCATGAGTTTTTACTTTGTGCAGCACAACACTTATAGTCCTTTTTACTATCAGTAACATTGTTTCTAAGTGGAGCTAGTGGGCAAGCTGTTAGTGCTGGACCTCTACATTGTTGTGAGCCATTGTGTTTAGACACAATTTTGGAAGGGTGGCAACAATTTTATCTGGCCCATTTTAAGGGTTTTGTGTGAAATTATGTCCAATTTGCTATTTTTTCTCCTTTTTTTGTTGTTTTATTCCAAGTCACTCAAAAAATAGACAATGTGTTTTTTGGGGAGAAATACTTCATTTTCTGGAAGAATTTCAAGGGAGCCAACAATTTCGGCCATGATTGTAACTAAACAATAATAGTTTTTATTTCTATAGCACCAACATGTTTAGCAGCACTTTACAATCTAGAGAGTACTTGTACAAGATAAGACATTACAGAGTAGGTGGTGTCACACATAGCGACGCAGCATCGATCACGACCAGCGAACTGACCTTATCTGGATCGCTGCTGCGTCGTTACATGGTCGCTGGTGAGCTGTCAAACAGGCAGATCTCACCAGCGACCAGTGACCAGCCCCCAGCCAGCAGCGACGCGTGGAAGTGTAACTAAGGTAAATATCAGGTAACCAAGGAAAGCACTTCTCTTGGTTACCCGATATTTACCTTAGTTACTAGCATCCGCCGCTCTCACGCTGCCAGTGCCGGCTCCCTGTTCCCTGCACTTCTAGCCAGAGTACACATCAGGTTAATTACCCGATGTGTACTCCAGCTACGTATGCAGGGAGCAGGGAGCCGGCACTGGCAGTGTGAGAGCACACCGCTTAGCGCTGGCTCCCTGCACTCCTAGCCAGAGTACATATCGGGTTAATTACCTGATGTGTTCTCCAGCTACGGATGCAGGGAGCAGGGAGCCGGCACTGGCAGCGTGAGAGCACACCGCTTAGCGCTTGCTCCCTGCACTCCTAGCCAGAGTACATATCGGGTTAATTACCCGATGTGTACTCCAGCTACGGATGCAGGGAGCAGGGAGTTGGCAATGGCAGCGTGAGAGCACACCGCTTAGCGCTGGCTCCCTGCACTCCTAGTCAGAGTACACATTGGGTTAGTTACCCGATGTGTACTCCAGCTACGTGTGCAGGGAGCAGGGAGCTGGCACTGGCAGCGTGAAAGCACACCGCTTAGCGCTGGCTCCCTGCACTCCTAGCCAGAGTACACATTGGATTAATTACCCGATGTGTACTCTAGCTACGTATGCAGGGAGCAGGGAGTCAGCACTGGCAGCCTGAGAGCACATTGCTTAGCGCTGGCTCCCTGCACTCCTAGCCAGAGTACACATTGGGTTAATTACCCAATGTGTACTCCAGCTACGTATGCAGGGAGCAGGGAGCCGGCACTGGCAGCGTGAGAGCGGCAGACGCTAGTAACTAATGTAAATATCGGGTAACCAAGGAAAGGGCTTCTTGGTTACCCAATGTTTACCGTGGTTACAGCTTACCGCAGGCTACCAGATGCCAGCTCCCTGCTCGCTTCAGTTCGTCGCTCTCTTGCTGTCACACACAGCGATGTGTGCTTCACAGCGGGAGAGCAACATCCAAAAAATGAAGCAGGACATTCAGCAACAACCGGCGACCTCACAGCAGGGGCCAGGTCATTGCTGGATGTCACACACAGCAACAGCGATGGGACGTCGCTGCTACGTCACAGAAAATGGTGACTTAGCAGCGACATCGTTGTCATCGTCGCTATGTGTGACACCACCTTAACACATAGTTCAACACATACCAAGAGGATTGAGGGCCCCGCTTGCAAGCTTACCATCTATGAGTTAATATGGGTAAGATAAAATGTAAAAATAAAGTTGTGTAAGGGTAAACCACCAGTATAATAAATAGAGGTATTGAAATAACTCTGCATGAACCAGTCGCCAGACAGTATATTTAAAGTACAGGTAAAAATTGCTGTTGGGTGCAGAACAGGGGCTATTTAAACAGATTAGATTAGTCAGGTGAAGTGCTAAGCTAGGTAACAGAAATTTGAAATGCATGCTTGAAATTGAGGATTCTGGGAATTTACCAAATTGTCTGGGGCAGTGTATTCCAGAATAATTGTGAATCACAAAAGAAATCCTGCAGATGAGATTGGAAGGTTCAGATTATAGGCGGTGCTAGTCTTAGGTCTTCATTGGTCTGGTATAAAGAATGCATATATAAAATATGCGTATTTTTCTCACTATCTGACATGAAATCAGAATAAACCTTTCCTTTTTTAGGCCAATTAGGGACCAAAATCATTTATATTTGCTAAATGCCAGAGTAATGAGAGAGAAAAGAATGTTTTAAAGCATTTTTTTTATGTTCTGCAAAGTCAACAGTTTGCATACACTAGGAGTACTATGCCTTTAAACAATATGGTACAGCCCATATGATGATGCAATGTGTTTGGAAATTTCTGATAGGTTTATTGGCAACATCTGAGTTAATTAGAGACACACTTGTGGATATATTTTAATGCACACTTGAAACCCACTGCTTCTTTGTGCAGCATCATGGGAAAGTCAAAAGAGATCAGCCAAGATCTCAGGAAGCAAACTGTGGACTTGCACAAGTCTGGTTCATCCTTGGCTACAATTTTCAGATACCAGAAGGTGCTTTGTTCATCTGTACAAACAATTATACACAAGCACAAACAAGATGGGAATGGCCAGCTATCATACCGCTCAGGAAGGAGACGAGCTCTGTCTACAAGAGATGAATGTGCTTTGGTCAGACATATGAATATCAACCTAAGAACAAAAGACCTTGTGAAGATGCTAGTGGAAACTGGTAAGATTGTGTCACTATCTACAGTGAAACGAGTACTTTATCAACATGGGCTGAAAGACCACTGTGCCAGGAAGAAGCCATTACTCAAAAAAACCCATAAAAAAAATCCAGATTAATGTTTACAAATTTACACAGGAACAAAGACTTTATTTTTTGGAGACATGTCCTGCGATCTGACAAAACTAATAACTATAATAACCATCATTATATTTGCAGGAAAAAGAGAACATTTGAAGCCTGAGAACACTATCCCAAGTGTGAAGCATAGAGGGTCACAGCATCATGTTGGGAAGTTGTTTCGCTGCAGGAGGGACTGGTGCACTTCCCAAAATAGATGGCATCATGAGGAAAGAAGATTATGTGGCAATATTGAAGCAACATCTCAAGACATCAGCCAGGAACTTAAAGCTTGGGTGAAAATCGGTCTTACAAATGGACAATGACCCAAAGCATACTGCCAAACTGGTTACAAAGTGGTTTAAGAATGACAAAGTCAATATTTTGGAGTGGCCATCACAAAACCCTGTTCTCAATCCTACTGAAAATGTATAGGCAAAATTAAAAAGGAAAGTGGGAGGAAGGTGACCTACAAACATGTTACAATGGTTTAGTCAGGAGGAATGGGTCCAAATTCCTACCAAATATTGTGAGAAGCTTGTGGAAAGATATTCAAAACATTTGACTCAAACCATAGAGTTTAAGGGTAATGGTATCAAATACTAATAAAATGAACGTAAATGTTTGACTTTGCAAAAAGTAATAAAAATGCTTTCTCATTATTCTGGCATTTGGCAAATATAAATAATTTTGGTTCCTAATTGACCTAAAACAGGAAAGATTTATTCTGATTTCATGAGGGATAGTGAGAAAAACATGCAGATGTGTCTTTTTAGATAGTGTATGTAAACTTCGGGTTTCAAGAGTATACCAAGAGTATTAAGTCCTGCTGCTTAGAGGATCCACCTCACCTGGAGTGTATGGAATCAGTACTGGATATGTTGGTAGTGATTAGAGATGAGCAAACCTGTTCGATAAAGGTTCGCCAATTTCAAATTTGGTACGAGCCTAAGCTTCTTAGTTCGGGCTCGGCATACCCGAGTCCCACCCGAAAAGTCAGTAAACACCAGTGCTGTTTGATGTAGGGATGTGTAATATCAGTGGAAGAGTCAGGACTCTGGACTGGGAGAAGGCTTTTGGAGCATGGCGCCATGGTTTTTTTTTTCATAACTTTATTTGTGGATGTTGCTCTAGCCATCATGGTACAGCAAATATCCACAAGGTTCAAACAGAAGGGCTTTTATGATTGACTGCCTAAGTCACATGTCCATGCGAATATAAATCACAAATATTTTAGCTCAGCTCCATTTTGTGAATGTGAAATGTTAGGGAATCTGCTGCCACTGTCTCTTCTAGACAGTTAGCTTAGCTACAAGAAATATTCTAGCTAGTTCAGATAGATAGGAGAGTGTTGGTTTACAATAGGGACATGCATTGTAGGTGAGTTTAGCTATGGGTTTAATGCTGCGAACTTCACATAGATAGGAGTTTGATAATTTACAATATGGACGTGCATTGTAGGTGAGTAGGGATGAGCGAGCATGCTTGCCGCTATTCAGTGGTCGCCCAAGTACCGGCGAAATGCTCAGGCAGATGCTCGGCTCCCCCTCTCTGCATGTGGGCGGTATTTTTAGAGTCAGCCCACATGCAGGGATTGGCTGTCACACACTGCAATGCCCCAACCAACATGGCTGTGACATTACAGTGATTGGCTAGCCGCACAGCATCATCAGCTCTATATGATAGCTGATGGCGCTGTGCTCTGCTGTGTGATCCACAGTCAGCTAGTGTAGGGGAGGAGGCTGCTGAGATAGGGACAGACTTTAGTGTGTGTCTCAGGTAGTGTAGGTACTAGGAGACGTAACGTCACCACTGCCACCATTGCCATAGTAACCTACCGAGTGGGTTACTTGTTTACCAACACCACTATTCAGTGGCTTATGCAGGAGTCGCTTAATAGCGGCACCGGGAATCAGCTGATCAGAAATCACCGTTGCTGTAGTAACCCGCTCAGTAAGGTACAGTTGAAATGGTGGCAGCTGTGACGTCACCGCCTACCAACCCACCTAATTGTGTCTGTGTATTTATTTATAATAAAGTATTTTTTCTCTGTGTGGTGTCTTTTTTTTAACCCTTTATTAGAGATTCTTAATGGCCGGGTCAAACTTGGCCTGACATTAAGAATCCCTTATTACCCAGAGTGCCACCCGGCACCAGGGCCGCTGGAAAAGTTGGATACACCACGTGAAGATGGCGCTTCTATGAAAGCGCTATTTTCTGCGTCGACTGCGGACTGCCATTCTCAGTGGGGGGGTCCAGAAAGCTAGGGCAAACCTGCGCTGCGGATTCCAATCCCTAGCAGCCTAGTTGTACCTAGCTGGAAACAAAAATTGGGCAAAGCCCATGTCATTTTTTTTTTCATTATTTCATGAAATTCATGAAACAATTAAAAAAAGGGCTTCCCTATATTTTTGGTTCCCAGCTGGGTACAAATAGATAGCTGGGGGTTGGGGGCAGCCCGTTTATGCCTGCTGTACCTGGCCAGCATAAAAAAAATATGTCAAATCGAAATAGGGATTGGAACTTGTAGTGATTGCTAAAGATTTGCCAGTGACTCATGTAAATAAGTGTTGGTATGTATTACTGACTGCTGAGCAGTATGCAAACACAGTCATAGGTCTTGTTACTTGATAGTTTGTGGCCTAAAAAATAGCAAGTGAAGTATCTAAAAAGTGGTTCTTGACAATTTTAATTGCCTGCTGAAAATTACACACACAAATTTATAGGTATTGGTATTCAGCCATGCGTGGTCAAAATTTTTTCTAAGGAACTATCTAAAACATTGTTCTTGCCAATTTTAATTGGTTGGTTAAAATTCTGCAAATAAAGTTACAAGTATTGTTGCTTAATTGTGCATGGCCTAAAAAATCGTGTAAGGAAGTATCTAAAAAGTGTTTCTTTGCAACTTAAATTGCCAGCTCTAAATTACGCCTTGAAATACATGTCTAGTTATTGTTAGTGGGGTTTGCTGAAAATTTGCTATTGAAAAAGGTAAAAAGGTCTTCTTGGCACTTTACTGTGTCTGCTCCAAATAACGCCGTGAACCACCTTTCTAGGTAGTGGTCCTTTTTAATGCCTTCACATCATTGCCAACTCAGGCAGCAACTAAATAATTTATCTTTTGTGTTAGGTGTCTGAAAGGTGTGGGCATAGGGTTGCGAAACATCTGTTTCAAAGAGGAAGGGTACATTAACCATGAGTGGTAAATCACAATGAGGTTGTCATGGAAGGGAGAATAGGCGGTGTGTTGGAGGTGTACGTGTGGGAAGTTCTGTTAGTGAAAAGTCTAGTGAGCAAATGCGAGCTCATCCTATCCCAAGAGAAATTAGAACAACTTCCATTACTGGACAGCCTACTCCACTTGATTTCTTTGGCAGCTGCACATCACCTCACTATAAAGGGAAGGTGCCATGTTTTTTACTTTTGTATTAATAATAGTGATTATGAAATCAAGTATTTATAATACAGAATTAAACTCACTGTTTATTTCGTTTTTTATTAATGCTAGTTTTACTGAAGCACTGGGGCTGCCATCTTGGATTTGGTGTGAGTAACGACAGTTACTCACCTCCTTTATGGCAGCCACCAGGGCATAGAGGACAGTGGTTGGGCTCCAACCCTATACTTAATACAGGACAACTCCCTGCTGTCATCTGGACGCGCCCCCTGGGCTGTCCAGATCACAGCAGAGGGAAGAGATCTGCACCATCTTTGTGCAGCTCACAGCGTATGCTGTGTGCTAAACTTTACCCCTGTCACCCGTTCAGCCTGTGTGAGTACCAACGCCCCTCCCCCCACAGCCACTGCTAGATTCTCCAATGGCACCCCCCGCAACTTTCCCCCCCTGGTCTTTCCTCTGCGCCACCGCTGCTACCATCTCAAATTACACCCCCCTCTCCCTCTATGCAGCGGGCGTGCTTGCAGTTTATTGCATGAGTACCATTGCTACCATCTCCAATGACACCCCCGCACCACCACCGCTACCCTTCCCCCGCTCTCCTTGCCACAGCCGCTGTGGGTGTGCATGCAGAGCATTGTGGGCGTGCATGCATGCAGAACAATACGTACATGCAGAACATTGCGTGAGAAGGTGCGTGCATGTAGAGCATTGCGTGCATGCATGCAGAACATTGTTCGCGTGCATGCACAGCATTGCGTGTGGGCGGGCATGCAGGCATGCAGAACATTGCGTGCATGCAGAGCATTGCATGCAGGCATACATGCAAGCAGACCATTGCTTGCGGGCGGGCGTGCATGCAGAGCATTTGCGTGCGTGCATACAGAGCATTGCGTGCGGGTGGGCATGCATGCATGCAAAATATTACGTGCATGCAGAACATTGCGTGCATGCATGCAGAACATTGCGGGCAGGCGAGCATGCAGAGCAATGTGGGCATGCGTGTGGTAGAGAATTGTGTGTGTGAAAAAAATATCAAATAGAACTACAGTATATCAAAAAGAGAAAAACGTACCTTTGGTGCCTAGCTAGATGCTTTTTGCACAAACAGAATGCAGTGAAACCTTCCTCTTGAAGGCGGCTGTAGCCCTGGTGCAAGCTGCTTATGTCAGAGCCACTACCTTTCAACCCTCCAAACTAGGGAGGAGGGGCAGCTGCTCAGAAAAAAAACTTACACGCTGATAAGGCTTGCACTGGGAGCCTGTCATATAGATAGGTATGATGCACAGTGTCTGAATTGTAACCTACAGATGACGCCAGAAAACCTAGATTAGGCGGGCCATTCAGCAGTACATAAGTGCATCTCACACGGATGCACAAGATGCACAGTGTCTTAATTGTGGCCTATAAATTACTCACAACACTAGGCCAAGTGGGTCAGTTAGCACTATATATATGCATCACACATGACAGGCTCAACAATATACCACCTAAAATCAAAAGGTCAGATACAGCCTGCAAAAAAAAAAAAATAGAGCATTGTGTGTGTGCATGCGTGTGGCAGAGCATTGTGTGTGTCCATGCGTGTTGCAGAGCATTGCGGACGTGCATGTGGCAGAACATTGCAGGTGGGCATGCATGCGGCAGAGCATTGCTGGATTGGGGTGTGCGGAGCACTATGTGGGGAGCACTATGCAGCTGTCCTTGGTGACACTTTAGACATTTGTGGTCACCAGCAAAATGGCTCAGCAGTGTGATCCGAAAGTGTGTGATACTGCCTGCTGAGCTGTGTATCTAATCCTTTCCTGTGTGATACTGACTGCTGAGCTGGGTATCTAATCCTGTTCTGAGTGATACTCCTGCTGAGCTGTCTATAAAATCCTCTCCTGTGTGATACTGCCTGCTGAGCTGTCTATAAAATCCTCTCCTGTGTGATACTGCCTGCTGAGTTGTGTATCTAATCTTCTGTCTGATACTGACTGGTGAGCTGTGTATCTAATCCTGTCCTGTGTGATACTGACTGCTGAGCTGGGTATCTAATCCTGTTCTGAGTGATACTCCTGCTGAGCTGTCTATAAAATCCTCTCCTGTGTGATACTGTCTGCTGAGCTGTCTATAAAATCCTCTCCTGTGTGATACTGCCTGCTGAGCTGTGTATCTAATCTTCTGTCTGATACTGACTGGTGAGCTGTGTATCTAATCCTCTCCTGTGTGATACTAACTTATGAGCTGTGTATCTAATGTTATCCTGTGTGATACTGTCTGCTGAGCTGTGTATCCAATGCTATTCTGTGTGATACTGACTGCTGAGCTGTGTATCTAATCCTCTCCTGTATGAAACTGACTTCTGAGCTGTGTATCTAATCCTCTCCTGTGTAATACTGACTTCTGAGCTGTGTATCCAATCCTTTCCTGTGTGATACTGTCTGCAGAGTGGTGTATCTAATCCTATCCTGTGTGATACTGTCTGCTGAGCTGGGTATCTAATCCTATCCTGTGTGATACTGTCTGCTGAGCTGGGTATCTAATCCTATCCTGTGTGATACTGACTGCTGAGCTGTGTATCCAATCCTTTCCTGTGTGAAACTGACTTCTGAGCTGTGTATCCAATCCTTTCCTGTGTGATACTGTCTGCAGAGCGGTGTATCTAATCCTATCCTGTGTGATACTGTCTGCTGAGCTGGGTATCTAATCCTATCCTGTGTGATACTAACTGCTGATCTAAGTATCAAATCCCTTCCTGTGTGATTTAAGGTTCAAAGTGTCGTATTGCTTCACACAATATATATATACAGCCAAGCAATTGTAGTGTATGGACTGTGGTAACAATTAAAATATAACCTTTATTGGTTAGTAACTAAAAATATCAAACCACACAACAGTTACGGTTGTAAAAAACAACCCAATAAAATTGGAGCAGATGTAAAGCTTCTAGTATCACCAAGGAAGGACAAACTTCACACGGGGAGGGAGGGGGGGGGGAAGGAGGAGAATCTCCCACCGCGGTGATAGAAGACAACAATCAACAAGTTGTCAAATACATTAACAGAATTGTATACAAGAGACAATATAGCTGTGTAAACAACACTCACTGTAGACTCTTAAAAATATTAACTAAGAAAAACAGTAGTTGTCCAATATATAGAGGGGGGGGGGCAAATCATTACAGCCTCACAATACCCCTCAATTGGCAACCATCTGACCTGATATGCTCTTAGACCTCCCAACGCGTTTCATAATATGCTTATTCCTCAGGGGACTATGGTCAAAAGAGAGCTGTAAAAATAAACAACAAGGTCAGGATACTATTTAAGTTCAAGTGAAACAGAAGAAAAAGTATACTTCCAAAGAATCCATATGTTTTTAACTTCAATATAACAGACCTCCAGCATGTTGTGTCTGGGCCTTGGCATACAGCACCAGACTTTCAAATCTCCCACCCTTAAATATCCTGTGGGTGTATAGGGGACGCCCCACTTATGTTAATGAGCCTAATGATAATTGTCCACCATATGTAGGGAGGCAATCCTTCCCTCGAGATGTAAACGCCCCTAGGGTGTATGGGCGGAGATACACCCCTATCATGATTCATCCCCTATCATTCCCCCCATAGAGAGCAGGGCCTTCCCCATGATCGCGTCACAGAGGTACCACCCACCTCTGACGCGGTCGCGATGACGTGGGAACCACAATGCGGCTGAGTCACAAGGCCTGCGAGCCATGGGCGTCACCCAGACTCCGCCTACCACAATGACACCCAGACCGCCGCTTGTTGCTAAGCGGCGTGCATGTTATGCGACACACATCCGGTCGCATAGTATTACCTCACATCCATGCCAGAGGGTCACATGCGCAAACAGCGCAATATCCGGTCACATGGCCACACAGATGATCCAGTGACCATGGAAGCGCCGGACGCACATCGGCCAGAGGGTCACATGTGCGAGCTGCTCAATATCCGGTCACGCGGCCGCGCCATTGATATGGTGACCATAGAAGCGCCGGACGCATATCGGGTAAAGCCCACCCACAATGCGTGCGGCCCCTCACTGGTCACGCGGCCATACAAGGAGGCCACGTGATACAACAAGGGACATAGGACACAAAAAAGGGGGGGTACCGCCCCCAGCAGTAACCCGTGAATATACGGCCACTGTAGATGGCCAGATGTAAAACCGCGCTTTTGTGTTAAAGAACAGGACGCAACCATGACTATATATGGCACAGCTCATATTCTGGAAATATCGTCATTATTCAATAAATAATAAGGGCTATAGTTGTATATGTCAATAAAACTATCAACTAGTGCAGAATACTCCAGGCATGAATGATAAGAGTAAAGTAAAAAGGGGCAGAGGAGGGTGGGGGTGGGGTAGAAGGAGGGGGGGGGGGAAATACTGACAAGCCCCATATTCTAAAGGCTGAAGGAGTGGAGACCCCAAAACGGGGAGAAGGTTAAAAATACGTTAACTAAGGTTGTCCTACCAACAAAACCCATATAGGGTGGACACATAGATTGGATTAAGGCAGGCATCCACAAGAGTACCGTAACCAGGGGCACGGAAAAGCTAAGGAAAATTGAGTGTGTACAAAAAAGCAATGTTCAATGGGTAAGGAAGGCCATGATTCCTGAAGGTAAAAACATATGGATTCTTTGGAAGTATACTTTTTCTTCTGTTTCACTTGAACTTAAATAGTATCCTGACCTTGTTGTTTATTTTTACAGCTCTCTTTTGACCATAGTCCCCTGAGGAATAAGCATATTATGAAACGCGTTGGGAGGTCTAAGAGCATATCAGGTCAGATGGTTGCCAATTGAGGGGTATTGTGAGGCTGTAATGATTTGCCCCCCCCCCTCTATATATTGGACAACTATTGTTTTTCTTAATTAATATTTTTAAGAGTCTACAGTGAATGTTGTTTACACAGCTATATTGTCTCTTGTATACAATTCTGTTAATGTATTTGACAACTTGTTGATTGTTGTCTTCTATCACCGCGGTGGGAGATTCTCCTCCTTCCCCCCCCCCCCGTGTGAAGTTTGTCCTTCCTTGGTGATACTAGAAGCTTTACATCTGCTCCAATTTTATTGGGTTGTTTTTTACAACCGTAACTGTTGTGTGCTTTGATATTTTTAATTACTAACCAATAAAGGTTATATTTTAATTGTTACCACAGTCCATACACTACAATTGCTTGGCTGTATATATATCCCTTCCTGTGTGATACTCAGGGGTTACTTGTCACTGGGCCAGTGGTTTTGTGGGGTTGCTGTGACTGGCCTCACCCAGCTCCGTGGCCCCGTTGGCTACATGTAAAGGACAAACAAATGGGTGTCCAGTGTAAAGGGGGATTGAAGGAGGGTTAAGGGTCCCTGGGAAGCGTGTCACCGGTTGCAGTGGTGATGGGGGTCGTGGCCTCCTCTGCCGCGGACCCTTCCTGTGTCTTTTCCTCTTACAGAAGCAATGTTGGATGGGAATGAGGGATGCTTTGCTGAGCCACCCATGGTGCGCGGCCAGGAATCGGCCGCCACTGAGAGATATTGCTTTCCTCCGGGGCTGATGTTAACGCAGCCCAGATAGTCCAGCTCTCCACAGGTGGAGCGAGCCCCAGGGATGATCAGGATGGTGGGGACAGCTGACAGTGCCGGAGCACAGGGTGGCAGTGCCAGCAATGACAAGGATGACCCCAGGGCTGCGGTTCAAAGTTCTTTTTACTCACAGTTCTGAAAGGTCCCCAGAGGTGCCGCTTTCCGCCGCCATGGATGGACTCTAGCCGGTCCCGGGTGAATCAAAGGCAATCACCGTTGTTTGTGGAAATGCGTGAGATCTTCCTCCTTGCACTAACTCGCGGCTCCCCATGGCCTGAACCAACTTGGGGACACCTCTGTCCTTGTTAAGTGTCCCATCCCGTATGTAGGTGACACGGGTCCTCGCCATGGGGCCTGGCTGTAAACCCGACTCCAGATCCTATATGTCACTGTACTCCAGGAAAGTGAGTTGTGGGCGATGGGACATGAAATCCCACTTCTATGAAAGCGCCATTTTCTGGGGCAGCTGTGGATTGCAATTCGCAGCAGAGGGGCTTAGAAAGCTCGAGCTAACCTGTGCTGCAGATTCCAATCCCCAGCTGCCTTGTTGTACCTGGATGGACCCGAAAATGGGTCGAAGCCCATGTCTCCTGCATACACTAGTTCAGAGGGTGAGCCCGGGCACACTCAATGAAGAAAAAAGGGAGTAAATGTCTTTTTTAGTTTTCTTTTTATTCATGCAAAGATATGGGAAAACTTTTTTTATCATATGACGTTTCGGCCCAACACACAGGCCTTTAACAAACAAATGATCTGGATGACAAACAGAAACATACCGTAAGTACAGTATAAGGTATAACATATTACATACATGTAAATACATTCTTTACAATGCATGAAAAGAAAAATTAGGTTGTCATACGCATTAAAGAGGAAAAACAATAACATTAGACTAAAATCATAATGACCGCTTATTTGGTCCGTATGTCATGAGGTGTAACCTAATAAGGTGTACATACCTAGTTGAGTATGCAAGGAGTAAGGGTGGTGAACAACACGTTCACATGGGTGAAGATTGAGAGAAAGGATATATACCTGAGGCAAAAGACAATAGTGTCAAATGAATTACTCTGGTATAGATAATTGATACAGTGACTAGCAAGAGGCGCAGGACCTGAGTGTGAAAAGGGTTTTTGGAGTAAGTATAGAACTAGAGATAAAAGGGGGAATACCTTTGCCAGTGCTCCAGACAAGAGCTATCCCGTAGCATAGTCAAATACAATGTTGTTAGATCACGGCCTATCAGATAGTACAGAGAATGAAATGAACACATGATACAGAACAGTGGTCACAGTTCCTCAAATGAGGTATGGTCCTGACACTAATAAGGTTGGTGTAACCTACCAAAAAGGGCACAGGTCGCTAGGAAATATGGAGTAGGACTCCAGGGGACACCTATAATGTGATACATAAGCAAGCATTGTTGACCTTAGGGAGATCAACATATCCACTGCGGAGACACCATCACGTGTTTCTCAACGCAGTGATTCTAGAGCATTGCCCCCTGGGAAGTATGCAAATAAGAAAGCCGCGGAGACACCATCACGTGTTTCTCAACGCTGGCAGGAAACTAGCCAGGTCTTTCACCGGGAAGGAACAACCACGGGAAGGGCAGTCTCCAGTCAAGGAGACCACCTATACCAAACATGGTATCCATCCACAGACAGCCGTTTCGGGGTATTTGCCCCTCATCAGTGTGGAGTAGGAATCTGGCTAGTGGGGGCAATGCCTAGTAAAAGACTACTTAAGCAAGCATTGTTGACCTTAGGGAGATCAACATATCCACTGCGGAGACACCATCACGTGTTTCTCAACGCAGTGATTCTAGAGCATTGCCCCCTGGGAAGTATGCAAATAAGTAGAAGTATGCTGTCTGTGGATGGATACCATGTTTGGTATAGGTGGTCTCCTTGACTGGAGACTGCCCTTCCCGTGGTTGTTCCTTCCCGGTGAAAGACCTGGCTAGTTTCCTGCCAGCGTTGAGAAACACGTGATGGTGTCTCCGCGGCTTTCTTATTTGCATACTTCCCAGGGGGCAATGCTCTAGAATCACTGCGTTGAGAAACACGTGATGGTGTCTCCGCAGTGGATATGTTGATCTCCCTAAGGTCAACAATGCTTGCTTAAGTAGTCTTTTACTAGGCATTGCCCCCACTAGCCAGATTCCTACTCCACACTGATGAGGGGCAAATACCCCAAAACGGCTGTCTGTGGATGGATACCATGTTTGGTATAGGTGGTCTCCTTGACTGGAGACTGCCCTTCCCGTGGTTGTTCCTTCCTGGTGAAAGACCTGGCTAGTTTCCTGCCAGCGTTGAGAAACACGTGATGGTGTCTCCACGGATTTCTTATTTGCATACTTCCCAGGGGGCAATGCTCTAGAATCACTGCGTTGAGAAACACGTGATGGTGTCTCCGCAGTGGATATGTTGATCTCCCTAAGGTCAACAATGCTTGCTTAAGTAATCTTTTACTAGGCATTGCCCCCACTAGCCAGATTCCTACTCCACACTGATGAGGGGCAAATACCCCGAAACGGCTGTCTGTGGATGGATACCATGTTTGGTATAGGTGGTCTCCTTGACTGGAGACTGCCCTTCCCGTGGTTGTTCCTTCCCGGTGAAAGACCTGGCTAGTTTCCTGCCAGCGTTGAGAAACACGTGATGGTGTCTCCGCGGCT
The DNA here is from genome assembly GCF_048569485.1 of Anomaloglossus baeobatrachus. Taxonomy (NCBI): domain Eukaryota; kingdom Metazoa; phylum Chordata; class Amphibia; order Anura; family Aromobatidae; genus Anomaloglossus; species Anomaloglossus baeobatrachus. The sequence goes on from NC_134360.1 coordinate 149,293,309, forward strand.
TTCTTATTTGTATAATGTGATACACAAATGTGTTTTTTATATAGGTATTACAAACATGTGATAATAGCATTAATAAATGGGTATGATATATAGCACAAACCTTATAATGTCAATTGGGAAAAGAAGAGGGTATCAGAACCCTATATATGTTCCCATACAGGAAACCACTAGAGGTAAAAGAAAAGACCTGCTTAAAATGACATGCAGTGAATGAGGGAGTGTATCAGGGATTATGCTCCTATAGATTACCTGGTGAGCTATATGCAAAGGGGTTAGCCTCTAGTTCCTGGATAGGATACAGTGGTGGTTCCCGTGGGGGGCAGAGGATTCTGGGGAGTCCGGGTGATGAGCGTGGTGACAGACCACGTGGAGTCCTGTGTGACCGCTGTGTCTGGCCGCCACCATTTAAAGCCCTAATGGTTGGGCTGTGAGTGGGGATAAGCAGGAAGTCCTGCCTGTGAACCGCTTTGCCGCCCATGGAACGCAAGCCCGCGCGTGCGCAGAAGAGCCGCATGAGAGGTATCCCCCGCGCACGCGCAGCTCGCGATCCACAGATGGCGCTGGGAGGTGAGGAAGGTGCATCTGTATGTGTGGCAGGCGCGAGCGCGGGCCGGCCGCAGTAGCGATCGTGACCGCGCACGCACGTGCGCGCACACACAGGGAATGTGATGGTAATGGAATCTTTCAAAGACGGTGAGGAAGCTCAGTGGGAGGGATTACTGTGCCTAAGGAAAACAAAGAAGGAAAGGGTTAGAACAATGAAAGGAATTATATTATGATATGCACAGAATCATGTTAAACAGGAACATATTAGACAATGTAATGTTTGCTGGACACAGTACATCTGATAGGACATATCCATTAAACCATATGTGTAAAACATGGGTTATTAGTAGAATACCTCATACTCGCGGTTGAGGCCATTTGGTTCGAGGGTCTGTAAGATGTGGATCCAAAAGGCCTCCCTCTCTTTTAACCTTTTAATCCTGTTACCACCTCTCCTACTCTGGGGAACATGTTCTATCACTTGAAAACGTAGTTGTGCCACCGAGTGGCCTGCCCTCATAAAGTGTGCCAGAATGGGCAGGAGATTGTTCTTGCACCTAATTGTAGATTTGTGCTTGCTGATCCTGTCTTGGATATGTTGGGTTGTCTCCCCAACATATCCGAGACCACAGGGACACTTTATGAGATAGACCACGTAGGATGAATCACAAGTAAAAAAATCTTGCAATTGGAAGACCCTGCCAGTGCGAGGATGGGTAAAGGAGCTCCCTTTTGTCAAATTCGAACATTGTGTGCAATGTAAGCATGGGAAGTTGCCCTTGCGTATGGTGTACAGAGTAATTTGACGGAGCTGTTTTTTCTGAGAGCCCACATCAGCCCTAATAAGGGTATCCCGCAAATTTTTGGGGCGCCTGTTACAAAATAAAGGTGGATTCTGAAAGGCTGCCACATTAGGGTAAGCCATCCCTAATAGGGACCAATGTTTAAGAATGGCCCCTTTAATCTGGGACTGAAAGGGATGGTATGTAGATACATAGGCAACCCTAGGTCCTTGTACGGTGTGTTGTTGATTATCACTAGGACCAGGAACAGCAATAATTCTGTGGGTACCCTCTCGCCATGAATTTGATTCATCTCAAAACAATGTTGTTCTTGTAGAACCGGATCAGACACGATCCGTTGAACCCTTTTAATTTGTGATAATGGAAGGGCCATCTTTACATGTCTGGGATATGCACTCGTGAAATGGAGCAAACTTTTTTTGTCAGTAGGCTTCGTGTATAGGTCAGTGACTAACCTACCATCGGGGGACTTCCTAATAATGGTGTCTAAAAAAACTGATGTTCTCGAAGTCACAATGTAGCGTGAAGCATAGAGTGGGTAAAAAATCGTTAAGGTCATTATAGAATGACAACAGGGAGTCCCGATCACCGTGCCAGATCATGAAGACGTCATCAATGTATCTACACCACATCTTGACGTGTGTAGAATACAGATGATGAGTATAAACAAAGGAATCCTCAAAATGTGCCATGAAGATGTTGGCGTAAGAAGGCGCCATGTTGGATCCCATCGCGGTCCCTTTGTTCTGTAAATAAAATTGATCTTCGAATAGAAAAAAATTATTATATAAAACTGTCTCAAGGAGATCTAGGCTGAACTTTTTTTGGAGTGGAGAAAAATCTGCTTGTTGATCAAGAAAAATGGTGACGGCCTCCATGCCCTGTTGGAGATCAATGCTTGTATAAAGACTATTGACATCGAGTGTCACTAGGGTGTCTTGTTGGGAAATGACTCCTAGTGTCCCGAGGTGCCGAAGGAAGTCAGAAGTATCTTTAATGTAGGAACAGATGAAAGGGACTAGTGGAGTGAGGATCTTCTCTAATGTTATGGCTCATGGGGAAAGGATAGATTCGGTTGATGCCACGATTGGACGGCCCGGTGGTTGACTAAGATTTTTATGTATCTTGGGCAAAGTGTAGAACACTGGGTGTGATGGGATAATACTTGATAAGGAATTCTGCCAATTTCTTGTCGATAATGCCTAGTCCAGAGTATTCATCAACTAACATCCTAATGTGTTACCTAATCTGGGGTGTGGGGTCACAAGAAATGGGAGAGAAAGTAGTAAGATCTTTCAACTGTCCATAGATCTCAGATATATAGTATGACCTATCCATGACCACTATGGCCCCACCCTTATCAGCCGGTTTAATAATCAATTTGCTGTTCTCTTTGAGGCCACGAATGGCCTGTGTTTCCTCCGGTGTCAGATTATTATGAACATGCATGTTGCCGCCCTTGATTTCATTAATGACTTTAAATGTTTCAGAGGTGACCAAACCAATGAATATCTCTACAGGGTGATGTGTTTTTGGTTGAGTGAAAGGACTGGGGATAGAGAGCTTTAAATCACTCAATTTGAACATGCCTGGGTCCATTGTGGGTATGTTGGTGTTAGTGCTCTCCACAGATTGGAAATGTACCTTAAGTCTGATGGACCTATAGAAACGGCGCAACTCCTGATCTAACAGGAATTCATTGACTGATGGGGTCGGACAGAAGGAGAGTCCCTTCTGTAAGACCCTCGTCTCTGTTGGGGATAGATGGTAGGAAGAAATGTTAAAGACGATGTTAGTCCTACCTGTGACCTGGTCGTGATTTTTTGTGAGGTCCCTGGATTGCCTCTTCCTCCTCCGCGTCTTTCTTTTGGGGGACGACGTGGTCCTAAAAAAGAGGGCCCTCGTGGCTGACTGTGGTCGCTGTCCAAACTCGTGGAACCCTGATGAGATGCCTGGTAGGTGTATCGCCTGTCGTGAGATTCTGAGAAGCGCCATTTATATACGCGATCTCTTAGATAATCCTCCTGGTCCCTAATAAATTTTGACCTTTAACGGTCCTGTAGAGTCTTTTTAAATTCAGAGATAGATGCTTGAGTACGTGTTTTAATATTGTCCCATTCAGTCGTTGAAAGTGTGTTGGTCAGTTGTTCTTCTATATTTCGTACTTGGCTGTTGATGTCAGTGATTTCCTGTTGTAAGAAGTCGATGGTGAGGATGATAATGTCCATTGAACATTTGTTCAGGATACTTTCAAATTTAGTGCAGAAGGCTGTGTTGTCAGAAAAAAGAGTAGGACGGAGCTGGACCCTCAATCCGCGGGGTATTCTCTTGCTTTTGTGGTATTCGGCCAATGTAATAGAATGAAGTTCTAGGCCTATGAGTTTCTTGAAAATCTTTTCATAGTCTCTGGTTCTTGTCTCCTCTGCTGGGATGGACAAAAAGGTTCCAGAGGAAGTAACCCTCGATAAAATGGAAGAGGTTTCCTCCTCATTAAAGGACAATGTGGAAAAAGACATGGGTATGAGAAAATCCAAAAGAGTCAAAAAACTGGAGCACAGATTGAAATAGACAAATTGTGTACGATAGAATCTGGCTCAACAGTGGAAATTCGGGTGCCTCCGGGAAAAGAAGAGCAATAGTTCAGAGGGTGAGCCCGGGCACACTCAATCAAGAAAAAAGGGAGTAAATGTCTTTTTTAGTTTTCTTTTCATTCATGCAAAGATATGAGAATTTTTTTTTATCATATGACGTTTCGGCCCAACACACAGGCCTTTAACAAACAGATGATCTGGATGACAAAAAGAAACATACCGTAAGTACAGTATAAGGTATAACATATTATTACATACATGTAAATACATTCTTTACAATGCATGAAAAGAAAAATGGAGCATGCTGAGCCTTGCCGTTCTGCAGCTGCTGTCTGCTCTCCTCCATACAGACAGCAGCTGCAGAACTACAAGGCTCAGCATACTCCATCCAGGAGTATGTGGGCTTCGCCATGTTTTTGTATGCTGGCCAGGTACAGCAGGCAGCTACGCGCTACCCCCAACCCCAGCAGCCTATTTGTACCTGGCTGGGAACCAAAAATATAGGGAAGCCCTTTTTATTAATTATTTCCTGAGTTTCATGAAATAATTAAAAAAAAATGACGTGGGCTTAGCCCAATTTTTGTGACCAGCCAGGTACAACTAGGCAGCTATTCAGCTAGGCAGCTTTCTGGGCACCCATGCTGCGAATTGCAGTCCGCAGCCGCCCGAGAAAATGGCGCTTTCATAGAAGCGCCATCTTCTGGCGCTGTATCCAACTCTTCCAGCCCTGAAGCCGGGTGGCTCGCTGGGTAATAATGGGGTTAGGGCTAGCTGTATATTATCAACTGGCCCTAAGCCCGAAATTAATGGTGTCACGCCAAAATTAGAAATGGCCACCATGAATTTTTAGTACCGATAAAAAGAACCACAACACACAGAAAAAATATTTTTATTATAAATAAAACGCAACTCAATTAGTGACTACATCTTTATTGAAATAAAGAACCCCCCTCCGCAGTAATCCTGGGTCAAGGGTCCCATGCCGCCCAATCTGGATCCAATATCATCTGATCGGTTTGCTGGAAGGCAAAGCGATCAGATGATGTGTCAGGTTCAAGGGCCTTAATCACATTACACAGCAGTTGATTATATAAACGGCTTTTATACAATCAGTTGATGCATCAGTGCAAAAACAAAAAACAAACTACACACTACACACTTCAGTGCAGACTCTTGTCCGACAGCATCAGCTGATAGTTTAGCCGGCTGGGCGGTAAAAAGACGGCCTCACCGCTCGACTTATAGTGTCAGCTGATACCGTCAGGTGACCGCATCAGCTGATCATCGCCAGGTCTGAGAAAGAGAGAGAGAAAGAAGAGAGAAAGAGAGAGAGAGAGAAAGAGAGAAAGAAGAGAGAGAGAGAAAAAAAGAGAGCGAGAGAAAGAGAGAAAGAAGATAGAGAAGAGAAAGAAGAAAGAGAGAAAGGAGAGAAAGAAAGGAGAGAGAAAGGAAAGAGAAGAAGAAAAGAGAGAGTAAGAGAGAAAGAAGAGAGAGAGAAAAAAGAGAGAAATAAGACAGAGAAAGAGAGAAAGAAGAGAGAGAGAAAGAGAGAAAGAAGAGAGAGAGAAAAAAGAGAGCAAGAGAAAGAGAGAAAGAAGATAGAGAAGAGAAAGAAGAGAAAGAAGAGAGAGAGAAAGGAGAGAAAGAAAGGAGAGAGAAAGGAGAGAGATGAAGGAGAGAGAGAAAGAGAGAAAAGAGAGAGAGAGAGAGAAAAAGAGAGAAATAAGAGAAAGAGGAGAAAGAAGAGAAAGAGAGAAGGAAGAGAGAGAGAGAGAAAGAAGAGAGAGAGCAAGAAGAGAGAGAGAGAAAGAGAGAAAGAAAAGAGAGAAGAGAAAGAGGAGAAAGAAGAGAAAGAAGAGAAAGAAGAGAAAGAAAGGAGAGAGAGAAAGGAGAGAAAGAAAGGAGAGAGAGAGAAAGGAAAGAGAGAAAGGAGAGAGAGAGAGAGAGAGAGCAAGCTCACAGCTGATGTCCGGCTCCTCCCCTCAGTGCATAATTAAATTATAATTATAAATATATTATAAATTTATTATAAATATAATAAAAAAACCAAAACATTCTTTACCGAGACTAGAACTCTCGTGCTTCTTAAGCGAGCGCTCTACCCACTAGTCTACTGCTTCTAATGATAATGTTAGGCGGATTTTGTTATCTTGACTTCTGCATTGCTGAAGTCTCTGCTGACCACGCGATTCACTTCATTGCTACGTGGAGCTGATCAGACCACTCGTGTTCTGTAGCAGAGCTGACAGTGTCGTGTGGATTATGTCGGACCTGGAGGGGTATTTGTGGGTTAAAAAAGGGGTGAAAGAGGGTGATTTTTGTCTTCTATTTTAAATAAAGTATTTTTCATTGTGTGTTTACTTACTTTCACTTTAAGTTTAATCATGGAAGGTATCTCGGGGAGACACCTGGCATGATTAAACTCAGTATTACCCCGATTGCCACCGCACCAGGGCAATTCGGGATGAGCTGGGTAGAGTCCCCCGGGACTGTCGCATCTAATGGATGCGGCTATTCCGGCCGGCTGCTGGGTGATATTGTTAGGCTGGAGGGCTCCCGATAACGTGGTGCTCTCCATCCTTACAATACCAGCCTCCAGCCGTGCGGCTTTATCCTGGCTGGTATCAAATATGGGGGGAATTGCATATTTTTATTATTATTTATTTATTTTACTGCACGATATAGACCCGCCCGCCGGTGCCTGTGATTGGTTGCAATAAATTAGAAAAGCCTGGCTCAACTATAAAGGGTTTTTTTTATGTTGCTCGGAAAAATATAAGTCCAGTAGATGTAAAGAATCCGGCACACTAATAAAATGATTACAAAATTGCTTTTCTGAGAGTGTTCTTATAGTGTTCTTGTGAGAATATCAAGAAATGCGAATAAGACAAGTCCGACGTTTCGACCAACACCTTTGGTCTTTTACAAGGACTGTAAGAATATAAAACAATATAAAAACAAAGAATTACAGAAAGTAAATGAATACAGTGAGCATTGTTCAGTCACAATAAAAAATAACAAAAAATTAGAAAAAACAAAATTAGAACCACTAAATAGTGGAAAGAGAAAACAGGGATTACAATAAGTTTTTTCTCACAAGAGAACACAGCATGCGTAAAACAATGATAAATGGATGCATTGTTACATTCAAAGGTATACATGCATCATATTAGGGTAAAGGAGAAGGAAAAGGAGGAAATAATTAATGGAAGCTACTAAGTGGCAAGGCGAAAAAAACAAACCTCAAGGGGTTGTGGTATAGTGCGTATCGCATGGAAAGGTCAATCGCATATGTCTAGTATTCATCACTCTTACAGAGCCTAAGATCAAAGAGGGAAAGGGTAAGAGAGTGGCATGTAAGGTATAGGTCGATGAACAGAGATACAACCATATAAATCATTGGGGAAAGGAGGGTAATATCATCCTGGGACATAAATGTAAATACCTTAATACCCTCATATAGATGATAGAATGACAGTCGTCCTCTTATCACCTTTGTTTTGAAAGCTGTATGACAAATGACACACATATTGTACATTTGATATGGTTCAGTGCATGGAGCAAGTAATGATAGAATAAATGTATTGTGGAGATACATACATATATGGTAATGGTCACCTGACCATCCAACTAGGAAGAAAAAATAACACCTCTTACGTCTCTATAGGACATGGGATTGTAGGCAAAAGGAACGCCAGGCACTGAATAGGTCCATAAGTTTAAATGTATGCGTCTTACGATCTAAAACAAATAATATGTAAGAAAAAACAAGTGGTGGCTAGGTGTCATATATCAACTGACATATCTGAATAATTATAAATTGCTATAGATTGTAGATAAGGAGACATGGAGAGAGGATCACCTGTAGGGGAGATAGCCTATTCTGTTGTAGGCAAGGAGCCTAAGATAAGTATAATATGGCACCTGGCTATAAGTAGAATAAAGGACTATGTCATTTAGACAGCCAAGGAAACAATAAACAATGGACTACTCTAAAGGTCCAGTCACACTAAGCAACTTACCAGCGATCCCAACAACGATAGGGATCGCTGGTAAGTTGCTAGGAGGTTGCTGGTGAGATGTCACACTGCGACGCTCCAGCGATCCCACCAGCAACCTGACCTGGCAGGGATCGCTGGAGCGTGGCTACACGAGTTGCTGGTGAGCTCACCAGCAACCAGTGACCAGCCCCCAGTCTCCTAGTTACAGCACACATCAGGTTAATTAACCCGATGTGTGCTGCAGCTAAATGTGCACAGAGCAGGGAGCAGCGCACACTGAGCGCTGGCTCCTTGCTCTCCTAGTTACAGCACACATCGGGTTAATTGCCTGATGTGTGCTGCAGCTAGCTACATGTGCACAGAGCAGGAGCCGGCAGCACAGGCAGTGAGAGCGGAGGAGGCTGGTATCAAAGGTAAATATCGGGTAACCAAGGACAGGGCTTCTTGGTTACCCGATGTTTACATTAGTTACCAGCCTCAGCAGAAGCCGGCTCCTGCTGCCTGCACATTTAGTTGTTGTTGTCTCGCTGTCACACACAGCGATCTGTGCTTCACAGCGGGACAGCAACAACTAAAAAATGGCCCAGGACATTCAGCAACAACCAACGACCTCACAGCAGGGGCCAGGTTGTTGCTGGATGTCACACACAGCAACATCGCTAGCAACGTCACAAAAGTTGTTCGTTACCAGCGATGTTGCTAGCGATGTTGCTTAGTGTGACGGGGCCTTAAGGTATCGCTTACCCAAAGGGTGAGACTAATAGAATATGGTCCTGAGATTGGTCAGTTAGGCCTGTATATAAACAAAGGCGATTAGGGCTCAAGGTCAAAAGCCACATGTGGAAACATGTGAATCTCACTGTGATTATACCTGTGTGCGTGGTCTTCATGATCGCGGTGTCTGGAGGTGCCTGGGATAGGTGAGTGAGCTGCCCTAAGTGGTTTATAAAGGTAGTGCTGGGATTGAGACCGCTGTCTCATTTCCTGTATGTGAGCCGACAAGGAGTGAGGCGTGGAACGCATATCGCGCAGGCGCCCTCCGGAGAACCCGGACGGCGCATGCGCGGAAGGCGGGAACCACGCGTCATTGTGTAGGGAGGGTGGCGCTATGTGGAACGCATCTCGCGCATGCGCCGCCCGGCCACCAGGCAGCGCACGCGCAGTAGGCACTCCACATCTAGCGTGCATGGTGAGAATTACATGGAGACTATACGGCAGATGGGGCACATCCCACGCATGCGTCGCCCGATCACCGGGCAGCGCATGCGCAGCAGGCAACCCACCTACGGCGTGCATAATGAGGAAAGAAAGAACCAGTAACAGGTGAAACGTATCCAATGCATGAGCCGCCAGATACCCTGGCGGCGCATGCGTAGAAGCGAGACACCAAACCAGACACATAATATTACAATAGTATAAGACATGGTGTACAGGTTAGATCGTATCGAGGTATGTGCCAGTGTGACGTCCAGATCGGGTGTGCGCCCAAGGAATTGTGACTCTCAAGGATGGGGCTGCAAGGTCAAGTGGGATGGTTAGCCTAAATGGGAAAAAAAGGGGGGAAAGGGGAAAAAGGAAAAGCAAATTAGAACTACAGTAATGAAAACTATATCTATGATATGCACTTGGTAATATAGCAGCTTTACATTACATGAGCAGGTCTGATGGTCAAACATTATTGATTAAAAGTAACATCCGTTAAGCGTGAAGTCATACATCTGTGAAGAGGAATATATCAAAATGAGGACAACAGTTAGAATGCAGTGTACCACAAAATGGGGAACCTAATGAAAGGTCTCGTATTCCCTATTAAGGCCCTTAGGTTCAAGGGTCTTAAGGGTATGTATCCAGTATGCTTCCCTTTGTTTAAGCATCTGGATCCTGTTACCGCCCCGTCTCAAGGGGGGTACATGCTCTATGACCTGATATCTAAGCTGTGCGATAGAATGGTGATGGGTGATGAAGTGGTATAGAATGGGAAGTAATGTCTGTTTAACAGCGAATAGTGGATTTATGCTTACTGATACGGTCTTGGATATGTTGGGTTGTCTCTCCAACATATCCGAGACCGCAGGGGCACTTGATCAGATAAATGACAAATGTAGAGTCACATGTAAAAAACCCGTGAATAGGGAAAACCTTTCCGGAAAGGGGATGAGTAAAAGACTCACCGCGTGTCAAATTGTTACACTGCAGACACCGGAGACAAGGGACATTACCCTTCCTGGGCGTTGCAAGAAAAGTTTGTCTTGGGAGAATCTTCCCTTACCCCACGTCGGCCCGTATCAGGCTATCTCTTAAATTTTTTGGCCTTTTGTTACAGAAAATGGGGGGTAAGAGGAAAAAACACAGCTGATTTGTGACAGCCGTGCAGCGAGACGCCCGTGATCGGTGAGTAGGAAAGTGAGAGAGATTGTGCTGGGGACGCAGGACACATGCAGATAGCAACATGTGCACATAGCCTTACTGTGAAAAGCCACGTTTATGCTGATCGAACCTTTCTCGAACGTAACTCGAACTGTCAAGCTTTTAGCAAAAAGCTCGAGTTCGAGTTCGATCTTGAGCACCCCCCAAAATCACTCGAACATGAAATTGGCGAACCTCGAACCTCGAACATAGCTCATCTCTAGTCCTCACCCAAAAACTGCTTACGGTTAAGATTGTGACTTGTGGATTATTTTCCAAATCCTTCACTCCCTGCGAGCGTAACTACTCACTTGGAGACTGAGAGTTGCTAGCCATTATATTAACCTTGGAGGAGTGGCGTTATCTGCTGGAGGGCACAGTTCATCCCGTCATCATCTATATAGACTTTAAGAATCTGTCCCATTTCCAGTCTGCTCAGAGACTCAATCCTCATCAGGCTCATTGGTCTTTATTTTTTGCCTGGTTTAATTTTTCTCTTCACTTTTATCCTGCAGTGAAGACTGTAAAATCAGATGCGCTATCCAGGTCTTTTGTCTCCAATGATCATGATGAGGATCCTCAGCACATCATTGAACCTTCTAGGATCATCACAGTGGTTCCGGTAAGTCTCTCCCAGCTTCCTCCCAGCAAGACCCTTGTGACTGAGAAAGACAGGAGACGGGTCTTTCATAGGAGTCATGCTTCCAAGCTAGCTGGCCATACCAGTCAAAATAAGACCTTACAGCTCATTTCTCAACACTACTGGTGGTCCACCATGTGCCAGGATATTCTAGATTTTGTTGCAGTCTGTCCCTCATTAGCATGCAACAAGACACCCAAGAGATTTCCGGCTGGGTGCCTTCTTCCTCTCTCAATTCCGACAGCTCCATAGCAACATATCACCATGGACTTCATTACGGATTTGCCAAGATCGTCCAGTTGTATGGTAATCTGGGTCGTGGTCGTCCGTTTCTCCAGGATGGGAAATTTCATCACTTTGTCTGGTCTTCCAACTTCTCCAAAACTCGGTAAGCTCTACATCCAGCATGTCCTCCGCCCGCATAGTTTACCACTGCATATTATCTCTGATCATTGGGTTCAATTTATCTCCCAGTTCTGGTGTTCCCTCCATAAGCAGTTGGATGTTACTCTTGACTTCTCCTTAGCCTATCATCCTCAATCTAATGGCCAGGTTAAACGAGTTAACCAACTTCTCATCAACTAATTATGGCACTTTTTTAATGCTCACCATAGTGACTGGGTTCTGCTACAACCATGGACGGAGTTCTCTTATAATAACGATGTCGGGAAGGCTTCCTCTAATTCTCCATTTTTTATTGTTTATGGACAACATCCAAGAATTTCAACTCCTCTGCCTCTCGCTTCCAGTAACCCTGCAACTGAGTCTCTGGCCAAGGACTTCTCCTCTGAGACCAGGTCCTCCTTAGAGCAGACATTGGCTTGGACCAAGGAGCATGCGGACAAGAAACGCCTGGGTTCCCTGCCATTTCTTCCTGGAGATAAGGTAAGGCTATCTTCCAAGTACTGCCATTTGAAAGTTCCCTCTTTCAAGCTGGCTCCTCGGTACATAGGTCCTTTTAAGGTTCTCCCTTGGATCAATGAGGTTTGCTACCGTTTAAAGTTGCCTTCTTCTTTACGAATTCTCAACTCCTTTCATGTCTCCTTGTTGAAACCAATGGTTTTTGGCCGTTACTTCCAAGACCCAGATTTCTTACCCTAGTTGGAGCTGAGGATGTCTTTGAGGTAAAGGACTTCCAAGCCATGAAGAGAAGAAGAGGAAGAACTCTCCTTATGGTCGACTGGAAGGGACTCGGTCCTGAAAAGAGGTCTTGGGAGCCTAAAGATAACATTGATGCTCCGGTTCTTCTCAAAAGATTTTTAGCAAGTGTGAAAGGGAGGGGGTGTAAAGGGGGGGTACTGTCATGCCCTCCGTAATGGGGTCGGTCTCTCCTTGGCAAAGATATTAATGTTCTCCCCATACCTCCATTCCTACCTCTGGTTTAGTTTCTGCTACTGGCTCTGTCGCTGAGGCGCAGCGTGTCACTCACCCTGTCTGCTGTGCTGAGCGCTCCCTCGTCTCCTTCTCCTCGCAGAACCTGCATCCTCTCAACAGGTCCTCTAAGAGTGCACTTAGATAGCGCTCGCTGCACTCTGCTGTTTATTAAAGGAACAGGAAAACCAATAGGTAGAAATAAATTCTACAGAGAACCGAATAAGGTCAGAAAGTAAATCTTTTATTGATTAAAAAAAGGGGGGGGGGAAGTATTTGCCACAAGGCAGGGTGACCAAAACAGAAGAAACGGCATCACATGCGAATAAAATATATTAAAATATTAATAAATATATTAAAAATGTGACAAAAATGTGAAAAAGTGAATAGATGTATATATATGTAAATATATGTATGGAGGTGTGGGGAAGGGTGTTAGCGTGAGAGGATAGAAGAATATATAAATATAATATATATATGGATATACATAGAAAATTGTGTACAATAATAAATATACATCATAAAAACAGATAATGAAATTAAAATAGGGGGAGACACACAGTAGGTGAATCGATATAGAAAAAATCTGGAAAAAATCTTTTCTTAAAACGCTGGATGTACACTGCAACAAAAAGCCTAATCATCCAGGGTAGAAGAGGCCAAAGAAAGGGGGATTTCCTTAGGAGACGTCCAGGAGTCCAGTTGTCGGAATCTCAGATAGGACCCGGTGTTGATGGAAAGGACATGTGACCATAGAGAAGGTGTAGGCCACAAGACAAAAGTAGTAATGAACAGCCACAGAAAAACACCCTAAAGAAAATTAAAAACAAATTGAGTAGAACAGTAAAAACATGTAGAAACCCATAAGAAATGGATAAAAACAAATAAAAACAGATGATCAATGTGATTCACAAAAAAAGGCACGAAACTTAAGTTTTCATTGAGACCCAAGGGATGTAGAGTGTTAAGAGTAGAGATGAGCGAACCGGTTGCGGTTCGGCTTGAGTTCGGTTCGCCGAACAGAGGTCTCGTTTCGAGTTCGGTTCGGCGAATGTTCGACGAACCACTCGAACGGCATAGGAAACAATGGCAGGCAATCACAAACACATAAAAACACCTAGAAATCACCCTCAAAGGTGTCCAAAAGGTGACAAACAACTCACAACACAAAACAAACACATGGAAAAGTGACAAGGACATATACTCATGCGAAAACAAAAGAGCAGGACAAGGAAAAAGAGAAGGAGACACAGATACAGGCATGGCACGCCCTTCTAAAATCATGTAAAACACAGCAAGGTGACTCCAAGCGGAGTCTCCCTTTTTTCCAAAAATTGGGCCCCACACACACCCACCCCTTCAGTGGCAGCACTTGTGCCCCAGTTGTACACTTCACAGCTAGATTTGCATCAAGCACATTCAAAAGTACGCCATACTTAACCGTCCCCAAGGATGACACCGGGGTAGGTAGCAAAGTCTTTCCTGATCCCAGCTCTGTGCATCTTGGATCATTTTTAAAAACAATGTAAGCAAGAGTTACTCCAAGCGGAGTCTCCCTTTTTTCAAAAAATTGGGCCACACACACACCCACCCCTTCAGTGGCAGCAGTTGTGCCCCAGTTGTACACTTCACAGCTAGATTTGCATCAAGCACATTCAAAAATGCGTCATACTTAACCGTCCCCAGGATGACACCGGGGTAGGTAGCAAAGTTTTTCCTGATCCCAGCTCTGTGCATCTTGGATCATTTTTAAAAACAATGTAAGCAAGGGTTACTCCAAGCGGAGTCTCCCTTTTTTCCAAAAATTGGGCCACACACACACCCACCCCTTCAGTGGCAGCACTTGTGCCCCAGTTGTACACTTCACAGCTAGATTTGCATCAAGCACATTCAAAATACACAAGCATTTACTCCCCAGGATGACACGGGTAGTAAATTCCTTGTGGATCCATGACTTGCTCATTTTGATGAACGTTAGTCTGTCCACATTGTCACTGGACAGATGCGTGCGCTTATCTGTCAGCACACACCCAGCAGCACTGAAGACACGTTCAGAGACAATGCTGGCAGCTGGACACGACAAAATCTCCAAGGCGTAAGTGGAGAGCTCTGGCCGTTTTTCAAGATTTGAAGCCCAAAATGAGCAAGGCTCCATTTGCAAAGTATTGGCATCGATGTTCATTTGGAGATACTCCTGTATCATCCTCTCCAGCCGTTGACTATGTGTCAGACTTGTTGTCTCTGGTGGCCTTGCAAAGGAGGGTCTAAAAAAATTATGAAAAGATTCAATAAAATTGGTGTTACCAGCACCAGATACGGTGCTACTGGTACGGGTAGACTGTTGAAGATGACGAGATCGTCCCATGTTTGTCAAGTTACAACTGGGAGATTCACTCCCTGCACCTGCACGGTTGTTTGGTGGAAAAGCCGAGCTAAGATCGAGTAACAGCTTCTGCTGATACTCCTGCATATGGGCGTCCCTTTCTATGGCTGGAATTATGTCACAAAATTTGGACTTGTACCGGGGATCTAATAGTGTGGCAAGCCAGTAGTCATCATCACTTCTAATTTTGACAAGACGAGAGTCATGTTGGAGGTAGTGCAGCAAGAAGGCACTCATGTGTCTTGCGCAGCCATGCGGACCAAGTCCACGCTGTGTTTGTGGCATAGAGGTGCTAAGCGTTCTTTCTTCCTCTGACATCTCCCCCCAACCTCTTTCAACTGAAATTTGATCAAGGTCTCCCTCATCCGCTGAGTCCTCTATGTCCATGAACAGTTCGTCCTCCATTTCTTCATGTTCTCCTGCACCTTCCTCAACATTTCGCCTGCTACCATGCGCCCTTGTTGATCCCTGTCCCCCATGGTTCCATGCCTGCCGCGTTGGTGATGATGAACGTCTGGACCTTGGTGATGTTGTTGTGTCTTGCACATATGAATCCTCCTGTAGTTCCTCCCCTTCCTGTTGTCCCACCCCCTGACTACGAATAGTGTTTAGCGTGTGCTCCAGCATGTAAATGACTGAAATTGTCATGCTGATAATGGCATTGTCAGCGCTAAAGATATTCGTCGCCATGTTGAAACTGGTGCATAGGTCCTTGATCTGAGACCACTCCATCAGGGTGATCTGCCCCACCTCTGCATCTCATTGGCCCAGGCTATACGTCATGACGTATTGCACCAGGGCTCGGCGGTGCTGCCACAGTCGCTGTAACATGTGGAGAGTCGAATTCCAGCGTGTCGCCACATCGCATTTCAGGCGATGAACCGGAAGGCCGAAGGACGTATGGAGCGATGCAAGTCGCTCAGCAGCGGTGGTTGAATGGCGAAAGTGAGCAGACAGTTTTTGTGCCCTGTTCAGAAGGCCATCTAGGCCGGGATAGTGTGTTAAAAATTGCTGGACAACAAGGTTCAACACGTGAGCCATACAAGGCACGTGTGTCACCTTGCCCAGGCGAAGGGCCGCACCCAGGTTTGCAGCATTGTCGCACACGGCCTTACCAGGCTGCAGGTTGAGTGGAGACAACCATTTATTAAACTCAGTCTCCAGAGCTGCCCACAACTCAGCCGCTGTGTGACTCCTATTTCCAAGACATGTCAAGCTAAAGACCGCCTGATGCCGTTGCGCTCTGCTGCCAGCATAGTAATGAGTGGTGCGTGATTCCTTCTGTGCAATGAGAACGCTGGTGGCCTGACCAGGCAGGCTTGGGGCGGAGGTGGAGGACCCAGATGAGGTGGAGGAGGCAGAAGCAGTGGCGGAACTTGGACAGACAGAGGATTGACACACAAGTCGTGGGGATGGCAAGACTTTTGCAGCAGACCCTTCACCATCTGTCACCATAGTTACCCAGTGCCCAGTCAGCGACATGTAACGTCACTGTCCATGCTTACTGGTCCAAGTATCGGTGGTGAAATGCACCCGTTCACACACAGAGTTTCTCAAGGAAGCGGGTGTGTTGTGTGCGACATGCTGGTGTAGCACGGGCACACCTTTCTTAGAGAAGTAGTGGCGACTGGGCATCTGGTACTGGGGCACAGCGACAGACATAAGGTCTCTAAAATCCTGTGTGTCCACCAGGAGGAAAGGCAGCATTTCGGTAGCCAAGACCTTACAGAGGGATAAAGTCAACCTCCTAGCTTGGTCATGGGTCGCAGGAAATGGCCTTTTATTTGTCCACATCTGAGGGACAGAGATCTGGCTGCTGTGTGTAGACGGTGTTGAGTAGGGTGTCCCTGGAAAAATGCAGGTTTGTGAGGAAAGTGCAGGTGTAGACATGATGTTGCCTTCATCCAACGTTGGTGCTATCGATGTCTGAGAGAGCTGTACACACGCACTTGTTTCCCCTTCCAAACCAACTGACGACCTACCAAGCAAACTGCCTGTTGCGGTTACAGTGGTGGAAGATGTGCGTGGAAAACCAGTTGTGACAGCTGTCCCCACAGTCCTAGAAGATGAAAAGCGCGCGGATGCGCTGGAAGGGGCAGGCGGTGGATGGTTGGCTCCGCTAGGCCGCATTGCAGCACGGTGAGCTTCCCACTGGGACATATGATATTTATTCATGTGACGATTCATGGAAGAAGTTGTCAAACTGCTGAGGTTTTGCCCTCTACTAACAGAATCACGACAAATTTTACAGATCACATAATTTGGGCGATTTTTTGCTATGTCAAAAAAGGACCAGGCTAGGCAAGGCTTAGAGGGCATGCGACCTGCTGATCCACCCTGACCAGTGCTCAGAGGCACAGTGGTGGCTGAGGATGCAGTTGTAGACGTGCTACCAGTACTCCGACTCTGTCCAGGAAGGCGCAAGGTAACTTCGTCGTCAGTTGCATCCTCCTCCACCGTCTCTGTTGACCTCCTCGAGGGCCTGACTGTGGGTTGACAGTAGGTGGGATCTAGAACTTCCTCATCAATTGTTGTGTTTGCACTCCCCTCACCCTCAGACCGAGCCTCTTCTTGCCCTGACCGAATATTTAAGTTGTCATCCCAATCTGGTATCTGCGTCTCATCGTCATCAGTATGTTCCTCATTGTCTATTACAACAGGTGTTTCAGTTTGTGAATAAGGGTCAACATTATGCTCAGAAACTTGTTCATCACGGCCTGAATCTGAGTCACAAAGGTTCTGGGCATCACTGCAGACCATTTCCTGGTCTGTACTCACTGTAGCTTGGGAGCAGACCTCTGATTCCCAGGCTATAGTGTGACTGAACAGCTCTGCAGACTCAGCCATCTCAGTTCCACCATACTGTGCAGGGCGGATGGAGACTTCAGAGCTAGGAGAAAGCAAGTGTGATTGGGATGACAACTCAGAGGACTGGTGTTTTTTGGATGCGGTAGTTGGGGTGGAGGAGAGGGCACTTGTTGGACCACTTGAGATTCATTCAAGCATTTTCTTTTTTTGGCCATCATCTACCTTTGTTCCAGTTGTTCGTGTCCGTAAAAAATGGAGCACATTGGATTGTCCACGGTAAGTAGTAGACATCTTACTTTTGCTGGAAGATGGTCTATTTTCAGCAGATGTTAATGGAGCTTTGCCACCTTCCCCACGGACAAACCCTTTTTTTCCTTTTCAAACACGCCTCTTCTCCTTTTCACCAGCATCTGTCATTTTACCACTCATTTTGATTGCGACAAGATTGTGCACTTAAAATGTGGTAGTAAATATTGAGAGGTGGTGTAGATTGCAGCGGTGGTCTATCTTTATTAACAGCAGAATAAACAACAATTACTATCCCTGACAATGCAACTACGGCCCTTAAACTGGCAGCATAGTTTGCTAGTATAATGGCGAAGTAACAATGAGTTTGAGTGTGCAATGCAGAGGTGCCGCACATAGGTTTGCACCAGTGGGACACTAATGGAAGTCCAGCAGCCACTTTTAGGATGCCACTAAGTTTACTCAGTGTTTGCTAGTATAATGGTTTAGTAACAATGAGTTTGAGTGTGCAATGCAGAGGTGCTGCACATAGGTTTGCACCAATGGGACACTAATGGAAGTCCAACAGCCACTTTTAGGATGCCACTAAGTTTACTCAGTGTTTGCTAGTATAATGGCTTAGTAACAAAGAGTTTGAGTGTGCAATGCAGTGGTGCTGCAAATAGCTTTGCAAAAGTGGGACACTAATGGAAGTCCAATAGCCACTTTTAGGATGCCACTAAGTTTTTCTCAGTGTTTGCTAGTATAATGGCTTAGTAACAATGAGTTTGAGTGTGCAAAGGGCTGGAGGGTACAGTGGCAGGGTTGTGGGTCTGGGTAGAGGAAAGGAAGCCTCCCTTTCTATCCCTCCTAATGGGGAAATGCAGCGAGGAAATCCCTGACCTTAGCTACACAGATGCTGTCATCTTGTGTAGCTGTTAAAATCTGTTTTCACGGACCTGACTGTCACCTATGGCTCTGACCCTGCCGGTATTAGCCCTTACAAGGACTAATAGAAACTTCTATCCCTATTCTGTATAGCGCTGTGTATAGAGCGTAAACAGCAGTATCGGAGACAGGAGCTACGCCAGCGGTGACTGACACCAAGACGCAGAAGGCAGATAATGGAGTGCTGGAGGAAAATGTCCGTTTTTTATAATGCATGGACATGTGACATGGACATCCTATCACACATGCCGTTGCTTCTCTGGCTAAAAGTCCACTTAGCTGTGTGTGTCTGGGATTGGCTGACATGCTGGCCCGTCCCACTACACGCGCACGCTTGGGGAAGGAAGACAAGGAAAAAAAAAAAATGGCGATCGCCATTATCCAAACAGCAGTGATCTGAATGCGCTGTTCCCGCACACTATACACTGAAATTTCATAATAGTGTGAGTCACAGAGTGAATTACACTATTACAGCGGAAAGCCAGCTAGTAATTAGCTTGTCTTTTTGCTGCTAGAACCGTTCTCGAACATATCTAGAACTATCGAGTTTTAGCAAAAAGCTCGAGTTCTAGTTCGATCTAGAACAGCCCCCAAAATCACTCGAGCCTAGAACTGGAGAACCTCGAACCGCGAGACGCCCTCAACTCTAGTTAAGAGTCCAAATCCATTTGGTTTCAATTTTAGCGAGCTGTTTTTTAATGTCACCTCCTCTGATGTGAGGGATAAGGTGATCGATACCACGAACAGCCAGCTGGGTAGCATCACAGTTATTATGTAATTGAAAGTGTTTAGGCATGGCTTTAAGTGTAGATATATCAGTATTCTCTTTCACAGCTAGAATTCCATTCACGTGTTCCTGTACACGAACCTTCAATTGTCGGGAAGGGAGACCTACATAGATGAGGTTACAGGGGCATGTGGCATAATAAATGACTGATTTAGTGTTGCAGTTGATGGAATAAGTAATTTTGAAATTTTTAGCCCCACTTGAATTCGTGAATGTAGATGCAGAGATTATATTGGGACAAGCCACTCATTTTCCACAAGGGGAACAACCCCATGGGCGTGGATTTTGATCCAAGAATGTGGTTACTTTGTTTGTGTAATGGCTTTTCACTAAACAATCCCTGAGGTTACTAGATCTCCTATAGGTAATATTAGGTTTATCATTGAGATATTTTGAAAAAATGGGGTCAGCCAACAGTATGGGCCAATATCTATCCAGACACTGCCACAAGTTCCCCGAATGGGAATGATATTGGTTAATAAACTGCGCAACCAGCTCTGTCCTCACCTATTGTACCATCACCCATTCCCTGTAGACTGTAAGCCCTCGCGGGCAGGGTCCTCTCTCCTCCTGTACCAGTCTGTTATGTACTGTTAATGATTGTTGTACGTATACCCTTTCACTTGTAAAGCGCCATGGAATAAATGGCGCTATAATAATAAATAATAATAATAATAAATAATAACTTTAGGAGAAGATCTTGGTAAGTTTGAAGTGTAAAGGGCACTTTGTCTAGACATGTGTCTGGCCCTATTATAAGCAAATTTGACAGATATCCAGCTGTACCCTCGTGCATAAAATCTGTCCTTCAGATCTTGGGCTTGTTTTTCAAAATCATCATTATTTGAACAAATCCTTCTAAGGAGTAAGAATTGCCCAATGGGGACAGAACAAATGGTTGCAGGGGGATGGGATGAAGAAGCATGTAACACAGCATTGATAGCTGTATCTTTGCGAAACAAATCCGTTTGTAGGGTGTTGTTAGAGTCCCTTTTAACAGTAACATCCAAAAAATCTACACAATTTGAATCGAAATGATATGTAAGGTGTATATTGGTGTTATTGTTATTGAGTTGTGCCATAAAGTTTTGTAGGGATTCAGCGGTGTCCTGCCAGATGAAAAAAATATCATTAATGTACCGTGCCCAGAAGAGGACACGGTCCATTGATAACAAATGATCAGACATAAAGAGGTCCCTCTCCCACAACCCCAGGAACAGGTTAGCATACGAGGGCGCGAAAGACACCCCCATAGCTATGCCCTGGAGCTGCAGGAAGAAGGACCCCTTAAAAACAAAAAAGTTGTGTGATAAGGAGAAATCAAGTAGTTGTAAAATGAAATTATTCATCCTTGGTGAAAGTGAAGAAGTATTGAAAAAATATTGGGTAGACTGCACACCATCACTGTGTCTAATGTTGGTGTACAGGGACTCAACATCACAAGTAATAAGCAAGGATTCCGCGTCAATGTGTAAACCATCAACTTTTTTCAAAAAATCACTGGTGTCTTTGGTGTAAGAAGACAAACATTCTACCAATGGTTGTAAATGGTAGTCAATAAATTTGCCAACCCTGTCAAGGTAGTTATTATTGCCGGAAATGATGGGCCTGCAGGGAGGTGTACTGATGTTTTTGTGAACTTTGGGAAGGAGGTATAGTGTTGGAATAGTGGGTTCGGTAACTTGTAAAGCCTGAATCTTTGGAGCTGATATCACTATCTTTAGCCGTTTTTAAAAGTAAAAAAAGTTCAATCTGGAATTAGATAAGAGGGTTAAATGTCAATTTTTTGTAACAGGTAGTATTATTTAATTGCCTGAATGCTTCAGATTCATACATAATTTTCGGCCAGAGTACTATGTTCCCTCCTTTGTCGGCTGGTTTTATGACTAAATCAGGAAGATTTTGTAGTTTCTTGAGGCTGCACCTCTCAGAGAAACTCAAGTTGTCATGTTTAATGCCAGGAGGGATTGTATCTATCTCCCTACTTACCATTTTCACAAATAAGTCTAAATTGGAATAGGCCGACAAAGGGGGAAATTTCTTAGATTTTGGTGTAATCGTGGGGGGGATCTTACCTCCTTCACCAACGTTGTGCTCGTGACCAAGGTCATCAAGGGTAGCTAGTGCTTTTTGTTCAGTTTCTGTAGGGAAAAGTGAAAGTAAGGTGTCATTGTGAAAATATTTTTTAATCATTAGGGATCTAGCAAAGATATGAAGGTCCTTAAGGTAAATTTATCAAATTTAGCGGCAGGGCAAAAAGACAATCCTCTACTGAGGACAGAAATATCCGTATCGCTAGGATTGTAAGAGCTAAGATTAATTACTAAAGATGAGCGAACCGACCGCGGTTCGGCTCGAGCTCGGTTCGCCGAACCGAGGTCTGGTTCGAGTTCGGCGAACCGGTTCGGCGATCCACTCGAACCCATAGGAAACAATGGGAGGCTATCACAAACACATAAAAACGCATTATAAATCTACACATACAGTTAATAAACATTGCCATAACACTTACCTTTCCCCGGGATGCGTCCTGCACTCTGTTTCCTGTCGCTATTCCTCCCGATAATTGCTGCGTCCTCCTGTTAAACAGCAGTGATGCAGGACCTACGTGACGTGATCAAAATAGCATGTGACCAGTCACGTGTCTATTATCTCATTGGCTACAGACTGGTCACATGACTATGACGCCTCATGCTAGGACCTGTCATTGCATCTCTCTGCACACGGTCGACTCCCCGCTCTGCTTCCCCGTTCCCTTAAGGTACCGTCACACTAAGCGATGCTCCAGCGATCCCACCAGCAACCTGACCTGGCAGGGATCGCTGGAGCGTCGCTACACGGGTTGCTGGTGAGCTGTCACACAGGCAGATCTCACCAGCAACCAGTGACCAGCCCCCAGCCAGCAGCATGAGTGGAAGCGATGCTGCGCCTGGTAACTAAGGTAAATATCAGGTAACCAACCCGATATTTACCTTGGTTACCAGCGCACACCGCTTAGTGTTGGCTCCCTGTACTCCTAGCCAGAGTACACATCAGGTTAATTTAACCCGATGTGTAGTCTGGCTATGTGTGCAGGGAGCCGGCACTGACAGCGTGAGAGCAGCAGACGCTGGTAACGAAGGAAAACATCGGGTAACCAAGGGAAGGGCTTGCTTGGTTACCCGATGTTTACCATAGTTACCAGCATCCGCAGAAGCCGGCTCCTGACCGGCTGACACAGCCGGTCAATAACGGAGATCACCGTTGCCATAGCAACGCACCTGGTAGTGGTGACGGGGACGTCCTGCTACCAGCACGCAGCGGCACTGAAATCACGTAATCGGAGCAGCATTGCTATGGCAACCCGTGCCACCGCTTACTGCCAGGAGCCTGTGGTCACTCTCACAGAGT
This sequence comes from Anomaloglossus baeobatrachus, assembly GCF_048569485.1. Classification (NCBI taxonomy): domain Eukaryota; kingdom Metazoa; phylum Chordata; class Amphibia; order Anura; family Aromobatidae; genus Anomaloglossus; species Anomaloglossus baeobatrachus. The sequence goes on from NC_134360.1 coordinate 149,316,208, forward strand.
GATTTCTGCATGGAGCACACCGTCTTCACCCATGAAGCTGTGCTGTCTGATGGAGCAGACAGAGCTGCATGTGTTGAAGGGGAAAGAAGACAGAAGAGCAGCATCGTGGAGAGGTGAGACTGGGTAATAAAGATGGAGTCTCTAATGTGTCTGTGTATTTATTTCTATTAAAGTATTTTTTCTGTGTGGTGTTTTTTTTAACCCTTTATTGGAGATTCTTAATGGCTGGGTCAAACGTGCCTGACATTAAGAATCTCTGACTTAATACTAGCTAGTAAAACAAAGCCAGTATTAACTCATTATTACCTAGCAAGCCACCCGGCTTCAGGGCTGTTGGAAGAGTTGGATACAGTGCCAGATGATGGCGCTTCTATGAGAGCGCCATTTTCTGGGGCGGCTGCGGACTGCAATTCGCAGCAGAGGGGCCCAGAAACCTTGGGCTAACCTGTGCTGTGGATTCCAATCCCCAGCTGCCTAGTTGTACCTGGCTGGACACAAAAATGGGGCGAAGCCTACTTGGTTTTTTATTTTTAATTATTTCATAAGATTCATGAATTAAGTAAAAAAGGGCTTCCCTATATTTTTAGTTCCCAGCCGGGTACAAATAGGCAGCTGGGGGTTGGGGGCAGCCGTACCTGCCTACTGTACCTGGCTAGCATACAAAAATATGGCGAAGCGCACGTCAATTTTTTGGAGTTTTTTTGCAAAAAAAATAAAAAATGCTTCCCTGGATTTTCCATTGCCAGTGAAGGTAGCAGTGGAGGTGAGCAGCCAGTAGCTGCTTGGATTACCCTTAGCTAGCAATACAAAAAATGCAGCGGGAGCCCATATATATTTTTTTAATTATTTATTTAAATAACTAAAAACAAAAATGGCTTCCCTGTATTTTGCTTGCCTGATATGACAGTGCTGTAAAAATAAATCTTTAAAAAAAATGACGTAGCGCTCCGTGGTATTTTTGATTCTCAGCGCAGATAAAGCAGACAGCTACGGGTTGCCACCCCTATCTGCCTGGCATTACCTTGGCTGGCAATCAAAATACAGGGAAGCTTATTAATTTTTTCTATTTAAAAAATAGTTAAAAAAAAAATGACGTTGGATCCCCCCATTTTTGATAGCTAGCTACGGTAAAGCAGACGGCTGTAGCCTGAAAACCACAGCTGGCAGCTTTACCGTGGTTGGGGATCCAATGTGGAGGTCACCCCAGGCTCTTTTTTTATAATTATTTTATAAATATTAATAATTACAAAAAAAAAGTAGGGTCCCCCCCCAAATTGGATCACCAGCCAAGGTAAAGCGGACAGCTGTGGTCTGGTATTCACAGGGTGGGAAGGTCCAAAATTATTGGGCCTTCACAGCCTAAAAATAGCAGGCTGCAGCCGCCCTAGAAGTGGCGCATCCATTAGATGCGCCAATCCTGGTGCTTCGCCCAAGCTCATCCCGTGCCCTGGTGCGGTGGCAAACGGGGTAATATATGGTGTTAATACCAGATGTGTAATGTCACCTGGCATCAAGCCCTGGGGTTGGTGATGTCACGCGTCTATCAGATACCCCACATCACCAACCCAGTCAGTAATAAGAAAAAATAGACGACAAACACATTTTTATTTGAAAAAAACACTCCCCAACACATTCCATCTTTCACCAATTTATTAGAAAGAAAAACAAATCCAGGACTGCTGTAATCCAAGGGGTTCCCATGACGATCCACACTGTCCCAGTCAATGAGGAGCAGGATGTTCCCAATTGGCTGGGAGAGCAATGCAGTGACCTGAGCTAACATCAATAGGTCAGCCGAGGTCATTGCAGGGGATGACAAGTGCTGCTGTCAGCGAGGTACATTACCTGCGCTGATCTCCTGCAAAGCTGACAGCACCTGTCACTGACTCCAATGACCTTCACAGCCAAGTATCGCGAGCGGTCCGTGACGTCACCGCTAGTGACAGTCTCGGGTCAGAAGCGAGAGAAGGTGATGTGACAAGCGGCGGCCATGGTGGACAGTGACAGAGCTGAGGTCGGGAGGGCAGGACTTCATTACCGCAGATAAGCCGAGCGGGGCCATGTGTGCCGAGTACGAGGTGGGCGGAGCCTAGTGGGTTAATGTGTGCAGAGTGCCAGGTGGGCGGAGCCTAGCGGGGCCATGCGTGCAGAGTGCCAAGTGGGCGGAGCCTAGCGGGACAGTTTGTGCAGAGTGCCAGGTGGGCGGAGCCTAGTGGGGCCATGTGTGCAGAGTGCCAGGTGGGCGGAGCCTATCGGGGTAATGTGTGCACAGTGCCAGGTGGGCGGAGCCTAGCGGGGCCATATGGGCAGAGTGCCAGGTGGGCGGAGCCTAGCGGGGCCATGTGTGCAGAGTGCCAGGTGGGTGGAGCCTAGCAGGGTAATGTTTGCAGAGTGCCAGGTGGGCGGAGCCTAGCGGGGCCATGTGTGCAAAGTGTCAGGTGGGCGGAGCCTAGCGGAGTAATGTGTGCACAGTGCCAGGTGGGCGGAGCCTAGCGGGGCCATGTGTGCAGAGTGCCACGTGGGCGGAGCCTAGCGGGGCCATGTGTGCAAAGTGTCAGGTGGGCGGAGCCTAGCGGGGTAATGTGTGCACAGTGCCAGGTGGGCGGAGCCTAGTGGGGCCATGTGTGCAGAGTGCCACGTGGGCGGAGCCTAGAGGGGCCATATGTGCAGAGTGCCAGGTGGGTGGAGCTTAGCGGGGCCATGTGTGCAGAGTGCCAGGTGGGCGGAGCCTAGCGGGGTAATGTGTGCAGAGTGCCAGGTGGGCGGAGCCTAGCGGGGCCATGTGTGCAGAGTGCTAGGTGCGCGGAGCCTAGCGGGGTAATGTGTGCAGAGTGCCAAGTGGGCGGAGCCTAGCGGGGCCATGTGTGCAGAGTGCTGGGTGGGCGGAGCCTTGTGGGGTAATGTATGCAGAGTGCCAAGTGGGCGAGCCTAGTGGGACCATGTGTGCAGAGTGGCAGGTGGGCAGATCCTAGCGGGGTAATGTGTGCAGAGTGCCAGGTGGGCGTAGCCTAGAGGGGTAATGTGTGCAGAGTGCCCGTGGGCGGAGCCTAGCAGGGCCATGTGTGCAGAGTGCCAGGTGGGCGTAGCCTAGCAGGGTAATGTGTGCAGAGTGACAGGTGGGCGGAGCCTAGTGGGGCCATGTGTGCAGAGTGCCAGGTCGGCAGAACCTAGCGGGGTAATATGTGCAGAGTGCCAGGTGGGCGGAGCCTAGCAGGGCCATGCGTGCAGAGTTCCAAGTGGGCAGAGCCTAGCGGGACCATGTGTGCAGAGTGACAGGTGGGCGGAGCCTATCGGGGTAATGTGTGCAGAGTGTCAGGTGGGCGGAGCCTAGTAGGGCCATGTGTGCTGGCGGCGGAGTGTGAAGTGGGTGGAGCCTAGCGGGGCCATGTGGCGCTGAGGACGTCAGTGTCGGGGACTGCATGGCTGGGGACAGGTGAGTGTGAGTGTGTGTGTACATGTACATGCCGCGTGCAGGAGGGGGCGGAGCGAGCTGAGCGGGGAAGTGTCGGCTCCCTGCACACGTAACTAGGATAAATATCGGGTTACTAACCAATGCTCTTTGCTTGGATACTCGATGTTTATCTTGGTTACTAGCTTCTGGCAGGCTGCCAGCGATGGCTCCTGCACACTGTAGCTGTAAAAAGCCCTGCTTTTGCTGCTAGAACCGTTCTCGAACGTAACTCAAACTGTCGAGCTTTTAGCAAAAAGCTCGAGTTCTAGTTCGATCTAGAACACCCCCCAAAATCACTCGAACCTCGAACTGGAGAACCTCAACTCTATTAATTACCTTGAGGTAAGATGATTGTTTCCGGTCAGGAGAGTGCCCAGAGTAGCGTGCAGATGGTACAAGAGGGTGTAGGTGGTTAGCAGTAAATCAAGATTCCCTTTTGCGTTTAGGGGTATCTCCAGATGCCATAGAGGGATGAGAGGATGCATCTGAGGAAGCGCTCACAGATATATTAGAAGTCACTGAAGTGGTTCTTGGTCTAGTTGTAGATTGCATGTTAGGTTTTCTCCAACGATATACATTATTAGTGGAGTAGTCTTTAAGATCACAGGCTAGTTTATTAGACTAGTTTGTCTATATTTCTTTAACCCACATGTCTAGACTCTTATCTACTTGAGTAGTAATAGAAATAAATTGGTCGCTAGATACGTCTGCTTGAGCAGAAGTATAGAAATCACCTATTGCTTTATCCAAGTCAAGTACTTTTTTAGTATTAAGACTAATTAATAACTCCATTAGTTTCTGGGATGTATCATTACAGATGCTTTCCCAAGTATTTTTAAATACTTCATCATCAATTGGATATGAGGGGATCACACGGACACGTAACCTCCTGAGGATCAATTTTTTCTTAATATAATTTTCGAGGAAATCCCGATTCCACCAAAGTCTTGTCCTTTTATATGAAAGATCTTTAATATCAGCTAGAGTGTTATGTGCCTGTGAATCACTGGAACCTGTGATTGTGGCATCATTGTTGAAAACTTCATTAATGTGTCAGAGCCAAGTGCTTTCTTTGGCACTGAAATCCATGTCTTGATCAAAAATACCTGTGCAGAACACAGCAATGAGTAAATACCGAGAGAGATCAAGAATAACAGCCATTTTATTAAAGGAACAGTACACCTTTTCCTTGCTGTTCTGATTCTGAATGCAGGATTGCTTCCAGCTTATAAGGCACCTGTTTCCTATGAGTGGTGCCTGGGCAACGTTCTCATTCTTTAGGAACGTTGCTAGGGTTCAGGCCCTCACTAAAGGGCTCTGTACTCCCTTTCTGTGCTCTGCTGTGCCAGATACTTACCTTTCTTTCGCCACAGAATCTCCTGCAGCCGGTTCGCCATTCCTAGCTTCACTGCATGCATCGGATTCCCTTCTGCCGAGTTCACCTCCGTGGTCATTCTGTACTCCCCAGACGTTTTCTATGGCTGGATACTCTTCATCAGGAGAGTTGCAGAGCATTCTGGATTAATTCAACTACAAGATGCGCCTCCCTTTGTTGGTAAAGAGCATCCTGGATTATCTTTTATGTTTGAACCGGCATTCCACCGTCTAGCTGGAACTTCTACAGACTGTCTGACCCTCTGGGGCTGTGATTGCGATAATCCCTGTAAAGGTGTTCTCTTCCCAGTAGCTTCTCCGGTGGTGCTCAGCGTCATGACCCTTTGGGCTGTCCCATCTTCTGCTCTTGTTTAACATTACTTTAAATTTTAAATAAATCATCTTTTGTTTTCTCAAAGTTCTATCCAGTCTCTTGCTGTATCGGGTATTCTGTTGCCACTTGTCACCCGGTGGTCCAGCGAGTCCACAGTATTATATCCACGCCTCAGCGGTGTAACAGTAGATATTTTGCTAGATTTTTTTACTTCTACTGGGATCTCCCCAGCTTGATATTGTTGCGGCATGATCCATGTTCCAAGTCTACTAGTTTGCTCTTGATATTTTCTAACACTTTTGCTAGATCATCATGTGCATCTTAGTTGTTGTGAGAGCTTGCAAATCCCCCCATTTTATATTCTATGTGTGACACTTCAGAGTCCAGCTCTTGTGGGAGGGCTTCTATGGAAAGTAGTAACGTCATCAGGTCTTTTGTATACACTTTCTGAAGATTAGTAGCATGTCTCTCAGTGAGGACCCAGAGGCTGATTGGTCTGATGGTTAAATGTTGGCCAGCACAGAGGCAACATAGGAAGTCTCACCATCTTTTGAAGGGGCTAAAGGTGGAGGGTAGTTATCAGGTTGAAACCCTGGTATCAAGAGAAAGGTTTTGACAGAGGGTTTAGGACTGTCATCCATGTTGATGGTGATGATGGCTCACTTGTTGGTGTGTTGTCCCTGGGGGGAGTGTTCCCATTGTTCCTGGAGTAGAGAGGGGAGGTTTTACTACCCCTGTCCTGTCCAGTATTAAATAAGAACTACAATTTCTCCTGCATATTCTAACCTTTTTTCCTCTGGCCATCAACCTGGTTAATAATAGCAAGACCAATTTCTTTCTTGAATTTTACAGGGCATTTTTAGCTTTGCGGTAGGACTATGAACTTTGGAGTTTTAACATTTAGGTAGCCATCTTTATTGTACAGTTGTTAATTCATCTTCCTGTCCAAGCTGTTTTGGTGTGTGGAACATAAGATGGTGAATATGTTCAAATGTCCTGGGCTGATTTTCTCTAGAGCTCCTGAATGGCAATGCAGGTGCAGCCTGTGCACCAGCTTCTTCTCTCCTTGTATTCTTTTTATTTTATTTGGGGAGCATCAACTGTGGCCTGGCTTCAGATATAGAAGCTTCAGAAGAGGATCATGTCAGGCCCATGCTTCCTAATTCCCAAATCTCTGGCGAGATCCAGTGGGTGTGCACAGGACATGAAGGTCCTCAGTGCTCGCAAGCTGTACAGAAATGAGGCCTGCAGTAATAGGCCACCCTCCTACATCCTGGCTTCCTCTCCCCGGCTCAATATCCCCTTACAATCCTCTGAAAGTGGTGATGGTGGTTGGTTCTGTGACTCCCTGGGCATTGTTCTTCTCTAGTATGACTTACCATGGGAGGGGTCCTCACTGCTAGTGTGCGAGAACCCTCCGGTTTGTATGATGTTGGCAACTGTTTCCTAGCTCCATAACTTCCAGATGCTAAGCCCCATCTGTCTTCCCAGCTCATCACCCGCTCTCCTCTTCTGTTGGTTCAGGTGAGATGTGGGTTTTCAGGGTGGGAGAAGGCATGGGTCTTAACGCAGGCCTCAGGTGTCACAGATCTAGAGTAGGCCTCAGGCTAGAGGGTTGGCTCCGGCCTCAGATAGATAGAGAAGCAGGGACAGAACCCGAGTGACTTGCCCTCCGATGTGAAATAACAGATGGTGTGTGATGGGGTGTCTGAGGGAGCTCCGCAGTGGGTAGATAGAGTGGATTAGCTCTGCATATTATGGAGCTCTTTCATGCATGTCTGGTCCTGTCAGAAACCATTTTAGAACCACTGAACATTTTTTAAGTCCAGCCAAACTCGTCGATACCAAACTTTCACAGGTTCGCAAATCATCTCTAATCATCACCAACAAAGGCTTTTGTACAAAATATAAAATAAATGTCAGTAAACGTGTTCAATACTTTTTCTATGTGTAATTTATCATTATTGCACATCACTAAATTTATGAACATCTACAGTTTAATATCTTTGACTCTGTGGATTAGATGGGCTGTTACCGACATCTGGTGAGAAATTCATGTCAATAGTACCTTTAAAAACTATCTACTTACAAATCTGATGATTTGTTCATTACTTATTTTACCCACTGTATATTTAAAAATACACATATTTGGTAACACTGTAATCACAAAAGCCCCATCCTTCAAAATATCAAATTAATCTAGGATTGTTGTTATTGTTCTGACCTTGAAAAAAAAGATCTAATTTTTATCACACAATTAAGACTAAAGCCCACTTTACACGTTGCAATTAGTTGTACAATCGCATTTGCGATGTGACACGCCCAGGTTGCATACGGGATCTATGAGATTTCACGTTGGTCGTTCATTTGCTGTCACACGAGCGTTAGTAGTCTATGTTAAATTGGTCAATATTGTGTGCGATCCTTTAGATCACGTGTTCTGTGACGTATGCATTGAGCACCTTTTTTTTTTTTTATTTATTGACTTGCCAAGCGTGTGTAATGTGTAGGGATGCGTTTTTACTATGTCATCTGCCATTCAGCTCTGCTACATGGCCGCTGACAGCAGACACAGACAGCCATGTAGCAGAGGTGAATGGCAGATGACAGCAGACACAGACAGAGCCGCACTGTCAGAATGAACTCGGGTGAACTTCACCCGACTTCATTGTCATGCTGCGGCTCTGTCTGTGTCGCGCCCTGATTAGCGGTCACCAGTGAAGACTCACCGGTGACCGCTAAACTCCTGAGTGGCTGAAGTTAGCAGCCCTCTCTCATACTCACCGATCCCCGGCGCTGCACGGCTTTCTCACTGCTCCGGCGGCTTTTACTGTTTTGAAAAAGCCGGCCGCCCATTAAACAATTTCGTATTCCCTGCTTTCCCCGCCCACCAGCGCCTATGATTGGTTACAGTGAGACACGCCCCCACTCTGAGTGACAGGTGTCACACTGCACCCAATCACAGCAGCCGGTGGGCGTGTCTATACTGTGTAGTGAAATAAATAATTAAATAATTAAAAAAAACGGCGTGCGGTTCCCCCCATTTTTAAAACCAGCCAGATAAAGCCATACGGCTGAAGGCTGGTATTCTCAGGATGGGGAGCTCCACGTTATGGGGAGCCCCCCACCCTAACAATATCAGCCAACAGCCGCCCAGAATTGCCGCATACATTGGATGCGACAGTTCTGGGACTGTACCCGGCTCTTCCCGATTTGCCCTGGTGCGTTGGCAAATCGGGGTAATAAGGAGTTATTGGCAGCCCATAGCTGCCAATAAGTCCTAGATTAATCATGTCAGGCGTCTATGAGACACCCTCCATGATTAATCTGTAAGTTACAGTAAATAAACACACACACACCAGAAAAAATCCTTTATTAGAAATAAAAACACACACATATACCCTGGTTCACCACTTTAATCAGCCCCAAAAAGCCCTCCTTGTCCGGCGTACTCCAGGATGATGCAGCGTCGCTTCCACCGCAGCTGCATGGAGGTGACCGGAGCCGCAGCAGACACAGCCGCTCCGGTCACCTCCACACAGCAAATGAACACAGCCGCGCGATCAGCTGCTGTCACTGAGGTTACCCGCGGCCACCGCTGCATCCACCGGTGGCCGCGGGTAACCTCAGTGACAGCAGCTGATCGCGCGGCTGTCTTCATTTGCTGTGTGGAGGTGACCGTAGCGGCGGTGTCTGCTGCGGCTCCGGTCACCTCCATGCAGCTGCGGTGGAAGCGACGCTGCATCATCCTGGAGTACGCCGGACATGGAGGGCTTTTTGGGGCTGATTAAAGTGGTGAACCAGGGTATATGTGTGTGTTTTTATTTCTAATAAAGGATTTTTTCTGGTGTGTGTGTGTTTATTTACTGTAACTTACAGATTAATCATGGAGGGTGTCTCATAGACGCCTGACATGATTAATCTAGGACTTATTGGCAGCTATGGGCTGCCAATAACTCCTTATTACCCCGATTTGCCAACGCACCAGGGCAAATCGGGAAGAGCCGGGTACAGTCCCAGAACTGTCGCATATAATGTATGCGGCAATTCTGGGCGGCTGTTGGCTGATATTGTTAGGGTGGGGGGCTCCCCATAACGTGGAGCTCCCCATCCTGAGAATACCAGCCTTCAGCCGTATGGCTTTATCTGGCTGGTTTTAAAAATGGGGGGAACCGCACGCCGTTTTTTTTAATTATTTAATTATTTATTTCACTACACAGTATAGACACGCCCACCGGCTGCTGTGATTGGGTGCAGTGTGACACCTGTCACTCAGAGTGGGGGCGTGTCTCACTGTAACCAATCATAGGCGCTGGTGGGCGGGGAAAGCAGGGAATACGAAATTGTTTAATGGGCGGCCGGCTTTTTCAAAACAGTAAAAGCCGCCGGAGCAGTGTGAATGCCGTGCAGCGCCGGGGATCGGGGATTGGTGAGTATGAGAGAGGGGGATAGACTGACATGGACAGAGAGTGAGGGACAGAGATAGTGACGGACTGACAGAGATTAGTGCATGACAGACATTGTGAGGCGCTTCAGAACGCAGCTTTTCAGCTGCGCTCTGAAGCAGACCTTTTTTAAGCTGCGGTGCAGAGCGCACACCTGCGCACATAGCATCAGAAAACAAAATCGTATGAGGGATGTCACACGTTACAATTGACTAGGTTCGTGCAACAAAACGCTCAATTCTAGAGAATGATACGATGTGTTTGCGATCAACGGTTTTGCGTTCAATCCTGATCGCATGTAGCTGTCACACGCAGATACCTCACAAACGATGCCGGATGTGCGTCACTTACAACTTGACCCCAACGACGGATTGTGAGATATATTGAAGCGTGTGTAGCGGGCTTAAGAGGCCGTAATCTGCTTAATTTTTTTGTTGTTGTGCATCAGATTGAAAACAAAAGTGTTATTAAGCTGATCTTATTGCAGTATATCACGGATCAGACAGCTCACAGTCACACAAACTCTGCTGGTCCTGCACCTCCCTAAGGCTGGAAACACATCTATGCCAGTAAAATCGGTCTGACTGGGCTGAAAAAAACTCAGCTGATTTTAGTTCACGTTAGGTCCGAGTGCAACGCAAGTGTGATGCTTTTTCTGAATAAATTAATGATTTTACTAGCGTGTGTAATGCGTGTGTAATGCGTGTGTAATGCGTATTTTTTGCTATGTCATCTGCCATTCAGCTCTGCTACATGGCCGCTGACAGCAGACAAAGACAGCCATGTAGCAGAGCTGAATGGCAGATGACAGCAGACACAGACAGAGCCGCACGATCAGAATGAACTCGGGTGAACTTCACCCGACTTCATTGTAATGCTGCGGCTCTGTCTGTGCCGCGTCCTGATTAGCGGTCACCTGTGAAGGGCTCACAGGTGACCGCTAATCCCCTGAGTGACTGAAGTTAGCAGCCCTCTCTCATACTCACCGATCCACGATCCCTGGTGCGGCGCTGCACGGCGTTCACACTGCTCCAGCTCACCAATTTAATAAGCCCCAAAAAGCCCTCCATGTCCGGCGTAATCCAGGATGGTCCAGCGTCGCTTCCAGCTCTGCTGCATGAAGGTTACCGGAGCTGCAGAAGACACCGCCGCTCCTGTCAGCTCCACGCAGCAACTGAGGTGAGTAGCGCGATCAGCTGAGCTGTCACTGAGGTTACCCGCGGCCACCGCTGGATCCAGGTAACCTCAGTGACAGCTCAGCTGATCGTGCTACTCACCCCAGTTGCTGCGTGGAGCTGACAGGAGCGGCAGTGTATTCTGCTGCTCCTGTCACCTTCATGCAGCAGAGCTGGAAGCGACGCTGGACCATCCTGGATTACGCCGGACATGGAGGGCTTTTTGGGGCTTACTAAATTGGTGAACCAGGGAATTTGTTAGTGTTTTTTATTTCTAATAAATTATTTTTTCAGGTGTGTGTGTGTTTATTTACAATAACTTACAGATTAATCATGGAAGGTATCTCGGGGAGACGCCTGACATGATTAATCTAGGATTTAGTGGCAGCTATGGGCTGCAATTAACTCCTTATTACCCCGATTTGCCAATGCACCAGGGCAAATCGGGAAGAGCCGGGTACAGTCCCAGAACTGTCGCATCTAATGTATGCGGTGATTCTGGGCGGCTGCTGACTGGTATTGTTAGGCTGGGGGGCTCCCCATAACGTGGAGCTTCCCATCCTGAGAATACTAGCCTTCAGCCGTATGGCTTTATCTGGCTGGTAATAAAATTGGGGGCACCGCACGCCGTTTTTGTTAATTATTTAATTATTTATTTTACTGCACAGTATAGACATGCCCACCGGCTGCTGTGATTGGGTGCAGTGAGACACCTGTCACTCAGCGTGGGGGCGTGTCTCACTGCAACCAACGATAGGCGCCTGTGGGCAGGGAAAGCAGGGAATACGAGATTGTTTAATGAGCGGCCGGCTTTTTCAAAATAGTAAAAGCCGCCGGAGCAGTGTGAACGCCGTGCAGCGCCGCGCCGGGGATCGGGGATCGGTGAGTATGAGAGAGGAGGGGAAAATGACCAACAGACTGTGAGAGAGGGGCAGAGATAGTGACGGACCGACCGACAGAGAGAGAATAGAGACCGAGAGGGAGAGACTGACTGACAGAGAATAGTGATTGACAGACATTGTGAGACATCACTCGTTTCCAGTGTTTTAGGAAACATGCGAGAAATGTATTTAGAAAATCGCATGTCACTAGGATGGTGTGAGTGCCGTCCCGTGACATCCGATTATTTACACGCTCCCATAGACTTGCATTGGAGAGACTTGCAGTAGAAACTCGCAAAAAAGCAGCATGCTGCGATTTTTTTCTCAGTCCGATTTAGACTGAGAAAAAAATCGCAAATGCGAGCTGAATCATTGACTAACATGTGTCCGATTCCAATGCGAGTTTTTCTCGCATTGCTCTACTGTGAGAAACTCGCAAGTGAGAAGCAGCTCTAATACTTTAATCTGTGTATTATTTACAGACTGGGGGTACAACTCCCATTATTCTAGACCATGGGTCCCCAATTCCAGTCCTCAAGGGCCGCCAACAATGCATGTTTTCAGGATTTCCTTAGTATTGCACATGTGATAATTTAATCACCTGCACAGTTGATGATTCCAACACCCATGCAATGCTAAGGATATCCTGAAAACATGCACTGTTGGCGGCCCTCGAGGACTGGATTTGGGGAACCCTGTTCTAGACCATAAAATCCTAAAATGGCAACTATTGACATCTTTATAGTGCATGAGATAACTTCCAATGATTGGCTGTGAAAGCTGCAGGGCATTATGGTAAACCTCACCTGGCTGTGCTTGACATCATTTGAGCTTGCTCGCTGGCTGTTGCAATCTTCAGCAATGTGTAAAATGGAATAGGGTATTTTTTGTTTATTTTTTATTTTTATTTTGTGACCGGTTGAAATCAAAGAAGCAAAATATTTGGGTCCTGTCTATTCTATGAGATTTGGCTCAGTCGATTTGAAACAGATCCATTTGATCATTTCAAATTAATATGATACTGTTCATAAAAGCAGAGAAACATCAAGATGTAAGCGGTATGTATTCAGGGTTAGAATGTGAAAAAAATAACAGACATTTGCTGCAGTGAAGCTTCTAACTACAGTATATTGGTGGTTATGACACTTGTCTTCCAGAAGTCAGTAGCTGAGATGAAATCTACATTGGGACAATTCTGGCTGAAGTCAGCCTTTTGTTTGTGGAAACAAAAAATGTGTCTAGAAACAGAAAATGAGTCTAGTGATTGCTCTGTCATACACGGTTGAGTTCCCCCTCAATCTCAGTTTAAATTTAGACAAAAGGTTAAGGGGAAACACTAAGCATTACCTGTAGTGATAACACAAAGTATTAGGTTGTTATTATTTATTAATAGTATGACTGTTATCTCTTGTGATCGGTAAACCTCAGCATCAGGTAAGAAATCTATAAAGCGGGCTTTACACGCAGCGACATTGCTAGTGATGTCGCGAGCGATAGCACCCGCCCACGTCGGTGGAGTGTCACGGGGTGATCGCTGCCATAGCAAACAATATCGCTACGGCAGCGTTACACGCAATTACCTCTTCACCGACGCCGCTGTGGCCGCCGAACAATCTCTCCTTTATGGGGGAGGTTTTTTCGGCGGCGTCACTAAATGGCCGCCCAATAGAAGCAAGGTGCAGAGATGAGTGGGCAGAACATCCCGCCCACCTCCTTCCTTCCTCATTGCGGGCGGCCACAGATATAGTGATGTTCCTCGTTCCTGCGGTGTCACACTTAGCAATGTGTGCTGCCGCAGGAACGACGAACAACCTGCGTCCTGCAACAGCAACGATAATTGGGATTAGAATGACGTGTCAACGATCAACGATTAGGTAAGTCATTTTGATCGTTAACGGTCGTTCCTGCGTTTCACAAGCAACAACGTCGCTAATGAGGCTGGATGTGCGTCACAAATTCCATGACCCCAACGACATCTCGTTAGTGATGTCGTTGCGTGTAAAGCCCGCTTAAGTGTCAACAGGAAGTTGCAGTTTAGAGAATAAGATTTTTGCCTTTATGTTGCTAATAGAGATGAGTGGACCTGTGGAAGTTTAGTTCTGTCAGTTTAGCTGGACTTTTGATAAGGCCAGATTCACACTTGCGAGTGCTCGTGTGAGTCTCGCATCGCATCACCTGACACGGCCTGACACTCTCCAGACAGGAGCATCTGAGCTGTATAGAGATACATGCAACCAACCCGCTCCTGACAGGAGAGTGTGCAGCTGTGCCGGGTAATGCGATGCGATACTCGCAAGAATGACTCTGGCCTAAGGTTCAGTTTGGTACCTGGACTTGACCCCAACAGAAGTCATTTATTGGGTAGTTCGGGTCTCTGCCCACATACAGCCAGCCATAAACAGATCACTTCTGAGGGCAGGTGGGCAGAGTTTTCCCATTTTTTGTTTTGTACACACTACATTCGATCACACTGTGGTTACCCCCAGTGCAAGCCATTCAAACACTGCAAACAGCTCGCTTTGGGCTAAGGACAGAGCGTACCTGAGCACAGAGATGTTTGCATGAGCAGTTTGCATACGTAAAACCCCCAAACTCCAAACCCAAACTCTGTTTTTGGGAACCTTTGTGTTTGGGATCTGAACACCGAACATGATTTACTCATCTCTAGTTGCTAAATCTATTTGTTAGGAAAACCTTTAATTACATCAAACAATCAAAATGGCAAAGAGGTTTGCAAAATAGATATAAATAGGTTAATGTTTAACATTTTAACTTCTGCATTAATCTGATGGCATCTGAATTAAAGAGATGACAGAACCCTGGACTCAATGCACTGACTAAAGTGGGCTTTACACACAATGACATCGCTAACAAGATGTCGTTGGGGGCATGGAATTCGTGACACACATCCGGCCTCGTTAGCAACGTTGTTGTATGTGAAACACAGGAACGACTGTTAAAGATCAAAATTACTTACCTAATCGTTGATCGTTGACACGTCGTTCCTTTCCCGAATATCGTTGCTGTTGCAGGACGCAGGTTGTTAGTCATTCCTGCGGCAGCACACATCGCTATGTGTGACACCGCAGGAGCCAGAAACATCACCGTACCTGCGGCCGCCCGCAATGAGGAAGGAAGGAGGTGGGCGGGATGTTCTGCCCTCTCATCTCTGCCCCTACGCTTCTATTGGGCGGCCGCTTAGTGACGCCGCTGTGACACCAGACGAACCGCCCCCTTAGAAAGAAGACGGTTCACCGGCCACAGCGACGTCGCTAAGCAGGTAAGTCTATGTGTCGGGGCCTAGCAATGTTGTGCGCTACGGGCAGCGATTTGTCCGTGGCGCACAACCGACGGGGGCGGGTGCTTTCACCAACAACATCGCTAGCGATGTCGCTGTGTGTAAAGCCTGCTTTACTCATCATTTGGCTTCATGAGTAGGAGATATGTTACAGAGTAGAAAACCAGAATGCACACTATTATGGAAGGCGGATGACAGGACTGAAAAAGATCCAAAATTCTGAACCTTAGGGCAGAATAATAAAAAATTAAACCATGTACCTTGACAAATTATTTTATTAGACCAGTAAATATAGGGATTCTTATATTTTAAAATGTCACAGTTTCTATGAAGCAGAATATCTAAGGACTGTGTATGCATGGAGCATTTTTGGTTTATTTTTTGGTGCAATTTTGTTGCAGATTTGTTGCAGATTGTGGCCCAAATCTCCATGTCTATCTTTATGCCAGCAAAGTCAATGAGAATTCAGAAGTTCTGTGAGCATGTTGTTTATTTTTTTACTTGCAGATTTGGTGCAGAAAATAAAGCGGGCTTTACACGCTACGATATCGTTAATGAATTATCGTCGGGGTCACGGTGTTTGTGACGCACATCTGGCGTCATTAACAATATCGCAGTGTGTGACACTTATGAGCGACCTTAAATGATCACAAAAGCGGTCAAAAATTTTTGCCGTCCTGAAACAAAAAATCGTTTTCTGCTTATTAGCGATGTTGTTCGTCGTTCCTGCGGCACCATACATCGCTATGTGTGACACCGCAGGAGCGACGAACATCTCCTTACCTGCCTCTACCGGCAATGCGGAACGAAGGAGGTGGGCGGGATGTTACGTCCCGCTCATCTCCGCCCCTCCGCTTCTATTGGACGCCTGCCGTGTGACATCGCTGTGACACCGAACGAACCGCCCCCTTAGAAAGGAGGCGGATCGCCGGCCAGAGCGACGTCGCAGAGCAGGTATGTGCATGTGACGCTGCCATAGCGATAATGTTCGCTACGGCAGTGATCACCACATATCGGCCATACGACGGGGGCGGGTGCTATCACACTTGACATTGCCAGCAAATACTAGCGATGTCGCAGCGTGTAAAGCCCGCTTAAATTTTAGCATATTAATTGTTTTTGCATTTTTTACTGCGTATTGTAGGCATTCCACCCATTGACTTGATTAAGAAAACGTATGACACAAAGACACACCAAAATGCATGTGTTTTTTTGGTGAGGGGTTCTGCCAGAAGGCGCAGATTTTATGCAGAAAATGTCTGCACCAAATCTGCAGTGTGAGCACACAGCCAAAAGGATCTGGAAAAATGGTGCCTGGGGTAAAATTAATATATTTCATAGTGTGGTGTCCCCGCAGATACTGAGGAGGTAAACCGCAGGGTAATGTATAATAATTAACAGTTTTATGCAGCTCACTGATACCAATGTAATCAATCAGACACTTTCACAAATACAAGGGAACAAAAGTGTTTGATCTATGACCAAAGTCCTTAGCAACAAAAAAATCTTTTCTTTGTTAGGCAATTCCAAAAAGTCTAGAAACAGCAATAGCATGACAAAAAATCATTGTCATCCAAACTGCATTGAATAAAAAACGCATCTTTTCCATACCTGATGTGATATTGTGTACATTGTTATGGTGGCTACTGCGCCTGTATTCATGGAAATTTCCTAGTAAGGAAGAGATTTTATGTACAGCACACTCACACAAATGTTGTTTTTCCGTGGTATAAATATACATAGTATTTGATTTCCAAGTAACAATAAAATTTAACTCAATGAATGCATATAGACATATTATTGTATATAAGCCCCTTTAACACCCGACCGTTTTCTGGATTTCATTTTCATTTTTAACTCCCATTCTTCCAAGAGCCATATCTTTTTTAAATTTTCATCAATTTAGCCATGTTTGGTCTTGCTTTTTGGAGGACGAGTTGTAGTTGTGAAAGACACTTTTCATTCTGCCCCATATTGTACTGGAAAATGGGAAAAAGATTCCATGTATGGAAATATTGCAAAAAAGTAAAATTGCACTATTGTTTTTTGGGTTTTTATTTACCATATTCACTGTTAGGTAAAACTGACAAGTTCATAGATACCAAACATGTATAGTTTTACTTTTAGCTAAGTGGTGAAAAAAAATTCTGAATTTTGCCAAAAGAAGAATAGTGCTTTTGTTGCTATTTTCTGAGACCCATAGCGTTCTCATTTTTCAGGATCTGGGGCTCAGTGATGGCTTATTTTTTGTGTCTTGAGCTGCCGTTTTTAATTATTCTATATTTGCATAGATGCAATGTTTAGATCGCCTGTTATTGCATTTTAATGCAATGTTGTGATAAAAAAACTTAATTCTGGCATTTTGATTTTTTCTCTCACTATGCCCTTTACTGATCAGAATAATTTATTTTACATTTTGCTAGATCAGGTATTTATGAATGTGGCAATACCAAATATGTGTTTTATTATTATTGTTTTATTTTCAATGGAGTAAAATGGGGGTGAATTGATTTTTTAGATCTTTTTTTTTCTTAAATCATCAGCTGATCCCACGCTGTCATGACAACCCATTGACACCCCGTGATCATGTCACAGAGATAGTAATGGTGGCAGGGAACAGTGTGATCTCCACCAGAACACATTAACTCACACCGTCAGGTGCTGGTGGATTTCCAATGCACTCATGTCTGTTATCTGTACATGTCTGTTAATCTTATGAGGAGACATGTATGGGGAATTATGCCAAATTATGCCCATATTAAAGGGACATATGCGACATTGAATGTATATATACGTTCCTAGTTGTAAAGGGGTTAAAATCTACTGAAATAAATGTGCATATGGTCCATGTGTAGGAGGGTGACTGGTGCCCTGCAACCCCCCTGAAGACATCATGATTATTTTGTGTATATATGTATGGAAAATGTTGTTTTTATGTGTGTGTTCTTGGGTGTACTGTTTTAAGACCCCACTAGGAGTCACTGCTCTTAGCTTGGGGTTGGAATGGAGAACAGGGCTGAAGCAGTTAAAGGTTAAATCTGCCCAGCAACAGTGAGGTGATAGTTGGGATTAGTCAGATAAGGACACCGTTGAGTAGAGTGAAGAAGCTGTACCTGAGAGATATAGCGAGAGAAGTCCAGACTAAATTGGCCAGAGCGCTCAGGGTCACCCCAGGAAACCTAGATCAAGTGCACGAAGGAAACTCTTCAGTAGCCGGATGCAGAAAAAGGCACGGGCCACCCCTAAAGTTGTGGGCCTTGATTCTAATGGAATTTCTGGGAAGCAACTAACTCTAAGAGGACCGGTCTACGCATGAGATAACATAGACCTGGGCGAACGGGTCATCACAGAGACAGTGAAGAAGGAACTCCATCTGGTGGTGTATCAAATATCTGTGGGAGAAAAAGTGATTAGATCCATGTGGGACTCCATGAATTTACTAGCTGCCACTGTGGTGTTGCCGGTGAAAACAAACAGTCCTATAGTAGCCGGGAAGGTGCAGAAGGGAGCAGTGTGCAGGAAAATGTGACATGAAACCAAACCGTATCATGCCTGTAACGTTCAATATATATGCCCGCAGTGGATGTGCTCCACAGAAGCTGTGAGAGTTATTCAGTAAAGAGATGTTAATCGTTATCGTGGACTCTGTCTCTGACTTAACACATAAGAAGCAGGGTTGTGGCATTCCTTGTTGCACTGTGGATGTGCAGCTCAGAAGAAGAGTGCTGCCTGGAAGCAGGGGTTCACCTCCTTTCACAACAATGGCCCCCTGCCACTCCCACAACACATGCACATGTGTGGGGCACTTGGAGGACCTCTGATTCTCAAAAATTGACAGAATCAACAAAAAGATTTTGAAATATGTTGAATGAATTAATCAAAAAGAAAGATTAGATAATAAAAAGGTTCCATTGACACAGCAGGAGGTTTGGGGATGTCTTGTTGCTGATGACACAATCTCCTTGTATTTTAAACCTTTTTCACCTATGAGGCATAATTTATATATTACATGACCACATTACGAAATAAAAAAGCTGAAATACAGCTGTACAAAATATATCTAAAAAGCAGAAAAAAGGCAAAAAAATGCATGTAAGATACAGATAAAAGTATATTTTTTGTTAAAAACATAAACAAAAGTTCAGTCACCTAATGCATAAGGGCTTGATTTTTGCAGGATGAGTTGTACTTTTGAGTGATACCATTTGCTTTATCAGATGATGTACTGTGAAGTTTTTTTATAATGTTCATTATATGGTAAAAAAAAAATATTTTTTATTCTCCA
The DNA here is from genome assembly GCF_048569485.1 of Anomaloglossus baeobatrachus. Classification (NCBI taxonomy): domain Eukaryota; kingdom Metazoa; phylum Chordata; class Amphibia; order Anura; family Aromobatidae; genus Anomaloglossus; species Anomaloglossus baeobatrachus. Next base: position 149,335,451 of record NC_134360.1, read on the forward strand.
GGTTAGTTAGAATGCAAATATACCAAACATGCATAGTTTTTCTTTATTTTAGTCCTGAATAAAAATTCTTAAATTTGTGAAAATAAAAAAAATTTGCTTATATTACTATCTTCCGAGACCTGTAACATTTTAAATTTTAGGTTGTTAGGGCTAGCTGTGTGAGGTCTTGAATTTTACACTGAAGCACATGTTTTTATTAATACCATTTTGAGGTATGTACAATGTATTGATTCACACCTTTTTCCCAGTGTTGCAGAGGCCAAAAAAATGTAATTCTGATATTTCAATTTTTTCTCACTCCATTTAATGATAGGGTTAATACATTTTATAACAATATAGCAAAAGCAATTACCCAATGTCTAAGAAGGTTGGTAGCTAGGTAATGTTAAAATATAACCTTTAATATAACAATTAAAAGCAGGGGATGTGAGACAAACAAAACATATAAAACATGTAAAACCCTTAAAAAAGGGTCAGAAAACTAATGTCAGTGTGGATGGTGGAATCCACTAATGTGCTCGGATCCGGATCCGCGGTGGCTCGAGGGATCTCCGGACCCGGGGGAGTCGTGCGGCCACTTGAATAGAAAGGGGGGTATGTACAGAGGATGGTATGGACAGTTCGTGACGCCACCCGTGGTGTGTGGTATGGGTGACGTACCACCGCTGCGACTGGGAGTACCCAGTGGCGATGGTATGGGCAGCCAGGTGTTTAACCCCTCCACGGGTAGGGGGAATGCCCCGGGAGGGGTTAATTGCGTACTCACTCAGTCCAAAAACGCTGACACTGACAACCGTGGTAAACCAGAGTTCTTGATGCCACCACAGCAGGGAGGGAGCATGCCTGGATCCCGTGCCCATTGGTGTTGCTTGTTAGCTTTTGACCTTAACCTTGGCAACTTTCTCTGTTTTTAGTCCCATTCAGCTTGAAACTAAAATGGGTCCCACTCACCCGTATGGCTAACGGAGTGAGCTTGCTCTCAGGGTTCATGCTTGGGATTTTCTGGACTATGCAGTGGGAAAGCCCTATCCCCCTCATTGCGCTAGTACCCCGATTTTGGAGTGGGTGGAAAACGGATCTTGAAGGCTCCGTCCTCGTCGGGTGAATTACCAGGACGCTTGAAGCTACTTCCTGGCCTAGAGCCCACTTACCCTGTCGTGCCCTGGCCCCTGCCCGGTGATAGCACAAGACCCCCGGCTGTCCTTCTCGACAGTCGGTGCCCCTTGTCACGATCCCCTGCGACCGGGGTCCAGCTCTTACCAGGCCGAGACCAACATCTGCCATCTACTAGCTCACGGAGCCAAGCTCCTGACCTCTCCTCTCGAGAGTCACCACTTAACTAACTGTCTCCTACACTACTGACCTCCCCTTAACCACCCCACCAAGTGTCCAGCCCTATTCCCTTCAGGCTGTCCAATGGTGTATCTGGTGGGTGTTGTGCAGAGTGTTCCTAGGGTTTTGATTAGCTTGTACTTAGCAACACCAAAGGTCAGGGACCCGTAACCAAAAAGAAGGTAGATATCATGCAGAAGGGCAGATTGCACAATACCCTGTGACCACCTGATAGGCCAGTGCGTCCCACTAACAATGACAGAAAGAAACAAAAAGGTCTATGTAATAAACCCCACCTATAATAAGGTATGTAAAGATAGAAATGGAACAATCTCACTGGTATGAAGTACTGGTCCGGTGGAGATATTCATGATGCTGGATCTCCAAGGGGGAGCTAATATATGTAGCTACACCATACCCCTTAATTTCTAACCCGCAAGTGGCATGCTCAAGCCACCCTGACAGATAGATCCAGCCTGTTAGTTCCATCTCCACCTAAAACTGAACAACTGTTCACTCATTTTATCACAACTTTTTCCAACAGCTCCACACATATTTGAGAGATACTCAATAGACATTGGTGTATATTGCGAATGGATGATGACATCAGCACCACCAGCCCTAAGGGCTGCCTCAGATGTTCTGGCTGTGTTGCATGCCGACGCATTTCAGTTGGCAAATCTTTCTACAGTACCACCACGAGACGACATTATGACACACGGTCATTCATCAATTGTCGTTCAAAGGGAGTTATTTACCAGGCGAGATGTCCTTGTAGACTGGAATACGTGGGCAAAACTACCAGAGGCTTGAGGAGAAGAGTAGGCGAACATTTGAGAGACATCAGCAACAAAAGAGATACTCCACTAGCGACACATATGAATACAATACATAATGGTGACATCTCAGGTCTCAGCTTCATGGGGATAGATCTCGTGAAGCGTCCTGTACGTGGAGGCAACTGGGACCAGAGAGTGTTACAAAAAGAGAGTAGATGGATCTACACACTCAAGGCACAGATTCCTATTGGTCTCAATGAGACTCTCACTTTCGGCTGCTGCCTTTGAGTTAGGGTGAGAATCAGATGCAGCAGGGCAAGCTGCCACGGAATGGGGGCATCGTAAACATCAGTATGTTTTATTTCCTTGTTAGGTAGGGTTCAGATAGGGATTTTTTAGGGTGAATATAGTTTTCTGTACCCCTTTGTATTTTATCTGAACCCCTTATGGTGCTGTGATGTAATTATTCATTATTCATTTCCTAATATTCTCGGAGATCCTCTTCTGTCTCGATCCCCATGTCTGTTTCTTACCTATTGTAGGATTCTTGCCGTAAATACCTTGAAGCACACTGGTTCCGATTTTCTTTGGTTCCTTTTTGAAGCCATAACATTATAAGATCCATATTATGCTGATCATTCTATTGGATTTTGGTTATATTTCTTCTTTAATGGGGTTCTATATTAGTCAGTCAACATTCATTATTGTCTTAAATTTGTACCATATTCTCCTTTTTGATCGGGTGTGAATGAGAAGAAGGTATATATTGCCTAAGATTTCCTATAATCTCTGCTTCATTATATATTATTACCTATGAATATATCTTTCAGGATAGGAGAACATTATCATTATGATAAACATACCATCATATACATTTAACTACAACCAGGCCTAGCTGTATATTTTCCCCTTTTCCATCTAACAAGTTTTTATAATACTTTGTATATGGTGCACCTTCAACCCAGCCTGGAACTACCTATCCTGCTGTCATTTGCTCTACAGCGATGTCTGTTCTGGAACACGTGCGCAGTCAACCAAACTTGGTTGCACATGTGACTTTCCTGGACATTCTATCTTGCTGTTTGTTTATCTCATCACAGCGATGCTTCCTTGGGGCGCACGTGCTCTCAACCAAACTTGGTTGCACATGTGATCTTTTTTGGACTTTTCATCTTGCTGTCTGTTTACCTGCCCCCCTGGGGAGCGGGGCACATGTGCGCCGGACGCCTTGTCTTATCAACAGTTGTTATCTATAATGGCGCTTTCTTTACAATCCTCATAAACAATTAATTATGTTTGCATTTTTCAACCGCTTACGTCTGTTTTTATCTATGACGTTTGCATTGTCATAGTAACATCGGCAACACAGAGGGGGCATGCGCAGTCATCTTTCTGGCTCCATTTTTCACAATTGATCATGTGACTATGTATGTCCAATAAGATTTATCCAGCTTCTATTTACAGTCAGGGCCAGAAATATTTGGACAGTGACACAAGTTTTGTTATTTTAGCTGTTTACAAAAACATGTTCAGAAATACAATTATATATATAATATGGGCTGAAAGTGCACACTCCCAGCTGCAATATGAGAGTTTTCACATCCAAATCGGAGAAAGGGTTTAGGAATCATAGCTCTGTAATGCATAGCCTCCTCTTTTTCAAGGGACCAAAAGTAATTGGACAAGGGACTCTAAGGGCTGCAATTAACTCTGAAGGCGTCTCCCTCGTTAACCTGTAATCAATGAAGTAGTTAAAAGGTCTGGGGTTGATTACAGGTGTGTGGTTTTGCATTTGGAAGCTGTTGCTGTGACCAGACAACATGCGGTCTAAGGAACTCTCAATTGAGGTGAAGCAGAACATCCTGAGGCTGAAAAAAAAGAAAAAATCCATCAGAGAGATAGCAGACATGCTTGGAGTAGCAAAATCAACAGTCGGGTACATTCTGAGAAAAAAGGAATTGACTGGTGAGCTTGGGAACTCAAAAAGGCCTGGGCGTCCACGGATGACAACAGTGGTGGATGATCGCCGCATACTTTCTTTGGTGAAGAAGAACCCGTTCACAACATCAACTGAAGTCCAGAACACTCTCAGTGAAGTAGGTGTATCTGTCTCTAAGTCAACAGTAAAGAGAAGAATCCATGAAAGTAAATACAAAGGGTTCACATCTAGATGCAAACCATTCATCAATTCCAAAAATAGACAGGCCAGAGTTAAATTTGCTGAAAAACACCTCATGAAGCCAGCTCAGTTCTGGAAAAGTATTCTATGGACAGATGAGACAAAGATCAACCTGTACCAGAATGATGGGAAGAAAAAAGTTTGGAGAAGAAAGGGAATGGCACATGATCCAAGGCACACCACATCCTCTGTAAAACATGGTGGAGGCAACGTGATGGCATGGGCATGCATGGCTTTCAATGGCACTGGGTCACTTGTGTTTATTGATGACATAACAGCAGACAAGAGTAGCCGGATGAATTCTGAAGTGTACCGGGATATACTTTCAGCCCAGATTCAGCCAAATGCCGCAAAGTTGATCGGACGGCGCTTCATAGTACAGATGGACAATGACCCCAAGCATACAGCCAAAGCTACCCAGGAGTTCATGAGTGCAAAAAAGTGGAACATTCTGCAATGGCCAAGTCAATCACCAGATCTTAACCCAATTGAGCATGCATTTCACTTGCTCAAATCCAGACTTAAGACGGAAAGACCCACAAACAAGCAAGACCTGAAGGCTGTGGCTGTAAAGGCCTGGCAAAGCATTAAGAAGGAGGAAACCCAGCGTTTGATGATGTCCATGGGTTCCAGACTTAAGGCAGTGATTGCCTCCAAAGGATTCGCAACAAAATATTGAAAATAAAAATATTTTGTTTGGGTTTGGTTTATTTGTCCAATTACTTTTGACCTACTAAAATGTGGAGTGTTTGTAAAGAAATGTGTACAATTCCTACAATTTCTATCAGATATTTTTGTTCAAACCTTCAAATTAAACGTTACAATCTGCACTTGAATTCTGTTGTAGAGGTTTCATTTCAAATCCAATGTGGTGGCATGCAGAGCCCAACTCGCGAAAATTGTGTCACTGTCCAAATATTTCTGGACCTAACTGTATATGTTTCATTATCGTTATTCTGGTCTGGCGTCTACCTCTATTCAGGAGGCATTTTTCAATTGTGCTCCGTTCTAAATGAAGCTCCCCTGATGAGTCTGTAAACGAAACACGTAGGGAGACTCTTGAGCACACCACTTGCAGGTCAGCAATTATGGGATATGGTGTAGCTATATATATTTGCTCCCCCTTGGAGATCCACCATCCTCTCATGAATATCTACACCGGACCAGGACTTCAAACCAATGAGATTGTTCCATTTCTATCTTTACATACCTTATTATAGGTGGGGTTTATTACATAGACCCAATTTCATACAGAGGCATCCATTTTGTTATTTTCTGTCATTGTTAGTGAATTCCACCATCCACACTGACATTAGTTTTCTGACCCTTTTTTAAGGGTTTTACATGTTTTATATGTTTTGTTTGTCTCACATCCCCTGCTTTTAATTGTTATATTAAAGGTTATATTTTAACATTACCTAGCTACCAACCTTAATACATTTACTATTTTGATTTGTTTGATGTTTATGGACGTAGCAATACCAAATACATGTATTTTTTAATTTCTTTATTTTTAATGAGGGAAAAGAGAGGTGATTTTAATTTTTAGGCTTTTGTTTACTTTTTACTGTATTTATTAGTCCCCTTAAGGCACTTGAACCTGCGATCATCCAATCGATTGTGCTATACATAGCAATACCACAACACTGCTTTGTATAGCTAAAATGATGGTCTTCTATGCATGCCAGGTACAGGCTGGCTTTCACAATTTTAGCATAATCACAGGTCTTCAGCAGACCCTTGGCCATCATGGCAACTCATCAGCAACTAAAGATGAACAATTTTCGATTCGAACCGTTCGCCAATTTCAAATTCGAGTGATTTTGGGTGGTGTTCGAGTCGTTCGACGAACTCAAACGATTTGCTTCAAGTTCGGCCATTCGAGTTACCGTTCGATAATGGTTTGATCACCAAAAGCGTAGCTAGTTACTAGCTGGCTTTTCACTGTAATACTGTCAGTCACTATTAATAATGATAGTAGCTAAATTAAGCGTATAGTGTGCGGGGGATGACGGGGTTTAGATCAGTGCTGCAGAGTGCTGAAAGAATGGCGATCGCCATTTTTTTTTTTCCCTAACCGTGCGTACAGTGAGGCGTGCCAGGCTGTCAGCCAATCACAGACACACACAGCAAAGCGGATTTATGCCAGACAAGCAAGGGCATGTGTCATAGGCCCTATAAGACCTGGCCATTTTCCCCATCGCCGCCATGATCTCTCTGCTGCTGGTGTGTGACAGTCCCCGCTCCCGCTGCTGCTGCTGCTGATGTGTGCGCTATAGACTTATACAGTGCAATCTACACATCGGTTTAGGGATTAGGGACTACTTGTAATTTCAGCCCTTTTCACGCTATATTACAGCATTTAATAGCCATTTTTGCTAGGCAGGTCTGTACCAGCGCTGTGCAAGGGTTTATCACAGCGTCTGTCTAAATCAGCTCAGGCAATTCCTTGGGGCATAGTTTCATTGTCAGGGATAGTAAGTGAGGGTTCCTCTGCTGACAAGAAAGCTACACCACCTCTGCATTGTACACCACCTTTCCATTTTTGCTGCGCCATTTAAAATGCAAAAAGTGCAGCCAGTTTTAGGGGCATAGTTTCATTGCTAGGGATAGTAAGTGAGGGTTCCTCTGCTGCTAGGGATAGTAAGAGAGGGTTCCTCTGCTGACAAAAAAGCTATACCAACTCTGCATTGTACCCCACCTCTCCATTTTTTCTATGCCACTTTAATTGCACAAAGTGCAGCCAGTTTTAGGGGCATAGTTTCATTGCCAGGGATAGTAAGTGAGGGTTCCTCTGCTGATAAGAATAATAGCAGGTTCTGACAAGCAGAAAATGTGGCCCAATAGTCCAATGTAAGTGTGGATAATAGCAGGGACTAAAACATAACTTTTAATAAATACATTAAAAGGTACTAAAGTGCTTGTGCATAAATTGTGCAAATAACAAATTAAATAGTGATGCGAAATGGCAATATATCAGACAAATCTCACCCAGATTTTCTCCATGAGTAAGATTAATCACCGATCCAGGATTGGTCATAGGCTGGAAGAACCAGGGCAAAGTGTCGGGTAATGAAATAATAAATCCTGTCGTGCCCCGTGATTAGACTTCCGCCCTGACAAGGGCAGCCCCAAATAAGTTGTCTGCCCCACAACCACAAACAATAGATGTCCTCCCGACGCGTTTCCCTCTTGATTAATAAGAGTTCCTCAGGGGAGACAGAAAAAGGGAGATCAGCCTGCAATGGCAGGAAAGAAAAGAAGATCAACCTGCAGTGGCAGGGATCAGCACAGGCTAGTGGATCAAAAAAGACCTATGTGCCCGGGTAGACGGTGATACTCTGCTGATAAGAAAGCTATACCACCTCTGCATTGTAACCCACCTATCCATTTTTTCTGTGCCATTTTAATTGCAAAAAGTGCAGCCAGTTTTAGGGGCACAGTTTCATTGTCAGGGATAGTAAGTGAGGGTTCCTCTGCTGACAAGAAAGCTATACCACCTCTGCATTGTACACCACCTCTCCATTTTATCTACGCATTTTAATTGCACAAAGTGCAGCCAGTTTTAGGGGTATAGTTTCATTGTCAGGGAAAGTTAGTCAGTGAGGGTTCCTCTGCTAACAAGAAAGCTAGACCACCTGTGCATTGTGCATCACCTCTCCATTTTTGCTACACCATTTTAAGTGCAACAAACAGTGTCCAATTTGCTCACAAACAAAATGATTGGCAAAAGGACAGATGCTGGTGGAAAGGGGATCAGGAGTGTTGGAAAGGGAAAAAAGTTTGTGTCTGTGGGTAAGGTGGTAAATGAACAGTAACATCTGCTGAAGAAAGGCCATCTTCCAGCAAAAGTAAGATGTCTTCTACTTTCCGTGGACAATCTGATATGATCCCTTTGTTACGGAAACGACCATTGCTACCAAAGGTAGATGAGGCCCAAAAACAGCAGATGCTTGAATGGATCTCAAGTGCTCCATCAAGTGGCCTCTCCTCCACCTCTACTTCAACATCCCAAAGACTCCAGTCCTCTGAGTTGACACCCCCATCGTACTTGCTTTCTACCCGCTCTCAAGTCTCCACCCGCCCTGCAGAGGATGGGGTAACAGAGATGGTTGAGTCTGCAGAGCTGTTCAGTCACACTATAGCCTGGGAATCTGAGGTCTGCTCCAAATCTACAGTGAGTCCAGACAAGGAAATGATCTGCAGTGATACCCAGAAGCTTAGTGAGTCAGATTGAAGAAGGTTCTGAGCATAATGTAGACCCTCATTCCCAAACTTGTTACACCTCTTGGTGGAGACAATAAGGAACATGCTGATGATGATGAGACTCAGATACCTAATTGGAATGACAACTTAGCTATTCGGTCATGGCAGGAAGAGATGGCTCTGAGGACGAGGGAAGTGGAAACACACAGGGTGATGATGAAGTTGTAGATCCCACTTAATGTCAACCCACAGTCAGGCACTCGATGAGGTCAGCAGAGGCGGTGGAGGAGGATGTGACTGACGACGAGGTTAGCTTGCGCCTTCCTGGACACAGACGGAGTACTGAAAGCACGTCAACAACTGCATCCTCAGCCACAACTCTACCTCTGAGCACAAGTCGGGTTGGCTCTGCAGGTTGCATGGGCTCTAAGCCTTGCCTAGCCTGGTCCTTTTTTAATATCGCAAAGGATCTCCCAACTCATATCATCTGTAAGATTTGTCGGCAATCTCTAAGTAGAGGCCAAAATCTCACTAGTTTGACTACTTTGTCCATTAACCGTCACATGGATATGAAGCATAACTCCCAGTGGGAAGCTCACTGTGCTACAATCCGAGTCAGAGTACTGCACTCGATGCAAGCATGTTGCGTATTTGGAAGCGAAGGTAACTGATCTAAATAAGCAGCTTGCAACACTAAGGGGCATTGCAAACCTGGAGAGGAGTTTAGAGCTCACTGAGCTTTCTCTGGCTGGGGCCAGTGATATGGAGGAGGGTGGAAGTGGGGAAGATCAGGACCCAGAGGTAGGTAGCTGGGTAACAGTTAGAAGAAGAGGTAGGGGGAAAAGTGTCAGGGAGCCTAGTCCTGACCTGGCACAATCTAGTAAATATGCCTGTTTGGCTGATATTAGGAATGAAGGGCCTGAACTAGGGTCACTACAGCAGGATGTTGCTCCTAGCAACCAGGAAAACAACTGCTGTAGGAAGGAGGGAAATAGGAGTGCAGCAAAGCCCAGACAGATGTTGGTGGTACGGGACTCTATAATTAGGCGGACAGACAGGGTCATCTGTCGCCGAGACCAAGAATGCCGAACAGTGTGTTGTCTGCCGGGTGCTCGGGTTCGGCATATTGTGGATCGGATAGACAGAATGCTGGGTGGGGCTGGGGAAAACCCAGCGGTCATGGTGCACATTGGTACTAATGACAAAGTTAGAGGCAGGTGGAAGGTCCTTAAAAATGATTACAGGGAACTAGGAGAGAAGCTGAAGTCCAGGACCTCCAAGGTGGTGTTTTCAGAAATACTACCGGTGCCACGAGCGTCACTAGAAAGACAGCGGGAGCTTAGGGAGATAAATATGTGGCTTAGAAATTGGTGCAGGAAGGAAGGGTTCGGGTTCATGGAGAACTGGGCCGACTTCTCAGTCAGCTACAGGCTCTACGGTAGGGACGGGCTGCACCTCAATGGGGAAGGTGCAGCTGTGCTGGGGGAGAAAATGGTCAGACGGATGGAGGAGCTTTTAAACTAGGATCGGGGGGGATGGAGGGTAGTGGAGCAAATAAGGGGATAGATAGAGCAGATAGAGACAGGGAGATGGTAGGGGTCAATGAAGGATTAGGGGGGGATGGGACATACAAGGAACGTAGGGAGGCTAGGAGTAATAAAGGTGTTAATAGGATTAAATGTCTACTGGCAAATGCAAGAAGTCTTGCAAACAAAATGAATGAATTGGAGACTCTTATGTCAACCATGGATTATGATGTGGTGGGCATTACGGAAACCTGGCTGGATGAAAGCCATGACTGGGTGACAAACATACAGGGTTATAGTACATTTAGGAAGGACAGGAAAGGCCAAAAAGGTGGTGGGGTGTGTATATTTATTAAATCTAACCTAAAACCTGTGTTGTATGATGACATTGAGGGGAACAGCAACAATGTAGAGTCAGTATGGGTAAATGTACATGGGGAGGGGAATAATGGAAAAATGCTAATTGGAGTTTGCTATAAGCCTCCTAACATACCTGAACAAATAGAGGGTGAAATGCTGGAACAAATTGAAAAGGCAGCTAATAATAATAATCGGGTTCTTATTATGGGGGATTTCAACTATCCAGACATTCAGTGGGACATAAAATCTTCTGGTTCTGCTAAAAGCTGTAAGTTCTTATCTACCATTCAAGACCATTTCCTCTCTCAGATGGTAGGTGAACCGACCAGGGGAGATAATTTGCTAGATCTGGTCCTGTCAAATAGACCGGATACAATTTCAGATCTACAGGTCCGGGAGCACTTGGGCACCAGCGATCATAATATGGTAAGCTTCAACATAATATTCAATAGAACATTTCAAAGGGGGAATGCTAAAACCTGGAATTTTAGGAAAGCTGATTTCAACAAATTAAGGGAAGAGCTTAAATGTGTAGATTGGGACAAAGTCATGGTAACTGGGGATACCGAACATAAATGGGGTAGGTTTAAGGATATACTACTAGAGTCCTGAAAAAAACGTATACCCTCTGGTAATAAATTGTCCAGGAATAAAAAGAAAACACTATGGATAAATAAGACTGTACAAAGTATAATAAAACAAAAACAAAGGGCATTTAAAATCTTAAAGGCTGAGAATACAGAAATAGCATTGCAGGAGTATAAAGATATCAATAGGAAATGTAAAAAAGAAATCAAACAAGCAAAATTAGCTACTGAAACAAAAATCGCCAATGACATTAAAATAAATCCCAAAATAAATCCCAAAATCTTTTATAAATACATTAATGCCAAAAGGAAAACAAAGGATAGTATCGGCCCCTTAAAATATAATAACAAGTTAGTTATAGAGGACAAACAAAAGACTGAGATATTAAATAGGCATTTCTCATCTGTATTCACCAAGGAACTGACTGTACCAGGGATCATTCAACAAGTGAAAAATCAAAGTCCACCACCCAAAATAATTAATTTAACACAAGATGAAGTACGCCTACGTCTGAGTAAATTAAACATTGACAAATCCCCAGGGCCAGATGGCATTCATCCACGAATATTGAGGGAATTGAGCTCCGTAATCGACAGACCGCTGTATCTCATCTTTTTAGACTCACTTGTAACAGGGTTGGTGCCTCAGGATTGGAGGATTGCTGATGTGGTACCGATATTTAAGAAAGGTAAGAGGGTAGATCCAGGCAACTACCGTCCAGTAAGCCTGACATCAGTAGTATGCAAAGTTTTTGAGGGCATTTTAAGGGATGACATGCAAAAATATATTGCAGAAAATAATATGATAACTGACAAACAGCATGGATTCATGAAAGATAAGTCGTGTCTAACCAACCTGTTGGGGATCTATGAGGGGGTAAGTTCAAACCTGGATATTGGTAATGCAGCTGATGTGATTTATTTGGACTTTGCAAAGGCATTTGATACTGTACCACATAATAGCCTTATACTAAAGCTCCAGAAGCAAGGACTAGGGGACACAATATGCAACTGGGTAAGGAATTGGCTAAAAGATAGGAAACAAAGAGTAGTCATAAATGGAACATTCTCTAAATGGGCTATAGTCAGCAGTGGGGTGCCGCAGGGATCTGTGCTTGGACCGATTCTTTTTACTCTCTTTATTAATGACCTTGTGGATGGGATTGATAGTACAGTGTCAGTCTTTGCCGATGACACCAAACTATGTAGGATATTAAAAACTGACCTGGATAGTACAATATTACAAAAAGATCTGGATAAGATGTCAGAATGGGCAGATACTTGGCAAATGAGATTTAATGTTGATAAATGTAAAGTAATGCACCTAGGACGGAGTAATCCTATAGCTGCGTATACATTAAATGGAAGTAAACTCGGGACTACAGAACAGGAGAAGGACTTGGGTATTCTCATTACAAATAAGCTGAGCAGCAGCACTCAATGTCAAGCAGCAGCTGCTAAAGCAAACAAGATTTTAGGGTGTATAAAAAGAGAGATTAGATCCCGTGATCCCAACGTATTGTTACCCCTCTATAAATCACTTGTAAGGCCACATCTGGAATACGGGATCCAGTTTTGGGCTCCACATTTTAAAAAGGACATTCAGAAGTTAGAGTCAGTTCAAAGGCGGGCAACTAGACTATTACAAGGAATGGAAGGCCTCCCATATGATGACAGGTTGAAAAAGTTAGATATGTTTAGCTTAGAAAAAAGACGTCTCAGAGGAGATCTCATTTATATGTATAAATACATGTGTGGTCAATATAAAGGACTGGCACATGACTTATTTCTTCCAAAGACAGTACTAAGGACCAGGGGGCACTCACTGCGAGTGGAAGAAAAGCGATTCCGAAACCTAAATAGGAAAGGGTTCTTTACAGTTAGAGCGGTCAGACTGTGGAATACACTACCACAAGAGGTAGTAATGGCAGACACTATAACAGCTTTTAAAAAAGGGCTGGATGATTTCCTCAGTACACAAAACATTGTTGGTTATAAATGACTTAGTGACTAAATGTAGAACTGGTGGAGGAAGGTTGAACTAGATGGACCTAGGTCTTTTTTCAACCTAAGTAACTATGTAACTATGTAACTATGGAGTACTGGTAGCACGTCTACAACTGCATCCTCAGCCACCACTGTGCCTCTGAGCACTAGTCGGGGTGGATCAGCAGGTCGCATGCCCTCTAAGCCTTGCCTAGCCTGGTCCTTTTTTGACATAGCAAAAGATCGCCCAAATTATGTGATCTGTAAAATTTGTCGTGATTCTGTTAGTAGAGGGCAAAACCTCAGCAGTTTGACAACTTCTTCCATGAATCGTCACATGAATAAATATCATATGTCCCAGTGGGAAGCTCACCGTGCTGCAATGCGGCTTAGCGTAGCGGGCCAACCACCATCTGCCCTTTCAAGTGCATCCGCGTGCTCTTCATCCTCTATGACTGTGGGTACAGCAGTCACACATGCTTTGCGACGCAGACCTTCCAACTCTTTAACCGCAACAGGCAGTGTGATTGGCATGTCGTCAATTGTTTTGGAAGGGGAAACAGCTGCTGGTGTTGAGCTCTCTCAGACATCGAGAGCACCAATTTGAATGAAGGCATCATTATGTCTCCGCCTGCACTTTCCTCACAGACCAGCAGTTTCCCAGGGACACGCTACTCAATGCCGTCTCAGCACAGCAGCCAGACCTCGGCCCCTCAGATGTGGACAAGTAAAAGACCATTTCCTCCTAGCAATGACAAAGCTAAGAGGTTGACTTTCACTCTCTGCAAACTGTTGGCTACAGAAATGCTGCCTTTCCGCCTGGTGGACACAGAGGATTTTCGAGACCTTATGTCCATCGCAGTGCCCCAGTACCAGATGCCCAGTCGTCACTACTTCTCCAAGAAAGGTTTGCCTGCGCTACACCAGCATGTCGCACACAACATCACCGCTTCCTTGAGAAACTCTGTGTGTGACAGGGTGCATTTCACCACAGATACTTGGACCAGTAAGCATGAACAGGGGCGTTACATGTCGCTGACTGGGCACTGGGTAACTATGGTGAGAGATGGAGAAGGGTCTGCTGTACAAGTCTTGCCGTCCCCACGAGTTGTGCGTCAATGCTCTGTATGTAGAAGTTGCTCCACAGCTTCTGCCTCGTTTCGGTCCTCCGCCTTCGCCCAAAGCCTGTCTGGTCAGGCCACCCGCGTTGTAACTGTGCACAAGGAATCCCGCACACCTCCTTACTATGCTGGCAGCAGAGCTCAATGGCATCAGGTGGTCTTTACGTTGAAATGTCTGGGAAATGTGAGTCACACAGCTCAGGAGCTGTGGTCAGGTCTGGAGACCGAGTTTCGTAAATGGTTGTCTCAACTCAACCAGCAGCCAGGGAAGACCGTGTGCGACAATGCTGCAAACCTGGCTGCAGCCCTTCGCCTGGGCAAGTTGACACACGTGCCTTGTATGGCTCACATGTTAAACCTTGTTGTCCAGCAATTTTTAACCCACTATCCCGGCCTAGGTGGGCTTTTGCATAGGCATGATCACTATCTGCTCACTTCCGCCGTTCAAATGGCGCATCTGAACAACTTGCATAACTCCAGAAGTCTTTCAGCCTGCCGGATTACTGCCTGAAATGCGATGTGTCGACACGCTGTAATTCGACTCTCCACATGTTGCAGTGACTGTGGCACCACCTCCGAGCCCTGGTGAAATACGTTGACATGTAGCCTGGGCCAACGAGATGCAGAGGTGGGGCAGATCACGCTGCTGGAGTGGTCTCAGATCAAGGACCTATGCACCCATTTCGACATGGTGACGAAGATGTTTAGCCCTGACAATGCCATTATCAGCATGACAATTCCAGTCATTTACATGCTGGAGCACACTCTAAACAGTATTCGGAGTCAGGTGGTACAAGAAGAAGGGGAGGAAGTACAGGAGTATTCATATGCGGAAGGGATACCAAGATCTACAAGGTTCAGACGTTCAGCATCACCAAGGCGGCAGGCATGGGTTGGTGGGGGAGGGGAATTAACAAGGGCGCATGCTAGCAGCCAAACTATTGAGGAAGGTGCAGGAGCCCAGGGAGACATGGAGGACAAACTGGCGTTGGGCATGGAAGACTCAGCAGATGAGGGGGACCTTGATCACATTTCTATTGTTTGAGGTTGGGGGAGAAGTCAGAGGAAGGAGGCATGCCTATCACCTCGCCGCCACAAACACAGCAAGGACTTGGTCCTCCTGTATGCGCGAGACACATGAGCGCCTTCTTGCTGCACTACCTACAACATGACCCTCGGATTGTCCTAATTAGAAGTAATGCTGACTACTGAGTTGCCACACTCTTGGATCTCCGGTACCAGTCAAAATTTGCCGAAATAATTTCAGCCATAGAAAGGGACGCACGTATGTAGGAGTATCAGCAGAAGCTGTTATGCAATCTTAGCTCAGCTTTTCCAGTAAACACCAGTGGTGCACACAGTGAATCTCACAGTTGTAACTTGCCAACCATGGGACTGTCGAGTCATCATTAGAGATGAGCGATATTCGAGTCGAACGGCTCACCAATTTCATGTTCGAGTGATTTTGGGGGTGTTCGAGTCATTCGATAAACTCGAACGATTTGCTAAAAGTTCGACAGTTCGAGTTACGTTCGAGAACGGTTCGATCATCAAAAGCGTGGCTTTTCACAGCTACGTGTGCAGGGAGCCATCGCTGGCAGCCTGCGGTAAGCTGGTAACCAGGGTAAATATCGCGTATCCAAGCAAAGCGCTTTGTTTAGTAACCCGATGTGTACCCTGGCTACTTGTGCAAAAATCCCTGAAAGCCACACAGATGCACTTCCGTGTGAGTTACGTCGGATGCCGCTGCAGTCTGTGTCCCGCTCCAGCTCCAGCCCCGCGGCTGCCCGCTCAGCAGTATCCGCAGCTGCCCGCACTGTACGGTGTCCGCAGCTGCCCACACTGGAGTGACAGCCGCCGCGGGGATGACAAGCGCTGTCGTCAGGAGATTAGAAAGTTCCTTACCTGCGGTGATGAAGTCCTGCCCTCCTGACATCAGCACTGTCACTGTCTTCCATGGCCGCCGCTGCCGACCCGAGACTGTGACTAGCGGTGACGTCACAGGTTCCCGCAATACTTGGTTTGTGAAGGCGGCGGTCATTGAACTCAGTGACAGCGCTGCTGTCAGGAGTGCAGCGATCACCGCAGGTAATGTAACTCGCTTACCTCCTGACAGCAACGCTCATCATGCCCTGCAGTGACAGCGCTGACGTCAGGAGTGCAGGAGATCGTCACAGCAGGTAATGATCTCATCTAACCTCCTGACAGCAGCGCTCGTCATGCCCTGCAGTGACCTGGGCTGACCTATTGATGTTAGCTCAGGTCACTGCACTACTCTCCCAGCCAATATGGAACATTCTGTTCTTCATTGACTGGGACATTGACTATGGTATGGATCGTCATGGGACCCCCTTGGATTACACCAGACCTGGATTTGTTTTTCTTTCTAATAAATTGGTGAAAGAGGGAATGTTTTGGGGAGTGTTTTTTCAAACAAAAATGTGTTTGTCGTCTGTTTTTTTTTATTACTGACTGGGTTGGTGAAGTCGGGTATCCGATTGACGCCTGACATCACGAAGCCCAGGGCTTGATGCCAGGTGACATTACACATCTGGTATTAACCCCATATATTACCCCATTTGCCACCACACCAGGGCACGGGATGAGCTGGGGCGAAGCATAAGGATTGGCGCATCTAATGGATGCGCCAATTCTGTGGCGGCTGCGGCCTGCTATTTTTAGGCTGGGTAGAGTACAATAATCATGGACCTCCCTAGTCTGAGAATATCAGACCCCAGCTGTCCGCTTTACCTTGGCTGGTGATCCAATTTTGGGGGAACCTTCACATGTTTTTTTTTTTTAATTATTTAATTTAAAATAACAGCGTGGGGTGCCCTCAGTATTGGATTACCAGCCAAGGTAAAGCTGCCAGCTGTGGTCTGCAGGCTGCAGCCGTCTGCTTTACCCTAGCTGGCTATCAAAAATAGGGGGAACCCCACGTTATTTTTTTTTAAATTTATTTGGCTAAATACAAGGATAAGCACCCTTTAGTGCCACATGAAAGGCACCAAAGGGTGCAAAATTACAAAATGCAGGAGAGTGTGACATTATGTGTCTTTCTGCCATTATAATGACAGATAAGACTGATATGAAGTGTACAAGCACAGGAAAATCACCAGAGCTCTTTACGCTGTGAAAAGCAGTAGAAAATGGCACTGGAGGGAACATGTGACCGCCTCATGTAGGTTGAAGCTATGGATTCTGGGTAAATTTATGTATTTTCCCTCCTTCAGTTTTTTTGCGGTACGCAAAAAAACGGAAGGCACACCGATGACAAACGGATGACATACGGACCGTATACGGAACGGAATGGAAACGGATGCCACACAGATGCATCCGTGAAAAAAACTGACAGTTTTTAGCGGACCGCAAAAACGGATCGTTCGTGTGAATGTAGCCTTATTCTGATCTGCCGTTTATAAACAGCAGGCAGAAATAAGTGAATAGCTCCCCCCAGCATCAGAAGATCTCCGGGGTTTCAGGGGGTAGCTGAGACCCAGGAGATCATAATTCAGGCCGGTTTTTCCGGTATCCACTCACGTAATCACCGGTATACACCGTATACCGATGATCACGTTACAGTAAATGACAGCGCCGGTAAAAAATTATTTATCTCCCATCTGGCATGAACAAACATGTCAGATGGGAGATAAATCTCCTCCCCGTTCCCCTCCGGTCCCCCGGTGTCGCCAAAGTGCCCTCTTCCGACCCCCTCCCGGAAATCCAAGATAGCCGCGTGCACAGCAGCGCGCTGGCTGCATTCAGCCTAGTCCTCTGATTTCTATCGCATGTGCCATGACACATGCGACAGAAAACTCCTCCACAGGCCGTGCCAGGTCACCCCCTATAACCATACTGGTGTTCCCCGGTGTCTCACGGTACCTGTGCTGCGTTGATCCCTCGCGGCCCCCTCCTTCACAATAGACACTACCGCATACACAGAGCGGCTGTCAGCTCAGCTTCCTGTCTTCAGATACAGTGATTGGCGGTAACCATGCATCTGTAAGCTACTGCAATGCCCTGCTCATAAGATAAGGAACATAGTTGATTAGGAGAGCTATACTACATTTCAAAATCGAGGTATTTGATTTTATAGTTGCCCTGCTGAACGACTACTAAACATGACAGTCCGTTATATGCCACAAGAAAACATGTCTAAATAGCGAGCTCTGTTTAGTATTCATTCAGCTGGATAACTGGACTTAAAGGGGTATTCCATCTGCAAGATCCTATCCCCAATATATAGTAGGTGGAATAGCAATAATTTCAGCAAATACCAATATTTAGAAATGTAGAATAGTTCTTCTGATTAGGCACGCCCTTACCTCATGAGCAGGGCATTGCAGCTTTGGTAGCAACAGTTACGACATGGACTCTGCTGCTGTGGACCCGGGGCGAGTGGGTGCAGATTCATTGCACCCACACTCCTCACATGGAGGGTCTGCACTCCTGGAAAATGGGGGATACGTTCCCTGAGCGTGTCCCCCCATATTCTAGACCAGAGGTCCCCAACTCCAGTCCTCAAGGCCCACCAACAGTGCAGGTTTTTGGGACTTCCTTAGTATTGCACAGTTGTTAATGTAATTACCTGCCCAGGTGCTGGTTCCAACAGCAGTGCAATGCTAAGGAAATCCTGAAAACATGCACTGTTGGTGGGCTTTGACGACTGGAGTTGGGGAACCCTGTTCTAGATGGTCCAGAGTCGTCGTTTGACCCATTATTTTTTTTTTCCTTACAATAAATTGGTGAAAGAGGGAATGTTTAGGGGAGTGTTTTTTCAAAATTTTTTTGTCTATTTTTTTGGTAATACTGACAGTTTGTGATGTCGGGTATCTGATAGACGCCATGACATCACAAAACTGCTGGGCTTGATGTCAGGTGACCTTACAGCTAGTATCAACCCCATTTATTACCCCGTTTGCCACTGCACCAAGACACGGGATGAGCTGAGGTGAAGCGCCAGGATTGGCGCATCTAGTGGATGCGCCACCTCTGGGGTGCCGGCAGCCTGCTATTTTTAGGCTGTGAAGGGCCAATAACTATAGACCTTCCCACCCTGAGAATACCAGACCAAAGCTATCCACTTTACCTTGGCTGGTGATCCAATCTGGGGGGGACCCTACTTTTTTTGTAATTATTATTATTTATAAAATAATTATAAAAGAGATCCTGGGGTGACCTCCACATTGGATCCCCAACCACGGTAAAGCTGCCAGCTGTGGTTTTCAGGCTGCAGACGTCTACTTTACCCTAGCTGGCTATCAAAAATGGGGGGACTGCACGTCATTTTTTTTTAACTATTTTTTTAAATAAAAAAATTAATGGGCTTCCCTGTATTTTGATTGCCAGCCAAGGTAACGCCAGGCAGATGGGGGTGGCAACCCGTAGCTGTCTGCTTTATATGCGCTGAGAATCAAAAATATCGCGGAGCGCTACGTCATTTTTTTTTTAATACTTTATTTTTACAGTACTGTAATGTCAGGCAATCAAAACACAGGGAAGCCCATTTTTTTTTTTAGTTATTTAAATAAATAATTAAAAAAAAAATATATGGGCTCGCGCTGCATTTTTTGTATTGCTAGTTAAGGGTAATCCAAGCAGCTACTGGCTGCTAACCCCCACTGCTTGGTGTTACCTTCACTGGCAATGGAAAATCCAGGGAAGAATTACAGTCCGCAGCCACCCCAGAAAATGGCGCTTTCATAAAAGCGCCATGATCTGGCGCTGTATCAAACTCTTCCAGCAGCACTGAAGCCGGGTGGCTTGCTGGGTAATAATGAGTTAATACTAGCTTTGTTTTACTAGCTAGTATTAAGCCACAGATTCTTAATGTCAGGCAAGTTTGACCCGGCCATTAAGTATCTCCAATAAAGGGTTAAAAAAAAAGACACCACACAGAGAAAAAACACTTTAATAGAAATAAATACACAGACACACTTAGAGACTCCATGTTTATTACTACCTGTCAGCCCTCCACAATCCTGGTCTTCTGTCTTCTTTCTCCTTCAACCCATGCAGCTCCGCTACATCAGACAGCACTGCATGGGAGGAAGACGCTGTTGCTCCGTGCAGTGTAATCACTCAGTGAGTGAGCAGAGGCTGCGGGCTGTAAGCGGTGATGTCACCACTGACAGGCGGGTTACCTTAGCAACGGTGCTCCGATCAAGTGATTCCCAGTGCAGCTATTCACCGGCTGTAGCATCTAGTCCCTGCATTTGGGCAGACTCTGTAAAGAACGCCGACATGCAGAAACGGGGACACCGAGCATGTGCCACAGCATCTCGCCGGTACATGGACATGCTCAAACGAGCATCGCGTACCAGAGAGATGCACTGACAGGACCTAGCATGATGTCTAGCCATGTGACCAGTCTGTAGACAATGAGATAATAGACACATGACTGGTCACATGCTATTTTGACGTCACGATAGGTCCTATCATCAGTGCTGATTACCGGGAGGACGCAGAGATTATCGGAAGGAAAAGCGGCGGGAGACAGAGTGCAGGACACGTCACGGGGACCTGTAAGTGTAATGGCAATGTTTATTAACTGTATAGGGGGCTTTACACACTACGATATCGTTAATGTTTTATTGCCGGGGTCACGTTGTTAGTGAGGTACATCCGGCGTCATTAACGATATCGCAGTGTGTGACACTGACCAGCGACCTTAGAAGACCTCAAAAATGATGCAAATCGTTCACCATGGAGAGGTCGTCCCAAACTCAAAAATCGATAAGGGTTGTTTATCCATGTTGGTCATCGCTCATGCGGGAGCACACATTGCTATGTGTGACACCGCAGGAGGGAGGAACGTCTCCTTACCTGCCGCCGGCCCCAATGCGGAAGGAAGGAGGTGGCGGGATGTTACGGCCTGCTCATCTCCGCCCCTCCGGTTTGATTGGCCGGCCGCTTAGTGACGTTGCGGTGACGTCGCTGTGATGCCGAACATCCCTCCCCCTTGAAAGAGGGATTGTTCGGCAGTCACAGCGACGCCGCCGACCAAGTAAGTGCGTGTGACGCTGCCGTAGCGATAATGTTTGCTACGGCAGTGATCACAAACAATTGCATGCGCGATGGGGGCGGGTACTTACACGCTCGATATTGCTAGAAATTGATAGCGATATCGCTACCATGTAAAGCCCCCTTATGTGTACATGTATAATGTGTTTTTATGTGTTTGTATTTGCCTACCATTGTTTTCAATGGGATTCGAATTGATGATACAGGAGCATCTGAACAGTGAATATCGATGCCATGACTCTGCAACTGGAGCCTTGCTCATTTTGGGCTTCCAATCTGGAAAAATGGCCTGAGCTTGCCATTTACGCCTCGGAGATCTTGTCGAGTCGCGCAGCTAGCATTCTCTCGGAACGTGTCTTCAGTGCTGCTAGGTGTGTGCTGACAGATAAGCGCACTCATTTGTCCAGTGACAATATGGACAGTCTAAGGTTCATCAAGATGAACAAGTCATGGATCCGCAAAGACTTTTCTACCCCTGTGTCATCCTGGGGAGAGTAAAGGCTTGTGGATTTTAATTGTGCTTCATGCAAATCAACAGGTCAAGTTTGCAACTGGGGGACAACTGATGCCACTTAAGTGGTGTCTGTGGCCCAATTTTTGGAAAAAGGGAGACTCTGGTTGGAGTCAACTTGCTGTGTTTTAGATGATTTTAGAAGGAGATGACATGCCTATATCTGTGTCTCCTCCTCCTTTTACTCATCTAGCTCTTTTTTTTCCGCACGAGTATATGTTCTTGTCACTTTCCATGTGTTTTTGGTGTCTTGTGAGTTGTTTGTCACCTTTTGGACACCTTAGAAGGTGTTTTCTATGTGTTTGTGTTTGCCTCCCATTGTTTTCAATGGGGTTTGAAGGTGCTCGTTGAACGTTCGCCGAACTGACTCGCCGTTCGACGAACCAAACCGAACTCAAACACTAGGGCGGTGGATCAACACTTTCAGCAACCTGCGATCCCATCAATGGTGCACCGATGGGTGCTTGGTATGACACCCCCCCATGCCTGTGCACAGTAAATGCACAGTAAATGCTGGGAATAACATCAGCATTTATCAGGTTAAGAGCCGTGGGTAGAGCTGCACACCACTCACGATTGTTGGAGGCAGATGATAGCTAAATATCTCAGCCATCATCTACCATGAAAGATGCGAGTTCTGCTTACGTGTCCGCATCAAATTCAGGGACCAGCAGATGACGTACCAGAATGTGACATGTCAGTAAGGGCTTAAAAATGAGTCACATGACAACTATCATCGTTCATTTTGTTTACTTGTTTACACAGTCGCGTTTTTTTGATGTTTATATAGATTTGACTTATTTGATTGCAGAATTAATACAGTTTTGTATTTCCCCACCTTCAGAGTAAAGCGGGCTTTACACGCTACGAGATCGCTACAGCGATCTCGTTGTGGTCACGTATTTTGTGACACACATCTTGCCGCTGTAGCGATCTCGTTGTGTGTTACTCCTAGGAGTGATTTTGGATCGTTGCAAAAACGTCCAAAATCGCTCCTCGTTGACATGGGGGTTCGCTCACAATTATCGCTTCTGTCGCTTTGGCGAAGTTGTTCCTCGTCCCTGCGGCACGCCACATTGCTACTTGTGACGCCGCAGGAACGAGGAACCTCTCCTTACCTGTCACATTCCAACAATGAGGAAGAAAGAAGGTGGGCGGGATGTTCGTCCCGCTCATCTCCGCCCCTCCGCTTTGATTGGCCGGCCGCTTAGTGACGTCGCGGTGACGTCGCTGTGATGCTGAACGTCCCTCCCCCTTGAGAGAGGGATTGTTCGGCAGTCACAGCGATGCCACCGACCAGGTAAGTGCGTGTGACGCTGCCGTAGCGATAATGTTCGCTGCGGCAGCGATCACCAAATATCGGCAGAACGATAGGGGCGGGTGCTATCACGCTCGCCATCGCTAGCATCAGCTAGCGATGTCGCAGCATGTAAAGCCACCCTTAGACTGAATTTCTGCTTTACCTGAGACTTATCTGTCGCTAGTATCTATTACTCTACTTATTTTCTAAAATCTTTTTTATCAACAGTTGTATGTCTCAGCCTTGGACAATTCTACTTGTGATCTAAGAAAAAAAAAAATCAATATTTGTATTTTTACGTGTTGCTATGATCATTGTAACACCTTTATAAATGTCACTTAGATTTTAAATTGCATGTTTCCTGTAGACTGAACTGACATGATGGTCGGCTCTGGCTACTGCTTATAATAGCAAGTCTGCCTTGAATCTGAACACAGTCTATGTTTTATTTTGATACTCTATAATTTACTTTAAAGGGAATCTGTTAGTAGGATCAACCCTCCTAAGCCGTCTATATGGGCATGTAGCTCATAGGAAGCTGAAAAAAATGATGCCTTGATATCTGCAATCTTATTTTTTATTTCAGAGCGATCCATGTGTTTGTTAATATGTATATATTACCTGACACAGAGCTTCCTAAGAATCTGCTTCCAGAGCCTATTTTAAATGAAAGGGGGAGTTTCCAGTGGGAGACATGTAGATCAGGAGAACAGACTGTCAGTCACTACTAGAGATGAGCGAACCGGTCGCGGTTCGGCTCGAGGTCGGTTCGCCGAACGGGGGTCCCGTTCAAGTTCGGTTCGTCGAACGTTCGACGAACCGAACTAGAACCAATAGGCTATAATGGGAGGCAATCACAAACACATAAAAATGCATGATAAATGTACACAAACAGTTAATAAACATTGCCATAACACTTACCGGTCCCCGCGATCCCTTCTGCACTCTGTCTCCTGCCGCTATTCCATCCGATGATCGCTGAATCCTCCCGGTGACCGGCACTGCCAGCAGAGAAGCAGGACCTATCGTGACGTCAAAATAGCCATGTGACCAGTCACGTGGCTATTATCTCATTGGCTACAGACTGGTCACATGACTATGACACGTCATGTAGGACCTGCGAGTGCATCTCTCCAGTACACGGTGCACATATGTGTATCGCCGTGTACCGGCGACATGCTCTAGCACACGGTCGACTCCCCATTCTGTTAGGGACCGGCTGACACAGCCGGTCATTAACGGAGATCACCGTTGCCATAGCAACGCAGTTAGCGATGACGTCACCGCTAACTGCAGCTCCGAGAGCACCGTTGCTATGGTAACGCGTCTGTCAGCGTTACCGCTGTTACCGCTGACAGCCAGCACTGATCACTCACGGAGTGAAGGCTGCACGCTGCTTCCCGATTGTAGTGAGGATTGTAGTGAGGATGAGGTTCCCCAGCCCCAAGTGATGAGCTGGTGAACCTCATCCTCACTACAATCGTCACTACTACTACACTAGTGAGGATTGTAGTGAGGATGAGGTTCCCCAGCCCCAAGTGATGAGCTGGTGAACCTCATCCTCACTACAATCGTCACTACTACTACACTAGTGAGGATTGTAGTGAGGATTGTACTGAGGATGAGGTTCCCCAGCTCCAAGTGATGAGCTGGTGAACCTTATCCTCACTACAATCGTCACTACTACTACACTAGTGAGGATTGTACTGAGGATGAGGTTCCCCAGCCCCAAGTGATGGGCTGGTGAACCTCATCCTCACTACAATCGTCACTACTACTACACTAGTGAGGATTGTACTGAGGATGAGGTTCCCCAGCCCCAAGTGATGGGCTGGTGAACCTCATCCTCACTACAATTGTCACTACTACTACACTAGAAAGAAAGAAGACAGAAGAGCAGGATCGTGGAGGGCTGACAGGGGGTAATAAAGATGGAGTCTCTAATGTGTCTGTGTATTTATTTCTATTAAAGTATTTTTTCTCTGTGTGGTGTCTTTTTTTAACCCTTTATTGGAGATTCTTAATGGCCGGGTCAAACGTGCCTGACATTAAGAATCTCTGGCTTAATACTGGCTAGTAAAACAAAGCCAGTATTAACTCATGATTACCCAACAAGCCACCCGGCTCCAGGGCTGTTGGAAGAGTTGGATACAGCGCCAGATGATGGCGCTTCTATGAGAGCGCCATTTTCTGGGACGGCTGCGGACTGAAATCCGCAGCAGAGGCGCCCAGAAACCTCGGGCTAACCTGTGCTGCGGATTCCAATCCCCAGCTGCCTAGTTGTACCCGGCTGGACACAAAAATGGGGCGAAGCCCACGTCATTTGTTTTTTAATTATTTCATGAAATAAGTGAAATAATTAAAAAAAAATGGGCTTCCCTATATTTTTGGTTCCCAGCCGGGTACAAATAGGCAACTGGGGGTTGGAGGCAGCCCGTGGCTGCCTGCTGTACCTGGCTAGCATACAAAAATATGGCGAAGCCCACGTCATTTTTTTGGTGGGCAAAAAACTTCTGCATACAGTCCTGGATGGAGTATGCTGAGGCTTGTAGTTCTGCAGCTGCTGTCTGCTCTTCTCCATACAGACAGACAGCAGCTGCAGAACTACAAGGCTGAGCATACGCCATCCAGGACTGTATGCAGAAGTTTTTTGCCCCCTGAAAAAATTATGTGGGCTTCGCCATATTTTTGTATGCTAGCCAGGTACAGCAGGCAGGTACGGCTGCCCCCAACCCCCAGTTGCCTATTTGTACCCGGCTGGGAACCAAAAATAAAGGGAAGCCCCTTTTTTATTATTTCATGAATTTCATGAAATAATTAGAAAACAAATGATGTAGGCTTCGCCCCATTTTTGTGTCCAGCCAGGTACAACTAGGCAGCTGGGGATTGGAATCCGCAGCACAGGTTGGCCTGAGCTTTCTGGGCCCCACTGCTGCGAATTGCAGTCTGCAGCCGCCTCAGAAAATGGCATTTTCATAGAAGCGCCATCTTCTGGCGCTTTATCCAACTCTTCCAGCACCTGCCTGCTATACCTGGCTAGCATACAAAAATATGGCGAAGCTCACGTCCTTTTTTTGTAGTTTTTTGGCAAAAAAAATAAAAAATGCTTCCCTGGATTTTCCATTGCCAGTGAAGGTAACACCAAGCAGTGGGGGTTAGCAGCCAGTAGCTGCTTGGATTACCCTTAGCTAGCAATACAAAAAATGCAGCGGGAGCCCATATATATTTTTTTTAATTATTTATTTAAATAACTAAAAATAAAATGGGCTTCCCTGTATTTTGATTGCTGGACATCACAGTGCTGTAAAAATAAATCTTTAAAAAAATGACGTAGCGCTCCACGGTATTTTTGATTCTCAGCGCAGATAAAGCAGACAGCTATGGGTTGCCACCCCCATCTGCCTGCCGTTACCTTGGTTGGCAATCAAAATACAGGGAAGCCCATTAATTTTTTCTATTTAAAAAATAGTTAAAAAAAAAAATGACGTTGGGTCCCCCCATTTTTGATAGCCAGCTAGGGTAAAGCAGACGGCTGTAGCCTGAAAACCACAGCTGGCAGCTTTACCGTGGTTGGGGATCCAATGTGGAGGTCCCCTCAGGCTCTTTTTTATAATTATTTTATAAATATTAATAATTACACAATAAAAGTAGGGTCCCCCCCAAATTGGATCACCAGCCAAGGTAAAGCGGACAGCTGTGGTCTGGTATTCTCAGGTTGGGAAGGTCCATAGTTATTGGGCCTTCATAGCCTAAAAATAGCAGGCCGCAGGCACCCCAGACGTGGCGCATCCACTAGATGCGCCAATCCTGGCGCTTCACCCCAGCTCATCCCGTGCCCTGGTGCAGTGGCAAACGGGGTAATAAATCGGGTTGATACTAGCTGTAAAGTAACCTGAGATCAAGCCCAGCAGTTTGTGATGTCATGGCGTCTATTAGATTCCCAACATCATAAACTGTCAGTACTAACAAAGAAAAAAAAATCGACAAAAGAAATTTATTTGAAAAAACAGTCCCCAAAACATTTCCTCTTTCACCAATTTATTGTAAGAAAAAAATAAAGGGGTCCTACGACGACTCTGGACCGTCTAGAATATGGGGGGGAGACACTCAGGGAACGTATCCCCCATTTTCTAGGAGTGCGGACCCTTCATGTGAGGAGTGTGGGTGCAATGAATCTGCACTCACTCTTCTCGGGTCCACAGCAGCAGAGTCCATGTCGTATTGGTTGCTACCAAAGCTGCAATGCCCTGCTCATGAGGTAAGGGCATGCCTAATCAGGAGAACTACTGTAGAGGAAGCTCTGCTCACTGATATATAGGTGCTCAGAGGTAATAATAGATAAAATTAGTGAGTAACCTCGGCACTCTAAATCTCCCAGACTAAGTCAGTAAGTCACAACGGATAGTAATGCAAAATCACTCTTTATTGGTCCGTATTAAGAAAAAATTTTTTTCATAAGCATATATGTTTTTGTCCAAAACAAGTAACAAATGACGTTTCGGCCTGAGCCTTCGTCAGATTGGACTTATCTGCATGTAATCATGAAAAATGACAATAATCAGTATCACATAAGAGTGAGAGAACAATAACATAAACTCGAACAATGTAGAGGTACAATTGGGATGCAGCAAAAAAATTGCAACACAGCAAGAAATGAAACACATGATACAAATGTCATAATACAGTACAAGGACAATATAGTAATGACAAATATGGGGTCAGAGTAGGCTTAGACAGCTCTGGTACGAAAGAGATGTCAATCATAAAGTAACATGTGCAGTAGGTGTAGAGCTACACTATGCATGGCAGAGCTAATGGGTAGATCAACCATAGAAAAAGAACGGAGAAAAAGTGGAGAAAAAGTGGAGAAAAAAATGGAGAAAAAGTGGAGAAAAAGTGGAGAATAAGTGGAGAAAAAAATGGAGAAAAAGTGGAGAAAAAGTGGAAAAAAAAAGTAAAGAAAAAGTGGAGAAAAAGTGAAGAAAAAGTGGAGAAAAAGTGGAGAAAAAATGGAGAAAAAGTGGAGAAAAAATGGAGAAAAAAATGGAGAAAAAGTGGAGAAAAAGTGGAGAATAAGTGGAGAAAAAG
Organism: Anomaloglossus baeobatrachus; assembly: GCF_048569485.1. Taxonomy (NCBI): domain Eukaryota; kingdom Metazoa; phylum Chordata; class Amphibia; order Anura; family Aromobatidae; genus Anomaloglossus; species Anomaloglossus baeobatrachus. Next base: position 149,363,449 of record NC_134360.1, read on the forward strand.
TGGAGAAAAAGTGGAGAAAAAAATGGAGAAAAAGTGGAGAAAAAGTGGAAAAAAAGTAAAGAAAAAGTGGAGAAAAAGTGAAGAAAAAGTGGAGAAAAAGTGGAGAAAAAAATGGAGAAAAAGTGGAGAAAACGTGGAGAAAAAGTGGAGAAAAAGTGGAGAATAAGTGGAGAAAAAAATGGAGAAAAAGTGGAGAAAAAGTGGAGAAAAAGTGGAGAAAAAGTGGAGAAAAAAATGGAGAAAAAGTGGAGAAAAAGTGGAAAAAAAGTAAAGAAAAAGTGGAGAAAAAGTGAAGAAAAAGTGGAGAAAAAGTGGAGAAAAAGTGGAGAAAAAATGGAGAAAAAAATGGGGAAAAAGTGGAAAAAAAGTAAAGAAAAAGTGGAGAAAAAGTGAAGAAAAAGTGGAGAAAAAGTGGAGAAAAAGTGGAGAAAAAATGGAGAAAAAAATGGGGAAAAAGCTCTGCTCACTGATATATAGGTGCTCAGAGGTAATAATAGATAAAATTAGTGAGTAACCTCGGCACTCTAAATCTCCCAGACTAAGTCAGTAAGTCACAACGGATAGTAATGCAAAATCACTCTTTATTGGTCCGTATTAAGAAAAAATTTTTTTCATAAGCATATATGTTTTTGTCCAAAACAAGTAACAAATGACGTTTCGGCCTGAGCCTTCGTCAGATTGGACTTATCTGCATGTAATCATGAAAAATGACAATAATCAGTATCACATAAGAGTGAGAGAACAATAACATAAACTCGAACAATGTAGAGGTACAATTGGGATGCAGCAAAAAAATTGCAACACAGCAAGAAATGAAACACATGATACAAATGTCATAATACAGTACAAGGACAATATAGTAATGACAAATATGGGGTCAGAGTAGGCTTAGACAGCTCTGGTACGAAAGAGATGTCAATCATAAAGTAACATGTGCAGTAGGTGTAGAGCTACACTATGCATGGCAGAGCTAATGGGTAGATCAACCATAGAAAAAGAACGGAGAAAAAGTGGAGAAAAAGTGGAGAAAAAAATGGAGAAAAAGTGGAGAAAAAGTGGAGAATAAGTGGAGAAAAAAATGGAGAAAAAGTGGAGAAAAAGTGGAAAAAAAAAGTAAAGAAAAAGTGGAGAAAAAGTGAAGAAAAAGTGGAGAAAAAGTGGAGAAAAAATGGAGAAAAAGTGGAGAAAAAATGGAGAAAAAAATGGAGAAAAAGTGGAGAAAAAGTGGAGAATAAGTGGAGAAAAAGTGGAGAAAAAGTGGAGAAAAAAATGGAGAAAAAGTGGAGAAAAAGTGGAAAAAAAGTAAAGAAAAAGTGGAGAAAAAGTGAAGAAAAAGTGCAGAAAAAGTGGAGAAAAAAATGGAGAAAAAGTGGAGAAAACGTGGAGAAAAAGTGGAGAAAAAGTGGAGAATAAGTGGAGAAAAAAATGGAGAAAAAGTGGAGAAAAAGTGGAGAAAAAGTGGAGAAAAAGTGGAGAAAAAAATGGAGAAAAAGTGGAGAAAAAGTGGAAAAAAAGTAAAGAAAAAGTGGAGAAAAAGTGAAGAAAAAGTGGAGAAAAAGTGGAGAAAAAGTGGAGAAAAAATGGAGAAAAAAATGGGGAAAAAGTGGAAAAAAAGTAAAGAAAAAGTGGAGAAAAAGTGAAGAAAAAGTGGAGAAAAAGTGGAGAAAAAGTGGAGAAAAAATGGAGAAAAAAATGGGGAAAAAGTGGAGGAAAAGTGGAGAAAAAGTGGAGAAAAAGTGGAGAAAAAAATGGAGAAAAAGTGGAGAAAAAGTGGAGAAAAAGTGGAGAAAAAGTGGAGAATAAGTGGAGAATAAGTGGAGAATAAGTGGAGAAAAAAATGGAGAAAAAGTGGAGAAAAAGTGGAGAAAAAATGGAGAAAAAGTGGAAAAAAAGTAAAGAAAAAGTGGAGAAAAAGTGAAGAAAAAGTGGAGAAAAAGTGGAGAAAAAGTGGAGAAAAAATGGAGAAAAAAATGGAGAAAAAGTGGAGAAAAAGTGGAGAAAAAGTGGAGAAAAAAATGGGGAAAAAGTGGAGGAAAAGTGGAGAAAAAGTGGAGAAAAAGTGGAAAAAAGTGGAGAAAAAAATGGAGAAAAAGTGGAGAAAACGTGGAGAAAAAGTGGAGAAAAAGTGGAGAAAAAGTGGAGAATAAGTGGAGAAAAAAATGGAGAAAAAGTGGAGAAAAAGTGGAGAAAAAGTGGAGAAAAAGTGGAAAAAAAGTAAAGAAAAAGTGGAGAAAAAGTGAAGAAAAAGTGGAGAAAAAGTGGAGAAAAAGTGGAGAAAAAATAGAGAAAAAAATGGGGAAAAAGTGGAGGAAAAGTGGAGAAAAAGTGGAGAAAAAGTGGAGAAAAAAATGGAGAAAAAGTGGAGAAAAAGTGGAGAAAAAGTGGAGAATAAGTGGAGAATAAGTGGAGAATAAGTGGAGAATAAGTGGAGAAAAAAATGGAGAAAAAGTGGAGAAAAAGTGGAGAAAAAGTGGAGAAAAAGTGGAGAAAAAAATGGAGAAAAAGTGGAGAAAAAGTGGAAAAAAAGTAAAGAAAAAGTGGAGAAAAAGTGAAGAAAAAGTGGAGAAAAAGTGGAGAAAAAATGGAGAAAAAAATGGAGAAAAAGTGGAGAAAAAGTGGAGAAAAAGTGGAGAAAAAAATGGGGAAAAAGTGGAGGAAAAGTGGAGAAAAAGTGAAGAAAAAGTGGAGAAAAAAATGGAGAAAAAGTGGAGAAAAAGTGGAAAAAAAGTAAAGAAAAAGTGGAGAAAAAGTGAAGAAAAAGTGGAGAAAAAGTGGAGAAAAAGTGGAGAAAAAGTGGAGAAAAAAATGGAGAAAAAGTGGAGAATAAGTGGAGAAAAAAATGGAGAAAAAGTAAAGAAAAAGTGGAAAAAAAGTAAAGAAAAAGTGGAGAATAAGTGGAGAATAAGTGGAGAAAAAGTGGAGAAAAAGTGGAGAAAAAAGTGGAGAAAAAGTGGAGAAAAAGTGGAGAAAAAGTGGAGAAAAAAAGAGAAAAAGTGGAAAAAAAGTAAAGAAAAAGTGGAGAAAACGTGAAGAAAAAGTGGAGAAAAAGTGAAGAAAAAATGGAGAAAAAAATGGAGAAAAAGTGGAGAATAAATGGAGAAAAAGTGGAGAAAAAGTGGAGAAAAAAATGGAGAAAAAGTGGAGAAAAAGTGGAAAAAAGTAAAGAAAAGTGGAGAAAAAGTGAAGAAAAAGTGGGGAAAAAGTGGAGAAAAAGTGGAGAAAAAGTGGAGAAAAAAATCTAGAAAAAGTGGAGAAAAAGTGGAGAAAAAGTGGAGAAAAAGTGGAGAAAAAAATGGAGAAAAAGTGGAGAAAAAGTGGAGAAAAAGTGGAGAAAAAGTGGAGAAAAAGTGGAGAAAAAGTGGAGAAAAAGTGGAGAAAAAGTGGAGAAAAAAGTGGAGAAAAAGTGGAGAAAAAGTGGAGAAAAAGTGGAGAAAAAATGGAGAAAAAGTGGAGAAAAAGTGGAGCACCCTTTGGTGACTTTCATGTGGCACTAAGGGGTGCTTAGCTTTGTATTTAGCCAAAAAAATGAAAAAAAAAAATGACGTAGGGTTCCCCCTAGTTTTGTAGCCAGCTAGGGTAAAGCAGACGGCTGCAGCCTGCAGACCACAGCTGGCAACCTCACCTTGGCTGGTAATCCAAAACTGAGGGCACCCCACGCTGTTATTTTAAATTAAATAAATAATTAAAAAAAAAAAACACGTAGGGGTCCCCCAAAATTGGATCACCAGCCAAGGTAAAGCAGACAGCTGGGGCCTGATATTCTCAGACTAGGGAGGTCCATGGTTATTGGACTCTCCCCAGCCTAAAAATAGCAGGCCGCAGCCGCCCCAGAAGTGGCGCATCCATTAGATGCGCCAATCCTGGTGCTTCGCCCCAGCTCATCCCGCGCCCTGGTGCGGTGGCAAACGGGGTAATATATGGGGTTAATACCAGATGTGTAATGTCACCTGGCATCAAGCCCTGGGGTTGGTGAGGTCAGGCGTCTATCAGATACCCGACATCACCAACCCAGTCAGTAATAAAAAAAATAGACGACAAACACATTTTTATTTGAAAAAACACTCCCCAAAACATTCCCTCTTTAACCAATTTATTAGAATGAAAAACAAATCCAGGTCTGGTGTAATCCAAGGGGTTGCCATGACGATCCACACTGTCCCAGTCAATGAAGAGCAGGATGTTCCCCATTGGCTGGGAGAGCAGTGAAGTGACCTGAGCTAACATCAATGGGTCAGCCCAGGTCACTGCAGGGCATGACAAGTGCTGCTGTCAGCGAGGTACATTACCTGCGCTGATCTCCAGCACACTGACAGCACCTGTCACTGAGTTCAATGACCGGCGCCTTCACACCAAGTATCGCGAGAGGCCCGTGACGTCACCGCTAGTCAGTCTCGGGTCGGAAGCGAGAGAAGGTGATGTGACAAGCGGCGGCCATGGAGGACAGTGACAGCGCTGAGGTCGGGATGGCGGGACTTCATCACCACAGGTAAGCCGAGCGGGGCCATGTGTGTGTGTGTGTGTGTGTGTGTGTGTGTGTATGTGTATGTGTGTGTGTGTGTGTGTGTGTGTGTGTATGTGTACATGCCGCGGGCAGGAGGGGGCGGAGCGAGCTGAGCGGGGAAGTGTGGGCTTCCTGCACGTAACTAGGATAAACATCGGGTTACGAACCAAAGCGCTTTGGTTGGATACCCGATGTTTATCTTGGTTACCAGCTTCTGGCAGGCTGCCAGCGATGGCTCCTGCACACTGTAGCTGTAAAAAGCCCTGCTTTTTGCTGCTAGAACCGTTCTCGAACGTATCTAGAGCTATCGAGCTTTTTCAAAAAGCTCGAGTTCTAGTTCGATCTAGAACAGGCCCCAAAATCACTCGAGCCTAGAACTGGAGAACCACGAACCACGAACCGCGCTCAACTCTAGTCACTACATGTCTCACACTGGTAACATCCACTTTCATTTAAATTAGGCCCTGAAGACAGATACTCATACAGTATTGTTTCCATAGATCTTAGGAGCTCATATACATGTTTAGAAAAATGTGAATTCTTCTAGAAGAAGGCATCGGATTGCAAATATGAAGGTATCAATGTATTCAACTACCTATCATTTTCATCCCCATATAGATGGCTTGGGAGAGTTGATCCTACTGACAGTTTCCCTTTCACAGATATTTTTTATTGTACATAGTACATACAGTGGGTACATAAAGTATTCAGACCCAATTAAATTTTCCACTCCTTGTTGCATTGTAGCCATTTGGCAAATTCAAAAAAGTTCATTTTTTTCTCATTAATGTACACTCTGCACCCCATCTTGGCAGAAAAAAACAGAAATGTAGAAATTTTTGCAAATTTATTAAACAAGAAAAACTGAAATATCACATGGTCATAAGTATTCAGACCTTTGCTCAAACACTCATATTTAAGTCACATGCTTTCCATTTCCTTGTGATACTCCTTGAGATGGTTCTACTCCTTCATTGGAGTACAGCTGTGTTTAATTAAACTGATAGGACTTGATTTGGAAAGTCACACACCTGTCTATATAAGACCTCACAGCTCACAGTACATGTCAAACTAAATGAGAATCATAATGTCAAAGGAACTGCCCAAGGAGCTCAGAGACAGAATTGTGGCAAAGCACAGATCTGGCCAAGGTTACAAAAGAATTTCTTCAGTACTTAAGGTTCCTAAGAGCACAGTGACCTCCATAATCCTTAAATGGAAGAAGTTTGGGACAACCAGAACTCTTCCTAGACCTGGCCATCCAGCCAAACTGAGCAATCATGGGAGAAGAGCCTTGTTGATAGTGTTAAAGAAGAACCCCAAGATCACTGTGGCTGAGCTCCAGAGATGCAGTTGAGAGATGGGAGAAAGTTCCACAAAGTTAACTATCACTACAGCCCTCCACCAGTCGGGCCTTTATGGCAGAGTGGGCAACAGAAGCCTCTTCTAAGTGCACAACATATGAAAGCTGGCATAGAGTTTGCAAAAAACACATGAAGGACTCCCAGGCTATGAGAAATAAGATTCTCTGGTCTGATGAGATGAAAATAGAACTTTTTGGTGATAATACTAAGTGGTATGTCTGGAGAAAACCTGGCACCTGCTCATCACCCACCCAATTCAATCCCAACAGTGAAACATGGTGGTGACAGCATCATGCTACGGGGTTCTCTTAAGAGGAAGAGAAGGGAAAGATAAGGCGTTACACCTGCTAAATTTAATGCAACACGCCAGGACCCATAACTTGCCTCTTGTGCTGCTGGGAACGGATGCCGAGAAAGCATTTGATAGGGTGGACTGGACTTTTTTGCAGGGAACGTTGGAGGCCTTTCACTTCCCCCGGATGTTATACGCGCAATTCTACAGATGTACACATACCCCACAGCCAGGATTAAGATAAATAATACTCTCACCGATCCCTTTGACATCAAAAATGGAACAAGGCAGGGGTGCCCCTTGTCCCCCCTTCTCTTTGTCATGGGGCCATTGATAAACTCCATCCAGCAAGACCAAGAATCGGGGGGTTCAACCTGCAGGGAATTCACCACAAGTCCGCCGCCTTTGCGGATGACTTGTTGGTAGTAATGTCCAGACCGGAAAGGGGTTTCCCTGCCTTCATGAAAATACTAGAGGACTACAGCCACTGGTCCAACTTCAAAATCAATCTATCCAAGTCAAAAGCACTAAGCCTAAATATCCTTTGCAATGTTACTAAATCTCTCCAAAAATCGTTTCCCTTTCGGTGGCCAAATAGTTACATTACATATCTAGGCATCAAGCTAGGGAAAACCTTCAAGTCCTTGTTTGATCTCAACTATAAGCCTCTCCTCCCTAAACTCACTGCACAAATATCCTCTTGGAAAGCACCCTTTCTATCGTGGATGGGCCGGAAAAACTTAATTAAAAGTATCATACTCCCAAAACTCATTTACCTTTTCCAAATGTTACCCATACCAATCCCCAAATCATTTCTCTCCCAATGTAACTCTTTAATCTCCAACTATGTCTGGAACAAACACAAACCGAGAATCAACTTTCACACATTGAGCCTCCCAAAGGACAAAGGGGGCATGGGGCTTCCCAATATATCCGTATATTACCAAGCCGCCATTCTCTCTAGAGCAGTAGACTGGATCAGACGTCCACCGAATAAGCTATGGATGACAATAGAGGAATACCTAGCTCCCACCCCTCTACGAGCCCTGTTACTCTCTCCTCCCTGCCAGGGAGATAAAAAAATCTTCACCAATGATCTAACGAGAACACTCTTACAGAACTGGAATAAAAATAGCGAGATATTGGCCCCGCCTCTCTCCCCTCTAACCCAAGTCTCCAATATCTTAATATCTTAGATGCCAGTGTAAACCTAGCCGCATGCACGAAATCCACGTACCTAAGTAATGCAAAGGTTCCGGTGACAGATCTTTTGGTAGATGGCTCTCTGGTATCTAAACAGGAAATGTGTAAGAACCTCCTCCTCTCTAAGCTTGCATTTCTCCACCATATGAAAATAAAACACGTGATCCAACCACTACTGCCACAATCCCATCTCGACAGACCTCCAACAACCTTTGAATCATTTTGCATGCAAACCCGGACCCCCAGAAAAATACTATCTCATTTATATAATACCTTGCTTACAAAAAAGCCGGTAGTGAAGAGAACATATATACTGAAATGGGAAAGGAATCTGAACACTACATTCACCGATGCGCAAACGAGCCAAATTTATAGTGCTTCACACGGACCGTCATGTTGTGTGAGAGTCCAAGAGAATTCATTCAAAGTGGTTGCGAGATGGTACATTGTCCCCACCTCATCTAAAGCATGGAGCTCCTCCTCCTCGGATCAGTGCTGGAGAGGTGAGAGGGACAAAGGAACGTATCTTCATGTGTGGTGGACGTGCCTGATCCTCCAGACCTTCTGGAGGACAGCATATTTGACCTCACAGGTAAAACGGTGAACCTGGACCCTAGGCAATTGCTCCTGAATTTCCCAATGTGGCCTAAAGATAAAGCTAATTCGAAATTAGTGTCATTTGTGGGTTCAGCCTGTAAACTTCTTATTGCTCAATTGTGGCGCACGACGAAGATTCCCACCCTTCCGCAGCTCCTGTTGAAAATTGATCAACTATATTATGCTAAAGAACTCTGAGCCCTTTCACATCAGAATATGCTCTCTTTCCTCCAGGTTTGGAATGCATGGCAGGCCTACAGGTCTAACCCCCACTTTCTAGTAGCTACTATGCAGAAGGCAACTTAGAAGACCTTAAGTCATCTTTTCCCCCACCAAGGGGATGAACGGCAGACCGCTGATTATTCTTGGCACTGAATGAATGGACTCTAGACCAAAATCTTTTCCTTTCTCTTCTTTTCTACCTTCCTCTTTTTCCCTCAATCTCTTGGACCCACTAACTCTACTCCCAAAACTGAATTTCATGTGATATAACCTTACTCTCTTGGATTTCAGCTACATCCCCCATTCCATAGTTCCTATTGTATTTACTGTAAAAAACTGATTCATAATAATCCGGAAAACAGGTTAATGATCTAGTTCGGACTTTACCCACTGTCTAATGGTTAGTTTTATTACTTGGTTAAGCATTGATTTCTCATAGATAGTCTCGAGACATAAGGGTGAATTAATAGCATCCGGTTCAATTGCTATAATACTAGATCTGACTGTGTTTTCTGTTGACTTTGTATTCTTATTATTGTTTCAATAAACAAAACATTAAAACAGAGTGCTCTGGACCTCAGACTTGGCCAAAGATTCACCTTCCAACAAGACAATAACCTTAAGAATACAGCTAAAATAACAAAGGAGTGGCTTCAGAACAACTCTGTGACCATTCTTGACTTGCCCAGCCAGAGCCTGGACCTAAACCAAATTGAGCATCTCTTGAGAGACCTGAAAATGGCTGTCTACTAACATTCACCATCCAACTTGACGGAACTGGAGAGGATCTGCAAGGAAGAAAGGCAGAAGATCCCCAAATCCAGGTGTGCAGAACCTGTTGCATCATTCCCAAGAAGACTCAAGGCTGTACAAACTCAAAAGGGCGCTTCTACTCAATACTAAGCGAAGTGTCTGAATACTTATGATCTTGTGATATTTCAGTTTTTCTTATTTAATAAATGTGCAAACATTTCTAAATGTCTGTTTTTTTTCTGTCAAGATGAAGTGCATAGTGTACATTAATGAGAAAAAAAATGAACTTTTTTGAATTTACCAAATGGCAGCAATGAAACAAGGAGTGACAAATTTAAATGGGTCTGAATACTTTATGTACCCACTGTATGTACTATATACAATAAAAAATATCTGTGAAAGGGAAACTGTCAGTAGGATCAACCCTCCCAAGCCATGGGAATGAAAATGATAGGTAGTTGAATACATTGATACCTTCATATTTGAATTCCGATGCCTTCTTTTAGAGGAATTCACATTTTTCTTAATATGTATATAAGCTCCTAAGATCTATGGGCACAATACTGTATGAGTATCTGTCTCCAGGGCTTAATTTAAATGAAAGTGGATGTTACCAGTGTGAAACATGTAGTGACTGACAGTCTGTTCTCCTGATCTACATGTCTCCCACTGGAAACTCCCCCTTTCATTTAAAATAGGCTCTGGAAGCAGATTCTTAGGAAGCTCTGTGTCAGGTAATATATACATATTAACAAACACATGGATCTCTCTGAAATAAAAAATAAGATTGCAGATATCAAGGCATCATTTTTTTCAGCTTCCTATGAGCTACATGCCCATATAGAAGGCTTAGGAGGGTTGATCCAGTATCAAAACAAAACATAGACTGTGTTCAGATTCAAGGCAGACTTGCTATTATAAGCAGTAGCCAGAGCCGACCATCATGTCAGTTCAGTCTACAGGTAACATGCAATTTAAAAAATCTAAGTGACATTTATAAAGGTGTTCCAATGATCATAGCAACACGTAAAAAGACAAATATTGAATTTTTTTTTCTTAGATCACAAGTAGAATTGTCCAAGGCTGAAACATAAAACTGTTGATAAAAAGATTTTAGAAAATAAGTAGAGCAATAGATACTAGTGACAGATAACTCTCAGGTGAAGCAGTAATTAAGTCTAACTCTGAAGTTGGGGAAATGCAAAACAGTATTAATTCTGCAATCAAATAAGTCACATCTATATAAACATAAAAAAACGCTACTGTGTAAACACGTAAACAAAATGAACAATGATAGTTGTCATGTGACTCATTTTTAAGCCCTTACTGACATGTGACATTCTGGTACGTCATCTGCTGGTCCCTGAATTTGATGTGGACACGTAAGCAGAACACACATCATTCATGGTAGATGATGGCTGAGATATTTAGCTATCATCTGCCTCCAACAGTTGTGAGTGGAGTGCAGCTCTACCCACAGCTCTTAACCTGATAAATGCTGATGTTATTTCCAGCATTTACTGTGCATTTACTGTGCACAGGCATGGGGGTGTGTAATACCAAGCACCCATGGGTGCACCATTGATGGGATCGAGGGTTGCTGATAGTGTTGAGCCACGCCCCTAAAGCTCAAGTTCAGTTCGGTTCGTCGAACGGCGGGTCAGTTCGGCGAACGTTCAACGAACACCTTCGAACCCCATTGAAAACAATGGGAGGCAAACACAAACACATAGAAAAATCCTTCTAAGTGTCCAAAAGGTGACAAACAACTCACAATACACCACAAACATATGGAAAGTGAAAAGTACATATACTCATGTGAGAACAAAAGAGCTGGACGAGTAAAAGGAGGAGGAGACACAGATATAGGCATGTCATGCCCTTCTAAAATCATCTAAAACACAGCAAGTGATGTCCATGTGATATTTCAGTTTTTCTTGTTTAATAAATTTGCAAACATTTCTACATTTCTGGGTTTTTTTTTCTGACAAGATGGGGAGCAGAATAAACATTAATGAGAAAAAAATGAACTTATGTGAATTTACCAAACGGCTGCAATGAAACAAAGAGTTAAAAATTTAAAGGGGTCTGAATACTTTCTGTACCCACTATAGTTACATAGGTTGAAAATAGACCTAGGTCCATCTAGTTTAACCTTCCTCCACCAATTATACATTTTGTCATTAAGTCATTTACAACCAACAATGTTGTGTGTACCGAGGAAATCATCCAGCCCTTTTTTAAAAGCTGTTATTGTATCAGCCATTGCTACCTCTTGTGGTAGGATATTCTACAGTCTGACTACTCTAAAGGCTGCTTTACACGGAACGACATCGCTAATGAGATGTCGTTGGGGGTCACGGAATTCGTGACGCACATTCGGCCTTGCTAGTGACGTTGTTGCATGTGAAACGCACGAACGACCGTTAACGATCAAAATTACTTACCTTATCGTTGACCGTTGACTCGTCGTTCCATTCCCAAATATTATTGCTGTTGCAGGACGCAGGTTGTTCGTCATTCCTGCGGCAGCACACATCGCTACATGTGACACCGCAGGAACAAGGAGCAACCTCGTACCTGCGGCCGCCCGCAATGAGGAAGGAAGAAGGTGAGCGGGATGTTCGTCCCGCTCATCTCCGCCCCTCCACTTCTATTGGGGGGCAGCTTAGTGACGTCGTTGTGACGCCGAACGAACCGCCCCCTTAGAAAGGAGGCAGTTCGCCGGCCACAGCGACGTCGCTAGAAAGGTAAGTATGTGTGACGGGTGTTATCTTGTTGTGCGCCACGGGCAGCGATTTGCCCGTGACACACAACCGACGGGGGCGGGTATGCTCGCTAGCGATATCGATAGCGATATCGCAGCGTGTAAAGTGCCCTTAACTGTAAAGAACCCTTTCCTACTTAGCTGCTGGAATAGCTTTTCTTCCACTCGCAGTGTATGCCCCCTGGTCCTTCGTATTGTCTTTGAAAGGAATAAGTCATGTGCCAGTCCTTTATATTGACCACACATGTGTTTTTACATATAAATGAGATCATCTCTGTGACATCTTTTTTCTAAGCTAAACAAATCCAATTTTTTCAACCTCTCATCATATGGGAGGCCTTCTTTCCCTTGTAATAATCTAGTTACCCGCCTTTGAATTGACTCTAACTTCTGAATGTCCTTTTTAAAATGTACAGCCCAAAACCGAATCCCATATTCTAGACGTGGCCTTACAAGTGATTTATAAAGGGGTAATAATTAGAGTTGAGCGCTGTTCGCGGTTCGAGGTTCTCCAGTTAACGGCTCGAGTGAGTTTGGGGGCTGTTCTAGATAGAACTAGAACTCGAGCTTTTTGCTAAAGCTCGAAAGTTCTAGATACGTTCGAGAACGGTTCTAGCAGCAAAAAGACCAGCTAATTACTAGCTGGGTTTCCGCTGTAATAGTGTAAGTCACTCTATGACTCACACTATTATGAAATTTCAGCGTATAGTGTGCGGGAACAGCGCATTCAGATCACTGCTGTATGGTTAATGGCGATCGCCATTTTTTTTTTTTCCTTGTCTTCCTACCCTAAGCGCGCGCGTGTAGTGGGGCGGGCCTGCAGGTCAGCCAATCCCAGACGCACAAACAGATAAGTGTACTTTTACGAAGAGAAGCAACGGCATGTGTGATAGGATGTCCATGTCACATGTCCCTGCATTATAAAAACGAGTATCTGCCCGTCCAGACGCCATTATGTCTTCTGCGTCCTTGGTGTCAGTCACCGCTGGCGCCGCGCCTATCTCCGATACTGCTGTGTACGCTCTATACACAGCGCTGTAAAGAATAGGGATAGCACTTTCTATCAGTCCTTTTAAGGGCTAATACCGGCAGGCTCAGAGCCATAGGTGACAGGTCCGTGAAAACAGAGTTTAACAGCTAGACAAGATGACAGCGTCTGTGTAGCTAAGGTCAGGGATTTCCTCGCTGCATTTCCCCATTAGGAGGGATAGAAAGGCAGGCTTCTTTTCCTCTACCCAGAGACCCACAAACCTGCCACTGTACCCTCCTGCCCTTTGCATACTCAAACTCATTGTTACTAAGCCATTATACTAGCAAACACTGAGTAAACTTAGTGGCATCCTAAACGTGGCTGTTGGACTTCTGTATTGTCCCACTAGTGCAAAGATATTTGCAGCACGTCTGCCTGCATTGAACACTCAAACTCATTGTTACTAAGCCATTATACTAGCAAACACTGAGTGAACTTAATGGCATCCTAAACGTGGCTGTTGGACTTCTGTATTGTCCCACTAGTGCAAAGATATTTGCAGCACATCTGCCTGCATTGCACACTCAAACTCATTATTACTATGCCATTATACTAGCAAACACTGAGTGAACTTAGTGGCATCCTAAACGTGGCTGTTGGACTTCTGTATTGTCCCACTAGTGCAAAGATATTTGCAGCACGTCTACCTGCATTGCACACTCAAACTCATTGTTACTAAGCCATTATACTAGCAAACACTGAGTGAACTTAGTGGCATCCTAAAAGTGGCTGTTGGACTTCTGTATTGTCCCACTAGTGCAAAGATATTTGCAGCACGTCTGCCTGCATTGCACACTCAAACTCATTGTTACTAAGCCATTATACTAGCAAACACTGAGTGAACTTAGTGGCATCATAAAAGTGGCTGTTGGACTTCTGTATTGTCCCACTAGAGCAAAGATATTTGCAGCATGTCTGCCTGCATTGCACACTCAAACTCATTGTTACTAAGCCATTATACTAGCAAACACTGAGTGAACTTAGTGGCATCCTAAACGTGGCTGTTGGACTTCTGTATTGTCCCACTAGTGCAAAGATATTTGCAGCACGTCTACCTGCATTGCACACTCAAACTCATTGTTACTAAGCCATTATACTAGCAAACACTGAGTGAACTTAGTGGCATCATAAAAGTGGTTGTTGGACTTCTGTATTGTCCCACTAGTGCAAAGATATTTGCAGCACGTCTGCCTGCATTGCACACTCAAACTCATTGTTACTAAGCCAGTATACTAGCAAACACTAAGTGAACTTAGTGGCATCATAAAAGTGGCTGTTGGACTTCTGTATTGTCCCACTAGTGCAAAGATATTTGCAGCATGTCTGCCTGCATTGCACACTCAAACTCATTGTTACTAAGCCATTATACTAGCAAACACTGAGTGAACTTAGGGGCATCCTAAACGTGGCTGTTGGACTTCTGTATTGTCCCACTAGTGCAAAGATATTTGCAGTACGTCTGCCTGCATTGCACACTCAAACTCATTGTTACTAAGCCATTATACTAGCAAACACTGAGTGAACTTAGTGGCATCCTAAACGTGGCTGTTGGACTTCTGTATTGTCCCAATAGTGCAAAGATATTTGCAGCACGTCTGCCTGCATTGCACACTCAAACTCATTGTTACTAAGCCATTATACTAGCAAACACTGAGTGAACTTAGTGGCATCCTAAACGTGGCTGTTCGACTTCTGTATTGTCCCACTAGTGCAAAGATATTTGCAGCATGTCTGCCTGCATTGCACACTCAAACTCATTGTTACTAAGCCATTATAGTAGCAAACACTGAGTGAATTTAGTGGCATCATAAAAGTGGCTGTTGGACTTCTGTATTGTCCCACTAGTGCCAAGATATTTACAGCACGTCTGCCTGCATTGCACACTCAAACTCATTGTTACTAAGCCATTATACTAGCAAACATTGAGTGAACTTAGTGGCATCCTAAACGTGGCTGTTGGACTTCTGTATTGTCCCACTAGTGCAAAGATATTTGCAGCACGCCTGCCTGCATTGCACACTCAAACTCATTGTTACTAAGCCATTATACTAGCAAACACTGAGTGAACTTAGTGGCATCCTAAACGTGGCTGTTGGACTTCTGTATTGTCCCACTAGTGCAAAGATATTTGCAGCACGTCTGCCTGCATTGCACACTCAAACTCATTGTTACTAAGACATTATACTAGCAAACACTGAGTGAACTTAGTGGCATCCTTAACGTGGCTGTTGGACTTCTGTATTGTCCCACTAGTGCAAAGATATTTGCAGCACGCCTGCCTGCATTGCACACTCAAACTCATTGTTACTAAGCCATTATACTAGCAAACACTGAGTGAACTTAGTGGCATCCTAAACGTGGCTGTTGGACTTCTGTACTGTCCCACTAGTGTAAAGATATTTGCAGCACGTCTGCCTGCATTGCACACTCAAACTCATTGTTACTAAGCCATTATGCTAGCAAACACTGAGTGAACTTAGTGGCATCATAAAAGTGGCTGTTGGACTTCTGTATTGTCCCACTAGTGCAAAGATATTTGCAGCACGTCTGCCTGCATTGCACAATAAAACTCATTGTTACTAAGCCATTATACTAGCAAACACTGAGTGAACTTAGTGGCATCATAAAAGTGGCTGTTGGACTTCTGTATTGTCCCACTAGTGCAAAGATATTTGCAGCACGTCTGCCTGCATTGCACACTCAAACTCATTGTTACTAAGCCATTATACTAGCAAACACTGAGTGAATTTAGTGGCATCATAAAAGTGGGTGTTGGACTTCTGTATTGCCCCACTAGTGCAAAGATATTTGCAGCACGTCTGCCTGCATTGCACACTCAAACTCATTGTTACTAAGCCATTATACCAGCAAACACTGAGTGAACTTAGTGGCATCATAAAAGTGGCTGTTGGACTTCTGTATTGTCCCACTAGTGCAAAGATAAGTTGCACTGACCATTTTCTCCCACAGCACAGCTGTACCCTCCCGTCCCTACCATAGAGCCTGTAGCCAACTGAGACGTCAGCCCAGTAGTACATGAACCCAAACTCTCCCTTCCTGCACCAATTTTTAAGCCACGTATTTATCTCCCTAAGGTCTCACTGTCTTTCTAGTGATGCTCACGGCACCAGTAGTATTTCTGAAAACACCACCCTGGAGGTACTGGACTTCAGCTTCTCTCCTAGTTCCCTGCAATTATTTTTAAGGACCTTTCACCTGCCTCTAACTTTATCATTAGTACCAATGTGCACCAGGACCCCTGGGTTTTCCCCAGCCCCACCCAGCAATTTGTCTATCTGATCCGCAATATACATTTAAAATAAAAAGCTTTTTCAACTCACCTTCTCCAGCGAGTTCGGCAGCTGCTCTCTGCTTCTTCCTGGCTGCCTCATTATGGCATGCATATTCATTTATGCAGCCAGAGCCGACCCAGAAGTAGCTGCAGAGGTGAGAGAGCAGTGGCTGGATGCTGAATCGCGGGACTCTTCAGCACCACGGAGAGCAGGAGTGGGGGCAGGTGAGTATATGTCCATGTGCAATCACGGAGTATGGATCACGTATCACGGATTGCACATGGACAACCACTGTGGGCCGCGAATCACGGAGCATGAAGGGACATGTGCGTGTTTAACACGTCAGTGAAGAACGTCTGTGTTTTTCACTGAGGGGCATATACATTTCTGGGGGAAATACACTTTACTGTGGGGCATGCAAATTACTGGTAGCATAGATATTACTAAGGGGCATATAGCTATGGTGTTGTGGCTTATACAGCTCTGGGGGCACATACAGCTCTGATGGGTGGGCTGGGGGCATACAGATCTGGTGAGGGGGCTAGGGGGCATAAAGATCTGGTGAGGGGGCTGGGGGGCATACAGATCTGGTGGGGGGGCTGGGAGGCATACAGATCTGGTGGGGGGGGCTGGGGGGCATACAGATCAGGTGAGGGTGTTTGGGGGCATACAGATCTGGTGAGGGGGCTGGGGGGCATACAGATCTGGTAGGGGGTGGCTGGGGCATACAGATCTGGTGAGTGGACTGGGGGACATACAGATCTGGTGAGTGGGCTGGGGGACATACAGATCTGGTGAGGGGGCTGGGGGGCATATAGATCTGGTGAGGGGGGGTGGCTGGAGACATATAGCTCTGATGAGGAGAGGACTGGGGTATACAGCTCTGGGTAGGTGGGGGGTCACATACAGCGTTTCTTGGTGTTGCAGCTCCTCTCCCTCCAGTCTCTTCATCTGTGGACAGAGCTCAGCATGTTGCGCCATAGCTCCACCCACAGATGCACTTCCGTACACAAGCAGCCCAGCAGTGAGCAGTGCACTGGGCTGCAGGTGCTAGATTTAAAGCTCCAGCAGCCAGTAAAGTGCCGAACCATACCATAGAGCAGCACACAGAGCCAGAGCAGTGAAGTAGCACTCGGCTCTGCTCATGTGGATAGGAGGAGGAGAAAGCGAGATGGGGAGAAAGCGAGACGGGGAGAAAGCGAGGCGGGGAGAAAGCAGGTGGGCAGAGCCACGGGATACATGGCTCACGATCGTGATACCGGGACACCCGCTCAAATCCGGTACAGTCCCACTGTATCCGGAACGGTTGGGAGGTATGTGTTAGCATGTTATTACGTCCCTGTGGGAGTACTAACATGCTATGTGAGCCGACTAGCCAAGTGAAGTAACACCCTTGGGACTAGTCCCTGCACTCTTTAGCATAAGATATAAGATCTTTAAAAATACTTTTTCTAATGATATCTTTAGATATGTGAGTGTGTAAAGGGACTGTTAGGCAGGGATTAGCAATATGTACCCAGAACTGCTCCTGGCTCTAAGTGCATATTGCACCTAACAAGTTCCCTTTAACTGGTAGGGCAGCCAGGATAAAGCAGAGCTGAACCTGTTGGGGAGCTAGGACCCAGCAGCTTTGCAGGCAGGAGACTATGTGATCGGTAAGCTAATAGAAGCATCGGCAGATCCTAACTCTGCATAGGTTTCTACTGGCCAGTGCTATCTGCAGGAGAGGAAACAAGTGGTGATTGCACTTTCTCCTCAGGTTCCTGATTCACCATGTGTCTGCAGCAGTGAGAAGCAACACACAGGGAGCCAGAGAGAACAGCTGGAGAGAAGTGCACAGGCTCCAGGGCTGGGGCTGTCGGCTCTGGGGCCGGGGGTGAGTCATACCTGAGCAGCAGTCACAGGAGTTTCATGTAGCGCGCTCAGCTCTGGTCACTGGATAGTAGGGAGAAACAGCGAGGCGGGGCTACAGTTGGTGGGCGGAGCCACGGGATACATAGCTCATGGGTGGGACTCGGGAGCAAAGGCTCAAAAGAGGGACTGTCCCGCTGTATCTGGGATGGTTGGGAGGTATGTATTATGAACAATGCATTTTTGGTTTAATTTATTGTTCCCTCACAATGATTACTTTATATGTAATTACTGTGAATTTTGTTAATTGTGATATAGTTTTGTATAGACCTCGGGTCATGGAGGTTTCCATTGAGGTACTGCACAATCTGTTCAAAACAGGATAAGGGTTGGGGTGATGCAATAACATCTGGTTATGGGCAGGATCTTATCAATTGTAACTCTTAATGATGCTAGTTTATTCAAATGTTGTTATATATATTAATCAATGCAGCTTTTGTACAGACATGCGATACTTACCATATAAATTCCTTGGAGCGCATGGTGTTCATGCACTGTATGCTTCCGGTGGGTGATCTGCCAACTGAATGCATCGCTAGGGAGATGTGGCCGCTACTCGTCTGGTTGCCCTGGTGACGGCAGCGTCACAAGATCGCTGACTGTGTGACTTGTGACTTGCGGTTATGTGATCTGTGATGTACTTGCATTGTGACTCACCCACTGGGGCACACAACATGACACTTCATGCACCTGGACACTGAGGAGGGAGCGGCATACCTGTACTGCATCCAGCCTCTAAGAGGCACGCGACTACAGCAATCAATACCTCCGGATAGATGGTGTCATGACACAGACTTGGGGAGAGTCTGGTGAGAGCCAAAACATACAACAGGGGTTACACCATGACAAACAAGATAAACACTGGGGATACTATAACAATGGTGGTCCCTAGCGCTAGTGAGAGGCAAGATGGACACCTCCTCCACTTAACTGCTCCTGTTCCCTGCACTCCTAGCCAGTCCTTATACAGGTTCCTCACCTGTCACCAACCAGAAACCTGGAGCCCTGAGATTACCCTACAATAGTCCCTAGCTAAGGAGTAGGCAGGTGGAAGACATTAACCCCACTGCTTCACTAAATCAACACACCAGGGATGAAAGACAGACAGGTAGGAAACACTATAACAAACTGCTGCAGTCAACACCAAGACTACAGCCACCACAGCAACTTCAGCAGAAGGTTTCAAACAGCTCCATCCACCTCCAAGGTCAGCATCCAATGGCAATGAGAATAACTAGCACCCTCTGCTGGAAGCAGAGGGGATATAAAGGGACTGCTTGTGGTCCCAAACTGGAAACATCTGGAGAAGGTAATGGAATACTTGCTGTTAAGGAACACAGACATTAACCCTCTTACTGATGAAACAAAGGAAAATACATTTAAATCTGCAGAGACTCACCAGGAAAAGTGAGACCCAGACCCAGAACTTGTTACTCATCTCTTCTAGCAGAGAGATGACTGTCACAGATGGAAAGAGAAAGGGAAAAAAAAGGTTTTGTTCCACTCTGCAGCCACTATTACATTCTGTGTCTATTTCAACATCTTGAACACATTAGCTCAGTTCTAACAAGCGTTGTATAGAGTATAGTATTGTCATCCATGTGTGATCCATGTTGTCATTTACAGGTCATCTGTGTGTCAATATATTACATCCATGTGACACCTGTATATATACATTACCTTTTTAAAATAATTCTGTAAAAACTGGATCCTACACCAGGTGATTCATATGCATCCTTTTTTTTTTTGTGTGTCCATAAATTTGTATACTGAAGTCTCATTCAAGATATGGAAGAGAATAGTATAAGCTGCAATTTTATTTCACATGGATACTTGGTCTATGTGAAAAATCTACAGTACCATCTGAACATTGCTTTTCAAGTATATTGGTCAGTGTGCTGTTCTAAATCTACTTGGACAGCACATGCCCATATAATACGTTCATAAAAGTGAGCACTTACTTTGTTACAAGTTTCTTTATGCACACTATAAGAAATGGGTAGAACAAATAGTGTTATCTTCTGCTAAACAATTTAAGGCTGAATATACTGTGCGCAGAATTATTAGGCCAATGAGTATTTTGATCATATATTTTATACATGTTGTACTACTCCAAGCTGTATAGGCTTGAGAGACAACTACCAATTAAGTAAATCAGGTAATGTGCATCTCTGTAATGAGGAGGGGTGTGGTGTAATGACATGAACACCCTACATAAGGTGTGCTTAATTATTAGGCAACGTCCTTTCCTTTGGCAAAATGGGTCAGAAGAGAGATTTTACTGGCTCTGAAAAGTCCAAAATTGTGAGATGTCTTGCAGAGGGATACAGCAGTCTTGAAATTGCCAAACATTTGAAGTGTTATAACCGAACAATCAAGCGTTTCTTGGCAAATAGCCAACAAGGTCGCAAGAAGCAAGTGTTGGGCAAAAAAAGCTGCAAAATAACTGCCCATGAATTGAGGAAAATCAAGCGTGAAGCTGCCAAGTTGCCATTTACCACCAGTTTGGCCATATTTCAGAGCTGCAACGTTACTGGAGTATCAAAAAGCACAAGGTGTGCCATACTCAGGGACATGGCCAAGGTAAGGAAGGCTCAAACACGACCACCTTTGAACAAGAAACATAAGATAAAACGTCAAGACTGGGCCAAGAAATATCTTAAGACTGATTTTTCAAAGGTTTTATGGACTGATGAAAAAAGAGTGACTCTTGATGGGCCAGATGGATGGGCCAGAGGCTGGATCAATAAAGGGCAGAGAGCTCCACTCCAACTCAGACGCCAGCGAGGTGGAGGTGGTTTACTGGTATGGGCTGATATCGTCAAAGATGAACTTGTGGGAGATTTTCGGGTTGAGGATGGAGTGAAGCTCAACTCCCAGACCTACTCCCAGTTTCTGGAAGACAACTTCTTCAAGAAGTGGTACAGGAAGAAGTCAGTGTCATTCAAGAAAAACATGATTTTCATGCAGGACAATGCTCCATCACATGCATCCAACTACTCCACAGCGTGGCTGGCCAGTAAATGTCTAAAATATGACAAAATAATGACATGGCCTCCTTGTTCTCCTGATCTGAACCCCATAGAGAATCTGTGGTCCCTCATAAAATGTAAGATCTACAGGGAGGGAAAACAGTACACCTCTCGCAACAGTGTCTGGGAGGCTGTGGTGGCTGCCGCATGCAATGTTGATCGTAAACAGATCAAGCAACTGACAGAATCTATGGATGGTAGGCTGTTGAGTGTCATAATAAAGAAAGGTGGCTATATTGGTCACTAATTTTTTGGGGTTTTGTTCTTGCATGTTAGAAATGTTTATTTCTAAATTTTGTGCAGTTATATTGGTTTTCCTGGTGAAAATAAACAAGTGAGATGGGAATATTTTGTTTTTATTAAGTTGCCTAATAATTCTGCACAGTAATAGTTACCTGCACAAACAGATATCCTCCTAAGGTAGCCAAATTTAAAAAATCCCCACTCCAACTTCCAAAAATATTAAACTTTGATATTTAAAAGTCTTTTGGGTTGATTGAGAACATAGTTGTTGATCAATAATAAAAAAATCCTCAAAATTACAACTTGCCTAATAATTCTGCATACAGTGTATTGTTACAAAGCCAAATTCCACCCCAGGATCATCCTATGCACTGGTCTGGCTTTGAATATCTAATAGACATTAGAAAAGGTATGCCCATTGTGAAAACCTATAGCTTTTCTTTGTTTTTTTCATATTATTATTAGCTGCTTTTCTGCCAGACACACAAGCCAGAATGTATCTATCAATTATGTGGCACTGTCAGTAAATGCATCATGACTTTTCAAAGCAGAAGTGACAAGCAATGAGAAGCTTTAATGCCATTGATATTCTGCATGTCAGATACTATATAATATAATTATTTGCTTGAATAATCTGATTAATCTTTCATATCTTATTTCAATAAAAAACATGCTAAAATTCTAAATTAATTATTAACAACAGTCTTATTTTAATTTAAGGCTCTTATAAACATTACATATTGGCCAAACCGTCATTAAATTTTAATATTTTTCCCATGAGAAGGAGAAATCAAACTGATGTTCCTTTATTTGGTATATCAATCAAACAATAACACAGTGCATCAAATATCTTTAATACATTTCTCTTATGTGTTAACATTGTTCTTACCAAGCACTGGACTATTACTAGTTAAGAACTATGAAGTTATTGTCATGACTGTCACAAGGTGGCGCTAGTCACTACTAGTATGCAGTAACACCAGTAAATGGAGACAGGAGTCGGACAGGCCGAGATCATAAACCAGGAGGACACGACAGTACACGGGGGCAGGCAGATACGAGGTTGAGATACAAGCCAAAGGTCAGGGTTCCGGGAGAGTATATACAAGATACAGGGAGCAGGTGAGGATGTGGTCAGGAGGATGTCCGAGATCAGAAGCCGGAAAGTCACAGCAGAAACAGGGGAGGACAGACAGAGACGGATAAACAGCAGTCCGGAGTCAAGAGACCAAGATCTTAACACTGAGTACCATAGGGTCCAACAGCACAACTGTAAACAGGAAGTACGATTGGCGGCATCCTGAGCTATCACTCTCCCTCAAGAAGCAGATCAATCCCCGGGAATGAGAATCATCTGCGAGAGCATGTCCCAGGATCAGCATTCAACCCAGTGCTGTGAAACAACCCACAGAGCATTCATCCTGCAAAAAGCTCTGCACCATAGGCAATGTAACGACTGAATGCCAGTCATTATGATTAAGATTCAATGGCACTATGGAAAACCCAGGGACACAAAGATGGTGAATAACAGTTTTCTTTATAAATCTCAAAAAATTTTTTTTTTTACAAAAAAAAACAGTTCCCTTACAACTAATAGTCCACAACAGCCCAGAATAAACGATAACAGTTTATGCAACTTGGAGGACTTCAAGTGTCGGTCTGTAGGGATGAACTGGACTATATTTCCCCCCACTATACCGCTCCCTCCCTTATCTATTAATGGGGCTTACCTGGGTGCACTACTACAGACAATGGCACGTGATCCCTCCAAGGATATAATCTTACAACCACCTCCCCTTATGTTTACAATTCAATCAGGGTTACCCGGCCACCTTCCCATATACAGTCAGCAACAAGCAAATATATGTACATGTACCTCTATTCAATATTTTGTACCTCAAAGCCACCAGACAGTGTGATGAAGCAAAGGCAGAATAGTCTGTTATTATCAGCACAACACAGCTTAACCTCTAATAACTTCAGAGCAAACGCCTCAGGATAAACAAGAAACAGCTCCTTCTCAGTGAATTATCTGTAGAAGAATAATCTTCCTTCTCCTTTATCCTATCTATCTGTCCCTGACTGACTATTATACACCGATCGGCCTCAGGTCAATTGTTACTCACTGAAGTCTTCACCAAAGATGGCGTCCGTCCCCTCAGACTGCTTCTGATTCACTCTTAGATGATTTTATCCAAACAGTTTCTGGAGAAAAATTCACTCAGATGAATTCCCCTCGTCAGGGGTAGTAGGAGCTCCAGAAAAAAACGAGTAAGCAGTCCACAAAAGGAAAAAAAAAACAGGCAATCCTATAATCCCAAACACGGGAAAATGACAGCTGTCTTTCTCTTGCGCAGTCCCTCAGATCCTGACTGAAATTTTCAACTGTCCCTCTGTGTCTATGTTACCAGGGAGACCTAATGTAACCCCTTACTGTCTAGCAGTGTGCCTGCCCTCTAGTGACACCTAGTGGCTGGCCATTTAAGTTATAGCATATATATATATATATATATATATATATATATAATACATTAACGAACAAATATGCAAATTTATCTTATGTACATTTTCACCCTGTTACAACAACATATACCGGCTCTGCAGGAGATGATGGCAGAACAATACAGAATGTTCTGCACAACGGAATCATGACAGTTATTAGTCTAGTTCCCAACTAAGCAATTATGGACGCAAAACAGAATTGGAATGAGCAGTATATTATGGGCTTATGGTTCTGAGGTTTTGGTCTCATATGTGGCATCCAATAGAATATATAGCAATTTTATTTTAACTTTGCCATTCTCAAACTTGGGATCATAGTTGGTCATTAATTATGGAACCGATGTCAGATTCTATCTTTTCAAAGTGGGACAGATAAGAAAGTATAGGAACAGGCTGAGCAGGACTATGAAATGGAAATTGGGTCTGGAAGAAAAGACTGTGTCATTTCAACCACAATGAGTTTAAGGCCAGTGTCGTGTTTATTTGTTTGTGAAATATTAATTTAATTGTGGCAAAGTTTATTTGTAGACACTTGATATATTTTTTATTTATCAAGAGCCAAGGAAAGCTCCATTTCCACTACAAGAATATTGTGTACGAGTGTTCTGATGATAGCATGTTTCACAATAATCATGCAGTATAAACAGGATGTCAATGGCTCAACAATAAAAAAACACTTGTTCATCTGGTAAAAGGATCTTTTGCAGTTCAGAGAAGATAATCATTCTTGGCAGCGCAATGACCTACAGCTAGGTCAATATGTATTTGGACACTAACACAAATTTGTTTTTTTACCTGTTTACTGAAACATATTCAAGTTATAGTTCTATAATGGGCGTAAAGTCCTGACGTTCAGCTTTCATTTGAGGGTATCTATCCACATTAAAAGTTCATGAAAAGTTTAGAAGTTTCAGCTGTATTACATGTACCTTTTAAAGGGCCCAAAACTAATTGGACAATTGACCAAAAGATTGTTTCGTGGGCAGGTGTGGTAAATTCCTTTGAAATATAATTCTCAATTAAGCACATAAAAGGCCTGGAGTTGATTTGAGGTGTGCTGCTTGTATTTTTAAGTTTTTGCTGAGAGGTAAACATGCGATCAAAGGTGCTCTCCATGCAGATGAAACAAGCCATCCTTCATCTGGGAAAACAAAAAAAAACTGAGAATGTGCTACAATATTAGGAGTAGCTAAATCTACAGTTTGGTACATTCTGAGAAAGAAATGTGACACCCTGGACCAAAGGGGTCACAGGTCACTACACAACACCAGACAACCCCCTTCCCTGGACAGGGCACATCAGTCAAACATTAAACCCTTGTTGCCACCCTCCAGGGTTGATGTCCACGCTAGGTGGGGTGGAGCCAGGCGGTTGGCCCCACCCACCGAGGAGTTCACAGCCTGGAGGCGGGAAAAACACAGTAGTCAGTCCTGTTGTGGTTTGTAGTGAGTGAGGAGTGAAAACTGTTGGTGTCTGGGTCGAAACCCAGGCACAGCCAGCAAGGTCGGCAGACGGTGGTGGCTGTCTGCAGGAGTTGGTGAAGGTCAGCGGAACCGTAGGACCGGGGTCGGGCGGTGGCCCGCCGGTACCAAACCGGGGAGCAGATTGGAGCCAAGCACCAGGCAGGGTACTCAGACCCCGACTAGGCTTAAAGCCAACCTCTAGTCAAATTCTCTGATTGCGGTCTGGACCTCAGGGGTTCATTCCCACCCAAGTCCCGATTGAAGGCAACAGCCCAACTGTTCTGGATAAGTGCCACCGCCAAGGGCCAGAGATCCAAAGGGCCAGCGTCTGTGAGCAAACAGGCTCCTCCGGCACATATTCGTCGGGGAGTGGACTCTGGGTGCCCAGGCATTGCAGTCAAAACACAAAACACAGGTGCAGGGAACGACAGCCACCATCAACCTGTCCAGGGAGAACACCGCAGCCGGCTGCAGGCCTCGTCCATCCAGCTGTTTGTTTTACCCAAGACTCTGTCCGTTTGTGTCTGAGTGAGTACACCAGTGCCATCCGGCGCTGCACCGCTACCCTGCACCCTGCCAAAACCCATCCTGAGGAATCCAACCTCCTATGGGACCCCGGGACTAACAGCCCCTATGTAACGGGGGGACCGGCAGATTAGGACCAGGGGGTATATATCCTAATCGCCAGTCGGGGCCCACCGTGCTCCAGATGACAATGGAGCTGCTGGCACCTGAGGGTTAGGCGGAGACTATAGAGCTGGATGGCTCTGAGATAACCCAGGAACTCTGGGAACCGGTCACGTGTGTTGGGACACGTCAGACCGGACGACAACCCGATTAGCGTTTTGGTGCACCTAGCGCTACACCAACCACGTGTGCAGGAAACACGTCAGGCCGGGTGGTAACCAGGTAGCATTGACCGGAAGACCGCCACGAAAGCGCCCTGTCGGCCACGTGTGTAGGACACGTCAGGCCGAGCGGTCCTCCGATTAGCGTTTCTGGCCACCTCTCGACTGGCCACGTGTGTGTAGGACACATCAGGCCAGATGGGTACACCAGTAGCGTTGACCGGGAAGCCGAGGAAAATAAGGAACACCCTGTTAACTCCACAGGGGTCCTGGAGTACGCTGTCTGTGCGCGTAGGGGGCACAACCGGACAGGTGGCGCAGCAGGTGCGTTGTCCGTGTGCGTAGGGGCACAATCGGACAGGTGGCGCAGCAGGTGCGTTGTCCGTGTGCGTAGGGGGCACAATCGGACAGGAAGCACAGCAGCCGCAGCCCAGTTAACGCCACTGGGCTGCTATAGCAAGACTGGAATGGCAGGAGGGAAGCACGGCGTCTGACCCTGATGTGCCGAGCCACGAATCTTGGCGTGACAGGCACCGTTCGCCTAACCCTACCTACCGCTTCCCAACATAGGCTTATGCCGCAATGAGGCTCTAACATGGAGGTGTGCTCTGACTGAGCAAATGTGAAGACTGCGCCCCTCCATGTTGTCTCCAGCCCCTTTTATAACCTGGGTCCACCCCAAACCCAGGGTGGAACCACCAAGGTCCAATAGCAGAGTGCCATGTCATCAGTGACGTCACATGCAACCTATCCGGAACTGCCACATCATTGATGACCTCATGGCAGCCACGCCCCAAACTCTTCACCAGTCATCGTCTGACGACCAATACTGAGGTGCCAGATCATAGGGGCGGGCCTCTGCGAGCCAGTCCGGAGTTGCCACGTCATCAGGACACCTGACACCCTCTGCCCTATTAGGGCCTGCCACCTCACGGACATGCTCAGTGAGGTCCTTACCGGACCTAGCCTCTGGTGCACTAAGTGCCTGAGCATGCCCAGTAGCCTGAGCAACAGGCTCAGAAAGCAGACTATCAGTTTGAGCATGCTCAGAAGGCACATCCCAGCACTTAGACACAGCACGAAGTCCAAGTACCTGTGCAAAGAGGCTGTTAGGGTTAATTGTGGAAGTATGCTCAGTAGCCTGAACTGAGGACTTAGTCTCAGACATAACACAATCAGGCTGAGCATGCTCACTAGGCAAAACACCCGGCTTCAACTCTGGCTTGGGTAAATCGGCGCACGCATGCGCACTAGCCGCCTCTCCACACTTAGACGTGGTGGAAGGAACAGCCAACTGGACGACCCGAGGCACGGCCAAGAACGGCAGCCGGTGCCTAGGCGCAACAGGAACCGCAGCAGGCTGCTTGCGGCTATGGCGGCGCCGGTTCGTAACACCCTACCCACGGAGGGGCCAACACCTAGCTGCTCCCCGCCATCACTTCCGGGAACCCAGTCACCAGCAGCAGTGGTGGCGTGGGTGGCGTCACGAACACTCCATCCATCCTTGACAATCCAACGCCCCTCCCTTTTCACTCATGGGCGAGGAGCGCTGCTCAAGCCCCAGGCTCGGCCCGCTTGAGCCACAGAGGAGAAGGCACCGGATCCAAGCGTGATCTCCCCGAGCAGCCCCCGCGACAGGGAAAGCTGGCCCCCACCCTCGACAGAAATTGCTGGTGACCTCAACAATGCAAAAAGACGTGGACGCACATGGAAGACAACAGTGATGGATGATCGCAAAATAATTACCATGGTTAAGAGAAACCCCTTTCACAACACTCAACAAGTGAACATTAGTCTCCAGGGTGTAGGCGTATCAATATCCAAATCTACTGTAAAGAGAAGACTGCATCAATTAAAATACAGAGGGTTCACTGCATAGTGAAAGCCACTCATAAGCCTCAAGAATAAGAAGGCTTGATTGGACTTTGCTAAAACAAATAACTTAACCCCTTCACTACCGGGCGATTTTTCGTTTTTCCATTTTTTTTCCTCTCCTTCTTCTGAGATCCGTAACTTTTTATTTTTCTGTCAATCGTAGCATATAATAGGTTCTTATTTTTTGCAGGACTAGTTGTATTTTTGAATAGAACCATTAGTTTACCATATAGTGTACTAGAAAATGACAAAAAAAAATTCCAAGTACGAAAAAATTACAAAAAAGTGTGACTGCCTAATGGCTTTTGCGATATTTTTTCACTGTTTTTACTGTATGTTAAAACTGATGAGTTGGTGTGATGCCTCAGGTTAGTATGAGTTTGTAGACACCAAACATGTATAGGTTTACTTTTATCTAAGGGGTTAAAAAAAAATCATAAGTTTGTCCAAAAAAAATGGACCACCTTTTGCACCATTTTCCTTAATCTGTATTGTTCTAATTTTTCGGGATCTATGGCTCAGTGATGGCTTATTTTTTGCGTCATGAGCTGATGTTTTTAACGGTACCATTTTTTTGCGCAGATGCTTCATTTTAATCGCCTGTTATCGCATCTTGCGCAAAGTATGCGGCGACCAAAAAATGTAATTTTGGCAATTGGATTTTTTTTGTTGCTACGCCGCTTACCAATCAGATTAATTGATTTTATATTTTGATAGATCGGGCATTTCTGAACGCGGTGATACCAAATATGTGTATATTTTTTAACCCTTTAATTTTCAATTGGGCAAATGGGGGTGATTTGAACTTTTAAGTTTTTTTATTTTTTTTTAAAAAAAAGCTTTTGTATTTATTTTTATTTTACTAGACCCCCTAGGGTACTATAAGGATCAGCAGTTTTAATTACTCAATCTTTTCTGTAGATTAGAGCAGCATTGCTCAGATCTGCTGAGAAGGTGCTCTCCTTTCACACACGGCAGTCTGCCGGCTGTTAAAGGAACTGACTCATGATAGCTAGAGGCGTCATCACATCACCCTGTGCTACCATTACAACCATCGGATCCCTGTGATCACATCATGTGACTTCTGATGGCACCGGGAAGGGAATGTTTACCGCGGCCGACATGTACTCGCTACCCACTCGTGCCTGTTAACCCCGTTCAGTGCTCTGTGAAAATGACACAGCTCGCTGTAAGGGGTTAACAGGCACAAGTGGGTAGCGAATCCACTCGTACCTAAAAGTCACACATGTCAGCTGTTCAAATCAGCTGACATGTGCAGAGATCGCTGCAGGCTATGCGCGGCAGCTGGCAGGGATTAACCTGACACGATTCAAACCACATGCGCTGGCTGACTGTCTGCTTCTCTCCTCTCCCTCCTCACTTTCTCTGTCTGTGTGAAACTGCACTAACCAGCCCCTCCTCCCAGGTTTCTAACTAGTGGATAGGATGTGTTCCTGCCAATAGGTGACCACCCGTCAGGTCCATCTCTAGCCTGTTACCCAGTCTGGGAAAAAGGGCGTGTAATTGTGTGTGTGTTATGTTAGTTATCAGCACTGTCTTACAGGAATCCGGGGTTTGATGTAGTACCTTGTGGCACCTTACACTCAGGGGCGCCACAGTTTGACAATGATGCAAAACAAAAAGCCAAAGCAATCCGAGAGATTATTAAAGCAAAGAAGCGGAATATTCTTGAATGACCGAGTAATCACCTGATCTCAATCCAACAGAGCCACATTTCACTTGTTAAAGATTAAACGTCAGACAGAAAGACCCACAAACAAACAGCATCTGTGGCGGTAAAGGCCAGCAGAGCAATAAAAAGAAGGAAACACAGCATCTGATGATGTACATGAGGTCAAGACTTCAGGCTGCCCTTGCTAACATAGGGTTTTCAACCAAGTGTTACAAATTAACATTTTATTTCCAAATATTAAACGTGTCAAATTACTTTTAAACCCTTGAAACGCACGGATTTAGTTTAAAAAAAATGTTTTGTTCCTTACATTTTTATTTAATCATTTTGTTCAATGCAATGAATTAAAGTTGAAAGTCTGAACTTCAACTGCATCTGAATTGTTTTGTTCAAAATGCATTGTGGTAATGTACAGAGCAAAAATGTGAAAAATGTTGTCTTTGTTTAATTATATATGGATCTAACTGAATGTAATTAAGTCTCTAGCTGCAGGAACAATGGCAGACTATGTGCACTGAAAGATCCATTACAGATCGTTCCATACACATCTAAAGAACGTTTTTCCTATGTATACAGACTATTAAACCATCGCCGATAGATATTTACTAGTGATAAGTAGAGATGAGCGAACCTCTAGAGGCTCGAGTTCAACTCGGTTCGTCGAACGGAGGCCGCATACGAGTTTGGTTCGGCGAGTCGTTCGACGAACCTCTTGAAACCCATTGTAAACAATGGGAGGCAATCACAAACACATAAAAACACCTAGAAAACACCTTCAAAGGTGTCTAAAAGGTGACAAACAACACATGGGAAAGTGACAAGGACAAATACTCATGCGAAAAATAAACAACTGGACGAGGAAAAAGAGGAGACACAGATATAGGCATGTCATGGCCTTCTAAAATCATGTAAAACACAGCAAGGGGACTCCAAGCAGACTCTCCTTTTTTCCAAAAATTGGGCCACACAGACACCACTTCAGTGGCATCACTTGTGTCCCAGTTGCAAACTTGACAGGTAGATTTGCATCAAGCACATTCCAAAATACGCCAGCCTTAACTGTCCCCAGGATGACACCGGGGTAGGTAGCAAAGTCCTTGCTGAACCAAGACTTGTTCATCTTGGCTCCTTTTAAAAAACACAGCAAGCGGACTCCAGGCAGAGTCCATTTTTCCAAAAATTGGGCCACACAGACACCCCTTCAGTGGCATCACTTGTGCCCTAGTTGCAAACAGGATGTTTTGATTTGCATAAAGCACATTCCAAAATACGCCAGTATTAAACTGTCCCCAGGATGACACCGGGGTAGGTAGCAAAGTCCTTGCTGAACAAAGACTTGTTCATCTTGGCTCATTTTTAAAAACACAGCAAGCGAACTCCAAATAGAGTCTCCCTTTTTTCCAAAAATTGGGCCACACAGACACCCCTTCAGTGGCATCACTTGTGCCCTAGTTGCAAACAGGATGTTTTGATCTGCATCAAGCACATTCAAAAATACGCCAGCCTTAACTGTCCCCAGGATGACAACGGGGTAGGTAGCAAAGTCCTTGCTGAACCAAGAATTGTTCATCTTGGCTCATTTTTAAAAACACAGCAAGCGGACTCCAAGCAGAGTCTCCCTTTTTTCCAAAAATTGGGCCACACAGACACCACTTAAGTGTCATCACTTGTGTCCCAGTTGCAAACTTGACAGGTACATTAGTTTCAAGCACATTCCAAATCCACAAGCCTTTACTCTCCCCAGGATGACACAAGGGTAGGTGGCAAAGTCCTTGCTGAACCAAGAATTGTTCATCTTGGCTCATTTTTAAAAACACAGCAAGGGATACTCCAAGCAGAGTCTTTCTTTTTTCCAAAAATTGGGCCACACAGACACCCCTTCAGTGGAATCTCTTGTGCCCTAGTTGCAAACAGGATGTTTTGATTTGCATAAAGCACATTCCAAAATATCCAACAACAGGAAGATGAAAAAATCGACCGCAAACAGCTGCTATGCCAAACAATTTCTTTTTTATTCAAGCGTTCTTTTCATCGGTGCAGATAAAAATGCGGGAGGTGACTAGGATGCGAGTCCCTCCAAAGGACGACGGCCGTTTCGTCTGTAAGCCAGACTTCTACGGGTCCACGTCGGGGAATGGCCGCACGCACCTTATAAAGGGGAGTGCATCCAGGCCACATCACCGCACATTAAAAACAGAGGAATGCACACATGATAGTGATTAACATAAGTGCAGACAACACATCCCATTTAAAACATGGTCATACAATCAATGTGACACACATTTCAAAAACAAACATGAAAACAGGGGAAAAAAAAAAAAAAAAAAAAAAAAAAGGAAAAAATTCACCTGAAAGGTACAGAGGCATTTATCAATGTCATATCAATACATAACCCATTATGTTCATATTATTCTTTTTAATGACATAACCACTCATTTATCAAAAGATCCAAAATGAATCCATCACTCGAAAATAATTTGCAAAAAATCAGTTTTATGCAAGCCGGTATTATAAGAACACCGCTAGGTCGTTACGGTCATTCAAACCCAGGTTTCCCTGCGCTCCAAATTTTATTATCATACTTGCTTCTTTACGTAGCAATAACTTATGGAGATCGCCCCCTTGTGGAGGCAGGGAAACCTGGACTAGTCCTGCAAAGCGCAAGATGTTGGGATTACCTTCATGTGCTGTGCGAATGTGTTCTATTAGCCTAGGAGAACCTTTACCTGTGGAAATCGATTTATAGTGCTCCCTAAAGCGTATGTACATGCACCTTATTGTCTTCCCTATATAAAATCTTCCACAGGGGCATACAATCACATAAACCACATACTTCGTCTTGCAGGAAATAAACTGCCTGACCTGGTGAGAAAAGGAACCAATTTGAAAAGATGTACCAGTGAGATGTAAGGCGCAAAACTTGCAGTGACCGCAGCGAAAATTCCCAACGGGCGAACATTTCTCGAGCCATGTGGACTGACAGGTCACCCTGTTTTTCACCAGCAGATCTCTCAAATTATTACACCGTCTATAAGAGACTAGGGGTCCTGCATCTGTTATACTCTTTAGATCCGGGTCGTTGGCAAGGATATGCCAATTCTTTTTTATGGCTTTTTTTATTATTCCATCTAAGGGGCCAAACCTAAAACTGAACATAAACCTATTTACGGCATTGTTCGTTTTTCTCACCTTTTTTGCCTTTGCCTGACTATGTGACAATTTTCCAATACCAGAAGATTGACTGACCCATAGATTTTCAGAACTCTCAGAACACGCCTTCTCATACGCAGAATCAATTAATGTACTAGGGTAACCCCGTGCCAATAACCTTGATCTTAAATCCCCAGCTTGTTCTTCAAAAATCTCTTTTACATTATTGATCCTCCTTAGTCTCAAAAACTGAGAGTAGGGTAAAGCTACTTTAGTATGAGTGGGGTGGGCACTCTGAAAGTGCAGTAACGAGTTAGAGGCAGTTGGTTTCCTATACATCCATGTCAATATTAACCCTTCTTTCACTTCTACCTCTATATCCAAAAATGTTATAACGTTGCCTCCAAAACATGATGTAAACGACATATTCATGGTGTTTGTACTATTAAGGTAGGTGACAAAACCTGTGAACTCCTCCTCTGTACCATCCCACACCATGAATATGTCGTCCACATATCTGAGGAACAACTTCACGTGCTTGAGAAATGGGTTTGTGCTAACGAAAACGTATACGCTCTCAAAAAAACCCAAAAAAATATTAGCCATAGCGCACGATACGGGGGTACCCATTGCAGTACCCCCGCACTGGACGTACCATTTATCCAGGAACATGAATGCGTTTTTTGAAAGCACAAAATTCAAAGCTTCACCTACAAAATCGCAATACAACTGCGTTTTTCCACTGCGAGCCACTGTCTCCCTCACTGCCTGTACACCCAGGTTCTGGGGTATCCGTGTATACAGGCTTTCCACATCGATGGACACAAGATTAAACCCCTCCTGCCAATCAAAACCTCTCAACAAAGATATAAAATCGTTACTATCCTTCACATAGGAAGGGATTCTTTCCATCAGAGGCCTCAATAACCAATCAAGATAGTGGGACAACGGCTCAGTTAACGAACCGATGCCAGCCACTATCGGGCGGCCAGGGGGGTTGACACTATCTTTGTGTATCTTAGGTATAGCATACCAATGGGGTTTTGTGGGAAATTCTGGAATTAATTTTTCGACCTGAGTGCTAGTGAGAAAACCGAGTGTTACATATCTCCCCAATAAGCGTGTTAATTGCTTCTTATACTCAGTAATGGGGTTAGATTGTAAGGGAGTGTATGTATCACGATCCTGCAGATGCCTTAAGCATTCTTTAATATAAGCGGTGCGCGTTAACAACACAATATTACCGCCTTTATCCGCTTGGCGGAATACTGTGTCATTCCACGTGCGCATTATTTTTACCGCTGCCGCTTCTCCCTCATTAAGATTATTATCCATTTTGGGATATAGCAATGCCTCCACATCCTTGACAACTGCTTCCTGAAACACATCAATTAAATTACCATGGGCCACCGGGGGGAAAAAATTAGATTTCACCCCCTTAGTGAATCTACCACATTCATTAGTGTCACCACCTGGGTCAAAAGGCTTTTCGCCCTCGGGGTCATTCAGACTCAACAGCAAACCAGCGGCCTGGGTTACAGTGGAGTCAAAAGCCCCCGTGATATCCCAATCGCACCCCTCAGTTGTGCAAGGTTGGTGACCCTCAGGGACTATAGTCGAAGTGGTCGACGTCTGGTGAAAAAACTTATGCAAGTGCATTTTCCTTGTGGCTTTATATAAATCAATTCTGAATTCAGAAAAATCAAACTCTTCTGGCACGCAAAAATTTAAACCTCTAGATAGGACGGCTACCATATCATCGGTCAACACATGTTCAGACAGGTTAACAACATTATTGGCAGAAGGAGAGAGAGAGGGTGACAAATATTCTAATTCTACCCCTTCAGTGGAATCACTTGTGCCCTAGTTGCAAACAGGATGTTTTGATTTGCATAAAGCACATTCCAAAATATGCCAGCCTTGACTGTGCCCAGGATGATACCGGGGTAGGTAGCAAAGTCCTTGCTGAACCAAGACTTGTTCATCTTGGCTCATTTTTAAAAACACAGCAAGCGGACTCCAAGAAGAGTCTCCCATTTTTCCAAAAGTTGGGCCACACAGACACCACTTAAGTGGCATCACTTGTGTCCCAGTTGCAAACTTGACAGGTACATTAGCATCAAGCACATTCCAAATCCACAAGCCTTTACTCTCCCCAGGATGACACAGGGGTAGCAAAGTCTTTGCGGATCCATGACTTGTTCATCTTGATGAACGTTAGTCTGTCCACATTGTCACTGGACAGACGCATGCGCTTATCTGTTAGCACACACCAAGCAGCACTGAAGACACGTTCAGAGACAATGCTGGCTGCGGAACACGACAAGATCTCCAAGGCGTAATTGGCAAGCTCAGGCCATTTTTCAAGATTTGAAGCCCAAAATGAGCAAGGCTCCAGTTGGAAAGTCATGGCATCGATGTTCATTTGGAGATACTTCTGTATCATCCTCTCCAGCCGTTGACTATGTGTCAGACTTGTTGTCTCTGGTGGCGTTGCAAAGGACGGTCCAAAAAAATTATGAAACGATTCAATAAAATTGCTTTTACCAGCACCAGATACGGTGCTGCTGGTACGGTTAGACTGTTGATGACGAGACAGTCTCATGTTTGTCAAGTTACAACTGGGAGATTCACTCTGTGCACCACTGGTGTTTGGTGGAAAAGCCGAGCTAAGATTGAGTAACAGCTTCTGCTGATACTTCTGCATACGTGCGTGCCTTTCTATGGCTGGAATTATTTCACAAAATTTGGACTTGTACCGGGGATCTAATAGTGTGGCAACCCAGTATCCATCATTACTTCTAATTTTGACAATCATGAGGGTCATGTTGTAGGTAGTGCAGCAAGAAGGCGCTCATGTGTCTTGCGCATCCATGCAGACCAAGTCCTCACTGTGTTTGTGGCGTAGAGGTGCTAACCATGCTTTCTTCCTCTGACATCTCCCCCCAACCTCGTTCAACCAAAATTTGACCAAGGTCTCCCTCATCTGCTGAGTCTTCCATGTCCATCGAGAGTTCGTCCTCCATTTCTTCATGTTCTCCTGCACATTCCTCCACATTTTGTCTGCTACCATGCGCCCTTGTTAATCCCTCTCCCCCACCATCCCATGCCTGCTGCCTTGGAGATGATGAACGTCTGGACCTTGAATATGTTGGTATCCCTTCTGCATATTAATCCTCTTGTACTTCCTCCCTTTCCTCTTGCCCCACCCCCTGACTCCAAAGAGTGTTTAGCGTGTGCTCCAGCATGTAAATGACTGGAATTGAGATGATGATGATGATGATGGCATTGTCAGCGCTAAACATATTTGTCGCCATGTCGAAACTGTGCAGAAGGGTGCAAAGGTCCTTGATCTGAGACCACTCCATCAGGGTGATCCGACCCACCTCTGCAACTCATTGGCCCAGGCTATACGTCATAACGTATTGCACCAGAGCTCGGCGGTGCTGCCACAGTCGCTGTAACATGTGGAGAGTCGAATTCCAGCATGTCACCACATCGCATTTTAGGCGATGAACCGGCAGGCCGAAGACTTCTGGAGCGATGCAAGTCGTTCAGCTGCGGCGGTTGAACGGCGGAAGTGAGCAGAGAGTGACCGTGCCCTGTGCAGAAGCCCATCTAGGCCAAGATAGTGGGTTAAAAATTGCTGGACAACAAGGTTCAACATTTGAGCCATACAAGGCTCGTGTGTTACCTTGCCCCGGTGAAGGGCCGCACCCAGGTTTGCAGCACTGTCACACACGGCCTTCCCTGGCTGCAGGTTGAGTGGAGACAACCATTTACGAAACTCGGACCGCAGAGCTGACCACAACTCATCCGCTATGTGACTCTTATTTCCAAGACATTTCAAGCTAAACACCGCCTGATGCCATTGAGCTCTGCTGCCAGCATAGTAAGGAGGTGTGCAGGATTCCTTGTGCGCAGTTGCAACGCGGGTGGCCTGATCAGGCAGGCTTGGGGCGGAGGTGGAGGACCCAGACGAGGTTGAGGAGGAAGAAGCAGTGGAGGAACTTCGACATACAGAGGATTGACGCACAAGTCGTGGGGACGGCAAGACTTGTTGAGCAGACCCTTCTCCATCTATCACCATAGTTACTCAGTGCCCAGTCAGCGACATGTAATGCCCCTGTCCATGCTTACTGGTCCAAGTATCGGTGGTGAAATGCACCCAGTGACACACAGAGTTTCTCAAGGAAGCACTGATGTTGTGTGCGACATGCTGGTGTAGCGCAGGCACACCTTTCTTGGAGAAGTAGAGGCGACTGGGCATCTGGTACTGGGGCACTGCGACGGACATAAGGTCTCGAAAATCCTCTGTGTCCACCAGGCGGAAAGGCAGCATTTCGGTAGCCAAGAGCTTATAGAGGGATAAAGTCAACCTCTTAGCTTTGTCATGGCTCGGAGGAAATGGCCTTTTATTTGTCCACATCTGAGGGACCGAGATATGTCTGCTGTGTGGAGATGGTGGTGAGTAGGGTGTCCCTGCAAAACTGCAGGTCTGTGAGGAAAGTGCAGGCAGAGACATGATGTTGTCTTCATCCAAAGTTGGTGCTCTTGATGTCTGAGAGAGCTGTACACCAGCACTTGTTTCCCCTTCCAAACCAACTGACGACCTACCAAGCAAACTGCCTGTTGCAGCTAAAGTGGTGGAAGGTCTGCGTGGAAGAACAGGTCTGACAGCTGTCCCCACAGTCATAGAAGATGAAGAGCGCTCGGATGTCCTGGAAGGGGCAGGCGGTGGTTGGCCCGCTCCGCTATGCCGCATTGCAGCACAGTGAGCTTCCCACTGGGACTTATGCTTGTTATTCATGTAACGATTCATGGAAGAAGTTGTCAAACTGGTGAGGTTTTGGACTCTATTTATAGATTGCCGACAAACTTTACAGATCACATGATTTGAGAGATGCTTTGCAAGGTCAAAAAAAGACAAGGCTAGGCAAGGCTTAGAGGACATGCGACCTGCAGAGACACACCGACTTGTGCTCAGAGGCAGAGTGATGGCTGAGGATGCACTTGTTGACGTGCTTCCAGTACTCCGACTCTGTCCAGGAAGGCGCAAGGTTACTTCATCATCAGTTGCATCCTCCTCCACCGCCTTGGTGACCTCCTCGAGTGCCCGACTGAGGGTTGACAGTATGTGGGATCTAGAACTTCATCATCAAGCGTTGTGTTTGCACTTCCCTTGCCCTCAGACCTATCCTCTTCCTGCCCTGACTGAATAGTTAAGTTGTCATCCCAATCTGGTATCTGCGTCTCATCGTCATCAGTATGTTCCTCATTGTCTCCACCAACAGGTGTTACAGTTTAGGAATGAGGGTCTACAATATGCTCAGAAACTTGGTCAACAGGGCCTGAATCTGACTCACAAAGCTTCTGGGCATCACTGCAGACCATTTCCTGGTCTGTACTCACTTTAGCTTGGGAGCAGACCTGAACAGCTCTGCAGACTCAGCCATCTCTGTTACACTATACTCTGCAGGGCGGGTGGAGACTTGAGAGCTGGGAGAAAGCAAGTGCAATTGGGATCACAACTCAGAGGAATGTTGTTTTTTGGATTTTGAAGTTGAGGTGGAGGAGAGGCCACTTGTTGCAGCACTTGAGATCCATTCAAGCATGTGCTTTTTTTGTGCATCGTCTACCTTTGTTCCAGTTGTTTTGTTCCGTAAAATAAGGGAGCACATCGGATTGTCCACGGAAAGTAGTAGACATCTTACTTTTGCTGGTAGATGGTCTATCTTCAGCAGATGTTAATGTAACTTTCCCACCTTCCCCACGGACACTAACTTTTTTTCCTATTTCAACACGCTTCCCCTATCCACCAGCATCTGTCCTTTTGCCACTCATTTTGTTAGCGACAAGATTGGACACTTAAAATGTGGTAGCAAAAATTGAGAGGTGGTGTAGATTTCAGAGGGGGTCTAGCTTTATTGACAGCTGAAGAACCAACACTGACTATCCCTGACAATGCAACTATGGCCCTTAAACTGGCAGCACTGTTTGCTATAAAAATAGCGTAGCAAAAATGTGCAAAAGGGTAGAAGGCAGAGGTGGTTGAACTTGCTTGGCACCAGTGGGACACTAATTTAGTATAGCAGACACTTTTTGGATGCCACTAAGTTTCAGCACTGTTTGCTATAAAAATAGCGTAGCAAAAATGGGCAGGAGGGTAGAATGCAGAGGTGGTGGAACTTGCTTGGCACCAGTGGGACACTAATTTAGTATAACAGACACTTTTTGGATGCCACTAAGTTTCAGCACTGTTTGCTATAAAAATAGCAAAAGTGGGCAGGTGGGTACAGTGGCCGGTTTCTGTGGGTACCAGGACAGTAAAGGAAGCCTCACTATCAATCCCTCCTAATGATGAAATGCAGCAAGGATTTCTCTGAGCTGAGGTACACAGACACTGTTATCTAAAGCTGTATACAACATTTGCACGGACCTGCCTAGCAGCTATGTCTCTGAACGGAACTCGAGCTATCGAGCTTTTAGCAAAAAGCTCACGTTCGAGTTCGATCTTGAGCACCCCCCAAAATCACTCGAACATGAAATTGGCGAACCTCGAACATCGCTCATCTCTAGTGATAAGCGAGCGTGTTCGACACTGATCAATACTCAATCAAGCATCGGGATGCTTGGGCACACTTGCAAGTCGGCCAATTACAAAAATTCCTACATGCGTCTAATACAGTATCCCTTCTCCAGATGCCAACTCGACATTAATTGCAGATGAAAAGCAGTATTGTTAGAGAATAGAATGTATTAAAATTATCCCTGAAAAGGACTGTTGGTTGCATGGGGCAGAACCAAGGTCTGGAATGCAATGAACCCTGCTTAATGCTTCCATTCCATATCCCTACTCCAGAAGCTGACCCAACACTAACTGCAGACTACGATTGGTATTATTAGAGAATATAATAGATTTATTTAGGTAGCAGCAGCAAAGTCTGCAAGGCTAGAATCCTTGACTACATGCCTCAAATACACTGTCCATTCTCCAGCAGCTTGCCCTACACTAAATGCAGCTAAGAGCAGTATTATTAAAGAATAGAATAGATTTTTTTATGTAGCAGCAGCAGCAAGGTCTGTAAGGCTAGGGTCCCTGACCACATGCCTTTATTACACTTCCTGTAGTGGTGGCATCTCTGCAGAGACGTTGACTTAAGGCTACTTTACACACTGCGATATCGGTCCCGATATCGCTAGTGTGGGTACCCGCCCCCATCTGTTGCGCGACACGGCCGACAATGCCGCACAGCATCGCGCTGACCCGTCACACATACTTACCTGCCTGGCGACGTCGCTGTGACCGGCGAACTGCCTCCTTTCTAAGGGCGCGGTCCGTGCGGTGCCACAGCGATGTCACTGAGCGGCCGCCCAATAGAAGCGGAGGGGCGGAGATGAGTGGCCGGAACATCCCGCCTACCTCCTTCCTTCCTCATAGCGGCCGGGAGGCAGGTAAGGAGAGGTTCCTCGTTCCTGCGGCGTCACACATAGCGATGTGTGCTGCCGCAGGAGCGACGAACTACATCGTTACTGCTGCAGTAACGATAATCGAGAATGGACCCCCATGTCACCAATGAGCGATTTTGCACGTTTTTGCAACGATGCAAAATCGCTCATCGGTGTCACACGCAGCAACATCGCAAATGCGGCCGGATGTGCGTCACAAATTCCGTGACCCCAACGACTCCGCATTAGCGATGTCGCAGCGTGTAAAGCCCTCTTAACTCTCCACTAGGGATGACCGAGTAGTGAAATACTCGGACTCGCTATACTCGTAACGAGTAGGTCCTAATACTCGGGTACTCGTTACAAGTAGCGAGTCCAATGCAAGTCAATGGGAAAGGCGAGTAATTGTCTGGGAGCTGAGTAAAAGGCTGCAGGGGAGCTGTAAAATAAAGAATACAGTT
This sequence comes from Anomaloglossus baeobatrachus, assembly GCF_048569485.1. Classification (NCBI taxonomy): domain Eukaryota; kingdom Metazoa; phylum Chordata; class Amphibia; order Anura; family Aromobatidae; genus Anomaloglossus; species Anomaloglossus baeobatrachus. Next base: position 149,404,098 of record NC_134360.1, read on the forward strand.
AATAATAAACATTGTCATTATACTTACAGGTCCAGCGACGCGCCCTGCAGCCTCTGTCTCCCGCCGCTTCTGCTTCCGAGTCCGTTAATCGCTGTGCCGGAGGGTAAACAAAGGACCTTCTGTGACATCATAGCATCTGACCAGTCACGTGTGAATGTTCTATTATCTCATTGGCTGCAGACCGGTCACATGGCTATGATGTCATGCTAGGTTCTGTCAGTGCATCTCGCCGATACCCGGTGCTCGCCCAAGCATCTCAGTACTCAGCATACTCGACGAGCGCCATGTACCAGATGCTCGGGCACACGCTCGGCTCCCCCTCCCTGCATGTCGGCGCTCTTTACAGAGTCAGCCCACGTGCAGAGATCAGGTGATCGGAGATCACCGTTACTATAGTAACCTGCTCTTTAGAATACTATGGCAACAGTGGCAGCGGTGATGTCACCGCTTACCAGCCCGCAGCTTTTGCTCTTTGCTCACTCATTGAGTTATTAGACTACACGGGGAGGAGCAGCATCTATCTCCCCGTGCATTCTGATATAGCAGAGCTAGATGGGTTGAAGAAGACAGAAGACCAGGATCGTGCAGGGGTGAGAGGGAGTAATAAACATGGAGTCCCTAAGTATGTCTGTGTTTTTATTTATAATAAAGTATTTTTTCTCTGTGTGGTGTTTTTTTAACCCTTTATTGGAGATCCTTAATGGCCGGCTCAAACTTGACCTGACATTAAGAATCTCGGGCTTTAACCAGCTGGTATTAACCCGTTAGTACCCAGCGTGCCACCCGGCACCAGGGCCGCTGGAAAAGCATCTCAGCCTATGGTTGAGAGGCACTGTGAATTTAAGGCACCCTCATATTAATGGAGGTGCCTGCACAACACATTCAGTTAGTCAGTATACCAGTCTGCTAGCTTGTTGTCAGGTCCCATTACCCTTGTGTCTGTTACCTATTCCTGAGTCTGCCTTCCCATGCCTGTTTGTCTCTGCTATGCCCGCTACTCCTGTCCATACCTACCTGTCCTGGCTGCCTCGGTCACCTCGCCTGAAACTATGTTTATACCTCAGTCCATCACCTGTCCTAGGGGCAGCTGCCACAGTCCCGTTCACTGCCCTTGTGGTGGGTGCTTAGTTAAGCCCCTCCCACTAAAGGGTAAGCCCAGGTCCCCCCTGTGGTCAAGTGGGTCCACTAACCTACTGCATCTACACTGGCCGCGAGTGTTATAGTTTGTGCATGCTATGGACTTTGCTGACTCCGCTACACTTTCACTTCCAGCGCTATACAACGAGATGTTGCAGATACGGGAATGGCAGGAACATATACTGTTTTTCTGTGGACCTTCAACACCCGTCTGAATGACCTGGTCTCAGCTGGTTCCACGGCATCCATCCAGCCTGCAGGCCCGGCACCGGCAGAATCTTGACCTCTGTTGTCTGCCCGCCCCACATTTTGACGGTGATACCAAGAAATGCCAAGGTTTCATCAATCAGTGCTCCCTATACTTTGAGCTTTTGCAACACTGATTCCGTTTGGAGTCGACCAAATGGCATACTTGATGTCGCACTTCAGCAAGGAGGCTCTTGCTTGGATCAATCCGCTGTGGGAGAGAAGCGATCTGATCACCTCTGATGTCCTGGACTTTCTTGAGGCCTTTAGAAAGATTTTCAATGAACAGGGTTGAGTTGCTTCATCTGCGTCCTCCCTCCTACAGTTATGTCAAGGGGGTATAGACTGTCGGCCTTAGGTTCCAGGAGCAATCCATGGAGGTGAAGAGTTATGGGGGATCTATACATCAGTCTCCCTCCAGGCGCAGCTTATGTCCTAGTTTCCAGTGACCACTCCAGCTCCTGAACCCATGGAGATCGACCACGTCAAGATGTTGGACCAATGTAGAGACAATTATGGATGTGGCGAACACTTTATTCATGCATGTCCCATGAGGCCGGAAAGACATTTGGTTCCCAAAGTTCCATTGAGGGATACCGTGGAAATTGGTGTGGCCTCCTTTTCTGGTCTCTGGAAGAAGCCACTCAAGCAGCAGAAGTCTAGTCCTCCTCGTACATTGGCGTAAAGGAGGAATACGGTAGCGCTGGCATCTTTGCAAAGACACCGACTTACCGCCCGGGCCGATTCATGTCCTCCTTCGCTGGCCATCCACATGTGCTGCTGCCTTCTTTCCCTCCCAGCCCTGTACATGCAGCACTCGGTTGCCGGGAGTGCACCTAAGATGTGCATACGCACACTGGCCCTTCTCTTAAAGGGCCAGCATGCCATTTCCTGGAAATTCCTGGCTGAGAGGCACTGCGTATTTAAGACACCCGACCATTAAGGTAGGTACCTGGTCAACACATTCAGTTAGTCAGTATACCAGTCTGCTAGCTAGTTGTCAGGTCCCGTTTAGAGATGAGCGAATCGGTCGCGGTTCGGCTCGAGGTTGGTTCGCCGAACGGACCTCCCGTTCGAGTTCGGTTCGTCGAACGTTCGACGAACCGAACTCGAACTGCATAGGAAACAATGGCAGGCAATCACAAACACAGAAAAACACCTAGAAAACACCCTCAAAGGTGTCCTAAAGGTGACAAACAACTCAAACATATTGGAAAGTGACAAGGACATATACTCATGCGAAAACAAAACAGCTGGACAAGGAAAAAGAGGAGGACACACAGATATAGGCATGGCACGCCCCTCTAAAATCATGTAAAACACCGCAAGGTGACTCCAAGCGGAGTCTCCATTTTTTCCAAAAATTGGGCCACACACACACCCACCCCTTCAGTGGCAGCAGTTGTGCCCCAGTTGTACACTTCACAGCTACATTTGCATCAAGCACATTCAAAAATACGCCATTCTTATCCATCCCCAGGATGACACCGGGGTAGGTAGCAAAGTCTTTGCTGACCCATGACTTGTTCATCTTGGCTTCTTTTAAAAACAATGTAAGCAAGGGTTACTCCAAGCGGAGTCTCCCTTTTTTCCAAAAATTGGGCCACACAGACACCCACCCCATCAGTGGCAGCACTTGGGCCCTAGTTGCAAACAGGATGTTTTGATTTGCATCAAGCACATTCAAAAATACGCCATTCTTATCCGTCCCCAGGATGACACCGGGGTAGGTAGCAAAGTCTTTCCTGATCCCAGCTCTGTTCATCTTGGCTTCTTTTAAAAACACATCAAGCAAGGGTTACTCCAAGCGGAGTCTCCCTTTTTTTCCAAAAATTGGGCCACACAGACACCCACCCCATCAGTGGCAGCACTTGGGCCCTAGTTGCAAACAGGATGTTTTGATTTGCATCAAGCACATTCAAAAATACGCCATTCTTATCCGTCCCCAGGATGACACCGGGGTAGGTAGCAAAGTCTTTGCTGATCCCAGCTCTGTTCATCTTGGCTTCTTTTAAAAACACATCAAGCAAGGGTTACTCCAAGCGGAGTCTCCCTTTTTTTCCAAAAATTGGGCCACACAGACACCCACCCCATCAGTGGCAGCACTTGGGCCCTAGTTGCAAACAGGATGTTTTGATTTGCATCAAGCACATTCAAAAATACGCCATTCTTATCCGTCCCCAGGATGACACCGGGGTAGGTAGCAAAGTCTTTCCTGATCCCAGCTCTGTTCATCTTGGCTTCTTTTAAAAACACATCAAGCAAGGGTTACTCCAAGCGGAGTCTCCCTTTTTTTCCAAAAATTGGGCCACACAGACACCCACCCCATCAGTGGCAGCACTTGGGCCCTAGTTGCAAACAGGATGTTTTGATTTGCATCAAGCACATTCAAAAATACGCCAATCTTATCCGTCCCCAGGATGACACCGGGGTAGGTAGCAAAGTCTTTGCTGATCCCAGCTCTGTTCATCTTGGCTTCTTTTAAAAACACATCAAGCAAGGGTTACTCCAAGCGGAGTCTCCCTTTTTTTCCAAAAATTGGGCCACACAGACACCCACCCCATCAGTGGCAGCACTTGGGCCCTAGTTGCAAACAGGATGTTTTGATTTGCATCAAGCACATTCAAAAATACGCCATTCTTATCCGTCCCCAGGATGACACCGGGGTAGGTAGCAAAGTCTTTCCTGATCCCAGCTCTGTTCATCTTGGCTTCTTTTAAAAACACATCAAGCAAGGGTTACTCCAAGCGGAGTCTCCCTTTTTTTCCAAAAATTGGGCCACACAAACACCCACCCCATCAGTGGCAGCACTTGGGCCCTAGTTGCAAACAGGATGTTTTGATTTGCATCAAGCACATTCAAAAATACGCCATTCTTATCCGTCCCCAGGATGACACCGGGGTAGGTAGCAAAGTCTTTCCTGATCCCAGCTCTGTTCATCTTGGCTTCTTTTAAAAACACATCAAGCAAGGGTTACTCCAAGCGGAGTCTCCCTTTTTTTCCAAAAATTGGGCCACACAGACACCCACCCCATCAGTGGCAGCACTTGGGCCCTAGTTGCAAACAGGATGTTTTGATTTGCATCAAGCACATTCAAAAATACGCCATTCTTATCCGTCCCCAGGATGACACCGGGGTAGGTAGCAAAGTCTTTGCTGATCCCAGCTCTGTTCATCTTGGCTTCTTTTAAAAACACATCAAGCAAGGGTTACTCCAAGCGGAGTCTCCCTTTTTTTCCAAAAATTGGGCCACACAGACACCCACCCCATCAGTGGCAGCACTTGGGCCCTAGTTGCAAACAGGATGTTTTGATTTGCATCAAGCACATTCAAAAATACGCCATTCTTATCCGTCCCCAGGATGACACCGGGGTAGGTAACAAAGTCTTTCCTGATCCCAGCTCTGTTCATCTTGGCTTCTTTTAAAAACACATCAAGCAAGGGTTACTCCAAGCGGAGTCTCCCTTTTTTTCCAAAAATTGGGCCACACAGACACCCACCCCATCAGTGGCAGCACTTGGGCCCTAGTTGCAAACAGGATGTTTTGATTTGCATCAAGCACATTCAAAAATACGCCATTCTTATCCGTCCCCAGGATGACACCGGGGTAGGTAGCAAAGTCTTTCCTGATCCCAGCTCTGTTCATCTTGGCTTCTTTTAAAAACACATCAAGCAAGGGTTACTCCAAGCGGAGTCTCCCTTTTTTTCCAAAAATTGGGCCACACAGACACCCACCCCATCAGTGGCAGCACTTGGGCCCTAGTTGCAAACAGGATGTTTTGATTTGCATCAAGCACATTCAAAAATACGCCATTCTTATCCGTCCCCAGGATGACACCGGGGTAGGTAGCAAAGTCTTTGCTGATCCCAGCTCTGTTCATCTTGGCTTCTTTTAAAAACACATCAAGCAAGGGTTACTCCAAGCGGAGTCTCCCTTTTTTTCCAAAAATTGGGCCACACAGACACCCACCCCATCAGTGGCAGCACTTGGGCCCTAGTTGCAAACAGGATGTTTTGATTTGCATCAAGCACATTCAAAAATACGCCATTCTTATCCGTCCCCAGGATGACACCGGGGTAGGTAGCAAAGTCTTTGCTGATCCCAGCTCTGTTCATCTTGGCTTCTTTTAAAAACACATCAAGCAAGGGTTACTCCAAGCGGAGTCTCCCTTTTTTTCCAAAAATTGGGCCACACAGACACCCACCCCATCAGTGGCAGCACTTGGGCCCTAGTTGCAAACAGGATGTTTTGATTTGCATCAAGCACATTCAAAAATACGCCATTCTTATCCGTCCCCAGGATGACACCGGGGTAGGTAGCAAAGTCTTTCCTGATCCCAGCTCTGTTCATCTTGGCTTCTTTTAAAAACACATCAAGCAAGGGTTACTCCAAGCGGAGTCTCCCTTTTTTTCCAAAAATTGGGCCACACAGACACCCACCCCATCAGTGGCAGCACTTGGGCCCTAGTTGTACACTTCACAGCTACATTTGCATCAATCACATTCAAAAATACCCCATAATTAACCGTCCCCAGGATGACACCGGGGTAGGTAGCAAAGTCTTTGCTGACCCATGACTTGTTCATCTTGGCTTCTTTTAAAAACAATGTAAGCAAGGGTTACTCCAAGCGGAGTCTCCCTTTTTTCCAAAAATTGGGCCACACAGACACCCACCCCATCAGTGGCAGCACTTGGGCCCTAGTTGCAAACAGGATGTTTTGATTTGCATCAAGCACATTCCAAATCCACAAGCATTTACTCTCCCCAGGATGACACAGGGGTAGTAAATTCCTTCTGGATCCATGACTTGTTCATTTTGATGAACGTCAGTCTGTCCACATTGTCACTGGACAGACGCGTGCGCTTATCTGTCAGCACACACCCAGCAGCACTGAATACACGTTCAGAGACAACGCTGGCAGCTGGACACGACAAAATCTCCAAGGCGTAACTGGAGAGCTCTGGCCATTTTTCTATGTTTGAAGCCCAAAAGGAGCAAGGCTCCAGTTGCACAGTCATGGCATCGATGTTCATTTGGAGATACTCCTGTATCATCCTCTCCAGCCGTTGAGTATGTGTCAGACTTGTTGTCTCTGGTGGCCTTGCAAAAGAGGGTCTAAAAAAATTATGAAAAGATTCCATAAAATTGCTGTTACCGGCACCAGATACGGTCCTACTGGTACGGGTAGACTGGTGAAGATGACGAGACCGTCCCATGTTTGTCAAGTTACAACTGGGAGATTCCCTCCCTGCACCTGCACGGTTGTTTGGTGGAAAAGCCGAGCTAAGATCGAGTAACAGCTTCTGCTGATACTCCTGCATACGTGCGTCCCTTTCTATGGCTGGAATTATGTCACAAAATTTGGACTTGTACCGGGGATCTAATAGTGTGGCAATCCAGTAGTCATCATCACTTCTAATTTTGACAATACGACTGTCATGTTGGAGGTAGTGCAACAAAAAGGCACTCATGTGTCTTGCGCAGCCATGCGGACCAAGTCCACGCTGTGTTTGTGGCATAGAGGTGCTACCCGTTCTTTCTTCCTCTGACATCTCCCCCCAACCTCTTTCAACTGAAATTTGACCAAGGTCTCCCTCATCCGCTGAGTCTTCCATGTCCATGGACAGTTCGTCCTCCATTTCTTCATGTTCTCCTGCACCTTGCTCAACATTTCGCCTGCTACTATGCGCCCTTGTCGATCCCTGTTCCCCATGGTCCCATGCCTGCTGCGTTGGTGATGATGAACGTCTGGACCTTGGTGATGTTGTTGTCCCTTGCACATATGAATCCTCCTGTAGTTCCTCCCCTTCATGTTGTCCCACCCCCTGACTCCGAATAGTGTTTAGCGTGTGCTCCAGCATGTAAATGACTGGAATCGTCATGCTGATAATGGCATTGTCAGAGCTAAACATATTCGTCGCCATGTCGAAACTGTGCAGAAGGGTGCATAGGTCCTTGATCTGAGACCACTCCATCAGGGTGATCTGCCCCACCTCTGCATCTCGTTGGCCCAGGCTATACGTCATGACGTATTGCACCAGGGCTCTGCGGTGCTGCCACAGTCGCTGTAACATGTGGAGAGTTGAATTCCAGCGTGTCGCCACATCGCATTTCAGGCGATGAACCGGCAGGCCGAAAGACTTCTGTAGCGATGCAAGTCGCTCAGCTGCGGCGCTTGAACGCCGGAAGTGAGCAGACAGTTTTCGTGCCCTGTTCAGAAGGCCATCTAGGCCGGGATAGTGTGTTAAAAATTGCTGCACGACAAGGTTCAACACGTGAGCCATACAAGGTACGTGTGTCACCTTGCCCAGGCGAAGGGCCGCACCCAGGTTTGCAGCATTGTCGCACACGGCCTTACCAGGCTGCAGGTTGAGTGGAGACAACCATTTATTAAACTCGGACCGCAGAGCTGACCACAACTCCTCAGCTGTGTGACTCTTATTACCAAGACATGTCAAGCTAAAGACCGCCTGATGCCGTTGCGCTCGGCTGCCAGCATAGTAATGAGGCGTGCGTGATTCCTTCTGCGCAGTGAGAACGCTGGTGGCCTGACCAGGCAGGCTTGGGGCGGAGGTGGAGGACCCAGATGAGGTGGAGGATGCAGAAGCTGTGGCGGAACTTGGACAGACAGAGGATTGACACACAAGTCGTGGGGACGGCAAGACTTGTGCAGCAGACCCTTCACCATCTATCACCATAGTTACCCAGTGCCCAGTCAGCGACATGTAACGTCCCTGTCCATGCTTACTGGTCCAAGTATCGGTGGTGAAATGCACCCGTTCACACACAGAGTTTCTCAAGGAAGCGGTGATGTTGTGTGCGACATGCTGGTGTAGCGCGGGCACACCTTTCTTAGAGAAGTAGTGGCGACTAGGCATCTGGTACTGGGGCACAGCGACAGACATAAGGTCTCTAAAATCCTGTGTGTCCACTAGGCGGAAAGGCAGCATTTCGGTAGCCAACAGCTTACAGAGGGATAGAGTCAACCTCTTAGCTTTGTCATGGGTCGGAGGAAGTGGCCTTTTATTTGACCACATCTGAGGGACAGAGATCTGGCTGCTGTGTGTAGACGGTGTTGAGTAGGGTGTCCCTGGAAAAATGCAGGTTTGTGAGGAAAGTGCAGGCGGAGACATGATGTTGCCTTCATCCAACGTTGGTGCTATCGATGTCTGAGAGAGCTGTACACACTCACTTGTTTCCCCTTCCAAACCAACTGACGACCTTACAAGCAAACTGCCTGTTGCGGTTACAGTGGTGGAAGTTTTGCGTGGAAAAACAGGTGTGACAGCTGTCCCCACAGTCCTAGAAGATGAAGAGCGCGCGGATGCACTGGAAGGGGCGGGCGGTGGATGGTTCGCTCCGCTAGCCGGCATTGCAGCACGGTGAGCTTCCCACCGGGACTTATGATATTTATTCATGTGACGATTCATGGAAGAAGTTGTCAAACTGCTGAGGTTTTGACCTCTACTAACAGAATCATGACAAATGTTACATATCACATGAGTTGGGCGATCTTTTTCGATGTGAAAAAAGGCCCAGGCTAGGCAAGGCTTAGAGGCCATGCGACCTGTTGATCCACCCCGAATAATGCTCATAGGCAGAGTGGTGGCTGAGGATGCAGTTGTAGACGTGCTACCAGTGCTCCGACTCTGTCCAGGAAGGCGCAAGGTAACTTCGTCGTCGGTTGCATCCTCCTCCACCGCCTCTGTTGACCTCCTCGAGTGCCTGACTGGGGGTTGACAGTAGGTGGGATCTAGAACGTCATCATCAATTGTTGTGTTCGCACTCCCCTCCCCCTCAGACCGAGCCTCTTCTTGCCCTGACCGAATATTTAAGTTGTCATCCCAATCGGGTATCTGCGTCTCATCTTCATCAGTATGTTCCTCATTGTCTATAACCACAGGTGTTACAGTTTGTGACAAAGGGTCAACATTATGCTCAGAAACTTGGTCCTCACGGCCTGAATCTGAGTCACAAAGGTTCTGGGCATCACTGCAGACCATTTCCTGTTCTGTACTCACTGTAGCTTGGGAGCAGACCTCTGATTCCCAGGCTATAGTGTGACTGAACAGCTCTGCAGACTCAGCCATCTCAGTTCCACCATACTGTGCAGGGCTGATGGAGACTTCAGAGCTGGGAGAAATCAAGTGTGATTGGGATGACAACTCAGAGGAATGGTGTTTTTTGGATGCGGTACTTGAAGTGGCTGAGAGGGCACTTGTTGGACCACTTGAGATCCATTCAAGCATTTTCCTTTTTTGCCCATCATCTACCTTTGTTCCTCTTGTTCGTGTCCGTAAAAAAGGGAGCACATCGGATTGTCCACAATAAGTAGTAGACATCTTACTTTTGCTAGTAGATGGTTCCACCACGCCTCTTCCCCTTTCCACCAGCATCTGTCATTTTGCCACTCATGTTGATTGCGACAAGATTGTGGACTGAAAATGTGGTAGTAAAAATTGAGAGGTGGTGAAGATTGCAGTGGTGGTCTAGCTTTATTAACAGCAGAATAATAAAGAATAAATATCCCTGACAATGTAACTTAGTTATAATTAGTTGGAGTGTGCAACGCAGGCAGACGTGCTGCAAATGTCTTGGCACTAGTGGGACTATAGCAAAGTCCAATAGCCACGTATAGGATGCCACTAGGTACACTGAGTGTGTGCTAGTATAATGGCTTAGTTATAATTAGTTGGAGTGTGCAACGCAGGCAGACGTGCTGCAAATGTCTTGGCACTAGTGGGACTATAGCAAAGTCCAATAGCCACGTATAGGATGCCACTAGGTACACTGAGTGTGTGCTAGTATAATGGCTTAGTTATAATTAGTTGGAGTGTGCAACGCAGGCAGACGTGCTGCAAATGTCTTGGCACTAGTGGGACTATAGCAAAGTCCAATAGCCACGTATAGGATGCCACTAGGTACACTGAGTGTGTGCTAGTATAATGGCTTAGTTATAATTAGTTGGAGTGTGCAACGCAGGCAGACGTGCTGCAAATGTCTTGGCACTAGTGGGACTATAGCAAAGTCCAATAGCCACGTATAGGATGCCACTAGGTACACTGAGTGTGTGCTAGTATAATGGCTTAGTTATAATTAGTTGGAGTGTGCAACGCAGGCAGACGTGCTGCAAATGTCTTGGCACTAGTGGGACTATAGCAAAGTCCAATAGCCACGTATAGGATGCCACTAGGTACACTGAGTGTGTGCTAGTATAATGGCTTAGTTATAATTAGTTGGAGTGTGCAACGCAGGCAGACGTGCTGCAAATGTCTTGGCACTAGTGGGACTATAGCAAAGTCCAATAGCCACGTATAGGATGCCACTAGGTACACTGAGTGTGTGCTAGTATAATGGCTTAGTTATAATTAGTTGGAGTGTGCAACGCAGGCAGACGTGCTGCAAATGTCTTGGCACTAGTGGGACTATAGCAAAGTCCAATAGCCACGTATAGGATGCCACTAGGTACACTGAGTGTGTGCTAGTATAATGGCTTAGTTATAATTAGTTGGAGTGTGCAACGCAGGCAGACGTGCTGCAAATGTCTTGGCACTAGTGGGACTATAGCAAAGTCCAATAGCCACGTATAGGATGCCACTAGGTTCACTGAGTGTGTGCTAGTATAATGGCTTAGTTATAATTAGTTGGAGTGTGCAACGCAGGCAGATGCGCTCTGCAAATGTCTTGGCACTAGTAGGACTATAGCAAAGTCCAATAGCCACGTATAGGATGCCACTAGGTACACTGAGTGTGTGCTAGTATAATGGCTTAGTTATAATTAGTTGGAGTGTGCAACGCAGGCAGACGTGCTGCAAATGTCTTGGCACTAGTGGGACTATAGCAAAGTCCAATAGCCACGTATAGGATGCCACTAGGTACACTGAGTGTGTGCTAGTATAATGGCTTAGTTATAATTAGTTGGAGTGTGCAACGCAGGCAGACGTGCTGCAAATGTCTTGGCACTAGTGGGACTATAGCAAAGTCCAATAGCCACGTATAGGATGCCACTAGGTACACTGAGTGTGTGCTAGTATAATGGCTTAGTTATAATTAGTTGGAGTGTGCAACGCAGGCAGACGTGCTGCAAATGTCTTGGCACTAGTGGGACTATAGCAAAGTCCAATAGCCACGTATAGGATGCCACTAGGTACACTGAGTGTGTGCTAGTATAATGGCTTAGTTATAATTAGTTGGAGTGTGCAACGCAGGCAGACGTGCTGCAAATGTCTTGGCACTAGTGGGACTATAGCAAAGTCCAATAGCCACGTATAGGATGCCACTAGGTACACTGAGTGTGTGCTAGTATAATGGCTTAGTTATAATTAGTTGGAGTGTGCAACGCAGGCAGACGTGCTGCAAATGTCTTGGCACTAGTGGGACTATAGCAAAGTCCAATAGCCACGTATAGGATGCCACTAGGTACACTGAGTGTGTGCTAGTATAATGGCTTAGTTATAATTAGTTGGAGTGTGCAACGCAGGCAGACGTGCTGCAAATGTCTTGGCACTAGTGGGACTATAGCAAAGTCCAATAGCCACGTATAGGATGCCACTAGGTACACTGAGTGTGTGCTAGTATAATGGCTTAGTTATAATTAGTTGGAGTGTGCAACGCAGGCAGACGTGCTGCAAATGTCTTGGCACTAGTGGGACTATAGCAAAGTCCAATAGCCACGTATAGGATGCCACTAGGTTCACTGAGTGTGTGCTAGTATAATGGCTTAGTTATAATTAGTTGGAGTGTGCAACGCAGGCAGACGTGCTGCAAATGTCTTGGCACTAGTGGGACTATAGCAAAGTCCAATAGCCACGTATAGGATGCCACTAGGTACACTGAGTGTGTGCTAGTATAATGGCTTAGTTATAATTAGTTGGAGTGTGCAACGCAGGCAGACGTGCTGCAAATGTCTTGGCACTAGTGGGACTATAGCAAAGTCCAATAGCCACGTATAGGATGCCACTAGGTACACTGAGTGTGTGCTAGTATAATGGCTTAGTTATAATTAGTTGGAGTGTGCAACGCAGGCAGACGTGCTGCAAATGTCTTGGCACTAGTGGGACTATAGCAAAGTCCAATAGCCACGTATAGGATGCCACTAGGTACACTGAGTGTGTGCTAGTATAATGGCTTAGTTATAATTAGTTGGAGTGTGCAACGCAGGCAGACGTGCTGCAAATGTCTTGGCACTAGTGGGACTATAGCAAAGTCCAATAGCCACGTATAGGATGCCACTAGGTACACTGAGTGTGTGCTAGTATAATGGCTTAGTTATAATTAGTTGGAGTGTGCAACGCAGGCAGACGTGCTGCAAATGTCTTGGCACTAGTGGGACTATAGCAAAGTCCAATAGCCACGTATAGGATGCCACTAGGTACACTGAGTGTGTGCTAGTATAATGGCTTAGTTATAATTAGTTGGAGTGTGCAACGCAGGCAGACGTGCTGCAAATGTCTTGGCACTAGTGGGACTATAGCAAAGTCCAATAGCCACGTATAGGAAGCCACTAGGTACACTGAGTGTGTGCTAGTATAATGGCTTAGTTATAATTAGTTGGAGTGTGCAACGCAGGCAGATGCGCTCTGCAAATGTCTTGGCACTAGTAGGACTATAGCAAAGTCCAATAGCCACGTATAGGATGCCACTAGGTACACTGAGTGTGTGCTAGTATAATGGCTTAGTTATAATTAGTTGGAGTGTGCAACGCAGGCAGACGTGCTGCAAATGTCTTGGCACTAGTGGGACTATAGCAAAGTCCAATAGCCACGTATAGGATGCCACTAGGTACACTGAGTGTGTGCTAGTATAATGGCTTAGTTATAATTAGTTGGAGTGTGCAACGCAGGCAGACGTGCTGCAAATGTCTTGGCACTAGTGGGACTATAGCAAAGTCCAATAGCCACGTATAGGATGCCACTAGGTACACTGAGTGTGTGCTAGTATAATGGCTTAGTTATAATTAGTTGGAGTGTGCAACGCAGGCAGACGTGCTGCAAATGTCTTGGCACTAGTGGGACTATAGCAAAGTCCAATAGCCACGTATAGGATGCCACTAGGTACACTGAGTGTGTGCTAGTATAATGGCTTAGTTATAATTAGTTGGAGTGTGCAACGCAGGCAGACGTGCTGCAAATGTCTTGGCACTAGTGGGACTATAGCAAAGTCCAATAGCCACGTATAGGATGCCACTAGGTTCACTGAGTGTGTGCTAGTATAATGGCTTAGTTATAATTAGTTGGAGTGTGCAACGCAGGCAGATGCGCTCTGCAAATGTCTTGGCACTAGTAGGACTATAGCAAAGTCCAATAGCCACGTATAGGATGCCACTAGGTACACTGAGTGTGTGCTAGTATAATGGCTTAGTTATAATTAGTTGGAGTGTGCAACGCAGGCAGACGTGCTGCAAATGTCTTGGCACTAGTGGGACTATAGCAAAGTCCAATAGCCACGTATAGGATGCCACTAGGTACACTGAGTGTGTGCTAGTATAATGGCTTAGTTATAATTAGTTGGAGTGTGCAACGCAGGCAGACGTGCTGCAAATGTCTTGGCACTAGTGGGACTATAGCAAAGTCCAATAGCCACGTATAGGATGCCACTAGGTACACTGAGTGTGTGCTAGTATAATGGCTTAGTTATAATTAGTTGGAGTGTGCAACGCAGGCAGACGTGCTGCAAATGTCTTGGCACTAGTGGGACTATAGCAAAGTCCAATAGCCACGTATAGGATGCCACTAGGTACACTGAGTGTGTGCTAGTATAATGGCTTAGTTATAATTAGTTGGAGTGTGCAACGCAGGCAGACGTGCTGCAAATGTCTTGGCACTAGTGGGACTATAGCAAAGTCCAATAGCCACGTATAGGATGCCACTAGGTTCACTGAGTGTGTGCTAGTATAATGGCTTAGTTATAATTAGTTGGAGTGTGCAACGCAGGCAGATGCGCTCTGCAAATGTCTTGGCACTAGTAGGACTATAGCAAAGTCCAATAGCCACGTATAGGATGCCACTAAAAAACACTTAGTGTGTGCAAGTATAATGGCTTAGTTATAATTAGTTGGAGTGTGCAACGCAGGCAGATGCGCTCTGCAAATGTCTTGGCACAAGTGGGACTATAGCAAAGTCCAATAGCCACGTATAGGATGCCACTAGGTACACTGAGTGTTTGCTAGTAAAATTGCTTAGTTTAAAAAAGTTGTAGTGTGCAATGCAGGCAGACGTGCTCTGCAAATGTCTTTGCACTAGTGGGACTATAGCAAAGTCCAATAGCCACGTATAGGATGCCACTAGGTACACTGAGTGTGTGCTAGTATAATGGCTTAGTTATAATTAGTTGGAGTGTGCAACGCAGGCAGACGTGCTGCAAATGTCTTGGCACTAGTGGGACTATAGCAAAGTCCAATAGCCACGTATAGGATGCCACTAGGTACACTGAGTGTGTGCTAGTATAATGGCTTAGTTATAATTAGTTGGAGTGTGCAACGCAGGCAGACGTGCTGCAAATGTCTTGGCACTAGTGGGACTATAGCAAAGTCCAATAGCCACGTATAGGATGCCACTAGGTACACTGAGTGTGTGCTAGTATAATGGCTTAGTTATAATTAGTTGGAGTGTGCAACGCAGGCAGACGTGCTGCAAATGTCTTGGCACTAGTGGGACTATAGCAAAGTCCAATAGCCACGTATAGGATGCCACTAGGTACACTGAGTGTGTGCTAGTATAATGGCTTAGTTATAATTAGTTGGAGTGTGCAACGCAGGCAGACGTGCTGCAAATGTCTTGGCACTAGTGGGACTATAGCAAAGTCCAATAGCCACGTATAGGATGCCACTAGGTACACTGAGTGTGTGCTAGTATAATGGCTTCGTTATAATTAGTTGGAGTGTGCAACGCAGGCAGACGTGCTGCAAATGTCTTGGCACTAGTGGGACTATAGCAAAGTCCAATAGCCACGTATAGGATGCCACTAGGTACACTGAGTGTGTGCTAGTATAATGGCTTAGTTATAATTAGTTGGAGTGTGCAACGCAGGCAGACGTGCTGCAAATGTCTTGGCACTAGTGGGACTATAGCAAAGTCCAATAGCCACGTATAGGATGCCACTAGGTACACTGAGTGTGTGCTAGTATAATGGCTTAGTTATAATTAGTTGGAGTGTGCAACGCAGGCAGACGTGCTGCAAATGTCTTGGCACTAGTGGGACTATAGCAAAGTCCAATAGCCACGTATAGGATGCCACTAGGTACACTGAGTGTGTGCTAGTATAATGGCTTAGTTATAATTAGTTGGAGTGTGCAACGCAGGCAGACGTGCTGCAAATGTCTTGGCACTAGTGGGACTATAGCAAAGTCCAATAGCCACGTATAGGATGCCACTAGGTTCACTGAGTGTGTGCTAGTATAATGGCTTAGTTATAATTAGTTGGAGTGTGCAACGCAGGCAGATGCGCTCTGCAAATGTCTTGGCACTAGTAGGACTATAGCAAAGTCCAATAGCCACGTATAGGATGCCACTAAAAAACACTTAGTGTGTGCAAGTGTAATGGCTTAGTTATAATTAGTTGGAGTGTGCAACGCAGGCAGATGCGCTCTGCAAATGTCTTGACACAAGTGGGACTATAGCAAAGTCCAATAGCCACGTATAGGATGCCACTAGGTACACTGAGTGTTTGCTAGTAAAATTGCTTAGTTTAAAAAAGTTGTAGTGTGCAATGCAGGCAGACGTGCTCTGCAAATGTCTTTGCACTAGTGGGACTATAGCAAAGTCCAATAGCCACGTATAGGATGCCACTAGGTACACTGAGTGTGTGCTAGTATAATGGCTTAGTTATAATTAGTTGGAGTGTGCAACGCAGGCAGACGTGCTGCAAATGTCTTGGCACTAGTGGGACTATAGCAAAGTCCAATAGCCACGTATAGGATGCCACTAGGTACACTGAGTGTGTGCTAGTATAATGGCTTAGTTATAATTAGTTGGAGTGTGCAACGCAGGCATACGTGCTGCAAATGTCTTGGCACTAGTGGGACTATAGCAAAGTCCAATAGCCACGTATAGGATGCCACTAGGTACACTGAGTGTGTGCTAGTATAATGGCTTAGTTATAATTAGTTGGAGTGTGCAACGCAGGCAGACGTGCTGCAAATGTCTTGGCACTAGTGGGACTATAGCAAAGTCCAATAGCCACGTATAGGATGCCACTAGGTTCACTGAGTGTGTGCTAGTATAATGGCTTAGTTATAATTAGTTGGAGTGTGCAACGCAGGCAGATGCGCTCTGCAAATGTCTTGGCACTAGTAGGACTATAGCAAAGTCCAATAGCCACGTATAGGATGCCACTAGGTACACTGAGTGTGTGCTAGTATAATGGCTTAGTTATAATTAGTTGGAGTGTGCAACGCAGGCAGACGTGCTGCAAATGTCTTGGCACTAGTGGGACTATAGCAAAGTCCAATAGCCACGTATAGGATGCCACTAGGTACACTGAGTGTGTGCTAGTATAATGGCTTAGTTATAATTAGTTGGAGTGTGCAACGCAGGCAGACGTGCTGCAAATGTCTTGGCACTAGTGGGACTATAGCAAAGTCCAATAGCCACGTATAGGATGCCACTAGGTACACTGAGTGTGTGCTAGTATAATGGCTTAGTTATAATTAGTTGGAGTGTGCAACGCAGGCAGACGTGCTGCAAATGCCTTGGCAATAGTGGGACTATAGCAAAGTCCAATAGCCACGTATAGGATGCCACTAGGTACACTGAGTGTGTGCTAGTATAATGGCTTAGTTATAATTAGTTGGAGTGTGCAACGCAGGCAGACGTGCTGCAAATGTCTTGGCACTAGTGGGACTATAGCAAAGTCCAATAGCCACGTATAGGATGCCACTAGGTACACTGAGTGTGTGCTAGTATAATGGCTTAGTTATAATTAGTTGGAGTGTGCAACGCAGGCAGACGTGCTGCAAATGTCTTGGCACTAGTGGGACTATAGCAAAGTCCAATAGCCACGTATAGGATGCCACTAGGTACACTGAGTGTGTGCTAGTATAATGGCTTAGTTATAATTAGTTGGAGTGTGCAACGCAGGCAGACGTGCTGCAAATGTCTTGGCACTAGTGGGACTATAGCAAAGTCCAATAGCCACGTATAGGATGCCACTAGGTACACTGAGTGTGTGCTAGTATAATGGCTTAGTTATAATTAGTTGGAGTGTGCAACGCAGGCAGACGTGCTGCAAATGTCTTGGCACTAGTGGGACTATAGCAAAGTCCAATAGCCATGTATAGGATGCCACTAGGTACACTGAGTGTGTGCTAGTATAATGGCTTAGTTATAATTAGTTGGAGTGTGCAACGCAGGCAGACGTGCTGCAAATGTCTTTGCACTAGTGGGACTATAGCAAAGTCCAATAGCCACGTATAGGATGCCACTAGGTTCACTGAGTGTGTGCTAGTATAATGGCTTAGTTATAATTAGTTGGAGTGTGCAACGCAGGCAGATGCGCTCTGCAAATGTCTTGGCACTAGTAGGACTATAGCAAAGTCCAATAGCCACGTATAGGATGCCACTAGGTACACTGAGTGTGTGCTAGTATAATGGCTTAGTTATAATTAGTTGGAGTGTGCAACGCAGGCAGACGTGCTGCAAATGTCTTGGCACTAGTGGGACTATAGCAAAGTCCAATAGCCACGTATAGGATGCCACTAGGTACACTGAGTGTGTGCTAGTATAATGGCTTAGTTATAATTCGTTGGAGTGTGCAACGCAGGCAGATGCGCTCTGCAAATGTCTTGGCACTAGTAGGACTATAGCAAAGTCCAATAGCCACGTATAGGATGCCACTAGGTACACTGAGTGTGTGCTAGTATAATGGCTTAGTTATAATTAGTTGGAGTGTGCAACGCAGGCAGACGTGCTGCAAATGTCTTGGCACTAGTGGGACTATAGCAAAGTCCAATAGCCACGTATAGGATGCCACTAGGTACATTGAGTGTGTGCTAGTATAATGGCTTAGTTATAATTAGTTGGAGTGTGCAACGCAGGCAGACGTGCTGCAAATGTCTTGGCACTAGTGGGACTATAGCAAAGTCCAATAGCCACGTATAGGATGCCACTAGGTACACTGAGTGTGTGCTAGTATAATGGCTTAGTTATAATTAGTTGGAGTGTGCAACGCAGGCAGACGTGCTGCAAATGTCTTGGCACTAGTGGGACTATAGCAAAGTCCAATAGCCACGTATAGGATGCCACTAGGTACACTGAGTGTGTGCTAGTATAATGGCTTAGTTATAATTAGTTGGAGTGTGCAACGCAGGCAGACGTGCTGCAAATGTCTTGGCACTAGTGGGACTATAGCAAAGTCCAATAGCCACGTATAGGATGCCACTAGGTACACTGAGTGTGTGCTAGTATAATGGCTTAGTTATAATTAGTTGGAGTGTGCAACGCAGGCAGACGTGCTGCAAATGTCTTGGCACTAGTGGGACTATAGCAAAGTCCAATAGCCACGTATAGGATGCCACTAGGTACACTGAGTGTGTGCTAGTATAATGGCTTAGTTATAATTAGTTGGAGTGTGCAACGCAGGCAGACGTGCTGCAAATGTCTTGGCACTAGTGGGACTATAGCAAAGTCCAATAGCCACGTATAGGATGCCACTAGGTACACTGAGTGTGTGCTAGTATAATGGCTTAGTTATAATTAGTTGGAGTGTGCAACGCAGGCAGACGTGCTGCAAATGTCTTGGCACTAGTGGGACTATAGCAAAGTCCAATAGCCACGTATAGGATGCCACTAGGTACACTGAGTGTGTGCTAGTATAATGGCTTAGTTATAATTAGTTGGAGTGTGCAACGCAGGCAGACGTGCTGCAAATGTCTTGGCACTAGTGGGACTATAGCAAAGTCCAATATCCACGTATAGGATGCCACTAGGTTCACTGAGTGTGTGCTAGTATAATGGCTTAGTTATAATTAGTTGGAGTGTGCAACGCAGGCAGATGCGCTCTGCAAATGTCTTGGCACTAGTAGGACTATAGCAAAGTCCAATAGCCACGTATAGGATGCCACTAGGTACACTGAGTGTGTGCTAGTATAATGGCTTAGTTATAATTAGTTGGAGTGTGCAACGCAGGCAGACGTGCTGCAAATGTCTTGGCACTAGTGGGACTATAGCAAAGTCCAATAGCCACGTATAGGATGCCACTAGGTACACTGAGTGTGTGCTAGTATAATGGCTTAGTTATAATTCGTTGGAGTGTGCAACGCAGGCAGATGCGCTCTGCAAATGTCTTGGCACTAGTGGGACTATAGCAAAGTCCAATAGCCACGTATAGGATGCCACTAGGTACACTGAGTGTTTGCTAGTAAAATTGCTTAGTTTAAAAAAGTTGTAGTGTGCAATGCAGGCAGACGTGCTGCAAATGTCTTTGCACTAGTGGGACTATAGCAAAGTCCAATAGCCACGTATAGGATGCCACTAGGTACACTGAATGTTTGCTAGTATAATGGCTTACTTAGAATGAGTTGGAGTGTGCAGAGGACAAGAGGGTACAGTGGCAGGATTGTGGTGCTCTGGGTAGAGGAATGGAAGCCTGCCTTTCTATTCCCTCCTAATGGTGAAATGCAGGGAGGAAATCCCTGACCTGGGCTACACAGACGCTGTTGCTGTTTGCAGGACCTGTCACCTATGGCTCTCTGACCCTGCCGCTTTGAGCCCTTAAAAGGACTGCTAGAATGTGCTCTCCCTAAGCTGTCTAACGCTGTGTATGCAGCGCATACAGCTGTATCGGCTATAGGACTCAGGAGGACGGAGCTGCGACACTGATGTCTGACACCAAAGACGCAGAAGGCAGATAATGGCGTTCGTGAAGAAAATGTCCGGTTTTATAATGCAGGGACATGTGACATGCAGATCCTATCACACATGCCGTTGCTTCTCTGGCTCAAAGTCTACTTAGGTGTGTGTGTGTCTGTGATTGGCTGACATGCTGGCCCGCCCCACAAGACGCGCGCGCTTAGGGAAGGAAGACAAGAAAAAAAAAAAAAAAATGGCGATCGCCATTATAGAAACAGCAGTGATCTGAAGGCGCTGTTCACGCACACTATACACTGAAATGTGATAATAGTTTGATTCACAGAGTGACTTACACTATTACAGCAGAAACCAAGCTAGGATTTAGCTGTTTTTTGGCTGCTAGAACCGTTCTCGAACGTTTCTAGAACTATCGAGCTTTTGCAAAAAGCTCGAGTTCTAGTTCGATCTAGAACATGCCCCAAAATCACTCGAGCCGCGAACTGGAGAACCACGAACCACGAACCGCGCTCAACTCTAGTCCCGTTACCGTTGTGTCCATTACCTATTCCTGAGTCTACCTTCCCATACCTGTCTGTCTCTGCCATGCCCACCATTCTTGTCCCTACCTGCCTGTCCAGCCTGTCTCAGTCACCCCGCCTGCACCTGTGTTTATACAGGTTCTGTCCTGATGTCATTGCCCGGGGAGTGGTACTTGGCATCCACCTCACAGTGGACACTTAGTTAAGCCCTTCCCACTAAAGGGTAAGTCCGGGTCCCCCTCTGGTCCAGTGGGTCTACTAACCCCGCTTGCTGCCTCTACACCAGCCACGAGCGTTACACTAACCCTTCTCTGGAAGCTGCCCCGACACTAATTGCACATTGAGTGGTATTATTATAGAATAAAATTGATTTTTTTAGGTAGCACCATCACAGTCTGTAAGACTAGAATTCCTGCTTACATGCCTCGACTACACTATACCCTCTCCAGTAGCTTGCCTTACACTAAGTGCAGCTAATAGCATATTTTTAGGTAACAGGAGCAAGGTCTGTAAGGCTAGAATCCTTACCTACACACCTCTAATACACTATCCCTTGTCCATCAGCTTACCCTACACTAAATGCAGTTAAGAGCAACGTTATTATAGAATAGAGTAGATGTTTTAAATAGCAGCATTAAGTTCTGTAAGGCTATAGTCAGCTGTGCGTTGCATCGCTGGGTCTTATATAGACTTGATGCAGCCAATCACTCACAGTAATGCCAGTAACCTACATGGCTACGGCATATTGGCAGGAAATTTGCATGCTTGCCCATCACTAGCCCTTAATAATGGTAAGGAGATGCTGAAAGTTGTTATCAGGCATACCTTATTGGTGGTCTTCTCTTATTGATGTTGTGCTCCTTCATTTTATCTCCACCTTGTCCAGATGCCATGATGACTTTTCACATCCACAGCTCATCGCTGCAATCTTTTCTCTTTTCCGGTCTTCTGCTGCACATCCCAACATGGTGTCCTTTAAAAAAATAGTGTGATTATAAGGCTATGTGTCCACGGTAGAATGTACCTGCGGATTTTTCTGCCTGAAAATCCGCAACTTTCGGATTTGCCGCGGATTTGCCGCGGATTTACCGCGGATTTGCCGCGGATTTTGATGCGGATTTTTTTTTTTCTTTTTTTCCCCATTCAAAACCAAAAATCCGCACCAAATCTGCACCAAACAATTGACATGCTGCAGATTTTTCCGGATCAAAATCCGCGGCAAATCCGCAGCGGAAAAATCCGCAACATGGACACAGCATTTCCAAAATGCCATTGAAATGGCTTGGAAGTGCCGCTACTGCAGATTTTCGGTAAATCCGCGGTAAATCCGCGGCAAATCCGCGGCAAAATCCGCGGTAAATCCGCAGCGTGGGCACATAGCCTTATGCTTTTCTCCCTCAATGCTTTCTCCTCACTTTTCCTTTCAAGACTGCCCCCTCATAATATATTTCACTGTATATTTTTTTCTCTTTGTTGTCTCACCATATATTTCCCACCTCCCATCTCATGCTGCTTTCACTCCCATTCTCCAGAATTTCTCCTCATAAATTCTCCATCCTCCATACTCCATCCTCCATCCATTTGCCATACTGTCTCCTCACACATTTCCATCCCTACCACTTATCATACTGTCTCCTCTCATACTTCCCTTTTCCCTCTGTGACGCCCTGGACCCCAGGGGTCACAGAACACCACCACACACATACACACCCCCTCCCCTGGTAGGGAACACCCATCAAACAGAAACCCTTGTTGCCTCCTCCAGGGTCTGATGTCCACACCAGATGGGGCGGAGCCAGGCGGTTGGCCCCACTCACCGAGGAGTTCACAGGCCTGGAGGTGGGAAAAACAGTTAGTTAGTTGAAGTTGAGGAGTGAAGGAGTGAAGTGGAGTTGTGGAGTTGAGGAGTCAAGTTGAGTGGAGAGACTGTGTGTGTCTGGGTCGGAGCCCAGGCACAGCCAGCAAGGTCGGCAGATGGTGGTGGCCGTCTGCAGGAGTTAGTGGACGTCTATGGAACCGTAGGACCGGGGTCGGGCGGTGGCCCGCCGGTACCAAACCGGGGAGCAGAGGGAAGCTAAGCACCAAGGCAGGGTACTCAGACCCCGACTGGGCTCGGAAGCCGCCGTAACGGTCAAATTCGCTGATTGCGGTCTGGACCTCAGGGGTTTATTCCCACCCAAGTTCTGTCAGAAGGCAACAGCCTAACCCGTCCGGATAAGAGCCACCGCCAATGGCCAGAGATCCAAGGGCCAGCGCCTGCGGGCAAAACGGGCTCTCCCGACACGTACAAGCCGGGGAGCAGACCACCAGTGGGAATCCATAGGGGTCAAACACTTACATACAGGTGCAGGGAAAGACAGCCGCCACAAACCCGTCCGGGGAGAGTGAAGAAGCCGAATCCGACTGTGGGCCCCGTCCATCCAGCCGTTTGGTATACCTTACATTGACTACCTGAGTGAGTACACCAGTGCCATCTGGCACAGCGCTGCACCGCTGCCCCGCATCCATGCTGCCTCCCCACATCGGCACCTGCACCTATCCTCTACTCACTAATCCCCAACCGGGGCACCGGGACAAACACCTCAGCCCACCATCACCACAACCCCGTGCGTGGCGTCACAACCGACATCCCACCACGAAACCTCCCCCCTTTTCACTTGTGGGCGAGGAGGCGCTGCTCGAGCCCCCGGGTCCGGCCCCGTGCTCGAGCCACCGAGGAGCAGAAGCACCAGACCCGAGCGTCAGAGATTCTCCCCCAGGCGAGTAGGGTTTCCCAAAAACCCTTCTCCGCCCGCGACACCTCCCCATACTTTCTCCTCACACATTTCCCTCTCCCTTCCGCCATATTGTCTCCTCACACATTGTCCCCTCTGTTTCTCATACTGTTTCCACAAACTTTTATTTCTCCCCATACTGCTGTCTCCTCAAACTTATACCCCCATACTTTCCCTTCACAATATTACCATAAATCTTTTTTATTTTCATTGGAGCGCTTACCTTACCTTGGTTCTCTGCACTGATGTGGTGCTGGAGAGTGATTTTAGCAGCATGCTCTGATGTCTTGATGATGCTACAGATGTCACCATGACCCACAAGTGTCAGCAGTAGAGTTGAGCGCGGTTCGAGGTTCGCCAGTTCGCAGTTCGAGTGATTTTGGGGGGGATCTAGATAGAACTAGAACTCGAGCTATTTGGTAAAAGCTCGACAGTTCGAGTTACGTTCGAGTACGGTTCTATAAGCAAAAGCAGGGCTTTTTACAGCTACAGTGTGCAGGGAGCCATTGCTGTCAGCCTGCCAGAAGCTGGTAACTAGAGTTGAGCGCGGTTCGCGGTTCGTGGTTCTCCAGTTCTAGGCTCGAGTGATTTTGGGGCTGTTCTAGATCGAACTAGAACTCGAGCTTTTTTGCAAAAGCTCGATAGTTCTAGAAACGTTCGAGAACGGTTCTAGCAGCAAAAAGCAGGGCTTTTTACAGCTACAGTGTGCAGGAGCCATCGCTGGCAGCCTGCCAGAAGCTGGTAACCAAGATAAACATCGGGTATCCAACCAAAGCGCTTTGGTTAGTAACCCAATGTTTATCCTAGTTACTGTGCAGGAAGCCCACACTTCCCCGCTCAGCTCGCTCCACCCCCTCCTGCCCGCGGCATGTACACATACATACACACACACACACACACACATGGTCCCGCTCGGCTTACCTGCGGTGATGAAGTCCCGCCATCCCGACCTCAGCGCTGTCACTGTCCTCCATGGCCGCCGCTTGTCACATCACCTTCTCTCGCTTCCGACCCGAGACTGACTAGCGGTGACGTCACGGGCCTCTCGCGATACTTGGTGTGAAGGCGCCGGTCATTGAACTCAGTGACAGGGGCTGTCAGTGTGCTGGAGATCAGCGCAGGTAATGTACCTCGCTGACAGCAGCACTTGTCATCCCCCTGCAGTGACCTGGGCTGACCCATTGATGTTAGCTCAGGTCACTGCACTGCTCTCCCAGCCAATGGGGAACATCCTGCTCTTCATTGACTGGGACAGTGTGGATCGTCATGGCAACCCCTTAGATTACACCAGACCTGGATTTGTTTTTCATTCTAATAAATTGGTTAAAGAGGGAATGTTTTGGGGAGTGTTTTTTCAAATAAAAATGTGTTTGTCGTCTATTTTTTTTTTTATTACTGACTGGGTTGGTGATGTCGGATATCTGATAGACGCCTGACCTCACCAACCCCAGGGCTTGATGCCAGGTGACATTACACATCTGGTATTAACCCCATATATTACCCCGTTTGCCACCGCACCAGGGCGCGGGATGAGCTGGGGCGAAGCACCAGGATTGGCGCATCTAATGGATGCGCCACTTCTGGGGCGGCTGCGGCCTGCTATTTTTAGGCTGGGGAGAGTCCAATAACCATGGACCTCCCTAGTCTGAGAATATCAGGCCCCAGCTGTCTGCTTTACCTTGGCTGGTGATCCAATTTTGGGGGACCCCTACGTGTTTTTTTTTTTTAATTATTTATTTAAATTAAAATAACAGCGTGGGGTGCCCTCAGTTTTGGATTACCAGCCAAGGTGAGGTTGCCAGCTGTGGTCTGCAGGCTGCAGCCGTCAGCTTTACCCTAGCTGGCTACAAAACTAGGGGGAGCCCTACGTCATTTTTTTTTTCATTTTTTGGCTAAATACAAAGCTAAGCACCCCTTAGTGCCACATGAAAGGCACCAAAGGGTGCTCCACTTTTTCTCCACTTTTTCTCCATTTTTTCTCCACTTTTTCTACATTTTTTCTCCACTTTTTCTCCATTTTGTTCTCCATTTTTTTCTCCATTTTTTCTCCACTTTTTCTCCACTCTTTCTCCATTTTTTTCTCCATTTTTTCTCCACTTATTCTCCATTTTTTCTCCACTTATTCTCCACTTTTTCTCCACTTTTTCTCCATTTTTTCTCCACTTTTTCTCCATTTTTTTCTCCACTTTTTCTCCATTTTTTCTCCTTTTTTTCTCCACTTATTCTCCATTTTTTCTCCACTTATTCTCCTTTTTTTCTCCACTTATTCTCCATTTTTTTCTCCATTTTTTCTCCACTTTTTCTCCATTTTTTCTCCATTTTTTTCTCCTTTTTTTCTCCACTTATTCTCCATTTTTTCTCCACTTATTCTCCACTTTTTCTCCACATTTACTCCACTTATTCTCCACTTTTTCTCCACTTTTTCTCCACTTTTTCTCCACTTTTACTCCACTTTTACTCCACTTTTTCTCCTTTTTTTCGCCACTTTTACTCCACTTTTTCTCCACTTTTTCTCCTTTTTTTCGCCACTTATTCTCCATTTTTTCTCCACTTATTCTCCACTTTTTCTCCACTTTTTCTCCATTTTTTCTCCACTTATTCTCCATTTTTTCTCCACTTATTCTCCACTTTTTCTCCACTTTTTCTCCATTTTTTCTCCACTTTTTCTCCATTTTTTTCTCCACTTTTTCTCCATTTTTTTCTGCATTTTTTTCTCCACTTATTCTCCATTTTTTCTCCACTTATTCTCCATTTTTTCTCCACTTATTCTCCACTTTTTCTCCACTTTTTCTCAATTTTTTCTCCACTTTTTCTCCATTTTTTTCTCCACTTTTTCTCCATTTTTTTCTCCATTTTTTCTCCACTTATTCTCCATTTTTTCTCCACTTATTCTCCACTTTTTCTCCATTTTTTCTCCACTTTTTCTCCATTTTTTTCTCCACTTTTTCTCCATTTTTTTCTCCATTTTTTCTCCACTTATTCTCTATTTTTTCTCCACTTATTCTCCACTTTTTCTCCACTTTTACTCCACTTTTACTCCACTTATTCTTCACTTTTTCTCCATTTTTTCTCCACTTATTCTCCACTTATTCTCCATTTTTTCTCCACTTATTCTCCACTTTTTCTCCACTTTTTCTCCACTTTTTCTCCATTTTTTCTCCACTTTTTCTCCATTTTTTCTCCACTTATTCTCCATTTTTTCTCCACTTATTCTCCACTTTTTCTCCACTTTTACTCCACTTTTACTCCAATTTTTCTCCACTTTTTCTACATTTTTTCTCCACTTTTTCTCCATTTTTTTCTCCACTTTTACTCCACTTTTTCTCCACTTTTTCTCCATTTTTTCTCCATTTTTTCTCCACTTATTCTCCATTTTTTCTCCACTTATTCTCCACTTTTTCTCCACTTTTTCTCCACTTTTTCTCCATTTTTTCTCCACTTTTTCTCCATTTTTTTCTCCACTTATTCTCCATTTTTTCTCCACTTTTTCTCCACTTTTTCTCCACTTTTTCTCCACTTTTTTCTCCACTTTTTCTCCACTTTTTTCTCCACTTTTTCTCCATTTTTTTCTCCACTTTTACTCCACTTTTTCTCCACTTTTTCTCCATATTTTCTCCATTTTTTCTCCACTTATTCTCCATTTTTTCTCCACTTATTCTCCACTTTTTCTCCACTTTTTCTCCACTTTTTCTCCATTTTTTCTCCACTTATTCTCCTTTTTTTCTCCACTTATTCTCCACTTTTTCTCCACTTTTACTCCACTTATTCTCCACTTTTTCTCCACTTTTTCTCCACTTTTTCTCCACTTTTACTCCACTTTTTCTCCATTTTTTTCTCCATTTTTTCTCCACTTATTCTCCATTTTTTCTCCACATATTCTCCACTTTTTCTCCACTTTTTCTTCATTTTTTCTCCACTTTTTCTCCATTTTTTTCTCCACTTTTTCTCCATTTTTTTCTCCATTTTTTGTCCACTTATTCTCCATTTTTTCTCCACTTATTCTCCACTTTTTCTCCACTTTTACTCCACTTTTACTCCACTTATTCTCCACTTATTCTCCACTTTTTCTCCACTTTTTCTCCACTTTTTGTCCACTTTTTCTCCACTTTTTCTCCACTTTTTTCTCCACTTTTTCTCCACTTTTTCTACATTTTTTCTCCACTTTTTCTCCATTTTTTTCTCCACTTTTACTCCACTTTTTCTCCACTTTTTCTCCATTTTTTCTCCACTTATTCTCCATTTTTTCTCCACTTATTCTCCACTTTTTCTCCACTTTTTCTCCACTTTTTCTCCATTTTTTCTCCACTTATTCTCCATTTTTTCTCCACTTATTCTCCACTTTTTCTCCACTTTTACTCCACTTATTCTCCACTTTTTCTCCACTTTTTCTCCACTTTTTCTCCACTTTTTCTCCATTTTTTTCTCCACTTTTTCTCCACTTATTCTCCACTTTTTCTCCATTTTTTTCTCCACTTTTTCTCCACTTTTTCTCCACTTTTTCTACATTTTTTCTCCACTTTTTCTCCATTTTTTTCTCCATTTTTTCTCCACTTTTTCTCCACTTTTTCTCCATTTTTTTCTCCTTTTATTCTCCACTTCTTCTCCATTTTTTCTCCACTTATTCTCCACTTTTTCTCCACTTTTATTCCACTTATTCTCCACTTTTTCTCCACTTTTTCTCCACTTTTTCTCCACTTTTTCTCCTTTTTTTCGCCACTTATTCTCCATTTTTTCTCCACTTATTCTCCACTTTTTCTCCACTTTTTCTCCATTTTTTCTCCACTTATTCTCCATTTTTTCTCCACTTA
Source organism: Anomaloglossus baeobatrachus (assembly GCF_048569485.1). NCBI lineage: Eukaryota > Metazoa > Chordata > Amphibia > Anura > Aromobatidae > Anomaloglossus > Anomaloglossus baeobatrachus. The sequence continues at coordinate 149,432,387 of NC_134360.1, forward strand.
TTCTCCATTTTTTCTCCACTTATTCTCCACTTTTTCTCCACTTTTTCTCCATTTTTTCTCCACTTTTTCTCCATTTTTTTCTCCACTTTTTCTCCATTTTTTTCTCCATTTTTTCTCCACTTATTCTCCATTTTTTCTCCACTTATTCTCCACTTTTTCTCCACTCTTTCTCCATTTTTTCTCCACTTTTTCTCCATTTTTTTCTCCATTTTTTCTCCACTTATTCTCCATTTTTTCTCCACTTATTCTCCATTTTTTCTCCACTTATTCTCCACTTTTTCTCCACTTTTTCTCCATTTTTTCTCCACTTTTTCTCCATTTTTTTCTCCACTTTTTCTCCATTTTTTTCTCCATTTTTTCTCCACTTATTCTCCATTTTTTCTCCACTTATTCTTCACTTATTCTCCACTTTTTCTCCACTTTTACTCCACTTATTCTCCACTTATTCTCCACTTTTTCTCCACTTTTACTCCACTTATTCTCCACTTATTCTCCACTTTTACTCCATTTTTTCTCCACTTATTCTTCATTTTTTCTTTACTTATTCTCCATTTTTTCTCCACTTATTCTCCACTTTTTCTCCACTTTTTCTCCATTTTTTCTCCACTTTTTCTCCATTATTTTCTCCACTTTTTCTCCATTTTTTTCTCCATTTTTTTCTCCACTTATTCTCCATTTTTTCTCCACTTATTCTCCACTTTTTCTCCACTTTTTCTCCATTTTTTCTCCACTTTTTCTCCATTTTTTTCTCCACTTTTTCTCCATTTTTTTCTCCATTTTTTCTCCACTTATTCTCCATTTTTTCTCCACTTATTCTCCACTTTTTCTCCACTTTTTCTCCATTTTTACTCCACTTTTTCTCCATTTTTTCTTTACTTTTTCTCCATTATTTTCTCCACTTTTTCTCCATTTTTTCTCCATTTTTACTCCACTTATTCTCCATTTTTTCTCCACTTATTCTCCACTTTTTCTCCACTTTTTCTCCATTTTTTCTCCATTTTTACTCCACTTATTCTCCATTTTTTCTCCACTTATTCTCCACTTTTTCTCCACTTTTTCTCCATTTTTTCTCCATTTTTTCTCCATTTTTTTCTCCACTTTTTCTCCATTTTTTTCTCCATTTTTTCTCCACTTATTCTCCATTTTTTCTCCACTTATTCTCCACTTTTTCTACATTTTTTCTCCACTTTTTCTCCATTTTTTTCTCCACTTTTACTCCACTTTTTCTCCACTTTTTCTCCATTTTTTCTCCATTTTTTCTCCACTTATTCTCCATTTTTTCTCCACTTATTCTCCACTTTTTCTCCACTTTTTCTCCACCTTTTCTCCATTTTTTCTCCACTTATTCTCCATTTTTTCTCCACTTATTCTCCACTTTTTCTCCACTTTTACTCCACTTATTCTCCACTTTTTCTCCACTTATTCTCCACTTTTTCTCCACTTTTACTCCACTTATTCTCCACTTTTTCTCCACTTTTTATCCACTTTTTCTCCATTTTTTTCTCCACTTTTCCTCCACTTTTTCTCCACTTTTTCTCCACTTTTTCTCCACTTTTTCTCCATTTTTTCTCCACTTTTTCTCCATTTTTTTCTCCACTTTTTCTCCACTTTTTTCTCCACTTTTTCTCCACTTTTTCTCCACTTTTTCTCCATTTTTTTCTCCACTTTTTCTCCACTTTTTCTCCACTTTTTCTCCATTTTTTTCTCCACTTTTTCTCCACTTTTTCTACATTTCTTCTCCACTTTTTCTACATTTTTTTCTCCACTTTTACTCCACTTTTTCTCCACTTTTTCTCCATTTTTTTCTCCATTTTTTCTCCACTTTTTCTCCACTTTTACTCCACAATTACTCCACTTATTCTACACTTATTCTCCACTTTTTTTCCACTTTTTCTCCACTTATTCTCCATTTTTTCTCCACTTATTCTCCACTTTTTCTCCACTTTTTCTCCATTTTTTCTCCACTTTTTCTCCATTTTTTTCTCCACTTTTTCTCCATTTTTTTCTCCATTTTTTCTCCACTTATTCTCCATTTTTTCTCCACTTATTCTCCACTTTTTCTCCACTTTTTCTCCATTTTTACTCCACTTTTTCTCCATTTTTTTCTCCACTTTTTCTCCATTTTTTCTCCATTTTTACTCCACTTATTCTCCATTTTTTCTCCACTTATTCTCCACTTTTTCTCCACTTTTTCTCCATTTTTTCTCCATTTTTTCTCCATTTTTTTCTCCACTTTTTCTCCACTTTTTCTACATTTTTTCTCCACTTTTTCTCCATTTTTTTCTCCACTTTTCCTCCACTTTTTCTCCACTTATTCTCCACATTTTCTCCATTTTTTTCTCCACTTTTTCTCCACTTTTTCTACATTTTTTCTCCACTTTTTCTCCATTTTTTTCTCCACTTTTACTCCACTTTTTCTCCACTTTTTCTCCATTTCTTTCTCCATTTTTTCTCCACTTATTCTCCATTTTTTCTCCACTTATTCTCCACTTTTTCTCCACTTTTTCTCCATTTTTTCTCCACTTTTTCTCCACTTTTTCTCCATTTTTTCTCCACTTTTTCTCCATTTTTTTCTCCACTTTTTCTCCACTTTTTCTCCATTTTTTCTCTATTTTTTCTCCACTTATTCTCCATTTTTTCTCCACTTATTCTCCACTTTTTCTCCACTTTTTCTCCACTTTTTCTCCATTTTTTCTCCACTTATTCTCCATTTTTTCTCCACTTATTCTCCACTTATTCTCCACTTTTTCTCCACTTTTACTCCACTTATTCTCCACTTTTTCTCCACTTTTTCTCCACTTATTCTCCACTTTTTCTCCACTTTTTCTCCACTTTTTCTCCATTTTTTTCTCCACTTTTCCTCCACTTTTTCTCCACTTATTCTCCACTTTTTCTCCATTTTTTTCTCCACTTTTTCTCCACTTTTTCTACATTTTTTCTCCACTTTTTCTCCATTTTTTTCTCCACTTTTACTCCACTTTTTCTCCACTTTTTCTCCATTTTTTTCTCCATTTTTTCTCCACTTATTCTCCATTTTTCTCCACTTATTCTCTACTATTTCTCCACTTTTTCTCCACTTTTTCTCCATTTTTTCTCCACTTTTTCTCCACTTTTTCTCCACTTTTTCTCCATTTTTTTCTCCACTTTTTCTCCATTTTTTTCTCCATTTTTTCTCCACTTATTCTCCATTTTTTCTCCACTTATTCTCCACTTTTTCTCCACTTTTTCTCCATTTTTACTCCACTTTTTCTCCATTTTTTCTCCACTTTTTCTCCATTTTTTTCTCCACTTTTTCTCCATTTTTTCTCCATTTTTACTCCACTTATTCTCCATTTTTTCTCCACTTATTCTCCACTTTTTCTCCACTTTTTCTCCATTTTTTCTCCATTTTTTCTCCATTTTTTTCTCCACTTTTTCTCCACTTTTTCTACATTTTTTCTCCACTTTTTTCTCCATTTTTTTCTCCACTTTTACTCCACTTTTTCTCTACTTTTTCTCCATTTTTTCTCTATTTTTTCTCCACTTATTCTCCATTTTTTCTCCACTTATTCTCCACTTTTTCTCCACTTTTTCTCCACTTTTTCTCCATTTTTTCTCCACTTATTCTCCATTTTTTCTCCACTTATTCTCCACTTATTCTCCACTTTTTCTCCACTTTTACTCCACTTATTCTCCACTTTTTCTCCACTTTTTCTCCACTTATTCTCCACTTTTTCTCCACTTTTTCTCCACTTTTTCTCCATTTTTTTCTCCACTTTTCCTCCACTTTTTCTCCACTTATTCTCCACTTTTTCTCCATTTTTTTCTCCACTTTTTCTCCACTTTTTCTACATTTTTTCTTTACTTTTTCTCCACTTTTACTCCACTTTTTCTCCACTTTTTCTCCATTTTTTTCTCCATTTTTTCTCCACTTATTCTCCATTTTTTCTCCACTTATTCTCTACTTTTTCTCCACTTTTTCTCCACTTTTTCTCCATTTTTTCTCCACTTTTTCTCCACTTTTTCTCCACTTTTTCTCCATTTTTTTCTCTTTTTTTTCTCCACTTATTCTCCATTTTTTCTCCACTTATTCTCCACTTTTTCTCCACTTTTTCTCCACTTTTTCTCCATTTTTTCTCCACTTTTTCTCCATTTTTTTCTCCACTTTTTCTCCACTTTTTCTCCACTTTTTCTCCATTTTTTTCTCCACTTTTTCTCCACTTTTTCTCCACTTTTTCTCCATTTTTTCTCCACTTTTTCTCCACTTTTTCTACATTTTTTCTCCACTTTTTTTCCATTTTTTTCTCCACTTTTACTCCACTTTTTCTCCACTTTTTCTCCATTTTTTTCTCCATTTTTTCTCCACTTATTCTCCATTTTTCTCCACTTATTCTCCACTTTTTCTCCACTTTTTCTCCACTTTTTCTCCACTTTTTCTCCACTTTTTTCTCCACTTTTTCTCCACTTTTTTCTCCACTTATTCTCAATTTTTTCTCCACTTTTTCTCCACTTTTTTCTCCACTTTTTCTCCACTTTTTCTACATTTTTTCTCCACTTTTTCTCCATTTTTTTCTCCACTTTTACTCCACTTTTTCTCCACTTTTTCTCCACTTTTTCTCCACTTTTTTCTCCACTTTTTCTCCACTTTTTTCTCCACTTATTCTCCATTTTTTCTCCACTTTTTCTCCACTTTTTCTCCACTTTTTTCTCCACTTTTTCTCCACTTTTTCTACATTTTTTCTCCACTTTTTCTCCATTTTTTTCTCCACTTTTACTCCACTTTTTCTCCACTTTTTCTCCATTTTTTCTCTATTTTTTCTCCACTTATTCTCCATTTTTTCTCCACTTATTCTCCACTTTTTCTCCACTTTTTCTCCACTTTTTCTCCATTTTTTCTCCACTTATTCTCCATTTTTTCTCCACTTATTCTCCACTTATTCTCCACTTTTTCTCCACTTTTACTCCACTTATTCTCCACTTTTTCTCCACTTTTTCTCCACTTATTCTCCACTTTTTCTCTACTTTTTCTCCACTTTTTCTCCATTTTTTTCTCCACTTTTCCTCCACTTTTTCTCCACTTATTCTCCACTTTTTCTCCATTTTTTTCTCCACTTTTTCTCCACTTTTTCTACATTTTTTCTCCACTTTTTCTCCATTTTTTTCTCCACTTTTACTCCACTTTTTCTCCTCTTTTTCTCCATTTTTTTCTCCATTTTTTCTCCACTTATTCTCCATTTTTTCTCCACTTATTCTCCACTTTTTCTCCACTTTTTCTCCACTTTTTCTCCATTTTTTCTCCACTTTTTCTCCACTTTTTCTCCACTTTTTCTCCATTTTTTTCTCCTTTTTTTCTCCACTTATTCTCCATTTTTTCTCCACTTATTCTCCACTTTTTCTCCACTTTTTCTCCACTTTTTCTCCATTTTTTCTCCACTTTTTCTCCATTTTTTTCTCCACTTTTACTCCACTTTTTCTCCACTTTTTCTCCATTTTTTCTCCATTTTTTCTCCACTTATTCTCCATTTTTTCTCCACTTATTCTCCACTTTTTCTCCACTTTTTCTCCACTTTTTCTCCACTTATTCTCCATTTTTTCTCCACTTATTCTCCACTTTTTCTCCACTTTTACTCCACTTATTCTCCACTTTTTCTCCACTTATTCTCCACTTTTTCTCCACTTTTACTCCACTTATTCTCCACTTTTTCTCCACTTTTTCTCCACTTTTTCTCCATTTTTTTCTCCACTTTTCCTCCACTTTTTCTCCACTTATGGAGAAAAAGTGGAGAATAAGTGGAGAAAAAGTGGAGGAAAAGTGGAGAAAAAAATGGAGAAAAAGTGGAGAATTTTTTTCTCCACTTTTTCTCCACTTTTTCTACATTTTTTCTCCACTTTTTCTCCATTTTTTTCTCCACTTTTACTCCACTTTTTCTCCACTTTTTCTCCATTTTTTCTCCACTTTTTCTCCACTTTTTCTCCACTTTTTCTCCATTTTTTTCTCCTTTTTTTCTCCACTTATTCTCCATTTTTTCTCCACTTATTCTCCACTTTTTCTCCACTTTTTCTCCACTTTTTCTCCATTTTTTCTCCACTTTTTCTCCATTTTTTTCTCCACTTTTTCTCCACTTTTTCTCCACTTTTTCTCCATTTTTTTCTCCACTTTTTCTCCACTTTTTCTCCACTTTTTCTCCATTTTTTCTCCACTTTTTCTCCACTTTTTCTACATTTCTTCTCCACTTTTTCTACATTTTTTTCTCCACTTTTACTCCTCTTTTTCTCCATTTTTTTCTCCATTTTTTCTCCACTTATTCTCCATTTTTTCTCCACTTATTCTCCACTTATTCTCCACTTTTTCTCCACTTTTTCTCCAATTTGTCTACACTTTTTCTCCATTTTTTTCTCCACTTTTTCTCCATTTTTTTCTCCATTTTTTCTCCACTTATTCTCCATTTTTTCTCCACTTATTCTCCACTTTTTCTCCACTTTTTCTCCACTTTTACTCCACTTTTACTCCACTTATTCTCCACTTATTCTCCACTTTTTTTCCACTTTTTCTCCACTTTTTCTCCATTTTTTCTCCACTTATTCTCCACTTTTTCTCCACTTTTTCTCCACATTTACTCCACTTTTACTCCACTTATTCTCCACTTATTTTCCACTTTTTCTCCACTTTTTCTCCACTTTTTTCTCCATTTTTTCTCCACTTATTCTCCATTTTTTCTCCACTTATTCTCCACTTTTTCTCCACTTTTTCTCCACTTTTTCTCCACTTTTTTCTCCACTTTTTCTCCACTTTTTTCTCCACTTATTCTCCATTTTTTCTCCACTTTTTCTCCACTTTTTCTCCACTTTTTTCTCCACTTTTACTCCACTTTTTCTCCACTTTTTCTCCATTTTTTCTCTATTTTTTCTCCACTTATTCTCCATTTTTTCTCCACTTATTCTCCACTTTTTCTCCACTTTTTCTCCACTTTTTCTCCATTTTTTCTCCACTTATTCTCCATTTTTTCTCCACTTATTCTCCACTTATTCTCCACTTTTTCTCCACTTTTACTCCACTTATTCTCCACTTTTTCTCCACTTTTTCTCCACTTATTCTCCACTTTTTCTCCACTTTTTCGCCACTTATTCTCCACTTTTTCTCCACTTTTTCTCCACTTTTTCTCCATTTTTTCTCCACTTATTCTCCATTTTTTCTCCACTTATTCTCCACTTATTCTCCACTTTTTCTCCACTTTTACTCCACTTATTCTCCACTTTTTCTCCACTTTTTCTCCACTTATTCTCCACTTTTTCTCCACTTTTTCTCCACTTTTTCTCCATTTTTTTCTCCACTTTTCCTCCACTTTTTCTCCACTTATTCTCCACTTTTTCTCCATTTTTTTCTCCACTTTTTCTCCACTTTTTCTACATTTTTTCTCCACTTTTTCTCCATTTTTTTCTCCACTTTTACTCCACTTTTTCTCCACTTTTTCTCCATTTTTTTCTCCATTTTTTCTCCACTTATTCTCCATTTTTTCTCCACTTATTCTCCACTTTTTCTCCACTTTTTCTCCACTTTTTCTCCATTTTTTTCCACTTTTTCTCCACTTTTTCTCCACTTTTTCTCCATTTTTTTCTCCTTTTTTTCTCCACTTATTCTCCATTTTTTCTCCACTTATTCTCCACTTTTTCTCCACTTTTTCTCCACTTTTTCTCCATTTTTTCTCCACTTTTTCTCCATTTTTTTCTCCACTTTTTCTACACTTTTTCTACACTTATTCTCCACTTTTTCTCCACTTTTTCTCCACTTTTTCTCCATTTTTTTCTCCACTTTTCCTCCACTTTTTCTCCACTTATTCTCCACTTTTTCTCCATTTTTTTCTCCACTTTTTCTCCACTTTTTCTACATTTTTTCTCCACTTTTTCTCCATTTTTTTCTCCACTTTTACTCCACTTTTTCTCCACTTTTTCTCCATATTTTTCTCCATTTTTTCTCCACTTATTCTCCATTTTTTCTCCACTTATTCTCCACTTTTTCTCCACTTTTTCTCCACTTTTTCTCCATTTTTTTTCCACTTTTTCTCCACTTTTTCTCCACTTTTTCTCCATTTTTTTCTCCTTTTTTTCTCCACTTATTCTCCATTTTTTCTCCACTTATTCTCCACTTTTTCTCCACTTTTTCTCCATTTTTTCTCCACTTTTTCTCCATTTTTTTCTCCACTTTTTCTACACTTTTTCTACACTTTTTCTCCACTTTTTCTCCATTTTTTTCTCCACTTTTTCTCCACTTTTTCTCCACTTTTTCTCCACTTTTTCTCCATTTTTTTCTCCACTTTTTCTCAACTTTTTCTACATTTTTTCTCCACTTTTTTTCCATTTTTTTCTCCACTTTTACTCCACTTTTTCTCCACTTTTTCTCCATTTTTTTCTCCATTTTTTCTCCACTTATTCTCCATTTTTTCTCCACTTATTCTCCACTTTTTCTCCACTTTTTCTCCACTTTTTCTCCACTTTTTCTCCACTTTTTACTCCACTTTTTCTCCACTTTTTTCTCCACTTATTCTCCATTTTTTCTCCACTTTTTCTCCACTTTTTCTCCACTTTTTTCTCCACTTTTTCTCCAATTTTTCTACATTTTTTCTCCACTTTTTCTCCATTTTTTTCTCCACTTTTACTCCACTTTTTCTCCACTTTTTCTCCATTTTTTCTCTATTTTTTCTCCACTTATTCTCCATTTTTTCTCCACTTATTCTCCACTTTTTCTCCACTTTTTCTCCACTTTTTCTCCATTTTTTCTCCACTTATTCTCCATTTTTTCTCCACTTATTCTCCACTTATTCTCCACTTTTTCTCCACTTTTACTCCATTTATTCTCCACTTATTCTCCACTTTTTCTCCACTTTTTCTCCACTTATTCTCCACTTATTCTCCACTTTTTCTCCACTTTTACTCCACTTATTCTCCACTTTTTCTCCACTTTTTCTCCACTTATTCTCCACTTTTTCTCCACTTTTTCTCCACTTTTTCTCCATTTTTTTCTCCACTTTTCCTCCACTTTTTCTCCACTTATTCTCCACATTTTCTCCATTTTTTTCTCCACTTTTTCTCCACTTTTTCTACATTTTTTCTCCACTTTTTCTCCATTTTTTTCTCCACTTTTACTCCACTTTTTCTCCACTTTTTCTCCATTTCTTTCTCCATTTTTTCTCCACTTATTCTCCATTTTTTCTCCACTTATTCTCCACTTTTTCTCCACTTTTTCTCCATTTTTTCTCCACTTTTTCTCCACTTTTTCTCCATTTTTTCTCCACTTTTTCTCCATTTTTTTCTCCACTTTTTCTCCACTTTTTCTCCACTTTTTCTCCATTTTTTTCTCCACTTTTTCTCCACTTTTTCTCCATTTTTTTCTCCACTTTTTCTCCACTTTTTCTACATTTTTTCTCCACTTTTTTTCCATTTTTTTCTCCACTTTTACTCCACTTTTTCTCCACTTTTTCTCCATTTTTTTCTCCATTTTTTCTCCACTTATTCTCCATTTTTTCTCCACTTATTCTCCACTTTTTCTCCACTTTTTCTCCACTTTTTCTCCACTTTTTCTCCACTTTTTTCTCCACTTTTTCTCCACTTTTTTCTCCACTTATTCTCCATTTTTTCTCCACTTATTCTCCACTTTTTCTCCACTTTTACTCCACTTATTCTCCACTTTTTCTCCACTTTTTCTCCACTTTTTCTCCACTTTTACTCCACTTTTACTCCACTTATTATCCACTTATTCTCCATTTTTTCTCCACTTTTTCTCCACTTTTTCTCCACTTTTTTCTCCACTTTTTCTTCACTTTTTCTACATTTTTTCTCCACTTTTTCTCCATTTTTTTTCCACTTATTCTCCATTTTTTCTCCACTTATTCTCCACTTATTCTCCACTTATTCTCCACTTTTTCTCCACTTTTTCTCCATTTTTTTCTCCACTTATTCTCCATTTTTTCTACACTTATTCTCCACTTTTTCTCCACTTTTTCTCCACTTTTTCTCCACTTTTTCTCCACTTTTTCTCCATTTTTTTCTCCACTTTTCCTCCACTTATTCTCCACTTTTTCTCCATTATTTTCTCCACTTTTTCTCCACTTTTTCTACATTTTTTCTCCACTTTTTCTCCATTTTTTTCTCCACTTTTACTCCACTTTTTCTCCACTTTTTCTCCATTTTTTTCTCCATTTTTTCTCCACTTATTCTCCATTTTTTCCCCACTTATTCTCCACTTATTCTCCATTTTTTCTCCACTTATTCTCCACTTTTTCTCCACTTTTTCTCCACTTTTTCTCCACTTATTCTCCACTTTTTCTCCACTTATTCTCCACTTTTTCTCCACTTTTTCTCCATTTTTTCTCCACTTATTCTCCATTTTTTCTCCTCTTATTCTCCATTTTTTCTCCACTTATTCTCCACTTTTTCTCCACTTTTTCTCCATTTTTTCTCCACTTTTTCTCCATTTTTTTCTCCACTTTTTCTCCATTTTTTTCTCCATTTTTTCTCCACTTATTCTCCATTTTTTCTCCACTTATTCTCCACTTTTTCTCCACTTTTTCTCCATTTTTTCTCCACTTTTTCTCCATTTTTTTCTCCACTTTTTCTCCATTTTTTCTCCATTTTTTCTCCACTTATTCTCCATTTTTTCTCCACTTATTCTCCACTTATTCTCCACTTTTTCTCCACTTTTACTCCACTTTTACTCCACTTATTCTCCACTTATTCTCCATTTTTTTCTCCACTTTTACTCCACTTTTTCTCCACTTTTTCTCCATTTTTTTCTCCATTTTTTCTCCACTTATTCTCCATTTTTTCTCCACTTATTCTCCACTTTTTCTCCACTTTTTCTCCACTTTTTCTCCATTTTTTCTCCACTTTTTCTCCACTTTTTCTCCATTTTTTTCTCCTTTTTTTCTCCACTTGTTCTCCATTTTTTCTCCACTTATTCTCCACTTTTTCTCCACTTTTTCTCCACTTTTTCTCCATTTTTTCTCCACTTATTCTCCATTTTTTCTCCACTTATTCTCCACTTTTTCTCCATTTTTTTCTCCACTTTTTCTCCACTTTTTCTCCACTTTTTCTCCACTTTTTCTCCATTTTTTTCTCCACTTTTTCTCCACTTTTTCTCCACTTTTTCTTCATTTTTTTCTCCACTTTTTCTCCACTTTTTCTACATTTTTTCTCCACTTTTTTTCCATTTTTTTCTCCACTTTTACTCCACTTTTTCTCCACTTTTTCTCCATTTTTTTCTCCATTTTTTCTCCACTTATTCTCCATTTTTTCTCCACTTATTCTCCACTTTTTCTCCACTTTTTCTCCACTTTTTCTCCACTTTTTCTCCACTTTTTACTCCACTTTTTCTCCACTTTTTTCTCCACTTATTCTCCATTTTTTCTCCACTTTTTCTCCACTTTTTCTCCACTTTTTTCTCCACTTTTTCTCCAATTTTTCTACATTTTTTCTCCACTTTTTCTCCATTTTTTTCTCCACTTTTACTCCACTTTTTCTCCACTTTTTCTCCATTTTTTCTCTATTTTTTCTCCACTTATTCTCCATTTTTTCTCCACTTATTCTCCACTTTTTCTCCACTTTTTCTCCACTTTTTCTCCATTTTTTCTCCACTTATTCTCCATTTTTTCTCCACTTATTCTCCACTTATTCTCCACTTTTTCTCCACTTTTACTCCACTTATTCTCCACTTTTTCTCCACTTTTTCTCCACTTATTCTCCACTTATTCTCCACTTTTTCTCCACTTTTACTCCACTTATTCTCCACTTTTTCTCCACTTTTTCTCCACTTATTCTCCACTTTTTCTCCACTTTTTCTCCACTTTTTCTCCATTTTTTTCTCCACTTTTCCTCCACTTTTTCTCCACTTATTCTCCACATTTTCTCCATTTTTTTCTCCACTTTTTCTCCACTTTTTCTACATTTTTTCTCCACTTTTTCTCCATTTTTTTCTCCACTTTTACTCCACTTTTTCTCCATTTCTTTCTCCATTTTTTCTCCACTTATTCTCCATTTTTTCTCCACTTATTCTCCACTTTTTCTCCACTTTTTCTCCATTTTTTCTCCACTTTTTCTCCACTTTTTCTCCATTTTTTCTCCACTTTTTCTCCATTTTTTTCTCCACTTTTTCTCCACTTTTTCTCCACTTTTTCTCCATTTTTTTCTCCACTTTTTCTCCACTTTTTCTCCATTTTTTTCTCCACTTTTTCTCCACTTTTTCTACATTTTTTCTCCACTTTTTTTCCATTTTTTTCTCCACTTTTACTCCACTTTTTCTCCATTTTTTTCTCCATTTTTTCTCCACTTATTCTCCATTTTTTCTCCACTTATTCTCCACTTTTTCTCCACTTTTTCTCCACTTTTTCTCCACTTTTTCTCCACTTTTTTCTCCACTTTTTCTCCACTTTTTTCTCCACTTATTCTCCATTTTTCTCCACTTATTCTCCACTTTTTCTCCACTTTTACTCCACTTATTCTCCACTTTTTCTCCACTTTTTCTCCACTTTTTCTCCACTTTTTCTCCACTTTTTCTCCACTTTTACTCCACTTATTATCCACTTATTCTCCATTTTTTCTCCACTTTTTCTCCACTTTTTCTCCACTTTTTTCTCCACTTTTTCTTCACTTTTTCTACATTTTTTCTCCACTTTTTCTCCATTTTTTTTCCACTTATTCTCCATTTTTTCTCCACTTATTCTCCACTTATTCTCCACTTATTCTCCACTTTTTCTCCACTTTTTCTCCATTTTTTTCTCCACTTATTCTCCATTTTTTCTACACTTATTCTCCACTTTTTCTCCACTTTTTCTCCACTTTTTCTCCACTTTTTCTCCACTTTTTCTCCATTTTTTTCTCCACTTTTCCTCCACTTATTCTCCACTTTTTCTCCATTATTTTCTCCACTTTTTCTCCACTTTTTCTACATTTTTTCTCCACTTTTTCTCCATTTTTTTCTCCACTTTTACTCCACTTTTTCTCCACTTTTTCTCCATTTTTTTCTCCATTTTTTCTCCACTTATTCTCCATTTTTTCCCCACTTATTCTCCACTTATTCTCCATTTTTTCTCCACTTATTCTCCACTTTTTCTCCACTTTTTCTCCACTTTTTCTCCACTTATTCTCCACTTTTTCTCCACTTTTTCTCCATTTTTTCTCCACTTATTCTCCATTTTTTCTCCTCTTATTCTCCATTTTTTCTCCACTTATTCTCCACTTTTTCTCCACTTTTTCTCCATTTTTTCTCCACTTTTTCTCCATTTTTTTCTCCACTTTTTCTCCATTTTTTTCTCCATTTTTTCTCCACTTATTCTCCATTTTTTCTCCACTTATTCTCCACTTTTTCTCCATTTTTTCTCCACTTTTTCTCCATTTTTTTCTCCACTTTTTCTCCATTTTTTCTCCATTTTTTCTCCACTTATTCTCCATTTTTTCTCCACTTATTCTCCACTTTTTCTCCACTTTTACTCCACTTTTACTCCACTTATTCTCCACTTATTCTCCATTTTTTTCTCCACTTTTACTCCACTTTTTCTCCACTTTTTCTCCATTTTTTTCTCCATTTTTTCTCCACTTATTCTCCATTTTTTCTCCACTTATTCTCCACTTTTTCTCCACTTTTTCTCCACTTTTTCTCCATTTTTTCTCCACTTTTTCTCCACTTTTTCTCCATTTTTTTCTCCTTTTTTTCTCCACTTGTTCTCCATTTTTTCTCCACTTATTCTCTACTTTTTCTCCACTTTTTCTCCACTTTTTCTCCATTTTTTCTCCACTTTTTCTCCATTTTTTTCTCCACTTTTTCTCCACTTTTTCTCCACTTTTTCTCCATTTTTTCTCCACTTTTTCTCCACTTTTTCTCCACTTTTTCTCCATTTTTTTCTCCACTTTTACTCCACTTTTTCTCCACTTTTTCTCCATTTTTTTCTCCATTTTTTTCTCCACCTTTTCTCCACTTTTTCTCCACTTTTTCTCCATTTTTTCTCCACTTTTTCTCCACTTTTTCTCCACTTTTTCTCCATTTTTTTCTCCACTTTTACTCCACTTTTTCTCCACTTTTTCTCCATTTTTTTCTCCATTTTTTCTCCACTTATTCTCCATTTTATCTCCACTTATTCTCCACTTTTTCTCCACTTTTTCTCCACTTTTTCTCCACTTTTTCTCCACTTATTCTCCACTTTTTCTCCACTTTTTTCTCCACTTTTTCTCCATTTTTTCTCCACTTATTCTCCAATTTTTCTCCACTTATTCTCCACTTTTTCTCCACTTTTTCTCCACTTTTTCTCCACTTATTCTCCACTTATTCTCCACTTTTTTCTCCATTTTTTCTCCACTTATTCTCCATTTTTTCTCCACTTATTCTCCACTTTTTCTCCACTTTTACTCCACTTATTCTCCACTTTTTCTCCACTTTTTCTCCATTTTTTCTCCACTTATTCTCCACTTTTTCTCCATTTTTTTCTCCACTTTTCCTCCACTTTTTCTCCACTTTTTCTCCACTTTTTCTCCACTTTTTCTCCATTTTTTTCTCCACTTTTTCTCCACTTTTTCTACATTTTTTCTCCACTTTTTCTCCATTTTTTCTCCACTTTTTCTCCACTTTTTCTCCACTTTTTCTCCATTTTTTTCTCCTTTTTTTCTCCACTTATTCTCCATTTTTTCTCCACTTATTCTCCACTTTTTCTCCACTTTTTCTCCACTTTTTCTCCATTTTTTCTCCACTTTTTCTCCATTTTTTTCTCCACTTTTTCTCCACTTTTTCTCCACTTTTTCTCCATTTTTTTCTCCACTTTTTCTCCACTTTATCTCCACTTTTTTTTCTCCACTTTTTCTCCACTTTTTCTACATTTTTTCTCCACTTTTTCTCCATTTTTTTCTCCACTTTTACTCCACTTTTTCTCCACTTTTTCTCCATTTTTTTCTCCACTTTTACTCCATTTTTTCTCCACTTATTCTCCATTTTTTCTCCACTTATTCTCCACTTATTCTCCACTTATTCTCTACTTATTCTCCACTTTTTCTCCACTTTTACTCCACTTATTCTCCACTTTTTCTCCACTTTTTCTCCACTTTTACTCCACTTATTCTCCACTTATTCTCCACTTATTCTCCACTTTTTCTCCACTTTTACTCCACTTATTCTCCACTTTTTCTCCACTTTTTCTCCACTTATTCTCCACTTTTTCTCCACTTTTTCTCCACTTTTTCTCCATTTTTTTCTCCACTTTTCCTCCACTTTTTCTCCACTTATTCTCCACATTTTCTCCATTTTTTTCTCCACTTTTTCTCCACTTTTTCTACATTTTTTCTCCACTTTTTCTCCATTTTTTTCTCCACTTTTACTCCACTTTTTCTCCACTTTTTCTCCATTTCTTTCTCCATTTTTTCTCCACTTATTCTCCATTTTTTCTCCACTTATTCTCCACTTTTTCTCCACTTTTTCTCCATTTTTTCTCCACTTTTTCTCCACTTTTTCTCCATTTTTTCTCCACTTTTTCTCCATTTTTTTCTCCACTTTTTCTCCACTTTTTCTCCACTTTTTCTCCATTTTTTTCTCCACTTTTTCTCCACTTTTTCTCCATTTTTTTCTCCACTTTTTCTCCACTTTTTCTACATTTTTTCTCCACTTTTTTTCCATTTTTTTCTCCACTTTTACTCCACTTTTTCTCCACTTTTTCTCCATTTTTTTCTCCATTTTTTCTCCACTTATTCTCCATTTTTTCTCCACTTATTCTCCACTTTTTCTCCACTTTTTCTCCACTTTTTCTCCACTTTTTCTCCACTTTTTTCTCCACTTTTTCTCCACTTTTTTCTCCACTTATTCTCCATTTTTTCTCCACTTATTCTCCACTTTTTCTCCACTTTTACTCCACTTATTCTCCACTTTTTCTCCACTTTTTCTCCACTTTTTCTCCACTTTTTCTCCACTTTTTCTCCACTTTTACTCCACTTATTATCCACTTATTCTCCATTTTTTCTCCACTTTTTCTCCACTTTTTCTCCACTTTTTTCTCCACTTTTTCTTCACTTTTTCTACATTTTTTCTCCACTTTTTCTCCATTTTTTTTCCACTTATTCTCCATTTTTTCTCCACTTATTCTCCACTTATTCTCCACTTATTCTCCACTTTTTCTCCACTTTTTCTCCATTTTTTTCTCCACTTATTCTCCATTTTTTCTACACTTATTCTCCACTTTTTCTCCACTTTTTCTCCACTTTTTCTCCACTTTTTCTCCACTTTTTCTCCATTTTTTTCTCCACTTTTCCTCCACTTATTCTCCACTTTTTCTCCATTATTTTCTCCACTTTTTCTCCACTTTTTCTACATTTTTTCTCCACTTTTTCTCCATTTTTTTCTCCACTTTTACTCCACTTTTTCTCCACTTTTTCTCCATTTTTTTCTCCATTTTTTCTCCACTTATTCTCCATTTTTTCCCCACTTATTCTCCACTTATTCTCCATTTTTTCTCCACTTATTCTCCACTTTTTCTCCACTTTTTCTCCACTTTTTCTCCACTTATTCTCCACTTTTTCTCCACTTTTTCTCCATTTTTTCTCCACTTATTCTCCATTTTTTCTTCTCTTATTCTCCATTTTTTCTCCACTTATTCTCCACTTTTTCTCCACTTTTTCTCCATTTTTTCTCCACTTTTTCTCCATTTTTTTCTCCACTTTTTCTCCATTTTTTTCTCCATTTTTTCTCCACTTATTCTCCATTTTTTCTCCACTTATTCTCCACTTTTTCTCCATTTTTTCTCCACTTTTTCTCCATTTTTTTCTCCACTTTTACTCCACTTTTTCTCCACTTTTTCTCCATTTTTTTCTCCATTTTTCTCCACTTATTCTCCATTTTTTCTCCACTTATTCTCCACTTTTTCTCCACTTTTTCTCCACTTTTTCTCCACTTTTTCTCCACTTTTTTCTCCACTTTTTCTCCACTTTTTTCTCCACTTATTCTCCATTTTTTCTCCACTTATTCTCCACTTTTTCTCCACTTTTACTCCACTTATTCTCCACTTTTTCTCCACTTTTTCTCCACTTTTTCTCCACTTTTTCTCCACTTTTTCTCCACTTTTACTCCACTTATTATCCACTTATTCTCCATTTTTTCTCCACTTTTTCTCCACTTTTTCTCCACTTTTTTCTCCACTTTTTCTTCACTTTTTCTACATTTTTTCTCCACTTTTTCTCCATTTTTTTTCCACTTATTCTCCATTTTTTCTCCACTTATTCTCCACTTATTCTCCACTTATTCTCCACTTTTTCTCCACTTTTTCTCCATTTTTTTCTCCACTTATTCTCCATTTTTTCTACACTTATTCTCCACTTTTTCTCCACTTTTTCTCCACTTTTTCTCCACTTTTTCTCCACTTTTTCTCCATTTTTTTCTCCACTTTTCCTCCACTTATTCTCCACTTTTTCTCCATTATTTTCTCCACTTTTTCTCCACTTTTTCTACATTTTTTCTCCACTTTTTCTCCATTTTTTTCTCCACTTTTACTCCACTTTTTCTCCACTTTTTCTCCATTTTTTTCTCCATTTTTTCTCCACTTATTCTCCATTTTTTCCCCACTTATTCTCCACTTATTCTCCATTTTTTCTCCACTTATTCTCCACTTTTTCTCCACTTTTTCTCCACTTTTTCTCCACTTATTCTCCACTTTTTCTCCACTTTTTCTCCATTTTTTCTCCACTTATTCTCCATTTTTTCTTCTCTTATTCTCCATTTTTTCTCCACTTATTCTCCACTTTTTCTCCACTTTTTCTCCATTTTTTCTCCACTTTTTCTCCATTTTTTTCTCCACTTTTTCTCCATTTTTTTCTCCATTTTTTCTCCACTTATTCTCCATTTTTTCTCCACTTATTCTCCACTTTTTCTCCATTTTTTCTCCACTTTTTCTCCATTTTTTTCTCCACTTTTTCTCCACTTTTTCTCCATTTTTTCTCCACTTTTTCTCCATTTTTTTCTCCACTTTTTCTCCATTTTTTCTCCATTTTTTCTCCACTTATTCTCCATTTTTTCTCCACTTATTCTCCACTTTTTCTCCACTTTTACTCCACTTTTACTCCACTTATTCTCCACTTATTCTCCATTTTTTTCTCCACTTTTACTCCACTTTTTCTCCACTTTTTCTCCATTTTTTTCTCCATTTTTTCTCCACTTATTCTCCATTTTTTCTCCACTTATTCTCCACTTTTTCTCCACTTTTTCTCCACTTTTTCTCCATTTTTTCTCCACTTTTTCTCCACTTTTTCTCCATTTTTTTCTCCTTTTTTTCTCCACTTGTTCTCCATTTTTTCTCCACTTATTCTCCACTTTTTCTCCACTTTTTCTCCACTTTTTCTCCATTTTTTCTCCACTTTTTCTCCATTTTTTTCTCCACTTTTTCTCCACTTTTTCTCCACTTTTTCTCCATTTTTTCTCCACTTTTTCTCCACTTTTTCTCCACTTTTTCTCCATTTTTTTCTCCACTTTTACTCCACTTTTTCTCCACTTTTTCTCCATTTTTTTCTCCATTTTTTTCTCCACCTTTTCTCCACTTTTTCTCCACTTTTTCTCCATTTTTTCTCCACTTTTTCTCCACTTTTTCTCCACTTTTTCTCCATTTTTTTCTCCACTTTTACTCCACTTTTTCTCCACTTTTTCTCCATTTTTTTCTCCATTTTTTTCTCCACTTATTCTCCATTTTATCTCCACTTATTCTCCACTTTTTCTCCACTTTTTCTCCACTTTTTCTCCACTTTTTCTCCACTTATTCTCCACTTTTTCTCCACTTTTTTCTCCACTTTTTCTCCATTTTTTCTCCACTTATTCTCCATTTTTTCTCCACTTATTCTCCACTTTTTCTCCACTTTTTCTCCACTTTTTCTCCACTTATTCTCCACTTATTCTCCACTTTTTTCTCCATTTTTTCTCCACTTATTCTCCATTTTTTCTCCACTTATTCTCCACTTTTTCTCCACTTTTACTCCACTTATTCTCCACTTTTTCTCCACTTTTTCTCCATTTTTTCTCCACTTATTCTCCACTTTTTCTCCATTTTTTTCTCCACTTTTCCTCCACTTTTTCTCCACTTTTTCTCCACTTTTTCTCCACTTTTTCTCCATTTTTTTCTCCACTTTTTCTCCACTTTTTCTACATTTTTTCTCCACTTTTTCTCCATTTTTTCTCCACTTTTTCTCCACTTTTTCTCCACTTTTTCTCCATTTTTTTCTCCTTTTTTTCTCCACTTATTCTCCATTTTTTCTCCACTTATTCTCCACTTTTTCTCCACTTTTTCTCCACTTTTTCTCCATTTTTTCTCCACTTTTTCTCCATTTTTTTCTCCACTTTTTCTCCACTTTTTCTCCACTTTTTCTCCATTTTTTTCTCCACTTTTTCTCCACTTTATCTCCACTTTTTTTTCTCCACTTTTTCTCCACTTTTTCTACATTTTTTCTCCACTTTTTCTCCATTTTTTTCTCCACTTTTACTCCACTTTTTCTCCACTTTTTCTCCATTTTTTTCTCCACTTTTACTCCATTTTTTCTCCACTTATTCTCCATTTTTTCTCCACTTATTCTCCACTTATTCTCCACTTATTCTCTACTTATTCTCCACTTTTTCTCCACTTTTACTCCACTTATTCTCCACTTTTTCTCCACTTTTTCTCCACTTTTACTCCACTTATTCTCCACTTATTCTCCACTTTTTCTCCACTTTTACTCCACTTATTCTCCACTTTTTCTCCACTTTTTCTCCACTTTTTCTCCACTTTTTCTCCATTTTTTTCTCCTTTTTTTCTCCACTTATTCTCCATTTTTTCTCCACTTATTCTCCACTTATTCTCCACTTTTTCTCCACTTTTACTCCACTTATTCTCCACTTTTTCTCCACTTTTTCTCCACTTTTTCTCCATTTTTTTCTCCACTTTTTCTCCATTTTTTCTCCGTTCTTTTTCTATGGTCGGTCTGCCATGCATACTGTAGCTCTACACCTACTGCACATGTTACTTTATGATTGACATCTCTTTCGTACCCGAGCTGTCTAAGCCTACTCTGACCCCATATTTGTCATTACTATATTGTCCTTGTACTGTATTATGACATTTGTATCATGTGTTTCATTTCTTGCTGTGTTGCAATTTTTTTGCTGCATCCCAATTGTACCTCTACATTGTTCGAGTTTATGTTATTGTTCTCTCACTCTTATGTGATACTGATTATTGTCATTTTTCATGATTACATGCAGATAAGTCCAATCTGACGAAGGCTCAGGCCGAAACGTCATTTGTAACTTGTTTTGGACAAAAACATATATGCTTATGAAAAATTTTTTTTTCTTAATACGGACCAATAAAGAGTGATTTTGCATTACTATCCGTTGTGACTTACTGACTTAGTCTGGGAGATTTAGAGTGCCCAGGTTACTCACTAATTTTATCTATTATTACCTCTGAGCACCTATATACCAGTGAGCAGAGCTTTCTCTACAGTAGTTCTCCTGATTAGGCATGCCCTTACCTCATGAGCAGGGCATTGCAGCTTTGGTAGCAACCATTACGACATGGACTCTGCTGCTGTGGACCCGAGAAGAGTGAGTGCAGATTCATTGCACCCACACTCCTCACATGAAGGGTCCGCACTCCTAGAAAATGGGGGATACGTTCCCTGAGTGTCTCCCCCCCATATTCTAGACGGTCCAGAGTCGTCGTGGGACCCCTTTATTTTTTTTCTTACAATAAATTGGTGAAAGAGGAAATGTTTTGGGGACTGTTTTTTCAAATAAATTTCTTTTGTCGATTTTTTTTTTTTGGTTAGTACTGACAGTTTATGATGTTGGGTATCTAATAGACGCCATGACATCACAAACTGCTGGGCTTGATCTCAGGTTACTTTACAGCTAGTATCAACCCGATTTATTACCCCGTTTGCCACTGCACCAGGGCACGGGATGAGCTGGGGTGAAGCGCCAGGATTGGCGCATCTAGTGGATGCGCCATGTCTGGGGTGCCTGCGGCCTGCTATTTTTAGGCTGTGAAGGCCCAATAACTATGGACCTTCCCACCCTGAGAATACCAGACCACAGCTGTCCGCTTTACCTTGGCTGGTGATCCAATTTGGGGGGGACCCTACTTTTATTGTGTAATTATTAATATTTATAAAATAATTATAAAAAAGAGCCTGAGGGGACCTCCACATTGGATCCCCAACCACGGTAAAGCTGCCAGCTGTGGTTTTCAGGCTACAGCCGTCTGCTTTACCCTAGCTGGCTATCAAAAATGGGGGGACCCAACGTCATTTTTTTTTTTAACTATTTTTTAAATAGAAAAAATTAATGGGCTTCCCTGTATTTTGATTGCCAACCAAGGTAACGGCAGGCAGATGGGGGTGGCAACCCATAGCTGTCTGCTTTATCTGCGCTGAGAATCAAAAATACCACGGAGCGCTACGTCATTTTTTTAAAGATTTATTTTTACAGCACTGTGATGTCCAGCAATCAAAATACAGGGAAGCCCATTTTATTTTTAGTTATTTAAATAAATAATTAAAAAAAAATATATATCGGCTCCCGCTGCATTTTTTGTATTGCTAGCTAAGGGTAATCCAAGCAGCTACTGGCTGCTAACCCCCACTGCTTGGTGTTACCTTCACTGGCAATGGAAAATCCAGGGAAGCATTTTTTATTTTTTTTGCCAAAAAACTACAAAAAAAGGACGTGAGCTTCGCCATTTTTTTGTATGCTAGCCAGGTATAGCAGGCAGGTGCTGGAAGAGTTGGATACAGCGCCAGAAGATGGCGCTTCTATGAAAATGCCATTTTCTGAGGCGGCTGCAGACTGCAATTCGCAGCAGTGGGGCCCAGAAAGCTCAGGCCAACCTGTGCTGCGGATTCTAATCTCCAGCTGCCTAGTTGTACCTGGCTGGACACAAAAATGGGGCGAAGCCTACGTCATTTGTTTTCTAATTATTTCATGAAATTCATGAAATAATAAAAAAAGGGCTTCCCTTTATTTTTGGTTCCCAGCCGGGTACAAATAGGCAACTGGGGGTTGGGGGCAGCCGTACCTGCCTGCTGTACCTGGCTAGCATACAAAAATATGGCGAAGCCCACATAATTTTTTCAGGGGGCAAAAAACTTCTGCATACAGTCCTGGATGGAGTATGCTGAGCCTTGTAGTTCTGCAGCTGCTGTCTGTCTGTATGGAGAAGAGCAGACAGCAGCTGCAGAACTACAAGGCTCAGCATACTCCATCCAGGACTGTATGCAGAATTTTTTTGCCCACCAAAAAAATGACGTGGGCTTCGCCATATTTTTGTATGCTAGCCAGGTACAGCAGGCAGCCACGGGCTGCCTCCAACCCCCAGTTGCCTATTTGTACCCGGCTGGGAACCAAAAATATAGGGAAGCCCGTTTTTTTTTAATTATTTCACTTATTTCATGAAATAATTAAAAAACAAATGACGTGGGCTTCGCCCCATTTTTGTGTCCAGCCGGGTACAACTAGGCAGCTGGGGATTGGAATCCGCAGAACAGGTTAGCCTGACGTTTCTGGGCGCCTCTGCTGCGGATTTCAGTCCGCAGCCGTCCCAGAAAATGGCACTTTCATAGAAGTGCCATCATCTGGCGCTGTATCCAACTCTTCCAACAGCCCTGGAGCCGGGTGGCTTGTTGGGTAATCATGAGTTAATACTAGCTTTGTTTTACTAGCCAGTATTAAGCCAGAGATTCTTAATGTCAGGCACGTTTGACCCGGCCATTAAGAATCTCCAATAAAGGGTTAAAAAAAAACACCACACAGAGAAAAAATACTTTAATAGAAATAAATACACAGACACATTAGAGACTCCATCTTTATTACCCCCTGTCAGCCCTCCACGATCCTGCTCTTCTGTCTTCTTTCTTTCAAGTGTAGTAGTAGTGACGATTGTAGTGAGGATGAGGTTCCCCAGCTCATCACTTGGGGCTGGGGAACCTCATCCTCACTACAATCCTCACTACAATCCTCACTAGTGTAGTAGTAGTGACGATTGTAGTGAGGATGAGGTTCACCAGCTCATCACTTGGGGCTGGGGAACCTCATCCTCAGTACAATCCTCACTACAATCGGGAAGCAGCGTGCAGCCTTCACTCCATGAGTGATCAGTGCTGGCTGTGAGCGGTAACAGCGGTAACGCTGACAGACGCGTTACCATAGCAACGTTGCTCTCGGAGCCGCGGTTAGCGGTGACGTCACCGCTAACTGCGTTGCTATGGCAACGGTGATCTCCGTTAATAACCGGCTGTGTCAGCCGGTCCCTAACGGAACGGGGAGTCGACCGTGTGCTAGAGCATGTCGCCGGTACACGGCGATACACATATGTGCACCGTGTACCGGAGAGATGCACTCGCAGGTCCTACATGACGTGTCATAGTCATGTGACCAGTCTGTAGCCAATGAGATAATAGCCACGTGACTGGTCACATGGCTATTTTGACGTCACGATAGGTCCTGCATCTCTGCTGGCAGTGCCGGTCACCGGGTGGATTCAGCGATCATCGGATGGAATAGCGGCAGGAGACAGAGTGCAGAAGGGATTGCGAGGACCGGTAAATGTTATGGCAATGTTTATTAACTGTTTGTGTACATTTATCATGCATTTTTATGTGTTTGTGATTGCCTCATATTATAGCCTATTGGCTCGAGTTCGGTTCGTCGAACGTTCGACGAGCCGAACTCGAACGGGACCCCAGTTCGGCGAGCCGACCTCGAGCCGAACCGCGACCGGTTCGCTCATCTCTACTGGTAACCAAGATAAACATCAGGTATCCAAGCAAAGCGCTTTGGTTAGTAACCCAATGTTTACCCTGGTTACGAGTGCAGGGAGCCGACACTTCCCCGCTTGGCTCCGCCCCCTCCTGCTCTCAGCATGTATACACGCACACACACACACACACACACACTCACACTCACCTGTCCCCAGCCATGCTGTCCCCGACACTGAGGTCCTCAGCGACACATGGCCCCGATAGGCTCTTGGCACCCACTTCGCACTCCGCCGCCCACATAACTCCGCTAGGCTCCGCCCACCTGGCACTCTGCCCACATTACCACGCTACGCTCCGCCCACCTCGCACTCCGCCACCCGCACACATGGT
The DNA here is from genome assembly GCF_048569485.1 of Anomaloglossus baeobatrachus. NCBI lineage: Eukaryota > Metazoa > Chordata > Amphibia > Anura > Aromobatidae > Anomaloglossus > Anomaloglossus baeobatrachus. Next base: position 149,456,492 of record NC_134360.1, read on the forward strand.
CCCGCTAAGCTCCGCCCACCTGGCACCTGGCACTCTGCACACATTACCACGCTAGGCTCCGCCCACCTTGCACTCCGCCGCCTGCACACATGGACCCGCTAGGCTCCACCCACCTCACACTCCGCACACATTACCCCGCTAGGCTCCGCCCACCTGGTAATCCGCACACATGACCCCGCTAGGCTCCGCCCACATGGCACTCTGCACACATTACCACGCGAGGCTCCGCCCACCTCACACTCCACACACATTACCCCACTAGGCTCCGCCCACCTGGCACTCTGCACACATGGCCACGATAGGCTCCGCCCACCTGGCACTCCGCACACATTACCCTGCTAGGCTCTGCCTACCTGGCACTCTGCACACATTACCACGCTAGGCTCCACCCACCTCGCACTCCGCCGCCCGCACACATGGCCCCGCTAGGCCCCGCCCACCTGGCACTCTGCACACATTACTATGCTAGGCTTCGCCCACCTCGCACTCCACCGCCCGCACACATGGACCCACTAGGCTCCACCCACCTCACACTCCGCACACATTACCCCGCTAGGCTCCACCCACCTAGCACTCCGCAATAGTTATCCCACTAGGCTCCGCCCACCTGGCACTCTGCACACATTACCACGCTAGGCTCCGCCCACCTCGCACTCCGCACATATTACCCCGCTAGGCTCCGCCAACCTGGCACTCTGAACACATGGCCGCGATAGGCTCCGCCCACCTGGCACTCCACACAACTTACCCCGCTAGGCTCCGCCCACCTGGCACTCTGCACACATTACCATGCTAGGCTCCGCCCACCTCACACTCCGCCGCCCGCACACATGGACCCGCTAGGCTCCGCCCACCTGGCACTCTGCACACATTACCGCTCTCCTGACCTCAGCACTGACACGGTCTTCCATGGCCGCCGCTTCACATCTCTCACTGTGGCCCGAGACTGTCACTAGCGGTGACGTCACGGGCTCTCGCGATACTTGGCTGTGAAGTCGGCGGTCATAGAAGTCAGTGACAGGTCTGTTGTCAGCAGTGCAGGAGATCACCGCAGGTAATGTACCTCGCTCCTGACAGCAGCACTTGTCATGCCGTGCAGTGACCTGGGCTGACCTTCTGATGTTAGCTCAGGTCACTGCATTACTCTCCCAGCCAATGAGGAACATTCTGTTCTTCATTGACTGGGACAGCGACTATAGTAGGGATCGTCATGGGAACGCCTTGGATTACAGCAGACCTGGATTTGTTTTTCTTTCTAATAAATTGGTTTAAAGAGGCAATGTGTTGGGGAGTGTTTTTCAAATAAAAATGTGTTTGTCGTCTATTTTTTTTTATTACTGACTGGGTTGGTGATGTCGGGAATCTGATAGACGCCTGACCTCACCAACCCCAGGGCTTGATGCCAGGTGACATTACACATCTGGTATTAACCCCATATATTACCCTGTTTGCCACCGCACCAGGGCACGGGATGAGCTAGGGCGAAGCACCAGGATTGGAGCATCTAATGGATGAGCCACTTCTGCGGCGGCTGTGGCCTGCTATTTTTAGGCTGGGGAGTGTCCAATAACCATGGACCTCCCTAGTCTGAGGATATCAGACCCCAGCTGTCCGCTTTACCTTGGCTGGTGATCCAATTTGGGGGGACCCCCACGTGTTTTTTTTTTTATTATTCTTATTATTATTTAATTTAAAATAACCGCGTGGGGTGCCCTCAGTTTTGGATTACCAGCCAAGGTGAAGCTGCCAGCTGTGGTCTGCAGGCTGCAGCCGTCTGCTTTACCCTAGCTGGCTACAAAAAGAGGGGGAACCCCACGTCATTTTTTTTTAAAATTTATTTTTTTTTTGGTAAATACAAGTCTAAGCACCCCTTAGTGCCACATGAAAGGCACCAAAGGGTGCAAAATTACAAAATGCAGGAGAGTGGGACATTATGTGTCTTTCTGCTATTATGACAGAAAAGACTAATTATGAAGTGTACAAGAACAGGAAAATCACTAGAGCGCTCTACGCTGTGAAAAGCAGTAGAAAATGGCGCTGGAGTGAACATGTGACCGCCTCATATAGGTTGAAGCTATTGTTCCTGGGTAAATTTATGTATTTTCCCTTCTTCAGTTTTTTGGCAGTACGCCAAAAAAACGGAAGGTACACGGATGACAAACGTACCGTATACGTGTCATGCTCCCGATGCCTTTGCACTGCTCCTTACCCACTGATTTGGTTGCACCATCCCGGCACCGCTCCTTACCCACTGATCCGGTGGCACCTGCACGGCACCGCTCCTTACCCACTGATCCGGTCACACCTGCATGGCACCGCTCCTTACCCACTGATCCGGTCCACGTGTCCACCGATCACAGCTGCCGCTCCCGCTCGTGCTTTCCTGTGTCCTGTCCCCAGTCTCATGTGTCTGACTCATGCTTCTGTATAGGGTCGGGCCGCGCTCACTCACCTGGTCTTATGGGCCCAGCACTGCTGCAGCAGGATATGAGATGAGACTGTGGTGGGTATATAAGACTGGCCTTGCCGTGTGGGCGGGGCCTGAGCAACGTGTATTGTAAGCCTTGTCTTGAAAGCTAGGTGCTCAGGTCCCCCTTGTGCCATGTCCTGTGATCAATACTATTGCCTGACATTCCTACCCGGCACCTGTGCCAGATTTCTGCACTGTCTCCAGGAACTCTGAAGCCCCAGTGACTGTTCTACCCGTCCCCTGTGGGACGCAGTCCCTGCCACGCTAGTGCTCCGGCTAACGGCTAACGTGCACCCAGGCCTCCGGTGGGGTGCACGGCCCAGTGGATCCACCACCCGGACCTAACAATATGGAACGGAAAACGGATGCCACACGGATGCACCCGTGAAAAAAAATGGACCGTTTTTTGCAGGCCACAAAAACGGATCGATCGTGTGAATGTAGCCTTATTCTAATCTGCCGTTTATAAGCAGCAGGCAGAAATAAGTGAATAGCGCAACCCAGCATCAGAAAATCTCGGGGGATCATGATTCAGGCCGGTTTTTCCGATCCCCGCTCACGTGATCACTGGTATACACCGTATACCAGTGATCACGTTACAGTAAATCACAGCGTCGGTAAAAAATTATTTATCTCCCATCTGGCATGAACAAACATGTCAGATGGGAGATAAATCTCCTCCCCGGTCCCCCGATGTCGCCAAACTGCCCTCCCCTCCCCCCTCCCGGAAATCCAAGATGGCCGCGCGCACAGCAGCGCGCTGCCCACATTCACCCTACTCCTCTGATTTATGCTGCATGTGCCATGACACATGCGACAGAACACTCCTCCCCAGGCCTTGCCAGGTCACCCCCTATAACCCCACCGGTGTTCCCTGGTGTCCCACGGTACCTGTGCAGCGTTGATCCCCTGCGGCCCCTCCTTCACAATAGATGCTGCCGCATGCACAGAGCGGCTGTCAGCTCAGCTTCCTGTGTTCAGACACAGTGAGTGGCGGTAACCATGTATCTGTAAGCTACTGCAATGCCCTGCTCATGAGGTAAGGAACATAGTTGATCAGGAGAGCTATACTACATTTACAAATGGAGGGATTTGCTATTTCTGTTGCCCTGCTGAACGACTACCAAACATGCACTGTGTCCAACTCTGCCAGCAGCCCTGGTTATGGTGGCTTGCTGGGTAATAATGAGTTAATACTAGCTTTGTTTTACTAGCTAGTATTAAGTCAGAGATTCTTAATGTCAGGCACGTTTGACCCAGCCCTTAAGAATCTCCAATAAAGGGTTAAAAAAAACACCACACAGAGAAAAAATACTTTAATAGAAATAAATACACAGACACATTAGAGACTCCATCTTTATTACCCCCTTTCACCCCTCCACGATCCATTCTCTTCTGTCTTCTTTCTCCTTCAACACATGCAGCTCTGTCTGCTCCATCAGATAGCACAGCTGCATGGGGGAAGACGCTGTGCTCTGTACAGAAATCACTCTGTGAGAGTGACCACAGGCTCCTGGCTCTAAGCGGTGGAACGGGTTGCCATAGCAACGCTGCTCCGATCACGTGATTCCAGTGCCGCTGCGTGCTGGTAGCAGGACGTGACCGTCACCGCTACCAAGCGCGTTGCTATGGCAACGGTGATCTCCGTTATTGACCGGCTGTGTCAGCCGGTCAGGAGCCGGCTTCTGCGGACGCTGGTAACTCCGGTAAACATCGGGTAACCAAGAAGCCCTTTCCTTGGTTACCCGATGTTTACCGTAGTTACCAGTGTCCGCCGCTCTCACGCTGTCAGTTCCGGCTCCCTTTTCCTGCACACGCAGCCAGACTACACATCGGGTAAAATTAACCCGATGTGTACTCTGGCTAGGAGTGCAGGGAGCCAGCGCTAAGCGGTGTGCGCTGGTAACCACGGTAAATATTGGGTTGGTTAACCGATATTTACCTTAGTTACCAAGCATAGCATCGCTTCCACACGTGCTGCTGGCTGGGGGCTGGTCACTGGTTGCTGGTGAGATCTGCCTGACAGCTCACCAGCAACCCGTGTAGCGACGCTCCAATGATCAGTGCCAGGTCCGGTTGCTGTTGGGATCGCTGGAGCGTCGCTTAGTGTGATGGTACCTTAAGGGAACGGGGAAGCAGAGCGGGGAGTCGACTGTGTGCAAGAGCATGTCGCCGGTACACGGCGATACACAAACGTGCACCGTGTAACAGAGAGATGCAATGACAGGTCCTAGCATGAGGCGTCATAGTCATGTGACCAGTCTGTAGCCAATGAGATAATAGACACGTGACTGGTCACTTGGCTATTTTGACGTCACAATAGGTCCTGCATCACTGCTGGCAGTGCTGGTTACCGGGAAGATTCAGCGATCATCGGATGGAATAGTGGCAGGAGACAGAGTGCAGGACGGATCACGGGGACAGGTTAGTGTTATGGCAATGTTTATTAACTGTATGTGTACATTTATAATGTGTTTTATGTGTTTGTGATTGCCTCCCATTGTTTCCTATGGGTTCGAGTGGTTCGCCAAACCGTTTCGCCAAACCGAACTCGAACCAGACCTCCGTTCGGCGGACCGAACTCGAGCCAAACCGCGGCCGGTTCGCTCATCTCTAGTCAGCAGTTAGGGCTTCAAGTATACTCATGCCTGAAAGATACAAGTGCAACTGAAAGCTGGGAGACAGCATGTTACACCTTGTCTGAGCTGGCATGGCTGTTAGCTTGAAAGCCTGCTCAGAAAGAGGCCAAATCCCATTTCTGGGGGTTGGAAAATTGCAACCAGCTGGGATACCCTCGCATGAGGTAGCCAGTTGGTTTTGCCCAGGGCAAATGCGCTACCTGCTTCCATATAGAGGTCAAAATTTTATGTTATATCTACAAAATTAGACTACTGATAAACTTATTGCCATTTGATAAGTTTAGAAAGGTGCGATTATCAAAGCCTGTATACAAGCCTAGTTAGACAGCCATTTTCCGATGATTTACGATAGTAAAGCTCAGCTCACAGCTCAGCAACAGTGATAGGAAGAAAAAGCCATTAAACATTAGACAAATGCTCCAGGTAATAATGTATTGTGTAATTGCAATAATAAAGAAGATTATTAGTAGTCTGGGAATAATACAAAGAAGAATGAAATGGAAGAGTTCTAGCAGCAATGCCAAACCGAGTGTCATTGATCAGTGATATATAGTTTAGCTGGTATCTACCCTGCAGTAATTCAATTACACTTACACATGTTTTAAGTCATTCTTAATGCATTAAAAAGTTAAAAAAAAAAACAGCACAATAGTTTTTTATAGAAATAAAATCTGAAATCAGTGTCAGACAATGTGCATGCATGTCACAAACAAAAAACTGATTTATATCATTTCTTGTGCAATAATTTTGGTGAAGTGAAGAATATTTATTATTTTTTGTTTGTTATTTTTTTAAGATACAAAATAAAATTACCTAAAATCTAAATATCTATTGACAGCTGCATACTTTCCCAAGTGTGCATTTTGCAAACATTTTTTTGCACATCTATTTTACTTACCAAATTTTAGGAAGAGAAACTTTGCCAGCATTCAAAATGGAATAAAAGCAATAATGTTTAGTTAAATCTTCTTAAAATATCAGTAAGCAATATCAAACATGCATTAAACATGCAGGACAAAAAGAGAGTCATCCAATTATGCATTTCGATCCATTGTTCGTGTTAATCTTAATCCTGTAGGATACCTCTAAAATGTGTTAGGATTATAGGATAAACTCATAGACCCTGCGTCTTATTTAAATCTCAGCAACTATTAAACTTATTGCTATAACTTTACGCACACACTCATATTAGTTACTTACAAATCAGGAGAGACGCAATACCTGCACCCAACAGGTCCCTGTCCAGAGTATGTTAGTCCCTTATCTGACCCTGATCTGTAATGGCCTGACCACGGAGTTTAGCGGCATTCTAAGACTACACAATGGCGCTTCCAGTCCTTGTCAACTGACCTTCAGTGTCTTTAACTGCACCCAAATTGTAGTCAATGTGCAACACAGAAACAATGATAGCAGAAGAATGAAATACCCATAATTAGAGGATGAGGCACAGGACTAGGAATGTGTTCACATAGTAACACAGGAAAGATGGGAGAAAATAAGAAGAACCACACATCAAACAGAATATGTGGAAAACTTCTGTGACCCCAAATGTAACAATAAGGAATGGGTACTGTGGAGAAAGACACATAAATAATTCAAAGGAAAAGCAGCAGAGATTAAACAGATTAGTTAATCCCTAAATGTGGAGCTAGACCTCCAAATACCCTTCTTTATTGAAGTATAGCCAGTAAAGAAAGCAAAGGTCAGTTTAAACAGCCCCTTCCAAGATGTGATAGGAAAGAACCAAATGGGGAAGTGAGAGACACCTGACTAAAAGCATGCCCAAGGAAGGAACGAAAAGACAAAAGAACAATCATAAGTTGGACAGAAACCAAAACAGACTATAGCACAGCAGAGAAGGAAATTCACCACGCGGAAAGAGGTCACTGGGTCAAGACCCAAAACCGAAGCATGACACTTATTTAAACATATTGCCGACTATAATTATTCACATAAGTAAGGGACATTCAGCAGATATCCAAGTCTGTTCTGCTGTATTAGGTTTGGTTAGACTATAGATGAGCAGATCAACTCATTAGACTGGTCAAGCAGCCAGGTCAGTGGTACTTGGTGACTGAATGGGAGGCCCATTATTTTTTTTATTTTTTTTCCCTTCTGGCATTACTGGCATGGATTTTAATTAACCAGGGCTGGTGCAACATCATCTGTGTGTCATGCTCATCTCTAGTTGGGATCTATAGAGTTATTTTTTGTTCATACATTCATTCATTTATTTATAGTTTTGGCTGCCAGAACTTTTCCATATTGCTTCACTATATGATATGTTCCTTTTTTTATCTGTAAGGCCCCCTTCACACGTCAGTGATTCTGGTACATATGTGCTTTTTTTAAACGTACCAGAATCACTGATTATAATCAATGGGTCTGCTCACACATCAGTGATTTTTCACTGAACGTGTCTCCATGCAGCGTACACCCGTGGCCGTGTTTCTGCACGGAGACAAGTCAGTTTTTTTTCTGGCATCACTGATGACCCACGGACCACACTATGGTGTGATCCGTGTGTGATCTGTGAAAAACGTACCAGAAATTCACGGACATATTAAATATTAAATATTTTCAACTTACCTTGCCTGCGATTCGCTCTGCAGCCTTCGCTGTCGGCAGCTCCTGCCTGGCTCATGAATATTCATGAGAGCAAGAATAGCCGACCAGGAAGTAGCTGCTGAGAGCGGTGGGCAGACGCTGCAGAGCCAGAGACTTCAGCACCATGGACAGCAGGAGCGAAGGCAGGTGAGTAATGTCCATATGCAATCACTGATCACGGATCATGGATTGCAGATGGACAACCCACGTGCGCTGTGAATCATGGAACACGGAGGGATTTGTGCGTGTTTTACACGTCAGTGAAGAACGTCTGTGTTATTCACTGACGTATGAAACGGGCCTAAGGCTGTGTTTATAGATTGCATAAATTCATGTGTCCGCAACAAACTACGCAATAATAATGTTCTAATGTTCTCTGATTATTGAATTGTTACTGCATTTTTTATGCCTATTCCCCTTAATTTAATTTTTTTTGTGGTTTTATAGTACAGAAAAGCTTTGATTCTGCCCTTTAAAATATAACTGCAATTTTTTTTCGTCATTTTTTTAGGCTTCACATAGAAGACACTAGAGAAAGAAAAGCACCAAAACTGCACAGCTCATTGGTGTCCTTACACTCGCAGTTGGTGCAGTTTTCATGAAATCCCATCTGCTTTCCTCCTGCAGTTAAACAGCAAAATGTCTGTGCAAAAAATAAAACAGCAAAAAAATGCATCATTTATGCAACTTGTGAACATGGCATAAATATTCAGGCAAAGTGATTGTGATTTCATTTAAGTCCCCACCCTCAGTGTGTAAAGATGCTGCTGAACGGGGGGGTGGAAGCTCATTAATCAGAGAAAATTGTTATTGCATTATGTTGTACAGATACCTGCAGGAAAAAAAGCAGTGGAAAATATTCAGCACTTATTCCACATGCGACTATGGCCTCAGTGTTAAATTTTTATTACTTGTTTTATGGATTTAATGCAGAAAAAAAACAATCCCACCATTTTTTTATGACATATACCAATCACCAAAAATAATCGGATCTCTGTTGTGCGGATTGTTGTGATTTCAGGGACACCAAATACGTCTGTTATTTGCTGCTTGGCATGTAACTAATGAACCTGGTTACATGCCAAGTGATTATTGGAGACAAAATCTGTTCACTGCAGTGATGTAATTGAAGTTGGAACTATTTTCTTTTCTTTTAGTGTACGGTGATGCTTAAAACTTTGTAAATCCTTCCATATATCTGTACAAGTTTGACGTACAGTATACGATGGGCTGCTGATAAGTCTGGCTTTCTGATCTTTTGTTGTTTCTATGGTAACAAATGTTATATCACATGAAAGCCTTATGGGTCTAATATATGTTTTATGTCCTGTGAATGTATTTGTGTCATTATCCATGAATAGTGATGGGCAAAGCCCCTGATGTTCGGGATCTGGAGCCTCACCCAAACATTTTGTAAAGTTTGTATTCGGGTTCGGAGATAACATGAACTTGCATCTGAACCCCAAACTTGGACTTTACAGTTATGTGATGGAGCGGGGGGAGCTATAAAATAAAGAATATAGTTAAGAATAAACATTGTCATTATACTTACAGGTCCCGCAATGCATCCTGCAGACTCTGTCTCCCGGCTCCTTGTGCTTCTGCGTCTGATCATTGCTGTGCCCCAGGATAACCACCATTGACTACAGGACCTTCCTTGACATCATAGCCATGTGACCAGGCTGGTGTGAATGTTGCATTACCTCTTGTATTACAGACTGGTCACATGGCTATGACGTCATGGAAGGTCCTGTAGTTAGTGGTGGTTCCCCGGGGGCACAGCTGACCGGTCTCAGCTATGCACTCGAGTGAAGTCTCTGACAGCACTCAGCTGAGTCTGTGAAGCGACCGGTGGTAGGGCCGCGGGTGTGTGTGTATGCTCTATTCCAACAAAATCCCCATACTCAGATTTTACCGGTAGTAACATTTCTTTACTAGCAAACATATTTATAATACAATCAACCGAACTATCTGCGCACATGAGTATAGTGGAGTCCCTGGATTTTCACTCCTTCCGGGTACGCAGCAAGAAGAAAGGAAAAACAACAACAAAGAAATGGCGGCAACTTTCCCTAACTTTCCCTACAATCACGTACCAGTCTATCCCGGAAGAAGATGCCGCTCCCACGTCGCAGGCCTGGAGTCTCACGATGATGGGTCCCGGTGCAGCGCTGAAGGGATGCAGCTCCTCGGTCTTTTCCTTTGATCTTCCCCCGCTGGTAACGGATTCTATTCAGTCTTTTAGTCCCGGGGTACACCGAGCAGAAGAAGGGAGGTAACAGCCCCCTGCACTTACACTCTGGTTGCGATGCTCTGCAGTCCGGTTAGATCCTTGGTGAAAACAAAGTCCTGCAGACCGGGAATGGCAGAAACCACTTCCACAGGGTGATTTCTCCAAGAGTCCGGTGGCAAAAGAGCCCTCTGTTCAGGGAGACCACACGCAGCTCTCCTCTGGCTGAGCTCTGGAGCTGAACAACCTTCCCGCACTTTTTTTTCTTCCTGGTTTTCACACACAAGCTGCAGTAGGGGATTTCCCAGCTCTGTGTTTGTGATTGCACAGTCTGACACTGCCCCCTTGTGGGCAATTGCTGAAACAGTATTCAAATCCATTTCTACATTAATGATGCAGTCTGAATTGTTGATCCCATTACATACCCCCCCACTTAAAGGTTGGCAGTCCCTGTCAACTACCGTCGGTTCCCAGGCAGCGATAAGTGCAGATGTCAAAGGGGTTGGTTGAGTAGTGGGCCATACATACTGGTCCCTGTAAGACCGCCCGGGCGGGATCCCAGCAGTGGTGCGGTCAGTACGTCTCAAGGGTCGGTTGTTCCCCTCCCTGTCACTGTCTTTACGCCCCACTTCAGTCAGCACTCCGGGGGAAGAACTGGGTTGTGTAGGTGGGTCACCGATCTCAGAGTCAATGTGATCACTATGCTGGGAAACGTCCGTGACGTCAGTCGTGTTGGTAGTGTCACCCCCTCCGGGTACTGTGGTAGGGGAGTCAGGCTGGGATCGGCAGGGACGCAACATATTTCGGTGCACAGTGCGGATGCTGCGACTGTCTTCACCCCGCACTCGGTATACATGCCCGTTGGGGTAGGGGCGTTCGATTACCCGGTAGACCTCAGTCTCCCACTTGGCTCGAAGTTTCCCTTGGGGCTTCTTGATACGGAGCAGGACTAGCTGTCCCAACTTCAAGGGCTGCTCTTGCACGGGGAGTGGGTCAGCATGTATCTGGCCCCGGATTTGTTGGCTCACCAGCCGGTGTACAGTCTCCATCTTCTGTCGGTGAGCATTTAGCCAGGAGGGGTAGTTATGGCAGACATCATCTCCAGGGCGGAATAGGTTCAGGTCATGGACCCCTTTTCCGGGGCGGCCAAAGAGAAGGGTGTGTGGGGTGTAGCCAGTCACAGAGTGGACCTGGTTGTTGTAGGCCCATACTAGATCAGGAAGGAATTGGGGCCATTGGTCTTTCTTATCATCGGCCAAGGTGCGGATCAGCTGGAGTAGGGTCCGGTTGAAGCGTTCACATGCACCGTTCCCTTGTGGGTGGTAAGGAGTGGTCCTCGACTTCTGGATCCCATACATCCGATGCAGCTCTTCGATGACTCGGCCTTCGAAACAAGCCCCCTGGTTGGAGTGCAACCTCTCCGGGCACCCGTAGACGTGGATGAACTGTCGACAGATGGCCCGAGCAGCCGATTCAGCCGTCTGGTCTTTGGTAGCGACAGCGACAGCGAATTTTGTGAAGTGATCCACCATGACTAGACAGTACTGATAGCCACTGCTCGCCGTCCCAATCAGCAGATAGTCCACCATCAACAGCTCAAGGGGCCTGGATGTTTTAATTGTCTGAACAGGTGCACGCTGCTCAGGGGACTTGTGTAGTTCGCAGGTGCGACAGGTCTGGCAGACGTCTTCAACCAGCTTGCGGAGCCCCGGACAATAGATGGACTGTTGAATCCACCGAAAGGTCTTGTCTATTCCGAAGTGTCCATTCCTTTTGTGGGCTTGGGCCACCATCTCACGGGCCAATTGATCAGGCACCACAACTTGTGTGCATTCCTCCAGCATGTGCGACAAGAGAACCTTCCGGTATAGCACTCCTTCTCTCAGAATCAGCCGGTCCCACTGACTGAGCAGGGTCAAGGTCCCGGTAGACAGTCGTGCCCGTATATCGGCGGGAGGCTTCTGCTGCCGCTTCACCCATTGTTTGAGTAGAGCCCATTCAGGGTTCTGGTCCTGGATCCTGCACCACTCCTGGGGTGGCAAGGCGACTCCCACTGGAGTTCCAGCTTCGCCCACAACGAACTGGCGGTAATCCACCATCTGTTGGGCGAGCTTTGCAAAGTCAGGCGTCTCGTCCCCTTCTAATTCTTCATCCCGGTCTCGGTTGAGTAAGGGGTATGACACTCTAGACAGGCTGTCCGCATTTTGATTCTCAGCTCCAGCCCTATATTTGATCTTGTAATTGAACTTGGAGAGCCGAGCCATCCAACGCTGCTCCATGACTCCGAGCTTCGCATTTTCTAAGTGGGCCAACGGGTTGTTATCGGTCAGGACTAGTACTTCGGTCCCCGTGAGGTACCCTGCAAATTTCTCCGCCATAGCCCACGTTAGGGCCAACAGCTCCAGCCGGAACGAGCTATAATTGGTGGGGTTCTTCTCGCCCTCATGTAGGGACCGACTGGCATAGGCTATGACCCGTTCCTTGCCTTCTTGTACCTGTGAGAGTACTGCCCCTAGACCCTGTAGACTGGCATCGGTGTGTAGTTGAAAGGGCAGGTTGTAGTCCGCATATGCCAGGATGGGGGGAGACGTTAAGACACCCTTTAGGGCTTGGAAGGACTCTTCCTGGCTGGGTCCCCAGCTGATGGGTCATCCTCTAGGGCTGTTGGTGGTCCCTCGAAGCAGGTCATGCAAGGGTGCAGCAAGTCGGGCGAAGTTTTTGACGAACCGGCGGTAGTAGCCGGCCAACCCCAGGAAAGCCCTGACCTCCTTGACGTTTGTGGGCTGCGGCCAATCCCGTACGGCGGCTATCTTATCTGAAGATGGCTGGACACCTTCGGCTGAGATCCGGTGGCCCAGGTAATTGATCTCGGGCTGCAGAAGACGGCACTTGCTGGGTTTCAACTTCAGGCCATGTTCTCTCAACCTACTGAACACACGGCCCAGCTGCTGCAGGTGTTCTTCAAATGTGGCCGAATAGACTACAATGTCGTCCAGGTAGATGAGGGTGAAGTCGAAGTTGAAGTCTCCCAAGCAGCGCTCCATCAGCCGCTGGAAAGTCCCCGGCGCGTTGTTCAGACCAAAGGGCATCCGGTCGAACTCGTACAGGCCCATGGGTAAGATGAAAGCAGTCTTCTCTCTATCTTTCTCATGCATAGGTACCTGCCAATATCCGCTGGCCAGATCCAACGAAGAGAAGTATTTGGCTTTCTTCAGGGCTGTCAGGGATTCTTCGATCCTTGGCAAAGGGTACGAGTCCCGGATGGTGCAAGCATTCAAACGGCGGTAGTCCACACAGAATCTCAGGGATCCGTCCTTCTTCTTGACTAACACTACCGGTGCCGCCCAGGGGCTCTGGCTTTCTCGTACCACTCCCGCGTGTAACATGGAATTCAGGAGATTTTTCACTTCTTGGTATTGCTGGGGAGGAATTTGGCGGTACCTTTCACGGATAGGAGCAGTGTCACCGGTGGGGATTTCGTGCTTGATACTGGTGGTGCACCCAAAGTCGGTGTCATGCCGGGCAAAGGACGCCTGATGCTCTTGAAGTAGCTCTTCCACCTGGGACACCTCCTGTTTGGAGTATTGGGATATGTCCAACTGACACTTCTCTCGTAGTTCTCGCCCTGCGTTGGTGTCACCCGCGACAGCGGCCATGGCAGAGACCGTCACTGTCCAATCTCCCTCTGTAGACGGTACAAACTGGAGGGGGCTCATAGGGTTCACCTCTTCGGTTAGAGCGTAGACTCGGGCGAGCTGTGTCCCGGCTTCTAGGTCAACGCTCACGTTAGCCGTGTTGCCCAGCCTGACAGGAATTCTTCCCTTTCTCACTACTGCTAGAGTTCGAGCGACTAGTGGATTCAGCTTCCCTTCCTTCGGGGAGCGCGGCTCAATCAGCACCTCCACGCCTTCAAGCTGTCTCATGGTGCTAAGGGGTAGTGAGATAACTGTCTCTTTCCCAGCTGGTAAGGTGATCCTAGTATGGCGGGGTACGGTGACCATGGCCAGCGGCAGTTGTTCTTCTGTCATTCGCTGGAGGTTGCAGGTCCGGACCACTTGCTGAAAGGCACGGCGGGTGGCCCTATGTGCGGTCACTTCTTGCCAGTACTTGGGCCCCTTCTTGGTAAACAACACCAGATTCAGGTCTTTCAAGATGTTCATCCCAATAATCATGGGCGTTTCTGATCCAAAGCCTTCCCTGACCACGATTATCCCTCTCTTCCCGAGATCTTGGCCACAGATTTCGGTGTTCATCCAGGCAACTCCCGTCACCGGAATGGGTAGATTATTGGCTGCTTTGATCTTGATGGCGGTATCAGGGTCATAGGCAACCCGCGGCTTTAGACATTCTTCGTAGAACTGCTCGGAGATGGTGGATACCTGAGACCCAGTATCCATTAACCCTTGTACGGCGATCCCTTCCAGTAATACTTCCAGGGTGGGGCTATTTGATGCAAGTTTGTTCCGTGGCTGGCTCTGTTTTCCTACACCCCTCTCTTTGGCATCCCCTGCCGAGTGAGCCTCTTTGGCAGGGGCGTCTAGTTTAAAGGCGGCCACTGTTGTGGGACATGACTTGCTGGTTCTGGTAGATCGGACTGTGGAGGAGCTTGAAAGTTCTGGGGGCAACGGTTGGCTCTATGGCGGAGATCGCCGCATGTCCAGCATCTTCCCATCGGCCGGCTGGGTTGTTGTCTCGCTTGCCGGCCCGCCTGTTGGTCTAAGGTGAGCTGTAACACCTGTTTCTGCAACTCTGCCACCATCTGTTTCAGTTCTTCCGTGTCGCTGTTCGGAGTCCCGATACCAGATATGGACCTGCAAGCCGCGGTATATGTCTGTGTCTCCACGACAGATCCCCTTGAACGTTCTATAGCTTCTTGTTTGGCCTCAGCGAACGTAAAGGCTGGATTTATCCGGAGTAGATCTTGCAATGAGCGGTTAAGGTACGGGTCTCTCAATCCGGTCACGAACTGATCTCTCAACACCAGGTCACGGGTACCCGTACTAGCTATCTGTTCTTCGTTTCTACCGACTTGTTCTAGTAGCACTTGAAGGGCATTGGCATATTGAGGAATGTCCTCTGACTCGAGTTGAGTACGCCGGAAGAACATATAGCGCAATGTTCCCGCATATGTGGTCGGCCCATAGGTGTTCTCCAGCACCCGCACCAAGTCATCCAACGTACGCTGGCCCCTAACCGTCTCCAGCCTGACTGTCGTCCACGCTTCCCATTCTAATGTTAGCATGGCCATTTCTGCTAAGGTCTTAGGATCAGTGTTATACATTTCCCCCACTATCTTAAGTTGTTCAGTCCATTCACTTACAGGATAGTTCCGTCCGTCAAACTTCCTCACCTGATTGACAAAAGACGGCGGGGGAGCTGTCCGGTTATAAGTTACTACCGGGGGATGATTTTGTTGGTCACACATCCTGCCGACTACGCCACATGAAGCGACCGGTGGTAGGGCCGCGGGTGTGTGTGTATGCTCTATTCCAACAAAATCCCCATACTCAGATTTTACCGGTAGTAACATTTCTTTACTAGCAAACATATTTATAATACAATCAACCGAACTATCTGCGCACATGAGTATAGTGGAGTCCCTGGATTTTCACTCCTTCCGGGTACGCAGCAAGAAGAAAGGAAAAACAACAACAAAGAAATGGCGGCAACTTTCCCTAACTTTCCCTACAATCACGTACCAGTCTATCCCGGAAGAAGATGCCGCTCCCACGTCGCAGGCCTGGAGTCTCACGATGATGGGTCCCGGTGCAGCGCTGAAGGGATGCAGCTCCTCGGTCTTTTCCTTTGATCTTCCCCCGCTGGTAACGGATTCTATTCAGTCTTTTAGTCCCGGGGTACACCGAGCAGAAGAAGGGAGGTAACAGCCCCCTGCACTTACACTCTGGTTGCGATGCTCTGCAGTCCGGTTAGATCCTTGGTGAAAACAAAGTCCTGCAGACCGGGAATGGCAGAAACCACTTCCACAGGGTGATTTCTCCAAGACTCCGGTGGCAAAAGAGCCCTCTGTTCAGGGAGACCACACGCAGCTCTCCTCTGGCTGAGCTCTGGAGCTGAACAACCTTCCCGCACTTTTTTTTCTTCCTGGTTTTCACACACAAGCTGCAGTAGGGGATTTCCCAGCTCTGTGTTTGTGATTGCACAGTCTGACACTGCCCCCTTGTGGGCAATTGCTGAAACAGTATTCAAATCCATTTCTACATTAATGATGCAGTCTGAATTGTTGATCCCATTACATCTGTGTGAGCAGAACTGTGTTTGTCTTCTCACACAGATGTAGCAGAGCTGAAGATGCTTGCCCACCTTTGGACTACGTCGGAAGTTTTTTTGGGGGGAAATAAAGATGGAGTCCTAAATGTCTTCTGTATTATTTCTAATAAAATATTTTTTTCTCTGTGCTGTTGTTTTATTTTACTGTTAAAATAACAGACAATCACAAACGCTGTCACAGAGTGACCGTCTGTGATTGGATGCTGGAGTAACCTGAAACCAGCCCATATATTCTAGCATCCAGAATGTATGGGCAGATTCAAGGTTACTCCAACAGCAAATCACAGATGCCCATTCTGCGTGACAGCATTTGTGATTGGCTGTTGGGTCCCTCACACATATAGTAGTGTTAAAAATAAATAAATAATTTTAAAAAAATGACATAGCGCTCTGCAGTATTTTTGATTCTCAGCGCAGATAAAGTGGACAGCTACTGAGTGCCATCCCCATCTGCCTGGCTTTACCTTGGGTGGCAAAAAAAATACAGGAAGCCCATTAATTTTTTTTTTAATTATTTAAAAAAATAATAAAAAAAAATGCGTGGGCTCCCACCGTATTTTGATCACCAGTCATGTAAAATCAGGCAGCTGGGGGCTGGGATTCTCAGCGTGGTAAGGACCAAGCGTTCTGGGCCCTCCATACTAAAAACTGCAGTCCACAGCCGCTCTTGGAAATGGCGCATTGTTTCTTAGCGCCATTTTCAGGCACTTTACCAGGCTCATCCAGCAGGGTAAACACACTGGGTAATAAAGGGGTTAATACCAGCTTTGTATTCTCAGCTGGCACGAAGCCTGAAATTTATGGTGTCACGCCAAAATAGACATGGCCACCATGAATTTCTAGTAAACAGTAAAAAAAATACAACACATAGAAATTTTTTTTTATTACAAATAAAACAAAAAAAAATTAGATACTCTATCTTTATTATAAAAAAAATCCTTAGCCCGACGTAGTCCACAACTAGAGCAATGTCAGCTCTGCTTCATCACTCTGTATAGACAAGTGTCTCTACACAATGAGAAGCAGGCTGACACTGAGGTTATGATTCCACTTGCGTGTGACTCGTGCGAGTCTCGCGTTGCATCACCCAGCACAGTGCACATTCTCTTGACATGGAAATACATGCAGCCAACCCTATCAGGAAATTGTGCGCCATGCCGAGTGATACCAATGCGAGACTCGCACAGTGACAGTCAAAGTTCAATCGAGTCCATGAGCCATGGACTCGGGTGAATCCTGACATCACCGTGAACACGGACGAAAACAGCCAAAGACTGCCAAATGACAGCACTGCAGTGAATACCCCAGGAAGTTAATAGTCGGATCCGGAAGCAGAAGATGCCGGGAAACACAGTCTGCAGGACACGTCGCAGGACCTATAAGTAAATTCATTATGTTTTAAATAATGTGCTTGTTTTTAAAGCACTTGGACCTGAACTGGACCCAAACTGTAATACAAACTTCCCAGGAAAGCTTGTGTTCGGGATCGTGTGCACGAACACTATGTGTTCAGTATGGACCCCGAATTTTACAGTTTGGGTTCTCCCATCACTATCAATGAACATTTGGACATGAGGAAGTGGGTCGATATGCAAAGTGGGTCCCTAAATTTTTGACAACTGACCCGAGAAGCATGCGAGAGAAAACTTCCCGGTCCATTTGTTAGCGTTTCTGGACTGAAAAGAACTTCCTAGATCGACTGGTCACTATGGATGAGACCTGGATTTATGAGTATGACCCTGAAATCAAGGAGCAGTCAAAAGAGTGAAGGCACAGTCGTTCTCCTCCTCCAAAAAAAGTTCAGGGTGCAAAAATCAGCTACTAAGGTGATGCTGTCTGTGTTCTGGGATAAGGAGGATCTGCTACTAAAGGACTACCTTCAAAAGGGTTCCGCCATCAATGTAAAGTATTACACTGAACTTTGGGACCAATTGATGGCAGATCTGATGGCCAAAAGATGCGGCAAGTTGTCCAAAGGAATCTTGTTCCTGCAAGACAATGCCTCCTCTAAAGGTGGCTTTACACACTGCACCATCGCAAACGACATCGCTGTAACGTCACCGGTTTTGTGACATTACAGCGACCTCCCCAGCGACATTGCAGTGTGTGAAACCTATCAGCGACCTGGCCCCTGCTGTGAAGTTGTGATCGCTACAAATCGTTCAGGACCATTCCTAGGTCCTTTGTTTCCCGCTGTGCAGCATGCATCGCTAGAAAGTTTCAGTGTGTAAAGGGGACTTTACAGCGACTTCCCTTTCAAATAGCAGCTTTGACACGTCCCCAACAACCAGCTAGGTCGCTCTGCAGGTCCGGATCGCTGTTGCGTCGTTGGCCAGGTTTGCCTGTTTGACAGCTCACCAGAGACTTTGTAGCGATCCCGGCTAGGTTGAGATCGCAGGTTGGATCGCTAGAAAGTCTCAGTGTGTAAACCCAGCTTTACACTGCACAAGCGACCACGGCAAAACTGGCAGAGCTGGTCTTCCAGCTGGTTGACTACCCACCTTATTCACCAGATCTAGCTCCCTATGACTATCACCTGTTTCAAAACCCTAAGAAATACCTCCAGGGTACCAAATTTAATGCCATTTCTGATGCCATGACTGCTACGGATGCCTGGTTTGAGGCACAGCCAAAATCCTTCTTTTTGCTAAGCTTACGGAAATTGGAATACCGATGTGAGAACTGTGTTGACATCAGTGGAAAGTATGTGGAATAAATGTAAAGTTTCATCATCCTACCTCGTTTCTTTCTGGGTAAAGCCAAAGACTCATAGAAATCCTAAAAGTAGATAAAGAAAACCAAATTAAACAAATAAATACAAATAAAGTTATCTAATATCTTAAGTCAATGAGTGGTACAAGTATGTGAACCTTTGTTTTCAGTATATCGTGTGACCCCCTTTGTGCAGCAAAAACTGCATCTAAAAAATTCCACTAATTGTTGATTAGATTCATCCTGGGCAGTCAATTGGAGAAATGTTAACCCATTTTTCCATGTAAAACATCTTCAACTCTATTTTTTGGTGGCTTTCTCCCATTAACTGCTTACTTCAGGTCTTCCCCAACATTTTTACACAATTAAGGTCAAGACTTTGACTTGACCATTAACAAATTTTAACTATACTGCTCTAAAAATAAAGGGAACACTTAAACAACAAAATTATATGTTAGTGTTCCCTTTATTTTTTTGAGCAGTATATATTTTTCTCTTACCATTCTTTTGTTGAACAACTTTTGTGCTTTCAGTCATTGTTTTGCTACATGACCCCTGTTCTCTTCAGATTGAGCTCATGGACAGAAGTCCCAAAATATTGTTTTTGAATTAACACATTAAATTCAGAATTCATTGTTCCATCAACAAGCCGTCATGTACCTGAAGCAACAAAAACATGGATCTTTGTTCGTCCCCTGCTCCTGGGGCAGCATATAGCTGTAGAGTCAGTATAATTTGAGAGGGGTAAATGACTGTGGGGCAGCATACTATATGGCCGTGTTCCCATCTACTCTCTAGCCCAATTAGGACCTTTACTATATGGCCCCACTATATACAGATATATATATATATATATATATATTATATATATATACATATACATACAGTGGAACCTTGCTTAACGAGAACAATCCGTTCTGGGACTGTGCTCGTTAATCAAGGTACTCGTTCAGCAGAGCAAGATTTCCCATAGGAAATCATTGCAATGCTGACGATCCGTTCCACAACTTCTAAAATGTCCCATCCTGGTCCCCTATTCTATCATTCCACACATGCACAAACGCACACAAACATGTACAAACACACACAAACACACACAAACTCACACAAACACACAAGCACGCATGCACACACAGATATTATGCTCACCTTACCTTCCGTTCCATCGCCGGTCTGCTGGGACTTGCTGTTCTCTGGTACGGGCTGTGTAACGCGTTACCATAACGATGAGGCAGGAAGTTCCCGGCCAGAGCGCTGACGTCAAAGGCAGAGCCGCTTGCCTCTGATTGGCCAGCGCTCTGCCTTTCATTAGTGGTGACAGGAAGTTCCTCCGTCATCGCTATGGATACAGATATACAGCGTGGACTGGAGCGCAGCGGTGCACTACAGCACCCAGGAGGCCGGCGATGAAACGAAAGGTAAACATATTATGTTATATTATATGCTCACCTTACCTTCCGTTCCATCGCAGGCCTCCTGGGTCTTGTAGTTCGCCGCGAGTACGTCGCGATGTACCCGGGAACTACAAGAACCATGAGACCGGCGGTGGAACGGAAGGTAAGGTGAGCATAATACTGTATGTGTGTGCGTGCGTGTTTGTTTATGTGTGTTTGTGCGTATATGTGTGTGTTTGTGTGGACTGCAACTGCGGGTCAGAGTGTGGTGGATGGACGAAACCGGAAGTGTGTGAGGTGAGAATTTCGCTCGTACAGCAAAGCTTGCTCGTAAAGCGGGTTACAAATTTACAGAAAGCTTTGCTTGTATAGCGAAATTCTCGTTAAGAGGGTTACTCGTTATGCGAGGTACCACTGTATACATACCCCTGGTTTGCATACTTTTGCCATTCATAGACATGATTTTGAATAATTTTCCTCAATTGAAAGATCACAAAATTAAATCTTTTTCACTCATTTGTTTTATTTAGTTTTCTTTATCTACTTTTAGGACCTGTGTGACAATTTATGAAAATGTAAAGAAAATATTTACTTGTAAAACTATATTTCAGGAACTCTTGTGCAGAATCCAAGGGTTCCTGTCTCGAGGGTTGTTTTAAGTAACGTATATTAGTGCTGTGCAATGCTCTCAAAAAGATAGCATAAGTAGAATACTTGTATAAGAAATAGAAATGGCCCCCACCAAATGTTCTAAAAGACTTAGCTCATTCTGTCTTCATAGAAGCAGCAAAACAGCCACATTTGCAGTGGAATGAGCTGGAGCTTGTAAGCGTCCATGACTTTTGGGCTGCAGCTCCTTCCTGCAAATATGACTGTTTTTTAATTGTATAATTACAGAAGAAATACAATATTTTAGAAGTTTTTGTAACAACTTTTTTTTACTTATACAAGTATTCTTCTGTAAAAAGTTTAGGCAGTTTTAGGTCAAATTTAAGCAGAAACAGACAATGTTGAAGGGTTCACAAACTTTCAAGTACTATGTAGTGGATCATGTCAATAAAACTTAGTTAAAAATAATTGTCCCCTACATGATAACTCTCAATATAAAATGACATCAGAAAGGAAAAGTAACATTTTTGTAATACTAGTTTTGTATTCTTTTACATGAAGTTTGTTACTTATAATGGTTAGACTTGCATCCGACCTTGTTGTTTGGGTTTTTTTTTTTAGATCTGACCTTTCTCTTGACTGCTGATGTTATAATATTAAAACCAGATAATGTAGTTCTAGCGCTATACCCTGTATAACCTGGTCGTCAGCTAGATAATGGCAAGTACCCTTATTTTGCCAGAGAAATTAATTTATGTGTAAAAATTATTTTATATTTAAAAATGTATTTTTACAGATAAATTGATGCTAGCCACTGTGGAGTTTCCTGTGTAATAGTGAAGCATAAAATAGCAGACTCAGCTCTAAAAGAAAGGAAAGTAATGTAGTTAAAGGGAACCTGTCACTAGATTTATGCCACCCTACCAAAGACACACACCCCTATTAAAAAATAATGGGCATTCAGCAAAATTAACACAATAATAATATAAAAATATGAATTTGTCACCCCTGATGATGTTTTCTACAAAACCTGTGTTGGGTAGGAGCCATCTTAGAGGGAACAGACAATCTGCAGGTATCTCTTCTCCATTTTTCTTGGTTACTATTATCATCAATTTACTTTTCATCTCTCTTGCTCTTCTTGGGCTTTATTATTTCCTGGGCTACAATCATTTATTAACTTGCTATATTTTTGCAGTGGATTTACTTCTCATTATAGTTTCCTAGCCCACTTATGTTCTTTTATACATATTTCCCAATTAATTGTTATATGTTGTTGTGATGCAAGACCCTACTACGAAGTATTGAGGCAAACCGGAGTCAGGAAACAGGAGGATACGACAGGATACAGGGACTAAGCAAAACCACAGTCAAGTCACAGGCCGTGGGTCAGGAATCCAGGAGAGTACGTATGGGATTCAGGAAGCAGACAGAGATGTGGTTAGGAAATGGTCCAAGGTCAGAAGCCAGGAGGTAACGACAAAAACAGGGAGTGGGCAGAGGAAAGCCAATTTATGACAAACACTTACACAACAGGAGCCAAGAGAACTACTGAGAAAACAGAGAGTACGACTGGCAAAGTTCAGACAGAGCATGCCCAGTAATAAAACAGAGCAATCACCAGGAATGAGGAGCATCTGCGTAAGCATCTTCCAGAACTACTATGGAACCTAGTACTGCAAAACAACCTGTCTGCAGGTGCACAAGACACATAGCAGAGCATTTCCAAATGCAAAATGCTCTGCACAAAGGAAACATGTAAGTGCCGGCTCAGCAGAGGAGGAGAGCGTGGCAGAGCATTACAGGGTTTTACACATCAGTTGTATTGCTCCTTGCACTTGCATGCATTTGGTTTTTATTTTTAGCAAGGTTGTTTACACCTCTGATGTAGATATATTTATGTTTCCATACTTTTGTACTATTGTATAATATATATTGGATCTGTTTCCTCTGGTGATACTGCCTTTTTCTCCCTACGATATCCATATCTTGATATAATAGATACCATTGAGATCATAACGCAGCATCAGTGGCTTCAGCTCACTATAGTGGCTGTGTAGGCTGCAGCTCTTAAGGTACCGTCACACTAAGCGACGCTCCAGCGATCCCATCAGCAACCTGACCTGGCAGGGATCGCTGGAGCGTCACTACACGGGTTGCTGGTGAGCTGTCAAACAGGCAGATCTCACCAGCAACCAGTGACCAGCTCCCAGCCAGCAGCGCCGCGTGGAAGCAATGCTTTGCTTGGTAACTAAGGTAAATATTGGGTAACCAACCCGATATTTACCTTGGTTACCAGCGCACACCGCTTAGCGCTGGCTCCATGCACTCCTAGCCAGAGTAAACATCGGGTTAATTACCCGATGTGTAGTCTGGCTATGTGTGCAGAGAGCAGAGAGCCGGCACTGACAGCGTGAGAGCGGCGGACGCTGGTAACGAAGGTAAATATCGGGTAACCAAGGAAAGGGCTTCTTGGTTACCCGATATTTACATTGGTTACCAGCGTGCCCAGAAGCCGGCTCCCTGCTCACTGCACATTCAGTTGTTGCCCTGTCGCTGTCACACACAGCGATCTGTGCTTCACAGCGAGAGAGCAACAACTAAAAAATGGTCCAGGACATTCAGCAACAACCAGCGACCTCACAGCAGGGGCCAGGTTGTTGCTGGATGTCACACACAGCAACATCGCTAGCAAGTTGTGCCTCAGCAGCGATGTTGCTAGCGATGTTGCTTAGTGAGACGTGGCCTTTAGTGCAAACCACTGATGTGAACCTTGAGGATTAGCAGATGTTTCAATTATTGGGATGACAAATAAGTGTGAATGGTTGACACTTTAAAGGTATCTATCAAAGTCTCACTTTCTATATACAATTTTACTTTTTTTGTCTTAGTAAGAGTTGTAGTTATATTTGTTAAGTACCCATTATTCTCTGCTGGGTTATGCCTTATTACTATTTGTGGCGCATGGTTTTAGATTTATTAGGAATTCATACAAAACCTTTTTTTGACCATTTTTCTGACACTATCCACCCTTCCCCTTAAATACAGTAAATTGCCAGTGTGCTATTGTACAAAGATACAAAATAGACGTTACAGTGAAGTAATGGAATTTAATATTTACATCAAGGTTAAATTACCAATGTAAGTTCTAAAAAAAATTGTTTAAAAGAACAGAGAGTCCTCAGTGGTTGATACCTTTTAATGGCTAACTGAAAAGATGGTAATAATTGCAAGCTTTCGAGACTACTCAGGTCTCTTCGGGGGGCTTTAAGTCCAGGACAAAGGAATGACACCTTAACATGGGACCTATTTCTTATATGGCCCCTGCCCCCATCTCTCCTCCTGCTCGCCCACCACCACATTCCTTAGGTAAAAACCCCCATCCCTTACTCCTTAACCCTTTCCTGGATCTATCACTGCCTCAGTCATGTACGTTACGTCTATCTGCCTTCACTCTGCTTGACTGATGGACTAGTGAATTGCGCTCCTGGTAATCTAATAAATAAGACACCACACACTGCGTGACATGGATTAAAATTTTGGCCACAGCAGCCCTTTATTTTAATAAGAAAAAACATCAATAAGAAAAAACAAGATTATCGGCCCAGAGATGTGGTTGTTATAAATCCCAGCCCCATATCCCCCTCCGCCGTGTACACCTAGCTCAAGGGGGAATCTGGGTATACCCCTTGATCATTTTCCTTGTGTCCGCTGAGCTCCTCCCCAGGGACCCATCTATTCCACTGTCCACTGAGCTCCTCCCCAGGGACCCATATTCCACTGTCCGCTGAGCTCTGGCCCAGGGACCCCATTAAAAACATAATTCTCCAACCAACAAAGAGTGGGTTTAAACAACCACATCCCGCCAAGACTCGCTCTTGTGACACCTTACAAGAGTGAGTTCCTCCACAACTTAATGGCTCGTTCTACTCCTTCTTGTATTCCCAACATCCATATATCAATGCCAATGTCATTAAGATGTACCTTATCATCTCTCCAAAAATGTTCCTTTGTATTTTCCAGCATCTGGTGACGTATGGCCCCCCTAAGAAGAGACCTGAGTAGTCTCGAAAGCTTGCAATTATTACCATCTTTTCAGTTAGCCATTAAAAGGTATCAACCACTGAGGACTCTCTGTTCTTTTAAACAATTTTTTTTATCTCTACTGGCTAACACGGTACAAAGATATATTTTACTTGTATCAATGTAAGTTCTGTACTTATTAACAAATGTTCTTATTTGCGTAGTTTAGACTGAGACAATAACCTTGGTGACTACATTGATGGCGGATATACAGTATATTCATGTAAACTCATAATACAGGATGACATGTATAAAACCACCGTAACATGGATAGTGTAGTGTATTTCTAGAGGAATTATTATTGCCATCCTGATGGATGTAGAATTTGCAGTTTTTTACTCAGTTGAAAAAATCAAAAATAGATAACAAAATCAGTAAAAAAGAATCACTGATTGGATGTTTCCACCATTTACTTCCCTCTCTTCATGATGTTTGCAGATGACATTCCTTAGCCCCATTACGACAGCCTTACGGAGATAAACGGCGGCAGAATCAGGTCCTTATTCTGATCCGCCGTCTATAAACGGCGGTCAGAAAAAGGTAAATAGCGCCCCCCCAGCGTCAGAAAATCTCCAGGGTTTCAGCTACCGGGGGTAGCTGAGACCCTGGAGATCATGATTCGGACCGGTTTTTTCGGTCCCCGCTCACATGATCACCGGTATACACCGTATACCGATGATCATGTTATAGTAAATCACAGCGCCGGTAAACAATGATTTATCTCCCATCTGGCATGATCAAACATGTCAGCTGGGAGATAAATCTCCTCCCCCGGTCCCCTCCGGTCCCCCGGGGTCGCCGAAGTGCCCCCCCAACCCCCAACCCCCAACCCCCCCCTGAAAATCCAAAATGGCGGCGCGCACAGCAGCGCACCGCCCGCATTTACCCATTTCCTTTGACTTCTGTCGCATGTGCCATCACACATGCAACAGAAAACCCCTCCCCAGGCCCTGCCAGGTCACCCCCTATTCCCACCCCAGTGTTCCCCGGTGTCCCCCGTACCTATCGGAGTGCTGATCACCCATGCAACCTCCTCCTCCTTCACAGTGCACGCCGGTCACACTGCAGAGCGCGGCTGTCAGCTCCACTTCCTGCTTTGTCTTCAGAGACGCTGGCTGCTGCTGCTGCTGCTGCATGGAGTCTGCAGCTGTGACCCGGGGAGAGTGGGTGCAGATTCTTTGCACCCACTCTCCTCAAATGGAGGGTCTGCACTCCTAGAAAATGGGGGACACGTTCCCTGAACGTGCCCCCCATATTCTAGAAGATCGTGGGACTTCCAAAATGGCTTACAGGAGATTTTTTTTTCTTTTCAATAAATTGGTCAAAGAGGGATGGTTGGGGAGTGTTTTTTCAAATAAATTTTTTTTTGTTGTCAATTTTTTTTTTGTATTACTGTCAATTAGTTATGTCTGGTATCAAATAGACGCCGTGACATCACTAATTGCTGGGCTTGATGCCAGGTGACATTACACATCTGGTGTCAACCCCATATATTACCCCGTTTGCCACCGCACCAGGGCACGGGAAGAGCTGGGGCGAAGCACCAGGATTGGCGCATCTAATGAATGCGCCACTTCTGGGGCGGCTGTGGCCTGCTATTTTTAGGCTGGGAAGAGTCCAATAACCATGGCTCTTCCCACCCTGAGAATACCAGACCCCAGCTGTCAGCTTCACCTTGGCTGGTGATCTAATTTGGGGGGACCCAACGTTTGTTTGTTTTTTAATTATTATAAAATTTTTTGAAAAAAAAACAGCTTGGGGAGACCTCTAAATTGATCACCAGCCAAGGTGAAGCTGTCAGCTGTGGTTTGCAGGCTACAGCTGTCTGCTTTACCCTAGCTGGCTATCAAAAATAGGGGGGACCCAACGTCATTTATTTTAATTATTTTTTTTTTGGGCTAAATACAAGGCTAGGCACCCTTTAGTGCCACATGAAAGTCACTGAAGGGCGCCAGCTTAGAATATGCAGGGGGGTGGGATGTTATATGTGTTTGACATCTATCCATTCATCCATTGTAGCATTTTAGGCTGTGTGCCCACAATCAGGGTTTGCAGCGTTTTGGGTGCAGAGTGTTTTTCCTGCGTCCATAATGCTGCATTGTGCAGTAGAAGCCCAGTGGAAGGATTTTTAGAAATCCCATGCCCAATGTGCTTCTTTTCTCCGCAGCATAAACCGACCTGTGGTGCAGCTTCCCGACCCTCAGCATGTCAATTTATGCTGCGGAGACGAGAGTGTTCTCTGCACGTATAATAGAGCTAAAGTCCACAGCAGCCTGAACCCAAATCGTGGGCACGGGCAGCTGCGTTCTCCCGTGGACAACACTCACATCTCTGTAGGAAGGCTGACACGGTGTACTAGATGCCGTGTCGCTGGATCATGGCCACATAGCCTAACAAGGGGCCCTGCTAATGTGACATGGTGTGCGCAATTTATTTCAACTTTTCCAAAATTTAAATGGTGCTCCTTCCATTCCATATATCCTCCCATATATCCAAACAGAGATTTTTTGCCACATGTGGGGTATCCCTGTGCTCATAAGAAATTGGATAACAACCTGTGGGATCCATGTTTTGTTGTTGCCTCTTGAAAAAGTGAGAAATTTGATGCTAAATCAACATTTTTGTGAAAAAAATGAAAATTTTCAATATGGCAACCTAAGCTTATCAAATTCTGTGAAGTGCTCGTGGATTCAAAATGCTCACTATACACTTAGATAAAAGCCTTGAGGTGTCTTGTTTCCAGAATGGGGTCACTTGTGGGGGAGCTCCACTGTTTACGCACCTTAGGGGCTTTCCAAATGCGACATAGCGTCCGCTAATGATTCCAGCCAATTGTGCAGTCATATGGCGCTCCTTCCCTTCCGAGCCTTGCCGTGCACCCAAACAGTTGATTTTCATCACACATAAGGTATCAGCATACTCAGGAGAAATTGCACAATAAATTTTATGCTGAATTTTTTTCCTTTTACTCTTGATAAAAAAAGCTGTCTGGTTGAAGTAACAATTTTGTGGTAAAAATGTATTTTTTTTTATTTTCACAGCTCAACATTATAAACTTCTGTGAAGCACCTGGAGGTTCAGGGTACTCACCAAACATCTATTTTCCAAAATGTGGCCACATGTTGGGGAGCTTCACTGTTTAGGCACCTCAGGGGCTCTCCAAATGCAACATGGCATCCGCTATTGATTCCAGCCAATTTTGCAGTCAAATGGCACTCCTTCCCTTCCGAGCCCCGCCGTGTGCCCAAACAGTTGATTTACACCACATATAAGGTATTGCCAAACTCAGGAGAAATTGCACAATAAATTTCATGGTGATGTTTTTCCTGTTACCCTTGTGAAAAGCTACCTGGTGAAGTAACAATTTTGTGGTAAAATTTTATTTTTTTATTTTCATGGCTCAACGTTATAAACTTCTGTGAAGCACCTGGGGGTTCAGGGTACTCACCAAACATCTAGATAAATTCCTTGAGGGGCCTATTTTCCAAAATGGAGTCACTTGTGGAAGGTTTCTGCTGTTTAGGTACCTTAGGGGTCCTCCAAATGCGACATGGTGCCCGCAATCTTTTTCAGCCAAATTTCCTTTCCAAAATTCAAATATTGCTCCTTCTGTTCCAAGCCCTCCCATTTCTCCAAACAAAGGTTTCAGACCACATGTGAGGTATCACCGCGCTCATAAAATAGTGGGTAACAAACATTGGGGTCAATTTTTTGGAATTACCTCTTGAAAAAGTGAGAAAATTGATGCTAAAGCAACATTTTTGAGAAAAAAAATGAAATTTTTCAATATGACAATGTAACGTTATCAAAATCTGTGAAGTACCTGTGGGTCCAAAATGCTCACTATACCCCTAGATAGGAGCCTTAAGGGGTCTAGTTTCCAAAATGGTATCACTTGTGAGGGGTTTCTGCTGTTTAGGTACCTTAGCAGACATCTAAATGCAACATGGTGCCCGCAATCTATTTCAACCAAATTTGCTTTCCAAAATTCAAATATTGCTCCTTCTGTTCCGAGCCCTCCTATTTGTCCAAACAGAGGTTTATGACCACATGTGGGGTATTAACGCGTTCATAAGAAAGTGGGTAACAAGTTTTGGGGTCCATTTTGTTGTGTTATTTCTTCTAAAAGTGAATACATTTGGGGTAGAGCAACATTTTAGGTAACATTTTTTTTTTGCTTTTTTTCATTCCACATTGTTTTAGTTCCTGTGTAGCACCTGAAGGGTTAATAAACTTCTTGGATGTGGTTTTGAGTACCTTGAGGGGTGCAGTTTTTAGAATGGTGTCACTTTAGGGTATTTTTTGTCACCTAGGCCTCTCAAAGTCACTTCAAATGTGATGTGGTCCCTAAAAAAATGGTTTTGTGAATTTTGTGGAAAAAAATGGGAAATTGCTGATGAACTTTGAACCCTTCTAACTTCCTAACCCCAAAAAATTTTGTTTCAGAAATTGCGCTAATGTAAAGTAGACATGTTGGAAATTTTATTTATTAACTATTTTGTGTGACATAACTCTCTGGTTTATGGGCATAAAAATTAAAAGTTTGAAAATTGCAAAATTTTAAAAATTTTCATCAAATTTCTGATTTTTTACAAATAAACGCAAAACATATCGTTCTAAATTTATAACTGTCATGAAGTACAATATGTCACGAAAAAACAATGTCAGAATCACTGGGATCCGTTTCAGCGTTCCAGAGTTATAACCTCATAAAGGGACACTGGTCAGAATTGCAAAAAATGGCCTGGGCATTAAGTACAAAACTGGCTTCGTCCTTAAGGGGTTAGTTAATGTAGTAGTTTTTGTCTTTAAATATTTAGTGGTCTTCTAATAAAATTAGAAATATGGAAGAGTGCAACTGAATACCTAACCATGCAAGTTCAAGGGCTTTTCTAACACTGAGTATTTGTTCCACGACTATCTCCTGTAAAGGCCCCGTCACACACAGAGATAAATCTTTGGCAGATCTGTGGTTACAGTGAAATCATGGACATATTGTTCCATTTGTACACAGCCACAAACCTGGCACTGATTGTCCACAATTTCACTGCAACCACAGATCTACCGCAGATTTATCTCTGTGTGATAAAGGGCCTTTAGTGTAGCTTAACACACAACCTGACCAGCAGTTTTGTCGATAAAACGGCTGTTTGTGGAGGGTCTTGTAACCATACTGCTCCTATCAGCTGTCTCCAATAGATAAAAGTAACTTTGCCATGAGAGGTGTTTTAAGGACTTCAGAGGACCTGATGGACTTGTGTGGTCACTGCTAGTCCAGCAGCATTTATTGTATGGACTGAAGTGCTGTGTGGTCAGTGATGGAAGCTCCACTACCAAGAGAAGGTGACCGACCCCTTTAAAGCTCTACGTAATGACATATTTCTCATATGTTACTTTCAGAAATCTGACATATTTACATTTGAAACAACTTTTGTTGTGTTCAATTTTCATCATATTAAAATTTAAGCCAAAGTTATTTCTAGTAATCTGTCTAATGGTAATTATATTGGGCACTACATAGTACTTATATATGGGCTTTGCTTTTGCAGTATGCCTTTAATGTTGTTCCCTTCAGATGTTTCCCAGTCGGCCGCATGGAAGGAAATGGACACATTACCCACGTTCCCCCTTGAAGACTTCAAAGTTGTTGTATGATGTAAAGGATATACCAATACAAAATGCGCAAAGTAGATATTTAGCCAAAACCAGAGTCTAACTACTTTTATAAAATTATAGAACTTTATTAATATCAAAAATTACGTACAAATCACACAGTTAAAATACAAGATTGAGAAAGGAAGGAAGATCCTACCCTAACCTTTCCCTTCCTCGAAACGGGGGTCGGCGTCCTAATATGAAGACGCCCCCGTTCCTCGACGGCTAACCCTGGGTAATGCCCTCCCTATTGGATTAGATGTGACCCCTCTCAGATAGAAACAACCCCTTAAAGTAGTAACACCACAGTGAGGAAGAGGTGCTCAGTCCGCAGTGGCTAATTTGTCTGTATCACCACTTAGGTGAGTAGGGATATGGGGCCTAGGGAAGTCGTCAGTTATTCATGAGTCCATGTGCTCAGTAAAAATGATAGATAGATGAGTCACATTACTTATGAAACACAGTGCAAGAATTGCCCAATAGAAACAATAATCCACATTTCTTATGTAAACTAATTCAAGAGATGCCCGACGCGTTTCGCCCTTGTCAATATCAATATTCAGGGGCTCATCAGGGGCTTTTCAACATATTCTTGAAAGAAATTTCCG
The DNA here is from genome assembly GCF_048569485.1 of Anomaloglossus baeobatrachus. Classification (NCBI taxonomy): domain Eukaryota; kingdom Metazoa; phylum Chordata; class Amphibia; order Anura; family Aromobatidae; genus Anomaloglossus; species Anomaloglossus baeobatrachus. The sequence continues at coordinate 149,487,787 of NC_134360.1, forward strand.
GTTTTGAACAAATCAACAGTAGTGGATTTTTCACTTCAGGGGAGTTATGGTCAGCGATCGCTGGACGCCAGACCTGGAACCCTCCACACGGCCCTTTGTAAGACACTGGTTGCTGTGGTTCCCTATGGTTACTCCTTGCCCCATTGTGGGACAGCAACTAGGACTTTTGGTTATGTGTACCTCTTCTTTTAACACTGGAGGCTGCATAAGTTATTATATTGCCACTGGTAAATAGCTGACCATTTGAAAATATTTACTTCGGCTGATGCACATAAGTAAATTGACTCTGTTGTGGGCTATAGATATAGCCACACCCCGCAGCCATTGTTCTGAGCGATATAAATATGGTCCAGGGTGGATTAAGCACATTTATTCCAGGGTCCAGCCTTTTTGTGAATATCATTAACTTCTGAGTAAGACAGGAACCTCCATTCAGAAAGGTGAAAAATTCATCCTGACAAGCCCCATGATAGACCAGCTGAGTAGGCAGCATACTAACCTCCTATACTCCCCTGAAGTGAAAAATCCACTACTGTTGATTTGTTCAAAACCGGAAATTTCTTTCAAGAATATGTTGAAAAGCCCCTGATGAGCCCCTGAATATTGATATTGACAAGGGCGAAACGCGTCGGGCATCTCTTGAATTAGTTTACATAAGAAATGTGGATTATTGTTTTTTATTGGGCAATTCCTGCACTGTGTGTGACTCATCTATCTATCATTTTTACTGAGCACATGGACTCATGAATAACTGACGACTTCCCTAGGCCCCATATCCCTACTCACCTAAGTGGTGATACAGACAAATTAGCCACTGCGGACTGATCACCTCTTCCTCACTGTGGTGTTACTACTTTAAGGGGTTGTTTCTATCTGAGAGGGGTCACATCTAATCCAATAGGGAGGGCATTACCCAGGGTTAGCCGTCGAGGAACGGGGGCGTCTTCATATTAGGACGCCGACCCCCGTTTCGAGGAAGGGAAAGGTTAGGGTAGGATCTTCCTTCCTTTCTCAATCTTGTATTTTAACTGTGTGATTTGTACGTAATTTTTGATATTAATAAAGTTCTATAATTTTATAAAAGTAGTTAGACTCTGGTTTTGGCTTTGTATGATGTAAAGGGAAATATGTATTATGTCATGCATTATAGTTTTGGTAATGTGAGTTAGGATGTGATGTATTATATATACCGTATATATAATGTTTTGCATTTCCATGTGATGAAGCCATGTTCTGCCCAGCAACAGGTAGTGAGTAGGCATTGATAAAGCTAATGTTTATAAATAGCCCTGAGTGGGAAGGGCTTGAGAGCAGGGACAGTGTACAGTTACCTGTTAAAATATCAGATCGGGCCCAACATGTGACAGAGAAAGATGTGACGCCCTGGCAAAACCAGGTTGTCACAGAGCCTGCACAAATCCACCAAAATGCAGGCCATTCTCCTGTTTGACACCAACACAGTCCCCACACAGGTATACACCAGCCAATCAGGCCTAGTCACTATTCCCCCCAGGACAAGGGGAGGGATCAAAAAGAGCATAGGAAGTGACAGAGCAGAGTTTAGTTTCAGTTTAAGCTGTAGTCAGTGGAGAGCTGACAGGAGGGAGTTGGTGCTCCCTGGAGAGGGTGGTAGTCGGGGTTGGAACCCCGGACCACTGGACGACTGAACTAGCCACGCTGACTAGGTGGCAGTGAGGGCCACAGGTGATGGAGATCCGGTCAAGGGGAACTTGAGGCCGACCAGGGCAGAGTTGTAGCCTGCCGGTGCCGAGACCGGAGACCCGGTCCGGAGGCCGTTTCAAGCGGACTAGTCCAGACAAGAGAGACAGAAAGAAAGTGCAGAAGAAAGAGCCCCTGGTGGCTGTATATCTGTGTGTGCGGCCCAAATACAACCGCTGGAAGCTACCAGTCACTGGCAACTTGGTTTACAATACAAACTGTGTGTGTGTTTACTGACCGTCCAAATCATCAGCAGCTCATCCAGCACCACGACAGCCAAACTGTAAGTTTCCTGCTCCCTGCAATCCCTTACTGTTCCCTGGGCCCCATGACTATACCTCCCCTACCTGAGGAGGGGATTCCACTTTGCTGCCCAGCTCCATCAGCCCCGGGCGTCCCATCACCAGGCAGCGGCGGTGCTACCAACTCTCACCGAAACCCACAGGTGGTGTCACTGACAAAAACTCTCTCCCCTGTAAATAACCCCTTCTTACTCGTGGGCGACGGATGGCTGCACGAGCCCCGGATCCGGTTGTCACTCGAGCCACAGCCACCGCCTGGATCCAAGTGCCTCAAGCGGCCCCCCCGGTTGTGATCTGTTTCCCGCTCGCGACAAATTGGTGTCACGAACAGGATTCTTACCCCATCCGTGACCTGGATGACGTGCGCCTTCTTTTGAACCGTGAACCGTTACAAAATTTTGGACTGCCGCCATCTTGCCCGGCATCTTTGGTGCCGAAACAACAACAGTGTCATCATCTTCCCCAAAAAAGGCGCAAAGCCGAAGCCCCGCCACCTACGAACGCGGGCAGAACCCAGTGACTCCCAAAGCCAGAAGCGCAAGGGACAGTGGGTCCCGCGAGACGGCTGTCGAAAAATCAGGGGGAGGAGAGGACGGAGCGGCATGTAACCAGAACTGTAAAGTGCAGGGACGCCAGGACTCTGCAAAATTTAGTTTCTGGACACAAGAGCGGCAAGATGTCACAGCAGGCCACAACCCCGATGACATCTCACCCGGCCCCGAGCATGGCCGCAACGGTAATGACGTCAGCTCCGGCAGTCCGCCCGGCCGCAACAGTGATGATGTCGGCTCCGGCGGTCCGCCCGGCCGCAACGGAGGCGGCACCCGACCGGAAGTCTGCCCCAGATGCGGCGACAGCCTCTCCCAGGTACCCTGTCCTGGCTGTGAAGCAGCCAGAGTGCAACTTCAGAGAGGAGGAGCAGGCCACTGAGCAATGGGGCCCACAGCAGTATGAGAGGCCAGTCGCAGCCAGCGCCGAGGGCATTTGAGTGGGCCTGGCTCCTGAGCAGGAGGCGGAGCACGGAACTTGTGCCCCGTACTGGGAGCAGCAGCGGTAGCGGAACATGGACGGCTACCCGCAATTTGAAAGTTTAAAGAATGACTGTTTAAGGACTGCACCCTTGTTGAACGTCCTTCTGTTCCGTGAGGAGGCCATCTGGATCCCCAAGTGGAGGGTGGCAGGAGAATTAAAGTTAAAAAGTTAAAGGAGGCAGCTGCACCAGCATTGCAGACAAATGGAGGAGGTTTAGGGTAAGTTCACACAGTGTGTTTTTCGCAGCTTTTTTGCGCATTTTTCGGTTGCGTTTTTGCTCAGCAAATTGCATGACTTTACTTCCCCAGCAAAGTCTATGAATTTACATTTTTGCTGTCTGCACACAGTGGGTTTTTTTAGCTGCGTTTTTGTGGTGCCCACAAAAACGCAGCCTGTCAATTATTTTTGCAATTTTCACTGCGTTTTCCACCCATTGAGTTCAATCAGATGTTCAAAAACGCAATGAAAACCACAAATTGCAAATATAGCTGCATTTTAGTGCGTTTTTATGACTAAAAACGCAGCTATAAACGCAAGGGGTGGGTAGTAAAGTGACATGTACAGGAAGAGGATTCCTTCTGTCAGTAAACAGAGAAGCGTGAATCCTCCCTGTACTGCCACCGCTGCTTCCATTTCCTGCCCGGTGCCATGTCTGCTCCCGTGCCGGAGGTGGAAGCGGCTGCTAAATCAAAAGTGAACAGTAGAAAAATGTCATACTCATCTGTCTGCAGACTCCTGGTGCCATGCTCTAAGCTCCTCTTCCCGGTACCGCCACCCCCGCTCTTTCTGTGTGTCAGCTCCCAGGCACGTACGATAGCTGCAAGACCTGGCGGTGATCACCTGATGTGGTCACCTGACGCATCAGCTAATCGTAAGTCTCGCGGTGATGCCAGATTTTACCACCTGGCCGGCTATCAGCTGATGCCGTCAGGATGCTTCATCACTGATTACTGGCAGCTCCTGCAGCGGTGTGACGGGAGTGTGTACGGACGTGTGTAGTTGTTTTTTTTTTTTTTTTGCACTGATGCATCAGCCTAGACTGTACAGCGAGCGAGCGCCGAGTGACAGGTGACAGATTCTCTGGCGCTTGCAGTCAGTTAATGACAGCTGCACAGAGGTTGGGGTGATCTACGGAGTTCAAATGAGAGCACCGAAGATCACCCCGGCCTGTCTGCAGCTGTCATGAACTGAACCGCAAGTTCCGGGGAATCAGTCACTCAGCGCTCACTGTACAGTACAGGCTGCATGCCGGAGCTCAGGTGAGAGCTCCGGAGTGCAGTGCAGGTACCTGAATCCAGGCCGGGCATTACTGGAGTTTCCTCTGGTAGCCAGTCCAACGCTGCACAGAAGTGTGTGTTTTTTGTTTTTTTTTTGCACTGATGCATCAGCTGATTGTATAAAAGCCGTTTATACAATCAGCTGCTGTGTCATATGATTCAGGCCTTGAACCTGACACATCATCTGATTGCTTTGCCTTCCAGCAAACCGATCAGATGATATTGGATCCGGATTGGTCGGCGCGGGACCCTTGACCCAGGATTACTGCGGAGGGGGGTTCTTTATTTCAATAAAGATGGAGTCACTAATTGTGTTGTGTTTTATTTCTAATAAAAATATTTTTCTGTGTGTTGTGGTTTTTTTTTATCTTTACCAGAAATTCATGGTGGCCATGTCTAATATTGGCGTGACACCATGAATTTCGGGCTTAGGGCCAGCTGATAATACACAGCTAGCCCTAACCCTATTATTACCCAGCGAGCCACCCTGCATCAGGGCAGCTGGAGAGTTGGATACAGCGTCAGAAGATGGCGCTTCTATGAATGCACCATTTTCTGGGGTGGCTGCGGACTGCAATTCGCAGCAGGGGTGCCCAGAAAGCTTGGGCACCCTGCATTGCGGATTCCAATCTCCAGCTGCCTAGTTATACCTCACTGAACACAAAAATTGGGCAAAGCCCACGTCATTTTTTTTTTAATTATTTCATGAAATTCATGAAATAATTAAAAAAAGGGCTTCCCTATATTTTTTGTTCCCAGCCGGGTACAAATAGGCATCTGGGAGTTGGGGGCAGCCCGTACCTGCCTGCTGTACCCGGCTAGCATACAAAAATATGGCGAAGCCCACGTCATTTGTTTTGTTTGGGGGGCAAAAAAATCCTGCATACAGTCCTGGAAGGAGGATGCTGAGCCTTGTAGTTTGGCAGCTGCTGTCTGCTCTCCTGCATACACTATTGGATGGAGGATGCTGAGCCTTGTAGTTCTGCAGCTGCTGTCTGCTCTCTTGCATCCACTAGGGGATGGAGTATGCTGAGCCTTGTAGGTCTACTCCCTCTGACTCTCCCTCCAGCATACAGTCCTGGATGGAGCATTCTGAGCCTTGCAGTTCTGCAGCTGTCTGCTCTCCTGCATACACTAGTGGAGAATGAAGAACATATTGAAGAAGGAAATTACATCAGACCTTTTTTCTTTTTTGTTTTTCAACAATCTTTAATGGCAATGTTCACTGATAAAAAACGCATAAAAACGCTGTGAGCAAAAACGCAGCAAAATGCAGCAAAAAACGCACCAAAACGCGGTAAAAACGCATGCGTTTTTGCCGCAGGTGCATTTTTTCAAAAAGACACAGTGTGTGAACTTAGCCTTAAGGACAGTGCAGCACCGTGAGAGAGGGTGGCACTGGGGGTCCGTGTTGTTTCGGTGGCGGGTTGTTTGGGGAAGAAAGCTGCAACAGGAGGCTGCGCTGCCAGAGGTTGTAAAATGTTGTTCTATGGACTTGGTAGCGGGACTCGGCAACCTCTTTTCCTCAGGACAGTTTTGTAACGTTAAAAATGTTTTTCTTAATGATGTGCATTCCCTCCGGGGAATGAAATGTTTGAAATGGTTTACTTGTTATCTTTTTCAATTGCAGAAGCAGAAAAATAAACGTCAGTGGCCGGACATCCCGAGGACGGGCTGTATTCTACCAAGGGGGAGTGTGACGCCCTGGCAAAACCAGGTTGTCACAGAGCCTGCACAAATCCACCAAAATGAAGGCCATTCTCCTCTTTGACACCAACACAGTCCCCACACAGGTATACACCAGCCAATCAGGCCTAGTCACTCTTTCCCCCAGGACAAGGGGAGGGATCAAAACGAGCTTAGGAAGTGACAGAGCAGAGTTTAGTTTCAGTTTGAGCTGTAGTCAGTGGAGAGCTGACAGGAGGGAGTTGGAGCTCCCTGGAGAGGGTGGTAGTCGGGGTTGGAACCCCGGACCACTGGACAACTGAACTAGCCACGCTGACTAGGTGGCAGTGAGGGCCACAGGCAACTGAGATCCGGTCACGGGGAACCTGAGGCTGACTGGGGCAGGGTTGTAGCCTGCCGGTGCCGAGAGCAAGGACCCGGTCTGGAGGCTGTTTCAAGCGGACTAGTCCAGACAAGAGAGACAGAAAGAAAGTGCAGAAGAAAGGGCCCCTGGCTCTATATCTGTGTGTGGGACCCGAATGCAACCGCTGGAAGCTACCGGTAACTGGCAACTTGGTTTAAAATACAGACTGTGTGTGTGCGTCCAAATCATCAGCAGCTCATCCAGTACCACGACAACCGAACTGTGAGTTTCCTGCTCCCTGCAATTTCTTCCTGTTCCCTGGGCGCCGAGACTACACCTTCCCTACCTGTGGAGGGGATTCCACCTTGCTGTCCAGCTCCATCAGCCCCGGGTGTCCCATCACCAAGCAGTAGCGGTGCTACCAACTCTCACCGCAAATCACGGGGTGCGTCACTGCCAAAAACTCTGTCCCCTGTAAATAACCCCTTTTCACTCGTGGGCGACGGCTGCACGAGCCCCGGATCCGGCTGCCACTTGAGCCACAGCCACCGCCCGGATCCGAGTGCCTCGAGCGGCCCCCCCGGTTGTGATCTGTCCCCCACCCGCGACAAAGACAGGTCAGGAAAGTCTGCAGAGCTGCATGAAAAGGGTGCCTCTAATGCAAGGGGAGACTGAAGCAGGGGAAAACATGATCCTAAATAATGAGAAGGAAACAACCAGGTTACAGAGTGGTCTAAGGGAGTTAAGTACTTTTTTGAAGGACTATGTGACCAAGTCAGTACAGGAAAGGAAGTTAGTGCCTCAGGCTGGAGTTCCCTAAGCATCAACAAGCTGCAAGTTAGGGTTGCTCAGATTGGCACTATCCCTTTAAGAATGAAAGGACTCGGAACTGCGGGAGGAAGAAAAATGTCTTTTACCGACTGTATTGTGGTGTTGAACTGTGTTATGGAGAAACAAGGGGGACCAGTTAAGGTTGGAATCAATGAAGTAACGGAGGTGAAGGGTAGAGATGAGCGAACCGGTCGCGGTTCGGCTCGAGGTTGGTTCGCCGAACGGACCTCCCGTTCGAGTTCGGTTCGTCGAACGTTCGACGAACCGAACTCGAACTGCATAGGAAACAATGGCAGGCAATCACAAACACAGAAAAACACCTAGAAAACACCCTCAAAGGTGTCCTAAAGGTGACAAACAACTCAAACACATTGGAAAGTGACAAGGACATATACTCATGCGAAAACAAAACAGCTGGACAAGGAAAAAGAGGAGGACACACAGATATAGGCATGGCACGCCCTTCTAAAATCATGTAAAACACCGCAAGGTGACTCCAAGCGGAGTCTCCATTTTTTCCAAAAATTGGGCCACACACACACACCCACCCCTTCAGTGGCAGCAGTTGTGCCCCAGTTGTACACTTCACAGCTACATTTGCATCAAGCACATTCAAAAATACGCCATTCCCAGGATGACACCGGGGTAGGTAGCAAAGTCTTTGCTGATCCCAGCTCTGTTCATCTTGGCTTCTTTTAAAAACACATCAAGCAAGGGTTACTCCAAGCGGAGTCTCCCTTTTTTCCAAAAATTGGGCCACACAGACACCCACCCCATCAGTGGCAGCACTTGGGCCCTAGTTGCAAACAGGATGTTTTGATTTGCATCAAGCACATTCAAAAATACGCCATTCTTATCCGTCCCCAGGATGACACCGGGGTAGGTAGCAAAGTATTTCCTGATCCCAGCTCTGTTCATCTTGGCTTCTTTTAAAAACACATCAAGCAAGGGTTACTCCAAGCGGAGTCTCCCTTTTTTCCAAAAATTGGGCCACACAGACACCCACCCCATCAGTGGCAGCACTTGGGCCCTAGTTGCAAACAGGATGTTTTGATTTGCATCAAGCACATTCAAAAATACGCCATTCTTATCCGTCCCCAGGATGACACCGGGGTAGGTAGCAAAGTCTTTGCTGATCCCAGCTCTGTTCATCTTGGCTTCTTTTAAAAACACATCAAGCAAGGGTTACTCCAAGCGGAGTCTCCCTTTTTTTCCAAAAATTGGGCCACACAGACACCCACCCCATCAGTGGCAGCACTTGGGCCCTAGTTGCAAACAGGATGTTTTGATTTGCATCAAGCACATTCAAAAATACGCCATTCTTATCCGTCCCCAGGATGACACCGGGGTAGGTAGCAAAGTCTTTCCTGATCCCAGCTCTGTTCATCTTGGCTTCTTTTAAAAACACATCAAGCAAGGGTTACTCCAAGCGGAGTCTCCCTTTTTTTCCAAAAATTGGGCCACACAGACACCCACCCCATCAGTGGCAGCACTTGGGCCCTAGTTGCAAACAGGATGTTTTGATTTGCATCAAGCACATTCAAAAATACGCCATTCTTATCCGTCCCCAGGATGACACCGGGGTAGGTAGCAAAGTATTTCCTGATCCCAGCTCTGTTCATCTTGGCTTCTTTTAAAAACACATCAAGCAAGGGTTACTCCAAGCGGAGTCTCCCTTTTTTCCAAAAATTGGGCCACACAGACACCCACCCCATCAGTGGCAGCACTTGGGCCCTAGTTGCAAACAGGATGTTTTGATTTGCATCAAGCACATTCAAAAATACGCCATTCTTATCCGTCCCCAGGATGACACCGGGGTAGGTAGCAAAGTCTTTGCTGATCCCAGCTCTGTTCATCTTGGCTTCTTTTAAAAACACATCAAGCAAGGGTTACTCCAAGCGGAGTCTCCCTTTTTTTCCAAAAATTGGGCCACACAGACACCCACCCCATCAGTGGCAGCACTTGGGCCCTAGTTGCAAACAGGATGTTTTGATTTGCATCAAGCACATTCAAAAATACGCCATTCTTATCCGTCCCCAGGATGACACCGGGGTAGGTAGCAAAGTCTTTGCTGATCCCAGCTCTGTTCATCTTGGCTTCTTTTAAAAACACATCAAGCAAGGGTTACTCCAAGCGGAGTCTCCCTTTTTTCCAAAAATTGGGCCACACAGACACCCACCCCATCAGTGGCAGCACTTGGGCCCTAGTTGCAAACAGGATGTTTTGATTTGCATCAAGCACATTCAAAAATACGCCATTCTTATCCGTCCCCAGGATGACACCGGGGTAGGTAGCAAAGTATTTCCTGATCCCAGCTCTGTTCATCTTGGCTTCTTTTAAAAACACATCAAGCAAGGGTTACTCCAAGCGGAGTCTCCCTTTTTTTCCAAAAATTGGGCCACACAGACACCCACCCCATCAGTGGCAGCACTTGGGCCCTAGTTGCAAACAGGATGTTTTGATTTGCATCAAGCACATTCAAAAATACGCCATTCTTATCCGTCCCCAGGATGACACCGGGGTAGGTAGCAAAGTCTTTCCTGATCCCAGCTCTGTTCATCTTGGCTTCTTTTAAAAACACATCAAGCAAGGGTTACTCCAAGCGGAGTCTCCCTTTTTTTCCAAAAATTGGGCCACACAGACACCCACCCCATCAGTGGCAGCACTTGGGCCCTAGTTGCAAACAGGATGTTTTGATTTGCATCAAGCACATTCAAAAATACGCCATTCTTATCCGTCCCCAGGATGACACCGGGGTAGGTAGCAAAGTATTTCCTGATCCCAGCTCTGTTCATCTTGGCTTCTTTTAAAAACACATCAAGCAAGGGTTACTCCAAGCGGAGTCTCCCTTTTTTCCAAAAATTGGGCCACACAGACACCCACCCCATCAGTGGCAGCACTTGGGCCCTAGTTGCAAACAGGATGTTTTGATTTGCATCAAGCACATTCAAAAATACGCCATTCTTATCCGTCCCCAGGATGACACCGGGGTAGGTAGCAAAGTCTTTGCTGATCCCAGCTCTGTTCATCTTGGCTTCTTTTAAAAACACATCAAGCAAGGGTTACTCCAAGCGGAGTCTCCCTTTTTTTCCAAAAATTGGGCCACACAGACACCCACCCCATCAGTGGCAGCACTTGGGCCCTAGTTGCAAACAGGATGTTTTGATTTGCATCAAGCACATTCAAAAATACGCCATTCTTATCCGTCCCCAGGATGACACCGGGGTAGGTAGCAAAGTCTTTGCTGATCCCAGCTCTGTTCATCTTGGCTTCTTTTAAAAACACATCAAGCAAGGGTTACTCCAAGCGGAGTCTCCCTTTTTTTCCAAAAATTGGGCCACACAGACACCCACCCCATCAGTGGCAGCACTTGGGCCCTAGTTGCAAACAGGATGTTTTGATTTGCATCAAGCACATTCAAAAATACGCCATTCTTATCCGTCCCCAGGATGACACCGGGGTAGGTAGCAAAGTATTTCCTGATCCCAGCTCTGTTCATCTTGGCTTCTTTTAAAAACACATCAAGCAAGGGTTACTCCAAGCGGAGTCTCCCTTTTTTCCAAAAATTGGGCCACACAGACACCCACCCCATCAGTGGCAGCACTTGGGCCCTAGTTGCAAACAGGATGTTTTGATTTGCATCAAGCACATTCAAAAATACGCCATTCTTATCCGTCCCCAGGATGACACCGGGGTAGGTAGCAAAGTCTTTGCTGATCCCAGCTCTGTTCATCTTGGCTTCTTTTAAAAACACATCAAGCAAGGGTTACTCCAAGCGGAGTCTCCCTTTTTTTCCAAAAATTGGGCCACACAGACACCCACCCCATCAGTGGCAGCACTTGGGCCCTAGTTGCAAACAGGATGTTTTGATTTGCATCAAGCACATTCAAAAATACGCCATTCTTATCCGTCCCCAGGATGACACCGGGGTAGGTAGCAAAGTCTTTGCTGATCCCAGCTCTGTTCATCTTGGCTTCTTTTAAAAACACATCAAGCAAGGGTTACTCCAAGCGGAGTCTCCCTTTTTTTCCAAAAATTGGGCCACACAGACACCCACCCCATCAGTGGCAGCACTTGGGCCCTAGTTGCAAACAGGATGTTTTGATTTGCATCAAGCACATTCAAAAATACGCCATTCTTATCCGTCCCCAGGATGACACCGGGGTAGGTAGCAAAGTCTTTGCTGATCCCAGCTCTGTTCATCTTGGCTTCTTTTAAAAACACATCAAGCAAGGGTTACTCCAAGCGGAGTCTCCCTTTTTTTCCAAAAATTGGGCCACACAGACACCCACCCCATCAGTGGCAGCACTTGGGCCCTAGTTGCAAACAGGATGTTTTGATTTGCATCAAGCACATTCAAAAATACGCCATTCTTATCCGTCCCCAGGATGACACCGGGGTAGGTAGCAAAGTCTTTGCTGATCCCAGCTCTGTTCATCTTGGCTTCTTTTAAAAACACATCAAGCAAGGGTTACTCCAAGCGGAGTCTCCCTTTTTTTCCAAAAATTGGGCCACACAGACACCCACCCCATCAGTGGCAGCACTTGGGCCCTAGTTGCAAACAGGATGTTTTGATTTGCATCAAGCACATTCAAAAATACGCCATTCTTATCCGTCCCCAGGATGACACCGGGGTAGGTAGCAAAGTCTTTCCTGATCCCAGCTCTGTTCATCTTGGCTTCTTTTAAAAACACATCAAGCAAGGGTTACTCCAAGCGGAGTCTCCCTTTTTTTCCAAAAATTGGGCCACACAGACACCCACCCCATCAGTGGCAGCACTTGGGCCCTAGTTGCAAACAGGATGTTTTGATTTGCATCAAGCACATTCAAAAATACGCCATTCTTATCCGTCCCCAGGATGACACCGGGGTAGGTAGCAAAGTCTTTGCTGATCCCAGCTCTGTTCATCTTGGCTTCTTTTAAAAACACATCAAGCAAGGGTTACTCCAAGCGGAGTCTCCCTTTTTTTCCAAAAATTGGGCCACACAGACACCCACCCCATCAGTGGCAGCACTTGGGCCCTAGTTGCAAACAGGATGTTTTGATTTGCATCAAGCACATTCAAAAATACGCCATTCTTATCCGTCCCCAGGATGACACCGGGGTAGGTAGCAAAGTATTTCCTGATCCCAGCTCTGTTCATCTTGGCTTCTTTTAAAAACACATCAAGCAAGGGTTACTCCAAGCGGAGTCTCCCTTTTTTTCCAAAAATTGGGCCACACAGACACCCACCCCATCAGTGGCAGCACTTGGGCCCTAGTTGCAAACAGGATGTTTTGATTTGCATCAAGCACATTCAAAAATACGCCATTCTTATCCGTCCCCAGGATGACACCGGGGTAGGTAGCAAAGTCTTTGCTGATCCCAGCTCTGTTCATCTTGGCTTCTTTTAAAAACACATCAAGCAAGGGTTACTCCAAGCGGAGTCTCCCTTTTTTTCCAAAAATTGGGCCACACAGACACCCACCCCATCAGTGGCAGCACTTGGGCCCTAGTTGCAAACAGGATGTTTTGATTTGCATCAAGCACATTCAAAAATACGCCATTCTTATCCGTCCCCAGGATGACACCGGGGTAGGTAGCAAAGTCTTTCCTGATCCCAGCTCTGTTCATCTTGGCTTCTTTTAAAAACACATCAAGCAAGGGTTACTCCAAGCGGAGTCTCCCTTTTTTTCCAAAAATTGGGCCACACAGACACCCACCCCATCAGTGGCAGCACTTGGGCCCTAGTTGCAAACAGGATGTTTTGATTTGCATCAAGCACATTCAAAAATACGCCATTCTTATCCGTCCCCAGGATGACACCGGGGTAGGTAGCAAAGTCTTTGCTGATCCCAGCTCTGTTCATCTTGGCTTCTTTTAAAAACACATCAAGCAAGGGTTACTCCAAGCGGAGTCTCCCTTTTTTCCAAAAATTGGGCCACACAGACACCCACCCCATCAGTGGCAGCACTTGGGCCCTAGTTGCAAACAGGATGTTTTGATTTGCATCAAGCACATTCAAAAATACGCCATTCTTATCCGTCCCCAGGATGACACCGGGGTAGGTAGCAAAGTATTTCCTGATCCCAGCTCTGTTCATCTTGGCTTCTTTTAAAAACACATCAAGCAAGGGTTACTCCAAGCGGAGTCTCCCTTTTTTCCAAAAATTGGGCCACACAGACACCCACCCCATCAGTGGCAGCACTTGGGCCCTAGTTGCAAACAGGATGTTTTGATTTGCATCAAGCACATTCAAAAATACGCCATTCTTATCCGTCCCCAGGATGACACCGGGGTAGGTAGCAAAGTCTTTGCTGATCCCAGCTCTGTTCATCTTGGTTTCTTTTAAAAACACATCAAGCAAGGGTTACTCCAAGCGGAGTCTCCCTTTTTTTCCAAAAATTGGGCCACACAGACACCCACCCCATCAGTGGCAGCACTTGGGCCCTAGTTGCAAACAGGATGTTTTGATTTGCATCAAGCACATTCAAAAATACGCCATTCTTATCCGTCCCCAGGATGACACCGGGGTAGGTAGCAAAGTCTTTGCTGATCCCAGCTCTGTTCATCTTGGCTTCTTTTAAAAACACATCAAGCAAGGGTTACTCCAAGCGGAGTCTCCCTTTTTTTCCAAAAATTGGGCCACACAGACACCCACCCCATCAGTGGCAGCACTTGGGCCCTAGTTGCAAACAGGATGTTTTGATTTGCATCAAGCACATTCAAAAATACGCCATTCTTATCCGTCCTCAGGATGACACCGGGGTAGGTAGCAAAGTCTTTGCTGATCCCAGCTCTGTTCATCTTGGCTTCTTTTAAAAACACATCAAGCAAGGGTTACTCCAAGCGGAGTCTCCCTTTTTTTCCAAAAATTGGGCCACACAGACACCCACCCCATCAGTGGCAGCACTTGGGCCCTAGTTGTACACTTCACAGCTACATTTGCATCAATCACATTCAAAAATATCCCATAATTAACCGTCCCCAGGATGACACCGGGGTAGGTAGCAAAGTCTTTGCTGACCCATGACTTGTTCATCTTGGCTTCTTTTAAAAACAATGTAAGCAAGGGTTACTCCAAGCGGAGTCTCCCTTTTTTCCAAAAATTGGGCCACACAGACACCCACCCCATCAGTGGCAGCACTTGGGCCCTAGTTGCAAACAGGATGTTTTGATTTGCATCAAGCACATTCCAAATCCACAAGCATTTACTCTCCCCAGGATGACACAGGGGTAGTAAATTCCTTCTGGATCCATGACTTGTTCATTTTGATGAACGTCAGTCTGTCCACATTGTCACTGGACAGACGCGTGCGCTTATCTGTCAGCACACACCCAGCAGCACTGAATACACGTTCAGAGACAACGCTGGCAGCTGGACACGACAAAATCTCCAAGGCGTAACTGGAGAGCTCTGGCCATTTTTCTATGTTTGAAGCCCAAAAGGAGCAAGGCTCCAGTTGCACAGTCATGGCATCGATGTTCATTTGGAGATACTCCTGTATCATCCTCTCCAGCCGTTGAGTATGTGTCAGACTTGTTGTCTCTGGTGGCCTTGCAAAAGAGGGTCTAAAAAAATTATGAAAAGATTCCATAAAATTGCTGTTACCGGCACCAGATACGGTCCTACTGGTACGGGTAGACTGGTGAAGATGACGAGACCGTCCCATGTTTGTCAAGTTACAACTGGGAGATTCCCTCCCTGCACCTGCACGGTTGTTTGGTGGAAAAGCCGAGCTAAGATCGAGTAACAGCTTCTGCTGATACTCCTGCATACGTGCGTCCCTTTCTATGGCTGGAATTATGTCACAAAATTTGGACTTGTACCGGGGATCTAATAGTGTGGCAATCCAGTAGTCATCATCACTTCTAATTTTGACAATACGACTGTCATGTTGGAGGTAGTGCAACAAAAAGGCACTCATGTGTCTTGCGCAGCCATGCGGACCAAGTCCACGCTGTGTTTGTGGCATAGAGGTGCTACCCGTTCTTTCTTCCTCTGACATCTCCCCCCAACCTCTTTCAACTGAAATTTGACCAAGGTCTCCCTCATCCGCTGAGTCTTCCATGTCCATGGACAGTTCGTCCTCCATTTCTTCATGTTCTCCTGCACCTTGCTCAACATTTCGCCTGCTACTATGCGCCCTTGTCGATCCCTGTTCCCCATGGTCCCATGCCTGCTGCGTTGGTGATGATGAACGTCTGGACCTTGGTGATGTTGTTGTCCCTTGCACATATGAATCCTCCTGTAGTTCCTCCCCTTCATGTTGTCCCACCCCCTGACTCCGAATAGTGTTTAGCGTGTGCTCCAGCATGTAAATGACTGGAATCGTCATGCTGATAATGGCATTGTCAGAGCTAAACATATTCGTCGCCATGTCGAAACTGTGCAGAAGGGTGCATAGGTCCTTGATCTGAGACCACTCCATCAGGGTGATCTGCCCCACCTCTGCATCTCGTTGGCCCAGGCTATACGTCATGACGTATTGCACCAGGGCTCTGCGGTGCTGCCACAGTCGCTGTAACATGTGGAGAGTTGAATTCCAGCGTGTCGCCACATCGCATTTCAGGCGATGAACCGGCAGGCCGAAAGACTTCTGTAGCGATGCAAGTCGCTCAGCTGCGGCGCTTGAACGCCGGAAGTGAGCAGACAGTTTTCGTGCCCTGTTCAGAAGGCCATCTAGGCCGGGATAGTGTGTTAAAAATTGCTGCACGACAAGGTTCAACACGTGAGCCATACAAGGTACGTGTGTCACCTTGCCCAGGCGAAGGGCCGCACCCAGGTTTGCAGCATTGTCGCACACGGCCTTACCAGGCTGCAGGTTGAGTGGAGACAACCATTTATTAAACTCGGACCGCAGAGCTGACCACAACTCCTCAGCTGTGTGACTCTTATTACCAAGACATGTCAAGCTAAAGACCGCCTGATGCCGTTGCGCTCGGCTGCCAGCATAGTAATGAGGCGTGCGTGATTCCTTCTGCGCAGTGAGAACGCTGGTGGCCTGACCAGGCAGGCTTGGGGCGGAGGTGGAGGACCCAGATGAGGTGGAGGATGCAGAAGCTGTGGCGGAACTTGGACAGACAGAGGATTGACACACAAGTCGTGGGGACGGCAAGACTTGTGCAGCAGACCCTTCACCATCTATCACCATAGTTACCCAGTGCCCAGTCAGCGACATGTAACGTCCCTGTCCATGCTTACTGGTCCAAGAATCGGTGGTGAAATGCACCCGTTCACACACAGAGTTTCTCAAGGAAGCGGTGATGTTGTGTGCGACATGCTGGTGTAGCGCGGGCACACCTTTCTTAGAGAAGTAGTGGCGACTAGGCATCTGGTACTGGGGCACAGCGACAGACATAAGGTCTCTAAAATCCTGTGTGTCCACTAGGCGGAAAGGCAGCGTTTCGGTAGCCAACAGCTTACAGAGGGATAGAGTCAACCTCTTAGCTTTGTCATGGGTCGGAGGAAGTGGCCTTTTATTTGACCACATCTGAGGGACAGAGATCTGGCTGCTGTGTGTAGACGGTGTTGAGTAGGGTGTCCCTGGAAAAATGCAGGTTTGTGAGGAAAGTGCAGGCGGAGACATGATGTTGCCTTCATCCAACGTTGGTGCTATCGATGTCTGAGAGAGCTGTACACACTCACTTGTTTCCCCTTCCAAACCAACTGACGACCTTACAAGCAAACTGCCTGTTGCGGTTACAGTGGTGGAAGTTTTGCGTGGAAAAACAGGTGTGACAGCTGTCCCCACAGTCCTAGAAGATGAAGAGCGCGCGGATGCACTGGAAGGGGCGGGCGGTGGATGGTTCGCTCCGCTAGCCGGCATTGCAGCACGGTGAGCTTCCCACCGGGACTTATGATATTTATTCATGTGACGATTCATGGAAGAAGTTGTCAAACTGCTGAGGTTTTGACCTCTACTAACAGAATCATGACAAATGTTACATATCACATGAGTTGGGCGATCTTTTTCGATGTGAAAAAAGGCCCAGGCTAGGCAAGGCTTAGAGGCCATGCGACCTGTTGATCCACCCCGAATAATGCTCATAGGCAGAGTGGTGGCTGAGGATGCAGTTGTAGACGTGCTACCAGTGCTCCGACTCTGTCCAGGAAGGCGCAAGGTAACTTCGTCGTCGGTTGCATCCTCCTCCACCGCCTCTGTTGACCTCCTCGAGTGCCTGACTGGGGGTTGACAGTAGGTGGGATCTAGAACGTCATCATCAATTGTTGTGTTCGCACTCCCCTCCCCCTCAGACCGAGCCTCTTCTTGCCCTGACCGAATATTTAAGTTGTCATCCCAATCGGGTATCTGCGTCTCATCTTCATCAGTATGTTCCTCATTGTCTATAACCACAGGTGTTACAGTTTGTGACAAAGGGTCAACATTATGCTCAGAAACTTGGTCCTCACGGCCTGAATCTGAGTCACAAAGGTTCTGGGCATCACTGCAGACCATTTCCTGTTCTGTACTCACTGTAGCTTGGGAGCAGACCTCTGATTCCCAGGCTATAGTGTGACTGAACAGCTCTGCAGACTCAGCCATCTCAGTTCCACCATACTGTGCAGGGCTGATGGAGACTTCAGAGCTGGGAGAAATCAAGTGTGATTGGGATGACAACTCAGAGGAATGGTGTTTTTTGGATGCGGTACTTGAAGTGGCTGAGAGGGCACTTGTTGGACCACTTAAGATCCATTCAAGCATTTTCCTTTTTTGCCCATCATCTACCTTTGTTCCTCTTGTTCGTGTCCGTAAAAAAGGGAGCACATCGGATTGTCCACAATAAGTAGTAGACATCTTACTTTTGCTAGTAGATGGTCTATCTTCAGCAGATGATAATGGAGCTTTGGCACCTTCCCCACTGACAAAACCTTTTTTGCCTTTTCCACCACGCCTCTTCCCCTTTCCACCAGCATCTGTCATTTTGCCACTCATGTTGATTGCGACAAGATTGTGGACTGAAAATGTGGTAGTAAAAATTGAGAGGTGGTGAAGATTGCAGTGGTGGTCTAGCTTTATTAACAGCAGAATAATAAAGAATAAATATCCCTGACAATGTAACTTAGTTATAATTCGTTGGAGTGTGCAACGCAGGCAGACGTGCTGCAAATGTCTTGGCACTAGTGGGACTATAGCAAAGTCCAATAGCCACGTATAGGATGCCACTAGGTTCACTGAGTGTGTGCTAGTATAATGGCTTAGTTATAATTAGTTGGAGTGTGCAACGCAGGCAGATGCGCTCTGCAAATGTCTTGGCACTAGTAGGACTATAGCAAAGTCCAATAGCCACGTATAGGATGCCACTAGGTACACTGAGTGTGTGCTAGTATAATGGCTTAGTTATAATTAGTTGGAGTGTGCAACGCAGGCAGACGTGCTGCAAATGTCTTGGCACTAGTGGGACTATAGCAAAGTCCAATAGCCACGTATAGGATGCCACTAGGTACACTGAGTGTGTGCTAGTATAATGGCTTAGTTATAATTAGTTGGAGTGTGCAACGCAGGCAGACGTGCTGCAAATGTCTTGGCACTAGTGGGACTATAGCAAAGTCCAATAGCCACGTATAGGATGCCACTAGGTACACTGAGTGTGTGCTAGTATAATGGCTTAGTTATAATTAGTTGGAGTGTGCAACGCAGGCAGACGTGCTGCAAATGTCTTGGCACTAGTGGGACTATAGCAAAGTCCAATAGCCACGTATAGGATGCCACTAGGTACACTGAGTGTGTGCTAGTATAATGGCTTAGTTATAATTAGTTGGAGTGTGCAACGCAGGCAGACGTGCTGCAAATGTCTTGGCACTAGTGGGACTATAGCAAAGTCCAATAGCCACGTATAGGATGCCACTAGGTACACTGAGTGTGTGCTAGTATAATGGCTTAGTTATAATTAGTTGGAGTGTGCAACGCAGGCAGACGTGCTGCAAATGTCTTGGCACTAGTGGGACTATAGCAAAGTCCAATAGCCACGTATAGGATGCCACTAGGTACACTGAGTGTGTGCTAGTATAATGGCTTAGTTATAATTAGTTGGAGTGTGCAACGCAGGCAGACGTGCTGCAAATGTCTTGGCACTAGTGGGACTATAGCAAAGTCCAATAGCCACGTATAGGATGCCACTAGGTACACTGAGTGTGTGCTAGTATAATGGCTTAGTTATAATTAGTTGGAGTGTGCAACGCAGGCAGACATGCTGCAAATGTCTTGGCACTAGTGGGACTATAGCAAAGTCCAATATCCACGTATAGGATGCCACTAGGTTCACTGAGTGTGTGCTAGTATAATGGCTTAGTTATAATTAGTTGGAGTGTGCAACGCAGGCAGATGCGCTCTGCAAATGTCTTGGCACTAGTAGGACTATAGCAAAGTCCAATAGCCACGTATAGGATGCCACTAAAAAACACTTAGTGTGTGCAAGTATAATGGCTTAGTTATAATTAGTTGGAGTGTGCAACGCAGGCAGATGCGCTCTGCAAATGTCTTGGCACTAGTGGGACTATAGCAAAGTCCAATAGCCACGTATAGGATGCCACTAGGTACACTGAGTGTGTGCTAGTATAATGGCTTAGTTATAATTAGTTGGAGTGTGCAACGCAGGCAGACGTGCTGCAAATGTCTTGGCACTAGTGGGACTATAGCAAAGTCCAATAGCCACGTATAGGATGCCACTAGGTACACTGAGTGTGTGCTAGTATAATGGCTTAGTTATAATTAGTTGGAGTGTGCAACGCAGGCAGACGTGCTGCAAATGTCTTGGCACTAGTGGGACTATAGCAAAGTCCAATAGCCACGTATAGGATGCCACTAGGTACACTGAGTGTGTGCTAGTATAATGGCTTAGTTATAATTAGTTGGAGTGTGCAACGCAGGCAGACGTGCTGCAAATGTCTTGGCACTAGTGGGACTATAGCAAAGTCCAATAGCCACGTATAGGATGCCACTAGGTACACTGAGTGTGTGCTAGTATAATGGCTTAGTTATAATTAGTTGGAGTGTGCAACGCAGGCAGACGTGCTGCAAATGTCTTGGCACTAGTGGGACTATAGCAAAGTCCAATAGCCACGTATAGGATGCCACTAGGTACACTGAGTGTGTGCTAGTATAATGGCTTAGTTATAATTAGTTGGAGTGTGCAACGCAGGCAGACGTGCTGCAAATGTCTTGGCACTAGTGGGACTATAGCAAAGTCCAATAGCCACGTATAGGATGCCACTAGGTACACTGAGTGTGTGCTAGTATAATGGCTTAGTTATAATTAGTTGGAGTGTGCAACGCAGGCAGACGTGCTGCAAATGTCTTGGCACTAGTGGGACTATAGCAAAGTCCAATAGCCACGTATAGGATGCCACTAGGTACACTGAGTGTGTGCTAGTATAATGGCTTAGTTATAATTAGTTGGAGTGTGCAACGCAGGCAGACGTGCTGCAAATGTCTTGGCACTAGTGGGACTATAGCAAAGTCCAATAGCCACGTATAGGATGCCACTAGGTACACTGAGTGTGTGCTAGTATAATGGCTTAGTTATAATTAGTTGGAGTGTGCAACGCAGGCAGACGTGCTGCAAATGTCTTGGCACTAGTGGGACTATAGCAAAGTCCAATAGCCACGTATAGGATGCCACTAGGTACACTGAGTGTGTGCTAGTATAATGGCTTAGTTATAATTAGTTGGAGTGTGCAACGCAGGCAGACGTGCTGCAAATGTCTTGGCACTAGTGGGACTATAGCAAAGTCCAATAGCCACGTATAGGATGCCACTAGGTACACTGAGTGTGTGCTAGTATAATGGCTTAGTTATAATTAGTTGGAGTGTGCAACGCAGGCAGACATGCTGCAAATGTCTTGGCACTAGTGGGACTATAGCAAAGTCCAATATCCACGTATAGGATGCCACTAGGTTCACTGAGTGTGTGCTAGTATAATGGCTTAGTTATAATTAGTTGGAGTGTGCAACGCAGGCAGATGCGCTCTGCAAATGTCTTGGCACTAGTAGGACTATAGCAAAGTCCAATAGCCACGTATAGGATGCCACTAAAAAACACTTAGTGTGTGCAAGTATAATGGCTTAGTTATAATTAGTTGGAGTGTGCAACGCAGGCAGATGCGCTCTGCAAATGTCTTGGCACTAGTGGGACTATAGCAAAGTCCAATAGCCACGTATAGGATGCCACTAGGTACACTGAGTGTGTGCTAGTATAATGGCTTAGTTATAATTAGTTGGAGTGTGCAACGCAGGCAGACGTGCTGCAAATGTCTTGGCACTAGTGGGACTATAGCAAAGTCCAATAGCCACGTATAGGATGCCACTAGGTACACTGAGTGTGTGCTAGTATAATGGCTTAGTTATAATTAGTTGGAGTGTGCAACGCAGGCAGACGTGCTGCAAATGTCTTGGCACTAGTGGGACTATAGCAAAGTCCAATAGCCACGTATAGGATGCCACTAGGTACACTGAGTGTGTGCTAGTATAATGGCTTAGTTATAATTAGTTGGAGTGTGCAACGCAGGCAGACGTGCTGCAAATGTCTTGGCACTAGTGGGACTATAGCAAAGTCCAATAGCCACGTATAGGATGCCACTAGGTACACTGAGTGTGTGCTAGTATAATGGCTTAGTTATAATTAGTTGGAGTGTGCAACGCAGGCAGACGTGCTGCAAATGTCTTGGCACTAGTGGGACTATAGCAAAGTCCAATAGCCACGTATAGGATGCCACTAGGTACACTGAGTGTGTGCTAGTATAATGGCTTAGTTATAATTAGTTGGAGTGTGCAACGCAGGCAGACGTGCTGCAAATGTCTTGGCACTAGTGGGACTATAGCAAAGTCAAATAGCCACGTATAGGATGCCACTAGGTACACTGAGTGTGTGCTAGTATAATGGCTTAGTTATAATTAGTTGGAGTGTGCAACGCAGGCAGACGTGCTGCAAATGTCTTGGCACTAGTGGGACTATAGCAAAGTCCAATAGCCACGTATAGGATGCCACTAGGTACACTGAGTGTGTGCTAGTATAATGGCTTAGTTATAATTAGTTGGAGTGTGCAACGCAGGCAGACGTGCTGCAAATGTCTTGGCACTAGTGGGACTATAGCAAAGTCCAATAGCCACGTATAGGATGCCACTAGGTACACTGAGTGTGTGCTAGTATAATGGCTTAGTTATAATTAGTTGGAGTGTGCAACGCAGGCAGACGTGCTGCAAATGTCTTGGCACTAGTGGGACTATAGCAAAGTCCAATAGCCACGTATAGGATGCCACTAGGTACACTGAGTGTGTGCTAGTATAATGGCTTAGTTATAATTAGTTGGAGTGTGCAACGCAGGCAGACGTGCTGCAAATGTCTTGGCACTAGTGGGACTATAGCAAAGTCCAATAGCCACGTATAGGATGCCACTAGGTACACTGAGTGTGTGCTAGTATAATGGCTTAGTTATAATTAGTTGGAGTGTGCAACGCAGGCAGACGTGCTGCAAATGTCTTGGCACTAGTGGGACTATAGCAAAGTCCAATAGCCACGTATAGGACGCCACTAGGTACACTGAGTGTGTGCTAGTATAATGGCTTAGTTATAATTAGTTGGAGTGTGCAACGCAGGCAGACGTGCTGCAAATGTCTTGGCACTAGTGGGACTATAGCAAAGTCCAATAGCCACGTATAGGATGCCACTAGGTACACTGAGTGTGTGCTAGTATAATGGCTTAGTTATAATTAGTTGGAGTGTGCAACGCAGGCAGACGTGCTGCAAATGTCTTGGCACTAGTGGGACTATAGCAAAGTCCAATAGCCACGTATAGGATGCCACTAGGTACACTGAGTGTGTGCTAGTATAATGGCTTAGTTATAATTAGTTGGAGTGTGCAACGCAGGCAGACGTGCTGCAAATGTCTTGGCACTAGTGGGACTATAGCAAAGTCCAATAGCCACGTATAGGATGCCACTAGGTACACTGAGTGTGTGCTAGTATAATGGCTTAGTTATAATTAGTTGGAGTGTGCAACGCAGGCAGACGTGCTGCAAATGTCTTGGCACTAGTGGGACTATAGCAAAGTCCAATAGCCACGTATAGGATGCCACTAGGTACACTGAGTGTGTGCTAGTATAATGGCTTAGTTATAATTAGTTGGAGTGTGCAACGCAGGCAGACGTGCTGCAAATGTCTTGGCACTAGTGGGACTATAGCAAAGTCCAATAGCCACGTATAGGATGCCACTAGGTACACTGAGTGTGTGCTAGTATAATGGCTTAGTTATAATTAGTTGGAGTGTGCAACGCAGGCAGACGTGCTGCAAATGTCTTGGCACTAGTGGGACTATAGCAAAGTCCAATAGCCACGTATAGGATGCCACTAGGTACACTGAGTGTGTGCTAGTATAATGGCTTAGTTATAATTAGTTGGAGTGTGCAACGCAGGCAGACGTGCTGCAAATGTCTTGGCACTAGTGGGACTATAGCAAAGTCCAATAGCCACGTATAGGATGCCACTAGGTACACTGAGTGTGTGCTGGTATAATGGCTTAGTTATAATTAGTTGGAGTGTGCAACGCAGGCAGACGTGCTGCAAATGTCTTGGCACTAGTGGGACTATAGCAAAGTCCAATAGCCACGTATAGGATGCCACTAGGTACACTGAGTGTGTGCTAGTATAATGGCTTAGTTATAATTAGTTGGAGTGTGCAACGCAGGCAGACGTGCTGCAAATGTCTTGGCACTAGTGGGACTATAGCAAAGTCCAATATCCACGTATAGGATGCCACTAGGTTCACTGAGTGTGTGCTAGTATAATGGCTTAGTTATAATTAGTTGGAGTGTGCAACGCAGGCAGATGCGCTCTGCAAATGTCTTGGCACTAGTAGGACTATAGCAAAGTCCAATAGCCACGTATAGGATGCCACTAAAAAACACTTAGTGTGTGCAAGTATAATGGCTTAGTTATAATTAGTTGGAGTGTGCAACGCAGGCAGATGCGCTCTGCAAATGTCTTGGCACTAGTGGGACTATAGCAAAGTCCAATAGCCACGTATAGGATGCCACTAGGTACACTGAGTGTGTGCTAGTATAATGGCTTAGTTATAATTAGTTGGAGTGTGCAATGCAGGCAGATGCGCTCTGCAAATGTCTTGGCACTAGTGGGACTATAGCAAAGTCCAATAGCCACGTATAGGATGCCACTAGGTACACTGAGTGTTTGCTAGTAAAATTGCTTAGTTTAAAAAAGTTGTAGTGTGCAATGCAGGCAGACGTGCTCTGCAAATGTCTTTGCACTAGTGGGACTATAGCAAAGTCCAATAGCCACGTATAGGATGCCACTAGGTACACTGAGTGTTTGCTAGTAAAATTGCTTAGTTTAAAAAACTTGGAGTGTGCAATGCAGGCAGATGTGCTCTGCTAATGTCTTTGCACTAGTGGGACTATAGCAAAGTCCAATAGCCACGTATAGGATGCCACTAGGTACACTGAGTGTTTGCTAGTAAAATTGCTTAGTTTAAAAAAGTTGTAGTGTGCAATGCAGGCAGACGTGCTCTGCAAATGTCTTTGCACTAGTGGGACTATAGCAAAGTCCAATAGCCACGTATAGGATGCCACTAGGTACACTGAATGTTTGCTAGTATAATGGCTTACTTAGAATGAGTTGGAGTGTGCAGAGGACAAGAGGGTACAGTGGCAGGATTGTGGTGCTCTGGGTAGAGGAATGGAAGCCTGCCTTTCTATTCCCTCCTAATGGTGAAATGCAGGGAGGAAATCCCTGACCTGGGCTACACAGACGCTGTTGCTGTTTGCAGGACCTGTCACTTATGGCTCTCTGACCCTGCCGCTTTGAGCCCTTAAAAGGACTGCTAGAATGTGCTCTCCCTAAGCTGTCTAACGCTGTGTATGCAGCGCATACAGCTGTATCGGCTATAGGACTCAGGAGGACGGAGCTGCGACACTGATGTCTGACACCAAAGACGCAGAAGGCAGATAATGGCGTTCGTGAAGAAAATTTCCGGTTTTATAATGCAGGGACATGTGACATGCAGATCCTATCACACATGCCGTTGCTTCTCTGGCTCAAAGTCCACTTAGGTGTGTGTGTGTCTGTGATTGGCTGACATGCTGGCCCGCCCCACAAGACGCGCGCGCTTAGGGAAGGAAGACAAGAAAAAAAAAAAAAAAATATAGAAACAGCAGTGATCTGAAGGCGCTGTTCACGCACACTATACACTGAAATGTGATAATAGTTTGATTCACAGAGTGACTTACACTATTACAGCAGAAACCAAGCTAGGATTTAGCTGTTTTTTGGCTGCTAGAACCGTTCTCGAACGTTTCTAGAACTATCGAGCTTTTGCAAAAAGCTCGAGTTCTAGTTCGATCTAGAACATGCCCCAAAATCACTCGAGCCGCGAACTGGAGAACCACGAACCACGAACCGCGCTCAACTCTAGTGAAGGGAATATGCATAATGATGCTCTGTCATACCAAAACGTAAGAGAAGATATGGGCATGTTATCTAATGGTTACAGTTCTTCTCAAGTTATTGCTACATAATGCTATGTTTTTAAAGAACTTGTGGACTCCCTCAATGAAAGGGATAAAATCTGGTAATGGCCAGCCAAAGCTGACAGTATAATTCAGCTTGCAGTGGTGTACCGCCTTAGGAGTAATAGTAAAAACAATCAGCCAGAACTCCGTCTTTTATGCAGCATGCTGCAAAAGATGCAGACCACGTCCACGAGTACTGCCTCCTGCCATGCTACACTTGGCGTGGTCGGCAGGACCAAGCTTCGCCTCTAGAAGGTCTGAAAGATGGCTTCAATTACATGGAAGTTAGTGGCTGCTACTCAGTCCAAAATGGCACATGGAATGGATTATAAAATGTCAGTTAGTGGAACTGGTCAAGATAAAAACCTCCATCTATTGTGGGAATCGACGACATGAAAGGATGTTAAGATATGTCCAGCCCTCCAGTGATTATGCCAATTGGAGGGAATGGCAAGCATAGAATTGCCAGCCATTATAAAAAGTGCCCACCCTCATAAGGTGAAGTGGAAAGGGAAGGCCCACCCTGTGGGGAGTGTGATGTACTGTACTGTACTGTAGGTGAATGGTGGAGGTGTTGGAAAAATGAGATTGTAAGCCAGAAAGAAAAAAAACCTTGCAAAAGGCTGAGTAAGATTGTGTCATTTTTTCATAGGAAGTTGATGAAGGAGCAGAGCGGCAGTTGGTGATGGTCCAGGAAGTGCTGACTATAGGGCACTTGCAGGTGTGGTGGTTGGCAGGCCTAATGGAAGTGAGGGTGAGACTGGGTGGCCTCATGGAGAATGGCACCTGTGACCCTGAATGAGAGTCTGAGTGGAGGCTGAGCCTCATACGTTAGCCTGATTTTTGGCACGCGGAGGGCCAAGTGGCTGGAAGTCAAATGGGCCCAGTTGCTCATGGTTCCCCATCAACCTCAAGAGAAAGAAGCTCCAACCCTAAAAGGGGAGCCTCATTCTACTTGGGCCCATATTCAGCAATTTACATACAAAAGACTGTGGCCAGAAGAAAATCCTGAGTCTGAGAACAGTTGGCCAAGGACCAGTGAATCAAAAGTATCGTTGGATGCTTAGGAAGTCTTATTATGCTCTTGCTCCGATCAAGCAGGACTGTTTAAAGTTCATCACATGTCATATCCCATTATTGTTAGCTTTTGATAGCTGGAGAAATTTGTTTTACAACTTTCCCAATTTATTTGCACACATTGCATATCCCCTTTCTGGATTGAAGGACATTGCAGCCTTGAAAGGGTTGCACATCCTTTTCTATGGACTGATTTCAATTCAAAATATGCTTTTCCAATAAGGGACTGCGAGCCTGTCACATTGACAGGACTGGATCTAATAACACTGTGTCCATCCTAAGTATTAATGGGAGAATACTGTAAAGGACTGTGCCCCATTCTATGGACATGGGAGAACTCTGAACTGTACTCTCATTACAATGGGCTACACCTACAGGGATAGACTGTGCTTTAGGGAACTTGGTTAAATGTATAATAAAGAATATTTGGCTAATGGACAAATCAACCTGATCGACTGTTGCTGGGTTTAAGACAAAAATGGACTTGGACATTTGTGATTCCAAGATCTTAACTGAAAAACACCTGGTTGGTGTAACTCCGGAGAAAAAAAGATGTAACACGTCTTGTTGACAGACATATTATGTTATATGTGGTATAGTGTGTAGAGTTGAGCGATGTTCGAGTCGAACGGTTCGCCAATTTCATGTTCGAGTGATTTGGGGCGGTGTTCGAGTCGTTCGACGAACTCGACCGATTTGCTTAAGGTTCGGCAGTTCGAGTTAGCGTTCGAGAATGGTTCGATCACCAAAAGCGTGGCTTTTCACAGTAAGTATTTGCGCACGTTGTGTATCTGCATGCGTCCTGCGTCCCCAGCACAATCCCTCTCTCTTTCCTACTCACCGATCACGGGCGCGGTGCTGCATAGCTGTCGCAAATCTCCGGCAGCTTTTCCTCTTCCCCACCCACAGCTCCCATGATTGGTTGCAGTCAGACATGCCCCCACGATGAGTGACAGCTGTCTCACTGCAACCAATCACAGCCGCTGGTGGGAGGGTCTCTATCATGCAGTAAAATAAATAAATAAATAATTAAAAATAAAAAATGCGGTTCCCCCAATTTTGATACCAGCCAGGATAAAGCCACACGGCTGGAAGCTGGTATTGTCAGGATGGGGAGCGCCATGTTATGGGGATCCCACCACCCTAACAATATGACCCAGCAGCCGCCCGGAATTGCCGCATCAATTAGATGCGGCAGTCCCGGGACTCTACCCAGCTCATCCCGAACTGCCCTGGTGCGGAGGCAATCGAGGTAATAACGGGGTTAATCATGGTAGGCGTCTCCCAGAAACACCTTCCATGATTAACCTGTAAGTGAAAGTAAAGAAACACACACAACAAAAAATCCTTTATTTGGAATAAAAGACAAAAAAAACACCTCATTTACCTCTTTATTAGTCCCCAAACAACAATTCAGGTCGGAAGTAATCCACACGACACTGTCAGCTCTGCTACATAAAGATGACAGGGAGCACCGTAGAACATGAGCGCTCTGTGTCCTCTCCACGCAGCACCTGAAGTGAGCCGCGCTGTCACCGGAGACTTCACTCTGCAATGCAGAGGTCAACATGACCAAATCTTCCTATGTTTCTCATTAGAGGCAGTGGCTCAATGGTTAGAGCAACTGCTTAGGGAGCATTAGTTCACAAGTTCAAGTCCTGGCCGCCCCGATAAAGAAGATAATTTAGTTTTAATTTTAAATTATAATTATTATTTTTTTATAACTTAATTTAATTTAATTACTGTATGCACTAAGGGGAGGAGCCGGACATCAGCTGTGAGCCGCAGGCGATAACTCTAAAATCAGAGCAGTTCACGGAATGAGGCTGCATTGCTCTCTTCTCTCTCGCTTCTCTCTCTTCTCTCTCTCTCCTCTCTCTCCTCTCTCTCTTCTCTCTCTCTTCTCTCTCTCTTTTCTCTCTCTCCTCTTTCTCTTCTCTCTCTCTTCTCTCTCTCTCTCATCTCTCTCTCTCTGTCTCTCTCTATTTTTCTCTCTTTTTCTCTCTCTCTCTTTCTCTCTTTCTCTCTCTCTTTTCTCTCTCTTTTCTCTCTTTTCTCTCTCTCCTCTCTCTCTTTTCTCTCTCTTCTCTCCACTTCTCTCCTCTTCTCCCTCCTCTCTCCTCTCTCTTCTCTCTCTCTTCTCTCCTCTTCTCTCTCTCTTCTCTCTCCTCTCGCTCTCTTCTCTCTCTCTCTCTCTCTTCTCTCTCTCTTCACTCTCTTCTCTCTCCCTCTCTCTTCTCTTCTCTCTCTTCTCTCTCCCTCTCTCTTCTCTCTCCTCTCTTCTCTCTCTCTTTCTCTTCTCTCTCCTCTCTCTCTCTTCTCTCTATCTTTTCTCTTTCCTTCTCCCTTCTCTCTCCTTTCTCTCTTATCTTCTCGTCTCTCCTTTTCTCTCTCTCTCTTCTCTCCTCTTCTCTCTCCTCTCTTCTCTTCTCTTCTCTCTCTCCTCTCTTTCTCTCTCTCTCTCTCTCCCTCTCTCTTCTCTTTTCTCTCTCTTTTCTCTCTCACAGACCTGGCGATGATCAGCTGATTCGGTCACCTGCTGAAATCAGCTGACACTAAAAGTCGAGCGGTGAGGCCGGCTTTTTACCACCCGGCCGGCTAACTATCAGCTGCTGCTGTCGGACAGGAGTTTGCACAGAAGTGTGTAGTTTATTTTTTTTGTTTGTTTGTTTTTTTGCACTGATGCATCAGCTGATTATATAAAAGCCGTTTATACAATCAGCTGCTGTGTCTTATGATTCAGGCCCTTGAACCTGACCCATCATTTGATCGCTTTGCCTTCCAGCAAACCGTTCATATGATATTGGATCCTGATTGGACGGTGCGGGACCCTTGACCCAGGATTACTGCGGAGGAGGGTTCTTTATTTCAATAAATATGGAGTCACTAATTGTGTTGTGTTTTATTTGTAATAAAAATATTTTTCTGTGTGTTGAGTTTTTTTTATCTGTACTAGAAATTCATGGTGGCCATGTCTAATATTGGCGTGGCACCATGAATTTCAGGCTTAGGGCCAGTTTATAATATACAGCTAGCCCTATCTCCATTATTACTCAGCGAGCCACCCGTCACCAGGGAAGCTAGAAGAGTTGGATACAGTGCCAAAAGATGGCTCTTCTATGAAAGCGTCATTATCTGGGGCGACTGCAGACTGCAATTCGCAGCAGGGGTGCCCAGAAAGCTTGGGCACCCTGCGCTGCGGATTCAAATCCCCAGCTGTATAGTTGTAACTGGCTGGACACAAAATTTGGGTGAGAAGAATTGCAGTCCGCAGCCACCCTAGAAAATGGCACTTTCATAGAAGCGCCATCATCTGGCTCTGTATCCAACTCTTCCAGCAGCCCTGAAGCCGGGTGGCTTGCTGGGTAATAATGGATTAATACTAGCTTTGTTTAACTAGCTAGTATTAAGCCAGAGATTCTTAATGTCAGGAAAGTTTGACCCGGCTATTAAGAATCTCCACTAAGGGGGTTAAAATAAAAGACACCACACAGAGAAAAAATACTTTAATAGAAATAAATACACAGACACACTTAGAGACTCCATGTTTATTACTCCCTCTCAGACCTCCACGATCCTAGTCTTCTGTCTTTTTTCCCCTTCAACCCATGCAGCTCTGCTACATCAGACAGCATTGCATGGAAGGAAGACACTGCTGCTCCCTTGCAGTCTAGTCACTCAGTGATAGTGAGCAGAGGCTGCGTGCTGTAAGCGGTGACATCACCGCTGCCTCCGCTGCTAAAGTAATCTGACAGGCGGTTACTATAGCAACGGTACTCCGATCACGTGATTCCCGGTGCCGCAATTCACCAGCTGTGGCAGCCAGTCCTTGCATGTGGGCTGAGTCTGTAAAGAGCGCCCACATGCAGGAACGGGGAAGCCGACCGTGTGCCAGAGCATCTCGCCGGTACAGGGAGATGCACAAACGAGCACTGCGTACCGGAGAGATGCACTGACAGGACCTAGCATGACGTCTAGCCATGTGACCAGTCTGTAGCCAATGAGACAATACACACGTGACAGGTCACATGCCATTTTGACGTCACGGAAGGTCCTATCATCAGTGCTGGTTACCGGGAGTTCGTAGCGATTATCGGAAGGAAAAGCAGTGGGAGACAGTGTGCAGGACGCATTGCGGGGACCTGTAAGTGTAATGGCAATGATTATTAACTGTATGTATACATGTATAATTTATTTTTGTGTTTGTCTTTGCCTGCCATTGTTTTCAATGAGATTCGAAGGGGTTCGTCGAACGTTCGCTGAACATTCGCCGAACGGAGCCTCCGTTTGACGAACCGAACTCGAACTCTAGGGGGGTGGCTCATCTCTAATAGTGTGTTGCTGTCCTCCTGGTTTTTTGAAAGGTCGAGGACAACCATCAGTAAAGAAGAGAGAAATAATAATGATGAAATGGACCTATTGCCCACATTCCATCTTGAAGTCATCAATGTTGCTGTATAATGTATAGTGTAATGTGTATTGTGTCATGCGTTGTAATGTTGGTAATGTTAACTGTGATGTGATACATTATAATTAATGATGGGCATAAGTGCTTGGTACTGCTTTCTACTCACTCAAGCATTGATGTGCTCGATGTGCTTAGTTTTTAATTGAGTAATTTGTTGCTCATACGTCATGTTTGAGTTCCCGCCCCGCATGTTTCTTGGTTTTGTAATGGCCTTAAACTGTGTTAGGGTCATAACTATGCAAATATGGGAGTGTTATATGAAACATAAACACTTCAATATTGATGAAATTCGGGCTTCTTCCCTAATCCCATGTGAATGAGAAGGCCCCAATACTTCATCATTTCCACTGCATCTATGGGAGTCCAGCAAGAAAATGATGAATAGGGGTTTTGGGCAATAAATTGTCCGGCATACAAATTTATCCGGACCACCATAAGATTTACAAAATCCTCAGAGAGAAAGACCTTGAAAAAGTCTATGTCTGTAAGACCAGCCATGTCAAACTAGATTCCTGATTAGGCCATAAAATCAGTAATATGTGTCTCATATTCTTCAGTAGGTGAGATCCAATGGGAATCACTAGTGCTTTCTTTTGTGTCACCAGTGCTGGGTTGGCCATCACTAAAGCTGGGTTGGGTATCACTAGTGCTGAGTTGGGCATCACTAGTGCCAGGTTCTGGGTCACTAACAGGGCGCTCTATCCTGCGACATCTGCATGTGGGTTCAGAATCACTGGAGGAGTAATTGGAGTACGAGGAATACAGGAAGGTGGGATCTTCTCCCTCACTATCATTGTTGGAGCAACAATGACATATGTCTCCTCTGCTGAATACCGCTTTTGGGATGAGCAGGACATTTTATTTTTTGTGTGTCGTGTGTAAAGTAACCAAATTTTATTTAGGTCTGTGTGTGTGTGTGTTTGGTGTAAACTTTTATTTGTTAGAAAAGAAGAGAGAGAGAGAGGGCAAAAGAATGGAAGCAGATAATTTAGAATGAAATAGATAGAAAAAGTAAAAAGAGCATAAAAGTATGGTAAAAAAAAAACAACTAACTAAATTCACAACAGTAAAAACAATTACTGAGGTCCCGAAACTAAACTACACTAAACGTAATTCCGTGCAGTAAAAAAACTGTAGTAGGAGCACTACAATTTTTTTCCACTACAATTGCTAAACGGATGTCAGTAAAAATAAATTACTGAGCAACCACAACTAAGCTACACTAACCGTAATTTTGTGCAGTAAATCAACTGTAGTATGAGCACTACAAAATGTTTAAACTACAATTACTAAACCGAAAAAATAAATTACTGAGTGCCAACCATCTGATTTGAACCTTGACTTGATTCAGTTAAAAATACGGTAGTAAACGGCGAATACTACAGTATTTTTTTATTGTCCCTAATCTAGACCTATCAACTGCCGCTAACCCTGACTTTATTCAGTAAAAAATACGGCAGTAAATAGCGAATACTACAATATATTTTAACTGTCCCTAATCTAGCATATCAATTACCCTAAATTATTTTTATTTGATTCTTGGTTTACTTTTTTTTTTTTTTAGACTAAAGGCCCCGTCACACTAAGCAACATCGCTAGCAACATCGCTGGTAACGAACAACTTTTATGACGTTGCTAGCGATGTTGCTGTGTGTGACATCCAGCAACAACCTGGCCCCTGCTGTGAGGTCGTTGGTTGTTGCTGAATGTCCTGGGCCATTTTTTAGTTGTTGCTGTCCTGCTGTGAAGCACAGATCGCTGTGTGTGACAGCGAGACAGCAACAACTAATGTGCAGTGAGCAGGGAGCCGGCTTCTGCTGAGGCTGGTAACTAATGTAAACATCGGGTAACCAAGAAGCCCTGTCCTTGGTTACCCGATATTTACCTTTGATACCAGCCTCCTCCGCTCTCACTGCCTGTGCTGCGGCTCCTGCTCTGTGCACATGTAGCTGCAGCACACATCAGGCAATTAACCCGATGTGTGCTGTAACTAGGAGAGCAAGGAGCCAGCACTAAGCAGTGTGCGCTGCTCCCTGCTCTGTGCACATTTAGCTGCAGCACACATCAGGCAATTAACCTGATGTGTGCTGTAAGTAGGAGAGCAAGGAGCCAGCGCTCAGTGTGCGCTGCTCCCTGCTCTGTGCACATTTAGCTGCAGCACACATCGGGTTAATTAACCTGATGTGTGCTGTAACTAGGAGACTGGGGGCTGGTCACTGGTTGCTGGTGAGCTCACCAGCAACTCGTGTAGCCACGCTCCAGCGATCCCTGCCAGGTCAGGTTGCTGGTGGGATCGCTGGAGCGTCGCAGTGTGACAGCTCACCAGCAACCTCCTAGCAACTTACCAGCGATCCCTATCGTTGTTGGGATCGCTGGTAAGTTGCTTAGTGTGACTGGACCTTAACAAGCAGATGCCAATCAGTGATGATGGGAGTCACCAATCAGTTTCAACAGTTGAAGGAAGCATGCACGGGTGTGGTGCTAAACAGGGGGAGTCACGCACAGAAAAATAAAAAAAGTCATGGCCAAAAGTGAGCATGAATGCCAATCAGTGATGTGAGTTACTGATCAGTGACTCAGTGGCTGTAGAACACATGCACAGGTGTGGTGCTAAAAGGCAAGCACAAAAAAAAAAGTCCTGGCAAAAAGTGGCATGGTCAGCCATCAGTGATGTGAGTCACTGATCAGTGCTCGCCAGCTGCAGGATGCTTGCACGGAGGTGTCACAAAAAGGGGGATAGAAACATGTACAGAAAAAAAAGGAAAGAAAAAAGTCCTGGCTAAAAGTGGCACAGATGCTGATTATT
Source organism: Anomaloglossus baeobatrachus (assembly GCF_048569485.1). Lineage (NCBI taxonomy): Eukaryota > Metazoa > Chordata > Amphibia > Anura > Aromobatidae > Anomaloglossus > Anomaloglossus baeobatrachus. The sequence goes on from NC_134360.1 coordinate 149,521,831, forward strand.
GATGTGCTTCACTGATCAGCGCTCGGCGGCTACAGGATGCTCGCACAGAGGTGGCGCGAAATAAAAATTTGCCCCAAAAAATCGAGCGATCAAGTACTGATTAGCGATCAAGTACTGATCAGTGCTCAGTGGCAGAAGGGGGGATGGGGAAGGGGGTAGGGAGAGGGAGGAGAGGAGTAAGGTGGGGAAAGAGGGAGACAACAAGAGATCGGAGCTAAGAAGACAGGAAAAGGACAGGAACAGACAATGGATAGAATAATGACCTTCTTTCTTAAGTCATGAAAAGTAGCAGGAGCAGCAAGGGGCAGAAGTAGTGATGTCACAGGTTTCAAAAAGCTTGGGCACCACAAGGCCATCTGATCAGCAGTAGACCGCCAGTGACCAATCTACAAGTGTCTCAAAACTGGAGTGAGGTGGTGCAGAATGGTCATTGTGGGGTCAAACCTCAGTGCTGCTCTGTGATTGGAGCGATTGCATTTACCTGACAATTGCTCCAATCACTGCTGGCTGTGGGATGCTGCTCTCTCACAACTCCAGCCTATGATTAGCGCTGTTATAGCACCAATCATAGACTGACATCATGGTTTCATGCAATTTCATTGCTTGAAACATTGAAAATCGCTGTGATTGGCTGTTCCAATCACAGCAATCGTTACTGTGGGGGGTCACGAACCCCCCCGAAGTGATGAGGGATGGTGCCGGGCTGACAGTATCAGGAGGAACATTCATGCTATTGCTGTCTCTGCAGTCATGATGATTGCATGAAACTCAGGACGTACTGGCCTGGGTACATCTTTGTTCGTTAAGGCCCAGACAGCCAGGGCTTACCCAGTACATCCAGTGTCAGTATGAGAATAAAGACAAGATGCACAATCCAATTAAAGCAAAATTAAAAAATGAGCTACCAGAACTATTAGTAAAAGTGCAATGTGTAGTTGCACATTCGGGAACACAACACATGGGAAAGAGTGAGCACAACTACACCAAACATGTACTGGAAAATCCAGAATAATGGAATCAAGCAAGAGGAGTCCCTTGTTGCATGCAAAAAGTGTGAAAAAGTTTATTAGTAACACAGAGAAATATTGTTAAGACCATTTAAAAATGGGAAAGATCAAAAGAATGATCTCCCATGAGCAAATTGGCACATCACCAACCAAAACCTCATGAATTAATATAAAGCATACAAGCTCAAAATAGCAGTACCAAAGGACAGTATACAGCAGTACATAGTCACCAATTGTAGGATTCACATAAATATGGTACAGATCAAAGAGAGCTAATACAATACCAGGTAAGTAAATAGTGAGGGAGGTGGTATGGGTGCGCCTGCCCCACGCGTTACGCCACATATGGTGGCGTAACGCGTGGGGCAGGCGCACCCATACCACCTCCCTCACTATTTACTTACCTGGTATTGTATTAGCTCTCTTTGATCTGTACCATATTTATGTGAATCCTACAATTGGTGACTATGTACTGCTGTATACTGTCCTTTGGTACTGCTATTTTGAGCTTGTATGCTTTATATTAATTCATGAGGTTTTGGTTGGTGATGTGCCAATTTGCTCATGGGAGATCATTCTTTTGATCTTTCCCATTTTTAAATGGTCTTAACAATATTTCTCTGTGTTACTAATAAACTTTTTCACACTTTTTGCATGCAACAAGGGACTCCTCTTGCTTGATTCCATTATTCTGGATTTTCCAGTACATGTTTGGTGTAGTTGTGCTCACTCTTTCCCATGTGTTGTGTTCCAGATTCTATTTATGGGTTGAAGCACACTTCCATTACCTATATATATTTAATGGTGGTGCCGTCCCTATTTTGTTCTATGATAGTTGCACATTCGCACTGTGGCTATTAACAGACAATAACTAGGATGGAAACAGTAAGCAAATGCACTGCAGTAAGTAAAGAGATAAAAAGATTAAATAACAGAAAGACGTCCATCCAAAGCAAAGTCCAAATATAAAAGGAATAAATACCGACGTTTCTTGCTGATTGCATTGGTAAGATATTCTTGTGGAGGAGATACTGCTGAAATTTGGACTGATCTACACAAGTACATCTCAATAAATTAGAATATCATCAAAAAGTTAATTTATTTAAATAATTCAATACAAAAAGGAAACGCATATATTATATAGAGTCATTACACATAGAGGGATCTATTTCAAGTGTCATTGTTCTATGGCTACTCGCTGGGCATTCAGAAGTAGCAGAGCTGGAATCAACCTCGTTTGCATTATGTCGGATTTGCAGGGGTGCTTTGGGGGTTTCTAAAGTGGTCAAAGATGGCATTTTTTTTTCTTTTATTTAGAATAAAGGATTTTTTTTCCGTGTTTGTGTTTATTTCTTTTCATTTGTAGCTCAGTAATGGGGGGCTCTCATAGACGCCTCACATTACTAATTGCCAAGAAACTGAAGATTTCTTACAACAGTTTGCACTACTCCCTTCAGAGGAGAGCACAAACAGACTCTAACCAGAGTAGAAAGAGAAGTGGGAGGCCGCTCTGCACAACTGAGCAACAAGGCAAGTACATTAGAGTCTCTAGTTTGAGAAATTGACGCCTCACAGGTCCTCAACTGGCAGCTTCATTAATTAGTACCCACAAAACGCCAGTGTCAATGTCTAAAGTGAAGAGGTGACTCCGGGATGCTGGCCTTCAGGGCAAAGTGGCAAAGAAAAAAACATATCTGAGACTGGCTAATCAAAGGAAAACATTATTATTGCAAAAGAACACAGACATTGGACAGAGGAAAATTGGAAAAAAGTGATATGGACAGACAAATCAAAGTTGGAGGTGTTTGGATCATACAGAAGAACATTTGTGAGACGCAGAACAACTGAAAAGATGCTGGAAGAGGGCCTGACACCATCTGTCAAGCATGGTGGAGGTAATGTGATGGTCTTGATGCAGGTAAAGTGAGAGATTTGTACAAGGTAAAAGGGATTTTGAATAAGGAAGGCTATCACTCCATTTTGCAACACCATGCCATTCCCTGTGAACAGCTACTAAAAAAAGGTCAAATTTTACTGATTTGGAGAAAAGTGCTCTGGAATCCGAACCTGAATCTGAATGGGCAAAACTTTTTGAACAAGTTTGCTCATCTTTATTGATAACCACATATGTGTGCCATTGACAGTGGTGCTAGGCCATTTCACCCAGTCCAAAAGAAAATTTATACAGAAGTGACGTAGATGCTCAAACACCACTTCATTCTATTTAAAATATTTTAAAATGTTTTCACCAATGTAACTCAGTTTAAAATTCAGAATACAACTTAAGCAATTTGCAAAATCATGTTACAGCCAATATACAATCATATGAAAAAGTTTGGGCACCCCTATTAATGTTAAACTTTTTTCTTTATAACAATTTGGGTTTTTGCAACAGCTATTTCAGTTTCATATATCTAATAACTGATGGACTGAGTAATATTTCTGGATTGAAATGAGGTTTATTGTACTAACAGAAAATGTGCAATCTGCATTTAAAGCAAATTTGACAGGTTCAAAAGTATGGGCACCCTTATCAACTTCTTGATTTGAACACTCCTAACTACTTTTTACTGACTTACTGAAGCACTAAATTGGTTTTGTAACCTCATTGAGCTTTGAACTTCATAGGCAGGTGTATCCAATCATGAGAAAAGGTATTTAAGGTGGCCACTTGCAAGTTGTTCTCCTAATTGAATCTCCTATGAAGAGTGGCATCATGGGCTCCTCAAAACAACTCTCAAATGATCTGAAAACAAAGATTATTCAACATAGTTGTTCAGGGGAAGGATACAAAAAGTTGTCTCAGAGATTCAAACTGTCAGTTTCCACTGTGAGGAACATAGTAAGGAAATGAAAGAACAGAGGTACAGTTCTTGTTAAGCCCAGAAGTGGCAGGCCAAGAAAAATATCAGAAAGGCAGACAAGAAGAATGGTGAGAACAGTCAAGGACAATCCACAGACCACCTCCAAAGACCTGCAGCATCATCTTGCTGCAGATGGTGTCAATGTGCATCAGTCAACAATACAGCGCACTTTGCACAAGGAGAAGCTGTATGGGAGAGTGATGCGAAAGAAGCCGTTTCTGCAAGCATGCCACAAACAGTCACCTCAGGTATGCAAAAGTACATTTGGACAAGCCAGTTACATTTTGGAAGAAGGTCCTGTGGACTGATGAAACAAAGATTGAGTTGTTTGGTCATACAAAAAGGCGTTATGCATGGAGGCAAAAAAACACGGCATTTCAAGAAAAGCACTTGCTACCCACAGTAAAATTTGGTGGAGGTTCCATCATGCTTTGGGGCTGTGTAGCCAATGCCGGCACCGGGAATCTTGTTAAAGTTGAGGGTCGCATGGATTCAACTCAGTATCAGCAGATTCTTGACAATAATGTGCAAGAATCAGTGACGAAGTTGAAGTTACGCAGGGAATGGATATTTCAGCAAGACAATGATCCAAAACACCGCTCCAAATCTACTCAGGCATTCATGCAAAGGAACAATTACAATGTTCTGGAATGGCCATCCCAGTCCCCAGACCTGAATATCATTGAACATCTGTGGGATGATTTCAAGCGTGCTGTCCATGCTCGGCGACCATCAAACTTAACTGAACTGGAATTGTTTTGTAAACAGGAATGGTCAAATATACCTTCATCCAGGATCCAGGAACTCATTAAAAGCTACAGGAATCGACTAGAGGCTGTTATTTCTGCAAAAGGAGGATCTACAAAATATTAATGTCACTTTTATGGTGAGGTGCCCATACTTTTGCACCTGGCAAATTTTTTTTAAATGCGGATTACACATTTTCTGTTAGTATAATAAACCTCATTTCAATCCAGAAATATTACTGAGTCCATCACTTATTAGATATATGAAACTGAAATAGCTGTTGCAAAAACCCAAATTGTTATAAAGAAAAAGGTTAACATTAATAGGGGTGCCCAAACTTTTTCATATGACTGTAAAATGAAACAATGACATTTACCATCAGTACAGTAGTATAGACACAAGTAAAAAGAAGACAAAAGGGTATGGTGGATGTAATGGGGGAGAGGGAGAAGAGGTAGACAAGAAAAATGATAAAGTAGGAAGCAGATGTTGACATGTTGTTACATTATGTTATGTAGATGGATGTAGATGAGCATACATCAGCTGTCCAGAGAAGACTGTGAGTACACAGTATGGATAAATTGATGCAAATAACTACTGAGGACTGCAGGTGAGAACAGACTTGTTTGGGCCTTAACTTTAGATCAAAAGACATTTGCTGTGGTCTGATGTGTTAAAAATTGAGATTTTTGGTACTGACTGCCATTTCTTTGTGAGATGCAGAAAAGGTGAGAGGATGGATTTTGCGTTTGTGGTGACTAGAGATGAGCGAACCGGTCGCGGTTCGGCTCGAGGTCGGTTCGCCGAACGGAGCTCCCGTTCGAGTTCGGATCGTCGAACGTTCGACGAACCGAACTCGAACTGCATAGGAAACAATGGCAGGCAATCACAAACACATAAAAACACCTAGAAAACACCCTCAAAGGTTTCCAAAAGGTGACAAACAACTCACAACACAAACACATGGGAAAGTGACAAGGACAAATTCTCATGTGAAAACAAAACAGCGTTACGAGGAAAAAGAGGACGAGACACAGATATAGGCATGGCATGCCCTTCTAAAATCATGTAAAACACCACAAGGTGACTCCAAGCGGAGTCTCCATTTTTTCCAAAAATTGGGCCACACAGACACCTCTTCAGTGGCAGCACTTGTGCCCCAGTTGTACACTTCACAGCTAGATTTGCATCAAGCACATTCAAAAATACGCCATACTTAACCGTTCCCAGGATGACACCGGGGTAGGTAGCAAACTCTTTTCTGATCCCAGCTCTGTTCATCTTGGATCATTTTTAAAAAACACAGCAAGCAAGGGTTACTCCAAGCGGAGTCTCCATTTTTTCCAAAAATTGGGCCCCACACACACCCACCCATTCAGTGGCAGCACTTGTGCCCTAGTTGTACACTTCACAGCTAGATTTGCATCAAGCACATTCAAAAATACGCCATACTTAACCGTCCCCAGGATGACACCGGGGTAGGTAGCAAAGTCTTTCCTGATCCCAGCTCTGTTCATCTTGGCTTCTTTTAAAAACAATGTAAGCAAGGGTTACTCCAAGCGGAGTCTCCTTTTTTTCCAAAAATTGGGCCCCACACACACCCACCCATTCAGTGGCAGCACTTGTGCCCTAGTTGTACACTTCACAGCTAGATTTGCATCAAGCACATTCAAAAATACGCCATACTTAACCATCCCCAGGATGACACCGGGGTAGGTAGCAAAGTCTTTGCTGAACCATGACTTGTTCATCTTGGCTTCTTTTAAATACAATGTAAGCAAGGGTTACTCCAAGCGGAGTCTCCCTTTTTTCCAAAAATTGTGCCCCACACACACCCACCCATTCAGTGGCAGCACTTGTGCCCTAGTTGTACACTTCACAGCTAGATTTGCATCAAGCACATTCAAAAATACGCCATACTTAACCGTCCCCAGGATGACACCGGGGTAGGTAGCAAAGTCTTTCCTGATCCCAGCTCTGTTCATCTTGGCTTCTTTTAAAAACAATGTAAGCAAGGGTTACTCCAAGCGGAGTCTCCCTTTTTTCCAAAAATTGGGCCCCACACACACCCACCCATTCAGTGGCAGCACTTGTGCCCTAGTTGTACACTTCACAGCTAGATTTGCATCAAGCACATTCAAAAATATGCCATACTTAACCGTATCCAGGATGACACCGGGGTAGGTAGCAAAGTCTTTCCTGATCCCAGCTCTGTTCATCTTGGATCATTTTTAAAAAACACAGCAAGCAAGGGTTACTCCAAGCGGAGTCTCCCTTTTTTTCCAAAAATTGTGCCCCACACACACCCACTCATTCAGTGGCAGCACTTGTGCCCTAGTTGTACACTTCACAGCTAGATTTGCATCAAGCACATTCAAAAATACGCAATACTTAACCGTCCCCAGGATGACACCGGGGTAGGTAGCAAAGTCTTTGCTGAACCATGACTTGTTCATCTTGGCTTCTTTTAAAAACAATGTAAGCAAGAGTTATTTCAAGCGGAGTCTCCCTTTTTTCAAAAAATTGGGCCACACAGACACCTTATCAGTGGCAGCACTTGTGCCCTAGTTGCAAACAGGAGTTTTGATTTGCATCAAGCACATTAAAAAAAACGCTATTCTTAACCGTCCCCAGGATGACACCGGGGTAGGTAGCAAAGTCTTTCCTGATCCCAGCTCTGTTCATCTTGGATCATTTTAAAAAAACACAGCAATCAAGGGTTACTCCAAGCGGAGTCTCCCTTTTTTTGAAAAAATTGGGCCACACAGACACCTTATCAGCGGCAGCAATTGTGCCCTAGTTGCAAACAGGATGTTTTGATTTGCATCAAGCACATTCCAAATCCACAAGCATTTACTCTCCCCAGGATGACACAGGGGTAGTAAATTCCTGGTGGATCCATGACTTGTTCATTTTGATGAACATTAGTCTGTCCACATTGTCACTGGACAGACGCGTGCGCTTATTTGTCAGCACACACCCAGCAGCACTGAAGACACGTTCAGAGACAACGCTGGCAGCTGGACACGACAAAATCTCCAAGGCGTAACTGGAGAGCTCTGGCCATTTTTCTAGATTTGAAGCCCAAAATGAGCAAGGCTCCATTTGCAAAGTCATGGCATCGATGTTCATTTGGAGATACTCCTGTATCATCCTCTCCAGCCGTTGACTATGTGTCAGACTTGTTGTCACTGGTGGCCTTGCAAAGGAGGGTCTAAAAAAATTATGAAAAGATTCCATAAAATTGCTTTTACCAGCACCAGATACGGTGCTACTGGTACGGGTAGACTGTTGAAGATGACGAGACCGTCCCATGTTTGTCAAGTTACAACTGGGAGAATCACTCCCTGCACCTGCACGGTTGTTTGGTGGAAAAGCCGAGCTAAGATCGAGTAACAGCTTCTGCTGATACTCCTGCATATGGGCGTCCCTTTCTATGGCTGGAATTATGTCACAAAATTTGGACTTGTACCGGGGATCTAATAGTGTGGCAATCCAGTAGTCATCATCACTTCTAATTTTGACAATACGAGGGTCATGTTGGAGGTAGTGCAACAAGAAGGCACTCATGTGTCTTGCGCAGCCATGCGGACCAAGTCCACGCTGTGTTTGTGGCATAGAGGTGCTACCCGTTCTTTCTTCCTCTGACATCTCCCCACAACCTCTTTCAACTGAAATTTGACCAAGGTCTCCCTCATCTGCTGAGTCTTCCATGTCCATGGACAGTTCGTCCTCCATTTCTTCATGTTCTCCTGCACCTTCCTCAACATTTCGCCTGCTACTATGCGCCCTTGTTGATCCCTGTCCCCCATGGTCCCATGCCTGCTGCGTTGGTGATGATGAACGTCTGGACCTTGGTGATGTTGTTGTCCCCTGCGCATATGAATCCTCCTGTAGTTCCTCCCCTTCCTGTTGACCCACCCCCTGACTTCGAATAGTGTTTAGCGTGTGCTCCAGCATGTAAATGACTGGAATTGTCATGCTGATAATGGCATTGTCAGCGCTAAACATATTCGTCGCCATGTCGAAACTGTGCAGAAGGGTGCATAGGTCCTTGATCTGAGACCACTCCATCAGGGTGATCTGCCCCACCTCTGCATCTCGTTGGCCCAGGCTATACGTCATGACGTATTGCACCAGGGCTCGGCGGTGCTGCCACAGTCGCTGTAACATGTGGAGAGTCGAATTCCAACGTGTCGCCACATCGCATTTCAGGCGATTAACCGGCAGGCCGAAAGACTTCTGGAAAGATGCAAGTCGCTCAGCTGCGGCGGTTGAACGGCGGAAGTGAGCAGACAGTTTTCGTGCCCTGGTCAGAAGGCCATCTAGGCCGGGATAGTGTGTTAAGAATTTCGGGACAACAAGGTTCAACACATGAGCCATACAAGGCACGTGTGTCACCTTGCCCAGGCGAAGGGCCGCACCCAGGTTTGCAGCATTGTCGCACACGGCCTTACCAGGCTGCAGGTTTAGTGGAGACAACCATTTATTAAACTCGGACCGCAGAGTTGACCACAACTCCTCAGCTGTGTGACTCCTATTCCCAAGACATGTCAAGCTAAAGACCGCCTGATGCCGTTGCGCTCTGCTGCCAGCATAGTAATGAGGGGTGCGTGATTCCTTCTGCGCAGTGAGAACACTGGTGGCCTGACCAGGCAGGCTTGGGGCGGGGGTGGAGGACCCAGATGAGGTGGAGGAGGCAGAAGCAGTGGCGGAACTTGGACAGACAGAGGATTGACACACAAGTCGTGGGGACGGCAAGACTTGTGCAGCAGACCCTTCACCATCTATCACCATAGTTACCCAGTGCCCAGTCAGCGACATGTAACGTCCCTGTCCATGCTTACTGGTCCAAGTATCGGTGGTGAAATGCACACGTTCACACACAGAGTTTCTCAAGGAAGCGGTGATGTTGTGTGCGACATGCTGGTGTAGCGCGGGCACACCTTTCATAGAGAAGTAGTGGCGACTAGGCATCTGGTACTGGGGCACAGCGACAGACATAAGGTCTCTAAAATCCTGTGTGTCCACTAGGCGGAAAGGCAGCATTTCGGTAGCCAAGAGCTTACAGAGGGATAGAGTCAACCTCTTAGCTTTGTCATGGGTCGCAGGAAATGGCCTTTTATTTGACCACATCTGAGGGACAGAGATCTGGCTGCTGTGTGTAGACGGTGTTGAGTAGGGTGTCCCTGTAAAAATTGAGGTTTGTGAGGAAAGTGCAGGCGGCGACATGATGTTGCCTTCATCCAACGTTGGTGCTATCGATGTCTGAGAGAGCTGTACACACTCACTTGTTTCCCCTTCCAAACCAACTGACGACCTGCCAAGCAAACTGCCTGTTGCGGTTACAGTGGTGGAAGTTGTGCATGGAAAACCAGGTGTGACAGCTGTCCCCACAGTCCTAGAAGATGAAGAGCGCGTGGATGCACTGGAAGGGGCAGGCCGTGGATGGTTCGCTCCGCTAGGCCGCATTGCAGCACGGTGAGCTTCCCATCGGGACCTATGATATTTATTCATGTGACGATTCATGGAAGAAGTTGTCAAACTGCTGAGGTTTTGACCTCTACTAACAGAATCACGACAAATTTTACACATCACATAATTTGGGCGATCTTTTTCTATGTCAAAAAAGGACCAGGCTAGGCAAGGCTTAGAGGGCATGCGACCTGCTGAGCCCCCCCGACTAGTGCTCAGAGGCAGAGTGGTGGCTGATGATGCAGTTGTAGACGTGCTACCAGTGCTCCGACTCCGTCCAGGAAGGCGCAAGGTAACTTCGTCGTCGGTTGCATCCTCCTCCACCGCCTCTGTTGACCTCCTTGAGTGCCTGACTGGGTGTTGACAGTAGGTGGGATCTAGAACTTCATCATCAATTGTTGTGTTTGCACTCCCCTCCCCCTCAGACCAAGCCTCTTCTTGCCCTGACCTAATATTTAAGTTGTCATCCCAATCTGGTATCTGGGTCTCATCGTCATCAGTATGTTCCTCATTGTCTATAACCACAGGTGTTACAGTTTGTGACAAAGGGTCAACATTACGCTCAGAAACTTGGTCCTCATGGCCTGAATCAGAGTCACAAAGGTTCTGGGCATCACTGCAGACCATTTCCTGGTCTGTACTCACTGTAGCTTGGGAGCAGACCTCTGATTCCCAGGCTATAGTGTGACTGAACAGCTCTGCAGACTCAGCCATCTCAGTTCAACCATACTGTGCAGGGCGGATGGAGACTTCAGAGCTGGGAGAAAGCAAGTTTGATTGGGATGACAACTCAGAGGACTGGTGTTTTTTGGATGCGGTACTTGAAGTGGCTGAGAGGGCACTTGTTGGACCACTTGAGATCCATTCAAGCATTTTCCTTTTTTGGCCATCCTCTACCTTTGTTCCTGTTGTTCGTGTCCGTAAAAAAGGGAGCACATCGGACTGTCCACAGTAAGTAGTAGACATCTTACTTTTGCTGGTAGATGGTCTATCTTCAGCAGATGATAATGGAGCTTTGCCACCTTCCCCACGGACAAACCCTTTTTTTCCTTTTCCACCACGCCTCTTCCCTGTTACGAGGGGGACCCGGGGAAGCGTGCCAAGATGGGAAATGGACAGCTTCCGCCGGTCAAGGTCCACTGTGCGGTGTAAGGGACCGCCGCTATGGTGGGTGAAGAGTGAGCGGGTTGCTGCTAGCGATCGTCTGGAATGTCACAGACGATCTATGTACACCGATCTGCCCTAACCCGTGAGGGTTGTATGGCACGGATCTCAGGGCTCGGTGTACCTGTTGCACGGGGAAGCACAGAGGTGCCCACGCACATGTGCCAGTGGAAGTCACGAGAATATGGCACGAGGGTAGCACAGAGGTGCCCACGCACGTGTGCTTTCAATAACCAGGTGAGTCCGGTGGAGACTCGAGGAGCTCACCTGGGACAGGAACACGGCCTGTTGAAGGGGATCCTGCCGGAGCAGCAAGGCAGGAACACGGCCTGCAAACGAGGTACTGCCGTAGCAGCAAGGGCCAAGCCCACAAGAGACAGTAATGCCTGAGCAGTGGCGTGGCAGCACGCTGCCAGACATCCAAACATAGGACGGTCGCGCGCCGCCATGATGGCAGGGGGAGCTTTTAAGGAGGTGCAGCTCCACCCGAGGGCGGGCGCGAGGCGGAGATGACGGACTTGACCCAATCAGGGTCCACGACGTCCCAGCCTGGCCAGTCAGGATTCACCACGTCACCAGCTTTGTCATCAAGCCGTGTGACGTCAGTGAGCGAATCAGGACCCACCACGCATTGCACATGCTCACCCTCCTGCCTCTGGGAAATAGAGGCGGGATCCTCGGTCTCACAATGTGCAGAGATAACGGGAATCTCACTGCTTCCCTGAGCAGTAAACCTCTGCACATTGCGCAGCCTCGCAGACCTTCGGGGCCGCTGAGCAGGAGAGTCTGCGGCAGGCCAGGAGTGGGAGACCGCTTCACTCCTTGTAACAGGAGAACCACTAGGTGTCACCCTTCTGCTGCCTCTCTGAGAAGGTATCTCCTGCACACTGCGCAGTCTGGCAGACCTTCGGCGCTGCTGAGCAGGAGTGCTCGTGGCAGGCAAGGAATGGGAGACTGCCTCAGTCCTTGCCTCAGGAGAGCCACGAGATGTAACATTACCCCCCCGTCTAGGCCCCCCCCCTGTCCGTGCTCAAAGGCCGCTATCAAACCCGGGACGCGGATATGATCCTCCAACTCCCAGGATCTATGCTCCGGACCACGGCCGGCCCACTCCACGAGGTAGTACCTCTTGCCCTGTATGACTTTTGTCTCCACAAGTTTTGCCACCTCAGGGTCGTCGGACGGGAAGTCGGTTTGAGCCGGCAGGGACCCCGAGAATTTATTAAGTCGTACGGGTTTCAGGAGGGACACGTGAAAGGTGTTGGCTATAGCCCAGCGTGGAGGGAGCTGGAGTCGATATGCCACTGGGTTTACCTGCTGTAGTACTTTAAACGGACCCAGATACCTAGGGGCGAATTTGGCTGCCTGTACCCGTAGGTTAACATTCTTAGAGGACAGCCATACTAGGTCACCAGGGGCGAAGGATGGTGCAGGGCGGCGGCGAACATCAGCCGTTGTCACCATCCGGTCTTTAGCCCTTTTAAGAGCCTCTTGGGTGTCATCCCAGATCTCCCGGGCCTTGGTCGCCCAATCCTCCACTCTAGTATCGGGTGACGTAATGGGCATCGGAACCGGGATTCTGGGATGTTGTCCGTTATTGAGTAGGAACAAAGTCTGGCCAGAGGATTCATGGACCGAATTGTTAATGGCAAATTCGGCCCAAGGAAGGAGGTTAGCCCAGTTGTCGTGGTGCGCGGATATAAAATGGCGGAGGTAAGTTACCAAGGTCTGATTAGTCCTCTCCACTAGTCCATTGGTCTCGGGATGGTATGCGGAGGAGATGTTCAGCTCTATCTGCAGGAGCTTACAGAGCTCTCTCCAGAAGCGAGACGCGAACTGGGGACCCCGGTCGCTCACCACCTTGTCAGGCATGCCATGCAACCTAAATACATGCCGAATGAACAAGGTGGTGAGAGCACGTGACGTCGGGAGTCGTGGGAGAGGCACCAAGTGGACCATTTTAGAGAAGTGGTCCGTGATGACCCATACGACCCTGTGCCCTGCTGACTTGGGCAGATCTCCCAGGAAGTCCATCCCTATCACTTCCCAGGGACGATCCGGCACTGGCAGTGGGTGAAGAAGACCTGCCGGTCTCTGCCGGGACGGCTTATTCCGAGCACACGACATACAGGCTCCCACATACTCCTGTATGTCCTGGGGTAGTCTCGGCCACCAATAATGCCTGGTCACCAGGTCTCTGGTTCTTTTGACCCCGAAGTGACCCCCAACCTTGGAGGCATGGGCCCACGATAGCACCTCGTTCCGTAGTTCAGGGGGAACGAGGGTCTTGCCAGGTGGCACCTGGTCCAAAGAAGTGGGAGTGACCATCCTCAAGCTGTCCGGGGGTAGTATAAGACGAGGCTCCTCCTCGTCCTCCTCCAACACAACCATACAACGTGACAAGGCATCGGCCCGTACGTTCTTCTCACCGGCCAGGTGGCGGATAATAAAGCGGAACCGGGAGAAGAATAAAGACCAACGGGCCTGCCTTGGGTTCAGGCGTTGTGCTGTCTGGAGGTATGTGAGGTTTTTGTGGTCAGAAAATACCTCAAATGGATGCTTCGCACCCTCCAGGAGATGCCGCCATTCCTGGAATGCTAGTTTCATCGCCAGTAACTCCCTATCCCCTATGGAGTAGTTCCTCTCGGCCGGAGAAAAGGTCTTGGAGAAAAAGAAACAAGGATGCTTCCTTCCTCGTTCGTTTTTCTGGTACAGGACTGCACCTGCACCGACCGAAGAGGCGTCTACCTCCAGTAGGAAGGGTTTGGAGATGTCTGGACGATGAAGGATGGGAGCCCTGGAGAAGTGAGTTTTGAGAGTGTGAAATGCCTCTACCGTTTCTCGTGTCCATGCTTTGGGATTAGCGCCCTTGCGGGTAAGGGCAATGATGGGTGCTGCCACCATCGAGAAGTTGGGAATGAACTGGCGATAATAATTGATAAACCCCAAGAATCGCTGGATCGCCTTCAGCGAGCGGGGCTCAGGCCAGTTCATCACTGTCTCCAACTTCCCCGGATCCATTGGTAACCCCTGACTGGACACGATGTACCCCAGGAACGGCAAGGATTCCCGTTCAAAAACACACTTTCCCAGCTTAGCATATAGCGAATGGGTACGGAGCCTCTTAAGTACTCGGATGACATCCCTCCGATGGGTGGTAAGATCGGGGGAGAAGATAAGAATGTCATCCAGGTATGCAACCACGGAAAGATACAAATCCCGGAAAATGTCATTCACAAAGTCTTGAAATACGGCGGGGGCATTGCAGAGTCCGAAGGGCATTACTAGATACTCGTAGTGACCGTCCCTGGTGTTAAAGGCGGTCTTCCACTCATCGCCCTTTCGGACTCGCACTAGATTATACGCCCCGAGTAGATCCAGCTTTGGGAAGACCTTTGCCACGCGGAATCGATCAAATAGCTCAGTAATGAGGGGCAAAGGGTATTTGTTCTTGATCGTGATTGCATTTAATCCCCTGTAATCGATACAGGGGCGCAGATCCCCTTCCTTCTTCTGCACAAAAAAGAACCCTGCACCAGCCGGTGAAATAGACTTGCGAATGAACCCCTTCGCCAGGCTGTCCTGAATATATTTGGACATAGCCTCCGTCTCTGGTGCAGAGAGTGGATACACTCTGCCCCTAGGGGGCTCGGAGCCTGGCTTCAGGTCTATTCGGCAATCATATGGCCGGTGGGGAGGAAGAGTATCTGCCGCCCTTTTTGAAAAGACATCCCTGTAGGCCTCATAAGGTGTCGGTAAACCCGGCCCCTCTGTATTCCCTGAGGACCCTACCGACCTAATGGTAGCGGGTGGTTCGGTAGTCACGAGGTGCTCTCTACAGGATCCTGCCCAGGATGAGATCTCCCCTGTTGCCCAGTTGAGTATAGGAGCATGCTGTCTCAACCAGGGAAGGCCCAGTAGGATCTCATCCGTCCCCCCTGGAAGCACCAGGAAGGACACCTGCTCATGGTGTCCCAGTGGTACATCCATCCTGAGAGGGATGGTGATCTGGGTGATAGGATCGAGTAGTATGGACCCGTCGACTACCCGAACCCTGAGTGGCTTGGGCAACAGAACCAGGGGAACTGAGTATCGGGTTGTCAGGGAGGTCGAGATGAAATTGCCTTCAGCGCCTGAGTCCAAGCAAGCCAGGGCACAGAAGAGAGTAGTGCCGAACTGCAACTGGGCGCTGATAGTCAACCTAGAGGGAGAGGTAGCGTCTAGAGTCCCCCCTCTGATAGAAACTAGACGCTGTCTTTTCCCGACGGTTTTGGGACATCGGGTAGCTATGTGTCCCCTCTGCCCACAGGAAAAGCAGATGACACAAGACCGAGAACCTGGAGCAGAGGAGACCACCTTGGACACCTCCATTGACTCCACGGAGTCGCCTACAGGACTGGCTGGAAGACCTGTCTGATGGAAGATGGGAGGCAGACGCTTTTTAGGCCGAGAAGACGTGGGTGCTGAAGAGACCTCGAGCCTTCGCTCCGCCTGGCGGATGCCTATGCGAGAGGCAACCTGAATCAAGGACTCTAAAGTGGCAGGCACCTCACGCGTGGCCAGTGCGTCTTTGACAAACCCTGCCAGGCCCTCCCAAAACACAGGGACAAGGACCTTATCTGGCCAGTCTAGATCTGCGGCAAGTGTCCTAAAGTGTACCGCAAAGTCCCCGACTGAAGCGGACCCTTGCCGAAGTCGTAGGAGGCGCAGTGCGGAGTCGTGGGTGACTTGAGGCCCGAGGAACACCATTCTCATGGCCCCAAGATAAGCTGTTAAGTTATTCACCACCCGATCTCCGCGCTCCCACAACGGCGTGGACCACTTCAGGGCTCTCCCTGTGAGCAGGGACTGGACGAAGGCTACCCTCGCCTTCTCGGTAGCGTAAAGAGTCGCGGACAGCTCTAAGTAGGTGGTAACCTGGTTTATAAAACCACGGCACTCAGAGCTGTTGCCGCTAAAGCGCTCTGGAAGCGCAAGGCGAGGAGACCTTCCGCCCAATAGCACAGCCTGGGTAGCCGCCTGGGTGGCGACTGTCGTCAGAGTAGTCTTATCGGAGGAAGACTGCTCCACTGCTGCCAATCGTGACTCCAACTGCTGCACATAACGCAGCAACTGCTGCTGCTCTTCAGCCATAGCCAGACCTTTGGCGCGACCGTAATGTTACGAGGGGGACCCGGGGAAGCGTGCCAAGATGGGAAATGGACAGCTTCCGCCGGTCAAGGTCCACTGTGCGGTGTAAGGGACCGCCGCTATGGTGGGTGAAGAGTGAGCGGGTTGCTGCTAGCGATCGTCTGGAATGTCACAGACGATCTATGTACACCGATCTGCCCTAACCCGTGAGGGTTGTATGGCACGGATCTCACGGCTCGGTGTACCTGTTGCACGGGGAAGCACAGAGGTGCCCACGCACGTGTGCCAGTGGAAGTCACGAGAATATGGCACGAGGGTAGCACAGAGGTGCCCACGCACGTGTGCTTTCAATAACCAAGTGAGTCCGGTGGAGACTCGAGGAGCTCACCTGGGACAGGAACACGGCCTGTTGAAGGGGATACTGCCGGAGCAGCAAGGCAGGAACACGGCCTGCAAACGAGGTACTGCCGGAGCAGCAAGGGCCAAGCCCACAAGAGACAGTAATGCCTGAGCAGTGGCGTGGCAGCACGCTGCCAGACATCCAAACATAGAAGGACGGTCGCGCGCCGCCATGATGGCAGGGGGAGCTTTTAAGGAGGTGCAGCTCCACCCGAGGGCGGGCGCGAGGCGGAGATGACGGACTTGACCCAATCAGGGTCCACGACGTCCCAGCCTGGCCAGTCAGGATTCACCACGTCACCAGCCTTGTCATCAAGCCGTGTGACGTCAGTGAGCGAATCAGGACCCACCACGCATTGCACATGCTCACCCTCCTGCCTCTGGGAAATAGAGGCGGGATCCTCGGTCTCACAATGTGCAGAGATAACGGGAATCTCACTGCTTCCCTGAGCAGTAAACCTCTGCACATTGCGCAGCCTCGCAGACCTTCGGGGCCGCTGAGCAGGAGAGTATGCGGCAGGCCAGGAATGGGAGACCGCTTCACTCCTTGTAACAGGAGAACCACTAGGTGTCACCCTTCTGCTGCCTCTCTGAGAAGGTATCTCCTGCACACTGCGCAGTCTGGCAGACCTTCGGCGCTGCTGAGCAGGAGTGCTCGTGGCAGGCAAGGAATGGGAGACTGCCTCAGTCCTTGCCTCAGGAGAGCCACTAGATGTAACACTTCCCCTTTTCACCAGCATCTGTCATTTTGCCACTCATGTTGATTGCGACAAGATTGTGCACTGAAAATGTGGTAGTAAAAATTGAGAGGTGGTGTAGATTGAAGCGGGGGTCTAGCTTTATTAACAGCAGAATAATAAAGAATAAATAGCCCTGACAATGCAACTACGGCCCTTAAACTGCCAGCATAAATTGCTAGTATAATGGCTTAGTAACAATGAGTTGGAGTGTGCAATGCAGGCAGACGTGCTGCAAATATCTGTGCACTACTGGGACTATACAGAAGTCCAATAGCCATGTTTAGGATGACACTAGGTACACTGAGTGTTTGCTAGTATAATGGCTCAGTTATAATGAGTTGGAGTGTGCAATGCAGGCAGACGTGCTGCAAATATCTGAGCACTAGCGGGACTATACAGAAGTCCAATAGCCACGTTTAGGATGCCACTAGGTACACTCAGTGTTTGCTAGTATAATGGCTTAGTTATAATGAGTTGGAGTGTGCAATGCAGGCAGACGTGCTGCAAATATCTGAGCACTAGTGGGACTATACAGAAGTACAACAGCCACGTTTAGGATGACAATAAGTTCACTCAGTGTTTGCTAGTATAATGGCTTAGTTATAATGAGTTGGAGTGTGCAATGCAGGCAGACGTGCTGCAAATATCTGAGCACTAGTGGGACTATACAGAAGTCCAACAGCCACGTTTAGGATGACACTAAGTTCACTCAGTGTTTGCTAGTATAATGGCTTAGTTATAATGAGTTGGAGTGTGCAATGCAGGCAGAGGTGCTGCAAATATCTGAGCACTAGTGGGACTATACAGAAGTACAACAGCCACGTTTAGGATGACAATAAGTTCACTCAGTGTTTGCTAGTATAATGGCTTAGTTATAATGAGTTGGAGGGTGCAATGCAGGCAGACGTGCTGCAAATATCTGAGCACTACTGGGACAATACAGAAGTCCAATAGCCACGTTTAGGATGACACTAAGTTCACTCAGTGTTTGCTAGTATAATGGCTTAGTTATAATGAGTTGGAGTGTGCAATGCAGGCAGAGGTGCTGCAAATATCTGTGCACTACTGGGACAATACAGAAGTCCAATAGCCACGTTTAGGATGCCACTAGGTACACTGAGTGTTTGCTAGTATAATTGCTTAGTTATAATAAGTTGGAGTGTGCAATGCAGGCAGAGGTGCTGCAAATATCTGTGCACTACTGGGACAATACAGAAGTCCAATAGCCACGTTTAGGATGACACTAGGTACACTCAGTGTTTGCTAGTATAATGGCTTAGTTATAATAAGTTGGAGTGTGCAATGCAGGCAGAGGTGCTGCAAATATCTGAGCACTACTGGGACAATACAAAAGTCCAACAGCCACGTTTAGGCTGGACTCACACGAACGTATTAAAAAACGGTCCCATTCTCGTTTGCGAGAGTCGGACGAATTTTTCTCACTTGTCATCAGTGTGCACTCAGTGTGCTGTCAGTATGCAATCCGTTTTTTTGCACAGCAGCTGTTACTCATTTACAGTCATGTACAGGAGAATTTACAGTGTTCTGTGCTACATGATAGGATTGTATTTAGAAAAACGGATGTCACTAGGATGGTCCGTGTGCCGTCCGTGTGACATCCGATTTTTCCTCGCACCCATTGACTTGTATTGGCGAGCCTCGGACGTATTCTGGATCAAATCGCAGCATGCTGCCGCTTTTCTCGCATCCAGAATCTGGATGCAAGAAAAGCTGACCAACAGCTCTCCCTCATTGACTAGTATTGGTCCGAGTGCAATGCGAGAATTTCTTGCATTGCTCTCGTCCGTTTTTGTCGCTCTTGTGAGCGTACCCTAAGGATGACACTAAGTTCACTCAGTGTTTGCTAGTATAATGGCTTAGTTATAATGAGTTGGAGTGTGCAATGCAGGCAGACGTGCTGCAAATATCTGAGCACTAGTGGGACTATACAGAAGTCCAATAGCCACGTTTAGGATGACACTAAGTTCACTCAACGTTTGCTAGTATAATGGCTTAGTTATAATGAGTTGGAGTGTGCAATGCAGGCAGACGTGCTGCAAATATCTTTGCACTAGTGGGACTATACAGAAGTCCAATAGCCACGTTTAGGATGACACTAGGTACACTCAGTGTTTGCTAGTATAATGGCTTAGTTATAATGAGTTGGAGTGTGCAGAGGACAGGAGGGTACAGTGCCAGGGTTGTGGGGCTCTGGGTAGAGGAAAGGAAGCCTGCCTTTCTATCCCTCCTAATGGGGAAATGCAGCGAGGAAATCCCTGACTTTAGCTACACAGACGCTGTCATCTTGTGTAGCTGTTAAACTCTGATTTCAGGACCTGTCACCTATGGCTCTGACCCTGCCCGTATGAGCCCTTAAAATGACTGATAGAAAGTGCTATCCCTAAGCTGTCCAGCGCTGTGTATGGAGCGCATACAGCAGTATCGGCGATAGGACTCAGGACGGAGCTGCGCCAGTGATGTCTGACACCAAGGACGCAGAAGAGATAATGGCGTCCGGACGGGCAGATACTCGTTTTTATAATGCAGGGACATGTGACATGGACATCCTATCACACATGCTGTTGCTTCTCTGGCTAAAAGTCCACTTAGCTGTGTGTGTGTCTGGGATTGGCTGACATGCTGGCCCTCCCCACTACATGCGCGCGCTTAGGGAAGGAAGACAAGGAAAAAAAAAAAAATGGCGATCGCCATTATCCATACAGCAGTGATCTGAATGCACTGTTCCCGCACACTATACACTGAAATGTCATAATAGTGTGAGTCACAGAGTGACTTACACTATTACAGCGGAAAGCCAGCTAGGAATTAGCTGTTTTTTTGCTGTTAGAACCGTTCTCGAACGCATCTAGAACTATCGAGCTTTTGCAAAAAAGCTCGAGTTCTAGTTCGATCTAGAGCAGCCCCCAAAATCACTCGAGCCGCGAACTGGAGAACCACGAACCTAGAACCGTGCTCAACTCTAGTGGTGACCACCTTTAAGCATGGAGGATGAGCTGTGATGTTGTGGTAACACTGCTGGTAATTTATTCTAATTTTAGGGCATAATTTCCCCACATGGTAGTACAGAATTCTGCAACATCATGCCATCCCATCTGGTTTGCACTTAGTGGGACCATGATTATATGTTGCAACAGGACAACCGACCAAAACACTTCTTTATTCTATGTAAGGCTTATGTGAGTAAGGAATAGAAGGATGAATTACTGCATCAGAGGATGTGGCCTTCACAATCACTCAACTTAAATCCAAATTAATTTGTTTGGAATGAATGGGACCAAAGAGTGCGGACAAAGAAGCCAATAAGTGCTCAGCACCTCTTGTAACTCTTTAGGAAAACTGTTGGAAAGATATTTCTGGTGACTACCTGATGAAGCTGCTTTGGCTCCTTGATTATCCTCAATATAGGCTAAGAAATGCTTTGACACCTACATTAGCAGATGTGTTTGGATACTATGTGTAATTTTTTTCTATTGCTTTAGGCGCAATATTTTTATTGTTGGCTTCATTTTAGACTTTGTACATAATTAAAATTGATATTCCTAATTTTTTGTCTGTCTTTGAAGTTTAAATGTAAGAAGAGTTATGTTTTCTTATAATATCTAAGTGACCTGTAGTTCCTACTTCAGTAATTTCTCCAAGAATAATTATAGAATATAAACTATGTTGAAACATAAAAACAATCTAAATAATCTTTACCCACAGTTTCTATAATTACACATTTCAGGCTATCATAACAGATACATTATTTGTTACCCTTAGATTTAGTATGTTGCCAAAGGAAAAGTAGGGACCAGTGTAGAATTTGAGGTATAATTATTTAACAATGTTTGTAATTCTTCATTCTAGGGAGCTTCTTAACTAATACTTTTATTTCAACGGTTAGACAACCTCTTTAATCTAATTTTTCGTTTCTATTATGAACTCAAATATAATTGATATTATTCAACCTCTCCTTTAACTAACAGCATCTTTAACAACAGAAAATACATTTTACTTTGTCCAAGTTAACTTATGAAATAATAGGCAACAAGAATAGCAGACTTTCCACATTTTTTTTCAATTGAACTGGTTGGTGATGGCAAGGTCAAGGTCAAGATTCCAGAACGTAAAATAAGCAGAGAAGAACTCAAGATTTTTAACAGCACATAGCGAAGTAGTATTATGTTTTTGCAATCTGCACTTGAGTTAACCTTATTTTTCAATTTTTACAGTTATTAACAGTTAAGAATTATATTACTCATATCTAGGGATGAGCGAACTCAAACTGTAAAGTTAGAGGGTCGTATCAAACACCAGGTGTAAGCACCACACTTCTGCACCAAATTTGCATTTGCTGGCAGAAATCTGTACCAAAACAATGTCAAAACAGTGGCAGTTTTCAGTCAGAAGATGCAGATTTGCTACTGGAATTTAAACACTGAATCCCTGCACCAAATCTGCATTTGCTGACAAAAAAACCGTATAAAAACGTGATGTATTTTTGCTTGTAGATGCAGTATTGCTGCAGAAATATGGTGTATAAATTTCAGCACCAAATCTGCATCTCTTGACAAAAAAAAATGAGATTTTCTACAGGTGGTTTACCAAGGGAACCCTCAACTGTGATTGCAGGTAAACTCAGTGACATCACTGCTGCGGTTCAGTCACTGTCTGCCTCAAGCTGCAGCGGGCTGCAATGTTCTCTAATGTGCCCACATGCTGCGACTTCAGTATGTAGCAGAGTCGGGATAGTCATGGGACGTCGTGGTGTGGATTATGTCAGACCTGGGTGTTTTGGGCATTAATAAATTGAAGAAAGAGGGTGTTTTGGTTTTTTTTGTTTTTTTTTAAATTAAGGATTTTTCTCTCTGTTTTGTCTTTATTTCATGTTACTTACAGGATCAGTAATGGGGGTGGTCCCCTACCCATTACTAATACAAGGCTTAGAGGCAGCTGTGATTTTGAAATATCACATCTGTCATTAACACAATTCTGAATGACTGCAGGCTGCTATTTTTAGGTTTGGGGGTCTGATAACCATGGGCCTTCTCAGGCTAAAAATACCAGCCCACAGCTGTTTGCTTTATCTTACCTGGGTCCCAAAATGGGAAGGGCCCATATATTTTTTTATTATTAATTAAAAATGAAAATGCTGCATGCATTCCCTTTTATTTTGATACACAGCCAAGATAATGCGCACAGCTGAAGGCCTTGTAGTCATCTGCTTTATCTGTACTGGATATATATATATATATATATATATATATATATATATATACACACAGTGCCTACAAGTAGTATTCGACCCCCTGCAGATTTAGCAGGTTTACACATTCGGAATAAACTTAGCATTGTGACATTTGGACTGTAGATCAGCCTGGAAGTGTGAAATGCACTGCAGCAAAAAAGAATGTTATTTCTTTTTTTTTTATTTTTTTTTAAATTGTGAAAAGTTTATTCAGACAGTCATTTATTATTCAACCCCTCAATCCACCAGAATTCTGTTTGGTTCCCCTAAAGTATTAAAAAGTATTTCAGGCACAAAGAACAATGAGCTTCACATGTTTGGATTAATTATCTCTTTTTCCAGCTTTTTCTGACTAATTAAGACCCTCCCCAAACTTGTGAACAGCACTCAAACTTGGTCAACATGGGAAAGACAAAGGAGCATTCCAAGGCCATCAGAGACAAGATCGTGGAGGGTCACAAGGCTGGCAAGGGGTACAAAACCCTTTCCAAGGAGTTGGGCATTCCTGTCTCCACTGTTGAGAGCATCATCCGGAAGTGGAAGGCTTATGGAATTACTGTTAGCCTTCCACAGCCTGGACAGCCTTTGAAAGTTTCCACCCGTGCCGAGGCCAGGCTTGTCCGAAGAGTCAAGGCTAACCCAAGGACAACAAGGAAGGAGCTCCGGGAAGATCTCATGGCAGTGGGGACATTGGTTTCAGTCAATACCATAAGTAACGTACTCCACCGCAATGGTCTACGTTCCAGATGAGCACGTACCTTTACTTTCAAAGCGTCATGTCAAGGCTCGTCTACAGTTTGCTCATGATCACTTGGAGGACTCTGAGACAGACTGGTTCAAGGTTCTCTGGTCTGATGAGACCAAGATCGAGATCTTTGGTGCCAACCACACACGTGACAGTTGGAGACTGGATGGCACTGCATACGACCCCAAGAATACCATCCCTACAGTCAAGCATGGTGGTGGCAGCATCATGCTGTGGGGCTGTTTTTCAGCCAAGGGGCCTGGCCATCTGGTCCGCATCCATGGGAAGATGGATAGCACGGCCTACCTGGAGATTTTGGCCAAGAACCTCCGCTCCTCCATCAAGGATCGTAAGATGGGTCATCATTTCATCTTCCAACAAGACAACGACCCAAAGCACACAGCCAAGATAACCAAGGCCTGGTTCAAGAGGGAAAAAATCAAGGTGTTGCAGTGGCCTAGTCAGTCTCCTGACCTTAACCCAATTGAAAACTTGTGGAAGGAGCTAAAGATTACAGTCCACATGAGACACCCAAAGAACCTAGATAACTTGGAGAAGATCTGCATGGAGGAGTGGGCCAAGATAACTCCAGAGACCTGTGCCAGCCTGATCAGGTCTTATAAAAGACTATTATTAGCTGCAATTGCAAACAAGGGTTATTCTACAAAATATTAAACCTAGGGGTTGAATAATAATTGACCCACACTTTTATGTTGAAAATTTATTAAAATTTAACTGAGCAACATAACTTGTTGGTTTGTAAGATTTATGCATCTGTTAATAAATCCTGCTCTTGTTTGAAGTTTGCAGGCTCTAACTTATTTACATCTTATCAAACCTGCTAAATCTGCATGGGGTTGAAGACTACTTGTAGGCACTGTATATATATATATATATATATATATATATAAAAATATATCTGGGACCATACACCATTTTTTTTATTTTTCTTCTTTATTCTGTTTCTTTTTCACTCTGCTTCACAACTAGCAAAATAAAAAGTGATAAAACAATATTATGTGGCCCAAGATTGTACCAATAAAAACTCCAACTCAGTCAGCAAAAAAAAACAATACTAGCCCTCAAATGACTCTGTTGGCAGAAAAATAAAAATTATAGTCTTAAAAATCCAGTGATGCAAAAAAAACCCTTTATTTTGTAGAAAGAATTTTTAGTGTTATAATAGCCAAACCTAAGAAAACCTATAAAAATCTGGTATCGCTGCAATCATACTGATCTGATGAATAAAGCCACCTAAATCACTTTTAATGCATGGGGAACAGCGTAAAAAATAAATAAAGCCAATTCTTCCATTGCTGATTCATTCTACTTCCCAAAGATTTCAGCTCACATTTATACGGTGTTCTATGCTGCGCACTTACAAATGGATTATGTGTAAATCTATGAAAAATCTTTTTCATATAAAATTCTCAAAGGAAAGTTTGCTGCAATGAGGCACAGAGAGTCACTTTGAACTCTTCTTCGACCTGTAGTCCCACGGTGTCCATCTTTTTCTCGTCTTTTTAGGTGTGCACATGTCACGCTCCCCGGGTCCTCGGCTCCCCTCCCCGGGTCCTCAGCTCCGCTCCCCGGCTCACCTGCCACGCTCCCCTCGTCCCAGCCTCCGGTGCCCGTCCTCCATAGGTCCTCTGGTCGCCGATCCCGGCGTCCGACATCTTCCCAGGCCCTGGCCGGCTCTCCTGCGTCCTCCTCGCAGCCTCCTTCCCTGGCTTCTGGCACCCGGGCCGCGCGCATGCGCATTAGGGCACGCGCGCGGTCACTGACCCTTTCTTAAAGGGCCAGCGTCCAGTAACAGGAAATGAGGTTAGTCAGGTTCAGGGTATAAAGGGGGTTCTTGTCCAAGGGGGCGGGGCCTGATCTTCGTGTTCCCTGAGCTAGGAGTCAGGTCTCCTGGTGTTTATGTGCCTGTACTCACCTATCTCTCTTTGTAGAGCCGTACCTGCCTCGCCATCCAGTCTGCCGTATCCCGAACCCCGCACGCTGTCCGTCTGCCATCCGACAGCACCTGCCATCTCGGATCCCTGCGGTGACCCGTCATCTTGCTCCAGAGGTTCCGGACTCCGCCTGATATCATCTCGGCCTCCGAACCTGAGCTACGTCACCAAGACTACCTTCTGTGACTCCGTGGTCCCAGGGACTCCTCCGCTGTCTTCACTTGCACGGACTATCCTGCTGCCCTTCAGTGCTTCAGCTGCCGGACTCCCTACCTCCATCTTAGAGTTCGGTCCAGTGGATCCACCTCCTGGGTCTGCCCGACCGCCCGGCCGTGACAGTAAGATCAGGCCATGGATCCCGCTGCTGCACTAATGGCCCTGCAAGAGGAACTCCAACGCCAGCGTGAAGTCCAGACCCGCATGCTGCAATTCATGACCTCCGTGGACACCCGCCTGTACACATTACAAGCATCAATGACGCCTGCGGCACCCAGGTCCCCCGCCAGGCAAGCCATGGCTCCCGTACCAGTGGCAGCCTCTTCAGATGCTTCCCGACTCCGTTTGGCGTCACCTCCTCGGTATGCTGGAGATCCCAAGACCTGCAGGGGCTTCATAAACCAATGTTCCCTTCACTTCACGCAGCTGCCACATCTGTTCGCCTCCGACCAAGCCAAGGTCGCCTTTATAATGTCCCACCTAGAGGGCGAGGCGCTGGCGTGGATGAACCCCTTGTGGGAGAAGGAGGACCCCATGACCAAGGATCTTCAACAGTTCCTACAGGCCTTCCGCAGTACCTTTGACGAGCCAGGACGCGCCTCTGCCTCTGCTTCATCACTCCTCCGCCTACGTCAAGGGACACTGACGGTGGGTCAATACGCCATCCGTTTCCGCACTTTGGCTTCAGAACTCGGGTGGAATAATGAGGCCCTAACAGCCGCCTTCTGGGAAGGACTCTCGAGTCGCATCAAGGATGAGTTGGCGGGTCGGGACGTGCCCTCCACCCTAGATGCACTGATCGCCCTAGCAACTCGTGTGGACATACGTTTTCAGGAGCGCTCCAAAGAGCTATCTCGGGAGAGACGCCCGGTACGGCATTCTCCTCCTCCGCAGAAGTCCTCCGTTCCTCAGTCATCAACAGCTGGGATTCCCGTCCACGAGCCCATGCAGATCGACCGAGTGCGGCAGTCTGAACGACGTCGAGCAGAGCGGCTCGCCCAGGGCCTCTGCTTTTACTGTGGTGAGGACACCCACCTGCTACGCTCCTGTCCAGAGAGGCCGGGAAACTCCAAAGCCTAGGGTTGGTAGGAGAGGCCACCCTAGGTGCTGGGACCCTCTCTGACCCAGTTACATGGACAGTGCAAGTGACCACGGGAGAGACGCGGTTCACGGCTGATGCCTACCTCGATTCCGGGGCAGCAGGCAATTTCATCCAGCAGGCCACGGTGGACAAGTACCGGGTGCCTGTCATGCCACTCGACAAACCCCTAGTGATTGCCTCGGTGGATGGGAGGCCTCTCTCTGATACCATCTCCTTGATCACCAGGCCTGTCGAACTACGCATCGGTGCTCTTCACACCGAGAACATCGCTCTCTACGTTCTCCCACACATGTCCCACCAGATCCTGTTGGGACTCCCATGGTTGCGGACACATGAACCATCGGTTAGCTGGGGTACTGGCGAAGTCACCCGTTGGGGCTCTTCGTGTCATGAGAGGTGCCTAAAGTCCATACCACCCCTCCGACGACCTCCGGTTCCTGAGACCCTAACGGGGCTGCCTTCGGCCTATTGGTCCTTTGCCGATGTCTTTGACAAAAAGGAATCCGAGGTACTGCCGCCACATCGTCCATACGATTGTGCCATTGACCTGCTTCCAGGGACAACCCCACCTAGAGGACGGATATATCCTTTATCTCCAGCCGAAACCAGGGCCATGTCAGATTACATCTCAGAGAGCCTAGCAAGAGGGTTCATTCGGAGATCCTCCTCTCCTGCTGGAGCAGGTTTCTTCTTTGTCAAGAAGAAAGAGGGAGACTTACGCCCATGCATAGACTACCGGGGTCTCAATCAAATTACCGTGAAAAACAAATACCCCCTGCCGCTCATTCCCGAATTATTTGACCGGCTTAGAGGAGCTCGTGTGTTCACCAAGCTGGATCTTCGGGGTGCTTACAATCTGGTACGCATCCGCTCTGGTGACGAATGGAAAACCGCGTTTAATACGCGCGATGGACATTATGAGTACTGCGTGATGCCCTTCGGTCTGTGTAACGCTCCTGCCGTCTTCCAAGAACTGGTGAACGACGTGTTTCGGGACCTTCTCTACATCTGTGTGGTTGTTTATCTAGATGACATCCTTGTCTTCTCTCCGGACCTCCAAACCCACAGAGAAAACGTACAGCTGGTCTTACAAAGACTGAGAGAGAATCGCCTGTACGCAAAGTATGAGAAGTGTGTCTTTGAGCAGTCTTCCCTCCCCTTTCTGGGGTACATCATCTCTGATACTGGACTGCAGATGGACCCCAAGAAGGTCTCCGCCATCATCAACTGGCCTCCGCCTTCTGGACTGAAGGCAATCCAACGCTTCCTGGGATTCGCCAACTACTACCGCCAGTTTATCCCGCACTTCTCTGCCTTGACCGCTCCTCTCTCCGCTTTGACCAAAAAGGAGGCTAATCCTAAGGACTGGTCACCTGCGGCAGACGCCGCATTTTGTTCTTTGAAGCGAGCATTCGCCTCCGCCCCTGTACTCCACCGACCGGAGTTAAACCGCCAGTTCACCTTGGAGGTGGATGCCTCCTCCTCAGGAGCCGGAGCAGTGCTCATGCAAAAATCCTCCTCCGGGAAGATGGTGACCTGCGGTTTCTTCTCTAAGAGCTTCTCAGCACCCGAACGTAATTACACCATCGGTGACCGAGAACTACTGGCGGTCAAACTGGCTCTGGAGGAGTGGCGCTACCTCCTGGAAGGAGCAGTGTACCCCGTGATTATCTACACGGACCACAAAAACCTGGAATACCTGCGGTCCGCTCAGCGACTGAACCCACGGCAAGCCAGGTGGTCCTTATTCTTTGCCAGGTTTGACTTCCAGCTTCACTTCCGACCAGCGGACAAGAATGTACGCGCTGATGCCTTGTCTAGGTCTCTCATGCCCATGGAACAGGAGGAAGAGACTATCCAGCCTATCATCTCTCCTAGCAAGATTGTTCCGGTGGCTCCTGTCACTCTGGCCCAGATACCACCTGGGAAGACCTATGTCTCGGAGACCGACAGGCTAACGGTCTTACACTGGGGTCATACCTCAAAAACAGCCGGCCATGCAGGCCAGAAGAGAACATGGGGTGCGATTGTACGCCATTACTGGTGGCCATCTCTTCGCACGGACGTCGCCGCCTTTGTCTCTGCCTGCTCCTCTTGTGCCAGAAACAAGACGCCCAAACACCTCCCACATGGCCGCCTTCTGCCTCTGCCGATACCTTCGATTCCGTGGCAACACATAGCAATGGACTTTATTACGGACTTGCCATTGTCATCCGGGCACACTGTCATATGGGTCGTGGTGGACCGGTTCTCAAAAATGGCCCATTTCGTTCCTATGGCTGGACTGCCCTCTGCTCAGGAACTCGCGGACGCTTTTATACAACACATCTTCCGCTTGCATGGCTTTCCATTACACATCGTATCAGACAGAGGAACTCAGTTCACCTCCCGCTTCTGGAGGGCTCTCTGTAACCATCTGGGAGTGACTCTGGACTTTTCATCTGCATACCATCCTCAGTCTAATGGCCAAGTAGAGAGGGTCAATCAAATCTTGACCTCATTTCTACGTCACTATGTTAACGCCCATCACGACGACTGGTCCGCTCTTCTACCTTGGGCTGAATTCTCCCACAACCACCACATCAGTGAGTCGTCCTCCTGCTCTCCCTTCCATGTTGTTTACGGACTTCAGCCTTCCATCCCATTGCCTGTATCCCCCTCTTCGGATGTCCCTGCTGCAGATACAGTAGCCCGTGACTTTGCCACCATTTGGGACTCTGTCAAGGTGTCTCTAGGACGTGCTTCCCTGCGGATGAAGAGACACGCAGACAAGAAACGCCTGGATCCTCCGTGTTTCTCTCCTGGAGACCTCGTCTGGCTTTCTTCCCAGTACGTCCGCCTGAAGATACCTTCATACAAGCTGGGTCCTCGCTACATTGGGCCGTTTAAAGTCCTCACCAGGATCAATGAGGTCTCCTACAAGCTGCAGCTCCCGGCCACGATGAGGATACCCAACTCGTTCCACGTCTCCCTGCTCAAGCCGGTGGTCCTTGGTCCCTTCTCCGCTGCTGCCAGTCCAGCTCCTCCACCTATTGCCGATGATGACATCTATGCGGTAAGGGATATCGTGGCCATGAAGACCGTACGAGGTCGGCAGTTCTTCCTGGTGGACTGGGCAGGGTATGGTCCTGAGGATAGGTCCTGGGAGCCCAGGGAGAACGTAGGCACTCCTCTTATCCGTGCCTTCATGTCCCGGTTGCGGGGAGGGGGGCGTGGGGGGGGGGGTACTGTCACGCTCCCCGGGTCCTCGGCTCCCCTCCCCGGGTCCTCAGCTCCGCTCCCCGGCTCACCTGCCACGCTCCCCTCGTCCCAGCCTCCGGTGCCCGTCCTCCATAGGTCCTCTGGTCGCCGATCCCGGCGTCCGACATCTTCCCAGGCCCTGGCCGGCTCTCCTGCGTCCTCCTCGCAGCCTCCTTCCCTGGCTTCTGGCACCCGGGCCGCGCGCATGCGCATTAGGGCACGCGCGCGGTCACTGACCCTTTCTTAAAGGGCCAGCGTCCAGTAACAGGAAATGAGGTTAGTCAGGTTCAGGGTATAAAGGGGGTTCTTGTCCAAGGGGGCGGGGCCTGATCTTCGTGTTCCCTGAGCTAGGAGTCAGGTCTCCTGGTGTTTATGTGCCTGTACTCACCTATCTCTCTTTGTAGAGCCGTACCTGCCTCGCCATCCAGTCTGCCGTATCCCGAACCCCGCACGCTGTCCGTCTGCCATCCGACAGCACCTGCCATCTCGGATCCCTGCGGTGACCCGTCATCTTGCTCCAGAGGTTCCGGACTCCGCCTGATATCATCTCGGCCTCCGAACCTGAGCTACGTCACCAAGACTACCTTCTGTGACTCCGTGGTCCCAGGGACTCCTCCGCTGTCTTCACTTGCACGGACTATCCTGCTGCCCTTCAGTGCTTCAGCTGCCGGACTCCCTACCTCCATCTTAGAGTTCGGTCCAGTGGATCCACCTCCTGGGTCTGCCCGACCGCCCGGCCGTGACAGCACAAAAGTGGGGTCAGCAACAGTTTTGTTCACCTTTGAAAAGATGAACCCCACTGAACAGAGGCCAAACAGCGCCCTGAGTAACTCTACTGCCTCATTATAGTGAATGGATTCATTGCGGGTTTCACCTGAATCATGTATTTTGGAGATGTAGATGGAAACCTTGATGTAAGTGCTCAGCAAAGAGCATAGCATAAATGTGAAGTGATCCAAATATATTCTGCACTAAAATTGCCAACAAATAAATTCAATTCAACCCACAAAAACACAAAAAAAGTCCTCACTAAGGTCTGTCATCAGTTAACGGAAAAATAGGGGGCTTCTATCTTTCTATTAATGAGCATCTAACCACAAAACAACTGACAAACAGGTCATAAAATATAATTAATTTTATTAATATAATTGTATTAAACCAAGTAAGGCTCAGCGAACTGAACTTTGAAAGGTTAGCTCCTCTCTAACTGCTAGGTCACATTATGCCTCTAGTTAATGTGTGCAGGAACCATTTTTGTGTCTGGTGTCTCCTCCCTTCTATTTTTATTTGAATCCTAAACTTTGCCCTCACTTATCCTATTGCACAGTGCAGAGACATTATTTGTGACTGCGAAATGAAACTGACATGTGGACAGCGACCCGAAGGACAGCTGGCAGAGCTTATTGTTAGTTGATGCTGCTTGGTGTGTCACATGATGCAATTACATATACAGACTAAAACAGGCTGGGGTTAGATGCATGGATCAGTGTAGTATATCACACAAGATTGGCTTAGATGTGTGGCCCTGCTATATACACTTCAATGGGAACAGTAGTGTAATGTGTGACTCCGTGCAATCTATTTCTGTGGGAGCGGTGGTGTAATATTACCCTATGCAAGCAGTAATGCAATGTGTGAGAGTTTTATTCCAGATGATGGATTAAATACATGGCTGGAGGATGATCTGGACAGCTGGGCATGCGCAATTCACAGCTTGGCACGCACAGGTCACGGCTGGGCTTCATCTTTGTGTGTTGCCAGTGGTGGAAAGTTAATGAGAGCTCCAGGGCTACAACTCAAACTGATGCCCTTCTTACTAATCAATGTTACAGGTAGAAATACTGGGCCAGACCCTGTCCTTGTCCTAGACCCTGTTCTTGTCCCAGACCATGTCCCATGCATCAATGTTGCGCCATTATTCTATTTGCAATTTGGGGCAATTAATGCAACTTTAATGGTGCCTGCCCCTAATGTTTTGAAATGTGGAGACTCCAAGTTGGGTATCCATGTTGTGTGTTGCCTGTAGTGGCAGTGGTCTCAAAGCACCAGGCCTACATCTGTCACTCATCTACCTCTTCATTTAAAATTAATTTGAAAGCTAGAAATGCTGGCTCATACCCTGTCTCGTGCATGGGCCATGCCTCATTGCTGCACTGCAACACCATGGGTACTCTTGGGCAATTGGTGCCACTTTAATGGTCGCTGTCCCTAATTTTTAGAAATGGTCACAGAGTAATTGATTAGTAATTACTGTGAGCCCTCGTGGGCAGGGACCTTTTTCCTCCTGTACCTCTCTGTGCCTTGTATTGTTTGTGATTATTGTACTTGCCCCGATTATGTGTTCCCCTTTCATATGTAAAGCGCCATGGAATAAATGGCGCTACAATAATAAATAATAATAATAATTATCTACAGTGATATATATATATTTGTTGGAGGCCTGCAAAAGTATAAAAACCTATTGATCTCTGATGAGATACTGGGAAAGAATCACAGAATATTCAAGCAGTATTTATATACTGGAATGCCTATTTGCAGCAGGCTGTAGGACCACCAGAGATATAGCTATCAGAATGTACATGCTGAAACTGCACATGCTGGCACGCGCAAGATTTTGCAATCTCTACGTAGATGATGAAATAGATATTTTTGGTTTTGTGCCACCCCAGCGCAAACCGGGGTGCTCGGATCCGGGGTGGTCGTGGCTCAAGAGGTCCGGACCCGGGCACAGCACTTGCTCCGATCCTTGAAAGGGGATTATTTACAGGGGAGAAGTTTGTGACGCCACCTGCAGGTGGCAGTAATGGGAGTACCGCCGCTGCTGAAAGGAGTACCGGGACAGATGGTGTGGAGCAGCAAAGTGTCAGTCCCTCCGCAGGTAGGGAAAGGCCCCGGCCTCTGGGGTTTTTGGTGAGATGTTTGGGAGCGCAGGTGCGGTGCAGGGGAACCAGGGTACTCACTATGGGTAATTGCGGTGCAGGATGAGGATTATAAAGCAGCACTCACACTGAAGATAAACCAAAGACTCTGTGCATCACAGTCTCTACGGGGGAGCCCGTCCAGGTGTCCGCTCCCACCAGTGTCACTGGGTAATCCGGAGCCGCCTCCGTGCATGAGTTAGTTCTCTGTGTGGCCTCTTGCCTTGAAGCTTTTGGGGCCCCGCTTGCTATGTTTTTAGTGTAGCTGTGCTCTTGGTGGCTGGTACTTGCGATTTTAGTGGGCTGCATTACTGGAAAGCCCTATCCCCTGCAGTGTGCTGTCGCCTTCAATCTCTGAGCTCCTAGGGAACTTCATAAAGAGACTCTCCCTCCCACGTTAATTATCAGGACGATAAACTGGCTCCTGACCTTGGGTCCTGTACCCCATCGTGCTCGGTACCGGTCAGTTATTTTGGATTTCTGATGTCGACAGTCCTCCTAGACTATGTCCGTCGCACCCTTCCAATGTCGCTGCCACCGGTTCCTGACTCCTCTGGTCCCGGACCACCATCTGCGACCCAACCTCGGTCTAGCTCCCCAGGAGCTACTTCTCCCAGCTCCTCACTCTTTGAGGGCTCTCATTCAACTCTTTTCCTCCCTCCCACCAGTCTGCCTGACCCCTAGCTGGGTGGCCTTTTTCCACCTATCCAACCCATTGGTGTGTCTGACAGGTCATGCTGTGAGGTGTGATTGGGATTTGTGCTGATGTTAGTGACATCGGTGTTGAGACACGGGGCTCAGTGGGTGCTCTCGTCCACTAAAACCCGCCGCCTTTAGAAAGACAGCGTGGCTCAGGGCTCATCCCAACTGAACGCCGGCCTCCTTAACCGTGGGTGTAACACTACTCAGTCAACACAGGGTGAGGGAACCACAATAATTAGACTTTATTGGATCCCCAAACAATTAACGGCACATAACACATAACCAGCAAAACACAAATGTAACAGGAAACAGAGTCTCACCCTACCGCTGGCTCACCAGGGATTTAGAATGTCCGTGCCTCAGAGCTTCCAGAGCCACTTACTCCAATCCAGCAGCACCCTGCTTTTGGCGGGCACCCACCGAGAAAGGAATAGCGCCAGATTTAGGAAGCTGTGTAAGGTCTGTAAAGTCTGTAGCCAGGTGACCGGATTGTCCCAACCTGAGTGTCCTCCTTAGGTAGTTCTGGTATGATGTTACAATCCTGGCAGCCGGAGTTGAAATCCCTAGGCTGTGGATATGGTCTCCAACCGGAACCGGAGTCCCTAGATTGAATCCATAAGATATCCTGATCCTCTAGTCAGCTCCAAAGAGCTTAGACTGGATCCATCAGCATCCAACAACCTGGTGGCTTAAAGAAGTCCCTTTTTATAGCCACAGCCTTCCACTTAGATACACTGCGTCCTCATCGATTGGTTGGACAAGAGCACCTCTCCCATTGGATGAATCTCAAGCTGTATGGACAATGTTCATCCAAATGATGTCTACAGAAAGACTGAAGATATCTACATGGAGTCTGCAAGTCACAGACTCAACAATGGCTACTAAGGTAATCACATTATCAATACACAACTACAATACAATGATTACTGGAAAAGTCTGAGAAACAATACGTCTGGCTTTCAATGGCCAACACAATTACATTGAGTCAACAAGGGTCTTGTAAAAACAATGAGGGACTTCTCCCCCGTCTATAAACAATGTATCAAGTTGTCTGGCTGAATTTTAAGAAACTTTAACCCATGAGAGTCCATGTCGTCACAATCGGTTTCTTAAGAACCTGAAACCATGGGGGGTAGATCCTGCACCCTTGGTAAGGATTGCAGTACCCTGTGGCACCCTGATATATTCAGGGGCGTCACACTTTCTGCACAGATGTGGCTCTATTTAGATGCAGAAATAGCAAGTTTGAGCTGAAGTATTTCGAGATTTACTAACCACTAAGCACTTTGTCTCTCAGTCAGCATAGGGTTTAAACATTAATTACAATTTGACTAAGCAGCAAAAACATTAGCTAAAGACTATACTTATTAAAACATAACTTTTAATTCACTATTGATTATAACACACATTTAAAAGCACATACTGTACAGGGAGTACTACAGTTATAAGCCAGTAACATACTGCAAGATAATGGTATTTGTGGCTGCAGACCACTTTGATAATCTCAATGTTAAATCCCCCTGCACTAAGATTGCTAATAAAATTCAGCCTAAAGCCTCCCCAGCATGTTTTACCAAATACATGGTGTCATCAGAGTATTGAAGCTAAAAAGAGTACAGATTTTGCACTGTATAGAGGCAGAAATTGCACTTTTGAGGTGGAGTGCAGGTTTTGAACCATTTAGAGGAACACAGATATGGCCCTATTTAGA
Organism: Anomaloglossus baeobatrachus; assembly: GCF_048569485.1. Taxonomy (NCBI): domain Eukaryota; kingdom Metazoa; phylum Chordata; class Amphibia; order Anura; family Aromobatidae; genus Anomaloglossus; species Anomaloglossus baeobatrachus. Next base: position 149,557,194 of record NC_134360.1, read on the forward strand.
TAAAATAGCAAGTTTGAGCTTGAGTACACAATCAGCTAACCAATCATTAGATGATGAAATGCTTATTTGTGGCACACAACATTCCCTACACTGCACTTCCCTATTGTAAACTATCACTCTCCTATCTATCTCTCTCAACTACTTGTGATTTAACCCCTAGCTAAGCTGTCTAGCAGCAGCCGCCGCAGCACCTTCCCCAAGCTTTAGCAATCAGAAAATTGCATCGACACCACATGTCTGTATTTTATATGCATAAGGACATGTGACTTAGGCAGAAAATGACAAAGAAAAGCCCTGGTGTCTGAATGTTGTGGATGTTTTCTGTGCCCTGATTGGCTGCATCAAACATCCACACATAAAGTTAAGAAAAAAAACCTGCTTCTCCTTTGAACTCTCCCCACTCCTGCCCCTCATCAAACACATCCCCCACTCATCATACAGCCCCCGTACAGTAGCCAAAGATTAGAAAAGCCTCAAACATGTACCGTTCCAAACCAAACATTTCTAACTTTTTGGCCAAATAGTTGGTTTACCGATCCCAAGAAGATCCTTGCAAGGATTGTACAATTTTGAAATGTACTAATCTTTTCCAATCAGGATCACTCATCTCTAATAGTGACTTCTGAATTGTCAGAGTAAAGTTGGAACAAGTGAACATATCGTGTATGTAGTGCAAGAACGGTTTCAGGGTATGTGCTCAAAAGTTGCACCCACTTCATTAATGAGGACCTTGCATGTCAATAATATCAATGTTTTGTACTATCTGTGATGTTTGTAGTGCAATGATATCGTTATTTATATTGTGTTAACATATTCTGCAGCTCTATACAAATCAGAGGATACAAGCAGAGTACAACAAAATAGGTCATTATATTATACAAGACTAATCAATATTCCAAAAATAACAGTGAGGGCCCTACTCATATGTGCTTACAATATATGACAAAAAAAGGTTGGGGGTTAAAAAGAATTAAAGTAACTGCTTAACTTTCAAAACAAACATGGAATTCTTAATTATCGCTTATGTAACTTTGTATACTGCATTTATCTCATTTCTTATCTATTTGCTGAATGGTCAGGCATTTTTCTTTGCTTTCAAGGACAATCTTTTTGTGAAGAAGCTTTCTCATTGAGTGCAATGTTTATTCCACAAGAACAATGGAAGTTGTAAAACAAAGAAAACTATTAACTCCTTTAGTCATTGTGAACTATATCAACCCAGCAGAACAAAAACTATTTTCTATCTGCATAGAAGACTTTATAAACACTGCTTTATGAATAAGTAAGAAATAAATTGGGGGTTGAGTACTAAATATTACTAGGGATCAGCGAAATTGAACTGTAGAGTTTGGGGTATGTACCGGACACCTTCTGTCCAGTGCTTAACCCCGAAGGCACGATACTTGTTTTAGTCTGTTAACTGAATAAAGTTTGTTGAAAGGTTGCAGAATAGACAATCAGCATGTTTTTAGGCTGTGGACATTTCTGGAGCCATCGCAGCTATAACAAATGTTGGCATGGTTGTGATTGGCAGGTGTATCTGTGTTTCCCCTGCACTAGTCAGGGTGTCGCAGGGAACTGCACTCCTGTCCTTATAGTGCATAACCCACCCTCCTTGGTTCCAGGTTCCACCCAGCGGTATTGCTAACAACTGCATTCAAATCCCAATCCACACTCACACCAGTACAGGACAGACAAGCCAGTGGGTGGGTCTAGAGAGAAAAGGGATGCCCACCGAAGGGTTAAGCAGACTGGTGAGAGGTGACAAGTCAGTGAGCTCCAGGGGAGCAAAGGGAGAGGAAGTGAAGCAGAAACTTTGAAAGGGAGAGGGAACCAGGGGTTGGAGCCCCGAGGTAAAGTGAAGTAGTGGCCCTCATAGTGTGAGGGGCCGAGGAGTCGAAGCTCCCAAGAGGTCGGACTAGATTAGAACACAGCAAGGACAATACTATTGGGAGCGGATACCTAGATGTGCTCTCCTTCCCAAGCAACAGTGGTGCACTGGGACTTTTGGTTCAAATGCAGCATGTGTGTGTAATGACTTTACAAAACATCATCCAGCACCACAATAACCAGCCTGAGTGAGTACATGGTCATCCCTTACTACCGCCTAGCCCTGTGCTCCCCTACACCCCACCATCCAGAGTCCCGGGGCCTTCCCTACCTGTGGAGGGAAAACGTCATCTAGCTGCCCCATTCCATCAACCCCGGTACTCCCATCGGCAGTGGCGGTACTCTCCGTTACCGCACACCACGGGTGGCATCACTATCTAATCCCCCTGTAAATAACCCCCCATCACGTTTTAGAGTGACACAGAGCCCCCGGGTCTGGAGACCCTCGAGCCACAAGCAGTGATACCCGGATCCGAGCGGTTCGACCGCTGCAGGGGCGGTAGACCTCCTGTGACTCGGACTGTATAAAGGCAAGATTATGAGCCACGCTACTATTTTGCCTTAACAAAAATAGGTAGAGTACGCTGTTAGAGTGAGGGAGAGCGATAGGTGCAGTTAGTAAAAAAAAAACCAAATACTGTACATTTTAGGATTGGGCTTTGTAGGAATGAGGGACAGTGATAGGTGCATGTAATTAAAAATCAAATACAGCATTGCATCCCACAGCTTTGTGTAGTTGTCAAAAAAAGCTGCGTAGAGTGTAATCTATTAACTCAATCTATACATAAACAGAGTTTGTACAGCGTGCCTTGCTGTGGGAATATCCCGGAAACCTCATACTGCATTGCATCCCACAGTTTTGCGCTGTGGTCAAAAACAGCAGCATACAGGCAGTAAAATCTATTAGCTAAATCTATCAAAAAAACAGAGTTTGTACAGAATTTCTCTGAAAACTCATACTGTGTTGCATCATGCAGCATTGCGTAGCGGTCAAAAACATCTGCATACAGGCAATATATTCTATTAGCTCAATCTATCAAAAATTAGCCTTTGTACAGCGTGCATTCATGTGTGCATATCTCTGAAACCTCATACTGAATTACATCACACAACTTTCCATAACGGTCAAAAACAGCAGTGTACAGGTGTTGTAATCTGTTAGCTCAATCTATCAAAACCAAAGTTTGTACAGCGTGTCTTGCTATGTGAATATCACTATATGTGTGTTGCATCACGCAGCTTTCCATAGAGGTAAAAAACAACTGCATACAGGCTTTGTTATAATCATTCTCTGTATACAGACCATCTATTAATCTGAACCTGTTTGTGTGCCAAAGAAAGAGTAGAACATATAAAAGGGGATGTGGCATTGGTTGGGCTGCTGGTGGTGCAGCTGCTTCAGGGTGAGGACGTGGTAGATATGTGCCTGATACACTTGACATTGAAACACTTTCCTCCACTACAGACAGGCCACAGGCTGGTTTTCCTAATTCCTTAGGCAATTACCATTGCACTAATGGTGAGGCCAGAGCATGTTAAAGCAGTTTAAGATTATATGGCTACCCGTGCCTCCAGTTTCTTTGCATTGTCTTCCACTCAATCAGAACCTGAAAACTCAGAGTCATCTTCTAAGTTCCTTGGTCATCCTCCTGTAAACTGTGATGTCATGGGGCGTATGTGTGATGCCCCTGACTCTATCAGGGTGTCACAGGGAACTGCACCCCTTTCTCTTATGGTACAGAACTCATCCTCCATGGTTCTGGGGTCCTAACTACTGGTATTGCTTCCATCAGCACTCAAATCCGAACCACACCTCACACCACACCCTGTCAGGCACACCAGTAAGTGGTCTAGCTTGAAAAAGGGCCACCCGCCTATGGGTCAGGCAGACTGGTGGGAGGGATATAGTCAGTTCAGGAGTAGCTCCCAAAGAGTGCAGAGCTGGGAGTAGCAGCTCCCTGGAGTCGAGTAGTAGCCCTCAGAGAGTGAGGAGCTGAAGGAGTTGTAGCTCCCTGTATAACTCTGGTTAGGTCGCAGACGGTGGTTTGGGACTGGAGGAGTCGAAGATCCGGTTGCAGGGTAATGGAGAAGGGTGACTAGACTTAATTTTGGAGAACGGTCAGCACCGGAAAGTCCAGTAACCAGACTGGTACCGAGCACGGTGGGGTACAGGACCCTAGATCAGGGAGTAGCTTCACGTAACCTGGTAATTCACCTGTGGAGGATAGTCTTGTCATGAACTTTCCCCAGGAGCTCAGAGATCGAAGGCACCAACACAACGAGGGGGATGGGCTTTCCAGCTTATGTGGCTCACTTAAATACCAAGTGTCAGCCATCGAGCGCACAGCTCCCCTATTTAAATATACGGTACGGGACCCTGACCACTTCAGGCCAAGGGGTCACTCATAAACATCTATATACATGTGCATGGAGGCAGGCTCCGGACCACTAAGCAATACCAGCGGGAATGGATTCCCGGACGAGCTCCCCAGAGTGGCAGGGGCACCCAGAGACTTAGTTTACTCCTGTGTCAGAGTCTGCTTAATGGTTGCACCAACATCCTCACAGCCTGAGTGAGTACACTGCTCTCCCTGTCTGACCGCATAGCCTGCACAACGCTATATCTCCAGAGTCCCGGGGCTCCCCTACCCGTGGAGGGAACTTCATCTGGCTGCTCCACTCCATCTCCCTCGGGTACTCCCATCGGCAGCGGCGGTACTCCCCTTACCACGAACCACGGGTGGCGTCACGAACACTTATCCCTTGTAAATAACCCCCTTACATTTTCGAGTGGCCGCAAGCCCCCAGGATCCACAGCAACTCCTGATCCGAGCAGGTCGACTGCTGCAGGGGCGGCACATATGTATAGTCAGGTATTGAAGATTCCTCCCATCTAAAAACGTAAAGAAGTTAAAACCACATGGTCTCCTTTGTTTTCTACCTTACACTCCAGACCAAGAGAGTAATATATATTATTTCACAATTAATTTTCCTGCTATGCCAGCTGCTGCATCTTTCATCGGTGTGCAGACTGGGTATGAGGAGACTGCTAAGCAGTGGGTGGAAGAGGTTATGAGGGATGACAGCGAGGTGCTTGACCCCACCTGGAGTGAAGGCCATGATAGTGATGTGCGCAGTTCCGATAAATAGGTGGTGTTCATATACCACCCCCGTGGAAGCAGCCGAGCTGCTCGGATCCGAGTTCGCTGTGGCTCGAGGGTCTCCGGACCCAGGGGTTGTGCGGCCATTCGAATGAAAAGGGGGTTATTTACAGGGGAGTTATAGTTTGTGACGCCACCCATGGTGTGTGGTAATTGGGAGTACCATCGCTGCCATTGGGAGTACCCAGGGATGATAGAACGGGGGCAGCAAGGTGTTGGAACCATCCACTGGTAGGGGGTGCCCCGGAACTCGGTGTGGGCAGTGCCATGGGGATGAAGGGGTCACTCTCGTACTCACTCAGTTCATAAGCAGATACAGACAACCGGGTAAACCAAGTCTCTGGGTACCGCTGCCACTGAGGGAAGCTCGTCCGTCTCCAAGTGGTGCTGCCTGGTGATCCATGACCTGCCTCTTGTCACTTAATTTTGACTTCAACTTGATGGCCCAGTAGCTTGGAACTAGCCGGTCCCCGCTCCCTGCTATGACTAAGTATGGGAGCTTGCTCTCAGGGCTCACGCTTGGGATTTTCTGGACCGTTCTGGTTGGAAAGTCCTATCCCCCTCATTGTGCTAATGCCCCGATTCTGGAGTGGGTGGGAACGGATCGTGAAGGCTCCGTTCTTTTCAGGTGAATTGTCAGGTTACCCGAAGCTACTCCCCAACCTAGGGTCCGTGTACTCCTTCGTGCCTTCGGTCCCAGACTGGTGATAGGGCTAGGCTGCCGGCCGTCCTCCTCGACAGGTCTGAGCATCTCGCCACAATCCCCTGCGACCGGGGGTCCGACTCCTCTTGGCTCAGACCCCAGTCTGCAACCTAGGCAGTTACTTCAGGAGTCACCACTCCCGACTTCCACTGAGCTCCTCTCAGCTCGAGGACTACTTTCAACTCCTTCTCCACTCACAGACCGACTCCCTCACTCCTCACCTCCCCTCCCTGACTTCCCAGGTGGGTGACTCTATTCCACTCAAGTCATCCACTGGTGTGTCAGGTGGGTGTGGTGCAGGGTGTCTCTAGGATTTGATTTGCTGTTGGAGGCAACACCACTTAAGTAGGGACCCAAAAACCAAGAGGGAGGCGGAATACTGCACGGAAGGGCAGCTTGTGCAGTACCCTGTTACGACTCGATAGTTCTGGGGCGTCCCATTCATTCAGACTAAAAAGCAGCAGAATGGGGCAAAAATCTTGTGGATGGCCCATAGCCAGTAAGTCCGCTGCTACTGCCCGTCATGCCAGTGAAAATCTCCCAGCAAAGCAAGCAAAAAGAGCTCCCTGGGATGGCATTTCTTCCAGGAATGTGCTAATGACAACAAAGTGGTGGTTTGCAAGATATGCCATCAGAGCCTGAAGCAAGAGAAAAATCTTTTCAACCCAAGCACCACCTGCATGATGCGTCATCTGACCTCCAAGCATGAAGTGTAGTGGAATAAATCAGGAAAGAACTGCGGCTCCTCCTGCTCCCTCTTCTGCTGTGGTTTTTGCCTTTTCAGCTGCAGTGTCGGCATCATGCATACATTCAATCAACAGGGTCACCTTTCTCCCCGCAAGCATATGATGTGGCAGCATCAGCACCAACACCACCACCAGCATCACCTACTATATCCACACCGTCACATGCAAATGTGCAACTCCCCATTCACCAAACCCTCAATAGAAAGAGGAAATACCCTCCGAGCCAACCACAAGTGTCACGGACGGGTGCCGCCTCCGCTGCGGCAACCGGGGCTGCTCGAGTTATGCTCGAGTCTGGGATTGTGTTTGGGGCTCGAGTGGTGACCGGACCCGGGGCCCGCACAACCGCCCGTTCACGCAGACAGTGAAAGAGGGGGGTATTTACAGGGGAGATTGTCTGTGACGCCACCCATGGGTTGCGGTGTTGGGATGGTGGCACCGCCGCTGCCTCTCGTGGCCGACGTCCAGGACCGATGATATAGGGGGGCAGCAAGATGGTTTGTTGTAATCCCGGGGCTCAGGTGTGGGTAAGGAGCAGGGCTGGGGCGTTGTCAGCAGGTTGGACCGGGTGACACCGGTGTACTCACGATTATGAATAATCCACACAGAGTCCGTACTGTAAACTAAGGCTGGATGCCGGTTGCCTCTAGAGGGGTGTGCAGGTCCCGCACACGGGTTAACAATGTAGGGGCCCTTCCTCTTGCACTTGTGTTTTTTGGTGTGTGGATTAACCCCGCTTGGAATGGGAGAAATCCGCTCTCCTGCTGTTTTGGATGCAGAGGGAGCCGTTGCCCGCAGATGCTGACCCGTGGGACTTCAATAGGTTTTTTGGCGGACACCCTGTCCCCCCGCGTTAGGATGCCGGTCTGCTCTATTTGGGTTTCTCTCCTGGTACCTTGTCCCGCTGGTCAATTAACAAGGGGGTTGAAGCTTGCCTCGTCCTAGGGTCCAGGTACTCTGCCTCTGGACCGGATTCCCTCCGTCGGTACCGGCGGGCTACGACCCTGCCCCAGTCCACTTCAGGTCTCCCGCGACTGAGTCGTCGTCTCCTGTGGCCCTGCAGAGCCATCTGCCACCTAGTCGGTCCTCCCGTGGTCCCAGGGCTCCAACCCTGACCACACTGCACTCCGATTTCCACTGACTAGACTGAACTCCACACTTCAAATCCGCTCTAGACGAACTCAAACTTAAACTCTACTGCTCCCACCCCCTGTCACCTCAAGACCCCTAAGTGGGCATTCCCATCCACCTGGTCCCGCCCACTGGTGTGTCCTGTGTGTCATGGGGGGGTGACTAGGATTTGTGGCTGATGTTCCCCTGTGTGGGATGCATGGTGTAATTTCCTAAGGAGGAGGCGATTCCTGTACCCATGGTGGGGCATACAGTCATCTGTGACTACCTGGTTTTGCCAGGGCGTCACACATATACTACAGCGGGCTTTACACGCTACAATATGGTTAATGATTTATCGTCAGGGTCACGTTGTTTGTGACGCACTTCCGGCGTCATTAACGATATCGCAGTGTGTGACTCTTATGTGTGACCTAAAACGATTGCAAAAGCGGCCACAATCATTTGCCGCGGAGAGGTCGTGCTAAAACAAAAAATCGTTCTCTTCTAATTAGCAATGTTGTTCCTCGTTCCTGTGGAAACACACATCGCTATGTGTGACACCGTAGGAGCGACGAACATCTTACCTGCCTCCACCGCCAATGCGGAAGGAAGGAGGTGAGCGGGATGTTTACGTCCCGCTCATCTCCGCCCCTCCACTTCTATTGGACGTCTGCCGTGTGACGTCGCTGTGACGCCGCACGAACCGCCCCCTTAGAAAGGAGGCAGATCGCTGGCCAGAGTGACGTCCCAGGACAGGTAAGTCCGTGTGACGGGGGTAAGCGAGGTTGTGCGCCACGGGCAGAGATTTGCTCATGTCGCACAACCGACGGGGGCGGATACGATCGCTTGCGATCTCGCTAGTGAAATCGCTTGCGATCTCGCTAGTGAGATCGCAGCGTGTAAAGCCCGCTTACCACTACCTTAGATCACTGAACGTTTTATCGATCAGTGTTGTTTCATCCTCCTACTCTGCTTCCTACACCTCCTTTACCTACTTCTCATCAAGTCACAGTAAGACCTGCATCACTAACTTCAGCACAGCCATGGTAAAACAACATCAGGTTGTTCTTAAACTCATCTGCCTGGCAGACAAACCTGAGACTGCGCAGGAGCTGTGGATTGGTAAAAAGAACAAACAAATAAGTGGCTGGTGACAGTGAACCTACAGCCCAGCCTGATGGTATGGAATAACCGTCAAAATCTAATCACAGCTCTGGGAATAGGCGGCTTGACACATATCCATTGCTTGGCATTGGTGCTGAATTTGGTGGTGCAGAGCTTCTTCAAAATTTCCCACACATTTCAGAGCTTCTGCTTAAAGTGCGGGCAGTATGTGTGCACTTTTGGTGTTCTCACAATGATGCTGCTCGCCTGTCTGTGCTGCAGTCACATTGGCCTTTCCGCTCATCGCTTCAAATGTGACGTACTAACAAGGTGGAACTCCATCTTGAATATAGTGGAGAGACTCTGCAAGCAACAACAAGCAATAGTGGAATTTAAGCTGCAGCATGTACATCAGAATTGCTTTGTGGCCCAACAGCACTTCACTAACAACAGTGGGCCTCCATACAGGACTTTTGTGCCGTGCTGAGCTGCTTTGAATACTCTACCAACTGATGATGCCATAACCAGTGTCAGTATAACAATTTTATAGCTGCTGGAAAAAATGCTGGAGGCCATGATGGATAAGGTGGTGGCACAGAAAGAAGAGGTGCAGGAGGAAAGAGGGACTCCTTTACTCCTTTATCTGGGCTGTTGTTCACACTGAGCCCCGAGGTACAGTTTCTGGGCTGAAAGCGGTCATAAACTAATACAAAGCATGAACTATTATTTCTGCCTTCACCAGAGACAGCAAGATAACAGATAGGCATAGTAGGCATCTTGCTCCCACTACCCTGGCACTATACCATCGCCTAGTCTGCACATTCTGGGACTGGTGTGGCAAAGTCATTGGACATCCACGAATTGTTCATCTTTATGAAAGTTAAGGCTGCTTTACACGCGTCGATTTCATGTGCGATCGCGTGTGCGATCGCCCCAGCCCCCATCGTTTATGCGGCATGGGCAATTTGTTGCCCGTGTCGCACAAAGTCAGTAACCCCCATCACATGTACTTATCTTCCGAAAAATCTCGATGTGGGCGGCGAACATCCTCTTACTGAAGGGGGAGGGATGTTCGGCGTCATAGCAACGTCACACAGCCGCCGGCCAATAGACACGGAGGGGCGGAAATGAGCGGGACGTAACATCCAGCCCACCTCCTTTCTTCCGCATTGCCGGCGGCCGCAGGTAAGCTGTAGTTCATCATTCACGGGGTCACACGAAGCGATCTGTGCTGCCTCGGGAACAATGAACAAACGGCACGCAGAAGGAAGTTTGATATTTATAAAATGAGCGACGTGTCAACGAGCACCGATAAGGTAAGTATTTTTGCTCGTTCACACTCGCTCATAGCTGTCAAACACTACGATATGTCAAACGATGCCGGATGTGCGTCACTTACGACGTGACCCCGATGACATATCGTTAGATATATCGTAGCGTGTAAAGCCTGCTTTACATAGTCTTTCAGGAGATTACCGGATGCGCTTATCCATCAATACACCACCAGCAGCGCTGAAGACAAATTTTGATGGAATGCTGACTGCCGGGCAGTCCCCCTTTTATAGCATTGATATTGAGCTTGAGATAGGGCCGCTTTACACACTACGACATCGCTAAAGCGATGTCGTTGGGGTCACGGAATTTGTGACACACATCCGGTCGCGTTAGCGATGTTGTTACGTGTAACACCTATCTGCGATTTTGAATCGTTGCAAAAATGTTCAAAATCGCTAATCGTGACATGAGGGTCCTTTCCCAATTATCATTGCAGCTGCAGGTACGATGTTGTTTGTCGTTCCTGCGGCAACTCACATCGCTATGTTTGACACCGCAGGAACGAGGAACCTCACCTTACCTCCGTCCGCCAGCAATAAGGAAGGAAGGAGGTGGGCGGGATGTTACGTCACGCTCATCTCCGCCCCTCCGCTTCTATTGGCTGGCCGCTTAGTGACGTCGCGGTGACGCCGAACACACCTCTTCCTTGAGGGAGGAATTGTTCGGCAGTCACAGCGACGTCGCTGAACAGGTATGTGCGTGTGACGCTGCCGTAGCAAAAATGTTCGCTACGGCAGCGATCACCACATATCGGCCATACAACGGGGGCGGGTGCTATCGCGCTTGACATCGCCAGCAAATGCTAGCGATGTCGCAGCGTGTAAAGCGGCCCTTACTCCTGCACCATCCTCCCCAATTGTTCACTATATGTCAGACGTCTACTCTGTTATGCTAGAGCATGCGATGTTCTAAAAAATATGTGCCAAACTTCTCAGAAATTGCTTCTGCCACTTGAACTGATGCTGCTAATATTTCTGCGTTGATGACGTGACGTTCCCTTGGTTAGAATTCTAGAATGCACACTGTGTGCCTTGCTGCTATCTTGTGGAAAACTACTGTTAAGATGGTGTTCAAGCTTGTTTGGATACTCTAGCATCCGTGCATTCCTTTCCAGGGGGGAAGCATCTTTCTAAATTGACTCTTGCACTGTGGATCTAACAGAGTGGCAACCCAGTAGTCAGCACTATTTTTAATATTAACACTAAGGACAACATGTTGCAGATATTGCATCAAGAAGGCACTCATGTGGTAGACGCTTCCATAATGTGACCTGGCATTTTCATTTTAAAAATCAAGAGATGCATGAGTGACAGGCATAGGCATCTTGATCCAAGAACCCTGGCACTACAGACAAGACATAACTTGGAGACCCATACTAGAGTCTTGATATTTAAATACATTGCAGGCAGACAGCAGGACAGCAGCATCAATACCCCCCCATTTCCCCAGAGTGTTTGCACACCATTGAGGTATGGTCCATGCAACACACAGGATGTGTGCTGGCGTTTTTCATTAAAAAATTCAAGACATGTGTAGGGCCCCACTGGGCAGGTGTTTTAACCTACTTGTTGCTGGGCTGATCCTCTGCATTGTCACGGGGTGGTTAGGCCAGGTTTCGTTGCCTTGAGGCGTACAGAAAGGAGGGTTTAGGGTGGTAGGAAGGATGGAGGTAGTAGTTGGAGGAAAGTCTATTAGGATCGTGATGCCACCTGTAGTACGCAGCCAGGGATGGGTCGCCATTGCAGGGTCTCTCACTGGGGCAGATGTCGGGTGCAGCCGGAATGGTGTCGCACTCCACAGGCAGAGCAGGCCTCGGGAGGATAGCGGGGGTTGTTGGAAGACCCCGTTGGCGCCGAAGCACTGGGCGACAGCGCCAGTAAAGGAGAGGCAGAAACAGGGGCTGCAGTTCCAAGTCTGTTTACTCACACGTAGTTCAAACGCTAACCTAGAATACCGATCTCCACCACGATGGGCTCCAGCCCATCCCGGATCCGTAAAAAGTCAAGTCTGGTGTGTGTGTCAGCCTGTGAGCCCTTTCCTCCTTTTGATGTGCTAAGTATCGGACCCCCGTGGTGTGAAGCACATGGGGATCCTGGTGTCAGTAATGTGTCCCGTTCTGTATGCTGATAGCATGGTTCCGTTATGGGGCCGGTCCTCAATCCCAGATCCTATATGCTATTTGCTGCAGACTCATTGGGACGGGTCCGCTGACTGTTCTAGCTGTTCCCCGCGACCCTTGCAGAGTTGGTAAACAACGTGAAGTGTATCTGCCCTAGGATTCTGTATCCTGACAGCTCCGGTCCTGTGTAAGCAGCTGCCCCAATGACCGTGCTGAACACCTTGGCCCACAGAGCTGCTCGCGGCACATCCGCTCCACTCTGTGTCTGAAGCTGTTCTCTCCTTGTTGTAGTTATGTTGTGTCTTCTGAGCTGTTGACCCAGCCACTGCCACCGGCTGGTTCACTACTCTCACTAGCTCAACCTGCTCTTCCCACTGTGTGCTCCTTATTTTCCCTAGTGGTTGCTTCTCCCTGACCCTGAGTCCACGGTTCCAGTGGATCGGGGAGCCCCTGATGCGGTGGTGTCCTGTAAACTCACTGCTATAGTGACCTCTTACTGTGATCCAACCCTGGCCCGGTCCCCATTGGGAAGGGCAACCCTCTGACTGTGTGTTTGTGTGAGTGGAAACCGGCATCGACCTTCCCTGGACCCGGAATAAGTACTACACCCTAATGGGGGTGCAGTACCCTGTGGCACCTGAAGCCGCAGGAGCGCCACATATGCATGAGTGACAGACGTAGGCCACTTGCTCTCAGAATTCTGACACTACAGACTAAAGACAATTTGGTGACCCTACTTGGAGTCTTCATATTTCCAAAAATTAAGGTTAGGGAACAGAAAAGGGGGAACAGTTGGCACAAACTCCAAATAGTCTAACAAAGCAACATGGCTGCATGGGACCATCACTGTAACAAGACCTGAACCAGCAACCTTCACCAGAGACAACAAGATGACAGACAGGCTTAGGGCTGTTGCTCCCAGAACCCCTGCACTACAAATAAAAGACAACCTGGAAACCCATGCTAGAGTCTTGAGATTTAAGAACATTTCAGGTAGACAGCAGGAAAAGTGTCAACATATAGCAGACTACAAATAGTCCAACGCCGCAACATGGATGTCTGGGATCGGCCCTGTAACAAGGCCTGAACCAGCATTTCTACTTTCATTAGAGACAACAATATGACAGACAGGTGTAGGCCTCTTGCTCCCAGAACCCTGACAATACATACAAAAGACAATTTGGAGACCCATTTTGGAGTCTTGAGATTAAAACCCTTACATGCCCATAGCTGGACAGTGACATCAATCGCCCCACTCCTCCCCAATTTCTCATAGTGTGTTTGTACACCAGGTAAGAATGGTCCACACAACACAAAGGATGTGGGCTGGAATTTTATTTTAAAAAAATCAAGAGATGCATGAGTGACAGATGTAGGCGTCTTGCTTCCAGAACCCTAGCAATACATACAAAGGACAATTTTAGACCCATTTTGGAGTCTAGAGATTAGAAACCTTTCAAGCAGACAATAGGATCGTGTAATAAATTGCCACCCACCCCCATATCCCCATAGTGTGTTTACACACACAGGGAGGTATGGTCCATGCAACACACAGGATTTGGTCTTGGCGTATCACATGGATCAAAAACACCAGATATGGTCACTTTTGTAATAGCTGACAGGCTCTTATGCGGGCGTCACATGGTATGATATATCGGGCGATATGTCAGCAGGGTCACGTTGTAAGTGACGCACATCCGTCATCGTTTGATATATCATAGCGTGTGACAGCTACGAGCGGCGGTGAACGAGCAAAAATACTCACCTTATCGTTGCTCGTTGACACGTTGCTCATTTTCAAAAAGTCGTTCCTTCTTCTGTGCTCCGGTTGTTCATCATTCCTGGGGCAGCACACATCGCTCTGTGGGACACAACGGGAACGATGAACACAGCTTACCTGCGTCCCACCGGCAATGAGGAAGGAAGGAAGGAGGTGGGCGGGATGTTACGTCCCGCTCATCTCCGCCCCTCCTCTGCTATTGGCCGGCCGCTGTGAGACGTCGCTGTGACGCCAAACGTCCCTCCCCCTTCAGGAAGAGGATGTTTGCCGCCCACAGCGAGGTCGTCCGGGAGGTAAGTGTGTGGGACAGGGGGTTAACGACTTTGTGCGCCACGGGCAACTAATTGCCCGTGACGCACAAACGATGAGCGCGGGTACGATCGCTCGTGCAATCGCACGATAGATCGTCCCTTGTGATGCCCACATAACCCCGACTGTAGCCAGCCGGTAAGCAAGTGGAGGTTATGTGGTCAGAGACCTGTATGTGAATAATTTTGACAGTGAGTCAGGAGGAGGAATATGCAGAAAACACAGTTGATTTGACAGCCAGTGGTTGAGTAGGCCTGGTATTCCGCATTTTAGCACTGTAAGATTCCCACAGTAATGCATGTTGGTTGCGGATGTGCAGGTTCATACATGTAGTAATCAAATTATTTGAATTTTTGCCTTTACTGAGTCTTTGTTTACAACATTGGTATATAACGACAGGTGGGTCATCTCTTGCTGTCTGAAAATAGGTCCAGGTTAGGTAACCGTTCCTGTGAACTGCAGACCCGCAACCGCTGCTGGCCACAATTTGAGGATGCCCAAAGATGCTCAATAAAGTTTGGGTCTGCAGACATGCTGGCAAATCTATCAACTTTTTCCTTAGCAAGTCAGTGGTTGTCTTGAAGGTGTGTTTGGGGGTCTTAATCAAGTTGAAAAACCAAGGGAGGAGGATCATGTTCTGCTTCAGTATGTCACAGTGCATGTTGGCATTCATTATTCCTTTAAAGAACTGTAGCTACCCTCAGCTGGCAAAACTCATGCAGCCCCAAATTATGACACTTTCCCCTTCATACTTGACTGTAGGTAAACAGAGGGTAATCCAGCAACAAAGTCCAAGGGATATTAAAATCCAAAAATTTTATTAAATCAAATTAAAATCCATATAAAAAAAATAAATAAAAAAGATCCAAACAGGGTATAAACAACTGTCAGAGAGGATGCATTTCGAACCCAATGGCTGTTAGTCAGTCTCTACTGAATGAATGGAAATGGACTAATTAAAATAAGCTGTGAACCCAGTGAGGACAGAAGTGGGAGGAGAGTAAAGAAGCCAGGATAAGGAAGAAAAAAAAAAAAATCATGGAAAAACATTTTTTACAGATGCATTCAATAAATAAAGTTCAAATTGCTCTTGCGGTTCATGCCTAGAGGAGATCGTGTATCCATAGCAAAAATCCAAAATGTTTCTCTGCGTAATAATAATTCCTTCAAATTACCTCCTCTCTTTGGCAATCTGACCTTCTCAAGAGCAACCACCTGCAAAGTGTCGATATTACCAGCATGTTTAGAAAAAAATGCTGTGATGCCCCAGATAGATTCCTGGTAGTAGTAGTGTGATTAGAGTCATAAACATGCTCTGAAATCCTACGTCTCAAAGGACGGGTCGTACTGCCAATATACTGAAGGCAGCATTCACTGCAGGAAATACAATAGATAACATGATCGGTGCCGCAATTTATCATATCCTTAGTTTTAAAAATCTTTCCATTAGGGTATGTGCGCACGTTGCTTTTTACCTGCTTTTTACCTGCTTTTTTGCTGCTTTTTCTTCTGCGCTGTTTAATGCCAAAATGGATGTGTTCTTCTATTCAAGCAAAGTCTATGGGAATTTGGGTTTCTTGTTCACACTATGTTGTTCAAAATGCTGCCTTTTTGTGGCAGAACTTTGGTCAAAAACTCAGCTTTTCAAAGAAGCAACATGTCAATTGTTTTTGCCATTTGGGTTTTGCACTGCAAAGCTGAGTTTTTGACCAAAGTTCTGCCACAAAAAGGCCACATTTTGAACAACATAGTGTGAACAAGAAACCCAAATTCCCATAGACTTTGCTTGAATAGAAGAACACATCCATTTTGGCATTAAACAGCGCAGAAGAAAAAGCAGCAAAAAAGCAGGTAAAAAGCAGGTAAAAAGCAACGTGCGCACATACCCTAAACATTGGAAGAAAAATTTTGTGCACCCACCATGAATCTACAAAGACCGCAGGATTTACCCCCACACTTGTAAGACCCACATGTTGGAAGCCAATTAAGACTAGTATTAGGATTAACATTTCTCCGAATTGAAGCTGTGTGATCACTAGGGGATAATCGACTGCCCAGAGATGCGCTTTTCCTAGACACAAATTTCACACCTTGATCAAGAATTTTGTATAGGGTTTCATCTGACAAAAGAATAGGGAGGAATCTCCTGATAATATTTGTAACCTGATGATAATTTCTACTATATTTAGTAGAAAAAACCACTGGGTTTTTTTTATCAAAATTAAAAGTTTTTTTCTTTTTATGCACTGACATGTCAAGATACTGTTCCCTATCCTTGAGATTCACTTTATTTTTGGAATGATCCAGATGAGCTTGGGAGTAACCCCTCGCTTTAAATCTCTCATCAATAATTGTAAATTCTTCAGCCAAATCAGCAGCAGTAGTACAACATCTGACAGCTCTGACATATTCACCCGCTGGTATATTTTGGATTACATGACGGGGATGGCAACTTTTGGCATGTAAAAGTGAGTTGCCAGAGCAAGGTTTACGGTACAGTTTGCTTTCAATAACCCCCGTCATGTGATTACCATGACTGCTGAGACCCTGAACCCCCAACCAACACGTCCCATGTCCGATTAAACACACCGACACCAATGTAACCAAAATATAAAACTTTATTGGAGAGCTTTATCAAAAATACTCTCATCTTTTTTGTGGAGGTAGGTCGGTCACAGCAAAGATAACCATAACTATTAGCAACTTCCAAAACGAAGCGTTGTGCCAGGCTGGACTCCCGGCGCACTTCAGCTTAACAAACATACCAGTTTTGGATAAATACCGCTGTGACTTGTAAAATTCACAAACATTAGGGAGGGAGGGTGGGACAGCTTAATCCGGTTCTCACGCAGTGAGGAGAGGCCGGAATCAGGAAGAGAGGGACTTTATATATGGGAAAAACTATGGAACTCTGGGAACGATCCCATTGGGCAAAATCTATAAGGGGAGAGGCAAAATCTATAAGGGGAGGGTGTGTTAAATCGGACATGGGAAGAATGCTTAACCCTGTACTGCCCGGGCACAGCAGTCAGGGTGCATCCAGTTAATTACTGACATGCCCTATAGACTGCTGAGACCCTGAACCCCCAACCAACACATCCCATGTCCGATTAAACACACCGACACCAATGTAACCAAAATATAAAATTTTATTGGAGAGCTTTATCAAAAAACACTCATATACTCTCATCTTTTTTGTGGAGGTAGGTCGGTCACAGCAAAGATAACCATAACTATTAGCAACTTCCAAAACGAAGCGTTGTGCCAGGCCGGACTCCCGGCGCACTTCAGCTTAACAAACATACCAGTTTTGGATAAATACCGCCACGGAGGAGCAAAGACTTTAGACTGCGCTCCGACCCCCACCCATCAAACACAGCGCTTGCTCTACGCCGTCTTGTAGGCCAGACAAGAATATGTCTAAGCCAATTTCGTTCAAATGAACGCCATCCGTAATCATGAGGGGTGAATTGTCCCCTTCTAATTGCCGATGTCGAGCCACAATTCCCGCTTTAAAACTCACAAATCGCGATATACGCGAATTGAGCGTACGGCGAGAGCGCTCGAGCGCTGCAGCACCCTGGGACCTCCGCCATACAACCCAAGAAACGACCTCGGACCACAAGATGACCAGCTCTGGAAAAAATGCATGAAACTTATCCAAGTCCGATCGCATGGTAGTAATGAGCTCCGCCAAACGACGAGAACCGAGGTCATTTCCTCCGGCATGGATGACAAGGACCATTGGTGACGGGGCTGACCTAGCGATACCGACTACCTCAGGGAGAACCTGAGGCCAGATCAGACCTCTAATTCCTCTCCAGTTGACCTCAAAGCCACGGAATCCAAGGGCCCGTCCGCCAGGTCGATTCTCAGCTCGCTGTCCAGCCCAGAAAATATAGGAATGGCCGAGCAGCCAAATCACCGGTTTAGCAGCGCCTAAAAGTAAAAAACCGTTAGTGCGGGAACAGCAACTGGCATTTTAACAGACAACCTGCAAAGGAAATTATCAATGAAGCAGTAGTTCCGGTCTGATATAGCGCGCAAAACAAGCCGAACGCCAGCGGCCAATACGCTGAATAACTTCATTGGGCAATCCCGCCCGGGCTGCCTCCGTTGCAGCCCCGATCCTAAAAGAATGAGTGCCAAACTCCAATGGAGAAAAACCCAAGGACCTGAGGCATTTCCGAAAAACCGACAGGAACTGGAATCTCGTCATAGGGGAACCATCTTCATGAACTAGGAAGGAAAATTCCCCATGGCGGACCGCCATATAATTATGAACTAATCTAACGGGGCACACTGGTCCGGATATGGAAAATAAGGGAATCCAGCAGCCCTTACCGGATTGGTCAGTCTTGGATTTACGTATGCGAATACGTAAACCCACATTAGTCAAAATAACATCGTCATGCCAGAGGCCACCATGGGTGCCTTTAGAAGAAGACACCAACTCACCGATGCGTAATGCACCAAAAAAGGCCAACGCGAAAGAGGCGGAGAAGAGGGCGGACTCGAAAGGAGAAGGGCAGACGGCAGGTATGCCGTCAATGATGCGAGACAGGAGGCTAAAGGAAACTGGCCTCCTGCTCTCCTTGCTAGGTCGCCCTCTGCTCCATCCCTTGACTGCCTGCCGCACTATGAAAAATTTGGTAACATCAGACCATCCCCGTAGCTTAAAATGAAAAGCGAGGCCGGACAACCGGTTCCTAGCAACCGCGCTGGACAAACCATTGTTATACATTTTCATCAGGTATTGGCAAGTCGCTTCCAACCTGGAACATTCAGATGTAGCGATCGGGTGGCCCGCAGCAAAAACTAACCATTCGGCCCATGCCTTACCGTAAGAATGCCATGTCACCGGGGCCACGGAGGATGTCACCAACGGCATCAACTGCAGTCCAGCAGGTCCCACATGCTGGATGGGCACGAGAGTCCCTCTGCTTGGGCATGAGGGTAAAGGTGTCGGAATTTCTGAAAGTCAAAACAGGACAAGGAATCAGCTATTATGTTACACGTATCCGGAACATAGCGAGCTTTTAACCAAATGTTGAGCTCGAAACATTTAAAAACCAAAAATCTCAGCAGCTTGATAACCGGCAGGGAAGACGAAGTCAGGTGATTAATCGCGTGGACCACACTCGAGTTATCCGAGTAAAATAAAATTCGCCTATTTTGAATAGCAGGGCCCCACATAGACACAGCTGCCACAATGGGGAACAACTCAAGAAGCGTTATATCGGAAATGAAACCGTTGGTATGCCAGGAGGAAGGCCAACGCTCCGCGCACCATTGGTCTTTAAAGATAACGCCAAAACCCAACGACCCAGATGTTTCAGAAAAAAGTGGTAGCTCTGTATTGGACACGAAACTGTCTTGAAAACAAGTGTGACCGTTGTACCTGGAAAGAAATTCTTCCCACACGGCCAAATCCTCACGCAAGCGGGAGGTAATCCGGATACGATGATGGGGGAGCCGAACACCTGTTGTAGCCAGTGAGAGCCTGCGGGAAAAAATTCTGCCCATTGGAATGACCCGACAGGCAAATACTAAGAGGCCCAGCAACGATTGCATCTGACGTAGGGTCACACTCCGTACAGCGCCGAACCCCTTTATCATGGACAGCAGCCTCGACACCTTGTCATCTGGAAGCCGGAAGACCATTACGTTTGAATCGATCTCGATACCTAGAAAAGATAGGACTGGAGAAGGACCGATAGTTTTGTCCTCAGACAACGGAACGCCAAATCTGGCCATGAGGGTGCAGAACGTATCCAATAAGACTTGACAATGGGAGGAGCCTTGAGGGCCCACAAACAAGAAGTCGTCAAGATAATGAATGACAGATTGGGAACGGGATTCAACCTTAACCGCCCACTCCAAAAACGAACTGAATAATTCAAAATAGGAACATGAGATTGAGCATCCCATAGGAAGGCAGGTGTCAAAGTAGTAATAACCATCTACGAAGCAACCGAGTAAATGGTAACAATCCGGGTGGACCGGCAGGAGGCGGAAAGCCGACTCAATATCTGACTTGGCCATGAGCGCACCCTGACCCGCCTTCCTGACTAACTCAACGGCTCTGTCGAAAGATACATAAGTCACCGACGCCTCACACTCGAGTATACCGTCATTAACGGAAGAACCTCTAGGGTGAGATAGGTGGTGTATCAAAGGGAATTTTCCAGGCTCTTTTTTTGGTATGACTCCAAGGGGGGACACCCGCAAGTTGGAAAATGGTGGTGAACGGAAAGGGCCTTTAATTCTGCCTTTAGTTAACTCAGTGTTAAGCTTGTCTAGCAGGACGTCATGGAATTCATACGCGGACTTAAGATTCTGAGCAAAAAGAGGGAGTCTGGTAAAGTTGAAGGGGATGAAGAACCCGAAACTGAATCCAAAGCGCAACTGCGCGGCAGCCTCTTTATTGGGGTAACGGTCGAGCCACGGCCCCATCGCGGCTACGCTCACTGGGGTCTTTGTGGTCGGACGGAGTTGACGACGATTTAGCTGGCAGTTTTGGAGAAGGTCGGGAGCACTTGACTGCAGCATGTGTGCCTCCACAATTGGAGCATTCATGTTTATATCTGCAGAGACCGAAGAATCGGCAGTGACCCTCATTGAACAACCAGCACGTGCCAGGTCTACGCACGGCCACTGAACTGGAACCGGCGGAGTTGCCAGAGGCCGCAGACGGAAAGGGGGTTTTTGGCGTCATCATGAAACGCAACTATGAGTCCGTAGCTTTTACTCCCCAACCTAAATGGGGTTGGAGTGCTAAACGGCGCCGAAAGTCTTCATCATAGCGCCACCAGGCCGAGCCGCCATGCGCTTTGAAAGAGTTATAAATTGAATCGGCATATATAAAGAGCTCAGAACAACGTTCGGGGTGCTTTTGACCCATAACGCAACCCATGACAAAAAAGGCTTGCAGCCAATTGTTAATTGTTTTCGCGACTCTGGGTTTCCTCTCAAAAGGCCGATCAGCAGACCGCCGCTCTTTGTCAATCGTAAATTGTTCAGTGGATACCAGAGACCAAATGTCAATGTAGTCATTGGCCCATATTTTATTAGTAGTCTCGGTATCAAGGTGCGAACCCAAGGGGGAAATACCACAAAAAAACGTGTCCCTATGTATATCCGCACGAGGAGGGGGGTCGGGTCTCTTTTCAGGTTGCCGGCCAAGTAATAAAGGGTTAACTAATATCTTATTACCCGGGGTATTAATATGTGCTAGCAGTGTTTGTAATGACATAGCCGTTGTATCAGGCCCTGCCCAAGCCCCCGAATAATTGTACTCACCGACAGCAGGAGGATCTGTAGGATTAAGCGGTATCTGTGGAGCAGCTGAAACGTGCGCCTGGTCTATATATGTCTCGGCGTCCCTCTGGCGGCTGGTTCTGTGTCGAGAGGGCCTACCAGACACTCCAGACTCATCAGACGACTCCGCCGTGGTTGAAGGCGAACGCCATCTTGAGGACCGTGAACGATGACGTCGGCGAGAGGACCTGGACCGGCGCGTAGAATAGCCGGTATGTCGATCCTGATCCCTATCGTAGCGACTACGCCTATAAGGGCTTCGAGAATGCGAAGAGGCTGAGGAGGCAGCAGAGCGGTTACCGCGCCCACGGCGTCGCCGACCGTGGGCCGTGCTTCCAGCACCAGCTGCATAATCCACCCAGGGGGCAGATTGAGTAGGAGGGGGCTGGGGTACGTTCTGCGCTGTGGGAGGCAAGGCCATCATTGCTTGTGCTGCAGGAGGCAAAGCCATCGCCGCAGGGGCTGCAGGAGGCCAAGCCATCGCCGCAGGCGCTGCAGGAGGCAAAGCCATCGCCGCAGGCGCTGCAGGAGGCAAAGCCATCGCCGCAGGTGCTGCAGGAGGCAAAGCCATTGCCGCAGGCGCTGCAGGAGGCAAAGCCATCGCCGCAGATGCTGCAGGGGGCCAAGGCATCACCGCAGGTGCTGCAGGAGGAGGCAAAGCCATCACCGCAGGTGCTGCAGGAGGCGAAGCCATCACCGCAGATGCTGCAGGAGGCCAAGCCATCACTGCAGCCATAGCAGGATGAGCAGCCATCCCCCCTTGATTGTTAATGATTTGTGGCAGTGTTTGGGGTGCTACATTTGTGGCTTCTGCCACAGATCCCACCCTAAATCAACCGGATAGGGACAAGATGTGTGACCAATCTTATCATATTATAAGGACTGCACCCAAAATACATGAGCACACACAAAGAGGAACAGGGGTAACGCAGTCATAGGTCAAGTCAATAATCAATATACCAACCTTTGCAAAATTATCAAAAATATTTATTCACTTTAGTGCATAGCAAAGGAAGTAGTATAAAATACATTTAAAGAGAAATAGTAAACATTGATCAGGCTAAGGCAGAATCACAGATGATAACAGATCACCAGACCATATGGGAAGTGCAATATATCCATAACCTCATGGTTGGAGGACCTAACAGAGTTATTAAGAGGACCAATATAACCTATTAATGCCTTTACACAAATCATATACAACGTTCGAGGCATAGGAACACTATCTAAAGTGACAGGTATAATCACACTTGGTCACTCATCACTCCGAAGGGCCAAAAAACACCCAATGTAAGGGAGGAAGCCAGCCCAGAGGAGGGGTACACATAGGCTGAAAACAATCCCCTCAAAGCACTCACCCATAGGTAGCCGGGACCGAGGAAAACGTGCCCCGACGCGCACGTTTCGATAACTTCTTCGGGGGGCCGTGACGTGGTGTGGTTCAGGCACACTTCTGTCTTTAAATATCCCGCTGCCCGGGCCGCTAAGCAGCCATTGGACGCGCGTAGGGCGGGACTCCGGCCAGAGACCGCGTCATCGGGCACTCCCGGAAGTGACGCGCGCACTTCCCGTGTCGTCACACAGGATGCGCGCGGGGATTGTTTTCAGCCTATGTGTACCCCTCCTCTGGGCTGGCTTCCTCCCTTACATTGGGTGTTTTTTGGCCCTTCGGAGTGATGAGTGACCAAGTGTGATTATACCTGTCACTTTAGATAGTGTTCCTATGCCTCGAACGTTGTATATGATTTGTGTAAAGGCATTAATAGGTTATATTGGTCCTCTTAATAACTCTGTTAGGTCCTCCAACCATGAGGTTATGGATATATTGCACTTCCCATATGGTCTGGTGATCTGTTATCATCTGTGATTCTGCCTTAGCCTGATCAATGTTTACTATTTCTCTTTAAATGTATTTTATACTACTTCCTTTGCTATGCACTAAAGTGAATAAATATTTTTGATAATTTTGCAAAGGTTGGTATATTGATTATTGACTTGACCTATGACTGCGTTACCCCTGTTCCTCTTTGTGTGTGCACAGATCCCACCCTGCATACTTCTGAGGCATTGCAGGGTGTGAGGGAAGGATAAGCAACTGCCATTGGGGGCATTGATTGTGCAGCACACTCCTCTGCTGAGGAGGAGGAGGAGCTGCTGCGGCTATTATGGCCTCCCATAGCAGAGGGAATAGGCCTTACAGGAGGTGGAGGAGGTGCAGAGCGCTGCAGCGTTTGGGGGACAGCAGACGGAAGCAGAGCCGGGAGCGTTAGTGGTAATGATGGCAGCGCCGCTTTGCCTGCAGGACAGGTAAGGCTTGCGGCCGCTGCATGCGTTAGAGCTGGGCGGGTGGGCGGGGCTTCACATGAGGGACGTGAACGCGCGCGTCCTGAGCGCGAGGCGCGCACACGCCCCCCGCACCTGCGCTGAGACGCTCCTGCAGAGGGGCTCAGACGCTCCGGAGGGCGGATTGCACGGGCAGGCCGCCTGCCGACCGGTTGTAGTGTCTGTGCCTCAGGAGGGGGGGGGGACGCTGCTCACCTAGAATTGCAGCAAGCCATGCGTCCCCTTCCCTCCTGATCCTGTCCCTGACAGCGTCACCAAGCATGTCAGTCATCTCTCACCAGCTTAATCCGGTTCTCACGCAGTGAGGAGAGGCCGGAATCAGGAAGAGAGGGACTTTATATATGGGAAAAACTATGGAACTCTGGGAACGATCCCATTGGGCAAAATCTATAAGGGGAGAGGCAAAATCTATAAGGGGAGGGTGTGTTAAATCGGACATGGGAAGAATGGTTAACCCTGTACTGCCTGGGCACAGCAGTCAGGGTGCATCCAGTTAATTACTGACATGCCCTATAAAAGGGACATATCCAAAAAGCTGATCTTTGTAAGATGATGCTGATATGTGAAGGAAAGATTGTGTGCATTATTGCTGATATAGCTGATAAAGTCACCAACAGTTTCAGAGGCTCCCTGCCATATAATTAAGACATCATCAAGATATCTCAAGTATACAGTCAGGTCCAGAAATATTTGGACAGTGACACAATTTTCGCGAGTTGGGCTCTGCATGCCACCACATTGGATTTGAAATGAAATTTCTACAACAGAATTCAAGTGCAGATTGTAACGTTTAATTTGAAGGTTTGAACAAAAATATCTGATAGAAATTGGAGGAATTGTACACATTTCTTTACAAACACTCCACATTTTAGGAGGTCAAAAGTAATTGGACAAATAAACCAAACCCAAACAAAATATTTTTATTTTCAATATCTTGTTGCGAATCCTTTGGAGGCAAACACTGCCTTAAGTCTGGAACCCATGGACATCACCAAACGCTGGGTTTCCTCCTTCTTAATGCTTTGCCAGGCTTTTACAGCCGCAGCCTTCAGGTCTTGCTTGTTTGTGGGTCTTTCCGTCTTAAGTCTAGATTTGAGCAAGTGAAATGCATGCTCAATTGGGTTAAGATCTGGTGATTGACTTGGCCATTGCAGAATGTTCCACTTTTTTGCACTCATGAACTCCTGGGTAGCTTTGGCTGTATGCTTTGGGGTCATTGTCCATCTGTACTATGAAGCGCCGTCCGATCAACTTTGCGGCATTTGGCTGAATCTGGGCTGAAAGTATATCCCGGTACACTTCAGAATTCATCCGGCTACTCTTGTCTGCTGTTATGTCATCAATAAACACAAGTGACCCAGTGCCATTGAAAGCCATGCATGCCCATGCCATCACGTTGCCTCCACCATGTTTTACAGAGGATGTGGTGTGCCTTTGATCATGTGCCGTTCCCTTTCTTCTCCAAACTTTTTTCTTCCCATCATTCTGGTACAGGTTGATCTTGGTCTCATCTGTCCATAGAATACTTTTCCAGAACTGAGCTGGCTTCATGAGGTGTTTTTCAGCAAATTTAACTCTGGCCTGTCTATTTTTGGAATTGAATGGTTTGCATCTAGATGTGAACCCTTTGTATTTACTTTCATGGAGTCTTCTCTTTACTGTTGACTTAGAGACAGATACACCTACTTCACTGAGAGTGTTCTGGACTTCAGTTGATGTTGTAAATGGGTTCTTCTTCACCAAAGAAAGTATGCGGCGATCATCCACCACTGTTGTCATCCGTGGACGCCCAGGCCTTTTTGAGTTCCCAAGCTTACCAGTCAATTCCTTTTTTCTCAGAATGTACCCGACTGTTGATTTTGCTACTCCAAGCATGTCTGCTATCTCTCTGATGGATTTTTTCTTTTTTTTCAGCCTCAGGATGTTCTGCTTCACCTCAATTGAGAGTTCCTTAGACCGCATGTTGTCTGGTCACAGCAACAGCTTCCAAATGCAAAACCACACACCTGTAATCAACCCCAGACCTTTTAACTACTTCATTGATTACAGGTTAACGAGGGAGATGCCTTCAGAGTTAATTGCAGCCCTTAGAGTCCCTTGTCCAATTACTTTTGGTCCCTTGAAAAAGAGGAGGCTATGCATTACAGAGCTATGATTCCTAAACCCTTTCTCCGATTTGGATGTGAAAACTCTCATATTGCAGCTGGGAGTGTGCACTTTCAGCCCATATTATATATATATTTGTATTTCTGAACGACCGTTACCGTTTTTGGCGTCATCATGAAACGCAACTATGAGTCCGTAGATTTTACTCCCCAACCTAAATGGGGTTGGAGTGCTAAACGGCGCCGAAAGTCTTCATCATAGCGCCACCAGGCCGAGCCGCCATGCGCTTTGAAAGAGTTATAAATTGAATCGGCATATATAAAGAGCTCAGAACAACGTTCGGGGTGCTTTTGACCCATAACGCAACCCATGACAAAAAAAGCTTGCAGCCAATTGTTAATTGTTTTCGCGACTCTGGGTTTCCTCTCAAAAGGCCGATCAGCAGACCGCCGCTCTTTGTCAATCGTAAATTGTTCAGTGGATACCAGAGACCAAATGTCAATGTAGTCATTGGCCCATATTTTATTAGTAGTCTCGGTATCAAGGTGCGAACCCAAGGGGGAAATACCACAAAAAAACGTGTCCCTATGTATATCCGCACGAGGAGGGGGGTCGGGTCTCTTTTCAGGTTGCCGGCCAAGTAATAAAGGGTTAACTAATATCTTATTACCCGAGGTATTAATATGTGCTAGCAGTGTTTGTAATGACATAGCCGTTGTATCAGGCCCTGCCCAAGCCCCCGAATAATTGTACTCACCGACAGCAGGAGGATCTGTAGGATTAAGCGGTATCTGTGGAGCAGCTGAAACGTGCGCCTGGTCTATATATGTCTCGGCGTCCCTCTGGCGGCTGGTTCTGTGTCGAGAGGGCCTACCAGACACTCCAGACTCATCAGACGACTCCGCCGTGGTTGAAGGCGAACGCCATCTTGAGGACCGTGAACGATGACGTCGGCGAGAGGACCTGGACCGGCGCGTAGAATAGCCGGTATGTCGATCCTGATCCCTATCGTAGCGACTACGCCTATAAGGGCTTCGAGAATGCGAAGAGGCTGAGGAGGCAGCAGAGCGGTTACCGCGCCCACGGCGTCGCCGACCGTGGGCCGTGCTTCCAGCACCAGCTGCATAATCCACCCAGGGGGCAGATTGAGTAGGAGGGGGCTGGGGTACGTTCTGCGCTGTGGGAGGCAAGGCCATCATTGCTTGTGCTGCAGGAGGCAAAGCCATCGCCGCAGGGGCTGCAGGAGGCCAAGCCATCGCCGCAGGCGCTGCAGGAGGCAAAGCCATCGCCGCAGGCGCTGCAGGAGGCAAAGCCATCGCCGCAGGTGCTGCAGGAGGCAAAGCCATCGCCGCAGGCGCTGCAGGAGGCAAAGCCATCGCCGCAGATGCTGCAGGGGGCCAAGGCATCACCGCAGGTGCTGCAGGAGGAGGCAAAGCCATCACCGCAGGTGCTGCAGGAGGCGAAGCCATCACCGCAGATGCTGCAGGAGGCCAAGCCATCACTGCAGCCATAGCAGGATGAGCAGCCATCCCCCCTTGATTGTTAATGATTTGTGGCAGTGTTTGGGGT
Organism: Anomaloglossus baeobatrachus; assembly: GCF_048569485.1. Classification (NCBI taxonomy): domain Eukaryota; kingdom Metazoa; phylum Chordata; class Amphibia; order Anura; family Aromobatidae; genus Anomaloglossus; species Anomaloglossus baeobatrachus. Next base: position 149,584,792 of record NC_134360.1, read on the forward strand.
GCTACATTTGTGGCTTCTGCCACAGATCCCACCCTGCATACTTCTGAGGCATTGCAGGGTGTGAGGGAAGGATAAGCAACTGCCATTGGGGGCATTGATTGTGCAGCACACTCCTCTGCTGAGGAGGAGGAGGAGCTGCTGCGGCTATTATGGCCTCCCATAGCAGAGGGAATAGGCCTTACAGGAGGTGGAGGAGGTGCAGAGCGCTGCAGCGTTTGGGGGACAGCAGACGGAAGCAGAGCCGGGAGCGTTAGTGGTAATGATGGCAGCGCCGCTTTGCCTGCAGGACAGGTAAGGCTTGCGGCCGCTGCATGCGTTAGAGCTGGGCGGGTGGGCGGGGCTTCACATGAGGGACGTGAACGCGCGCGTCCCGAGCGCGAGGCGCGCACACGCCCCCCGCACCTGCGCTGAGACGCTCCTGCAGAGGGGCTCAGACGCTCCGGAGGGCGGATTGCACGGGCAGGCCGCCTGCCGACCGGTTGTAGTGTCTGTGCCTCAGGAGGGGGGGGGGGACGCTGCTCACCTAGAATTGCAGCAAGCCATGCGTCCCCTTCCCTCCTGATCCTGTCCCTGACAGTGTCACCAAGCATGTCAGTCATCTCTCACCAGCTTAATCCGGTTCTCACGCAGTGAGGAGAGGCCGGAATCAGGAAGAGAGGGACTTTATATATGGGAAAAACTATGGAACTCTGGGAACGATCCCATTGGGCAAAATCTATAAGGGGAGAGGCAAAATCTATAAGGGGAGGGTGTGTTAAATCGGACATGGGAAGAATGGTTAACCCTGTACTGCCTGGGCACAGCAGTCAGGGTGCATCCAGTTAATTACTGACATGCCCTATAAAAGGGACATATCCAAAAAGCTGATCTTTGTAAGATGATGCTGATATGTGAAGGAAAGATTGTGTGCATTATTGCTGATATAGCTGATAAAGTCACTAACAGTTTCAGAGGCTCCCTGCCATATAATTAAGACATCATCAAGATATCTCAAGTATACAGTCAGGTCCAGAAATATTTGGACAGTGACACAATTTTCGCGAGTTGGGCTCTGCATGCCACCACATTGGATTTGAAATGAAATTTCTACAACAGAATTCAAGTGCAGATTGTAACGTTTAATTTGAAGGTTTGAACAAAAATATCTGATAGAAATTGGAGGAATTGTACACATTTCTTTACAAACACTCCACATTTTAGGAGGTCAAAAGTAATTGGACAAATAAACCAAACCCAAACAAAATATTTTTATTTTCAATATCTTGTTGCGAATCCTTTGGAGGCAAACACTGCCTTAAGTCTGGAACCCATGGACATCACCAAACGCTGGGTTTCCTCCTTCTTAATGCTTTGCCAGGCTTTTACAGCCGCAGCCTTCAGGTCTTACTTGTTTGTGGGTCTTTCCGTCTTAAGTCTGGATTTGAGCAAGTGAAATGCATGCTCAATTGGGTTAAGATCTGGTGATTGACTTGGCCATTGCAGAATGTTCCACTTTTTTGCACTCATGAACTCCTGGGTAGCTTTGGCTGTATGCTTGGGGGTCATTGTCCATCTGTACTATGAAGCGCCGTCCGATCAACTTTGCGGCATTTGGCTGAATCTGGGCTGAAAGTATATCCCGGTACACTTCAGAATTCATCCGGCTACTCTTGTCTGCTGTTATGTCATCAATAAACACAAGTGACCCAGTGCCATTGAAAGCCATGCATGCCCATGCCATCACGTTGCCTCCACCATGTTTTACAGAGGATGTGGTGTGCCTTTGATCATGTGCCGTTCCCTTTCTTCTCCAAACTTTTTTCTTCCCATCATTCTGGTACAGGTTGATCTTGGTCTCATCTGTCCATAGAATACTTTTCCAGAACTGAGCTGGCTTCATGAGGTGTTTTTCAGCAAATTTAACTCTGGCCTGTCTATTTTTGGAATTGATGAATGGTTTGCATCTAGATGTGAACCCTTTGTATTTACTTTCATGGAGTCTTCTCTTTACTGTTGACTTAGAGACAGATACACCTACTTCACTGAGAGTGTTCTGGACTTCAGTTGATGTTGTAAACGGGTTCTTCTTCACCAAAGAAAGTATGCGGCGATCATCCACCACTGTTGTCATCCGTGGACGCCCAGGCCTTTTTGAGTTCCCAAGCTTACCAGTCAATTCCTTTTTTCTCAGAATGTACCCGACTGTTGATTTTGCTACTCCAAGCATGTCTGCTATCTCTCTGATGGATTTTTTCTTTTTTTTCAGCCTCAGGATGTTCTGCTTCACCTCAATTGAGAGTTCCTTAGACCGCATGTTGTCTGGTCACAGCAACAGCTTCCAAATGCAAAACCACACACCTGTAATCAACCCCAGACCTTTTAACTACTTCATTGATTACAGGTTAACGAGGGAGATGCCTTCAGAGTTAATTGCAGCCCTTAGAGTCCCTTGTCCAATTACTTTTGGTCCCTTGAAAAAGAGGAGGCTATGCATTACAGAGCTATGATTCCTAAACCCTTTCTCCGATTTGGATGTGAAAACTCTCATATTGCAGCTGGGAGTGTGCACTTTCAGCCCATATTATATATATATTTGTATTTCTGAACATGTTTTTGTAAACAGCTAAAATAACAAAACTTGTGTCACTGTCCAAATATTTCTGGACCTAACTGTATGGCAGTATCAGAGAGAAAGGGGTTGGAGAGATTAAATATGAATTGTTCCTCTCACCAGTGCAAAAAAATGCATGCTAATAAGGGCGAAAATTTTGCCCCCATCGAACAGCCTTGAAGCTGAAGATAGAACACCCCCAAAAATGAAAAATAATTATTTTTCAAAAGAAAGTTTGTTACCTCAAGGATAAGGTGCTGCAAATCAGATGAATAATTGGTGTATCTCTCCAATGAACTTTTAAGGGCCAAAATAGCCAAATAATAGGGGATACATGTATATAGAGTCTGTACATCACAGGAGATCCAACTATACTCCTTTTTCCATTTGATACCAGAAATAATGTTCAAGACATGCTTACTATCTATTATATGACTAGGATTGTCATTGTAATAATTGTAATAATTTACAATTATTGATGAGAGATTTAAAGCGAGGGGTTACTCCCAAGCTCATCTGGATCATTCCAAAAATAAAGTGAATCTCAAGGATAGGGAACAGTATCTTGACACTTTGCAGATGGTTGTGTGACGCCCTGGGCAAGCCAGGGGTCACAGGTCACAACACCACACGCACCCCACATTCCCTGCAGGTACACACTAGGTCAAAACTAAAATCCTTGTTGCCTTCCTCCAGGGGCTGATGTCCACACCAGGGGGTGGTCCAGGCGGTTGGCTCCGCCCTCCGAGGAGTTCACAGCCCTGGAGGCGGGAGAACCAGACAGAACTGAGATGAGTTTAGAAGAGTGAAGTTAGGGAAGTGAAAGAAGAAGGAGTTGAAGTGAGACTAGAGTCCGAGAAGGAAGTGAAGTGGTAGTGGAGCTAAAGTAAGAGCAACAGAGAAAGTGACAGAAAGAAGCCTGAAGTTGGCCCGGGTGTGTGCCCCGGACTGAGACAGCAAGGTTGGCAGACCGCGGTGACTGTCTGCAGGCGAGACTGATTGGAGGTTGCCGAAAGGACTGTGGACGGGTGGTGACCCGGCGGTACCGGAGCGGTATACGAAGATTAGTCAGCACCAGGGCAGGGGCCTTTCGGATCCCGGCAAGGCTAGGAGTCGCTGAATTTGCCAAATCCGTCAGTAAAGGGGACGACTGTCTCCCAACAACCAAGTCCCGTTGAAGGCAACAGTCCAACCGTTAAGGGGAGACACCGCCACCGCCAAGGCACCAGTTTCCCAGGGCCAGCGCCTGCGGGCAAGAGTGGAGCTCCTCCGGCTCATGTCCAAGCTGGGGAGCGGGTTACCGATGGGAACCCATCGCTACCAAACAACAACACATAGGTGCAGGGAAGAGACCGTCACCATCAACTGCAGGGGAAGTCAGCACCGTGAACCGTCAGAGGGACCCGTCCAACCAGCCGTTTGTTTACCAAGAACTGTGTCGTGTTTACTGGCTGAGTGAGTACCTCCGTGCCGTGCGGCACAGCGCTGCCCCTGCGCCCCTGCACCTCCACAGGCCCCATACCCGCCTGTCCACCATACCAACCCCATCACTGGGCCCCGGGATCACCAACCCCTACCCACGGAGGGGCAACACAACAACTGGCTGCTCCACACCATCACTCCCGGGATCCCCAGCCAGAGCAGCGGTGGTGTACATTCAATCACCACAACCGTGGGTGGCGTCACGGACAATAAACTATCCCCACACCCAAACCCCCTTTCACTCACGGGCGAGGAGCGTCGCTCGAGTCCCCGGGATCCGGCCCATCGCTTGAGCCACCGAGCAGCGGCAGCAGCAGGCCGCAGCAGCCGCAGCGGCAGCCGGACCCGAGCAGTAGGGAGAGCGCGGCGTCCCCTCCTCCGCCCGCGACAGTTGCTCTTGAGAAGGTTAGATTGCCAAAGAGAGGAGGTAATTTGAAGGAATTGTTATTACGCAGAGAAACATTTTGGATTTTGCTATGGATACACGATCTCCTCTAGGCATGAACCGCAAGAACGATTTGCACTTTATTTATTGAATGCATCTGTAAAAAATGTTTTTCCATGATATTTTTTTTTTTTTTTTCTTCCTTATCCTGGCTTCTTTACTCTCCTCCCACTTCTGTCCTCACTGGGTTCACAGCTTATTTTAATTAGTCCATTTCCATTCATTCAGTAGAGACTGACTAAGAGCCATTGGGTTCGAAATGCATCCTATCTGACAGTTGTTTATACCCTGTTTGGACCTTTTTTTTTTTTAAATGGATTTTAATTTGATTTAATAAAATTTTTGGATTTTAATATCCCTTGGACTTTGTTGCTGGATTACCCTCTGTCTACAATCTGGATTGCCAGTATACCCTTTCCCTTGCACGAGTCCTGGATACGGTGACCCCTCCTTTGGCTACAGGTGAGCGGATACCAATTTTTCTTTTTTTCCTTAACTGTAGGTAAATATGCAAGTTTACTTTTCAAGGTGGAATAGGACTTGAACTGTACTGCTACCTATTGTAAGTAGCAATCCTAAAAGTCAATATGAACCCTTTAAATGAGTCTTGCCAAATGACTAAAGGTGGCTTTACACGCTACGAGATCACTAAAGCGATGTCGTTGGGGTCACGAAATTTGTGACGCACATCCGGCCGCTTTAGCAATGTCGTTGTGTGTGACTCCTATGAGTGATTTTGAATCGTCGCAAAAATGTTCAAAATCGCTCATCGGTGACATGCCCCCCTCTTCCCAATTATCGTTGCTGCTGCAGTAACGATGTTGTTTGTCATTCCTGTGGCAGCACACATCGCTATGTGTGACGCCGCTGGAACGACAAACATCTCCTTACCTGCGTCCACCAGAAAAGGAGGATGGAAGGAGGTGGGCGAGATGTTCCAGCCGCTCATCTCCTCCCCTCTTTTGCTATTGGGCGGCGGTTCAGTGACACTGCTGTGACGTCGCTGTGATGCTGAACGAACCGGTCACAGCAACGTCGCTGCACAGGTATGTGCATGTGACGCTGCTGTAGTGATAATGTTTGCTACGGCAGCGATCACCACATATCGTGCCACCGACGGGGGTGGGTGCTATCGCATGCGACATCGCTAGCCAATGCTAGTGATGTTGCAGAGTGTAAAGCGGCCTTTAGGATATATAAGCCAAACCAGAATCTCAATTTGCAGAGACCATATTTCGGGGTATTACCTCTTATCAGTGCAAAGTACGAGATCTGGTTTTGCCCTGTTGAGAGGCTAAAACTGGGATCTAAGGAGGAAGTTTTTGTCCTTCTGGAGACTGAAACACCAAGTCTGGAATGCCAGTATGAGGAGACTTAAACGCATTGCATGCTCCTCTGGGAAATTACATTTGCAAATTGCCTCTTCAAAGAGGAAGAGGACTTGAGTTCTAGTGCCACCTATTGGAAATAGCAATCCTAAGGCTATGTGCCCACGGTGCGTTTTTTCATGCGTTTCTGCAGCGTTTTGAACTGCATCTTGTTAGTGCCAAAATGCATGCGTTTTGATTTCCCAGCAAAGTCAATGAGAAATAGTGATTTCCTGTGCCCACCATGCAGTTTAAAACGCTGCAGAAAATTTGCATATTTTGTGGCAAAAACCATGCGTTTAAAAAAGCAGCATGTCAATTGTTTTTGCCATTTGAGTTGCGTTTTGCTAACATTGAAGTCAATGAGAAACAGGGAGTAACCAAGAATCTTACAAAAACCAGCGTTTTCCCTGCTTTTTAGTTGCGTTTTGGACTAACAAAACGCATGCTTTTTGAACATTAAAATAATGATTTCATATGTCCCTTTACACACACACATAGTCCGACAATTAAAACATAGAAAAATATCATTTTTTGGTTAATTTTGTGATAAATATCATATTAAAGATATAATCTTAATAAAAAAAAATTTTCATTTTTTTTCTTTGTGTTTGACTATTTAAACTTTATTTAGCATTGTCTATATGTTCAAAACGCATCTGCCAAAACGCAATGGAAAAGCTGGTCAAAAGTGCTAAAAACGCATCAAAAACGCGGTAAAAACGCATGCGTTTTCAGCGCTAAAGTTCGGCAAAAGGTAACTTTGGCTAATTCAATTAAAGACAAAACGTGCATTTAGAACTGCAAGTAGGGAAAAGCTACGTGGGCACATAGCCTAAAAGTCATTATTGACCCTTTAAACGAGGCTTGCCATATGACTTATAATTAGAGATGGGCGGAATCAGAAATCTGGCCCCCTTATGAGTCAATTAGATACAGAATCCAGAGATTAAATATCGTGGTAGAAGGGATAAGGGAATGTAAGCAAGCGCCGCATACTTACCAAGGCTCCAGCAAAGCTGTACACTTCTCCTAGGCCTCACATTCACTTCCTGGGCTGCTAATTATTGCTGATGCATATGCACTGCTTTCCCCACCCACGGGACCTGTGATTGGTTGCAGTCAGATGCGCCCCCATCCTGAGTGGCAGCGTGTATGCTGACTGTAACCAATCACAGGCTTGGGGAACATCTAACTGCAACCAATCACAGAAGCTAGGACGGCCTGTGGGTGAGGAAAGCAGTGCAACTTTAGGAGCCCATTCACTCTAGTATCTACCGTGAGCTTAGAATGTATGGCTCATTCCAGATATGACATCATCTGTCATGCGTGTTCAAAATTCAGTCTGATGTTTTCCAGATGGAATAAACATTCTTTTTCTAAGTCCACGTTGGCATGGAGTTGTTTACAATAGAAGCAATAGGCGAGGGGGGGGGGAAGGGTGAAGCCCCCTCTTGTATGATTATAGTGATCAGCAGGATTATAGTGTACTCCTCACAGGGAAGTGCTGTATATCTCATGAGCCAGGATGGTCAGGATGAACAGACCAGCTCATCCTGAGCCTCCTGTTCATGAATAGATGTGCAGTAGTCCTTTATGCAAGCCCCCCTTGCATGATTATAGTGGACAGGAGGATTAGACTCCTCATAGAGAAGTGCTGCATGTCTCATCAACCAGGAGGCGCAGGATGAATAGATCTGCTTATCCTGAGCCTCCCAATTTATGAATAGATACTGTATGCAGAACTCCCCTGTGCAAGCCCTCCCTTGCATGATTATAGTGGACAGGAGAATTATAGTAGACTCCCCACAGAGGTGTGCTGCACTTCTCATGAACCAGAAGGCTCTGGATGAACAGACCTGCTTATCCTGAGCCTCCTAGTTCATAAACAGATGTGCAGCACTTTAACAGTGACAGTGGCAGCAGGGGTTTGTGGGCTGCACTCCCCGACCCCCAGCCGGCACTGTCAGTGTTAAAGAGATGACGGGGTGCGGGACAGGGCCCCGTGCTTTAACCCAGAGTGCTTCAGGTTACCAGAAGTCATACCATGAGAATCCGGGTATGACCTCCGGTGAACTGAGTGACGTCACTGCTGCCATCCGGGGCCCTCTTGTTAGTGTTTCCGGGGCCTGGAGAGATCGGACATGTTTTCGGTCTCTCCAGGCTCAGATGTAGTGTGGCGCCCCTGACCTGGTCAGGCACCACTGAGTACTGCACCCATGCTGGGGACAGTACAATACAGGTAATCCAGAAGGCTGACCGAGGTGTGACTACACAGGCGCATAGTGATCAGGTCTCACACATGTACCTTTGAGAGGACCCCTGGGGATCCCAGGAGGGGGCAAAGCCTTCACCTCCACTGGAATAGTGGAGGGGGTAAAAGCCTCCATCTCCACTCAAGGGGTGTGGTGGAGAGCCTGGTTGCTAGGTGGCGTAGGCAAGAACAGGAGAGGAGGAGCAGTGAGCCGGTTCAGTGTGCAGTTCAGGGGGAGCAGACGTCAGGAGCAGACCCCTGGGGCTGTTGCAGTCTGACAGCGTCCGCGCAGTGGCTACCGACGGGGGAGAACGGTCACCTAGTAGTGCTACCCGAAATCCATCTTCAGCTAAAGAGAGAGCAACGGAGTGGGAAGTAAGGAGACTGCTAGGGAGTTACCAGGCCCAAACGGGTAGTAGGTCCCAGTGCAGGGATAGATCCACCTTTCCTTGCCAAACCTGCTTGAGGGGGCACTTCACACCCCCAAGAACACACCACAGAGTCCGCAGCCACGTAGCCACAGTTAGGGCCCATAGTTCACAGGAGGCAAGCAGCCGGAGTGTCCTGGTCCAGGCTACAAGCAAACGGACAAAACGAAGGGGAGAGAGGCTTCAGCAACTTCCCTGGGTGACCCCCATAGGGACTAAAAGTCGGGTTACCCCAAAACGCAAAGGGCTAAGGAAGGCGAGTCGGTAGTCACCCTCATCGGTCAGCCTGAAGGACACCTGGTTCCAGCCTGGTTCATCCCAGCTACGCCCGGGTTACTCACCCTGCCATCAACAGTGAGTAAAACCCCTGAAAGACATTCTGCTTGTGTTGAGTTATTCTGCGCCTTGTGGTTCCACACACTTACACAGGGCCCTGGGGCTTGCCTCACTCTCAGGAGGCTATTACAACTGACTGCACCCACCATCAGCCCCAGGCATCCCTTAATCTGCAGTGGCGGTCCCCACTGACCGCAATTCTGAGAGTGGCGTCACGACAATCCTAAAAGAAGGTTTCCTACCTGTGACAAGATCCAGCCGAGTGGAGTCCCTGAAGGTAATGCACCGACACTGCACTTGTGGGGCTTCACAGTAGCAGAGCCAAGACTGTCGTGGAATATCGTGTGGATTACGTCGGACCTGCAGGGGTGTTTTTTGGGGTTAATAACGTGGTGAAAGAGGGTGTTGTTTTTTTTTAATTTTATTCCAAACAAAGGATTTTTCTCGATGTTTGTGTATTTCTTTTTACTTATTGGATTAGTGATGGGGGGTCTCATAGACCCCCTTCCTATCACTAATTTTGGGCTTGATGACAGTTGTGCACTGTTATTAATCCCTCATTACCTCGATTGCCACTGCATCAGGTCAATCGGGAAGAGCTGGGTAAACGCCGAGCTTGTCGCAGCTAATGGATGCGACAATCTCGGGCAGCTAAAGGTTGCTATATTTAGGCTGGGGGGCCCAATAACCTTAGGCCTCCCCAGTCTGAGAATACAAGCCACCAGCAGTTGGGCTTTATCATGGCTGGATATCACAATTGGGGGCGACCGCATGCTGGTTTTTTAAATTATTTCTTTAAATAGTTAAAAAAAATACCACATGCGGTTCCTCTTACTTTGATACACAGCCTAGACAAACGCAGTGCTGGGGGCTACACCCTGAAGCCATATGATTTATGTGCCCTGGGTATCATAGTATGGGGGGGCCCTATGCCAATTATTTTATTTATTTACTTTTATACCATGATGCTGACCGGTAGACAGTGCCTGTGAGTGGAAGCAGTCAGATGCTGTCGCACAGGCTTGGGGCACATCTGTGTAACGGGTGCCCGAGATCTGGCTGCGGTGGACACGGTGCATTCAGGGGTTACCAGGCCACGTCGCAGCCGCTCGGTAACCCCTCGCCTCCTGGACTCCACGTTACTAAAAGGATGTCTTCCACGCAGTCTAATTCTCACACTGATGCAATAAACTGCACACAGTAGTAGGTTTTTCAAACGACGGAACTTTACTTCTTTTCTCAGTAACACGTACAGCATTCCTCTTCTGCACTTCACTACTGGTCTGTTCAACATTTAATACAGTTAACATCTCCATTTTCCTTCTTGTCAGTGCCGCATCTACAGCATCTAACTTCTTTACTGTCCGGGCACCATTCCTGATCCCATCAGGGTTCCCACTAAAACTCTACTGTTCTATTAAATTTGTCAGCCGACCGCTTTCTTTGCCCCTGGACTCTTGCAGACGCCACCAGGCCCCTCTTTCTCCCGGCTAACATGGTCCTGTGTGGCCGACTCCACTATTTCTGGGGTCCTTCCCTTATACGAGAGGGTGCCACTGACCTTTAGTCTGTCCAGGGACGTCGTAGGGTAAACGTATTCAGAAAATGGACGCCTTGCCTGCCGTCCGGACTACACCCCACTTTTGGGGCCATGACTACACGATCACCAATGTTCCAGTTTCCGTGGGTCCATATACGCAGGCACGACCTTCCTTGGATCAATCAAATTAAATCAGCGTTCTGGGCAAAACGGAGGTTTAGGTTTCCTCCTTTTCTTGACTACTCCTGGGGACACTCCTAGCCCTCCTCTGTTTTGCTGTCCCTTTTATAGGCCCTCTCTCCTCCTTTCCTTGAACCCCTAAACTGCTCACCCAGGTGCCAGGATCTCTAAGCCACACTGCCACCTGGTGGCAACTACCAAAATACAATATATTATGTTACCAACTAAACCATGGTGTGCTTGCCACATACGGAGGGGTGGCCATAGCCCTGACCCTCTTACATCTGACTGCAACCACAAAAGCCAGGACGGCCGGTGGGCGGGGAAAGCAGTGCATATGTATGAGCAATGATGAGTGGCCCAAGAGGCAACGTGAGCAGCATACAGCCGTGTGGGAGCAGTTTACAGCCGTGACAGAGCCTCAGTAAGTATGAAGCGCTCGCTTCATTCTTATTTTCTTTATTTTTTTTAATTTTTCAAGTGCTGGATCAAACACCTTCAGGCGCATAATTGGAAAAGTGGGACCACAGGTAACAAGTGGTACCTATAGAGTAGCCACTACATGATATCACTCCAGGGAAACAAATAGAGTGTTTTGGATAAAATATCAAATTGTATTATATAATAGAATTAAAATTGTCCAAGTCCCAAAATTGCAAGTAAAACAAAAATGATAATACCAGATCAAGGATGTAGCAGGAAAAATGTGAAACTGCACGCAGTATGTACGCACACTGTGAATTAAAGTCCAACTAAAGAAATGCTGGATAAGAGAAAGGATCTTATTCCCAAGTGCTGTAAAGAAATATAAGGGAAGTAATAGGTTCAATTAGTATAAAAAAAATCTCTAATAGAAATTCACATAGCAAATACTGGCTGATACTGCACA